>NC_073234.2:121357500-122557500 GCF_029281585.2 Gorilla gorilla gorilla
GCTATATTAAATGTGACATGTTTACATCAAATGTTTAGCAGAGTACTAGTAAAGGCTCAAGAAATATTGCCTGTCAGCACTATTTTTATCATCATCTTGAAAAACCCCTGCAAGAATCTATGAAAAGAAAGAGGGCTGGCCCCAAACAAAAGGCTCCGGAGGAGGCGCTGGGGTGAGCTGGGGCCTTGCAGCTGTCGAAGCCTGTGTGTTTTTTAACTTTGGGGACTTTGCGCTAACTTCTCCACTGGCATCCCCTTCAGAGCACAGATCATCATAGGTCTCAGAAATGCCTGTTAGATTTCTCTTCCTTACTTGAAGTTCCAACAATTCGCTGAATTCATTGTCATTCCATGCTGAGGGAGTGTCCCTTGGAGCTGGAGGCTCACCCCGTAATCCCACGCAGGTGTCAGACAATGTCTGATGGGCAGAGAACATTGTGCTCCTGTCTGGCTCCCTGCCGGTCCCACCTTAGCACCGGGAGCAGCCTGGGAGTTGGACGTGTCTGAGGCAAGATGTGGGGCCTGATTTGAGTCTGAGATGCTAATCTGCCCAACTGAAGGTTTCACATCTGTCTTGGCATACACAGGCACACGAAATCTAAAGAGTCAGTTACAGCTCTGAGTAGGCGGGGTGGGGTCCCCGGGCATTGAATACAGGTAGGGCTAGATGCCTACTCTGACAAAGCAGGCATGGCAAATCCCACAGGGCCCTGGACCACTCAAGAGATTGAGTGTGGGAAAGAATGGGGCAGGAAATTGTTATATAGTGCTGGGTCTTTGGAATCAGGCTCTGTTTGAATGCCAGATCTTATGCTTATTATACTTCAATGGCTTGAAGTATATTACTCAACCTCTCTTAGAAGTGATTTTCTCATGCCAAAGTGGGAAAAATAATAGTACCTACAGTTGTTATGAGTATTAAAGGAGATTTTTAAAAATTTTTTTACTTTATGTTCTGAGATACATGTGGAGAACATGCAGGTTTGTTACAAAGGTAAACATGTGTCATGGTGGTTTGCTGCACATATCAACCCATCATCTAGGTTTAAGCCCTGCATGCCTTAGGTATTTCTCCTGATGCTCTCCCTCCCCTTGCCCCCCACCCCCTGAAAGGCCCCGGTGTGTGAAGAGATAATTTAATAAAGCTTTCAGCATAGTGTTGGGAAAATTGTTAGTGCTCAATACATACGATAATCATATTAGCATCTAATATATGTAAGCTGAAAGCTACAAAAGCTCTGAACAATCAGTGAGAAACTGTTGTGTGCTCTGGGAGGGATACTGGACTGTATTTTATATTTTTATTGCTGCTTACTTATTCCCTAATGGTGTTAGGACTGAGCAGAAATGGTGTTGTAATTCTTAAACATATCTAATTCTTTTTTTCTTTTATTTTTTTGAAATGGATTTTCGCTCATCGGCCAGGCTGGAGTGCAATGACTCAATCTCGGCTCACTGCAACCTCTGCCTTCTAGGTTCAAGCAATTCTCCCACCTCAGCCTCCCGAGCAGCTGGGATTACAGGTGCCCACCACCATGCCCAGCTAATTTTTGTATTTTTAGTAGAGATGAGGTTTCACCATGTTGGCTAGGCTGGTCTCGAACGCCTGACCTCAGGTGCTCCACCCACACAAAGTGCTGGGATTACAGGTGTGAGCCACCACATCTGGCCCTCTAATTCTTAAAGTACAAGTTTTGTCAGTGCCTGCTGTCTACTCAACACTGTTTGTTGTTCTGAATAAATAAAATTATGTGACATAATCCCTGCTTTCAAAGGGTGTTCAATGTAAAGGTAGAAACAACACAAGCAAAGATAAAAATTATATAAAAATGTAAAGAGCCCAAGATAAGTTCTATCACCAAACACTAATCTGGGCGGCAATGACCATAGTCTCTGAGATAATTCCAAAAATACAGAGTTCCAGGAGGAGTGGAAGGAATGCCTCTGCTCTGGCTAGCTCCCAGGTGTCCAGCATGTAGCCTTTTGTACAGTGATTCAGAGGCCCAAGCTTTTCCCATCTGTTACTCCACAATTCACCTAGGGCCGCAGAGATTTCTGGATCTCTCCTGGAGGACCACACAGGGGGCTTTCACGGCCCGGCCCGGAAGTGGAACCCTTCTTTCCACTAGCACTCAATATCCAGTCACACAGCCAGTCCTAACTGCAGGGGAGGCTGAGGAATGCAGTCTAGCCAGGTATCCAGGAAGACCATGTACATCCATGAGCTCTCACAGTCTGTGCCACCCAAGGCAAGACTCAAACCACTCATCCAAGAACAAAAGGGATTGAGACACTTAGCTCTAAAGGCTGACCCCATATGGAGAGCTGTAGGGTCCAACATCGACAGAGATACAACAGCCTTGGTCGTAATTTTAGAAGAAGTAGGTACCTGAATGGCCAGTTGTACAGATGGAAAATAGCAGTCTGAAGCAGAGAACTCCAGGCTGTGACTAAGTCATTAAGAGCACCGTAACCGGAGGCTCTTCCTTCCGCCCCACTCCAACCCCACTGAAAAAAACAAACTGATCCTATGCAGCAAGATCTTTGCCAGTGAGTCACGGAGTGGAGGCACCAGGCTGGAGCTTGAAGGATGCTGCCAAGAGGCTTTGACCGTAAAAATGTTTACAACATGGCTGGATTCAGCCCAGACAGGAAAGGGATAAAAAGAGAAAACAAAAGAAGTGTCACCCTGTGGCTGCAGCTGCACACAGACAGATCGCCCCTGGGAAATTGCTGGTCCTGAGCAAACAGCCTTGAGAAGCAGGCAGGGGAGGGAGGTTAAGAGGACTGGACCACAGACACCTTGAACTCAGAAGATCCGAAACCACCCTGTATTCCATTTCCTGGTAAACTGCACCCCCATCTAGTAAGCTACCTGAGTTAGAAAGGTGGGTGTCATCACTGATTCTCCACTCAGTCACCAAGCCCCGTGGATCTGAATTATCTCTCATATCCCTTCCAATCTACCCACCCCTATATCCCTGCCTTAGCTCAGGGTCCCCCACTTCCTCACATGGGCTAACAGATCTACAACTTGACTCCAGTTTTCCCTCCTTCCATAATTCATTTAGTCCTCTAACAGAAATTTATTGAGCATTCGGACACTAGGATGGTCACAGATACTAGGATATTTGCCTTCCCAATGTCCTTTATCACCTTCTTCCTTACCAACTGAATCCCAGTTTGGTCAGGAAAGTAACATGCACCATCAAAAAAATATCACCTTCACAGCCTTCTTTGCAAGTAGAGGCTACCTAAGCAGATATCTCTAGAAATGGCATCTTTCCTTGAATGTTAAAAAAAAAAAGAGGGAGTGGAGAGGCTTCCAAGGAAAAAGCCTTAGCCCTTTTCTCCTTTCAGTATGGCATGTGGACGTGACGCCTGGAGATATCGCACCCACCTTATAATCATGAGGAAGAATGCCACGTGTGGAGGATGGTGCCACAGGAATCTGGAAGAGCTCGATCCTGGACGACTTGCTCAAGCAGCTGCACATTCCTCCTGTCACCTACTTCTGGATATGGTGTTAGGTGGGTGTCTTCATTTCCTACTGCTGCTGTAACAAATGACCACAAACTTAGTGGCTTAAAACAACATATATTTATCTCTTCCAGTTCTAGAGGTCAGAAGTGCAAAATCAGTTTCTTGGGGTTAAACCTAGGTGTTGGCAGAGCTTGTTACTTCTGTTTCCTCTGAGGGAAGAATCCTTTTCCTTGGCTCTTTTGATTTCTAGTGGCCACATTTGTGCCTCAGCTTGTGGCCTCTCCCTTTATCTTCCAAGTACATCCCTGCAATCTCTGGTTTCACCATCATGCCTCTTCTCCTCTCTGGCTCCTGCTGTATCCTTGTTTTAAGGACCCTTGTGAGAACATCAGGACAATCAGGATACAGCAGGGACATGAGGATAATCCAAGATAATCCTCCCATTTCAAGATCCTTAATTTAATCACATCTGAAAAGTCCCTTTTGCCATGTAAGGAATCATATTCCCAGGTTACAAAAATTAGGACAAGGACATCTTTGAGGGCCATTATTCAGCCTACCACGGGATGAAAAAACAAACTGTTTACTTGTGTCAACCAATATTTTAGGATTGCCTATGGCTCCCAACTCAGAGTTGAAGGCGACCAGAGCTGATACCACTGCCCACTGTATCCCAGGCACTGGCACTGTGCTCAGTGCTGGAGATGCTCCAACCAGGCTGAGGACCTCTAGCACAGTCTGCCATCTGTGTTTGCAGCTATGTATTTGCTTTTGACTGCCTTCTGTGAACTCCACAGGGCAGGAAATGGGTAACTTACTCTTTTCTGTGGTCTCACACCAACCTAGGGCCTGACAATTGCAGTGCTCAAATAATGTTGGTTAAGCAATGAACGCAAAAGCTCAGCAATGAACGCAAAAGCTCAGCAATGAACACAAAACTCAGCAATGAACACAAAAACTCAGCAATGAACGCATGACTCAGCTACCAACCCCTAAAGACAGAAGCCTGAGTTAATTCTAAGCATCACTGAATAGAAGTGTGGAGGCTATTGATTAAACACTCTGTCCCAGCAATCCCCAAAAAGAATTCCATGGAACAGATGCTGGATAAAGCAAAGGTGGAAGGTTCCCTGAAACAAATATGTTTCGAAAATCCACACATGACTACCTCTTAAAGTTTCAACTCTGAGATGTTCCATAATGAAGAAATCTGCTTAACTTCACCTCACCATTTCCCAAGCTTACTTGGTACAATATCTATTTTTACCTTGAACACACATTAATCTCCTATGGAAACAGGGTTGCTTGGCACATACTTTGTGAAGCACTGCTCCACCCTTCTCAGGACTGGTCTGGGAACTAGGTCAGTTCAAGGCCTGCAGGTGGACTCAGCAGGTGATCAGGCTAAAAGTGGACTAAAGCTGCCAAACATAGGAGCAGCCATTGTCAGGAAGGGCTTTGGGGTGGAGCTGGACTTCCAAGGCTGGGTGGCACTTGTCCTGGTGTAGGGGAAGGCGGATACAGTCCGCATTTACCCCGAAGCCTGTTTGGCTTATTCCAAATGGCCCAGGTACAGATTCAATGAACCCAGAGGAACAGTGTCAAGCAAGGGCACCCAAAGGCATTTTTCTTGAATGCCCTGATCCCAAGCCAGCTGACCATTTCCCGGCTACCTCCAGCCAAATGGCAGCTAGAGCATGAGGACCTGATCCCCTCCTCCACAACAGCCTTCCTGGATGGGGACTTCCTTTGCTCTGCTGTAAGAATCCATGTGACTCTATGGCCCCTCTGCATTCAGATCCATCTGTGTTAAGAGAATGACTGCTCTCTGCTTTCTCTTAGCAGCCAGCATTGACCAGGCTCCAGGGAAGTCCCCCACCCCTCCCACCTCATGCACAAACATTTTCTGGTCTGCCTTGGGGCTGTGTATTCATTATGGCACATTTGTCTATGAAATAACAAAGCTGAACATGATGTTGAAGATCCTCTTCTGTGGTTTTCATATTGATACCTGCAGAGCCCTGGGGGCTTATCAGGGACACCCTGGGGGCACATCAGGGACACCCTGGGGTCCACTAATACAGACATGGGGCAGCTGCTGGAGGCTCCACTTTCACCATTTTTGTATTGAACTCCACGAATGTTCATATCAGTGAAAGAATTCATTTGTATCCCATATACCTAACTTTTTAAAAACTTTCAATCCACATTCCCTTGGTCAAGGTCTTTATATTGCAGATAGGAAAACTGAGTACCAGAGAAGGAAAGTAAGCACCCAAGGCTGCAGAGCAAATTAAAGGCACGGTTAGAAGAGACTCCAGGTCTCTTGACTCCCAGTTTCCATCATACTATGCGGTTCCCAGCATGGGTGGCACCAGACCAGAATAGAGCATTTGATGCAAAATCTTTAAGAGACATACTTTTTTTCCCAATTCCCCAAATTTACTACATTGATAAGGAGGAATTTTAACTTTTGTAGGATATAAAAAGTGGCATAAAATAGACTCACAAATAAATTTGGATTACAATAAGGAGCATGCTTCCTAAAGAAACTCCCCAGGGACCCCATTTGGTAAGTTAACTACTTTACCTTCCCTTTATCGGAAGGTTCTACTGGCTATAAAATGAATTTTCATATAAGGATCTCCTTCCATCCTCCAACCCTCCCAAACCCTAACCACATCTCTTTTCACCAGCTTCTTGGTCATTTTTTAGCAACATTACCCTAGCCAAGGAAAGAGAAGTATTTTTAATCCTGAGAAGGCTTAAAACACGGAATATGTCCTGTATGTACATATTCCAAAATAGTTAAGCACTTTCCATCCCACAAAGAGTAGGTACTAGCCCAATCTACTTCCTGATCCAACCCTTCTCCCCCACCCACCATCTCCAACTCAGGATAAATCAACAAAAAGGACTCTCTTTACTTTTCAGAATACATGGTAAAGAGAATATACATCTATAGGAAATTTAAGACACAGTAATCCTCAATTTGTCAACTTCAGGACTTTTGTCAGGAAAGGCTTTGTGAAATTTCAGTAGGGTCACGGGACCCACCATTTGTTTCAATCGAGCATGCACTCTCTCCTGCTCCTTTCCTGCACCCTTCTCCCTTTGACGACTCTCTTATTTGGGTACAAATTAACCATTTGTTTTCAGGGAAGTACACTCTCTACGAGACTGGAATTGCGGCCGTAAAACAAAATGAGGACCTGAAGCTCAAAATGGGTAAGTAACCTACTCAGGGTCACACAGCAAGTAAGGGGTGAAGCCCAAATTCAGATCTGGGTTTTAGACTCCAATGCTCATATTTTCTCCACTTGGGCCTTAGCCTCCAAAACATGTAATATTAACAATATGGTCTAACATACTTGGAGGTCTTGCTATGTGCTAGGCACTGTGCAAAACTGCTGTCCTTGAAGAAGTATAAAAATAAACACACCTCAGCAAGGAAAAGGAGGACCTTTTGGATTTTCAATCTTTCTCTGTCCTTCAGTTGAGACATGCAAAAAACAATCATCCATCTCTGGAACTTACAATTGAATGGTATAAGATCCACAGACACAGGTAACCAATTGAACAGCCATCTTTACAATCTGACCTCTTGCATTTGAAAGAAAGAAACATGATCCTTTTAACTCTTCAGATGTCTCCCAGGATATCACATCCTGTGCTCTTGCCAGATCACAGAAATAAATGGCAACATCACTTTCACAGTACCTGTCTGAATATTGGATGTGGACTGCATCCTAGATATTACCACCACCCATGACAATCAAGCATACCAGATATTTTAGGAGAGTTCCAGATTCAGTGTCTGTCCTGTTAGCCACATAAGTGGCTTGTTGAACCATGCAGTTACCATATAAAAACCCCACAAATCTGCTCAAATAGTTAACGTGAACCTCATGTCACCAAAACCTATAGTTTCAGTATGGGCTTGAACTTGCCCCTGGAATTGCTTGAATTTATGACTATTTAAGAGGGGTCGGTTTTCAAGTTGCAGTTCAGGATCTCAGAGGCTGGCATGAACCTTTTCCCTCTTTAACAGATTGGTTTCAGAAATCAAAGATTCCAAAGATTGAAGTGTCATCTGTGTTTTGTAGGCAAGTATCTACTTAATCACTACTTCATTGCCTGAGGAGAGACTCATAATGTGTTCATGTATTCCAAAAGAATTTAGTTTCCCAGTTGGCAATAAATATCATAAGTTTCCAAACTGGGCATGTTGAGGCATTTGACATATCACGCTGCAGATCTAAGAACAAGACAAAGGGTGTTTGTATGCCAGAACAGAATGGTGGGGAAGCTAAGGACACCCAAAGTTCTCTCATCTAAAGATACTTCACTGCCACCATTTCCATTTTACTACCTTAGTCACCAAAAATTCTACCCACCATGAATGTCCAGGCCCCCCTTCCCTTAGGTTAAAGCAATCCTAGCGTATACATCAGTGATGAATATTCACTGGGCTTCAGGACCCAGGAAAGCCAGCCAGAGGGAAAAGTATTTATACAAAGGCTAAAGCACAGTCAATCAAAAATGTAAGAGTTAGTTTATAGGGATCAGAAGAGGAGAAGCAACTGCACCTTCAGTGTTTCTCTGGCTCCAATCCTACTAGAAAAATTGTTCCAATCCTACTAGAAAAAATGCCAGAACTTGTTCTCCCTACACTGTCCTTTAACAACCCTTTGGAGTCACTAGACAATACCAGATGTGCACAGGAACAAGTCTTCTATTGCTCTTTGACTTCTGCCCCATCAGGAATATTTGCTGTCCCCACTTCTGCTGTCCCCAAAGCCACCTCTAGCTACCTCGTCATTATCACTGCTAGCCTTAGTCTCCTAGCCTTGCCAGAAAGACCTCCTTCCACTCTATTCTCAGCACTCATTTCCTGAAAACCCAATCAAGAGCCTCTCAGTGTTGGGTTGGAGAAGTGATACATATCTGATGTATTGAACATCACTCACCCTCTTATGACTGTCTCATGCCCCCGAAACAAACCTATGCACCTCTACTATTTATTTAGGGTGAATTCTAATACAGAGTTTTTCTTGATTCCTCCTATAACCCTGTATTAGATACAGGGCTTGTCCTTCCAAGCTCATCTGAATAATGTTTCCATTATCTCATTTAATCACCACCGCAACAACACAAGATAGATTATCTCTATGTAGGTCATCCCTTACATCCCTGGTGTTTCTCTAAGACACACCACCATCCTGGGAGTAAAATGAGGCAAGTTAAAAAGATTAAACTGCATGTCTCTGATTCTAGCCACCCCTCCCCTCTTTCAAGATCTCAGGTACTCCTGAGAGTTCACTCTTCCAAGGGGGCCACTTCTCCCGTGCTCACAAACGAGCTTCACCCTCCTCCAGTTACCAGACTTTTGCTGCCTTTAAACCAATTTAAAGGACCAGATTTATTGAATAGAATAATGTCAGAGAGGGTGCGGTATTGGCTTACCACTACCACCTCCAATGCTATCTTTTACTTCTGCCCCCTGAATCCTCCCAAGCTCTTAGTGCCTGCAGTGGCCATCAAATTTGTCAACATGCCACAATGTCAGTCATCAGGAAATCATGACCAAACTAGCCAGGATTCTTAGGGTGGCAAGTGACAGACACCCAAGTCAAGGTGAATAAGCAGAAAAGGGATGTTTTTAGGTGACATCACTGAAGAAACTCGGGGTAGTGCGGTATTCAGGAATCTCGGTCCCCTCCCTCTCTCCTCTCTGCTCCGCTTTGTGCTAGCTTTATTCCCAAACAAGCTCCCTCCTTATGGTGGCAACATTGGTCAGCGTGACTGTCAGCTCCAAATTTATTGCTATGCATAGCAGGAAAAGGGAGAAAATAATTCTGGAATAATAGTCATGGCAAGGTCTCTGATTGCCTCAGTTTGTGTAACATACTCATCCTTCAACCAATCACTGTGACCAGAGGAAGATAAACTTTAGGTCATCTGCCCACCCCTGGGAACACACATGGTTATAGGAGACTGTTGGTTTCACCTAAACTAAATAGAATAGTTTCCATAGAGGAAAGAAAGATCCTGTCACTAAAATAAGAGGGAGAAGAATGCCAGGAAAGCAAAAGCAAGATATTCCCAAATAGACTTCATTCCAAGATCTTACATCTCTCTTTACTCCTTTAGGCTTGCTGAGAAACTGGGGTAAAACAAGATTTGCAAGTATGGGGGTGAGGACATCAATGGACGCTGTGTGAAGAGTGGGACCTGGAATATCAGGAGAAAAAGTAGGGACAGCTGTTGATTTAATTCAAACTGGCCTTGGACGAGTTTCTCTACCTGGGCCTCTGATCCTCATTCATAGGCAGATTGGTCTAAATCATTGCCTTAACCCATGGCTCTTGATCTCACCAAAGCTTCATAATTGCACTATGATCAAACTTGAGCATTGAAATATTAAAACCTATTTCCATGCTGCTCTTAACTATGCCCAGATATGAACATTTTAGCAACTCAAAAGCAATGCCAATAGTCTTGCTGACAATCTTCCAGTCAAAAATTTGTCCTCCGAGTTAAAAGATGTTTATCACATCTTAGAATCATAAAGCAGTTCTCCTTTTCAAATATGTTGATATATATATTATATATATAACAATATGTATATGAATATGTTCCATAAACCTTCACAATTTTTCTAAGTTGGTCATCATGCAGAAACGTTGTTCCAATTAAACAAGATGGCCTCAAATTCCTTCCTTCTCTAAAAAATCTATGGTTTTATGGGTTTTTTTCAGTTGGAAAATGGTGTCACCTCTCAGTATTCTACACCTATGAGAAAACCAATTTTCATCATAGAATCATAAATGAACACCTCAGTCTATCTTATGGCAGTTTTAGCTGATTAAAAGTATGATGCCGTTAAAAAAGGAAAAAAGCATGGTGCCTAAACTTCATACTTATGAGGATGGCTATAATAAAAAAAAAGACAGATAATATAAGTGTTGGGGAGGATTGGAACCTTCATACAGTGCAGGCAGGAATATAAAATGGTGTAGCCACTTTTGTAAACAGTCTGGCAGTTTCTCTAAATGTTAAACATAGAGTTACCCCATCAGCCTGCAATTTTATTCCTAAGTATAAACCTAACAGAAATCAAAACATATGTCCACACAAAAACTTGGACATGAATGTTCAGAGCAGCATTATTCACAATAGCCAAAAAATGGAAACAATCTAAATGTCTATCAACTAGTGGATTAATAAATAAAACATAGTAATTCATACAATCAAATACTATTAGGCCATAAAAAAGAATGAAGTACTGATACGTGCCACAGCATGGATGAACCTTGAAAACATTATGCTAAGTAAAAGAAATGAGTCACAAAAGAACACATATTGTGTGATTCCATTTGTATGAATTGTCCAAAACAGGTAAATCTATAGAAACAGAGAATAGATTAGTGGCTGTCAGGTGCTGGACGAAGAGGATAAAGAGTAAATGACTGCTAGTTGGTATGAAGTTTTTTGGGGGGAGCGATGAATATATTCTAAAATTGATTGTGCATTGTGCTGGTGGTTGTACAGGTGTATGAGCATACTAAACACCATTCAACTTTACACTTTCAATGGGTGCACTGTATAGTATGTGAATTACAGCTTAGGAAAGCTTTTTCTTTTTTTTAAGTATTGTGACTAAGATCTGATTGGCAAACAAATTAATACTGCTTGTCAACTACATTTAATTAATGAGAGGATATGAGGATTTTTTTTCCCTGCACAATTGCCATTCCCCCTTCTGCTATGCTATGCTATATTTTTTCCTCTAATTGCCTCTTTTTTTTCCTTGTAAGTTTTTATTTCTATAGGTTTTTGTGAATAGGTGGTATTTGGTTACATGAATAAGTGCTTTAGTAGGGATTTGTGAGATTTTGGTGCACCTGTCACCTGAGTGGTATATACTGAACCCGATTTCTAGTCTTATTCCTCACCTGCTTCCCACCCTTTCCCCGAGTCCCCAAATTCCATTGTGTCATTCCTGTGCCTTTGCATCCTCATAGTTTAGCTCCCACTTATGAGTGAGAACATAGGATGTTTGGTTTTTCCAGTCCTGAGTAACTTCACTTAGAATAATAGTCTCCAATCCCACCCAGATTGCTGCGAGTGCCATTCATTCATTCCTTTTTATGGCTGAGCAGTATTCCATCACATAAACATACCACAGTTACTTTATCCACTCATTGATTGATGGGCATTTGTGCTGGTTCCACATTTTTGCATTTGCAAATTGTTATGCTATGATATTGTTTGATAGGAAGCACTGCACAGCATTTCCCATTTTATGTGT
Organism: Gorilla gorilla gorilla; assembly: GCF_029281585.2. Taxonomy (NCBI): domain Eukaryota; kingdom Metazoa; phylum Chordata; class Mammalia; order Primates; family Hominidae; genus Gorilla; species Gorilla gorilla. The sequence continues at coordinate 121,369,297 of NC_073234.2, forward strand.
TCCCTGTGAAGCTGCCTTCATCATTTCTACCCCTCTAGACTCTAAGGAGGGAACACATGACCAGGCTAAGCCAGTCAGCACATATCCTTCCCTTGGTGACAGTGATTGGTTCAGCAATAAGCACATGATGCTGTGGGTGACAGTGATTGGCTGAGAGAAAGGCATGTGACTCAAATTAAACCAATGAGAGCTAATGAGACTCATCCCCCTGATTTTATTTGAGCTCTTGGGGGTCTCACCCTTCTCTCTCTCCAATGGCTGTGAGTCTGAACGGATGTACACGGTGCAGTTAGCAGCTTCTTGCAAGTGTGAAGAAGCAGCCTGGGAATGATGGCAATACAGAATTAAGCAGAACTGAGAGAGGGAAGCAGAGTTCTGCCTGCAAGTCATTTGAGCCCTGATTCCTGCCATGCCTGCAGCCAGATCTTTCCTCTGTACTGTCCCATTATAGAAACTATAAAGTTCCCCATTCTGCATAAACTAAAATGGGTTTGGTTTTCCATCTCTTGTAGTCAAGAGAATCCTAAGTAAAAGAAATAGAAAATGGCTTTCCTAAGCACTGCCTTGAGAAATTGAAGGACACCTTTCTTGTGTATTGAAAGAGGGCTCAACTGACTAGAAATTTCTATCCTTGGGGTAGGACCAGAGCTGGGACAGGGAATGTTGGCACCTATGCCACATAGTGGAGGAAATAAAGCCAAAACTGTGTGGTGGTAAATGTCTTGTCTTAGCGCCACAGATTATTGATAATTGATCATACTCCAATCTCCCCACAGAGAAAATGGATTTAGAAATATTTCCAACTCCCACTGCCCAGCAAAATATGGTTGGCCAATGTTTCCCCAGGATATCAGGAAAGCCAGTGCAGTCAGATTCCATCTGATTTGCAAAGCACCAGGTCTTGTGAACACTAATGTGCTGATCAGCTTTCAAAGAACCAACCAAGCCTCTGCAAGCCAAAAAAAGGAGACTTACATGGGCTTTATCAATCAGTTATCTTTCTGATTAGTATTTAGTTGCACTTTGAGGATTAATTCCTTCAATACAAGTGAACACTTGTAATCCATATGAATATACTCACCCTATAAGGAGATTTTATTAAGGTAAATTCCTGAAGTATTCATGATATTGTGAAACTCAAATCTCCCAAATGAACAACTGAGGTCTTATACACAGCTCAGGAGATAAAGCACCTCAATGGCCTTCTTTGAGGCATGAAGGCTGTGGGCCTATTCACCTTCGAGTTTTGGATTTGACTCATCTTTGGGATTTGAGGATTTAAGCCAAGTTTGTCTACATACAAAACCACAGCTTCTTCACCAGTGTTCTCTGATGCCTGAAACAATTCCTAGAACAAATTAGGCAGCCAAAAAATGTTTTTAGATTTTTTTCCTTTCTCTTCTAGAAGAAACTCCAAAGGTCAAAAGGTCTGTTCCCTGACACTCAGACCAATCCTAGACGATTAGCGTTTGGAAAATCAAACTAGAACAATAAAGGGAATTCATTAGCTCATGTAACTGAATGGCCCAAGGATGGTAGAAGCTTCCAGCAAAGCTTAATCCGGGACTGTATTTTGAGATCAGGACCTGGTTTCCGTCTGTCTTTTTTTTTTTTTTTTCTTAGCTTATTGTTAGTCCATTTTCTTTGATGTTGGTTCCATTCTCAAGTAGTCTTTCCCCCCATGGTGTCAAAATGACTGAAAACAGCTCCACAGCTACATGATCCTTCATTCACATCCAACAGAAATAAGACACTGTGTCTCAGCATTTCCAACAATAGCCCTAAGATTTCCTTGGATTGGATTGGCTTAGATCATGTGCCCATATCTGAACCAATCATGATGTTTATAAAGAGGGCTGCATGCTGATTGGCCCAAGTCAGAGTCTATTCTTGAAGCTAGGAAGAATGTCAGTCTCACTCAGACCACATGACTGGGGAAGTTGGGGTACAGGAGGTAAAGAAAGTGGGCATGATGGGTAGCCCCATTTTATATATGAAGCAACAGAAAACCAGAGAGGTTTCATCACTCACCCAGAAAGGCAGAGTTAGTCCAGCAAGAGGAGAAACTAGACCTCCAGCCCACTGCCCAAAACAGTCTTATTCTTTCCTCTCTGTATTTAACTTACTCCCAACCAAAAGTGTACAAATATCATCCTGTATTTTTCTACTTCTATCATTCTATGAAGAAAAGACAGAAATACTTTAAGGTGTTTCTAGGGGAAAGTAACTTACTTGCAGGTGCACTCCGTTCCTTAGGATCAGGTTCAACAATATTCAAGAACAAGCAACAACAACAACAAAAAGTTCCCAGGAACCCAGTCCATAGACCAACTCAGTCGTCCCAGCCACACAAAGCAACACAAAATGACTGGTAGAGTGAACAAAAAAAGCCCCCACTAGGGCCCTGGGGCTGACTCCAGATTTGAGGGAGGAGGCTGGAGGCCAGAACTGCCTTTTCTTTGTTCCCAATTCTCCACGAGTCTATTTGCATTTCATTGTGGTCCTGGATGATTTAAGGAGCCCAGTGAAAACCCTTGGATGTGGTTAGGACATTCATGCTCCAGTGATAAATAATGTGACCAATGTGTATGGCCTAGAGTCACTGTATTATCAAAGAGCTCCTTGGAAACTGGGCAAATGGTAGGGCTTTTTTTTTTCCCCTCCTGCTTGTGACTGGTTTATTAATTTATTTATTTATTTTTCATCTACTTTATGAATTGATTTCTCATCCCTTTCCAAGCATATAATACCGTCCTGGGGACTGACACCCATCCTGTCTTTACAACCAGATCCTTTCAATACTGCTGTTCCGCCAGAGCTTTGATCAGCGGGTCAGAGTTGAAAGAAAAAGATGAAGGCCCCTTTCCCATCTTTTTCTCCTCACCAACCTCTCCAGACACGTTTCCCACCCCCCCACACCCCACCCCCCACCCCCCGCCCAAAGAAATCTCCTGGCTTACTTCAAAGCCAGGTCTGCATCCAAAAGAGATAATATTGATGGGGAGTGGGGGTAGAAGGGAGAAAGTAGAGAGGAAGGAGAGGGGTCTCTGGACAGGGAGGGAAGTGAGACAGATGGGCACAGAGCCTGCTGTCTGAGCCTAACTTGTCACTGGGAGGCAGGCCAGGCTGGGAGGACTCAGGCCTTCATATGTGAGGAGGCGTGACAGTGAAAACTCAGCAGTCCAGTCTTATCTTTGCTGGCAGAGAAATCAGGTTTGGACAGATCTGAAGAGAATGACTACTGGTTATTTCTGGAACAGCTTCTTAGATTTGCTGCCATGTCTGTCATGGTGGTTAAGAGCTGGGGTTTGGGAGTCTGGGTTCAAATTCCAGCTCTTTCACATTTTAAATGTATTCAGTTGAGCAAATCTTTTCTTCTCTAAGCCTCGGACTTCTTGTCTCATCTGGTAGAGGAGAGCAATGTCCTTCCTATAGTCCCAGCAAACCAACAATTAGGGTGAACTGAGCATGCTGCTTTCCAAAGACAAGGCTACCATCAAGAGCAAACACCTCACCCTCTTTCTGTATGGATATGAAAATCAGTGGGGAGAGAAGTTTATCTCCTTTGATGACCTGAAGTCTTCCAAGCCTCAAGTTGTCAAGAGAGTGAGGATGCAGGATTGAGGAGGATGCAATTTGCCAGAAAGAAAGGACTATCATGAGGTACATTCACAGGTGGATAAGGATGGAGATAGCCCAGGATCTGAGCTGACACTTTCAACTTGAATTTTCACCAACCCTTCCTCATCACTATGAGCCAGATGAAAGAATGAGCCAAACTAGATTCCGGGTTTCCAAAATATCCACTCAGCTACAGCAGGGGTAGAGCACGAGATCCTCAGTTACAAGCAGGGGCCTGAACACAACATCTGAGGAAGTCTTTTGTCCATTCAAACTAGAGATACTTCTGTGTGTCCGAGACAAGGTGACAAGTATCCTGGACATAGGGATCATAATAGTATTGTCTTCTTATAGATTTTAGGATCCAGTAAGATAATGTGGGCATACAGCACTTTGAACCATGCAAGACATAGAGTGCATACTCAAGAAATGGTAGCTGTCATTAACATTACAAGAGCTTTTGTTTTGTTTTGTTTGAGACAGAGTCTCAACAGAGTCTCGCTCTGTCACCTAGGCTGTAGTGCTATGGCGAGATCTCGGCTCACTGTAACCTCCGCCTCCCAGGCTCCAGCAATTCTCCTGTCTCAGCCTCCCAAGTAGCTGGGATTACAGACACCTGCCATCATGCCTGGCTAATCTTTGTATTTTTGTAGAGACAGGGTTTCACCATGTTGGCCAGGCTGGTCTTGAACTCCTGGACTCAGGTGATCCACCCACCTCAGCCTCCCAAAATGTTGGGATTACAGACATGAGCCACCGCGCCCAGATTTCAAGAACTTTCAGCGTGCTTCATTTAAATGGTAAGTTCCTTCAGAGCATTCTCTGTTCAAGGTGGAAAAATTAGAACACAACTCAGACTTCAAATATGTCCCTCCCTCATTTCGCATGGTGGCTTTTTGGGCACTGACGCTGGTAGTGTTTTCTTTTCCACTGTCCTATCATCATAGAACTTGGCTTTGTGACATTGTAAAAGTCTTTTGTGCCAGGATAACCAATTAGGCATTGAAGGATGGAGGAGCCTGGCACTCAAGGGTTTATTTTTTCCATTTGTCTTTCAAGGGCAGTGATGGTGGCTTTCCAGAGCCACAGTGGCTCCAGCTGTGTTAGCCCCTCCAAACGAATGATTTACAGACATGTTTTTAGGGGTACCTTGCCCACTCTGTGGGTTCAGCGTTGCCTAAATCACGTGCTGACTTCTTTTTGCCATTTGTTACATACCTGGACCCTTTGTGTCCTTCCTCCAAGCTGTCATCCTGTGGTTACTCGGCAATTGCCAACTGGTTTTTCATATTAGCCCAAGAAAAACATCATTAGGAAGGGCGAGTCTGTGGCCAAATCCATTGCTTAATGGCCTGCAAAGCCAAACAGAAATAAATTGGAGGTATCTAAGCTGAAGGCCTCTCTGCTAGCAGGAAAAGTGAAACTCGACACTTGAAACATGAAAAATGGCAAGGCTGCCATTGCCACACTGCAGAAAGTTTCCTCTTAATAAAGTCACTTATAGAAATGTACTGTTTCTCCTGAGGTCTTCTCATAAAGTTGGTCTAAAAAGGAAGGCTATTTTCTCTACAAGGTAAAGTAATCATGTTCTCGGCTTTCATTAAAATCCTCATTTGCCACAGAACTGATTCTATTTCTTCTTAATGGGGCTGCAAAATTATAAAGAAGGCAACTCAGCACCATCTCCCATTGGGTCGCTCTTTCTCCCCTTCCTGCCACTCCATTTCTCCCTTCTTCAGTACTCACCCATCTTTCCATCACTGTCCCACTCCTGCTTCCACCACCCCTCCCCTCACTGCACTGCCTCACTCCTACCTTGCTGTGGCTTGAATATCTGTGTCCTCCCAAAATTCATATATTGAAAATTTAATCCCCAGTGCAACACTATTAAGAGGCAGGGCACTTAGGAGGTGATTAGGCCACGAGGACTTGCCCTCATGGATGGGATTAGCAACCTTACAAAAGGGCTGGAGGGAACTAGTTACGCCCTTTTTTGCCTTTCTGTCCCTTAGACATGTGAGGACACAGCATGCATTCTCTCTGGTGGGGAAGGCCATGAGGCACCATCTTGAAAGCACAGACTGGGCCCTCACAGGCATAGAATCTGCCAGAGCCTTGATCTTGGACTTCCCAGCCTCCAGAACTGTGAGAAATAAACCTCTCTTCTTTATAAATTACCCAGCCTCAGGTGTTTTGTTATAGCAGTAGGAATGGGGTAAGACATATCTCAATTGCCCCACCTCTACCTCTACCACCTCACCACTACCTCCACCACCTTATCCTTACCTCTACCATCCCACCACTTCCTCCACCATCATTTACACCCACCTTCACTGCCACACAATCCCATGGATACAAAAGCAGAAAAACCAGTTCCCTTCAAAGGTAACACTCAGACTGATATCAAGCATCTTAACAGTATAACTTAGAGATGACAAATTCTGAGAAAAGAAATTATGACCCAAGAATTTTATGACCAAGGAAGTTGTACTTCAGATTCAAAGGCAACAGGCAAATTATAACAAACACACAAACACACACACCACACAAATCAGAGATGTAGCACTAATGAGCCCTTTGAAATAAATAAAAAAGACTTATTAAATCCAGCCAACCAAAAGATGAATCAAAATAAAGAACTCAGAAAAACAGATTAAAAATGTTTTAAAAGAATAGGTGGTGAACATTAATATATCAGAATATAAAACTAAAGCTATTTAGCTGCAATGATTGCCACTTAATATGTAAAAAATAATCATACAAAAATTGAGACATCGAACATGTAGGTGAAGTGAAAAGGTTATAATTTCTTAGAGTGCCATGTTAGGGAATTTATAGATAAGCCTAAATTTAAAACTTAAAAAAAATCTGCAACCCCAACATGTTCATTTGTTTAATAATCTTTATGTTTTAGCTTCAGTAGGCTCTTTTGGGAACTTATCACCAGTTGTATCATAAATATTTATTTGAAATTTTAGTAATTCTCTGTTTCCTTTCCTTCTATGAAATAACAGACTATTTAATTTAATATTTTGTTTTAATAAAGACATCCATGGAACATTCCTATATTTTTCTCTCTATTGCTTTATCCATGTGTGGAGAGAGGATGAAATTATGATTACAGGGGTCAAAGGTGGTTATTTCTATGTGATGAGATTGGGAATCACCTTTAGTTTTCTTCTTTGCACTTTGCTGTGTTGTGTGACTTGTTTTAATCATTATCATGTACCATTTTACAAAGATAATACTATTAAAGAAAATTAAAATGTGAAATTTAACAAAGAAGAGTGACCAACGCCTTCTCTCTGGCTCCCTGGGCCCCTCTGCAACATGCAAGAGGGGCCCTCGGGAGCAACAGGGATTGTCAGGATGAAGGATGTTCTGTCCGAACATTGTCTCCTGAACTATTTGTAACTGCATCAGAGATGGATTTCCTAGCAACTCAACTCATCAACTCCCCCTTGCACGCACCAACATGGACCTGGAAAAGTTCATGTCTAATGTTTCTACATTGCAGGAAACTGGCATGAGCATACACATCCATTCAGAGGAGGTGAAAGTGGAGTGACTGATGCTAGAATCCCCACCTCCTGAGTCAACGGTCCAGAGAACAAAGCCAAAACAGCCACAAATACTTTTCAGGCTTCAGGATCAAATTTTTTATTCTTGAATGATCCAAACACTTTAAGAAAAATAAAGTTTCTAGAGGAAATCAACAAAAGTGAAAAAAGAAACTTGTTTCAACCAAAATTTAATGACACACGAGGTGTTTGGGTGCACCGTATTTGGGACAAGTAGAGAGGGCTCAGCACCTGCTGTTAGGGAGGCCTCCAGTATGTCTCAGGTGCCCAGATGTTCCGGGCAATGTGGGGGCAGAGATTCAGAGGCACGATCAGAGCAGCCTTCCAAGAAGAATCTGTTAGTGCCCCCTACAGAATCCCAACATGAGGAAAATAACAATGTCTTTAACGCATGCACTAAGCACTTCATAGTCATTAAATCCCATTCAATCTTTACAACATCCTTACAAGGTCAATGCTACTATTGTCTCCATTTTACACATACAGAAACTGAAGCTCAAACAGTTTAAGCAATGTACGCAAGGTCACACAGCTAATATTGGTTGGCCTCAGGATTTAAAAACAAGTAACTGGTGACCTACTCAATCTTGACAGCATTCCTAAAAAGGACAGGAGAGTGAATTCAACAAAACTGACTAGCTCAGAGAGGAGCACAGTGGTAGCTAGGGTCCAATCAGACAAGAGTCTATCCTGGGCAACAAAAGCCCAGAATCAGGGAATTCTGAACAGCAGCAGGGATAGCCATAGCAGACAGAGATGTGGGCCCCATTTCAAACCCAAAGCCCAATTTATACAGCCTGATGGGTCAGGGAGAGGTACCCTATTCCTCATGATAGCATGGTAGCTAGAAGGATATCAAAGCACCCCACCTGGATCTGGCCCCAGTGAGGCAGAGGCCAAGATTATCACATGACCTAAGAAGCCTCTTGAACTTTCTGGAGATACAAACTCCATGTGGAATTTAATATTAGCCCTGTCTTAAATTAAGCTTCACTCTGATGGCGTACATTAAAGGTGGCTGGATGGTTGGGTCACCCAAGGCTGGGTCATGAGGACAAGACTGGTATGTCTTGTTCCCACAGTGAATTGCAGCTCTCAAAATTGCATTATCCAAAGGTGCTGTCTGTCTGTCCATTTGCTGTAGCTGTTGTGATCCCATCTCTCTGGCAACCTTAAGCATGTTGTTCCCTACAGCCACAGCTAGGCAGGGGGAAACCAGCAGTCTCTCTGATAAGACAACTCTTCTAGCACCTTCCTCCTGCTGGGGGAACACCCTGACTCCAAAGCCACTACACATTGCCATGGTAGCTGTGAACTGAACAACTCCAGGAGGTGCCATTCACAGAGACAGAAATGGGAATGATGCCTCTTGGAGCTGTGCGACATGGTGGCCCTGGACTCTTGCCAAGTTCTGCAAAGCCAACCTCAGTTCATCCTTCATGACCCAGCTCAAGTACCCTCTCCTCTCCAAACACTCCCATGGCCTCCACCCTAAGCAGTAATAGTAATAATTATAACAACTGGCATTTACTGCACACTAGGTAACTGCCATGCAGTGCACTAAACACTTTACATGCATTAGCACATATCATAGTTATCACTATTTTCTCCATTTTATAAATGATGCAACCAAGGCTTTGAAAACTAGAGTTACTTGCCCAAAGTTCCAGAGCTAGTAAGAGGCAGGATTCAAATGAAGCAGGCTGACTCTGAAGCCCAAGCACTCACTGTCCACTCTGCCAGCTGTGCTCACTTTTTACTGTGCAATACAGTCGAACCTCTATATCTACATGCTCTGTGTCTGTGGGTTCAACAACTGCAGATAGAAAATATTTTTAAAAAGAATAAAACAAATAAAAAACAACATAGTATAACAACTACTTACATAGCATTTACATTGTATTAGGTATTATAAGTAATCTAGAGATGGTTTAAAGTATATGAGAGAATGTATGTAGGTGATAAGCAAATACAAAGTCATTTTATATCAGGGACTTGAGCATCCACAGATTTTGGCATCCTCAGGGGTCCTGAAGCCAGTGCTCTGCAGAGACCAAGGGACAACTGTACCTACCTGGAATCCACCCTTCTCCTAGCACCTATCATACGTGGATGCACTAACTTGTTTATGACCTGTCTCTTCTACTAGACTGTGAGCTCTTTGGGATGAAGGATCCTATCTTATTCTATCTTATATACCCTGGTATCTACTAAAGAGTTGGAACTCCAGAACTGTTTGATAAAAGCTTACATGCATGTGTGGTGATGGCCACTTGGCATAGACCGTTTCTACTCTGATTCCATTTTGGGCTCTGGCCCTCAGGTTGCCTGAACACAAGACACAGAGTCTCATTCAAAGGAGCTCAGGAGATGACAGAGGATGGAAAGGGGTATAGCAGGGCTCTTGACCCCATTTTGTTTTAATTAATTACTAAGGGATCCAGGAAATGTTGACTATTAATTTAGAGGCCAATGGAAGACTCAGAGGCATCACTTTCTGAACCACGAATCACCCTCCTCTCTTGATCCTGAGACTAGCATCCCTAAAGCAGAGCATTGCAAAGTGGCTTTTACTCTATTGAACAGAAGAGAGACTCGCATCTATGCTGATCAGAGCCTTTACACAGCCACTTGTATTCATGTTCAAAGGCCTACAGCCACGAGCCTTGGAGATGTGCTGGTCCAGTAATTTTCAAACACTGTTACCAATAAAACCTTCTTGTATGGAAGGCCAATATATAAATCAGATAAAAGATGAAGAGCTGGGGTTGAAGTGGGGGGCCTGGAGCACCCCAGCTCAGCTTCTTCTTTGCCTACCTCCATAGCACTTCCTGAGGCACCTCTCTGATACCCCTAGGGCTTCACTGAACACAGCATAGGGCCACTGATTTTGCCTCATTCCTCCAGCTTGTAAGTGAACAAGAGAGGACCAGAGAAAGGAAGAGACTCAGTAAGGGTCTCAGGCACCTGTGCTGCTGCTTCTTTGAGCATCCCCTAGCATACAAAGCTGATTCAGCAAGCAGTATCTTTGCAATGACTGGGCCTTGCTGCAACTTGTTCTGCAACAGGGAAGAGCATGTTCTGATCCACCCTCACTTTCTCCTGTGTCTTGGGGAATGTGTTTCTGGAGCACTCCAGTGCGTGGTGAGAATCTTGAATTTACATCATTCCCCAATATAAGCCCCATGATATAGTTTGGATCTGTGTCCCCACCCAAATCTCATGTCCAGTTGTAATCCCCAGTGTTGGAGGAGGGGCCTGGTGGGAGGTGACTGGAACATAAGGGCAGAGTTCTCACGGATGGTTTAGCACCATTCCCTGCTTGGTACTGCATAGTGAATGAGTTCTCATGAGATCTAGTTGTTTAAAAGTGTTTCACCCATGGCGGAAGGCAAGGCCAGAGCAAGCATCTTACATGGCAGGAGCAGGACCAAGAGAGAGAATCTGCTCCGGTTTTGCCTTCCACTGTGAGTAAAAGTTCCCTGAGGCCTCCCCAGAAGCAGACGTTGCCATACTTCCTGTACAGCCTGCAGAACCATGAGCCAATGAAACCTCTTTTCTTTATAAACTACCCAGCCTCAGGTATTTCTTTATAGCAGTGTGAGAACGGATGAATACACCCCATATTCATTTCTGAGACCTGCTGTAACAAATCACCACAAACTGAGCAGCTTAGAACACCAGAAGTTTATTCTCCCACAGTTCAGGAGACCAGGTGACTGAGTCAAGATGTCAAGGTTGGTTCCTTCTGGAGGCTCAGAGGCTCCCATGCCTCTATTGTGGATTTTGTGTTTGCTGGCAATCCTTGGAGTCCTTTGGCTTGCAGACACGTCACTCCAATCTCTGCCTGCATCTTCACATCTCTTTATTCTCTGCATGTCTCTCTGTGTCCTCTTCTTTTAAGGACACCAATCATTAGATTTAAGTACACCAATTATTAGATTTAGAGCGCATCCTAAATTCAGGATGATTTCAACTTGAGATTCTCAACTAAATTACACCGATAAACACCTTATTTCCAAATAAGGTGACATCCTGAGGTTCCGGATGGACATGAATTTTGGGAGGACACTATTCAATGCATTATAAGCCCCAGATGAGTCACCAGGGGACTCGAAACCCAGGACTTCACGTTCATTAGCTAGCACAGGGCTGGGTCCCTCCAGCTGAGCCAGTGCAGTCCCTGCTAAAATAGCTCTTGATTGACAACACAGGCCCCTCAACCCCTCTGCCGTACCCTGTCAATGGTATCAGCAGGGTGGGGTCCACACCTCCTGTGCTGGTAGAGATAATCTAGAGAGGACATCCTGGGCTGCCCAGATGACACAAGAAATTTTCCTCAGAGGAGGGTGGCCTAAGTTGTTTCTCCCATTGCCCTTTGCTCCTCAGTCAGCAATGAACATAGGAAGTGGCCCTCCTCAGCTTCTCCTGATGTCAACTCAAATGTTGACAGTGCCTATAAACCAAGAGACGGGGAGCTTATCAGTGACATACGAAACCCAGGAAACACTTACTACACTTTCATATCTGGATCTGGATGCCAACATTGATAGTGTCCCGGAGCACCTTCAGATTATGTCCAGTGCACTTCAAGAAAAAGAGAAGGCAGCTTTCTCTGCAGAGAAAGCTGGCAGCCAGGGTTGGAGGAATGCAGTTGCTGGGTGATGCAATGGAAGTTTCAGAGAAGGCCCCAGCTGAGGCTTCTACAAATGAGACTTTGGTGAGAGTTGTAAACTTGAACAAAGCCAGTTACCATGAGATAGCTCCTTAGCCCTAGATGGTGACAAGTCTGAACACACTGAAATTGAGATGATGCTTTGGTTTCTGTGTGCCTCTTTGCTGCATTTTGGCTTTTTACATCCAGGACTGCCTGTTTCTTGACCCATACTTTGCCCCAACAGTACCTGCTCTCCCTCTGTGTTAGTGAAGGGTTTGGGGTTATAACTATTAGACTGAGATAAGAGCGTAAGTTTTGGCTTCAGACAAACCTGAGTTTGTGTCCAACCTCTGCCACTTAAGAACAGTATGAGTTGCTGCAAATTACACTGAGCTAATACTAATACTACCTAACAGGAATGTTATAAGTTAAATAATCAATTCATGCCAGGTACTTAGCCCAATGATGGAACGCAGCATGAACTCAATAAATGTTAGCTATCATTATCACTATTATTACTATTGTTATTCACAATATCATAAGGAAGAGAAACTTACATGCTCCCCCCAAAAAATACACTCTATATGATACAGTTGAAGAAGAGTTGGTGTTATCTCATATTTCCAATGATCTTTGCCCTGTATTTCCTGTGGCTGAACCGATAGTATTAGAAGCTGCTAACATTTTTTGAAGGTTTGTTGCATGTCACATACCATTCTAAATGCTTTACTTCAACCAACAACCCTGGGAGCTGTAGATACTCTTATTATCATCTCCACTTTATAGAAAACGAAGTAAATTGCAGAATAATTATGCATTGCCCAAGATCACACATCTAACAATGGTTGTCTAGAGTTAGAACCAAGGCAGTCTAGCTCAGAATCTGCAAGCTTAACTATCCACTGTCCTACCTTCCTGATAGAAGTTGGTGACCCCTCCAACTAGGATAGATTCCACTTCCAGGGACTTCAAAGAACTCTCAGCAGGAATTTTTAACTGACAATTTGATTTGACAGAATTGTCCTGCCTCTATGCTAATTGATCCCTTTAACTTAGGTTCAGAAAGAGCACATGGGTTGCCTGAAGTCCTGAAGCTAGTCTCTGACAGATCCTCAAGCAGCCCAACTGGAGCCAGGTTTCCATGAAAATTCAAAAGAAAGGAAAAACCCAGATTGTAGTAGATTCTTCCCAAATACCCACAGGTCTGCATTTTAATTGATTATTGGGCTTAGCTACCAGGTCCAAGGTTAATTTGCAAGGTCGATCCTACAGGGGCACTCTGCAGTCCCAGGGCAGAGCCCAGCCACAGGAATATGGGCTGAGGATCTGCCATTATTCCTGGGAGAAGGAATTGGGGGAGTTGAGGACTGAAATCAGATCTTGGAGGAATAGTTACTGGGTGATGCAATGGAACTGACATCAGGATGGAGATTCTTGAGCTAAGCAGGACAAAAACTGTTCTCAGCCCCTGGGGGATATCCCACTGAAGTCAAGACATTCATCCCAGAAAAGGAGGAGTTGAAATGGGTGGATTTTACTCTGAGTTGGGAGAATGATGTTAAATACTACACTGAGTGGTACTGTACAAACCTTCTTTGACCTCAGCCCAGAGGGTATATCTTAAAGTTTCTTTAGGAGAAGAGAGTATTATATGAAGGAAAAGAGGCAGACCATTCTCTTGGTATCTAGTGATCAAGCTATATCTCTAGGACCAGGCAGGCTGGGGGAAGAGAACCATCCTCTATTTCTGTCACAGTTGCAAATTTAACATCATCAGAAGTGTCACAGTCACTGAGTGTCAAGTGATGGCCGCCCACAGTGGCAGCCACAGAAAAGCTTTAATTCCCATCCAGAGAAACGTGAGCCACCTCACTCCACCCCCAGGACACTGCCAGGCGTAGAAGAAAGAACCGAAGGACTGGAAATACTATCAATTTTCACAAGAAGAGGCTCTAAATCCGATACAGCTGATGGTGTCTTTAGGCCACCTGGGAAAATAAGAATATTATCCTTGTAATCCTCTCAACTATACCAAGAGACAGTTAGTCTTATTACTTCCAGTTTACAGATAAGGAAACCAGGACTGAAAGATTAAGTGGAAACTCCTCTTTGCTGTCCCTGACTTTCTATCTGTGTACTCAGGAGAGACTTCAGGCTTCTTGGAAGGATTGAGAAGAAGCTTCTACCTGTCCTTCCACCTCTCATTTCCTCCTCTCAAGACGACATATCTAAATAAGGAAAAACAGATTGGTTTTCCTTCTACATTCACACCGCTCTCAATACTTCACTCTGACAACAGATACGTGGGTTTTTTCCACACCAACCAATTTACCAACTCTCTGTGGACACCAACTGGATGTCCTAGAATTTAACTCAATTTGACATCAGATCTCACAGGTTAAGGGCTCAGTCCCACAAAACTGCCTCCCCCTGTTACAGTAGGTAGCTCGTCCCCACTCAGCCACCACACCAGGAATGTCAGCAACCATCAGGTGATGGTCAGGAAGCTGTTAACTGTCTCGCTAAAATAATAATTGGTCTCAGCCAGTGCCAGGAAAAGGCAATCTTCTAGTAGATAGAAACACCTGAAACTGATGACAAGCAGCTTCCTGATAAGATCTCAGGAGGTGGGCGATTGGGCTCACACATGAGCATTAATGGGCAAAATGGCAGCGTTTAACTGGTATATGACCTTATAGGAACATTAGACTGGTAAGGGAAGAATGCCTCAAGTGAGTGTGTGTACAACTCCAGTAAACACACTGCTCCTGCGGCCCCTCCAAAGTGCTGGCAGCCACTGCACATGCAGACAGCCCACCCCAAGGGAAGAATCAGGGTAGAAGGGATGCAAGACCCCACAAACATGCCAACATATAAAACCCCATGTCAAAGGTCAAATTGTGCACTTGATCTTTCAAGTTGCCCACTTGGCCCTCTTCCAAGTGTACTTTACTTCTTTTCATTCCCACTCTAAAGCTTTTAAATAAACTTTCACTCCTGTTCTAAAACTTGCCTTGGTCTCTCCCTTTGCCTTATGCCCCTTCATTGGATTCTTTCTTCTGAGGAGGCAAGAATGGAGGTTGCTGCAGACCCATACGATTCACTGCTACTAACATACTTTGGTGCCACATGACTTGAATACATTCCACTGCTAACTCCCCTACCAACTTCAGACATCAATTGCAAGTCCAAGCTGTTACCTGTGCTTCTGACCAATTGGCTATAAATTGGAGGTTCCTGGTAACCCTTCCTCATGTTTGACTATTGCTAGAACAGCGTACAGGATTCAAGAAAACAGTTGCTTATTAGATCACTGGTTTCTTATAAAAGGATACAAATTAGGAACAGCCTGGAATGAACAAGGTGCTCATGGCTGTAATCTCAGCACTTTGGGAGGCCGAGGCGGGTGGATTACTTGAGCTCAGGACTTTGAGACCAGCCTGAGAAACAGGGCAAAACCCCAGCTCTACTAAAAAACACAAAAAGTAGCTGGGTGTGGTGGTTTGTGCCTGTAGTCCCAGCTACTGGGGGTCTAAGGTGGGAAAATATCTTGAGCCTGGGAGGCGGAGGTTGCAGTGAGCCAAGATCATGCCAATGCATCTCCAGCCTGGGCAACAGAGCAAGACTCTGTCTCAAAAATAAATAAATAAAAATCAGGAACAGCCAGATAGAAGCCATGTATAAAGCAAAGTGTGTGGGAAGTGGGGAAGCTTCCATGCCCTCTCTGGGCACACCAGCCTCCAGGATCCTCCACACATTCAGCTGTCCTGAAGCTTTCTAATGGTGTTCTTTTGAGTGGTTATAGAGGCCTCATTATATAGGCATGATTGATTGAATCATTGGCCATTGGTGATTGACTCAACCTTTAGCTCCTCTCCCTTCCCCAGAGGTTGGTGGGGTGGGGCTGAAAATTCCGACCTTCTAATCATCTGGTTGGATGATTAGATCTCCTGGCAACTGGACCTCCACATCCTGAGGCTATCCAGGAGCTCCCAGCTACTAGTCACCTCATTAACATGCAAAAAGTTGTCACTTTCCAGAACTCTAAGGGTTTTAGGAGTGTGTACCAGGAAACAGGGATGAAGACCAAATAGATACACATTTATTATTATAAATCCCAATATCATCGTATCTAATTAGGGAGGCTGATAAAAGTTGGGAGTGCATGAATTTCATTCATTTCTAGGCTATTGACATTTTCAGAGTAGCCTGCCTCTAATCCTACCCCCAGCTCCCAAACACACACACATTCCCCTCTATCTGGTAAGCCAACTGCTACCATAGGAGGACTCCTGCGGTTCTTTACCAGCTTTGAACACCTGGGTAAGATTCACCCCATGGATGGATCCAGATGTCTAGGCTTGGTAAACCTGATTTTGCCTGCAGGTTCCATCAAACTTTATTAGTAATAAAGCTGATGAATTAACGTGTTAAGACTCAACTGGCTCCAACTTCATAGAGAACAGAAGATCTGGGCACTTTAGAAAGCCCAAGGGTTTTCTTCCAACAATAACTTGCCCCAAATCAAACAGCTAGGAAATGTGTAGATGGTATTCACACTGCCTGCTGAATCCAAGCAGTCTGACTCCAAATTCCGAGCTTTTAACCACTACGCTACATTGACGATGAGGAGTAAACTGAGGCCAAGGAGGTAAGGAAGGAGTCATGTCACAAGAGCCTTGCAGAACATGGAAGAAGTTTGGATTCCATCACAAGGGCTGTAGGGAGCCACACACGTGTTTCAAGCAAGGAGAGTAGACACTACCATCTGCAGCAGCCCTAGACCAAACTCCTACAGTTAAGACTTTAGGTTAGAATTTTCTTCCAAAGGAAAACGTATCTGAGAAAACAATCCTGTTACTGTCTTTGAAAGCTATTCATGACATGTGAGGCTGGGGAATGGGAGGTTTTATTATTGTTGTTTGTTCTTAAAGAGAAGCATTTTGGAGTGAGTGGGTTGTTTTGTCTTTGTTTTGCTTCCTCATTCTTGAGAAGTCAGGCAGGTCAGGATGATTGCCAGTGAACGTGTGTGGTCCACCTTGGCCTCTGCAAGTGAGTGCACAGAGCCAGACTTCACTAGTACCTGCTGGGCTCTGCTAAGCACAGAGTCAAGCCTGAGTACACAGTTTGATTATCATCAACTTCCCCGTCATCATTAACAATTTCCTCTACTAACCATGTCAACATTTACTGAGCTCTCAGGATGTGCTGGCCACTAAATGTGGTCAATCTGAGATAACTTCATAACAAGGCTATTAGGTAGATAGTATTATAACTTCCATTTTACAGGTGAAGAAATTGAGATGCAGAGAGCTTGAGTAATTTGGTCTGTAATAAACAAGCAGGAATTAGACAAGCAGGAATTTGAACCTAGGTTAATTTGACCTTCAAGGTTTTAACCACAAGGCTACACTTTGCCACATAGGAGGTGCTCATAGTTGGTGTCAAGACTACCGGAAGCAACCTCTTGTGCTATGTTAGGCATGCAGTTGGAGAGGAGCATAGCTTTAAGAGCAGTAAAGTGGTTCATTTGGGTCAAACACCCTGGTGCAGAGGCATGTGGGGAAAAATCTCCCAAGTATTCATTACTACTAATGGAATCACATAGTGCTTCTCTAAGACAGAAAATGTTCTCTATAAACTTCAAGTCTCCACTCACACAGAATAATGTGGGGACACCAAGTTAGTCATCTGATACGCCAAATAAATGAATGAACAGACAGGAATATTTGTATTTTTATCTTTAAGCATAGTATGCACAACAGAACTAGGTGCAAATGATTATTCAGTGCAACTTGACATTTACAGAGTTTGTATTGCATGCAGGCACAATACCAGACACTGGACACAGAAATGAATCAGACATAGCCATTGCCCTAACAAGACCTACAGAGTTCTGTAAGGGCAGGAAGTTTGGCACCAACTATAGTGTAACGCCCTGTTAAATGCAACATATGCAATAGGAACAGAGCTTTCATTGGAGCACAGAAGTCTGAGCAGTTATTTCTACTCAGAACTCAAGCAATACTTCACAGGGGTGGTAATATTAGAATATTGAAGGGTAAGAAGAATAAGAATATAGGCAAGGATATTCTGGAGAGAAGGATGTCTTGAAGAGCATGGAGAGAAGAGGAAAAACATACAAAGTATATATGAATATCTGTGAGAAATTTAGTATTTCTGAGATGTAGAGGACAGAAAAAACTTTGCTAGGGGCCAGGCACAGTGGCTCACACCTGTAATCCTGGCACTTTGGGAGGCCAAGGTGGGTGGATCACCTGAGGTCAGGAGTTTGAGACCAGCCTGGCCAATATGGTGAAACCCCATCTCTACTAAAAATACAAAAATTAACCCGGCATGGTGGCACGTGCCTGTAATCCCAGCTACTAGGGAGGCTGAGGCAGGAGAATTGCTTGAACCCCAGAGGTGGAGGTTACAGTGAGCTGAGATTGTGCCATTGCACTCCAGCCTGGGTAACAGAGTGAGACTCCATCTCAAAAAAAAAAAAAAAAAAAAAAAAAAAACTTTGCTAGGAAAATAGACAGGATATAGATCACGGAGCACTTGGAATGCCAAGATAACAAGCTTGGACTTGATCCTGTGTTAGGCAGAACCCTGGAGAGTTGTAAAAGCAATGAGAATAACCACTTGATGTGCCTTTTTGGAACCAACCACCGGTGTCAGGGTGGAGATTGAATGGTTCAAGTTGTTGATGGCAAGGACCTAAATCCCAGCATTGGCAGGAGAAGCAATGGAGAACGGGGACGGTACTAGATTGATATGTCTGAGGTTGAAGGGACAAGGTTTGGTGACTAATTGGACATGGAAGTGAGTGGAAAGAACCAAATACCCTAGGTCTCTAGCATTTGTGAAGAGGATTAATGGGTAATGGATAATGATCTCATCAAGACAACCCAGGAAGAGAAGAAAGGGTAGGGGTGGGGAAAAGAATGAGTTCCAGTTGGGATGTCTTGTGTTTGAAGCATTGCAGAATAGACCCAAAATTGGAAAGTAGTTGGAAATAGAAGCCTGAATCTCTGAAGAGAGAAGATAGAAATGTGTGAGTCATCAGCATTTCATGGTAGCTGAAAGTCTGGGAGAAAAAAGCTTCCCAGAAAATACAGAAATTGCTAGAGAAGCAGAAAGGGCAGAACCCTTGGGAAGATTCATATTTATTATTTCTATTAGAGAAAGAAGAGCAAGGGAAGGAGGTCAAGAAAGAATAGCCAAAGAAGTAGTAGAAGCAGTAAGGGAAAGTGGTATGATGGGAAGACGGAAGGTTGCAATGTGTGTGTCAAATGCCTCAGAGAGACTGGGCATCCATGTCCTCATAAATTACTTGGAGATCTTGTTAAAACGCAGACTTTAATTCAATCATTCTGGAATGGGACCCAAGATTCTGCATTTGTAACAGCTGCCAGGCAATGTACTGAATGGTCCATGGTCCTCACTTTGAACTGGCAAGGGGTCAAGAGTGAAGACTGAGACAGAATCATAGAATTTAGCACTTGGGAGGTCATAGGGGACATTTGAGGGGTTTCAATTGGGTGAAGAGTGATTGGGACACAGAGGAGAAGTAAAGGCAAGGATGGAAGGCCTTCCAGAGGCTCAGCAGGTGAAGAGAGATGGGAGGCAGTGGTTGGAGAGAAAGGCAAAGTTGGGGAAGATTTTAGAGGATTGGGGAATATTTGGGCCTGTTTATAGAATGGTAGGGGAGGCATTTCCCTTTCTCTTTAGAGAAACAGAGGAAGTGGAATGATTTTTCCTTCCTTACCTATAATGATATCCACAAAGGAAGTGGATGATCATTACAGGCAAGGAAGGAAAAAATGGTACAAAGTGTTTGGTCCTTGCCTCCTCACCTCCTTCTAAGATACTTCTGAGACAAAAGGGAAGGCGAGAAGGCTGGGAGAAGAAACAGGTATATTTTTGAGGAGAGAAGATAATAAATTTCATAACTAATGCCCTTTATTTTTTTCACAGAAGTCAGAACTGAAGCTATCTGCAGAACATAAAGGGGTAAATTGGTTTTAAAAGGCAGGAGAGAATAGTAATGATTTGGAATAGCCCCTGTAGAGAATGGGGATAAAATATGCTGCTGAAAAGAAAATACGAGATAAGATAATAAGAAGAAAAATGAAGTATGAGAAAAAATGGTAATTCATAACAGTCCTAATTATATAACAGTCCATCACACATGAAATATTTTATTTAGCATGCAAAAGTCAATTGTAGAACCCCAGAGTCTACGGAATTTTAAAGTTGGAAGGGATCTCTTAATGTGGAAACAGAATTTCCAGAATCATACAGTAAGCGCACTGCATAAGAAATACACATTTACACCAGAGGAAGCTGTCCTCACATGATACCTTCAGCCACTCAGCTCCTAGCTCTGGGCTTAGACCCTCTGGACGCCATGGATGAGAATTTTCCTATACTTCCTTATTTCATCAAACTCAATTTAGATGCCAGCCAACTCTGCTATTTGCAGCCCATTCTGCTATTTTTATAACAGGCAAAATTGTTCCTTGCAATCTTCCTTTTTGGAAAGATCTATAAATAATAGGGTACCTATGAGTGAATTTTATGAGTGATACCATCCTCTTCTCTATCTAGATGAAGAGAGGAAGTCACTTTGGAAAAAACTTTGATTTTGGGTTCTGAGAACATATTACTCGAGTGGCCTCTGTTTACATGTGCAAGACCCATAGGCTTTTGCCCTGACCATAGAAAAGGTGAAACAGAAGCATTTGTGGCTGTTGTTTTCTGTGCTTTTCCGAAGCTTTGTGGTGCCTCTGCCTCTCTTGGCACCACAGCTCTGGAGTAGGTGCTGATTATATTGCACAAAAACCCAGAAGTCTCCTGGAAGGAAAGGTCCTGAGACCTCTAACTCCTTTTCCATAAAATTCAAAGTCAATAATATGTTAGAGTGGCCCTCACCAAGGACTACGGAAAAGAAAAAGTCACCGAAATCCCTCAAAGTCTCAAAATCTATCTAGAACCAAACCACGTTTTACTGCTTTTACCCTTATCACCCTGGTTTGGGTAACCCCTCAAGTCTTCTCTGAATTATTGCAATTGCCTTTGAATTGGTCCCCGTGTTCAACCCCCGGACCCCAACTCTATTCTCAAGACAGCAGTAAGAGTGATGCTTTTACAACTTTAAAACTCAAGTCCACTCCAGTCACTCCTCTGCTCACAACTCTCTTATTCCCCCCTTCTCACTCAGAGTAAAGGCTGGAGTTCTCACAACAACCAACAAGGTTCTAAATGAGCTGGACCCCCACCAACTGTTTTACTCCATCTCCTTCCACTCTCTCTGTATTAATAGTCTGGGTTCTACAGAGAAACTAAAACAATAGGATATATACACATACATATAGCATTGTGTTGTATATATATATACACACTGTGCATATATGTATAATATTGTGTGTATATACTTTATATATGTAGAGAGATATATATAGAGAGAGACAGACATATATATAAAGACAGATATATATATGTGTATGTGTATATGTGGTGTATATATATATATATATATATATGTATATACATATATGGAGAGAGAGATTTATTATAAGGAATTGACTCACACAGTTATGAAGTCTGAGAAGTCCCACAATCTGCAGTCAGCAAGCTGGAGAACCAGGAGAGTCAATGGTCTAGTTCCAGTCCAAGTTCTAAGGCCCAAGAACTAGGAGAGCTAAGGGTGTAAGCTCCAGTCTGAGTCTGATCCGAAAGCAGGAGGCCAACTACTATCACAGAATGGGTCATTCTATCCACTTGATTATCAAAGCTCTCCTCTGCTGAGGTCAACCTTTGGTGAGCATTTATGTTGAACACAAATGTCTTCACATTTTTTGCCCATTCAGAGGGGTCTGTCCTCTTCCCCAGATTTTCTTCTTATCAATTTTTCTATCATATGCCTTCAAAATTGCTGATCATTCAGCCAAATTATTGGCCACAGCCCATGAATCAGTATATAATGATACATCTGGCCATTTCTCTTTCCAAGCAAAGTAAATGGCCAGGTGAACTTCTTGAAGCTCTGCCCACTGGAAGGATCTCCCTTTACCGGTGTCCTTCGGGGATGTCCCAGAAAGGAGCTATAGTAGTACAGCTGTCCCCTTTCAGATGATGCCTGCATATCATAAAGAACCATCTGTAAACAACCCCCAAGCTTCTCTTCCTCTGTCAACAACTGTAGGAAACTTCCCACAAGGCCATAGGTACACGCTGGGAGAGAAAAGGCAGTGGAGCAGGAGTGGGGACCATGGGCATTTGGGCCACTTCTTCATGTAACTTATTTGTGCCTTCAGGACCTGCTCATATCCAATCATATAAATACCAGTTCCATTTGATAATGGAATGCTGCTGTGCACACCAAACTTTGTGGCTAGGTGGCTCAGATAATATCCAGTTCATGACACGTAGCTCAGGTTGCGTGATAACTTGAGGTGATTATAAATGCAGGTGGCCCTTAGTTAAGTATTTGATCTCTATTAAGACTGTATAGCAAGCCAAGAGCTGTTTCTCAAAAGGAGAGCAGTTATCTGTGGGTAATAACAGTGCCTTGCTCTAAAACCCTAAAGGCCTGTGTTGCAATTCACTTACAAAGGCCTTCCAAAGGCTCCAAACAGCATCCCTGTCTGCCACTGACACTTCAAGGACCAAAGGATCTACTGGATCGTATGGACCAAGCAGCACAGCAGCCTGCACAGTGGCCTGGACCTGTCGCAGAGCCTTCTCTTGTTCTGGGTCCCACTCAAAACTAGCAGCTTTGCAGGTCGCTCAGTAAATGGGCTGGAATAACACACTCAAATGAAGAATATGTTGCCTCCAAAACCCAAACAGGTCCGCTATAAACTGGATCCCGCCAACTGTTTCACCTCCTCTCCTATTCCTACTCTTCTTTGCCCACTTTGCTGGAACCACAATGTCTCCTTGCTAACCCTCAAACTGGCAAACAGGCTCCAGGCTCGGGGCCTTGTGCCTCTCTGTTCCCTCTGCTTGGCATGTTCTTTTCTCCAATATGCAAATGGATTAGTTCTTTGCTCGAATGTCATCCTCTTCCTGAGGCCATCACTAACAACCTGTGACACTTTCAACCCTGCCTTGCCTGACATTTCCAGTCTACCATCCCTGCTTTTATTTTTCTCCCCAGCACTTTATTAAATTACATTTAGAATTATACAGTTACATAAAGAATTATATAACGTACTTATTTGGCTTACTGGCTCTGTCCCCCCATACAAAATGTAAGGTCCTGGAAGTCAGGATTATTGTCTATTTTGCTCACTTCTGCATTCACAGTGGACAGTACCTGATATGCATTTGGCACTCGATAAATATTACTTTAGCAAATATATGCAGAATCCAAGCCCAGTGCAAAGGCCTATGGCACAAATTGAAAGCACAAATGCATTCAGGGGCTAAACAGTCAGAAGAACAGTGTAAGTGGCAGGAAGTGGGATGTACCAGAGACCCTGCCCACTGAATGCTCGCTCAGCTTCCGCTGACTGTTGTTGCAGAAGAATGTAGGCATAAGTGGACCACATCTTCACTTTTTTTTCAAAAGAAACAAGAAATATTTTAATGCAAAAATCTAAAGATTTTGTTATTGATGACTAGGTCTCTGGCCTAAGAAGTCAAAGAAAATGGCCTGGCCCTGTGTAACATGTGGCTGAGGCCAGTAATCCCTCCAGACGTGGACATCCTGTCCAAATGGTGGCCTTCAGAATAATATCTGAGCCCAAGCAAGCCCCACAGAGACCCCCCCAAGGCCAGCACCCTCATCCCAGAGGCATAGGACATTCTTCTCTAGGTTATCTGGGACCAACATTCCACAGAGAGATCTCACTGGGAAGCCACAGAAACAGCAGTCCTAGGAACCAGATTCAACTTTCTAGTTTATTCCTCGCTCAGGATTTGGAAGCAAGGCAAAACACTTTGAACTTATAAAGCCTCCAGGGACCTCAGATCATTTGGATGAGGGCAAAGAGGGAGGAATCTTCAAGAAGACGATACAGAACTTCTACTAATGGGGATATGAACAATTGTTCACTGGAAGAATGCAGGAGATTTGATTACACTTGCGCTCTGAAAAGAAGTGGGTCATATCATTTATACAAATAAATATTTGGCAAAGACTCTGAAGTTGTCTGACTCCACTTCTATTTTTGTAAAATGGGGATAATAATAGTACTTACCTCATAGCGCTGTTATGATAATGAGATAAATGAATATATTTAAAGTGCTTAGAATAGTGCCTGACATATAGGAAGCACTTAATAAGTGTTGAGCATTATTTTTATTACTGTTATAATTCCATTCAAATAGCTTAATCTTCTATCTTGCTGCCTTTAACTTTATTCTCATAAACATCTGAAAATCTAGCTGCCAATACCCCTTATAAATGCAAAAATCCTCCACAAATACTAAAAAATCAAATACAGCAGTACAGAAAAAGGATAGTACAATCAAGTGGATTTTGTCCTGAAAATGCAAGGCTGGCTCAACAATAAAAAATCAATGTTATTTGCCATATTAACAGATTAAAGAAAAAAAATCATGTGATTATCTCAATACATTCAAATAAAGCATTTGAAACACTTAACATCATGATCAAAACTCTCAGTAAACTAAGAATAGAAGAGAACTTCCTTAACCTAATAAAGGGCATCTATGGGAAAAAAAAAAAAAAAACAGCTAACATTATATTCAATGGTGAAAGACTGAATTCTTAGCCTGTCAGATTGGGAGCAAAACAAGGGTGAAAATGTCTGCTCTAACCATTCCTTTTCCTCCTACTGGAAGTCCTAGCCAGTGCAATAAAGCAAAGAAAAAAACTGTGAGGCATATAGCAGAAATCAAACTTTCTCATCTCGAAGTATGTGATTATTCACATAGGAAACCCCAAGCAATCTGCAAAAATGCTACTGAAAATAAGGAGTGAGCTTAACAAATCTGAAGTGTACAAAGTTAATACTTAAAAAAATCAATCTTATTTCTGAATACTGGTAATAAACAACTAGGAATTGAAATTAAATAAACAGAACCCTATATAATAACACCAAAAATAATAAGATACTTAGGTATAAATCTAACAAAATATTGCAAGACCTATATGCTAAAAGCTAAAATACACTGATAAGAGAAAAAGAACTCTCAGTAAATGGAGAGATAAGCTGCATTCATGGATTAGAACACTTGATCTTATTAATATGTCATTCTCCTCAAATCGATTCAACGCACTACAGATGAAAATCCTGGCAGGCTTTTTTGAGATGACAAAAAGCTGATTCTAAAAATCTTTATAGAAAGGCAAAGAAGCTAGAACAGACAAAATAATTTTAAATAAGAAGAACAAAGTAGGGGAGTCCACACTACCGGATTTTAAGACTTCCTATACAGCTACAATAATCAAGACATTGTGATCTTGATTGGCAAAAAGTGGTATTGGCAAAAAGTGTGACACATAAATCAATGGAACAGAATGAAGAATCCAGAAATAGACCCACCCAAATATGGTCAATTGATTTCTGGCAAAGGTACAAAGGCTATTTAATAGAGAAAGGATAGTCCTTTCAAGAAATGGTGCTGGAAAAATTGGATGTTCATGTGCAAAAGAAAGTGGACTTCAACATATATATATATATATATATATCACACTTTATACAAAAATTAACTCAAAGTGAGTTACATACCCAAGTGGAAAATGTAAAATAATAAAACCTTTAGAAGAAAATCTTTGTGACTTAAGATTAGGCAGAGTTCTTAGAAATGACACAAAGGCATGGTAAAATGGACTTACTTAATCAAAAGTAAAACTTTTACACTGTTAAAAGAATGAAAAGATAAGCTAAAGGCTGAGAGAAGAATATCTGGAAATTATACTTCTAATAATGGACTGGGAGGCAGAATATATTAAAAACTCTCAAAACTCAACAGTAGGAGAACAAGCAACTCAGTAAAAACTGGGCAAAAAATTTACGCCGACACTTCGTCAGAGAAGATGTACATATATATGTATATGATAAATAAGCACACAAAAAGATGCTCAGCATCATTAGTCATTAGAGAAATGTCAATTAAAACCACAGTGAAATACCAATACATACCTGTTAAAGTGGCTAGTATTTTTTTTTTAAAGACAGCCTGACAATTCCAAGTACTGACAAGAATGCAGAGCAACTGCAACTCTCATAAACTGCTAGTTGGAATATAAAATGGTGCAACCACTTTGGAAAAACAGTTTGGCGTGCACTTACCATATGACACAATCCCACTCCTAGGCATTTACACCGCCCCCCCCAACAAATATATATCTACACCAAAACCTGTGTGTAGATGTTTACAGTAGTGTTTATACTAATTTTATTCGTAATTACTAGAAACTGGAAACAAGTCAGTTGTCTTTCAACTGGTGGATGGATAAACAAATAAATCTGCATGTTGGGTTACAAGTCAGCAATTAAAGGGAATGAACTATTGATACATACAACATAGATGAATCTCAAATGCATCATGCTAAGTGAAGAAAGCTAGACTCAAAAAGTTGTCTGATTCCATTTCTATGACACTTTAAAAGGGAACACTACAGGGTTGGACAGTGCATCAGTGGTTCAGGGACTACAGGTTAGGGGATGAGGTCAAGAGGTTTGCCCATAGTGGGGCAGCAGGAAGGAATTTAAGGAGATGATAGAATTCTTCTGTATCCTAAATGTGATGGTGGTCACATGACTTAATTTGTCAAAACTTACAGAAATATACGTCCCCCCTGCAAAGTTTTTTTCTCTATTTAAATTTAAAAATTAAAATAATACATTGTTCTAACTTATCATTTCAGTTTATTTTTCATCACTTGCTCGTTTCCTCCTCCATCCAACTCACCCCTTCTGCATCACTCTTGCCTGAACACCTCATGAGTTTTATGCCTCTATTCCTTTGCTTATACTATTCCCTCTAGGGAAATGTCTTCCTCATTCACCACCTCCCCTAGCCCAGTCACTGAAAAACTTCAACACAGTATTCAAATCCTGGTTCAAAGATCAGTTAAGTGATGTGGTCCTCCCTGACCCCCCTGGCTTTTACTATATGACTGCTCTCTCATGAGCTTGGAATCCAAGAAAGCTAGATTCAAGTCTGGTTTCTGCCAGTAGCTGCATGATCTAAAGCAAGTCACTTACTCTTTCTATGCCTCAGTTTTCTCATCTGTGAGACAGAAATAACAAGAATATTATCTCACAGGACTGTTGGGATAATTAAGTGAGAGAAAGCATGAGGAGTGCTTAGCAGAGCACCAGGCAGAGTAGCAGCATACAAACATGATGGTGATGGTGATGGTGACAATGGGGAGGATGGTGATGGCGATGATGAGGATGACGATTATGGCGATGGTGATAATGTTGATGATAAGAATTCCTCCATTCACATCAGCCATCTGCTTAAATTGAATCACATTCAGTACTGATGCCCCTCTCTTGGTGGGCCTGATTCTTTGCCCCAACAACAAATCAGTAATGCAAGTACAAGACAAATTTGGCTTCTATGCTGACAAGTGCCCTCATGCCTGCTTTGCTGCCAAGGCTGTTCAAGCTTTCAGTTCAAGGAATGTAAGAAGAAGGAGAAAGGTGTGAGGAAGGTAGGCAGACCTGCCAGGGCTTGCAGCATGGTAAAGAGTTCTGGGCAACAAGGAGCCCTTGGAGGATGTTCAGAAGGTGAGCTGCAGGATCAGACTTGCACTGCAAGATGATGATTCTGGCTATGTTGTGGAGGAATTGGACGGGGCAAGTGTGAAAGTGAGGGGGCTAGTCAGAGTTCATCACCATCATCCAGGTGGGGGAGGATGGGGTCTTGGGCTGAGGTATCAGCAGTGAAGTTATGGAGTGGTAGGAAAATGCTGAGATGTATTTTAGACACAGAGTCGATAGGATTTGAAAATAGGCGAATATTAACTATTTAAAATATAGGAGAATAATGGAAGGGGGAAGCTGAAATGAAAACCAGGCTTAAGCCATTGGGACATGACAGCACCCATTACCGAGAGGGTAGAGGCTTGGGGGTGAGGGGAGAATGTGAAGGGAAAGATCGAGAGTTTGAGTTTGTGTGTGTTAGGTTTGGAAGGCCTGGGAAATGGTCAAGTGGAGATGTCAGGTGGGCACATTGGTATGAGTCTGGATCCTAGAATCACTGAGTCCTGTTGGTTTTATCTCTAAAGCATTTCTTTCCTATCCCCTTTTCCTACTCACGAACATCACCCTAATTTGGGGTCTCAGTAACCTGGACAATGAAAAAATCTCACAAAAAAGAACTCTCAATCTCTCGGAGCCTCAGTTTTTACATTGGTAAATGGAGATAATGATAGTACTCACTCCATACTCTAATAAGATGAAGTATAATGAAATAACACAGGTATTGCAACCACCACAGTGGCTGGCACATAGTAGATGCTCAATTGATGATGGTCATGTTATTTGGGTCTTTGTTCAGGCTTCTCACTTTTAGGTAAAGACAAAGGTTTAGCATAGGACTTGACACATAGTAAGCACTATGTAAAAATTGTTCTACTGCTACCAAGACTCAGTATTGTATTGTGGTCTGAGACCATTTGTGTTCAAATTCCATTTTACAATTTTACCACCAATTAGCTGTTTGGCAAGTTACTTCATCTCTACATACCTCAGCCTCCTCATTGATAAAACAGGAGTAATAACAATCCCCACTTTCAGGGTGTGGTAGGCAGAATAATAGCCACCCAAGAAGGTCCATGTAATGCCCAGAACCTGGGACTATGTTACACTATATGGCAAAAAAATTCAATGTTTCCTTAATTCAGGAATTAAGGTTGCTCCTCAATTGACCTTAAAGTTGGGAGATTATCCTGGATTATCCAGTGGGCCCAATGGATTTACAAGTGTTCTTAAAAGTGGAAGAGGTAGATAAGAGAGTGTGGTGAGAGGGAACTATAACTAGGGAAGAATGGTCAGAGCGATGCAACACTGTTAGCTTCAAAGATGGAGGAAAGGGCCGTGAGCCAAGGAATATGGGCAGCCTCTAGAAGCTAGAAAGCCAAAGGAATGAATTCTCCTCTAGAGCCTAGAAAGGAACACAGCCCACAGCCTTACACCTTGATTTTAGCAAGACCCATGTTGGACTTCTGACCTACAGAACTGTAAGATAATACATTTGTGTTGTTTTAAGCTATGAAGTGGTAGTAATTTATTCCAGCAGCCATAGTAAACTAATATGCAAGGGTCAATAAGTCCAGAGTGCTTAAAATCATGCTGGGCACTAGATAAGAGATCACTAAGCTGTCCTTATTTTATAATGATGATGATATTGGTGATTATCACTTCTATTATTGGTACCACCATTCCTGCTTAGCTCTACATCAAGTCACAGCATCCAAAGCTACCCCTCTAACACCTGCACTATGCTAGACACGAGAGATACAAAACAAAAAAGAATACTCCCTGGGCCTGAGGAGTTCGCCATCTACAGAGAGAGCCACATTTGCAACCAAGTCATTTTGTTACAGAATGGTAAGTTCTAACAAGAAGGCTTTGCTTTCTGGTGCTCCTGCCTCATCTTTCCCTAGAATCGCTGTTAAGCAAGATGTATTGGCTGAGCCAGGATTAACCCTACCTGGTGTGAAGCAAGAAAAAAAAACTGTGGTTTTCTGGCACAATGAATACTTGTATTTCTCATAGGGAGTCCATGCTATGTGGGAGAGCTGGAGCAATCCAAACTCAGAGCTGAAATCAAAGCTCAACACAAACCTTAAATTTGTTCCAACAAGTGCATTGAGGAGGATCAGGAAAGATTAAGGATGAACAAGATGTATCAGGAGTCTGGCAACCTGCATTGGGCACTTTGCTTCAAATCTTTCTTTGTAAGCACAATTGTACCATCTCCTCTCCAAAATGAGGTACAATAAAAAATAATAATAATAATAGAAGGGGCCAGGCACAATGGCTTATGCTTCCAATCCCAGCACTTTGGGAGGCCAAGTTAGGTGGATCATTTGAGGTCAGGCGTTCAAGACCAGCCTGACCATATGGTGAATCTGCCATCTCTACTAAAAATACAAAAAAATTACCTGGGTGTGGTGGTACACACCTGTAGTCCCAGCTACTTGGGAGGCTGAGGCAGGAGAATCACTTGAACTTGGGAGGTGGAGGTTGCAGTGAGCTGAGATCATGCCACTGTGCTCCAGCCTGGGCAACAGAGGGAGACTCCATCTCAAAAAAATAATAATAAAAATAAGCAAATAAAAATAAAAATAGAAGCTAGGGCATGCTGTGTGCTGACGGTGGTATAGACAATAAATATTCAGAAGGTAAATCAATCAGGTTGGGCTGAGAGTTGACTTGATACTACATGGTGTCTTGAGCTACCTTTATAAGGACAGATTTATCTAAGGTGCACACATGGATAGCCACACACATGCATATCTTCACATACACATGCAGATACCCACCCTGACTCTTGGTCCCCTCCCACGTCTCTGCCATTTACAGCCATGGGGGGAAAATTGGTGGGGGTGTGGAGAACAAAAAGAGGAGGATGCTTTACAGCTGGATTCATTCATTCATTTAACCACTTATGAAGCATCCACTTTTTCATGCCAGGTACTGTCTAGGCACTAGAGATGGACAGATAAACATAACAATATCTACCTTCAAGAAGCTCTTCAGATAGCAGGAGGAGCAAACAAGAAAGTCACAGATCACAACACCAAGAGCCCAAGGCCAAAAGAGCTGTGAGCAGAACTGCTACAAGAGCTCAGGTTGAAGATGCATAGCAACCTGGGGTGGGGGGTAAGAGATGCTCTGCCATAAGGTGAGCTTTGGCCAATTCTTGAAGGACAAGAGAAGTTGGACAATCAATAGTAGACCCAACCAAAGTAGAGGAGCACACAATTTATGGAAAGTCAAGGTAAAACCACAGTCCATCCCCTTCCCATCGCCATCCTCCACTCATAACTCTGCTCTTTAGTTCACCCCTTCTCAGAATAATTCTCTAGACCACACCAAACACAACTGACCCAGCTCATAATGATAATGCCAAGTGTGGGGTTGTGGAGTGGCAAACGTATAAGCAGACAAACCTCAATGTGCCACGCTAATAATTCTCACAGGTGCACAAGGCTGGGAGTTAGGGGAAAGGGCCTGGACTTTAGAATCAGACCAACTTGAGTATGAATCCTAGCTCTGCCAGTTTATAGCTGTGAGACCTGTGCAAGTTGTCTTTGCTTTCTAAGTCTCAGTTTTCTCATCTGTTAAAAGAGAAAAATAGGAGTATTGTGAAGTGCACACAGACAGAGGTGTTGTAGGAATGCTGTATTAACATTCAACACATCATAGTTGAGAACAATCATAATGCATTCTTTCAGGATCTGGAGCTACATTGGTACAGACAGACCAGGTTCTAATTCTTGTTTTTGCCCCTAAAGGTCTTCATTAGCCCTGAGATGAAGACTTAATGACTCCAGCCTTCATCCATTTTCTAGAATTGAAATAGGGAACTGAGAAATTGGGGTAACCAGCTACAGCCTTCATCACCCTTTGGTAAATTCTACGTGAAAGTCAGCCTGTCTCTCCCACCGGAGTCAGCCACGAGACCACCATAGTGAAAAGAGTATTGGCCAGTTGGCTCTGGTCTCATCTCAGCCCCTGACCTGTCACAAAGGGTTAGAGATGTAATTCAGGGTCACCCACTCTCTGAACTTCCATCTCCTCATCTGCAAATGAAGAAGTTTGACTAGATGGTATCAACAGTCCTTTCTCACTTGGGGAGTTCTGATAAAGCACCCACCACATACCCAAATGGGGTAAGGCAGAGATGGACCACCCATGACCCCTCTCCTTAAGGAGCTCACAGCCTAAGGGGCAAAAGTAGAAACAAACCCATTCAGATTAAGTCATAGTATAAGACAAGATGTACCTAGTACAAAATGGAGAGGAGGCTTAAGAATGTAGGTGTCACCATTGGGTTCAGAGAGGATCACTGTGAGACAGGGTGATCTGGGAAAGCTTCCAGCAAGAAGTAGATTCAAGATTCTATTTTGAAAAGTAGTGGACTTAAGATCAGGACTGTGGGGCATTAGGCAAACTCCTAACCACTAAGCCATTTTCATTCATTTATCAAATGTGTGTTGAGCACTACTTATGCTCCCCTTCTGGGAAAAGTGAAAAAATCCATGTTGTTGCTTGTTCCTCCGGAAAAATACCAGGCTTCCTTCTAAGGGAATCCAAATTTTAGTCTTGTTGTGTTGGTCCATTAGCTTCAATAATCGGCATCTCTTTCTCCACAAAGCCTTCCCTGGCCCCTTCTGTGTGCACCTATAGCCCTTGTGTTTACTTTTAGTGTGAAGTACAGTGTGGTGTTCTTGTTTTTGTTTGAAATGGAGTCTTACTCTATTACTCAGTCTGGAGTACAGTGGTGTAATCTGGACTCACTGCAACCTCCACCTCCTGGATTCAAGCAATTCTCCCATCTCAACTTTCCTAGTAGCTGGGACGACAGGTGCGCACCACCACGCCTAGCTAATTTTTGTATTTTGAGTAGAGACAGAGTTTCAACATGTTGGCCAGGCTGGTCTTAAACTCCTGACCTCAAGCGACCCACCTGCCTTGGCCTTCCAAAGTGCTGAGATTACAGGCGTGAGCCACTGCGCCCAGCCGCAGTGTGGTATTTGTCTCTTTATTTGTTGGTTTCCCCCACTGAATGAGCTTTGCTTTGAAGGCAGGGGCCATTTCTTACTCATCTCCTTATCCCCAGAACATAGCAATAGGCTTTGGAGTCAACACACTTGTGATGGGAAAAGAGACAAAGAAAATGCAATGAAATGCTCCCATTCTCCCTCATTCTACAACCCCTCCTTCATCACGAAAATTCTAACTATGGCCATTTGTCATCTTCTCCTTCTTTTCTAAGATATATTTTCAGTCTTTCAGTTGAGTTCCTGGAAATTATTAGGTGGGTCAGGATAATCAGTGGGGTAAGAAAATAAGAAATAGGAGCAAATACATGTTTTTATTTGCTGTTAGAGAAAGAGCTATTAGGAAGAAAAGGAAAGCAGAGACCCCAAAGGATGGGAAGAAGGAGGGAAAAGCCAAGAGCTGTGTGGCTTGGGTTTTAGCAGAGGTTTTGGTAGAAAGCTGAGAACAAGTAAATTAAAAAAAGGGTTTGGGGACAGCTGCAAAATTAAGGAGGCATCTAAAGTGATGGAAATGGTAAAAGAGGATTTTAAGAAATTTACTGAAATTTACAAACTGAATTTCCTGTAATATCTTTAAGAGATGCAAGTAGAGGATTGAAATAGCTTTTAAGAAATGTTGGTTGTTGGCTGGGTGCGGTGGCTCAGGTCTGTAGTCCCAGCACTTTGGGGAGCCGAGGTGAGTGGGTCACCTGAGGTCAGGAGTTTGAGGCCAGCCTGACCAACATGGCAAAACCCAGTCTCTACTAAAAATACAAAAATTAGCCGGGGGTGGTGGGCCCCTGTAATCCCAGCTACTCAGGATGCTAATGCAGGAAAATCGCTTGAACCCGGGAGGTGGAGGTTGCAATAAGGCGAGATCGCACCATTGCACTCCAGCCTGGGCGATAGAGCAAGACTCCATTTCAAAAAAAAAAAAAAAATTGTTTGTTGTTAAGCTGTGTTTCGCATTGATTTTGATGCCATGCAAATACATCAAAGATCATAAGGCCCCCGGCTTATCTCTGGGCAACATACATTTAAAGCAACAGCACATGAATGAGCAATGTAAAATGAATGAGTCTAGCGTACAGCAGACTTTACTTCATGTGAACCACTCATGCTTATTCCAAACTATCAGACAGACAGTGTTTAAGAACTTGAGCTCTGGAGCCAAATTCCCTGTGTTCCAATGCATACTAGCTGGGTATTCAATTTAACTTCTCTGAGCCTTTATTTCATCATTCATTAAAGGAATAAAAAGAATATCTACAAGATAGGGCTAGCATGCCGATTATGTGAGTTAGTATACGCAAAACTCTTAGGTCCTGACATAGAGTAAGCACTTAATAAATGTTCATTTTTATTTGCGTATGGTTGCCATTATTATCCATATCACAGTTTACATAAACACAGGGCTCTGTAAGTTTGAGTTTCTTTGCTAGTTGGTCAAGCCACAACTTTGTCCCCATGCCAATATTGACCATCCTTCTATGCCTACTTCCATCCTCATTTCTTTCTCAGTGCCTTGGCAATATTTTCTAAAGCACTCATTGGATATGATTCTTTCTGTCAGGTATTGTTCATCTTGCTTCTCCAACAAGACTGAAAGCTCTTTTAGGAGCATGAAAATCATATTTTTTGCAGCTCCTCTCCTCAGCCTGGAGCAGCCCAGCTGAGCACATACTAGCCTCGGAATGTTCTTTGGTTGAGTGGAATGGACTGGAGTTGGGTGAATCACTTTGTAGACATTTAGCTTTTGTGTTAATGTGCTTCTTACTGACCTCCAGCTCACCCTCATGTAGCCTACTGTCAAACCCAAGAAATGACCAGATGCTATCATTCACAAAGTTCTAAAATGCCATGACGATGTGTGCTTACAACTGGAACTGCATTTCATTTAAAATGTCCTTAGCCTAATAGCTAATAGGTAGGCTTTTCTGTGTCTTTCAGAGCATCACAGGCAGTGTGGTGTAGTAGAAAGAACAGAGTTAGAAGGTAGAAAATGCTCTTCTAGCATCCCCTGGTTGTGTAATGCACACATCACTTACCACCCTGAGCCTTACATTTCTTAACTATAAAATGGGACTAATAGAAATGCCTGCCACATAGTCTTCTTGGTCAGACTAAAAGATAAAAGGTGTGGGAAAGTTATTTGAAATGGTAAATATATCCATTTAGTTATTGTTTCTATTATCAAATTTGAGAATCTACCAGAGACAGGGCGCCTTCCAGAAGAAGCACAGGGCACTGACCTCCCAGCCTGTGTTCAGCCTCATTAACATTCACCAAGAGAGATTCTGAGACTGCAGGAATGAAAAGGATGGAGCATGTGGGGGAAGTGAGTGGGAGACGAACAGTTGGTGATGAAGAAAGAAAAATCTAATCTTTTGCTAATACTAAGGGCCCCAGCTTAAGAACACACACGCAAACAGTGAAGAGTGGTGACCCGGGACCAGCTGGAAGACCTCCTGTACAAAAGCCGTTAACAATACTGCTTTCAGCTCCATAGCTCACCAGGGCCAGCTCAGGCCTGGGGTCGCTGGAAAAAAGAATCTGGGGTCCTGCTCAGAGACCCAACCTCACGGTCAAATGTCAACCCATCAATACCAAGTGAGCAGAAAGAAGCCTACTGCTTAGGGCCTTTCTTTGTTTTTAATTAATTAGCTTTTTGTTCACCCATCTGAGTGGTAAAGAAATCTCTTCTGCAAGCCTTTCAAAACCCAATTCCCCCACATGTACCCACATTAGTGAAAACAAAGTAAAATCTGTGGTTTTGGCTCACTGCCTTGGCCACGTGGTCAAATAGGCCTTCGAAAGGATCCCTTTTTTTTAAGGAGCATTTATTGAGTGACTGCTATTCATTCAACAAACATGTCATGAGTTCCTACTGTGCCTCTGGCCCTACGCTTGGTGTTAGGGACATAACGATGAATAAAGCTCAGACCCAGAACTCAAACAGCTCCATAAGGGAGGTCAGAGATCAACATCAGTTAACACAGTGCCTGCTAGAAAAGGCTAACAGCCTAAGAGACTTCTGGGATGAGGTGCTCCGTCAGCTCGGAGCAGAAAGAGAAGGCTTCTCTTGGGCAGGAGCAGGGAAGGTTTTATCTCATGGTGGCCTTTGAGTGCTGAACAGTTTGGATGGGCTTTCTACCCATGTTTACCACATTATAATAATAGCAAACTGTGTACCACATAACCTGGCTGTGCCACACACATCAGATACTGAACCAGGGAGATGCAAGCCCAGAATCATCAGCCCCTTGTCTTTGACAAGGGCCCTCAGGAAAGCTGCCTGACATATTTAGTCCTAAAGGCAGTAATTTAAGGGCCCATGGCTCTAATTGCCCTGGGCTCAGCCACTTGCATCAGCTGAGTTCTAAGCACTGACAATTCTAAGCACTGGCTGAACGTAACACAAAAGGGTCTATGATGAAAGCCCTCTGATAACCCCATTTTGCAAATGTGAATCTGAAGCCCAGGCAATCTGGCTCTAGAGGCCATGCTCTTGACTTTGACCCTATGCAGTCTCTGCCATGCCAAACCTACCATGCTTACACCTGTCCGCCCCTCCCACCTGGGCGCTCTAAAGCAGGGGCCATGTCCTGTTCAGTTCCTTGTCTTCAGAGCCCAGCCCCATTCCTGACACAAGGTGAGCCTTAAAAAAGGCTTGAACTGTTGAGCTGAACCCACTGTCACCAGATGCTGAGGTCTCAGCATACCAAGTGGTGGGGACCCATGGATCTATTAAGCACTCAAAACTGGGAGGCCAGTGCAGGGGCTGAGATGGATTGGGGCAGGGAGATGCAAAAACAGAAACAACCCATTTCACAAAGCCTCACTTGTGGCTTTTTGAGTCCAGGGAGGAAGGCAAAGCTGAAATTTGGGAAGTGGAGGCCCCAGTCCTTCGTGACCCGGTGCACATGCGGCAGACCTGCCCTTGGGTGCACTTTTGTGGCTCTGAGGGCAGGATTTGGGCTTTAGATAATAATTGCATAGATTTGCTCAGTAAACACAGGGCAACCGTAAGATAATTACATGTTCTTACAGAGATGGGGCTCCATAATTACCTTCAGTGGCCCTAAAGTATTATTTAACACATATTCTGGTTTATAAGACAGAAATAATGATGAATTTTTCTGGTAATTACACAGCACTTCCCCACTACATATCCTGCCAGTAGCTGATACTTAGCCCATCATTAAGGGGCTAGCAGTTGCTTTGGTAAATAAGTTCTTCTCATTATTGGTCTCCAGGCACATAAAGCGTGATTAAAATGCCATTAGTGACATTTCTCCAAAGGGCAAATCCACAAGTCTGTGTGAGAAGCCAACTTTCCTTAGATTAAATGTTTTATTTCTGTCTTTGTGACAGGAGCAATAGAAAGGAATCAATTCTAACTCAAGCATCTGCTCCCTGAAAACTTGTCCTTAATGAAACAGAGCAGACGATGCAAAATCTGCCCTGGTTCAGGGTCACAGGACAGGAGTTGCCACTGTTTTCAAGATGAAGATGATTCTTTAACTCATCCAGATGGCTCTGCCCAGTTGAGGAGGAGCCCAGGCCTGGTGCCACCACCCTGTGGTGGGCTGGGTCAGCACATTGAGGGCCAGGGCAAACCGCAAGCTCTGGATGGGTCTTGCTGGCAGCCTCCTCCTCCAAGGATGGGGCCTGAGAGGCTCACAGAGAGCTGGGGCTCTTTGGAGAGGGGGGCACCCTGGTTCTTGGGCCACTTGCGGGTACACATGAGGAAGGAATGTACACACATCAGATACCAAAGCAGGGAGATGCAAGCCCGGAACCAGTCTCTTTGTCCATGACAAGGACCCTCGGGAAGGCTGCCTGACATATTTAGTCCGGAAGGCAGTAATTTGAGGGGCCATGGCTCGGCTCTAACTGCCCTGAGCTCAGCTACTTGCATCAGAAAGAAATTGACTCGTTGTAATCAATAGGGGACTTAAAGAGGGTGGTCAACCACTATGGCTGGTGGGCAGGACAGGCAGTGGGCCCTCTGGAGCAAACAGGGCTCTCGTTACCATTCCATTCCAACCTATCCCATTACTGAAGGGAACGATTCAACAGCAAATATGAACTCAATTCCAAATCCCAGTGCCAAGGCAAATGGCCAGTCCCAGCGGCCTTTTTCTTTAGTAATGAACTCCAGGCCTCTGG
This sequence comes from Gorilla gorilla gorilla, assembly GCF_029281585.2. NCBI lineage: Eukaryota > Metazoa > Chordata > Mammalia > Primates > Hominidae > Gorilla > Gorilla gorilla. The sequence goes on from NC_073234.2 coordinate 121,407,038, forward strand.
CCTTGACTTTGGAAGTGACTTGACTTACCATGGAAGCCAGCAGGGAGTAGCTGGGAAAAGTTCAGAGTTAAAGTCAGAAGATCTGGATTCAAATTCCAGCCCTGCTCTTCAATGGCTGTGTAATATTTGGCAGTTACCTCTATCGAACTTCAGTTTCTTCATTTGTAAAACAATTTGAAAAGACTATTAAGTTCCATCAGGCCAGAAACCACGGCCATTCTATTCATTGCTGAAGTCCCCACACCCAGCCCAGTGCCTGGCACCTTCTGAATCTATAATCAACATTTTTAATTGAATAAGACTAGGGAAAATTCATTGCACAGTTAATTTACATAAATCCATTCATTTGCATTCAGTAAAAAGCAAAGAGAGAGAAAGAAAAATAACAATTTAAAATAATGATTTAATTAGTACAGAAGATGTTGCTTGATAATCCACTCCAGGCATCTGTGCCCCAGAGTAATACCAAAGCCAGAAATGCGGAGTTGCTCTTCTCTAACTTCCTGTTTGTGAGAATCTTGTACTGAACCCATAAAGGTATACTTCAATATTGCACTGTAGAATATATGCTCTCACTAAATAATATGCAATGTGTTACTATATCCATCCCACATAATTTACAAGTATTACTGCATTTGGCTGTAATCCGAAAACTTTTTAAATTCTACTTTATGGATGATTTATAGGAGGTTCCAGGGACATTTCGATTATACCCAATTTTTGCTTTAGATTTGACCTTGACAGCCTTACCCTGCAGCATTTGGGTTATGTCACAGGGTCACTGCAAGTGAACTGGAATGTAAGTATTGTGATCTAGAAACACTAGATAAAAATAGCTGGCATCCTGCTCAGTGCTTTTCTGCACAGCTACTTAGCCTGGTCAAGGTCAAGAGGCTTGATTACAACCCAGACCTCTTGACTGCCGGCTTGAGTGCTGGCAGGCACAACACGATTTCCCTCAACAAAAACTTGTTGAGTAATTATTAGGCACTCAGCAAAGTGCCAGCCACACAGTGTTGCGTGAGAGAAATATAAGGCAGAAAGCACTGGCCACCAAACGCTCAATGATTTGCACAGACGAAATAAGCACCCAGCTGACCCCGAAGTATTCAAACCTTGGCATTCTACCTGAAGGCGGAGGCAGCTACTGGGGAGCTTGAGGTGGAGAAGCAGTCATACACATGCGGTATCACCCGCCAGTCCTTGCCACAAAGACCCATTTCTTCCCTGCCCTAAACTGCCTGTTAACTGTTGAATTTTTTTCCCCAATTCAAAGCTTTCTTGTTTCCATTTTATTTCACTGTGTTTCAAATGAAGAAAGGAAATACAAGGTGACTTTTGCCTTTCATATTCTAACCACATCCCACTCCATGTCCTCTACTGCCCAGGAAGTCCCTCTAGACACAACCAGCAAGGCAGAGGAGGTATGTATAATCCTACATTCATCTATGAAGTGTTACAGTGAACAGAGAAGGGGACATGGACTGAGGTCACCAGGAAAACCTCCATGGGAAGGTCAGAGTTGCAGAAAGGCCTAAGATGAACTTGACCTTGAGAAGCAGGCTATGAATTATATCTGTTGATTCTTCTTGTGCCACATCCTTTCACCCTCATTCTCATAATAGGATCCTGATACCTTCTGGGGAAAGACCCCATTGCATGGCCCTAAGAGTGAGCAGGGAGCCCAGGCATGGAAAATCATGGGAATCTCATCCCCTTGACTACTGTGATTAGCTCATGGATGAACATGTTTGTGTCCCAAGATGGCCTAATCAGTCCCATCCCCAGGACTATTGCAAAAGAAGCAATCTCTTTCTATAAAGTTGCTAACCTGGTAGCCTGAAGCAGCCAGGAACAGATCATCCAGTGCCTGCCTGAAACTGAAGCCAATAAAGAAGAAAATATAGTCTAGACATGGAGAAATGGACAAAACCAGGTCCTAGAAAAATCACTGGAATCCCTGAATCCAGCAATACCTGACTTTGATGTCAAATGGTCCTGGATTTTAAGTTACATTTTACTCAATAACTGTAGCTTGGGGATTGCTTTTTGCGGTTTTGCTTTTTGCTTAAAGCCAGTCCAAATTGGGTTTCTTTCATTTGCGGTGGAAAGAGTCCTAACAAATTGACTCATAAAAAAGAGAAATGGCGGAACAGACATGGAGAACAGCAAGAGCAAGGACCTAGGGACAAGGGTATGGGTCTTTTTCTCAAGCATATACATTGAGAATCATAGAAGATAAGAGGCCAGGGAGCATATTATGAAAATATCATGTGATAGGAAGAGGTATTTGGACTTCCCCTGAACTTTTGAGAAGCAAAATCCAGAGCTGAAATCAGGAAAATACATGCCTAGACCCAAAGGTATCTCATGAACTGGCTGGTCCAATTGCTGTTCCTCTCACTCAGGGAAACATCTGCCACATGCCAGATGCTGTACATCTGTGGTTAGCGTTGTTCCTTTAAAGAATAACACAGATTCTTCTCCAGGCGAGCCAAACATTTTCATTAGCTGTGGTCAGGGAGGGAATCAGGCTCCTTCAGATGAGTTTCAGCTGACACACTGCTGTGGGGCACGTCTTTCAGGGAAGCTGATTCATCTTCAGTCGGTCAGCTGTGAGGGATGCACACCTGTGTCCTAGGATGACTTTGAGGGAGTGGGGGACAAAAGACCTTGCTGGGCTTCAGCTGCCCCTGCAGATGCTCTTACACTGGGGCTGACACAAGTGCAGCCACGCCCAGCGGGTAGCCAGCAGTAGGGTTGTTCAGCTCTTAGGAACCCCCACTGAGGGCTCTTCCTCTGAGTTCTGTCCCAACCAACAGCTGGAGTTGGGGAGACTGACATCTGGGCTTGATTTGATGCCCCACTTATCCTCCTCTCAGACGTCCACACATTACATTCTTCAACCATTGCAGAATGCAAGTTGCTCGAAGTTACTTTGATGGTCAGGGCTCAAACAGGGATAGAGGTACAATCACATCATGCCTGCATTTGACAAGAGAATTCTGCTCCATGTGCTGAGAGAGACAGAAAACAAAACAGACTGAAAGAGAACAATATAATGGGCATGGCCTGAGTGACCTGAACTTCCATCCCACTCACAGGGCAGTTGCTATAGTGAGTATGAGATGGTGTGTGTGAATCTGTGGTTCCCACGGTTAAGTCTCGGTTCCTGCAAGCCTCTCGCTGCATCAGTAGCTTGCCTGGCTGAGTATACCGTCGTGTTGTTTAATGATGGGGATACATTCTGAGAAATGCGGCGTTTGCCACACTCATCACCATGCATATATGATAGAGTGCACTTACACAAACCTAGATGGTAGAGCCTACCACATACCTAGGCTGTATGGTCTAGCCTATTGCTCCCAGGCTGCTAATCTGTATAGCATGTGACGGTACCAAATGCTGTAGGCAATTGTACACAATGAGAAGTATTTGTGTATCTAAACAAATTTAAACATAGAAAAGGTACTGCAAAAATATGGTATTGTAATCTTATGGGACCATCATCATACATGCGGTTTGTTGTTGATCCAGACATTGTTATGCCCCACATGACTGTGTTTATCAAAATAAGTAGAACTAGCTGTTGGAACAAACAACGCCAAAATCTAAGTGGCATAACACAATAAAAGCTGATAGTCTGCCCCCTCTTACACTGTGAAGTGAATCCAGAGGCTCTTCTTTGTGGCTGTGCTCTGAGCAGTACTCAGAGGACCCAAGACCTCCCATCTGCGACACTGCCCTATCAAACACCCTGGAAGGGGATGAGAGCTGCCGCTCATCAGATTCCCCAAAAGCAGACTCTGAGATGGAGGTCAGAGTGCAGGACTTTCATTAGGGAGTTCTTTGGGGATTAATGCTTGCAGAAGGGAAATAAGGATGCAAAACTGGGTAGAGGGAAAGGTTGAGTTGCCACGCAATCCCCCAAAATGGTTTCTGCCAGCTCTCTGGGAACTATGGAGCTAGGTGGCCTTTCACAGTTGTCCTGAGTCAGAGCCAGGTGATGATGCCATTAAACCTTTATGTGGATAAGTCATTGGATGCAGAAGAGGACCATCTTCCAGCAGCACTCCCTACAAATGAGGAAATAACTTTTTCATCACTAAAGGGAGACCCAGGTGACCATCAAAGCATCCACCACAAGAGTACTGGAGGAGGGGTTGACCATCTTGTAGTAAATAATTTAGGCTTGGTAGTTCATGCCGTCATTGTCACAACTACTACTCTGCTGTTGCACATGAAAACAGCCATAGGCCGTATGTAACTCAATGAGTGTGACAATGTTACAATAAAACTTTATTTACAAAAACAGGCAGTGGGTCATAGTTTGCCAGCTTCTGAACTATAGGATCACGGAAGTATTTAAGGACAAGCCTAGAAGTGACTTTGATCATTCCTATCCATATTCCATTGGCCAGAGCCCAGTCACCCAGCCCCAGTTTAACTGCAAAAGGAAAGGAAATCTTTCTGTGAGTCCCAGAAGAAAACAAATGGAATTTGTGAGCATCCAGCCAGACTATGCCACAGTGTGATTCTTGTGTCGAAATCCATTTTTTCAATGTGATAGAGCCCTGAAATATGTTATACATTTTTACATATCTATTACTAAATAAAATGATACGCACTTTACTTTAAAGGAGACTTATGAGATTTTCAAGGATACTTTTCATCGTGTGTGAATTTTGCTCCATGCACTGATTTTAGAACCTAAGCCTCACATGTCTGTGATGTCGCATCAAGTGAAGAGCATGAGTAAAGAGTTGGACAGACCTGGGATTACAGCTCAGCTCTGGGTGGCCAGGCACAGATCCTTCTTGATCCTCAGTTTGCCTATCTGTAAAATGAGATGATAATAGTGCCCACTTCATGTGGTTTTTGTAAGGAAAAAAAGTGCTACAATATACGTAAAGTGCTTAGTGGTAGGCACACTGTAAGCACTCAATAAATAGCGAAGATAAGAAGAGGTACAGTTCGTGACCAGCCTGGCCAACATGGTAAAACCACATCTCTACTAAAAATACAAAAATTAGCCAGGTGTGGTGGCAGGTGCCTGTAATTCCAAGTACTGGAGAGGCTGAAGCAGGAGAATCACTTGAACCCAGGAAGTGGAGGTTGCATTCAGCCAAGATCATGCCACTTCACTCCAGCCTGGGCGACAGAGTGAGACTCTGTCCCCTCCCCACCCCCAAGAATAGAGGAGGGACACATAATTTAGGTGATCAAAGTCTGCTGTGGTTTGTTGGGTGTGGTGGCTAATGCCTATAATCCCAGCCCTTTGGGAGGCCAAGGCAGGAGGACTGCTTCAGCCCAGGAGTTTGAGACCAGCCTGGGCAACATAGGGAGACCCCCTTCTCTATTTAAAAAAAAGTTAGCTGGCATGGAGATGCACGCCTGTGGCCTCAACTACTTAGAAGGCTGAGGCAGGGGGATCGCTTGAGCCCAGGAGGTTAAGGCTGCAGTGAGCCATGATCATGCCACTGCACTCCAGCCTGGTAACAGAGTGAGACCCTGTCTCAAAAAAAAAAAAAGTCTGCTGTGGTGACCTTATGTAAGTTGTGGCATCTCCCTGGGCCTTGATTACATCCTCTGTAAGAATGAGGATAATCAGGTGGTTCCCCTCAGCACACAGGCTTGAGATGAGTAAGAGTTTCTGTGGCTCCTATAATTAAAAATAAATAGAAACTGATAGTAATATTTATCTGATAGGGTTGTTGGGGTGATAAAGTTTATCTCAATGAAAATGTGTTGAGGGCAGATTATGTGCTAGGCAGCATAGCTGGCTCTAGGGAAAACAAACATGAATAAGATATTGTATCAGTGATCTGTCCCAGAGCTTAGTGGTTTCAAACAATTTTATTTTCCACAGCTCTGTGGGCTGGCCAGGTGGTTCTTCTGCTGGTTTCACCTGGGCTCTCTCACACAGCGCAGTTACCTGGTTGCTGTGGACTGGGCTCAGCTGGGATGGCTGGGAAGCCTGTGTTCCACGACAGTAAGCCCCAGGGAAAAGCACTTCCCCAGCCTCTGATTGTATTATGATTGTTGACATCCCATTGGCCAAAGCAAGTCACACAGCCAAGTCCCAAGTCAATGCAGGAGGAGACCACACAAGGGCACAGATACCAAAAGGAGGGATTCATTTGAGGCCATTACTGTAACCATTTACCACAAATATCTTATCTGTCCTTAAGAATGCTCCTGCAAAATGTCCATCTTGCCCCTGCTAGATGTATCACTCTCCACAGCCATCTCCCCTGACATCTCCCAAGGAAGCATTTATAAGATAACTGCCTGGTGAGCTTATGCAACATTGCATAAGTCTGACTTTCCACTCAGCATCGGACATCATTAGACTCATCTACATCATTAGATCACTCCTACTCACATTCCACTGGCCAGAATCCAGTCACAGGGCCACACTACAACTGCAAAGGAGGCTGGGAAATATAATCTTTCTCCAGGTCCCAGAACTGGGCACTGGCACGGCCCTCACAGAGACTCCTACACTGATGCTACTTCTGCCTCCACAGTGTTCTTCACACTCTAGGAGACTCACAGAGGGATTTCCCTTTGCCCTTTGGCACTACATGGCTGACAGCTGTAGTCTGGGGGAAGATGGTGGCGTTCACAGGGCAGATGGTGGCGTTCACGAGGGTTAGGCTGCTGACCAGGCCTAGAGTCGGATGGGTTCAGAAGAAGCCAGACATTGTACTAAGGTCCCAAAGTCTTGATATGAGCCCCTCACATGGACACTGGGTGGCACAGCCCTATAGAGTATCTCTCTGCTCACCTTTTGAGAAGACAATGTGGAGGGAAAATTTACTTTATAATTTTTCTAGGAAGGTAGCATTTTGTGGGTTGTTCTTCCTCAAAACCAGACGTTGACTAGGACTTGTCTCCTCTCACTACAAAGGACAGTGAGACAAGGTCTCATTTCTTGGGCTTTGGACATAACCTCTAGGTCTCTAGAAAGTGTGCCCCATGGGCCCTCCCTTTGCCCTGTCCCCTATGTCTCTTGTCTCTCCTTGGTCCTATAGTAGTTCTCCCTCTTAAGATCTTCCCTGGATGTATCTCTATACTGCTTTTTTTTCTTTTTGGGGGACATTTCAACCCTCCTTAAAGAATGGGGGACTGGGAAGGGGCTTCACTGAGTGGTAGAATTAAATGATATGAAAGAAAGCAAGACCATCCAAAGACCATAGTAATTCAGGCTAATAAGACGCAGAGGACAGACAGAACAGATATTTAATTGGCAGACACAACACAACTGCTGAACCATTTCCTTGACCAACTACCCAGGGCCAGCTCCATAATCTGAAGGACCCAGTGTAAAATGAAAATTTGGAACTCTTTGTTCAAAAAACACAGGGAAAGAGCCACTAGAGATATTAAAATATAAAGCTTTCCCTTCCACAGTCTCTCTTGCAACTTTTCATGATACTTTTTATTTGCTATTTAACGTCATTCTCAGTAAAGTTAAAATTTTACATTATTAGCATACATTTTACCATTCACCTTTATACTGTGCACTGACAGTTTTAAGTGCAAGTATTAAGAGCATTTAACTCACATGCTGAATCCCCAAAATGATACAATTATGCAATTCTTATTTCCTAGCTCTTACACGCATGTGTATTTCATTCATACCAGAACAATAGAAATGGTGCATAAAAGCAACATAGTGTTAGGCGTGGTGGCTCACACCTGTAATCCCAGCACTTTGAGAGACTGAGGCGGGTAGATCACTTGAGGCCAAGTGTTTGAGGCTAGCCTGGCCAACATGGCAAAACCCCATCTCTACTAAAAATACAAAAAATGTATATACACAATAAATACAAGTACAAAAAAAAGTGAAATAAAAACAACTACTTTTTTTGTTTTGCCTTGTTTTAGACAGAGTCTCACTCTGCCACCCAGGCTGGAGTGCAAAGGTGAGATCTTGGCTCACTGCTACCTCTACCTCCAGGGCTCCAACAATTCTCATGCCTCAGTCTGCTGAGTAGCTGAGGACTACAGGCACATACCACCATGCCAGGCTAATTTTTTTTTATCCCTCCCAAAGTGCTGGGATTACAGGCATGAGCCACTGTGCTCAGCCTCATTTCTTAATATACACACATTCTACCAATACTCTCCACCTTCAGTTTAGGGATGAGTAAAGAAGGAATGAAAGGAAAAGTAACTATGGATTTCCCTCTGTTTCTTTTTCATTCTATGCCTTCATTTTCAGCATAAGATAGGACATGAGAAGGTTCCTTGGTGTTCATGTTTTCTAGAACACCATTGCCTTCTTTTTCTTGTTCAAAGCGAGCTCTGGTTTGAATGGAAAGCATGGCCCTTGGGGTTGTCAGTGTCCCCGGTTATCCACCACAGACATAACACACATACCTTATACTCACTTGAGCCTCACTGAACTCATACCTCATGAGTTTCCCAGAATTTGTGCTCAGGGTACATCACAAATACTATATGCAAATGGGGTGGCAAGCAACGGCAGACAGGCAAATTAGGTATGTCTTCTGCTCACACACATGTGCCATTGTCCAACCCAACTTCGCTTATAAAATGTGAGTTCAAGATCAAATGATCAAGAATTTCAAGATGGCAGCAGCAAGGCATTAAATCAAGTATAGGGAGCTTCTGAGCCCAGGGCCCTGCACATGCCCATGAAGCTGAAATAGCCTTATGGAATTTTCATAGACACTTCCAACTAAACATGTTCCAAAGTCATGTCATGATTGACCCAGAGAACCACCATCAAATATCCTCCTGACCTTCTCTTCCCCATCTCAATAAACGGTTCCCCAACTTGCCCTCTTGCTGATATCATATACCTGGTGTTCATGCCAAACACCCCTCTCTCCCTCACCACAGCCCCTTCCCTCTACCACATTTAATTTATTGCCAAATTCCATTGATGTGTACCCCCAAAATATTTCCCCAATCTGTCCATTTCCATTTGCCCCCACTATTCCTCATGAAAGCCACCGTCAACACTTGTCTACACAACTGTAACAGCCTCCCAACTGGTCTCCATTCTTCCATTTTTGTCCCTTACAATCCATCCTCCACAAACATTTTAGAGTGATCATCCTAAAATGTAAACTGACGCCCTTCAACACTTGTTACTGAAATCCCTTCATTAACTGGCTCCTTCAGACGCTTCAAACCTCAGCTCAAATACTGTTTCCTCTGAGAGGCCTTCCTGGAGCATCCAAAACAAGGTGACCCTGCCCCATATCCACCCCCATGTTCCTCTCTTAGAGAGTTGTTTCTTTCCTTTACCACACTTATCAGACCTGTGACTGAATTTGTGGGTGTTTATTGAGCTACAGTGCAAATTCAAAGAAGACAAGACTGTTCATTCACTGTACCATACCCAGCTACTAGCACAGCATTTGGTCCATGGTAGGCACTCAGTTTTTAAGGAATGAATAAGTGGATTCATGAAGAATGGAGAAGGAAGCGTTGACACTAACTCCCCAGTCTCTGGCTTAGATGACAGGGAGCTCGTGGGGGCACAAATAAAGACAGGAATTCTAAGGGGAAAATAATTCCCTTGGAAAAAGAATGAGCTGATGTGTGTAAGATTTCTTTGTAAGCTACAGGCACCCACATAAATGTGCAATTGGAAGTAACAGCACCAGCTCCAGTTAGTGTAGGCTGAGGTGACTGTACCTTCAAGCCAATGCACTTTGAGGGAATGGGGCACTAGAAATAGTCATACCCCGATGATTGGCATGGACCAGGACTGGCCAGGCAACAGGACATAGGGTCAACTCAGGAATAGATTCTAAAGACACAGGGCCCAAGAGCAAGAGTGCAGGGACTTCAGATCATTCTAGAACTGAGAATAAGAAAGTCCTTAGGAACATAGTCAAAGTCATCTCTCTTCTTCTTCTTCTTCTTCTTCTTCTTCCTCTTCCTCTTCTTCTTCTTCTTCTCTCTCTCTCTCTCTCCCCCTCTCTCTCTCTTTTATACCCTCACTCTCTTCTGTTCTTTCCCAGTTCCAGGTGCCCAGGGAAAGACTGTGATTGGCCCAGCTTTGGTCAGGTGCCCACCCCTAGTTCACTCAGCTGGGACCCAGGGGCAGGAGACTACTTCACAAACACAGTGTCCAGGTAGTATATAAAGCCAGGCAAACTCTCTAAAAGAGATCAACTACAAACTATAACATTAAGGGGTTCAGACTCGGCTGGCCAGGCATGATGACATGTCAAATGAGTGGTAGGGTCAAGCATTTTTTAAGAGCCCTGAGCAGGGAAGGTCAGTCAGGGAAGACTTCCTGGAAGAGGTGAACCTTGAGAGACTGTCAGACTTTGGATGGAGCAGCTGGGAAGTGTTTCAGGAGAAAGAAACAGCATGAACAAAGGCCAGGGGGCAGAACAAATGAAACTAAATTGGTTATCTCCTTTCTCTTCTGATATTCCCCCATGTCACCTCATGGATCTTTATTGTGTAGTCATTTTTTTTGGTAATAATCTGTTTGAGGATTTGAAATTTTTGCCATCTTCCCACTCCCTGTTCAGTAGACAACAGTGAGCACCTGGCTATTACTGACATTGTCTGTAGGGTTTGGGCCACAAGACTAAAAGTGCATCCATTTTATGAGACGCTGTTGAGACCATTTACAAAGATTTCTCTAACAGAGTTTTTCAGATCCTGCTATTAATGGGTCAACCAGTACATTTTGTAACTGACATAAAATACAATGGAATAGAACATAGCAGAATTCATTATAGGCAATAAGGGTAAACATAGATTTGTGAAACTTTTGTTTCAGTTCCATTTCTATGGATGTGCAGGTCATGGGGGAAAATATACAAGAATATTGCACTGAGAGGAACCTCAATCAGACTCTCCCTTTATTACCTTCTCCCTGGGAAATGGTTTTATGAGACAGACTGAGTTGGAGGGTAAGTTGGAGGGTCAGTGGTATTAACTGGATGCTTTCCTAAGATTTGAAATGTGGATGGAAGAGAATCCTCCAGCTTTGGGGTTTTATGTTTTAAAAATGTGCCAGAAATGTATGGCATGCTAAAATATAAACTGCTTCTCTCATCTTCCTCTCCTTCTTCACTCCAACTTCTTCCAACTAAACATGTTCCAAAGTAATGTCATGATTGACCCAGAGCACCACCATCAAATATCCTCCTGACCCATCTCAATAAAAGGTTCCACAACCTGCCCTCTTGCTGACATCACACACCTGGCGCTCATGCCAAACATCCCTCACTCCCTCACCACAGCCTCCTTCTATCCATCAATAGAGCTATCAACAAGGAACAGACAAAAGAGAAACAGGGTGATATGAAATACTGACACTTGAAGGAAATAGGATTTGCTGGTCCTCGACTTCAATGTGGATTCCCTCTTGGAAACGCCTTCATGGTGACTGGTCATGACCCTTAAACTGTCTCTCTAAGATACAAAATGACCAGACTGCCCTCCCATTCATGAACGGACAAACCCAAATCTTCAGACAACCACATGAAGCATTCAAGTCCACAGACTGCTCAGGATAAATCAGTCCCTGCTTAGCAAGCTAAACAAATATTCAGGCTCCTGGCTACTTGGTCAAGTTCTTAAGAGCTCACAGATCTTGCTGCACCCTTCCCCGCCCATGGAAAATTGCAGTGTCTGGATCAGTGCAGCCACTAACAAATGGCTAGTCGGCCTATGAGCCGCACCTTGATCATTTCACTGTGGGAGGCCAGTTTCTTAACAATGCAACATTAAATTCTCCAGTCCCTCTTTTCTCATTATACAATCCAGCTGTTTCCTGCAGCCGCCTGCAGGGATGACAGCACTGGGCTGGGAGACCGGGCTCCAAGACCAGTCTCCAGTGCCGTCTTAGCCAGAGCTCAGTTACTAGTCTTCTGTCCCCTTGGAATTTCATTTCTTCATCTGCAGAATAGGAGAACCTCTTCTCGCTTCCCCTACAGGGCTGTGGAGAGGATCAGCCGGCATGACTGCCACTTCTTTTGTTAAGCATAGAGTGGTGGTAATGTTAGAAGCCACCCTTCCTGGCGGGAGTAGGGTGGGAGTCTGGAGGTGGAGGGGGAGGGAGGGGCCAGGGTAGGCTCTCAAACCAAATGCTGACCCAGTGATACCTTCGTTGTACTTGGCCCTCGGCCCACCCACAACTTTCCCAGCAATCTTGCCGCTGCCGCACCTTAAAACCACCCAGCAAGAAAAGGGGGAAACTATTTCTCTCAGTAAAGCCCTCAGGTCCTCCCTCTGAAACCAGAGCTTCGGGGAGAGCAACAAGTGAGTAGTGACTCAGTGTTTAGTCTGTAGCCCTGCGTGTGCACACGATGACTTAGGAGGGTCTCACTGAGCTCCCAGGGCCGCTAGTCAGAATCTGTGTGGGAATTAAGCAAGTTCAAAGGGCAGCTGAGCAAAGATGCTGGTTCGGGGGCAGTCGGGGGAAGAGGGTGAGGATGGAAAGGTTTGAAAGGCTGCCCTGGGCACGGGGTCAGCCCTGGGATGGGCTGGGGTCAGCCGGGATGGCATCCAAGCAAAGGCTTCCGGAGGCAACATGAGGATGTTTGGCAATCAGAACGCTCCTTCCCAGTGGATCCCTGGAAGGGAATGTAAACAGCGTGTGGGCTCCTCGGGGCCCCGTGCGTGACCAGAGCCGAGTTGGGGAGGACTGCTGGCTCACCTCGGGCTTCTGGTCAGACCCCCCACCTCGAACCCTGGGGGCGCCAGGGATGATACCCCATGTCACAGCCATTCCAGAAGTGGAAAATATAACGTGAGAAACATCTGCTCCTCTTCTTGGGAGTAATTGGGCCTCGGTGTGTGCATCTCTCCTTCCTCCTCACGCCTCCTTCTTCAATCTCTCTTTCCTCTCGACATTTATAAAAATAAAATGTGATGCCAGGGCTTGTAAACCAAATCCCAGAGATAACTGGGCTGTGGGTTGAACGCGTGCTTCACTGGATACCACCAAGGCCAGCCTGCCAGGGGGCTGGCAAGAAGACGGAGGGAAGGGAACAGGAAGCAGAGAAAGAGTCGGAGGTGTGGAAGGAATCCAGGGAACAAGAATAAGCCGAGCTCACATCTTGGAGATGTCACCACCTTCTCAGTCCATCTGCCTCGTGAGAGCTGAAAAGGCTTTGGTTTCTCTCTTCCCTACCTTGGAACTTCCTCAGCCCCAGCCGTGCCTTCCGCCTGCATCTTATTTCTTAGGGAACTTACTGCCAGGACTCAGCAAGTCATAAATAATGGTAAAATAAAGAATATCTAGTGGATGTTAAATAGTTCAATGAATCAGGCTAACTAAATGTCTTCCTGCTTTAACCAAAAGGGACCAGTCCGGGCAAAATCAGCTGTTCCCTGCCAGCTACCACCAATTCAAGCCATACATTTTGACCAAGATTTGGGTCAAATTGAGCATCCCTAATTATTTTCTTCTATGTTATGGAAAAGTCTAGCTATTCTATTAGGTCTCACCTCTTATTGCCCTCTCACTCAGTTCCTGGCTGTGTCAGCCTCTGTGCTTCATAGGAGAACCAGAGATACTCAGTGCTGATTACTGTGATGTCTTTTAGGCATACACTATTGATTCAGAGACTAAAATGTGAAAAGAGAGCAGTGACTTGAACAAAGAGGTCAGTCACTTGCTGCTCTGGATGTGGAGGGATAAAACCAAGAATAAAATATTCTTTGTGTCCTAGCAAGAGCCAAGATGCTCAATTCGCTTTCTTCATAATGCATCATTTTATAATTGCCAGACACTATAGTACATGTTTTATACGTATCTCCTGGCTCTCCCGCTAGAAGACAAGCTCCATGGGGGAGAAACCTTACCTTTTGGGGTTGATTATTCACCACCGTATTCCTATTGTGCAGGACAGTGCCTGGAACATAGTAGGCATTCCGTGAATATTTATTCAGTGGATAGATGGTTGAGTGAATCTCTCTGAGCAGATTAGATCATGGATGAAGAAGTGAAATATCTAACTATACAAATACAATGGGCACAAACAGATATGCACGCCCCCACAGAGAGGACTGTGAAGGTTTGTGAGTGAATATGATGGCAGGATAGGAGTTCTCTGGCTCTACCCACACACACACACATCCACAGAAATCCAGCTAGTAACTATCCATAGAAAACAAAACCTTCATGAATATCTCAGAACTCTGGAGTGAGGCTAAGACACCCTTTGGGACTGCAGAACTGAGGAACACCTCATTTGAAGGGTAAGAGTGATGGTTTCTATTTGACCTCATCAACCCTCCCCCAAGCAGGCATTGCACCACACACAGGATTCCCCTGGGCCCATGGTGGGCATTCAACTTTCCTACCATTTTGGACCCCCTGCAGGAGGCTCGTCCCTGTTTCATCCCATGGGAAACATTGGGTGTACCAGCAGAGCTACATTACCAGTTAAAAAACAAAATAGTAGTGGGGCCTATAGTGACAAGAACCCAGATCTTGGCAATGGCTCTGTATTCCAGCCAACAGTGGAGCCACATAAAAGAGACTACCCAACAGCATAGCTCTGCAGGAAGCACTGCCTACAGCTCCACAAGCTCAAGTCCCTAGCCAGCTTCCCCACCCAAACTTGATACTCTCCTTAAGCCTTCTCCAGGCTGGGTGGCAAGTGCAGGTCAGTATTTACCCATGGAGGGAGCATCTGGCCCTGCACAACCCACAGGCTGAGCTGTGATCCAACCAAGCCCCAGCTCTCCTCAATCCCTCTTCAGGCTGAGAAGCAAGTGCAAGTCAGCATTTACCCACATATGGAACATCTGACCCCACACAACCCCAGCAGCTGAGCAGTGACTCCACCAAGCCTCAGTGCTCTGCCTGAGGCTATGTTAGGCTGGGAGGCAAACCCAAGCCTACACATATCTGTGGACGTAGCCTCTGGCCCTGGCCACCCCATGTGGCCAAGCAACAACCGCAGAAATCTCACCCAGCCTCAGAGCCCAGCACGCAGCCCTGACCAACTACAGATTACAAACAACAGTACCACCCAGCCAAAGAAGGCAACCTGCAATCCTGCCCAGTTAGAGATGACCACAGAGCCCAGCCAGCAGCTCCGCCTGACTACAGAGTCCAGCCAGTGGTCTCAACAGACCGCAGAGGACAGCCAACAGTGCCATATAACCTTAGAGCACAAGAAATGGCACAGCTCAACTATAGAACCTGACACCAAAGTCTGTCTATATGGGATCACTACCAGCTGGCCATCTAGAATCCAAGGCTAGATTAAATAGTAAAGGTCTATCACCACCAAAGAACACCTGAAAATGACAGAAGTGGTTATATCCTCAGATGAACAGGCACCAATGCAAGAACACAACGATTATGGAAAATCAGGGAAATATGACAACATCAAAAGAAATTAATAAAGCTCCAATAATGGATGCTGAAGAAATGGAGATGTATGCAATCACTGACAAAAAATTCAGAATATTCCTTCTAAAGAAGTTCAGGAAAATTCAAGATAATATAGATAGAAAATTAAATAAAACTTCAAAAACAATTAATGAATACAATGAGAAGTTTGACAAAGAAATAGAAACAAATAGAAATTCTAGAGATAAGTAAAAGAATAACTGAACTAAAAAAATTAATAGAAAGTGTCAACAACAGATTTGATCAAACAGAAGAAAGAATCAATGAGTTTAAATGTAGGACATTTGAAATTGTTATATCAGAGGAGCAAAAAGAAAAAGAATAAAGAAGTCCTACAGGAATTATTGGACACCATCAAAGGAACCAACTTTCACATAACAGAATTTTTGAAAGAAGAGAGAGGAAAAGGCCCAGAAAGCATTTGCGGTGACCTGGATGAGATTGGAGACTATTATTCTAAGTGAAGTAACTCAGTAATGGAAAACCAAACATCATATGTTCTCACTGGTATGTGGGAGGGAAGCTATGAGGATGCAAAGGCATAAGAATGATACAATGGACTTTGGGGACTTGGGGGGAAGAGTGGGAGGGGGCGAGGGATAAAAGACTACAAATATGGTGCAGTGTATACTTCTCAAGCGATGGGTGCACCAAAATCTCACAAATCGCCACTAAAGAACTTACTCATGTAACTAAATACCACCTGTACCTCAATAACTAATGGAAAAATAAAATAAAATAATAAAAATTTTAACAAAGGAAAGAAAATAATGGCTGACAGTTCCCCAAATCTGAGGGAAATGACAATATCCAGGTACAGGAAGCTCAGGGATCCCCAATCAAATTCAACCCAAAGAGGAGTTCACCAAAAAACAAGATAACCAAATTATCAAAAATCAAAGATAAAGAATACTGAAAGCAGCAAGAGATAAGAACATATCACATTTAAGGGAGCCATTCAACCTCTTTTTCTTCCCAGTCTTTGTCAGCAGCATGAAAATGGACTAACACAGTAATAGGGGAGAAAGAGGGAGAATTTCTGGAGATTTTCTTGAGTGATTGGATTTAGAATAGTACATTTACAGTAAAAAGAGAGCAGGCAAGGAGAGTGGGTGTGGGTGCTGCTACAACATGGATGGGAGAGTAGAACTGTCATGGAATAAAAGATTGGGTGTGAACATGGAAACTGGTTAAATATGTTAAGGTACTTATGAATAACCATTACACACATTTTAATTCAAAGCCCCAAACTACACTGAAAAGTAAAATTTACATGGTTTTACAAAAAAAATTATAATGATGATGATGATTGATGATGATAAGATGAAAGGTAAACTAAATCTTCACATATTGGGAGATTAAAAATTATCATTTTGCCCTCAATTCTGATAATTAGAGAAATACAGGTTTCAATACATCTTTTATAATCTCAAAGACAACTAGATGAAGACAACTATACCACAGTAGAATATAAAACAGAATTCTTAGCTTTCAAGTTACTGCTGAAGATAAGCAGTAAACAAAATCATCTATATAACCTGGAAAAAATGAGGGAGAAGGAAATAGGAATACATAAAAATCAGAAAGCATAAAATAAAATAAAATCACATGTGTGATACCAAAAACATAAGTTGTTAAATAAAATGTGTTAATCCTATTAAAAGTCATAGACTTTGAGTGTATAAGAAAGAAAAACAATGTTTAATTACATACTGATTATAAGAGATTCACCTAGAAGAAAATAGCCTAAAATGGTTAAATATAAAAAGACGGATGAACATCTGACCAACTGATTTGCAATGTCTCAGCAAAAGCAGGCGGGAAAATGGATTCATGATCTCAGTTTGACACCACAGCTTCTAACTCCAGGGAAAATCATAAGCAGAGCCAGTAAAAATCAAACGATCATGGTCATTATTCCATCTCCATCTCTCTCCTGGCTTTTTTCTTTGATTCCTACTGCTAGGGTGCCTCTTACATACTCCTAGGACCCTGACCTACCTGTGGGCATGTTAGGTTTACAATTGAAGCTGGAACACTCTTTGACTTAGAAGTTGTCACAGCCTTTTTGTGTATAAGCATTTTTTTTTTTTTTTTTTGCCACATCGTATCATTGAAGTATGTAGGGGTTATCCAGCCTTGCTTTTTTCCCACAAATTCCTCATGTTTTACTTGGTGAAAGCTGATTTGACCTCTAGTTACCAACCTGCTAGATAACATTCTTCAACCCAGAGCCCCTGTGTCCTCAGACATAACAGACAGACAGGAACAAAGAGAAAGCTGTGGTATGAAAGCCATTACAGATAATGCAGAAAGCAAAGCAAAAGTGCGCTATATATGGGACAAAGAGGGTCATTTTTAATTGATGCAAGGTCAACTCCACTGGAATGAAGTCAGTAATTTTTATGGACCTAGTGACAGGGCACCACATTAATAAAAACTGCTACTGCATCCTCTCAGTCGCCCTCATTTCTATTTGTATTGTGACAGCCTCCCAGCTAGTCTCATGGCCTCCCATCTTGTCCATTCTCCAATCCACTCTTGCCACTGAAGCCAGAAGAAGATTTTTAAGTGCAATCTGACCCTGATAATAACCTTAACTGGTTCCTATCCCCTTGGTATAAAAGGCCAAGCACCTGGCCATGGAAAAGCCCTGTGACTTCCCCCAGCCTCATAGCCCACAAGCTCTTGCATCTAACCTTCCCTCTGAACTACAGGCGGTTACCTAAACCCAGTACCCTGGTTTTCATTTCCCTACCTTTGTACATTGTGCTTTTTCTATCTGCAATGGACTTCCCCAGCCCATTCTCCCAGCCTGCGTTTGCCTGGAAAATTCTTTCTCATCCTTCACCACCCATAAGGGATATCTTCCCTTCTAAAGATATTACCTAATGCACCTTCAGACTGAGTTAGGGGCCCTCTTCCCTTTGCATCCCCCATCAGAGCACCCAGCATCTGTCTTTTAGCTGCTTGTTCACTTGTGTGTAACATCCACTAAGCTGTGGGTGTCGGGCTATGATAGCAGAGGTTACACCTTATGCTGTTCACCTGGGAACACTCAGCATCTATTAATAGCACTGGTGCTTGGCACATGCTAGGCCTTCATAAATGTCTTAGAATGAATGAATGAATGAATGAATGACTTAGAAGAGGCAAGGACAGGGAACTGGCAAAAAGGTCTTCAACAGAGAGGAAAGAAATGAGTAAGACCCCACTAGGGAGTAGGGCAGAGTCAGATGCTGAAGCCCTCAGCCCTCAGCCGTCATGTTCTCTGAGGGTTGTTTTTTTTGTTTTTTGTTTTTTTTTTTTTTGGAGAGTCAGGGGACGGGTCCAGACTTCTGGAAATCTTCCAGAAGGGGACAGACCCTCAAAGGGATGGAGCCAAGCTAGAAAACTCTAACCAATGAATCAAGAATGTGAAATCAGGATGCCCTGAACATCCAGGAAGTCTAGTCACTTGTCTCTATAACCTACCTGAGACAGGCCAAAACCACACCCAGAATGAGGACCCCAGAGTTAAAAGCACTCCACTGGAGAAGCAGAGGTTAAACAGCTAAGCAGCCTTTTTCACTTCTGTTTTCCCTTTCAGGAGACATGAGTCTTTTGTGAGGTTTGCAGATTTGAAGGATAGCAGAAATCCTCGAGTATTCATTGGGTCACTAAGGACAGGTTCTGTCACTTTGTGGCCACCATCACTGCCATCCAGGATCATAATTATGGGGTATCCACTGAAGGCTAGCTGCAGGAAAGCTTCTGCTCCTTCTTAAGGCTAGAAGAAACCCACATACCTAATCTCTGCATTCCCTGGCGAGCTCTGTTCCACCCACCTTCCTTCCTTCGTTTCTATCCCATCCCTACCTCCCTACACGTGTGTGTGTGCGCGCACACACACACAAGTGCACACACAAAAAACACACATAGCCCCAGTCCTTCCCAGCTCATAAACAGTTGTGTTCTCATGATCAGACTGATATGAGGTCTATTTATTTTGAGTTAAGAAGAAAATGTTTATAATTCACAGTCAATGAATGGTTTCCTAGCAACTTCTTACATAACTATAGTGAGATGATCTTGATCTTCTGTCTCTTACTCTGAATCTCTCCCTTTCTCTTTCATATTCTCTCCCTACCACTAAGGATTTTTCTTTTTTCTGTTTTAAGTAACAGAACATTTTGAGAGTTTGATAAACACCGGGACTCTCTCTCTGGGAAAATACATGTAAACACATACATGTTCACTCACAATTCTGTGTATATAATTAAAGGACTTCACACAGTCCCTGAAACCTGCCCATGAAATCTGGCCCATAACCCTGTCCTACAGGGTTTGATATCTCTCCCATCCAGGAAAGGAAAAAAAAACTGGTTATTCCTGCAAAAATTTGATGAACTCAGCTCACTTTATACGACCTCCTCCATCCCTCCCTGATATCACACATTCTAATCTCAAAGGATCGCCGGTCCTGACCAACAGGATCTGATTTGGCTACCTCTCCCTGTGTCCCCCTAAAACAAGGGAAATGTGAACACACTTTTATGACAGCCTGAAAAAAATGCCATCAAGAGGTTAAGGCGCCTCCAAAGACTTCCGAACCTTTGGGGGTCTCCTCACCAGGCTTCCCTTGGTGAGCCAAGCCGCCACTAGGCACTGACCGTCTGTGAATGCCTAGGATCTATGCATTGGCCACGTACAGATGAGAGCTGCCCTCCTCTCCTTCACCCCTTCCCACGGCCCAAGGTTGATGTCAGTGCTTCATGAGGCCCAGAGGACTCATAAATGTCAGCTGTTCTAGGGACAGCCTTATGTTCCTGATCATTCAATATCATTCAGTTGAAGCATCTCCTTAACCAAGTCATTTGTAAAATAAGAAACAAATGGAATAAAGAAAAATATTAAAATTATTAGTGTTTATTATGTGCCAAGCACAGGGTTAGATGCTTGCCCTACCTATCCTTCTGTATTTTTCACAAACAACCTTCTAAGGTATAATTTTAAGATGTTAATATGGTGTGGTGACTAACCAGGCAGCCTTCAGAGACAGAGCAACTGGGTTGGAATCTCATCTCTACCATGTATCAGCTGTGTGACTTTGGGCAAGCTACTTAACCTCTCTGTACCTCATTTTCTTCATCTGTAAAAGGAGGATAACATTTTAAAAATACCTCTGTCATAGAGTTGTCATTAGGATGAAATAAGCCACTACCTATAAGGCATTTGAAGAAACCTGTGACAATAGTAAATGTTCAATACATGTAAGCCACTCTTTCCATTTTACAGATGGAAAGTAAACCTCAGAGGGGTGAAGCGACTCTCTCAAGCTCACGCTCCCAAACTGTATATCCAGCAAGTGATCCTAAGGCCTGGGATTATGACCACTCTGTGATGCTTCCAAATATTCCTAAATGCCAAACTGTTTGAAATGATCACCTTTTAAAAATCAGTATTTAGGATGCAGCATCATTCCTGCAATATTCCTACCAAAAACATAAAGCACAATCAACCCATAAGGAAACATCAGATAAATCTAAATGGAGGGATCTTCTAAAAAATAATTGGCCCATGCTCTTGAAAAAAAGTCTAAGTCATGAAGACTTCCATATTGAAGGAAACTAACGGAGATATAACGACTAAATTCAACACCTGATCCTGGGTTGGATCCAGAATCTGAAACACATTTTTTCTTTTACTATAAAAGATAGCAATTAGATCAATTGGCAAAATTTAAATAAGATCTATGTTAGTTAACAGTATTAGTAATAGTTTTCTTTCATAATAGTTACAGTTAATAGAATTATATCAACGTACGTTGCCTGATTTTCATTATTGTAAAAAAAAAAAAAAAAAACTCTGGATTCTTAGAGAAAATCTACACTGAAGTATTAAGAGGTGAAGGGATGGCCGGGCGCGGTGGCTCACGCCTGTTATCCCAGCACTTTGGGAGACCGAGGCGGGAGGATCACAAGGTCAGGAGATTGAGACCATCCTGGCTAACATGGTGAAACCCCGTCTCTACTAAAAATACAAAAAAATTAGCCGGGCGTGGTGGCAGGCGCCTGTAGTCTCAGCTACTCAGGAGGCTGAGGCAGGAGAATGGCATGAACCCGGGAGGCAGAGCTTGCAGTGAGCTGAGATAGCACCACTGCATTCCAGCTTGGGCGACAAAGTGAGACTCTGTCTCAAAAAAAAAAAAAAAGAGGTGAAGGGACATCATGTCTACAATTTCCTCTTGAGCAGGTCAGAAAAAGAAACGCTAACTTGTAGACAGAGAATAATAAGGCAAATGTGGTAAAAATGTTAACCTTTGGGAAGTCTAGATAAGAATATTCAGGAATTCTCTGTGCTATTCTTGCAACTTTTTTTGTAGATCTGGTACTAACTCAAAATAAAAATATTTTTAAAGAAGGAACACAAAAAATCAATCTTTTCTCTGTCCATATTTGCCCCTGAGCATACAAGGTGTGGAGCAGAATTTCTCTATGTTTTCACCTGCAAGAGACTGCTTCATTCCAGGGAAGGCTTCCTTGTTGATGCTAACACAGCAGAATTTGCTTTTCCAAGGAAGAAAATCCCCCTAAAATATCAATTAAGCCTTTTATAGAAAAAGAGAGACATTTTAAAATTGGAAGACACTGTTCTCGCTTGTCTAAGAGGACATAGCAATTCCTCATCTCTTTCCCCACTTCTAAAAAATGTCCATCCATGGTTACACTCATCACTTGACACCCACTCATAAGACCCTTTTTTGTCTGCCAGATTTTCATAGGCTTCTAAAGAATGCAGTGAATTTGCTGTTGCTGAATGTAGTTCATTTGCACAGAATTCCTTACCCCTTTTTCTCATCTGTATTTTCATCATCCATGCCCTTTTCTCCAACAGGCCACTTGACAGCAGAACTGGAAAGGGAGAGAAGGAAAGGCAAGGGTTAGAGAGGAGGCTGCAACTCATTCAGTCAAGAAGGATTCATTTAATGAGCACCTACTATGTGCTGCCAACTGGGCCAGAGACCCAGCAGGGAAGAAGGCAAGCCCAGCTCTGCCCTCACAGAGTTTTCACTGAGGAAGACAGGTGAAAGCTGCCAACCAAAGCATAGAGAGTGTTTTAGAAGGGGAGGTACAGGGTGCTCGGGGTATGTTGAAGGGAGCCAACTTAATCTGCAGAGGTCACAGAAAATCCTACGCCAGAAGGATGGCCTTGTGTCAGTTAGGTCAAAGGAAGTTGGAGAGGGCCAAGGAAAAAGAATGCTTTTACTCATAAAAATAAATACCTATACTCTCTTTAAAAACAAAAATAATAGCACTGTCTATGGAATTGTAAAATAGTACAACCACTGTGGGAAACAGTATGGAGGTTCCTCAAACAATTAAAAATAGAATGATATGGTTTCCGTCTGTGTCCCCACCAAATCTCATGTTGAATTGTAATCCCTAGTGTTGGAGGTGGGGCCTGGTGGGAGGTGATTGGATCTCAGGGGTGGGGTTCTCATGAGTGGGTTAGCACCATCCTCTCGGTGCTATTCTCATGATACTGAGTGACTGAGTTATTGTCACATCTGGTTGTTTAAAAGTGTATAGCATCTCCCCCCTCTCTCTCTTCCTCCTGCTCCTGTCATGTAAGATGCCTCACTTCCCCATTGGCTTCCACCATGATTGTAAGCTCCCTGAGGCCTTCCCAGAGGATGATATCACTATGCTTCCTGTACAGCCTGCAGAACTATACGCCAATTAAACCTCTTTTCTTTATAAATTACCCAGTCTCAGGTATTTCTTTATACCAGTGCAAGAAAAGACTAATACATAGATCTACTGTATGACCTCCACAATCCCACTTTTGGTTATATACCAAAAGAACTGAAAGCAGAATCTCAAAGATATATTTTCATACTTGTGTTTATAGCAGTATTTGCATAGCATAGCAGCCAAAAGGTGGAAGTAACTGAAGTGTCCATCCATAGATGAATGGATAAACAAAAAGTGGTTTATACACACAACAGAATACTCGTCGGCCTTTAAAAGGGAGGAAATCCTGTTTCATGCTGCAACATGGAGGAACCTTGATGACGTTATGCTAAATCAATCACAGAATAAATAGATCACGAAAAGACAAATATTACATGATTTTCCTATGTGAGGCACCTAGAATACTCAAATTCATAAAGACAGAAAGTAGAATGGTGGTTGCCAGGGACTGAGGGAGAGGAGAAGGGGGAGCGTTGTTTAATGCATATAGAATTTCAGTTTTACAAGTTGAAAAAGTTCTGAATATCTATTTCCAACAACATGAATCTATTTAATACTTAACATTACTGAACTATACACCTAAAAATGGTTAAGATGGTAAATTTCATGGTTTTTTTTTTTTTGTCTGTTTGTTTGTTTGTTTTGAGATGGAGTCTTGCTCTGTCACCCAGGCTGGAGTGCAATGGCACCATCTCAGCTCATTGCAACCCCTGCCTCCCAAGTTCAAGCGATTCTCCTGCCTCAGCCACCCGAATAGCTGGGATTACACGTGCACGCCACCATGCCCAGCTAATCTTTGTATCTTTTAGTAGAGATGGGGTTTCACCATGTTGGTCAGGCTTGTCTCAAACTCCTGAACTCAGGTGATCCACCCGCCTCGGCCTCCCAAAGTGCTGGGATTACAGGTGTGAGCCACCGCGCCCTGCCCTCATGTTGTTGTTTTTTTTTTTTTACCACAATTAAAAAACAACAACAACAACAACAACACCGATCACTGAATTCCCACCCAGATCCAAGTAATCCCTGTCAAACAAAACATTCAGATGGATGATGAAGATAACGATGGCTACAAGTCAGGTGCCCTGGTATTCTTCTGTATCTGATTCAGCCACAAGTAATAGAAAAGCGGCTTCAGCAATAAGGAATTAAGACAGGTATTTGTAACTGGTTTATCAAACATGCTGTATCCAGTAAGTGCTAAGCAGAAGACACATTTAGTCTTTCAAAACTTCACTAACAGCTCACAGCTCCCCAACCCCAAACCGTGAACCCCTTGATTAGGTAAACAATGGCCCATAGGACAAATCCAACCAGCAGCTTGTTTTTTAAATGAAGTTTTATAGGAACACAGCCATGCCCATTCATTTCCATATTGTCTGTGGCTGCATTCACATTATAGTAGTAGAATGGAGTAGGTGAAACAGATAGAATTGATGAGTATTTGCAACAGAGACCCCAGGGCTCACCAAGCCTAAAATGTCTACTCTATATTCTGTTTCCAGAAAAGTTTGCTGACCCTGCCATATATGATAGCTTGGGAAGAGTCCTTAGTTTTTCTGATTACTATTAGGTATTAACTAATCATCTCATTTACCAGGTGATAAAAGTCCAGCCCAGTCTAACATCAAAATCTCAATTTCTCATCCAAGTTAAAGGTTCTTCCTCATATTCCAGCCCCTCCTTTTTACCCAGTTCATGCTAGGCTGAAGCTAGAAAGCCTCCAATGAGTAGGGAGGACAGGGGGTATCTTTCTGTTCCTTGCTCCAGCTGTCTCTCGCTTCCTAATGTTGCTTCTCTGATCTCTACAGGGCAGAACAGGAATAAGAGGAAGATCCTAATCAGTTGGTGCCATTGTTACCTGGCATTGTGGCCATCTGATGGCAGATGGGGAACATTTTTGTGGTTATTGGAGATTCTCACCTTAGCTACTTCCTACCGCACCATTTTTGAGCAAAGATAATCCACCTGCCACTGACCGATTACCACCACCTTCCCCCATACACCCTACACAGCCCTCACCTGCCTCAAACTTCCAGAGGTGAATCCTTCCATGATGATCTGGCATGGCTTCCCCATCTGTCCCCTGCCACAGAGGCCTCCACTCTTGCTGTTCTGCCACATAACACTCCACCAGTTTCTTGCCTTTAAACTTCTCCAGGCCAGAGTCTGGCAACAGTCCTTGGGTGCCCCAAAACATCCAGGTATCCCAAAGTTCTCCCAAGAACTCTAATTATGCTCATCTCCAATCCAGTGGAGGCCTGGAGCCCACAAGTTTGCACAGCTGCCAGTGTGGGCATAGTGGGGACATATTAGTGTCTGTGAATATTTCTCTCCATCTTAAACCAAGGGAAGGGGGCCTAAACAGGATTGTCCACAGACAGCAATGGCTCTCAGGGATAGTGCTGTCTCCCTCACTTGCTTCCTGGGGACATTTGTCAATGTCACGAGGCACTTTTGGTTGTCACACCTAGAGGGGTGCTGCTGGCATCTAGGAGGCCGAGGAGCAGGGATGCTGTTAAACATTCTACAATGCACAGCACAGCCCTTCATAACACAGAGCCATCGGGTCCAAAATTTCAATAGTTCCAAGACTGAGAAGTCTAGCCTAGGACTTCCCTTGATATAACGTTGAGAGGAGGGGAGAGGAGCCTGTAGGACTAACTTTTGGGGCCTTACTCAAGAATAGAAAAAAATCCCATTAGATAGCCTCTGTTAGTTGTATTAAGAACTCCTGAGGGAGAGTGGCTCCTGGACAGATTCTCCCACTAGCTCAATGATGTCTTCAAGGACCCTTTTTTGAGAGCAAAGACTTCTTTTCACTGTACCATGCTCACTGTGCCAGCCCATCTTCCTAGGCTTGCTTCCCTCATGTTTCCAAGATAACTGATCCACCTCCAGGTATCACTTGCCAACTATAGGTTTGAAGGCAGAAAGGGGAAATCTTCCTCCTTATCTTTTTAATCTAACCAACAATGATAGCCATTCCCATCCCCCAAATGATCTCCCCTGATGCCTGCTGGCCAGCGTTGCATCACCTGGCCACACAGACTTTCTGGAGGCAAGTGAAGGACGAGTACCCTGAGTGGCTTTCACAAATCACAACTTACCCCTGGGGCTGGAGAAGGACCCAGCCTTTCCAGAGCAGTATGGCTGCCATTCCCTAAGACCAAACTGTTGTCCTGGTGGCAAGTACAAAAGAGAAATAATGGCTGTCAGGCAGGAAATCAACAGTTCTGCCACATCTCCGTCCAGTTTCTCCAGCCTTCTCTCACAGCTTGGACAACTTGATTCTCACAGAGAGGCTCTAGGGCAGTGGTTTCTCCACCTTTAACATGAATTATTATCACCTGGAAAACTTGTTAAAAAACTTGTTAAAAAAATTCAGGTGCTCTGTTCCTACACTAGCCCTACCAATTAGAATAATGAGATCCATGGGTCTCTATGTTTAAGAAGCTTCACCCATGATCCTGGTGCCCACCAAAGTCTAAGGATAGCAGTTCTAGTACAAATCTTGACCCTCAGCTAAAGAGGTTTGAGCACTTACAGCTAGAAGCCCAGGGATACTGCAAATCACGCACTTCTGCTATTGGTCTAGAGCTTGTGTTTCAAATTTAACTATATGGATCCCCAAATCCAGACTCCATGTATGCTGTAAACCTGACAACTTAACTCCTTCTTTAGTACTACTACTATAATTGCTAACTACAATTATTACTGTTGTTGTTGTATCTATTTCTTTATTATCACATTTACTATTTATTGAGCTCTTGCCATATGCTGGGTACTATGCAAAACACTTGACATCATTAGCTCATGTAAAGTGAGCTATTGTGGTAGCTCATGTAAAGTGAGCTATTGTGGTAGCTCATGTAAAGTGAGCTATTGTGGTAGCTCACTTGAACATTGTGGTATAATTTTAAAAAATATATCTGGTCTTTGTTCCCAGTTCCTGGCACAGAACTTTAAAAACTCTGGGAATTTCCACCCCTTCTGCGCGGTCATGCGGAGCCAGCGCCTGGGCCTGGAACCGGGCCGCAGTCCCACAGCTTCGACAACCACCTCCCTACCATGGACCCCCACAAAGTGAATGAGCTTTGGGCCTTTGTGAAAATGTGTAAGCAGGATCCGAGCGTTCTGCACACCGAGGAAATGCATTTCCTGAGGGAGTGGGTGGAGAGCATCGTGGGTAAAGTATCACCTGCTACTCAGAAAGCTAAATCAGAAGAAAATACCAAGGAAGAAAAACCTGATAGTAAGAAGGTGGAGGAAGACTTAAAGGCAGACGAACAATCAAGTGAGGAAAGTGATCTAGAAATTGATAAAGAAGGTGTGATTGAACCAGACACTGATGCCCCTCAAGAAATGGGAGATTAAAATGCAGAGATAAAGGAGGAGATGATGAATCAGGCAAATGATAAGAAAGTGGCTGCTATTGAAACCCTAAATGATGGTGAACTCCAGAAAGCCACTGACTTATTCACAGATGCCATCAAGCTGAATCCTCGCTTGGCCATTTTGTATGCCAAGAGGGCCAGTGTCTTCGTCAAATTACAGAAGCCAAATGCTGCCATTCGAGACTGTGACAAAGCCATTGAAATAAATCCTGATTCAGCTCAGCCTTACAAGTGGCGAGGGAAAGCACACAGACTTCTAGGCCACTGGGAAGAAGCAGCCCATGATCTTGCCCTTGCCTGTAAATTGGATTATGATGAAGATGTTAGTGCAATGCTGAAAGAAGTTCAACCTAGGGCACAGAAAATTGAAGAACATCGGAGAAAGTATGAGCGAAAACGTGAAGAGCGAGAGATCAAAGAAAGAATAGAACGAGTTAAGAAGGCTCGAGAAAAGCATGAGAGAGCCCAGAGGCAGGAAGAAGCCAGATGACAGTCAGGAGCTCAGTATGGCTCTTTTCCGGGTGGCTTTCCTGGGGGAATGCCTGCTAATTTTCCCAGAGGAATGCCTGGAATGGGAGGGGGCATGCCTGGAATGGCCGGAATGCCTGGACTCAATGAAATTCTTAGTGATCCAGAGGTTCTTGCAGCCATGCAGGATCCAGAAGTTACGGTGGCCCTCCAGGATGTGGCTCAGAACCCAGCAAATATGTCAAAATACCAGAGCAACCCAAAGGTTGTGAATCTCATCAGTAAATTGTCAGCCAAATTTGGAGGTCAAGTGTAATGCCCTTCTGATAAATAAAGCCCTTGCTGAAGGAAAAGCAACCTAGATCACCTTATGGATGTCGCAATAATACAAACCAATGTATCTCTGACCTTCTCATCAAGAGAGCTGGGGTGCTTTGAAGATAATCCCTACCCCTCTCCCCCAAATGCAGCTGAAGCATTTTACAGTGGTTTGCCTTTAGGGTATTCATTCAGATAATGTTTTCCTACTAGGAATTACAAACTCTAAATACTTTTTAAATCTTAAAAATATTTAAAACAAATTTAAAGGATCTGTTAATTCTTATATTTTTCTTTACTAATTTTGGATTTTTTTTCTTTGAATTATTGGGCAGGGAAGATATGTATGGAAGATTATTGCTCTAATTTGAGTGAAATAAAAGTTATTAGTGCGAGGCAAACATAACTCATCTGAGGATAAAGTTTGTGTTGGAAATGTGGTTCCTGATGCATTTTGACTTGTCTTTTTAAATGCTTTATCTTTTTCTTTAAAGATTTATTTCAGTAAAACTAATTGGGACCACCCATATTTCAGTAGGACCTGGGTAGGGATTGGAAGTACTTGGCAGGGCAGCAATCTTGCTGTGTTTTATATAACATGCATCCTTGGGCAGGTTGCCCTTAAATCTTACACCGTGGTGAAGGGATGACTTTTTCAGTAATGCTGCAGTAAAGTTGGAGTACTTAGTTCTGCTCTTGTTCAGTATATCTAATAAGTGTTTCATGTTATTTCCACATAAGGGAAATAAGGGAGTACTTTTCTTTTTACATTTCTATGCTTAAAATTCTCTTTCCTAGTCAAAAATTGCCCAACTCTGTGTTTACTTTCTGCTTGTCACATTTTTCTCCCTTACTTTTCTTGGGCTAAAGACAGGCTTTTTCCACCAGCATCATCATTGCTATCATCATTAACAGCATAATTATTCAAGCATATTTAATGCTGAGTTTAATTTAATATGTAACACATATGGTAATTGTAGGGTAATACCCACAACAACTGTAGCTTCTTACTTGGCCATGAGAATGCTTATTTAAGTGTTAGACTTCCCTTCTGGCAAAATCTTGCCATATCAGAAGACATTGGAAAGAGGGATTCCCTTTGGTGTTTAGTCTTCTACTTAGAAAAAGTTTATCTTGTAGTATTCATCTTTGTATTCTGAAGATAATAAGGTTTGAATTAAATTGATATGCACAGAGGGGAACCAATTTTTTTGATCCAATGTGAATTATAAGTGAGATAATCCACAGTTATTCATTGTGGAGTTGTTGAGACTACGAAAGACTCATTGTCTTTGTATTCAGCTCTTCCTTAAATAGTGTAACCATACCCCCACCTCTGCTTGCTTTCTTTCCCTCCCCTCCAGTGATTAAAAAAATGATAAATTTTCTGTTGTGCAAAAAAAAAAAAAAAAAAACCTCTGGGAATTTCCTGAGTGATAGGAAAGTCTTTGTTATGCTAATGAGGTGGCTCCTGGCAGTTTCCCTAGATAGATTCAGGATGGGAGCTGCTTACCAGTAAGGCCAATCATGTGATTATAGAGCTGGAACTTTCAGCACTCTCTTCCCCAACCTCTGGAGAGGAGAGGGGCACTGGAGACAGGGTTCAATCCCCAATCCCTTGACCACTGATCCAATCAATCATGCCTACAGAATTGAGACTTCAATAAAAACTTTGAACAACAAGGCTCTAGGAGCTTCCTGGTTGGTGAACATGTTCCCTGGATGCCACAGGGCAGAGGCTTCTGTGGTTGGGACCCTTCCAGACCTTGCCGTATGTGCCACCTCATCTGGATATTCATTGTGTCCTTTATAATAAAATGGTAATCATAAATATCATGCTTTCCTGAGCTGTGTGTTGTCCTAGTGAATTATCGCACCTGAGAAGGGGTCATGAGAGCCCCCACATTTGTAGCCAAGTTGGGCAAAAGTATGAGTAGCCTGGGGACCCCAAGTGCAGCTGACATCTGAACTCCAGGTAGTTAGTGTCAGAATTAAATTGAATTGTTGAACACCCAGTTGTGGGATAATTGGTGTTGAAATGCACTCATATAATCATCTGACAACAGCTTTATCAAGGAGATCATTATTCCCATTTTACAGATGAGAAGCTGAGACTAAGAGTGGTTTTACATTCCCATGATCACATAGGAGGAAGCAGTAGAGCTCAAATTGACACACATACTTGTTTAACTTGAGAGTCTGAGCCCTTAATCTAGGGTGACAGTTTAGTAAATATCAGGGAGGATCACTCACATTTTGTGTAAGTGAATGACACTCCTGCTGTTGTTGTGTAATGCAGAGCCCTGTAATCACTTCCTTAGCATTTGCCAAACTTGCCTGATCAGACTCACCTGGGGCATTTATTAAAAAGAGGGATTCCCAGGCCTCTCCCATGAAGATTCTGATCCAGTATGTTTGGGGCAGAGCCTGGGAATTTTTATTTTTAACAAGCTCTCCTGGTGATTCTGACAATCAGGCAACTTTTGCAAACACTGCACTATGCTGCCTCGACCAGCTTCCTTGCTTGAAATGTATCAATCTACCCTATGCCCTTCTCTTTCCCAATTTCTTGTAGCATCTGACACACTCCTGTGCAGAGACTCTGAAGAACTGGATATAGCCTTTTCCAATTTCCACACTGTCACTCAGTCCTGTACTTGGAAGAGTTTTAATGAATGACACAATATGAATCCAACTCAGCATGTCCAAGGCAAAATCCATCAACAGCCACACTCCTGCTTCCTGCTCTTCCTCCTACATTCTCTAACTTAGTGAATGACCCACCATCCACCCAAACCACCACACCAACGATCTTTGGTATATCTGTGTCCATGTTCTCCTTCACTCTTCACATTCTGGTCACCATTTCCTAGTGATTTCTACCTCCTAAATAATACAAACCAGCTTCTCCTCTTCTTTTCCACTGCTTATATAATATCCCATTCCATTTTCACCTAGACCAGCTTTCTAAAAGGCTTTCTGCCTTCATTCTTTGCTCCCCATCCCCAACCCTTATGTATACCACACCATAGGAGGAGACAGATCATATATTCCAAAGTTGATTGCAATAATATATCTCATCTCACATGTTCTTCTAGAATCTTGCTACCTCCATCAAGAAGAGGGATGTATTTCCCCATCCCTTGAATATGGGTTCACTTTTGTGACTATCTCAACCAATAGAGTATTCAAAGTGATGCTCCATGACTTCTTAGGCCAGTCCCTAGAAGATGACTCACATACCATCTTGCCTACTAGGATACTCACCCTTGACATCTAAGCCCTCATGTAAACAGTCAGCTTCCCTGAGATTGCCATTCTAGGAGGAAATCCAAGCTAGCCTATGCAGGGGGACAACATGGAACAGCCCTGAGACTACACAAAGAGAGAGATGTCCAATCAGCCCCCCACTTCCCCAGCCCTGCATTAGTCCAACTCCAGCCACTGGGTGCAACCGTATGACAGATCCCAAACCAGAATTGACCAGCTGAGCCTTTTTCTAATTCCTGACCCAAATACATTATCTGAGATAATAAAATAGTTGTTGTTTGAAGCGAGAAAGTTTTGTGATTCATTTTTTTTAATGCAGCAATAGCTAAACAGAACCATATTCAATAGGTACAAATGGCCAGAACTGTACAAAGCAATACTATTCAAAGTGTAGTCCCTGGGGAGAATGAACTGTTTGTTACCAATGTTAAGTGAAAAACTTTAGAAAAAATAAATTTAACAATGTTTATTTGAGCAAAGAACAAGTCATGAATGGGACAGCACTCAGAACCAGAAGAGGTTTTGAGAGCTGCGCTCTGCAGTGTAGGGAGGGAGCTTTTATAGGCTGAACACAAAAGTCAAGTGCAGAAATAACTTGATTCATTACAGAAAGGCATTTGCCTTACAGGGGCATGGTCTGGTCAGTTGGATGCCTGTGATTGGCTGAAATTCAGCTATTTGTTACAAAAATATACTCCTAAAACAGGTTTTAGCTTGTTCAAGTACTAAGTTAGGTTGCAGTTTGTTACAAAAACATAGGGACAGCCCCGGGCTGATGGCCTCTGGTTTATTTGCTTTCACAATAGTCAGTATGGAAATTGGGAGTATTTAGAATATTTCAACAGGGTGAATGTATGCTTCTTGAATCTAATCATTAAAAAATGAATAGACTGGGTTCAAAGAGCAGTCAACTTTTGACTGGTTGATCAGACACAGCCACACTGAAGGGATGAAAAGGGGCTGTAGGAGGAGAAAGAACATGAGACAGAGGCAAGAGTATGAAAGGGGTCCCTGCCTAATGCAAAAAACAGGCAGCATGTCCACAGGACTGAAAGAAAGTAAGGTGTCCTTAGACGAGAGCTCGTCTTAGGAATCCCTTTAACTGCAAGCAACAGAAAACCCTACTCCAGTAGCTTAAACAAATTGTGATTTATTTTTCTCATTGTATAAGAATAGCATCAGTGACATTCTCATAGCCTCTTGGCACTGGGCAGTTCTGTGCACATTAGCCAGTTTTCCAATTGCCAAAACTTGCAACTTTTAGACTGCTTTCTCCAAAGTCACAGAAGAGCTACCTGCCCTTAGGTGGCATAACTCTGACGTGTGTGTTCTACACTGGCCCTGGAGTCCCCAGCAGGACTAAGCTGCAGTTGCCCATAAGAGATTGTACTTAATAACTCACTCGATATTGACTTACTTCCCTCCTTTGTCTCATGTTCTCTCTCCCTTATCAGTGTTTCCTGAGAACACTTACCAAATAAACGAATTGCATCCTGTGAAGCTAATGCAGTATGAGCGAGATAGAAAGTGGTAGGTGATAATGCTGGAGAAAGAAACAGTGAACAGAGAGGCAGAGAGGCAGGGACTTGTCCGAAGAAAACACAAACTCCTGTGGCAGAGCTGGAATGAGACCCTGCTCTTGGGATAGCAAAAACAGTCTTGGTGACTCTTCCTATAATGGCTTTACCTGAATTCTTACTTCTCAGGACTTCCTCTTATCAGGCAGCACCCACAAGAGAGCAGTTCTGAAACTGAGACTACCAGATCAAAAACAAACAAGCAAATGAAAAAAGACCCATAGGAGCTGGGAGTGCCCATCCAAGTACATCCACATCATCCAGTAAAAGAAACAGAACCTTGAAGTCAAACGGACTGGTTAGCACACACCTCCTCCGTTTGCTAGTTGTGTGACTAAGGGCAGTTTCTTAACTACTCTGTGCCTCCTCTGTAAATATCAATGTGCTAATAATCCCACCTCGCTGGATCATTTCAAAATAAAATGCATAACATTGATAAGTGCCTCGGTCTTGCCTGACACACAGTAAGTGTTCAATAACGGCCAGCCTTCTCTGCAATTGCTCCACACAGTCTCTCTTTCACAACCAAATGGAAGATCAAGCAAAGATGTATTGGCCAAATAATCGACTCCATTTGTCTGGCGCGCCTCAGCCACTTGCTTCACATGACTATTTCTATGAGGCTAATACCTCGTTACAATAACATTGTACTTAATACCAGTGGGCCCATAAACAGAGGCCCAGCTAAAATAAAACCATTGTAATCATGGCCCAGATTTAATCTCTGGCTAGTGGGCTCCCCAGTGGTTTCACCAAGAGCCAGGCAATAGTCAAATAATCAAACTGCAGATGCTGGGATAGCAAATCGGCTTAAATTTAAACAGTGGCAGAAACCCAAACTACAGCAGGGAGAAAAGAGAGATGAAGAGGGGGAGATGTAAACTTGCACAATGTTGGAATTTCCCTTCCATGGCCTCCCTAGTTAATTGGCCCATAAAATAACCAGGCTTGTTAATGAATAATAGCCTCATTCCCGAGAGGCACCTAGGTTAGGCGGTCGCTCTGGGCCTGCTTACTGTGGACCCTGCTGTAAGAGCTGAAAGGGATCCCAAGGGCAACATGAAGGCAGAGGCATTATGATCTCCATCCTACTGAGAGCTCACAGGCACTTAGCTACTTAGAAAGAGGATCCTGAGTCACAGAATCAATAGTGAGAGGGAAGCAGAGGCAGGTCCCTTCTAGAGGGTTGAGGGAGCTGAAGCTTATACAATTGGGGGACCGTCTTTGAGAAAAATCAAACAAAACTGCATAGAAAATGTGCTCAGCCATCCAGCACCACCTTGTATGAAAGCATGGTCAAACCTTCAGACGAGACCTCAGCCCTGGCTGACATGTTGATTACAGCCTTGTGAGAGACACAAGCAGAGAACCCAGCTAAACCATGCCCAGATTCCTGACCTCAAAAACTGTGAATAATAAATGTGTGTTTAAGCCACCGTTTGCTGTAATTTGTTACGTGGCAGCAGATGACTGGTAGAAGGAAGAGGATAAAAAAGGAAGATACCAAGGTCATTTTGCTAACTGGGTGGGGCAAACCTAGAAACGTTATTTTATTATGCACTCAAATTTTTATAGAATTATTGGAAAGGTACCTTGGAGGTCATTTCATCAAATTCTTTGACTTTTAACTAAAATTGTAACTAGACTAAACCAATCTGCTTCAATTTTTATGTAACAAAGTTGTGAGTTTTTTTACATGCCATGGACTCCCAGGTGGAAGGTCATATAACCACAGCATGCCAAGATGAACCAAGTGTACAACCATGAGGGGAACTTAAGTGCTTGGGCAGAGGAGCAGGGACTGAATTAAGAGGTGGACACCAATGGCAGGATTCAATCAGATCAAACCCTGGCATTACCCCATGGCAGGATTCAGTCAGATCATGCCTCCTGGCATCACCTCATTGCAAGATCCAATCAGATCATACCTCATTACCCTATGCTTATAAAACCCACCCAAGCTCTCAGCTCAAGGAGACAGATTTGAGCATTTCCCCCTGTCTCCTTGCCAGTTGACTCAAAATAAAGCTTTTCTTTTCCAAAAGCTGGTGCCATAGTATTGTCTTCTATGCACATCTGGAAGCCAGTCCATTGATTGCTCAGTAACGAAATGAAAGCTTAGGAGACCTGCTTTGATCAGCAGATGAGATTATTTTCTACTTTGTCTACCAACTATTCTTGAGTCCGTGACTCCTTGAGTTGTGTTTGAAACATGTTTTTCTTTCAAAATATTAATCATCTCACTACATTCTAACTTATCCTTTGCTTACGAAAGAAGTTAATTTCATTTCTGCTTCTGCCTAAAATTATCAAAAGCTTTGAGTCAGTGATGTTAAAACGGAGTCTGTATCATGAGTCAATAATCAGAACCCTCACAGTGAGTCCTCCATTCACTTTTAGGAGGCATAATAGAACTGTAGACTTAGAAGTCACTTTGGCAGTCATTTAATCCAAGTTAGCTCAGTGTAGGAGTTCTGGCAAAGGAGACATAAAAGGAAATTACATGCGCAACATCCAGAAAAAAATACTTAAATAAAATAGGCACACTCTTCTTCATCTTTGTCCTCTTTCTTGATGGCTGAAATGTTTTGGGCATGGAACTCAAACTGGCATCTTGGATTATGAAGTAGAAGTTGTGCATTGAAGATGGAACAATAAAATGAAGAACCTGTCTGGACGCATTGGTTCACACCTGTAATCCCAGCACTTTGGGAGGCTGAGGCGGGCAGATCACCTGAGGTCAGGAGTTCGAGACCAGCCTGGTCAACATGACAAAACCTTATCTCTACTAAAAACACAAAAATTAGCTGGGTGTGGTGGCACACAACTGTAGTCCCAGCTACTTGGGAGGCTGAGGTGGGAGAATTGCTTGAATCAGGGAGGTGGAAGATGCAGTGAGCCCAGATAGCACCACTGCACTCTAGCCTGGGTGACAGAATGAGACTATGTCTCAAAAAAAAAAAAGAAGAAGAATCTGGAATTCCTTATGATCATAGAGCTGCCAAACTACCCCTCCCTGCTCCCTTCTAGACTTCTTTGTATTAGAAAGAATTAAACTTCTATCTTGTTTAAGCAACTATTAATTTAAGTTTGAATTTTGGGTCACTCAAAGCTGAGCTAATCTTAATATATTCTTTTTCTCCATTTTTAAGATAAGGAAAATGAGCTTCACCAGGATTAAGAATAAATCTACTGTTCCTTCCTATTATAAACTAAATGCCCTCCCCCACCAAATTCATATGTTGAAACCCCAATCCCCAATGTGACTGTATTTGGAGACAGGACCTTTATGTAATAAGAAGTACTTGAGGTTAAACGAGATCATAAGCAGGGGTACCTGGGGAGACCTGATCCAATAGGATGAGTGTTCTTATATGAAGGGACACCAGGGAGCTCACTTGCTCTGTCTTCACCATGTGAGGACACAGCAAGAAGGTGGCCACCTGCAAGCCAGGAAGGGAGCCCTCACCAGAAACCAGCCCTGCCAGACTTTGATCTGGGACTTCTAGCCTCCAGAACTGTGAGAAAATAAATTTCTGTTGCTTAAGTCACTCAGTCTACGGTATTTTGTTGAGCAGACTAATATACTTGCACAGATTAATCCTCCCTATAGATAAAATTACTGGCCAGAATCTACTGGCAGTAATTTTGTCTATAGGGAGGACTAATCTGTGGAAATATATTAGGGTCTATAAGGGTCCTAAACATTGACCCATGACACAGACTCATTTTAACATCACTGACTCAAAACTTGTGATAATTTCAGGCAATTTTAGTAACAGTATGTCTTCTGTTTTTCAAGATAAATAATACCTCCAGTTTTCTTAATGATTCTTCATAAGAATAAAATGTCTAGGACTTTTACCAGCTGGGTGGGTCTCTCCAGAATCTAATGAAATATATTGGCTCTACTAGATTTATAAACCATATCAATGATCCTCTCAGGCATTTTCTCCAAACATTGAACTTCCTCTTCCCAAATATGATCAGAGCAGAAGGAAGGTAACATCCACGGAATCTTTAGGCTCGTCTTTCCAGTCTGGGTTCTCGAGACTTCAAGAAAGAGATAGACATGAATAAATAACTTCCAGTAATGACACTGCAAGCAGCCTTAGAAATGTAAGATGTTGGGGGGAAATCACCATACTCTTAATAAACAGTAAGGACCATAACCCCATGTTATTCCTTTTACTATCAGATGGTTTCAAAGCAATGGAAAATGTTGCCTACATAGGAAAATGTTGCTACTCAGGAAGTAGCTTAAGTCAAGGAATCCATCGTCTTTCAATTGAACCAGCATTTGTTCTTTCTGTAGGAAAGAAAATTTTGATTGTCCAGCATCCCTTCCATTTGGGGATGCATGGATCCCCCACTCCAAGTGCTATCATAGAACTGTTAATCCCCCTACTCCAGCTACAGGGGTGAGCCAGTGATCCACAATGGCCAGTCAGATTTTGTCTCTCCAGCCACAGTGATTGGACCACAATAGACATATGACCCAAGTCAGGCAAATTAGTCTTCATTGAGACTTTTCTGCTAAAGCAGTCTGGGAAGATTATCTGTTTGAGGGGGTCTTGGGAAGATGTGAAGTCAGAACTTCTAGTGGCCATCTTCCTCCATCACAGAGAGTTAGCCTGTCTGTAGGAGGAGGGAATGCAGCCAAATGCAGAGGGGAAAAGAGCAAAGAGATGGAGAGAGAGAGAGAGAGAGAGTATACTCTGAAGATGGTTGATGCCTGGATCCAGCTATGCCTGAAACTTACATTTTGACTTCCCAGATACTTAAGCCAATAAATTTTGCCTTTTCCTTAAGTTAATTTGGTATGGGTGTTTTGTTTTGCTTTTCTGTCATTTATATCAGAAAGAGTGCTAATACACTCCCCATAAAATATGATCTGACTGGATGTTTTGGTACCATTTGTTCAGGTGGGCCACTGCAAGGCAGCACTCTCCCACATTACCCCACACTCACATGTGGCAGGTCTTCCTTGCTGCCCTCATCTTCTGGCTGCCTGACCCTCAGCTGCCAGACAGCATGGGTGACCTCACTCCTGCAGACCCCTGCAGAGCACAATGACCATGCCATAGCGTTTAGGGCAGGAGAACCACAGTTGGAGCCACTTTGCTGAAGTCTAGCCCAGGCACCTTTAAACTGACAAATACAGTTATCTAAGGGAAAGTGAGCAGACAGTGCAGGGCAGGTTCAGCAAGAGGGAGTTGTTGAAGTTTTCCTGTTGCCCTGACAGGCAGCTTCCAAAGCTGGTTCTGCATGTCCAGCATTTGCTCCAGAGAGAGATGCAGCTTGTCTGCCTTGGCTCATCTGTGTGTCAAGGGGAGGCTTGGGAAGGAAGAGTAAGCACTGATATCCACAGACAAAGAGAAGTGAAGTTGGCTTGCATTTGAAGTATCCAAGCCCTGTGACATGCCACTGAGGGTACCGGCTCCTGGGGTAATGCACATTCCTACGTGTTTGTTTGACAGCCCAGCACTAGGGTCACCATGTCACTGCCCCAGCCTTGTTAGTGACAGCACATCCGGGAAAAAAAAAAAAAACAGACCTTGATGGCATTTCCTTCCGCTTTGACCTGTGAGGGGTTTTCACAGATGTCAACTCATCTGAGTCTCACACTGAGCACGAGGGCATGAGGGGACAGGGCAGGGGTGAGTCTCTCCAGTGTTTTATGTGAGGAGACTGATTGAGAGAAATTAAATCACTTTTGCAAAGCCATACTGGAAGCCCTGGGCCTTACTTCCCCTGCTTTGGCTTTTCCCAGTTGTGTCTCACCTTGACCATCTGATCCACCCACTCCCAAAATCCATGAAGGCCAAAGCAGTCCCTGCATTATCTTGCCCAGACCTGGAATGAGGCAGGAATTTCATCAATACACACACAAGCAAGCCACCCCAACACACATGTATTCATACACACATACATCTACTCACAGGCATGTAGACTCATTCACGTGTTCACATGTTATACCTGCATGTATATGCTGTACATTCATGCATACAGGCTTAACACAAATGCATATGCAAATACTCATGCATACGCATAGCATGAAGACACACACACACACACACATACACATACACATACACATACACACGGTGGAGTTAATACCCTGCCACCCTCCTTAGGCAAGTTCACAATACTCCTAGAACTGATGCCTGGATTCCTCCATTGAGCCGAGCCATCCAGTCTGCAACACCCCCCAGATTCCAGCAATCTCATCCAAGATCAAGATCTGAATTTTTCTTTAGTTATATTCTCTCACGGATGCTCCAGAGCTATAGTACTGTCACAACAGCCGAAATAAAATCTGTCACTAACATATGTAGAAATTCAATAAAGAGGAGTTGTGATCTGGTGAAAGACTATGGGACTCGTTCACTGATACCAAAGCCAGACAAGGAGAGCACGCAAATAAAAAAACCATAGTCCACCTTCACCAAACCAATGCAAAATAGTTCACTGTTACCAAACCAATGCAAAACTCCAAATAAATATTGACAGGTCAGATTAGAAAACTATAGTCCAACGCCACAAAACCAATGCAAAATTCCAAATAAATATTGACAGGTCAG
The DNA here is from genome assembly GCF_029281585.2 of Gorilla gorilla gorilla. NCBI lineage: Eukaryota > Metazoa > Chordata > Mammalia > Primates > Hominidae > Gorilla > Gorilla gorilla. Next base: position 121,446,764 of record NC_073234.2, read on the forward strand.
ATTAGAAAACTATAGTCCAACTTCACCAAACGAATGCAAAATTCCAAATAAATATTGACAGGTTACATTTAGAAAACTACAGTCCATCTTTACCAAACTAATGCAAAATTCCAAATAAATATTAACAGATAAGATTTAGAAAACCGTCGTCCATCTTCACCAAACTAACGCAAAATTCAAAATAAATATTGACAGGTCAGATTTAGAAAACCATAGTCCATCTTCACCAAACTAATGCAGAACTCCAAATAAATATTAACAGGTCAGATTTAGAAAACTATAGTCCATCTTTATCAAACTAATGCAAAATTCCAAATAAATATTCGCAGGTAAGATTTCAGAAACCATAGTCCATCTTCACCAAACTAATGAAAATTCCAAATAAATATTAACAGATCAGATTTAGGAGCATAACCAAGGAAATATGAGAATCATGAAGTAAGGCATCTATTTAATTCACTACATTAATTCAGTCAAAAATATTTAGCATTATTTGAACACTTACTTTTTGCCAATATAGTATTGGTTCAAGTATAGAACAATGGAACAGAATAAATGATTAATATAACTAATCCTATATATATACATATATAAAAATGGATATATATATAAATGGAAGAGGAGATTTCAGAAATAGACCCATAATAATAATAATGGTGACCATTTAAATTAGAAGAGAAAGGAAAGACTATCCAATACATGGTATTGACAAAACTGCCCTCTTACAAAAGAAAAAATAAAATTAGATCCTACTCCACACCATTCAAAACAATAAATCCCAGATGCACTAGAGTTCAACATAGAAACCAAAACTACAAAGTATGCTCCATAACAAATGAATTCAGACACAACATGACCAGTGGCTGGCAATTAGTTCTCATCTTCAACAGCTCGGTAACACTGACCCCACACTTTAAGTGACAAAGTATGTTTTGGGTTTCACTTCTAGCATTATGGTGTGATTTTTAGCATTCTAGAAGAAACCCCAGGAGAATGTTTTTACAACCTTGAGATAGGGAGAAGACCTTCCTAAGCAAGACACCAAATGCAGTAGCTGTAACAAGAAAGATTGACAGATGTGAACTACATCAGAATCAAGTCCTGTCAAATTAAAACCAGCAGGTGAAGTTAAAAAGTAAAACACTGTACACAATCCAAACATTTTTCAATAGATAAATCATTCATACCTGATTACATTAACACCTGATTATAATAATTAAACTTGATTACATAATTTATCATACAATCATTTTACAGACTCTTAAATAGTGGTTACAAAGAATGATGCAAAGTTACATGTACTGGTACGAAAAAGTCTCCACGACATAGAGCTACATGTCAAAAATGAGTCACAAAACTGGTTAAATAGGTAGATAGATAGATTAGATAGGTAGATAGATAGATACGTAGACAAAGAGAGAAAGCGAGAAAGAGAGAGAGAGAGATGATAGACATAGATCCCATTCCTTTTTAAAAAGTGTTTAAAAATTATGAAGCTTCATAGAAAATGAACTATACTCATAATGAACTGTTAATGGTGATTATATTTAAGGAGGAGAATGGAGTCAATAGATAAGGGATGAATTTAACTTTTCACTCTACATGCTTATGAATTGTTGAGTTTTGACAAAGAGAATGTATTCATGGATTTCTTTGTGTGATATATAAAAGGCAAAACCATAACATTTGGAATTAGACTGTTCAGCTGCCAGCCTGGCTCAAGTGTTTATTAGCTTCCTAACCTGCAGCAATTTGCCTATCAAAATAAGGCAAGAACACCTACCTCATAAACATTGTATGAGCAATGAATAAAGTAAGTTAAAACTACTGCTTATTGAGCACCCACTGTATACCAGGTTTTTAAAATGCACTATTGCCTTTTAAATACACTATTCTACTGAACTACAGTGTAGTAAAAGCCTCGTAAGGTTGCTATAGCGTTTTGCATGTCAGGAAACTGAGACCCAGAGAAGTGAAGTAAATGGCCCAAGATCATAGGGCTGGTAAGTAGCAGAGCTAGCATGAGACCTGTGTCTTTTCTGCTCTAAGACCAGTGCCAGTTCCTCCCATGTTCACCACTCCAGGTCCTTTTTTTTTTTTCTAAGAGGAGTGGTGCTTACACTGGGCTTAGGCAACACCCCAGAATAAACCTCAGATCAGCTGCACTACAGCCCCCAGCCTAGACCCTGCAGAAAGGGGACCAGGAATTACTGACTCAAAGCCGCAGTCGATTACTCACAGACGATGTATGCAAGCTCCCATCTCCCACTTCCTCTGAAATAGATAACAACAGCTATTTTAGCCTGAAATGCCACTGGCATAAACGCATGAAAAGTCGTAAATCTGGAATGATAAAAACTCATTGTAAAATAGCAGTCAGGGATTTGGATGATAAAACCCCATACCCTGCTCCAGCCAGCTGGGACCCCCACTCTGGAGACGCCCAGCCAAAGAAGGGAGAAGAAAAAAGGGGGACACAGGTGAGATCAGTACCATATACAGTAGGAGGCTAATCAGAACTTTCCTTGCCGGAAGCTGAACAGACATTTAACACCAGGAATGGCTAACTGCATATTTTGAATTGTTTACAGCAGTGTACACAGTCTGATTTCTCTCTGTCGACTCCAAATTTTCGTGAAATCCAATATACCTACAAATATTGACTAACCCTTTTTAAAGGGCTATTATGTGCTAGGAACTGTTCTAGGATTTTCCACGAATTAATCCATCTAATTCTTACAATAACTCAATTATTATTCCAATTCCCCAGATGAGGAAACTGAGGCACAGACCAGTTTGGTAAGTTTCCCAAGGTCCCAAAGCTAGTAGTAAGTGACAGGCCCAGGCAGTGTGACTTCAGAGTCCTCACTGTTCACCATCATTCCATATTTCCTCTCAAATATTTGGCACGGGGATAGGAGGGGGATGCATCAAAATCAAAGAAGGGGCTGAAAGTCAGGTCTGGGTTGACGTAGTGCAGATAGGTTAGTCTCAAGCAGAAAAGGACCCTGAGAATGTCAAGAATACTCAGAAATCTAGAGAAGAGGTCAGGTGCAGTTGCTCATGCCTATAATCCCAGCACTTTGGGAGGCCAAGGCGGGTGGATCACCTGAGGTCACGAGTTCGAGACCAACCTGGCCAACATGGTAAAATCCCAGCTCTACTAAAAAAACACAAAAATTAGCTGGGCAGATGGCATGCACCTGTAGTCCCAGATACTTGGGAGGCTGAGGCAGGAGAATCACTTGAACCCTGGAGGTGGAGGTTGCAGTGAGCTGGGATCGCACCACTGCACTCCAGCATGGGTGACAGAGCGAGATGGCATCTTAAAAAAAAGAAACCTGGAGAAGAGAGTCGAACTGCTGAGGGGATGGAATGAGGTTTCAAGTCAATCTGATCTGGATCTCAAGGGTTCTGGAGCCATTGTATGGGTTATGTTTCTGAAAGACTTTACCACTTTCCCTCCCTCAGATCTCTCTTGGTGGTCAGTCCTAATGTGTGCTGGGTGTGGCATCCTCAAGTCCCTTGGCAGCTGGGCCCCTCCCTTTCAGTGCCTCTTTTAGGGCTCAGTTCTATTATATCTTTGTCCTTACTTGGTTGTGTTAGGATTTAAAGGGATTAATCTCACCTCTGCCTCACTGCCCCCAGGGCAAAATATATCTAGAATTATAAATACAGATGTCCGATGGAGGATAAACTATCACCTATAATCTTGGTACTGCTTAATTAGAGAACACAGCCGACTTCCCCTGGTTAAATAGGTTCCTGCAACTTTTCCCTAAATCTAGCCCAAAGTTCTTCGGTGGAAATTTCTGTGATGATGAAAATGTCCCATATCTCATCCCAAGGTGTTTACACCTTGGCAGGAGGCTACAGTTGCAGGAGAATACAGGGCCTGCACTCTGCACTCTAGAGGGTGCCATTTGCTCCCTGTCTGCAAATGCACTCATGGAGTTTTGCAGTGCACCTCCTGAGCAGCTCTGGAAGAAAGCCTGCATCCTGCAGACAGGCCATTATGAAAGGAGAAAGAGAGGAAGAGGTGAACATCAATCAGATTAAGCTCTCCTCATCCCTTGAGGGAAGATCCAGCAAGAAAAAAGTAGGAAGTGCATTACTTCCAAACTCTTTACCTCCTGGAAAGTGGGGCAAAATTTCCTCATGAAAACATGAGAATAGGGGAAGAAATTTCTCCTAAAGAACTGTCTGGTCAAAGCACCCAGCTACTAGTTGGCTGGAGGGAAGATTCCTCTCCACACCACAACATACCCAACACCCCCACCCCACCACCACAACCACCAAATGCTCTCAGGACTGACACAGCCAGGAGACTGATAAGACCAAAAGTCTTTCACTGGCTAAGATCACCCTTAGTCCACAAAAATGTTGTATGGGGCTGCTGTGGAGGGCTAAGTGAAATCAGCATTCTTTACCTCTCTCTCTGCCTTAGTCCAGTTAGCCATGCTCTTCCTCCCTTAAAGAAGAAGAGTCATAATTTTAGCCACAATTTTCCACACTACCTAGTGCCTTAACAAACAGAATTTATCTGGCTTCATCCTCACACAGTCAGGGAAGCTCCAACTCCAATCACATTCCTTCCAATGAGTTTGAGGAGTCAGGGGTGGCAGGGGCTCAACTATGCTCACCAATGTCCCCTCCCAGCTAAGAGGCATCAGCCGCTGCTGCTTTTCTCTCCTGTGCCCGCGGTGACATCTCCTGCCCTCCTCACATCCTACCCAGGTTGGGTGAGCTCACAGCTTGACTTATTCTTCATTCCAGCCCCTCTGAAATGCTACAGAGCTGAGCCACCTGGAGCCACCAGTGTCTGACAAGAGTCACTGACAGTGTTCCCTTGACTTTCCCACCTACTTTGTGACCATGGCCTCTGTCTGGGGCTCTGCCTTGGACAATAAGCAGTGTTAGGCAGATGGCGAGACACGGAGATGACACACATGTGGCTTGAGGGCAAGAAGAGGGAAGCTTTGATGGGCTGAGCATGATGTCTTCCCTGAGGAATAAGATTCGATCTAAGACCTGAACAGTGAAAAAAGGCAGCTATGCAAAGGGGTTGAGGCAAGAGCAGTCTAGGCAGAGGGAACTTTGTGCAAAGAGCCTGGGGCCAGGAGAGGCTGGCTTGTGTCTGAGTAACAGAAAGGAGACCAGTGTGACTGAAGCTAAGTGAGCAAGGACAAGATTAAGATAATGTCTCTAAAATGCCTGAGATTTCTTAAGTGCTTAAATAAATGGCGGCTGCTTGCAAAGGCAAGTAGTGCACAGAGAAACAAATGTTTGTCTCTGTTTAGTATCTTTTGATGAGGGCCTACTCCATGCCAGCCACTGGGCTAGGGACTGCCTTGAGTGATTGTGGTGATCATATTCTGGTCATGAGAGAGGGATTGCTTTTATTCCCATTGTACAAACGGATTTTGCCAAATTGAGCAAATAAAAACACAAAATGCCTACTTAAATTTGAATTTCAAACAATAGATAATCTTTCAGTTCAGGTATATCCCATGCAATATTTGACACATACTAATGGAGAAATGAAATACAATGAAGAAATTGTGTTTTACATTGAAATATGTATTGCCCACCTAATAGATGCCAGGTGTGGCCCAGTAAACAAAGATAATAAAGCCTGACGTCAGCCCTTGAGGAACACCTACCATTGCTCTAATGGAGAGCATTACAGCTCAGTCTTTCTGGAGGAAATTAGGAGATGAAAATCAAAATCCTTAAAAATATTCTTATTTTTTGGGCTAGAAATTCCACTGTATATGACTTTCTGATACATTAGCTAATTTTGTAAGTTCCTAACATACATCATTATTTTTTTGCAGAGCAGGCTACAATTGCAAAACATCATTTCTTCCATCAAAACAAATAACATGCCAGGTGTAATGGCTCACTCCCATAATCTCAACACTTTGGGAGGCCAAGGCAGGTAGATCACTTTGAGCTCAGGGGTTTAAGAACAGCCTGGGCAACATGGTGAAACCCCATCTCTACAAAAAATACACAAATTACCAGAGTGTAGTGGCCTGTGCCTGTAATCCCAGCTATTCAGGTGGCTGAGGCATGAGAATCATTTGAACGTGGGAGGCAGAGGTTGCAGAGAGCCAAGATTGCGCCATTGCACTCCAGCTGGAGCAACAGAGTAAGACCGTCTCAAAACAAAACAAAACAAAACAAAACAAAACAAAACAAAAACACAAACACAAACACACAGAAAAAAACAAATCAAAAAGAAATCATGTGGACTAATGTCCTCTTTTTAAAGAATGTTTTATTTCCATTGGTTTTGGGGAACAGGTGGTATTTGGTTTCATGAGTAAGTTCTTTAGTGGTGATTTGTGAGATTTTGGTGCACCCATCACCGGAGCAGTATACACTGCACCAAATTTGTAGTTTTTTATCCCTTACCCTCTCCCACCCTTTCCCCCAAGTCCCCAAAGTCCATTGTATCATTCTTATGCCTTTGCATCTTCATAGCTTAGCTCCCACTTATGAATGAGAACATACGATGTTTGGTTGTTTTCCATTCCTGAGTTACTTCACTTAGAATAATAGTCTCCAGTTCCATCCAGGTTGTGGCGAATGCCATTAATTCATTCCTCTTTATGGCTGAGTAGTATTCCATGGTATATGTACACACCAGAATTTCTTTATCCACTCATTGATTGATGGGCATTTGGGCTGGTTCGATATTTTTGCAATTGCGAATTGTGCTGCTATAAACATGTGTGTGCAAGTATCTTTTTCATATAATGACTTTTCTTTCTCTGGGTAGATACCCAGTAGTGGGATTGCTGGATCAAATGGTATTTCTAATTTAGTGTGGAGATTCCTAATGTCTTTTTGGTCATGATTAGGAACTGTTATGGTTTCACTTGTGTCCTCCCTCAAAAGAAATTCTGTTAAAGGCCTAACCCTCAGTACAACCAGCTGACATGAAACCAGGCATCAGAGGATGAAAAGTAATTCCAGTCCCACAAAACTCAAGCGTTCCCTTTTTTTTTTTTTTTTTTTTGATGCAGGTACACTCCTGCCAGTTTAATAACTAATAGTAAATTTTTTAAAAGTTTGTAATGTTGTTTATAAATTTGATTAAAAGATTATAAAAGATCCTGGCCAACATTGAATGATATGTAAATGTCCCATAACAAACAATCATAACTGGCTAGCATTCTATAAACTCACTGCAGCGTCTCAGGCCTCAGGCCAAGAAAACTCTGCTGTTTCACGTCTCTCTCTTTCACGAGCCCTGTCTTCCTCCCAAAGGCTGTGTCATCTCCTCACCCCACGGGCTGCGTTCTTTACAACCGGCACTGCCTGTGACCCACAAAACTCCTGCGAGACACAGGGAGAAGCTCTGAAGCTGAGGCAGGTTAGAAAAGAAAAATTTCTGAAGGCTGGGAAAGAGGAGATTATTGAGTCCACATAGTCAATGTCACTATCACCATCACCATGGTCATTGTCTCCTTCAGAAGAGTTTATTGAGCATCTACTAGGCCCCAATACTGGAAATACAGCATGAGAAACACAGTGGAAGTTTCTATCCTCCTGGAAGTTCCATCCTAGTGGAAGAGAGACCACCAAAAAACTCCAAGCCATTTCAGACAATGATACATTTTGTAAGAGATGCAACAGGGTGGTGTGGTAGGGAGAAACTTGGATGAATTAAGGAGGTAAGATAAGAAAATGAGAGCAAGCACCATTGCAGGTGAGACAAGGAAGAGCTGTGAGGCTGGAGATTCATGAGGAGAGTTCTTCAGGCAAAGGGAGCAGCACAGGCCAAGGCCTGATATGGGAATGGGCTTGGCGTGTTTGTGGGGCTGAAAGAAGATTAGTGCGTTTGTGCTGTGTGCAATGTACAGCAGGGAGAGGGTGGGAGATGGGGTGGGAGAGAAAGGAGGGGCTTGTAGACCTTGAGGAGGAGGTAGGATTTTGCTCATAGCTATTATTTATTGAGCACCTACTATGTTCCAGGCATTTTTACACTCTTTAAATTATCTTTATAACCACACAAGGTTGATAAAATGACTGCCATTTTATGCATAAGTACAGTAACACATAGAGAGGTTCCAGGATGTGTTTATGTCCCACAGTAAATGGCAGAGCTGGAATTTACAGCCATATTCATCCAACTCCAAAGACATGCACCTCACCACGACAGCACGCTTGGTGAAAGGTTAGGAGTTTAGTAGTTATGGTGCCTCTGCAGGCTCCCCTCTCCTCCTTCCTCTGCATACCCCCAACTGCTTGTGCCTCCTCATTTGCTCTGTTCTTTCTCTCAAACACCTGTGGTATGTGAACAATCTGAGGGCCAGGGCAAGACAGCCTCCCTAGAACCTTCCATGAGTCTCAGAGCCCGGGACTGTGCCAGCAAAGCAATGTTGGAAGGGAAATCTTTGTTCTCTTGATGTGTTTTTCCATGCAGTAGCAGGAGCTCTCCTGGGGTGACACTCTTGGCTTCTTTCTGCCCCCTTTCTCACCCTCTTTATTAGTCCATTTTCATACTGCTACAAAGAATTGCCCAAGACTGGGTAATTTATAAAGGAAAGAGGTTTTTAATTAATTCAGATCAGCGTGGCTGGCGAGGCCTCAGGAAACTTATGGTGGAAGGTGAAGGGAAGGAAGGAAGGCACCTTCTTCACAAAGCAGCAGGAAGGAGAACTGCTGAGCGAAGGGGGAAGAGCCCCTTATAAAACCGTCAGATCTTGTGAGAACTCACTCACTATCATGAGAATAGCATGGGAGAAACTGCCCCCAAGATTCGATTACCTCCACCTGGTCTCTCCCTTGACACATGGGGATTATGGGGATTACAATTCAAGAAGAGATTTAGTTCAGGACCGAAAGCCTAACCATATCATCCCCCAGGGAAGAGGGGAGACTTAACCTGATCGGTGAAGTTGAAAAGCAAGTTCTTTTGCCTTCCCTTACTTCCTGTCCCCTCTCCTCCCCATGCCTCCTGTCCCTACCTCTTTCTTTCCCTCCCCTCCCCTCCTTTTCCTTTCTCTTTCTCTCTTTTCCTCCCCTCCTGTCCTCTCCCCTCCCCTTTCCTCCCCTCTCCTTCTCTTCCTTTCCCTCCCCTCCCTTCACTTTGTTTCTTTGCCTCCCCTCCCTTCCCCTCCTCTCCCCTTCCCTTCTCTTCCTTTCCCTCCCCCACTCCCCACTCTTTATCTTCCTTTCTCTCTTCTCCCCTCTTCTCTCCTCCCCTCCCCTCTCTTTCTCTTCCTTTTCTCCCCTCCCTTTCCCCCCGTCCCCTTCCCTTCTCTTTCTTTCCCTCGTCTCCCCTCCCATCTCTTTCCTTTCCTCCCCTCTCCTTCTGTTCCTTCTCCTCCCCTCCCCTTCTTTCTCCTCACCTCCCTTCCCCTCCTCTCCCCTTCCCTTCTCTTCCTTTCCCTCCTCTCCCCTCCTATCTCTTCCCTTTCCTACCCTCTCCTCCCCTCCCCTCCCCTCCTCTCTCCTTCTCTTTCTCCTCCTCCCCTCTCCACCGTTTTTCTTCTCTTCCTTTCCCTCCCCTCCCCTCCCCTTTCTTTCCTTTTTCTTCCTCTTGGCACCTTGCTGCCCACATGCTCTGCTCTGCTCCCTACCTCACACTGAGGGTGTCCTAGGGGCAGGCTCTGACCTCACTGGCACAGGAGGTTCAGAGTTGCCTACTGCCTAGTCAGCAAGTCCATCCGTTCCAGGGTTAGTATTAACACATCCACTAGCCCACAATCTGATCCACAGCTAACTCACCTCCTGCTGTTTTTTGAGGAACTAACAGTGGGAGAAACACTTGTAGGGGAACAATTTATGTTCGAGAGTGTGTCACCATTATTAGGCACCCACTGCATACCACCATAAAGCTATAGTTTTTATTTTACTAACAGGCAATAGTCTTAGCCCACTGTAACTCCCTAGATTACTATGAGAACCAGCTGAGACAAGGCAGTGAATGACAAGCTGGTCCAAAACCATAAAATCCTGTTAATTAGAACGGAGGGTGGTGGACATGATTAAGACAGAGATCGAGACACCCTGAGAGTACAAGTAGGATCTCAGAACCAGGAATACCCAGAGAGTGTGAGGGCACAGAAAGGGACATGAGGCACAGCCTGCCCTCAGCAGTACACAGCAGAAGGGGGGTGGGCCGTGGAGTTAGAGAGAACTGGGTCAGAATCTTGGCAGCCCCATTTACTGGCTGTGACGTGAGCCAGTTCCTAGCTTTTGGGCCTAAATTCATCTCAGTTTTCCCATCTGTGAAATGGACGGGGCATCTGCTCCTCTGCATGCCAGCATCCACGCCCCTCTTCTGGCCATGGCCTCCCAGTTTTCCTTGAGGAGCTGCCTTTCCCCACTCTCAGGTGATGTTCCCCACTCTCAGACCACTCCCCCAGGTCCAGCATGGGCATTTGACAGATCTGTGCAGTTTGAGCATCAAACTCCCACAGCCCAGTGGGTTGTTCTGAAATGGACAAATAAATCTGTCCTCATTCCGACACTTCTATTGAAACTCTCAGGAAAAGAGAATCTCTTCTATTCAGATTGTGAAGTGGGTAAATTATAAAACTGGAGTTGTCATAAGAAAAGTTGCCACAACAAGCAGCCTGATTGAGGAGGAAGTACAAGAAGATAGGACTAGGACTTGATATCTTCTGAACCCTGGATCCAGCCAGACCTGAAATCCTAGACTTTTTGGATATAAATAAATAAGTTACTTTAATTTTGAGGAAGCTAATTTAAGGTGCCACCTGTAAACAAAAGTAACAGAGCATTTAATTTAATAATAAATTCCAAGTGCTTATGTCACGGGATCCTTGGGGTGTCACTTCACCAGCCGGAAACCTCTGCAGCCAGCAGTGCCTTCTGCCTGAGTATTGTTTGTGCCCGCTGGACTCAATTCCACCCACTTGGCCCAGCAGGCTGCGCTTGGCTTGCACTACTGGCCCAGATTCCACACCTGCCAAGGGCGAGCCAGGCATGAAGCAGCAAGGGGTGTGTGAGCAAGCAAGGGCAGGGTCTGGCCACTGCACACAGCCAGGCACACCAGCTGCTGCAGTGGGGCAGGCAGCTCCAGGCACTGGCATAGGCACCGCCTCCATGCAAGGCTGCAGCTGAACCAGACATACCACAAGTGGCTTCTGCTGCAGGCACCAGTGTCTGGGCAGGGGGAACATGATAGCACCTGAAAGCTCAAAGATGCCAGAAACTGCAGAGCCCCGAAGAGGGTGTTACAGCTCTGGCTTGGGGAGCCCCTAGGTCTAGGCTCCCTGAAGGGTCACAGCTCTACTCTCCTTCTTGTCACCTGCAATGTGGCAAGCAGGGGGATGTGTTTCAGCCCTGTTTGTGTTACAGGTCTTTCAGTCCCACCATTCAGCAGGTCCTGAGTTCTTGTCCCACATTCAGGAAGGATGAGTTATGCAGACAACTAGAGGATGAACAAGGCAAAGAGGTGCTTTACTGAGTGACAGTACAGCTCTCAGGAGATCCAAAGTGGTTAGCTCCTATCTGCAGGCAGGTCATCCCAGTGAAGGTGAAACCCTCAGCAGAGAGAAGACCTGCAGTAGGTAGCTCCTATCTGCAGGCAGGTTGCTCACACATCCCAACATCTGTGCAAGTCTGGCTGAATCTGGGGGTTTTATGGGCTCAGAAGGGAGGAAGTGCATGCTGATTGGCCCATGGGCGGCCCAGAAAAAGCACCATAAGTTCTCACTCTGGGCCACAGACTCCACCCAGAACTGGCAGCCCAGCCCCCAGGTTTCAGGCCCTCCCTGGCTTGAAGGTGTTTCACCAAGGACCCACCCCTTTCTGCCCAGGAACCTATCTGCCTCCTGCCATCAACATGATGGCCAAAGTACTCAGGCTATTCCTGCCAAGAGGCACCTGCAGGCCCATACAGAGCTGCCCTCAGCACCTCAGCCTCCCTCCCATGCTCATCGGTGCCCAAAGTCCACAAGGGGCCAAGGCAGCAGGGGGTTGGTGTATCAGCACCACCCCAAGTGTGCACACACCGAGCAGGGTTGTGACAGCACTCTGGCTTGGCCACAACTTTGCTTCACCCCAGGGTGGGCACCAGGAGCAGGGAGAGGCCAGGCAGTGGGAGCAGTCACTTTCAAGCCTGTGGGGGCAAAAAGCTTCCTGGGCCCCCAAGAGCACAGGGATGCCCAGGTCTGCAGCATGCACCCAGGGAGCATGGGGCTCCCACCCCACCCACTCAGCAGGAGGCAGGGCTCCCACCAGTTCCCGGCTCCTGCTGGCTCTTTCGCACAGACTCTTTCACACAGAGTCCACAGCCCCAGCCACACCTCCCCCATTGCAGCTGGTGTCTTCGCAGCGGCCACTACAGATAGGCCACTGCTGCCATCACTTTAGAGCCATGCCTGGCACACAGTAGTTACTCGATACCTGAAAGCAAGAGCCATATCTGGGATCAAACATAGGCAGTCTGACCTCACAGCCCATAGGTTTAACACAATGTAAGATTTTTTTCTGAGATTCCATCAATGGAGTGCTGAATTCATTGGATGATAATCATAGATGACATCAGAGGAATTCCTGAGATGCAATTCTCTCCCTCTCTCCATATGTATACACACTCACACAAACACATACATATAGAGAGAGAGATAATCAGAGATACGGAGCCCAAAACTGGGTAATTTATAAAGAGAAGAGGTTTAATTGACTCACAGTTTCACATGGCTGGGGAGGCCTCAGAAAATTTATAATCATGGTGGAAGGTGAAGGAGAAGCAAGCACCTTCTTCACAAGGCAGCAGGAGAGAGAGAGCATGCAGCGGAAACTGCCCCTTTTAAAACCATCAGATCTCGTGAGAACTCTCTCACTATCATGAGAACAGCATGGAGGAAACCACCCTCATGATCCAATTACCTCCCACCTGGTCCCTCCCCTGACATGAGGGTATTACAATTTGAGATGAGATTTGAGTGGGGACACAGAGCCAAACCATATGACCAGGCGCCAATTAGAAGCTCTGACTGGCTATCAGGGCCATCATAAGAAATTCTAAAATGTTATTTTATTGCATAATCAAACATATCTGAATCATAAATAGCAGAAAAATAACAGTAGTCATTAGCAAATGATTTATTCAGAAGATAATGTCTTTGAAAACATGGATAGAAAAGGAATACGAGGTCAGGCATGCTGGCTCATGCTTGTAATCCCAGCACTTTGGGAGACTGAGGCAGGAGGATCACTTGAGGCCAGGAGTTTGAGACCAGCCTGGGCAACATAGCAAAATCTCATCTCTACTAAAAATAAAAGATAAAAATTTTAAAATTAGCCCAGTGTGGTGGTGCATGCCTGTAGTCCTGCCTACTTTAAGGCTGAGGTGGGAGGATTGCTTGAGCCCAGGAGTTTGAGGTTATGGTGAGTTATGATTACATCACTGTACTCAGCCTAGGCAGCAGAGCAAGATTCTGTCTCAAGAAAAAAAGGCCCAGGCATTGAAAAGTGTGGGACACTGCTCCAGTCCAAACTAGTTGCTTTTAACAGAGGTGAGAAATGATGGGAGCCAAATTAGATAAAACTACAAAAGGAGAAACTTGATTTCTCTAAATTCTCATCAGAAATTCATAGTCCTGAGGACAAAACCAGAGGATGATGTACCCATCCAAATATATTTCTTTTTCTCTAACTGTATGTGGATTGAGCTTTCCAAAGAATTTATTAACATGGCAGACTAGTTGGCCAACATTTCTAGATGTGGAAATGTTCCCACAAAGCCTTATAAAATGAGCCTGTGAACAGCAGAGGAATCTGGTGAAGCAAAAGAGCAAAATTACTCTTCATCCTGTTCAGACTTGGCCAAGAGTCAGAAGAAAGGCTGGCTTGGCCACTTCACCCAGACCACCCACGTGACATATGCACACTTACAGATGGAGATATACAAATCTTGACTGTCGCTATTTGATTATTTACTGATCTCCCCCCGCACACCTTAAGACTATAATCTCCTCCTTATATCTCCAGTACCCAGAACCTTTCTTGCTGTACAGTAAGCACTCCATAAATGTTTGTTGAATTAATTCATTTTTATTGAATATGACATTAGTCAACAATGATTAATGTAGACTGAAGGATCAAGGTTCAAATCCTGGCTCTTATTGGCTAAATTTATGATCCATCTAGGCCACACTGCCTTATTTGTAACATGAGTAAATTTGAAGTAAAAATTCTTATGCCATGTTGGTGGAAAGGTAGATGGTTACAGACATTTCAGAAAAATCTGTCAGCCCTGAGTGAAATTAAATGTGCATATGTCCTCCTAGATGCATATCCCAGAGAAATTATCTCTCCCCATGTTTTATGGTAATGGCTTATGGTAATGGAAGATGCTACGAAAAATAACCAAGTTAAAGTTATATGTAATGAATGTAGTCTATGGAGTGCAATAGAGCAAAAAAGGCAAAACAAACCATATATCCACAGAGCAATATGGATAGATTTCAATGGTGCAGTATTAACATGCAAAACAAGCAAGCAATCCAGAAACACATGAAAAGATGTACAACCTCTCTCATAATGAGAAAAAAAATGCAAATTAAATCTGTACTGAAATACTATTTCTCACCTATTCAATTGTTAAAAATATAAAAGTTCAACTTCACTGTTGGCAGGACTGTGGATTAACAGGCATCTTATACATTGCTGAGGAGATGCAAATGACACATCTCCTATAGAGGGGAATTTGAAAATATCTCTGTATTAGTCCATTCTCATGCTGCTATGAAGAAGACTGGGTAATTTATAAAGAAAAGAGGTTTAATTGACTCACAGTTCCACATGGCTAGGGAGGCCTCAGGAAACTTACAGTCATGACGGAAGATACCTCTTCACAGGGCAGCAGGAGAGAGAATGAGTGCCAGCAGGGGAAATGCCAGATGCTTATAAAACCATCAGATCTTGTGAGAACTCACTCACTATCATGAGAACAGCATAGGGGAAACATCCCCATGATTCATTTGCCTCCCACCATGCCCCTCCCACGACACATGGGGATTACAGGGATTAAGATTCAAGATGAGTTTGGATGGGGACCCAGCAAAACCATATGAATTTCATAAAGTGAGGTAGCATTTGTGCTTTGACCCTGCAAGTCCATTACCAGGAATCCACCCTGGAAATGCATCTCCACAAATACAACATGCATCCAGGGTTATCCACAATGGCATTGTCTGTAATAAAAGAATGGAAGCAACCTAAATTTCAAACAAGAGGAAATTAGTTGAAGAAACTATTGTACATTGTCACAATGGAGTACTACACAAATGTAAAAAGGATTTTAAAATTTCTATTTACTGATTTGGAATAATTTCAGCATATATTCTCGGTAATAATTCCAGCATATATGTTTGGAATAACTCCAGCATATATATGCCCAGGTATAGAACACTGTTTATATGTGCACTACATTTCATGAAATAAGAAAGAGAAATGAGAATATGTATGTGTTTACTTTTGATCCAAAAAAAGCCAGAAACATAAACCAGAATCCAGTAATAATGATTGTGTTTCTGGTTATGAGGGGAAAGAAATAGGAAGGAGGGGTAGGGATGGGAAGAAGCCATCTCTGAGTAGAATTTTTAATTTAGATTTGTCTTTTGAACTAGGTTTATTTATGTTTATTTAATTTATTTAAAATAAATTAACCCAAAAAGAGGGGAGAAAAGACTAACTCCAAAATCAAAAACAAATGTTTGAACACAATATCCTAACTATTCATCCTTAGTGGGATATACTCTACAAACCAACACAACAAAAATTTTTGCAGAGAAATCTTAAACTTCATTCAGTAGTTTTATTGTTAGTAATATATTTGTATTAGAAAAATAGTATTAAGTGAAAAAAATTAAAAAGAATTAGGTTTATAGCATATTATCATTTGTGAAAATTACAGACTCATAGACTGGTAATATTTTACAAGAACACAACCTCATTAATTGTTTATACGTGTGTGCGTATATATATATATATATATACGCACACACATATATGTATATATATACACTTTAGGGTTAGTACTTATTGTAGGGAGAGTAAGACATAGAAGTCAGAAAAAAGGGAAAAAATAAAATGAGAGAGAGCCTTTATAGGGACTAATGATGACTATGTGCTATGAGCTGAGAAAAATGACTTACAAAATTTTCTGAGGCAAAAAGCAGTACAGATATTAAATATATAAAATGAATGAATTGATTTGAGAAGTTGCTGAGGTTGCTCCTGGCTCTGATCTAAGTTTTAAATAAAGAAAGTTTGAAAAGACCTTGAGCTACATAATGGCATTCTTTTACTTCCACAATCCATTACAATGTCTGGCTTATAATAGGTACACATGAAATATTTACTGGATAATGCATATCAGTTATGAATTACATTTGACTGCTACTAACAGAGATCAGACTTCAGAAGAAGAAGCCTGTTTCTGTCATGAACAAAAGATGTCTAGAGATAGGCAGTCCCTGGCAAGGATAGTGGATCCATGGTCATTAGGAAGGGATACAGGCATCTGTCTTTCTGCTTCACTGACCTCATGCAATGGCTTCATCCTCAAGGTCAACTAATGGTCCAAGATGACTGGCCAGATGCCAGTCATTCCATGTACATTACATTACAGGCAAGATAAAGGGAGAAATGGGAAAGACCAAAAGAAGGAAGACGAGTTTGTCCCCTCCCTTTTAAGGAAACTTTCTAACTTTCTAAAAGCTTTCTAATCTTTCTAAAACTCTAAGTCACACTTGTGATTGCATTTCATTTAAAATAACTTAGTCACTTGGCTGCACCTAGTTATAAGGAAGCAATAAGGGAGGCTGGTGAACATAATCAAAGGATGTACCCGGCTGGAAATTAGGATTTTATACTGAAGAGTCATAGATATCGGAGTTGGGTAGGAATTAGCAGTCTGACATAAGAGAAGGAAATGAGGCTTTTTGAACACCAATTATGTGCCTGGTGTTTAACAGACTCTACACGCATTATCACATGCCCATGTCTCATGGGAGACTCTTATACTAAAAAAATTACTTGTCACTTATGTAAATCCAAGTTTAATTAGGCATTCTATACTTTTATGAGTGAAGTCTAGCAATCCTACACACTTGCTGAAATGTGACTAAGGCTGGTGGTACAGCAATGAGCTCACTGGCTTAGTGATAAAGCCAGCAGGCTCCGGAGTCTACCAGGGTGCAAATCTCCATTGACTATATGAACTTGAACAACTGCCTACTCTTTTTCTCCAGTCAACTTCTTCCATTGTAAAAGAAGAATAATTGTCTCTATCTCTTATGGCAGTTGTAGGATCAGATGAGTTATATGAGCAAAATACCTAGGACTGAGTGTGCCTAAATAGATACAGGGAGTGAGTTTTGGTCTCACTTGGACAGGAATGACCCTGTCCTTCAACTTTCAGTCCCTCCTGACTGACACCCTGGTTGGCTGTGGCCTAGTAACATGGGTTAACATCAACCCTCTCTATTTCAGTAATTATTAAAACTAATAATGATGATTAATCATAATTAGCAGTAATTGTAGTCAACCATCCCACTGTACTTTATAATGTATGAAAACAACCTCCCTTACATTATCTCTGCTATTATTTTCCATTTTGCTACCTGTAAAATATCAGTGATATTCACAACGATATCCTCCTTGGAGAGTGATGTGAACACTAAGTGAGATCATGTGTGTCAGATGCCTAGCACAGAGTAGGTGATCAAGAGTTCACATGCTTAATTCCTAAACTCTACTGCATAGGCCTACATGTGTGCAAAACTAGTGAATATTTATGTATCGAATATTTATTTTCTATATTTGAATATTGAATGTATATCTATATTGAGTATACGTATATATTGCATATTTATCATAAATAATGCCTAAATGAACCAATTCTTGTCAGTGCTCATAAGTCACCTTCACAGATGGTTTTTATTGGAGGTCATCCCAGGGAACTTTTGAATTGGGGTTTCCTCTCTGTGGAGCCCGAGCTTGGCTTGTTTCCATTTAGCCTGGTCCTCACACCAGTGACAGTAACTAAACCACTTTTAATCAGTGGCCTATGACTGGACCTGCTCCAGATATCTCAAATCAGGAAACAGATTACAAACGAGGCCTTCTTTTTGTTCTTTCTGTCACTGGCCTGGCTCAGAGCTGGGAGGATAATGGGGCAGGAGAAGAGAGCTGTGTCAAGGATGCCAGATAGGGCTCAGAGTACTGAGTACACTGGGTGGAGCCCCTAACCCACAGACTGGTCTCTATGATTAGCGTCCATCTTACCCAGGCAGAGTCCCAGGTGGGTGGGATTCCATCTCATTTCCTTTGCAATGCTTGGTGGAGAAGGACAGTAAAGGGGGCAAGGAGAGGCAAGACAGAAGATAAGGTTCCCCAGTGGTGGTCTCATCAGCAGAGCCTCAACATCGCTTGTCTAAATTTCAAGTTGAGAGAGAGTAGGCCATGCTACACAATATATACTAACAAAAGGGGACCAACTCAGAACAGATGTCTGAAAGCATATTTCACTAAATAGGGAAAAATAATTAAAGTTCTGCCATGCCCAAGCCTCAAAAGCAAATGGGTCAGAGCTGTTTGGACAGCTACTGCTCCCATTCAACATGTCTCCCCAGAGTTCTCTGAACCACACACCAGATAGAATCCACCTGCCTCTTCTTTCCTCAGAAAGGATCTGAACCTTGACTGTCACTGCAAGAAGAGGCCACAGGATGTGCATATAAAGTAGGTGACCTGAGTTCAAGTTTGAGCTCTGCCCTGTACAAGCTCAGGATCTTGGGAAAGGAGCTTCACCTTCCTGGCAGCCTTGGTTTCCTTATCTATTAAGTGGGGATAATAGTAGTTCCCTGCTGGGTTGTTATGTGGATTAAATGAGATGGTACAGGATGATTTGCCACTTTCTGTGAGTCATTTTTTGGCTGCACAGCAGTTGAAGCTTCTGGGCCTGTGACCCAGCCAGACACACCTGCTCAGAGTTTTAAATCTCAAAGTAATGATCCACAGACGCAGGGACAAAGCAGGATCCATTTAGGCAATACTGTATTCACCAGAACCATCCCATTTTCTAGAGCAGTGGTACCGCTAGCAATGCCCAATGGCCAAAGGCCAGAGCTGGCTGTGGTAGCAAAGCCGCCACAATGCCAGGGGACAGCCAGGGTAGCTGTGGTCCACCCAACACCCTGGCTCTATGGTCCAATTTTGGCTGAGTTCTGGCCACCTTGCTTCCTCTATATTCCCAACTATTTCCCAAGCCTTGTTTTCCAGCCTTCTTGGAGTTTCTGGGAGATGCCTTATATTCTTTCATAAATTTTCTTTCTGGCTTAGATTAGCCAAAGGCCCTTTCTATTCCTTACAACTCAGATCCCGGTCTGGTATAGCAGTCAAAGGACTTGGCATGGTGTCTGGTCCGCAGCAAATGTTCAGTGTATGCTAATTTCCCCGTGTGTCAGTGATGTCTCCTTCCTATTTCTGTCCCCTCATAACCATAAACATAATCATTATTATTGGTTTCTGATTTATCTTTCTGGCTTTTTTGTGTGTGTTAGTTTTCTATTTGTATTAGTTTGTATTGGGGCTGCCATAACAAAGTACCACAAATTTAGGGGCTTACAAACAAAAACCATTCATTATATCAGGGTTCTGTAGCTCAGATGTCTGGCATGGCATGGCTGAACTCTGCTCAGGATCTAACAAGGCTGAAAAGGTGCCTGCAGAGCTGCATTCTCTTCTAGAGGCTCTAGGCTGAAGCGCCTTCCAAACTCACTCAGGTTGCTGAAAGAATTCAGCTCCTTCCAGCTGTAGGACTGAGGTTCCCATTTCCTTGACCTGGGACCCCCTCCATCTTCAAGCCAGCAACAGAGCTTTGAATCCTTCCCATTCTTAAAATCTCTCTGACTTTCCCTTCTGCATTCCCCTTCTGCAGTTTAGGGCTTGTGTGATTACACTGAGCCTACCTGGCTAATCCAGGATAATGTCTCTATCTTAAGTCAACTCATTGCTAACCTAGATTTCCTCTGCAAAGTCCCTTTTGCCATGGAAGTAACTAACATGCAATGCCCCCAGAATTAGGGCTGGAGTCTTGTGGGGACTGTGAGCCTGCCCACTACACTCTCCTTACCAAAGTCACCTGGAAAATGCCTCCATTTTCTCTTCTTGCTAAAACTGTTGGTATCACCTGGACAATGTTTTCAAGTGATATCTGTGGCAATGTGCTGGAGGAAGCAGAGAAGAGACCAAGCAGTCAGGGACTCGGCTCCAAAAATATCTAAAGAGCTTCAGTGAAAGATGAAGAGAGCGGAAACCAGGCAGAGGAAGCAGAAGGGGCACCAAGAGCGATGAGGAAACCAACTGGAGATGGAGGGAGGGAAAGGAGAGGGGAGGCAGGAAGCAAAGCTGGCTCTTCCCAGCTTTCCATCCAGGCATCCGGTGCCAGAAGGCAAAATGCAAAACCAACAACGAGGAGAGGCAGATTTGCTAAGTGAGAAGAAAGGGATTTTTACTTGAATGCATTGAATTTGAGAGGCCTGAAGAACAAAGTGAAGATGTGTCTCCATGTCCAGGGAGGAGGCAGAGGAAACTTGAGAAAACTCAAGCTAAAATAAAATAAAATATATATAAAATAAAATTTTAATAGTGAAAGCAAAGGAGAGAGAGGGAGGAGAAACTCAGAGTGGAAAGGACAGGCAGGGGAGGAAGGACAAGAAGCAGTGTCTCAGACACACTGACAGCGCCGCATAGGAGTCACAGCTCCCAGCTCTGGCTGCTCACAACACGTGATTTCAAATTCCCATCTGCTGCAGAAGGCTTTTATGCTTTCATGTGAGTCTGCGGCCCAGCACAGGCCTGCAGATATAAAGGCTGCTTAGGGATGTTCTGGAACTCCAGATGGCACTCTGGGATTCCTGCCTACATGCCTTATGCTTCCTGGGCCCAAGAAAGATGCTGCCACCTGAATTCTCCCCCGTTCCTGCCCACCATCTCGAAATGACTCGCACAGCAGCCTCTCCCTCCCTCCCTCTCCTTTCCCCTTTCTGCTCCTTAGGTCTCTGCCCCAGGATATAATGGAAAGATCATGGATTCTGGAATCTGACCTCTGGAACCTAGGTCAGTATCTTCACCAGCTGTGTACCCTTGAGCAAGTTACTTAGCCTCTCTGAGGCTCAGATTGTTCACATATAGAATGGAATCAGCAACACCTATTCAATAGGCCTGTTGTGGGTTAAATGCCTAGCACAGTGCCTGGCAAGAAGGAGAAGCCCAATCGATGTCTGTCCCCATCCTCCAGCCTGGCACACAGGCCTGTGGGTCTCTTTTCAGAGGCAAACAGGTCCAGCCAAAAGCCCCAGGGCCAGGATGACTGCGGTGAGCACAGCTTTATGGTCGGGGAACTGATTTGCCATCTGTCTTTGCTACTGATTGATACAATCTTTGGCCCGTTATCACCGTGGCCTCACTGAGCCCTGATTTCCTCATCTATAATATAGGGACAGTGACAGCATGCACCTCCACTGAGGATCTCTTATTTGCCCTGTATTAGTCTGTTCTCATGCTGCTAATAAGGACATACCCATGACTGTTTAATTTATAAAGGAAAGAGGTTTAATTGACTCACAGTTCCATATGGCCTGAGAGGTCTCACAATCATGGAGGAAGGCAAGGAGGAGTAAGGTCTCATCTCACATGGTGGCAGGCAAGAAGAGAGCGTATGCAGGGGAACTCCCCTTTATAAAACCATCAGCTCAGCTCTCGTGAGACTTATTCACTATCACCAGAACATCATGGGAAAAACCTGTCCCCATTATTCAATTACCTTCCACCAAGTTCCTCCCAGACATGTGAGAACTATGGGAGCTAAATTCAAGATGAGATGTGGGTGGAGACACAGCCAAACCCTATCATGCCCCTTCAGGTGCATTCTCCACCTGCTCTGAGCCTTGGAAGCTGACCCGTGTCAACTACAGGAAGGGATATCCGCCCTCTGACTTCAGCAGAGGTTCAGCAGTCATTTCCCAGGCTCCCTCCCTGCAAGTTCACCTCTGGCTGGCTGCTTTCCCTGGTGACAGCTCCTGTCAAGGAAGCCCTCTTGACAGCTCTCTCCTTCTAGAGTCCAGCAACTGCTCCCTTCCTCACACTGTCGTTACTATCTGCATAGGGAAAAACTCTCTCAAACTTTGCTTTTCTTCTGCTTTCACACCACCACAACAATCATCAACACAGAAGACTTTTGTAACAAAGATGTGGAGATTCGTCTCCACACACCAAGCAGCAGACACCAGTTGGGCATCCTCCAATTCAATTCCAACACTATCTACCTGGAGATAGGGTCAGTCCCCAAGACTCCCTTTCTCTCCTGCACCAAGACACCAGTCGCAAGTCTGGACTTCTAGAAGTTCTGACCAAGTGGCTTCAAGTTGGGGTTCCCACGACCCCTGTTTTGGGTTTAATTAATTTGTTAAGGCAGCTCCCAGAACTCAGGGAAATAACTTAAGTTGACTGGTTTATTATAAAGGATATTGCAAAGGATACAGATGAAGAGATACTAGGATGAGGAATGAGGGGAAGGGGTGCAGAGTTTCCATGCTTTCTCTTGCTTGGAACATGTGCAAGTTCCTGGGTGCACCACCTTCCAGGAACTTCCACTTGTTCAGGTATCCAGAAGCTGTTCTTCTGTTGCAAGTGACAGGAACCCAAATCAAACTAATTCAGCCCAAAAAAGGAGAATAACTCTCATCACTCTGAAGTCTCAGGGTAATGTTTGCTTTGGGGGCAACCTGGCTCAGAAGATCAAATGATGCTACAATACGCATTTCACTTACTCTCTTAGTTCTGTGGTGCTCTTTCTTGGCTTCATTCTCAGGCCATCTCTGTTATCACTTGGTGATAAAAATGGCTACCAGTAGTATCTCTAGGTTTACATCATCCTCATGGTGATTCCAGAAAAAAAAAAAAGAAAGAAAGAGAAGATGATGACAACAATCATCACAAATCCCTCCCCCTCAACATCCATACTTGATCACCCAAATGGCATTGATTGGTCGTATTTGGGCTTAGAATGAACACTGAACCAATTATTAGGTCTAGAAGAAAAAAAAAAATTGAACTAGTCGGAGTGAGTGAAGAGCTTGTCCCTATAGTGTGAAAGGTAATTACAGCCAGGTGAGGTCCCACTGAATCACATTACCTTGGGAGAAACAGAATCCCAAAAGAAGTGATGCAGAACTGACACAAAGCAGATTTCCATATAGGACCATATAGATTTCCACTATAGGACCATTAGGGGCACAGACTATATAGTCAATAAATGCTATCAGAATGGAAACTAAGAGTTCTGTGAGATTAATACTTTCTCCTCTCTCTGCCCTCTCACTCCCATCTTTTTCTCCCTCTCCCCCGAGTCTCTCTGTCTCACATATATATTCACATACACACACAAAGAAGTGGTTTCAAATAGTCCCTGGGGCACTAACAGAGGAAAATGGCCATAAGGATGAATTACAGTATTACTCACAGGATAAATTCTCTTGTTACATCAAGAGGAAAAGAAAAACCATTAACTGAGGCATAAACTTCCTAATTGTGAAGAGCATGATTGGCAGGCGGTGAATACCTCATCGTTCTCCAATAGACCATAAGCTTCAGGAAGCCTTTAATAATAACCTATTATACTGACATGAATAAGGTTGAGATGGAGCAGGCTATGCTGAAGTGGTAGAGGCTGAAAGAGAGAGAGAGAAAAAAAGATTGTTCCTGATGTCCCTTTGTATCTGACCCTTATCCAGATACTGAAATTGAACCACCATAATGAGCCAAGTATCATATTCCAAAAAATCTGCCAGACTTTCCTGCCATTTCAGCTTTATTGAATTACTATGTAGTGCAGCCTTAGAAATATAAATCATGGAGAAGCAGGAAATGCATTTATTTCATTAACCCATCTAGACTTCGTTGAATGTCTGCTAGTGCCTCTCTTAAAAATAGCCTTAGAGTCTTACCCTGCAAATACGTTTGAATTCTGTTTACCAGCAGCAGTAAACCTGATGATAGACTATTGTTTAATTCCTATTTCTCCTCAAAAGCACTTTCATTCCCATTTAGTTGGCTGCATGTTGTACAGAGCTTTAAAGAAGAACATCCTTGTGTCCTTTGTCATTTCTTGGTCTTCCACGAAGTAGCTGGCCAGACTTGCTTTTTTGCTCCCATTCTAATCAACCAGCCACAAAGAGGAAGAACTAGTTCCTGAGGTTGGCAATAGATATCTGGATGCATGCAAAAAGCCCAAATCACCTTGGACACCAAACTTGGTGCTCTGTGAAGGAGTTGCACAGGAAAATGCTGAACTGATAGAACCAGTAATGAAGACAGAGATGATTTGGTCATAGCAAGCAGCTTTGCAAGCTTAGATGGCAGAGCAGAATTAGGACCAGAAGCTCTGGAGTTAGATGGCCTGGGTTCAAATTCAGACCATAGCACTTATCAGCTGGGCAACTTGAGCCAGTGAATTTGCTTCTTCCAATTTCCATTTCATCAACAGTACTAATGTTTACCTCCAAGGGCTATTGAGAGGTGGCTTCAAGAAAAACAAATGAGTGGGCAGGGGGGACCTGTAACCTACAAAGCATCACTCAACTTTGTTATTATTATGACACTCAGACCAAAGAAGACAAGGGACATATATGTCTCAGCTTGAGACAAAATTTCAGAGTTTATCCTTGCCACATTTCCTGTGAGAATTCCTTTGCTTTCTCATGCTGTCCCATTTCCCAAGGGGCCTATGTTGTTCTCCATGATTACTCTTAATTAACGCTTAAAAAATCTCTCCTGAAACATTAATAGCTGGCCAAGCCTTAGCTGACAATGGCTTAATGTATGATACCTCCCAGGGATGTTGGCATTTATTTTAATTTGAAAGGAGACCCTAACTTCTCTCCTAACCACCCAGAAACTCCACTAGGGTCCAGGGAGACATCCCTAAAATGTCACCATCTGGGCCTTTCCCACATGATCATATTGAAAGTTGGGGAGAGAGTAAAAGAATGAAGAGGAAGAAAGCAAAGGAAAACCCACTGGGAGCTACATTTCCCTCCCAAAACAACAACAAAAACCTAGTGCCTGGTACACAGTAGGTTTTCCATTAATAATCTTAAATGGAGGAATAAATGATAGAGTTAATGAACCAGCAAACAAATAAATGAAGAACTGCCCCATAATTTCTCCATTCACTCGCAAGGAAGAAAATAAATAAAAGCTAACTTTGGCAGGGCACCTCTGAGAAGTCGCCAACAATAACAGCAAACTCCCTGCCTAATCCTTCTTACTGGAATTGTAGCACTAAGAATAGCCAGTTTGCTTTTTACTGACTGGGTTCTTACCTGCCTTCTTTCTGGAATGTGGTCCAAAAAAGGGAAGAATGGGATCTTGATCATGATGAAGGGCACAGGCTTTGAAGTCTATCATATTTGTGTTTTAGACCCAGTTCTGCTAACATCTATTTGTAATTGGGCAAAAGACTTAATCTCAACTTTTGCTTCTACCCATGAAGGAGAAACTCCTATGAGATACACCCTGACCCACTGAAAACACAATCTACAAACAGAACAAACTATATTCAAGAAGTGTTTTCAGACATTAAACAAGTAACACAGGACCATAATCACCAATAAAAGCAAAAACTAAAGTAAACCAGGCAATTGCACCATCTTAACCTGGAATTAATTTCTGGACTGAATCACCAGGAGGATGAACCCAAACAGAGCAAGTCACAGAGATCAGGGTAGATAGGCTTGGAAAGCACAGAGTACTGGAGTGAAGGGAACTATACAAAGAAAGAGCTCCAGAAATTTGCATAGGGGCACTCTGGATCTTTAGCTAAACACTAATCTCCACGTGCAAATGAGGCTGGGCAAAGAATATTAACAGAAAAAAAAAATCACTGGAGATCTGCAAGCCAAACAATTCTCAGAGCTCACCCAGGGCTGAAAATATTCAAATTCCCACCAGCCAGAACACAGAGACATTGCTAAATACACAGGAAATTTAGTAACACCACGGAAGCTTTATGCCTTAATAGTGGGACTAAATAAGCCCTTCAGTAAAGGGATTAAATTAACCATTTAAAAATATCAAAATTGAGCCTCAAAAGAATCAAGCTGAATTGCATCCAAGTCACTCGACCCACCAATACAAAGCGTAACGTTCTTCAAAGGGATATAACAAAATCCAGCAATAACCAATATAAAATACACAATGCCCAGCCTCCAATTAAAAAATTAGTAATTACGATGAGAGAATATGATTTGTAAAAGAAGAAAAATCAATCAATAGAAACATCTATACATTGTAAAGATGAATGAATGATCAACAAAGGACTTTAAAACCTTTCAGATATGCAAGCTCAAGTATTTAAAGAAAAACATGAGTATAATGAAAGAATATATATATAAAGGAACATAAATATACACTATATATGTAGTGTGTGCACATATAGATAGACAGATCTATCCATAGTGTATATAGTGTGTGTGTGTGACACACACCGTACACACACACACGCCAAATGGCACTTTCAGAAATGAAAGAATTTGAAGAGGAGCCACAAAGAAAAAGAAAAAGACTGAAAAATATAAACAGAGACTCACTGAGCTGTAGGACAATATCAAACGGTATAACATATACATTGCTGGAGTTCCAGAAGGAGAAAGATGAACAGAAAAAATATTGAATTTATAACGACAATTTTAAAATCTAAATTTTTTATGACATCTATAAACTTACAGATGCAAGAAGGTCAATGAGCTCAAGGAAAGATAAACACATAGAAAACCATACCAAGAGAAATCACAATCAATTGCTAAAGAAATAAGTAATAAACGAAAAATATGCAAAGCTGCACAGAAAAACAGACATGATAAACCCAGAGAACAAAGAGAAAAATTATCTCAGATGTCTCAACAGAAACTATGCAAACCGGAAGACAGGGGACTGATATCTTTGAGGGATAAAGATGTAAAATGTCATGTAAATTTTGCTAACTGGAAAAAATATCTTTCAAAATTAGAGTTGAAATAAAGATTTTTTTTCAGACAAACAAAAGCTGAGAGAAGTCACTAATTGATCTTCACAAGAAGACATATTCATGGAAGTTCTTCATGAGGAAGAAAACTGATACCAGAGGGAGACTTGGAACACAAAAGAGTGAAAACACAGCAACCATAAGATTATAAGTAAATATGAAAAGAAGAAATCAACATGGAAATCTGAAAATATTTTGAACCAAATGAAAATGAAAACACACCATGTCAATATTTGTGGGATGCTTCAGCAATTATTAGACAAAACCATACAGCTTTCAGTGCTTATATTTGAATAGAAGAAAGGATAAAAAATAATGACATTAAACCTTTCCACAAAGGAAATTCCAGGTCCAAATACCTTCACTGGTATACTAAATCAAATATTTAATGAAGAAATAATGCCAATTGTACACAAACAGTTACAGACAATAGAAAGGAAGACAAGATTTTCAAACACAGTTTAAGGTCACCATTGCCCTGATGACAAAACCAAAGACATTAAAGAGAGAGAGAGAAACTATAAACCAATGTCTTGCATGAAAAGAACATCTTTTACAAAATATCAGCAGAACAAATTTGGCAATATATTTAAAGAACAATACAACATGAAGTGAAAATTATCCCAGGAAGGCAAGGTTGGTTTAATATTCAAAATTCATTCAATACAATCACCATATTAACATAGTAAAGAAGAAAAAACATAATTATCTTAATAAATTTAAGAAAAATATTTAACAAATTTCTTTACCCATTTATAACTTTAAAGAAATCTCTCAGCAAACTAGGAATGTAAAGAAACTTCTGGCCAGGCACAGTGGCTCATGCCTGTAATCCCAGCATTTTGGGAAGTCAAGAGGTGGGTGGATCACCTGAGGTCAGGAGTTCGAGATCAGCCTGGCCAACATGGTGAAACCCCATCTCTACTAAAAATACAAAAATTAGCTGGGCGTACTGGTGGGCCCGTGTAATCCCAGCTGCTTGGGAGGCTGAGGCAGGAGAATCGTTTGACCCCGGGAGGTGGAGGTTGCAGTGAGCCAAGATCTCACCACTGCACTCCAGCCTGGGCGACAGAGCCAGACTCCATTTCGAAAAGAAAAGAAACTTCCTCGACTTGGTAGAAGACATTTATAACTAACATTATACATAATCGTGAAAGACTTAATATTTCTCACTAAATTCAGAATGAGGAAAGACATTTGCTCAGTCTATGTCTATTCAACATGATACTGGATATCCTAGCACTAGGTGTGTTTTGTTGTATTGTAATGAGGCGAGGAAAAGAAATACAAACATACAAATTAAAAAGGAAGAAGTAGAACAGATTTTATACACAGAGAACCTAAAATGGAAAATCCACCCACAGGGAAAATTCTACTAGATCTTTAAAAACAACTAGTAGGTAGGACTACTAAGTGAATTTAGCCAATTCATAAAATTCAACTATATTTCTATATACTAGCCACAAAAAAACTTGGAAAATAAATATGTAAAGAATTCCATTTATAATAGTACAAAAGTATAACATACATCAGAATAAATTTAACAAAAACTGTGCAATTCCTGCGTACTAAAAATAAAAATTAGTGCTGAGAGAAATAAAAAAAGGCCTAAATAAATACATACACTCTGTCCATGAGTTGGGAGACTTAGTATTGTTAACATGTCAGTTCTCCCCAGATGATTTATAGATTTATTGTAATTGCAATCAAAATCTTAGCAGTCTGCTTTGTTGAAATGAACAACTGATTCTAAAATTTATTTGGAAATGCAAAGGACCCAAAATATCCAAAATAATTTTTAAAATAGGAACAAAGTTATATGATTTCAAAAGTTACTAAAAGCTGCAACAATCAAGGCAGTGTGATTTTGGCAAAATGATTGACCAATTAATGGGAAGGAATACAGGGTCAGAAATAGACCCACACATCCATAGTTAATTTTTTTACAAGGGTGCTATGTCAATTTAACAGAGAAAGAATGATCTTTTCAATAAATAGCACTCCAACAACTAACATCTCATACAGAAAAAAATAAGTAAAATTCAATCTTTCCCCACATAGTAAACAAAAATTACCTTAAAATAGATCATACACGTAAATGCAAAAACTTAAATATAAAGCTTTTAAAAGACAACATAAAGAAAATATTTGCAACATGAATGTAGGCAAAAATTTCTGAGATAGGACACAAAAACCTTAACCATTAAAAAATTTATAAAATTGACTTTATCTAAATTCAAAGCCTCTGCTTTTCAAAGCACTCTATTAATCAAAAATAAAAGGCAAATTCAACAACTGGGGAAATATTTATAAAAATGTATCTCACAAAATCCCTGTGTCTAGTATATACAAAACACTCTTAGGACTCAATAATATGAAAATGACTATCTTAGTCCATTTTCTGTTGCTATAATTGAATATCTGAGACTGGGTAACTTAAAAATAAATGTATTTCTTACTCTTCTGGTGCAAGAATAGGAAAAATCTTGGATGAAACTAGTCAAAGCACTGACATGCCATGACTGCACTGCAAACTTGA
The DNA here is from genome assembly GCF_029281585.2 of Gorilla gorilla gorilla. NCBI lineage: Eukaryota > Metazoa > Chordata > Mammalia > Primates > Hominidae > Gorilla > Gorilla gorilla. The sequence continues at coordinate 121,476,388 of NC_073234.2, forward strand.
TGGATAACTCACCTCTTTCAATCTGTTTCTTCACTTTGAAGTCTCCTTCTCAACAGGGAGCACTCCTATTAGCTCCAACGTAGCTTCGTGGGCAACATGATCCCACCACTCTAGATCCCCAAAGGGCCTGAGAATGTGATTATAAGTTGTTTCTCTAAAATGGGAGGCAACTTTACCCCAGCCACCATGTCTCTCTCCTTCATCAAAATAGTGCTCAGCTACACGTGTTTATAAGAAGCCAGTCTAAGCAGAACCCATTTCCAGGGACCATCTGTACTTCCTAGCAATTGAACCCACGACCACGTCTTTGGACATGACCAGCAGGACGGGGTAAGAGGTCTGCATCTGGCTTTCTGCTCCGCACACATGCTTTTGTCTGGACTCCAAAGCCTGACAGCTGAAACTTCTGGAATGCCCTAGGCACTGCTGAATCAGATGTTTTTCAGCTTCAGTGATTCACAACTTCCAAATTGCAGAACATTCTCAAGCTAGCTATTTTTTGGAGTCCCTTTTCTCCAGCTGCCTCCATAATGAACTGTCCCCAACCCTGAATTTCACTGACAGTGAGGTGTTTCTCTGGAAGTCTGGTTGGGGGCCATGCCAGCGTCATCGCCCTGTACTTGGCTTTGAAGACATGATGACCCACAGATTTTTATGTGATGAAGCTGCTGTTGCAGTGCCTGACCCCAGGCAGGTCCATGCAACACAGCCTGGCATCCTGTGTTTCCATATGGCCCCAACCAGGTTGCTTTGAGCTCTCAGTCCTCTAGAAGCAGGGTCCCCTGAGGCACCACAACACAGAAGAGACCATATTGAGCCCTGTTGGAATATGTGTATGCACAGCTTTGGACAGCCACTGGAGGCCTGCTGTCTTCTTTACTGAATTCTGAGCCATTGCAGGTGCTCAGGATGGAGTCACCTCCATCCCATCCTATAGTAGAGTAGTTAAGAAACATGAATCATTCTATTAATTCCATCTGCTGAGACTGGAGCTTCTAGAATTTCACTTCAGTGGGGTATTGGGGACAGTTGCACTCTTCTCCATGTTTGTTTGGAGAATGCATTGATTTGGGCAACTGTCTTTGTTCCTGATATCTGCTCAGCTCCTGCAGGAAAATGCTGTTTATATCAACAGAGATGGCAACAGGCTGGGCTTACTGTCGAGGAGACTGAGTTGCAGAATCATCATCCCTGATTCCCAACAGAGCAACTAAGAGCTTGGACTTGAAAGTCAGTCACCCAGGCCCATATTTGAATCCAGATGCACATTTAACAGTTGGTTGACTTGGGCAAGTTACTGCACTTTTCCAAAAGTGTTTCCTCATCTGTAAAAATGGAGATAAAGGAACATGAGGAACATTCAAAGAGATAATATATGCAAAGGGTAGGCACACGGACTGCTGCCGGGTAAGCACTTGGTTAATACTAACAATAATTATTTTTCTTAACGGTGAGAGCTCCCCCGGGAAGCAAAAATAAGCCGTGGCAGAAACATTGCTAAGTGTTCGTCTGATTCCATTTTACTTTTCACTTTTTAAGTACTATAGACTTGAGGACTGTCTATGATTAGGTCGAGGTCAGATGGCTGAGTTCTGACCAATGGGAGGTGGGCACAAATGATGCACACCACTTCTAGGCCTCATCTTTAAAAGGTTCTGATTTCTGCTCTTTCCTTCATTTGCACAGCTAGAAATGAAGAACCTGGAGACGTCAGAACCACAGGATAGAAGAAGCTCAGATGTTTGAGCACCTGCTTGAAGGTGACATGAAAAGAGAACAGCCCCGTACTGGACTTAGTGGTAGTGAGAAATTGTTGTTTATTATATTGAGCCATTGACATTTCAGGGTTTATCTGCTACTTCAGCACAACATAGTATGTCCAGACTAATTCACAAGCAAACACTAGTACAGGGAGTGGATGGGGAACCAGCTGGTCAAGGTACAATGGATATTCCCAGTCAGGTAGAGAAGGGCTGTGTAAATTTTTCATCAGGATGAAAATAACTCATGATTTTACAACAAAGTTGATTGCAAATTTCCCAGGCAACCCCCCACTGGAACCAGACAGTTGTGCCAGGAGGAGACAAGGCTTGTGACGTGAAAACCCCTTTGTCTGCACTTTCTGGTCTTCATATAGCAACGCTGCTGTTCCACTTCCATACCCCAAACTTTGCATGATTCTGTAGATTAAAAACATCCTCTCCATAAATTTCAATAAATTGGCAGTGAATTTCTGCAGCGGAAACAATTCTCATTTAAAACTGCACATCTCGCCATGTATATTTGTCTGGGGACCACCTGTTGAAGGAAGCAGCCATCTGTACACAAAGTCACAAATGATCACATTAAGTCCATGTTAGAACGTGGCCACACATGTTTAACAAAACATCACGTTCCCTGGATCATGGCTGTCCTATGCCAATGGAACCAGAAACTAATCCTGTAAAGCTCTAATGTGAAGACCCCAGGGCCTTTGCAGATACTGTTCTTTCTGCCCAGAATGCTCACTTTACATATGACTAGTCTTCATCTTCAGATCTCTGCCCAAAAGTCACCTCTTCAGAGATGCCTTCCCTGAATGCTCTTTCTGCAGGAGGTAGCTCCCACCCTTACTCCTCTATCTCTGTACCATATCCATTTCTTCCATAGAACTTACTATATGTAATTGTGGGCGGTGTGTATGTAACTTCTTTCACTAGACGCAAGTAACTGGGAAACTCCCCAACCTCTAGAATTCCAAATGTATGAGCTGATAAAGCCCTTGTAGTGTTTAAGCCAATTTCAGCTGAATTTTCTGATATTATAGCTGATTTTACATCTAAAATCTTCCTAACAAATATATCTTCTCTCTAATGTATTACTACTGTTGTCTTCCCTGAGATTATCTGTATAAATTAAAAATCCACTATGTGCCAAGCACCACGTTAGGAATTTTATTTCATTTAATCTTCACAATAACTCTGAAAATTAGCGATTATTTAATGCTATTATATGGGTGAGGAAATTGAAGCCCAAGAAGTGTAACTAACATCGTTGGCACTGCATTCCTTCCTTTGGGGAGCTGTCCTCCCACATTCTGTGTGATTCCATGTCATTTAAATATACCACAAGGTGCGTACATGATCCAGGCTGGCCAATCAGAGCACTTCTCCACCCAGACTCTGTGATGGGCCAGAAGGAGACACATGACCCAAACAAAGCCAATCACAGTCCTTCCTTGTTCCCTAAATGCTAGGACATTAAGAACCTCTCTGGTTCGAGGATCACACTCTAAAATAATGTCATAACCCTGCTTTGACCAGGAGCTGTCTTGCTGCCATGTGGAGAGGGCCTGCCTAAGAATAAAGCCTCATCCAGGGAGAGTGAGTGAAAAAGAGGCCAATGAGATCCCTTGAACTCCTGGATCCAACTGTGCCTGAGACACACACTTGGGCTTCTCGGTTCCATGAAGCAGTAAATTAATCATTACTTAATACGGTCTGAGTGGATTTCTGCCACTTGCTACTGAATAAAGATGGAGTGGGCATTACGTAGAAGTTAAATACATGTTAGTTCTCTCAACTTTTCTCCTTAAAGTGACCACTGCCCATTAACCCCACAACAGTTGTCAACATGTCAACTGCTGCCACTACAGTCACCCCTATTTTTTCACTACCCTTACTATGTCACATTTGGTCCAGCCTCTAGGCCATGCACAGGCTATTCTTTCTGCCTGGATACAGAATTATGTATTTCCCAAGGGCCACACTTCTAAGTAAATGTACTCCACAAATGACCTACAGCCCCTCTAACCGCAACTTACTGCCCATTTGCTAGTGGTGGCAGGGGCTGTAGCAAGAATTAAAAGCCCACAGGCCTTTAAATGTCCTATTTTAAGTCAGTGACTATTGCCCTGCAAAGGAAGGACTATTGTTTCTCATTCATATTGAGTTTTATACTCAAGGTGACTTCATAGAATTTCTCTCATTCCTTCTTTTTCGTAGCCCTGTTAGAGTTGGATAAGAGAGCAATTAATATACCCATTAGATAGCTGAGAAAGCTGAGTTCCAAAAAGGTGTAGCAACTTAATTGCAATTATCAAGTCCAGACTGAACCTGGAATTCTTCCCACCTCAGCCCAACCTGAGAGGCACCAACATGTTCTAATTTGGCAAGCCACAATTATAAGCATCCATTCCCCAACCTCCTACCATACCCAGCACCTGGTCAATTTGGACAACTAAGCCCTATCAGGTTAGGTTACCAGATAGTATACAGTATGCTCAGTTAAATTTGAATTTCTTTTTTTTTTTTTTTTTTTAGTATAAGCATGACCCAAATATTGTCTGGAACACACTTATATTGAAAAATTATTCATAGTATATGTGAAGTTCAAATGTAACTAGGCATTCTGTAGTTTTATTTGCTAAATGTGACAATGCTACATCAGATGTTCTTCCAGTAAACTAGAAAAGGGGTGCAAGTTGTAATTTCTTTGGAAAGTCAGACTTTTCTGGCATGGATCCTAAAACACTACTATTCTGTGCACAGCATCACTCTCTAATGTTTGATACTAGGGTAGGGTTTGATGTCACTTGATATTATGGCCAGGATCCAGGAACTCTTCAATCTTGCTCTATGATGCACCTCTCCTTCCAAGAGCTTTCTGGAGGGTCTATTTACACAAGAAACAGTGGCAAAATGGGACTCAAGATACTGTCATTCTAGGCAGAGCCGTGAGTGGCCTTCCCCATTAGGAAATCGTGACCCACTGATCTTGGACTCTGATTAATCCCAATCAGATTAGCAACTTCCTGCCCTTGGGATAGAGGGGAGTGCCTAGGGAAAGGGCAGGCACAGGAAACTGAAATGCGGAGAAAGAGCGTGGCTGAGTGTTAGCCTTTGATGACGTCTCCAGTTCAGAACTAAGGAACCTGGTGAGTAGTCTCTTTTGGAAACCAAGACTGAGAACATGTAAATTTGGAAGCTACGGGATAAGCCAAGGTGGGTTCCACAATCAGGGAGAAGAAAGCCAGGCTACAAAAGGAGAAGAAAGCTGATAAGCAAAGAGAAGCAGAAAAGAGGGCATACTGTCCTCTTCAATCCACCACTCCAATTCTTAATTCCAGCGGCATTGCAAGCTGCATTTCCTCTTCTGAGAACTTCGAATAAATTCCCTTTTGTGCTTAAGCTCATTTGGGTAGGTCTCTGTTACTTATATTGATTCTGTCACTTACTTGACTGAGAAAAAACCACCAAATAAAGAAGCAAGGTCTCTGGTTCAGTTCATTGCAATTTATTTAACTTAAAAATAAAAACAGAAACAAAAAACAAAATGAAACAAAAATCAGTTTCCAATGAAAATACAAACACTTTGGGTGGTTATCCAGCTTGTTTTTCCCCTGTAGGCTGTTCCGGGCTCAAACCAATCAAATGAGTGAAAACCAATTTTGACAGGAGCCATAAAGCATGTTGCACCAATTAAATTACACCAATATATTATTATAATACCTTTGAAATGCCTTTCAGACCAATAAATAAAAAAGACAAATTCAAATAAAAAAGTCAACTTTTTATTACCAAAAAAAATAGAAATTAAATAAAAGTCACAATGTGGATTTTTTTTTTTTTTTTAATGTGCAGTCAAGTTTCTCTCTTTTTTTCTTCTAGGAATGATACCATGCCAGTAAATCCCTACAGAACATTTCCAGTTTGGCAACAAGCAGTCAGTCGATCATTCACATTTGTACTCAAGACAGCAGGCCTGGGCAAAACTCGCCTGAATTTCACCCTGAAAAGTGCTCCCCATCATCTGAAGAAGCAGCACCTGGTAACAGGGATGGCCATTCAGAGGGTACTTAGCATTTTCATTTCACCTGGGGTCTTGAAGCACTTCCTGAAAACTGATTGTGCCTTGACATTTACCTGTAAAAAGAAGTGTAATTCTACCCCTTTGGCAGATGTGTAAACTAAGACGGTGCAAGGCCCACAGAAGTAAGGAGAGGACCAGGAAAGCTGACAGTGAATCTCCTGCTTTGTCCATCAGGTCCTAAAAGTGTCTCTCACTTGTAATTCCACAGAAGTGAATAAAGCATAACTTCTTTGACTGGGATTGGCTGGTAGGGATGACAGGACTTAATGATGAAGCAGGGAGCTGCTTTAATGGCTTTTCCCTCTATTGCAAGTTTTTCCTTGAAAGGACAGTCAACACCACACCTAGAATCAGAGGATGTTGGCAGAGTGTCAGAGCTAAGCAGGGCTTCAGGTACCAGCTAATTCATCCCTCCAGCCCTCACTGGAAGGAAAACTTAACCCCCGCAAACAATGCAGATGCCTAAGGCCACTTATGACTTAACTCAGTCTCTGCCTCTGAGTGGAAGACTTTCTCTGCCACAGTCCACTGGCTGAGTTTCCTGACAAAAGAGAACACGTGTTTGGGGGGAGGAAGAAGGGAGTAGACTGACTTTCCTCAATAGTGTCATTTTTACTTAAAGACTAGAATGATGGAAACTACTAAACAGACTCAATCACTTGGCAAAAGGAAAAAACACATCAACCAGTAGGTAGGAGCTAGATCTACATCATACTGACAGCTACGGACATGGCCAGCTGCCGTGCACAAGGGGCCAGCAGGGCAGCAGCATAGGCTGTTCAGAAAAGACTGCATGAAATGAGGCAGGAAGTAGGGAGCTCAGAGTTGCAGGTTGTCCTCCATGCACCCACACCCCCACCCCCCCACACACACACAATTTGCTATCTACAGATTTTTTTTTTTCCCTTTTAACCTCTATTAGAGTTCAGGAAGGAGGTGGAATTGAATGAAAGGAAATTGAGCAGCTTCCCATAACACACTGCTCAGCTCAACCTGAAGGAATGCATAAGCCAAAACACCAGAGCTGGTGGCAAGGGGAGAGCCCAAACTGTCTCCTTAAGGAAAGGGCAATTCCATTCTAATGCACTTTCTTAGCACTGTAAGGTGAATTTTTTTCTCATCTCCCTAGAACTATTGTTTGTTGGTTTTTCCAAAGATGTTCCCAAGACCAGTCCTCTTTTCTACCTACACGTCTACCAGTGGTAGCCATCTTGAACTGAGTTCAATTTGCCTTGGCCAGCAGAATCTGAAGTCATCCCAGAGACCAGGAAGTCCAAACCTAGTATCATGAAGGTGTCCCATGGTTGGAGTGGCATCTTGTCATTGTGATCTGGGTGTTTAGAAATTACATATCTAGTTTTTTGTTTTGTTTTGTTTTGTTTACTTTTTAAGATAAGAGTCCTGCCGCACCTCTTTTCTGCCTCCCCCAGAACCATCTGGGTAACACCTAAGGAAATGTTCCCTCTCTTTCGTGCTTCCTCCCAACCCCCTGCACTCTTTCAACACCTTATTCATTTAAATGAATGGAACTTTCTCTTCCCCCAAAGCCCAGGAGTTCATGTCAAAGTTTAAAACCATGACATAGAATACTTAGATTTGGGGGAAAAAAGCACCATCTACCTAATTTTCCTTTCCTCATCCCAATATCCCATCTACATGCTAACTCCCTAGAAGCAAACTTGCCTACCTCTGAGGATGCTACACTCAGTGGATGGGGAAACCATCTGTCACTGGTGAACAGAGCCAATGGTTCAGCCAGGTAATCCTCTGGAGAATATGGACAGTATCACATCCATCTCAAAGCATCCATGCAGGTGAGAACCCAAGAGGCAGCATTCCAGTTAATATTGAGAAAGAAAGTGACAAGTTGCCTCTTGTTGGTGTGCATCAACTTCCATTCATCTGTGCAAAGATCACAGACCATCTTGTGCCCTGTCATATATAATAGTTTTGACCTCTGACACCATCATCTTTCTCCCTGTCCACCCTCAAGAGGTTGTGCTGTAGAGCAAGGCAGACATCAGGAAAGAGGAGGTGAACAGCAAGGAGCTAAATCACCATGGGCTGACTCTATGTCCTTAGCAGAGTTCAGAGCATTCTCTCTCTGACCAAGGCCCTGTCTTTCCTCAAAGTTGAGTAGCAAATTAACAAATGCCTCACCAGTGGCATGAAAGAGTTAACATAGATCCCACAGGATGACTAAACCCGATTCCCAGGGCCTAGCCAGATCAAAGATGACAACTACATAGCATTAGTGCTACTGCTTCCCCTTCCCTTTCCCGTGGTAGCCATTACTAGTCAATCACAGCACTCCTTCCCCATGATGTGGGCCACTTACGCCAGCACAACTGGCAGCCACTATTAATTGATCATCAACTCAAGCTCAAGTTGCTGAAATCTACTTGCCAGCTCCATGCAGCCAGACCTAGCTTGCTAATGCAAGGAGAAAAGGGGCAAGTTCTTTGGGCTCACCCAAGGCAAACAGCCCAAGTGTCTCCTGCCCCTCCTCCAGAAGCATCTGGATGACTTCTAAGGAAATGCTCCTTCCACATATGCTTCCTCTCCACCCACTGAGCGCCGGTCAATACCACCGCCCCTGGACAGCTGGTCCTCTAGGAGGTGCCATAAAGCAAATGCCAAACAGGGCCCAAATTCTGACTGACAATTGACAGAACTGGCAGAAGAGCCCACCTCTCCCTTTTAGGTGTTGGCTCAAGGCTGCAAACTTGGCCAAGTGAGACAGTGCCAATCCTTTTTCAGTCTGTTGTCACGGCCAGCAAAGAGGTAACCAGCCTGTGAGCCCAAGTCTTGCTCCCCTTCCTCCCTCGTACCCCCGCCCGCCCCTGGCACCCTGGAATGCTAGTTGAGCTTGCTGCAGATCTCCAGCGCTTGCTTGTAGACCTGAGTCACATCATCCATGTCTGTGAGGAGGGAGAAGCTGCTGTCTGCCAGCCGGTTCCGGTACCGCTTCAGGTACTGGGGCCGGGGCCGGTTCTGGAGCCCCTCAAAGTCCTGGATCTGGAGGAAGTTTTCTGCAGAGACGCAGCTGCGGATGCGCTGGCGGGCAGGGCGATTCTCCTGCAAATCCAGCAAGTCAAAAGAGTCGCTGGACAGCACGCTGTCATCGCTGATGACACTGGAAGGACGGCTGTAGCTCCGGGAGAGGCCCTCGGCAGGGACACCAGGCTCTGACAGGGATTCCAGTGTGGGCATTTCAGGGCTGACCAGGGCTGGGTCCATGGTGCCCGCTGAGTATTTGCTGCTGTGTTTCAAGATGCCCTTCCTCCGGCAAGAGAGGCTGTGGGAGGTTACCCTGGCTGGGTCCGGGGGACTGGGGGAGGGGATGCTGCTGCCCATCACATCATTACTGTCCAACAGCTCCGAAGACTCACTGCGCTCTGGGGAAGAGTAGTAACCTGATTCTCTCTGCTGGGTCTTTTTCAAGATGCCTTTCTTGGGCATCGTGGCCGACTGCTTGGGGCTGAGTTTTCCCGGCACCTCTGCCTCTGGTGAGCTTGGGAGGAGCACGCCAGTCCTGCACAAGTCCTGCTCCATCTTGAAAGTAGAGGGTAAGGCAGGACCAACTACACCTTCAATGAAGCCAGTGCTGTGAGAGCGATGCTCGCTGTTGCTTCGCTTCTTCAGGATCCCCTTGGGCCTCTTAGAACTCAACTTGGATGGGCTTTCAGGCACTGCATCCTGACCAGACTGAGCAAAGTCATTCTCTTTCTTGGACTTCTTCAGCGACCGCTGCCGCTCTAGCATGACCTCAGAGGTCGTGGGTTTGGCCAGGCCCTTCATTTTGGCTTCGGTGTCAGCCTGCAGCCCTGTGGAACGGTGGTGCCAGTCAATGATCCGAGCCAGGAGTGGGGACTCAGAGTCATGGAGGGCATCACAGTCACACACGCTGCTCTTATAGCCCCAGTTCACCCACCAGTGGTTGGCAATGTCCTCAATAGTGGCCCGGCGATCGGGGTTCACCATCAGCATCCACCGTATGAGTCCTCGAGCATCTAAGGGACAAGGGACAAAAAGAATTGGGCATTATGTGGGAGCTTCTGGCTTTGTGATAGTGGGACCCTCCAGGAGTGATGAAAGACACACACTCCCTCTAGGAAAAATCCATCTGGAGACCTGGTCCAGCCACATTATGGAGCAGGAAGCCCCAGCCTTTCAGATCATCCATCAAAAGCATAATCAAGACTTGGAACCACAGGCCAGGCTGCCATCACATCATGGCATGTTTTCCCTGTAAGTGAGGAAATGTCATAGAACTACTAAGCTTTTCATCATCTTGAATCTTTAGAAAATGTGGAAGGTCAGGTAACCAAGAAAGAATCCAGACTTGACCCTGAGAGGTGCCCCACCATTCCTTTGGCGAATATCATTTTACCAGAGGAAAAACAGGTGTAGATAACCATGGCTTTCTTTATTCCTCCAAAGGTGGGCTTGTATAAACACACAGCACCTGCAGTCACTGGAAAAGCATGCCAGAGACAGAACATGGAGTGTGGCTCAGAGGCACTTACCTGGAACACCTGGGCAGTAAGCATGGCCGTCTCCAAAGCTGGCCTCGCCCCAAGGTCCTGGCCAGGTTCTGAGACCAACACTCAGTGAGCTTGCCTTCTTTCCCTCTCTGACATAAGCCATCTTCTACTGAGCTATCAGATCAGAGAAGTGATCTATACCTGCTTCCCATTCACAGCCTGTCTGAAAATTCTACCTGCAAATTTCTGCTGCCAGAGAATTAGGGAAAACCCCTAAAGGGATGCTGAGAAGGCCACAGGAACCAACTGACTCTCACAGCTTATAAACTGACTTTTAGGTTCAAACTGTGTTCCCCCAATTGGGATGAATTATATTCTTGGAAGCTGCCACCTCCCCTCAGCTGCTTATGTAAGCGAATGAGAAGCTGGCAAAGGCCTGGTAATAGGGACTGGGGCAAGAAACACCCCTGAAAAGTACCAAGATGATCATCCTCAGTCATTCAATAAGTATTTCTTGAACGCCTACAATGTGCCAGGAACCGCATTGGCATCAGTTAGCTGGTGAGGCAAAGAAGACCACTTTAGAGGTCACTCTGAATTTTTCCAAAAAGAACAGGCTGGCTTGTTGAAAAAATTATATATAGAGAGAGAGATAATGCATATCTGTATATATACACATACAACCGTCTAGCCTCATTATCCATAGAGTCTGTATTTGCAAATTTGCCTACTTGCTAAAATTTATTGGTAACCTCAAAATCAATATTCGCAGCTCTTTTGCAGTCATTTTTGCATATGCACAGAGCAGCAAAAAGTTTGAGTCACCCCAACACACATATGTATTCACAGCGGAGGTCAAACAAGGCAACACTCTGCCTTCTTATTTCAGTTCTCATACTATTATACAAATTGTCCTTTTCTCAGTCTATTTAGTGCTGTATTTCTCACATTTTTTGGAATTTTTATTGGTGATTCCTCTTTTTAAATGCCTCCCCAAAACAGTGCTGAAGCACTGTTCAGTGTTCCTAAGCTCAAGAAGGCTGTGATGTGCCTTATGGAGAAGATAAGTGTCTTAGATCAGTTTTGTTTAGGCATGAATTACAGTGCTGTTGGCTGTTGAGTTTGATGTTAATGAATTAATAATATAGATTAAATAAGGTGTCTTTAAACAGAGACACACATAAAACAAGGTTATATATCAATCAGTTAACAAAAATATTGTGAGCAGAGGCTCTCAGGAACCTAACCCTCTATTTCCCCTAGGAGCAATGGTTCAATATTCACAAATTCAGTGTTTGTAGCAACTTTGTAGAACATAACTACTATGAATGAGAATCAACTGTGTATGTGTAGGTATACAGATATACATATATATATATGCATGTGTATAGTATGTATATAAATGAAGTGCCAATGTTAACTTCATTTGTTAACAAAAATGACCAATGATGGCCAGCTGTACACACTCTCTATACAGGCATGATGTTCCCCATCAAGAGATGAAGCTCATGACCATGGTTGTCTTGACCAATAGAACACAGCAGATGTGACACAATCTGGGTACAAGCATGGACATGGCACTGGCACTCCAGCCTGGGCAACAGAGCGAGATACTCTCTCAAGAAAAATTTTAAAAAAAAGAAAGAAAGCTCGGCAACTTTTTATTCCTCCTTCTTAGAACCCCAAGCTGCCACTGTGGGGTGGCACCTCAGAGAGCACTGAGGAAGGTCCACCATTCAGCCCCAGCAGCAGCCCCAACTGCCATCTGCTTACAACTGTAGGAGAGGAAGGCCATAAGAGCACTTCCCAACCCACAGGGGTGAAAGAGATGATTTCATGGTTGTGTAAGCCACTGAGTTTGTTTTGTAGGGGCAGATGGGGTAGAGTTGTTATACAGAAATCAATAATGAGACAGTACCCATGAGCCATGCCCCATGCCAGTGGCACAGTAGTGAGAGACAGAGCAGTGGCCACCCTCACAGTATTTACATTCTCAGGTGAGTGGTTTCTACGTCTACTCAGACTGGGAGAGACCTCATCTAATATCTTTTCCAACGTTTTTATTTATGGTGGAGAATCTGAATCCAAAGATTAAGTGACTTGCCCAGATCCACAAAGCAAGCAAACAGGACTCCTAGAAGGTGTGCTCTGAAAATTTCCCTTGGGAAGGTTTGGGGAAAGCAGCCTAATAAGCCAGTTTTGCCAAGGATGACACTTCTGGGAAGAAGAAAGAGGAAAACCAGGTGACTCCAGACAGACATACTAAAACAAAAGCAGAAAATAAGAGTTGGGTAAGCAGATCTCTCTCCCCTCCACCTCTGACCCTCCCTCCACAGGGCACGCACCTGAGGGCTGTGTTGGCTCCCGGTACTCTCCGCTGCTGATTTGCCGAATGAGGTTTTTGTGATCGAAACCATCGAAGGGCATTGTTCCATAAACAAGAGTGTAAAGCAACACACCCAGGGCCCAGCTGTCCACCTGGAGCAGAGAGACAGCACATATAGGAGAGCTGGGAAACAGATCCCAAGATGCCTTCCAAACCATTAGCATCATAGCCTGTGAGCAGCCACCCCCAACACCCCCAGGAACTGAATTTAGCACCTGGAAGATAGGTTCCTAGTGCAGCCTGACACCTGACAGCAAAGCAGCTGGGACCTGCTACAGAGCCTGACCTTTACATTCTGAACAGAGGCCAGTGGTCCCAACTAGTAAAGAACTTTCTTAAACAGATTATCTTCTTTAATCCTCACTACAATTTTGTGAAGCAGTTAGAGCCAGGACTATTTTCAGCCCCATTTAACAGATGAGAATACTGAGGCACGAAGAACCTAAATGGTTTCTCCTGAGGCCCTGCCCCAGTGACGGAGGTAAAACTGGGATGCGGGGCTCTTCATTCCTAATCCAGGAATCAATTCCTTCCTGCACTTTCTTCAAATGAATCAGGAATTACAAACTGAAATCTTAACAGATATACACAAAGCAAGAAAGAATTGGGGTTATGACATAGAGTGTTGGGGATGGAGACAAACTGTACAGTACATTCACCCGTCTTAGGCAGACAGCCTCTCCTTAGCTAATTGCTGCCATGTAGTAACATGGGCCCAGCACTGCTCGATTCTTTGGTTTTACAAGAGAAGTCAGAAACCAAACTTTTACATGAAATCTTCCAATTATTACATGTTTGTTCAATTTTTTTAATAAAAACTAAGGTGGCCAAATAAAGGAGTTTGCTGACCAGATCACAGACTGCTAGCCTGGAACCTCAAAAACAGGTCATCGAAGACCAAAATATTCGTTATCTATGAGAAATTTCGTGTCGAGTTTCTACAAGTTTGTAAATTGAGTTCTATGCTCCTCCCTCACATTCTTATTTTAGAAAGACTTTCTCTTCATTGAAGTTAATAGATGGTCTTGGCATCCTTCTCTTTACCCTTCAGCCCTGCCCCCAAACACTCTCAAACACATAAATATTTGAAAGAAAACATTTCAACACACTGAGCAGCTGCTATTTAAAGGATACTGAGTGGATGAACTTCTCTGAAAAGAGAACCATCTTTCAAAAAGAGAATCATCACTCACAACTCACTCATTTTCAAAATAAAATTTCCACATACCCATATCTTACAGTGGCCCTTGAAAGCGCTAGCATGTAGGGAAATGTATTTCTCATGAATTAGAAGATGTCATTAAAATGTATTTCCTTAGTCAGATATGCTTGCTGCCAAAAATGTATACAAAAAGGATATTTACCCCAGAGTGAGGCAATTTTTTGTTTGTTTGTTTTGTCTGTTTTGATATAATAGGGAAAAAACTAAACGTTCACATCTAGACATTACTAAATAAATTTTGGTATATTCATTGATAAAATGTCATTAAAATCATGTTTTTAATAATGAATTTGGAAATTGCCACAAGATAGTTTTCATAGTAAAGGGCAAGATATACATATGTGTGTCACATACATATGTATATCTTGCCTTTTATTAACTTGATCTCAATTATTTTTGAAATGCAGAGATCTACATTGGGAACGATTTAAAAGTCACTAGAGTTTTAAGTGATTATCTTTTCTAGGGGGATGGCAGGTACCTTTATTTTCTCCTTTAGGCTTTTCTGGGTTTCCCAAATTTCCTCCCAGGAGTATACATTAACTGCTTTTATAATCGTATAAGGAAACGTTTTCCTTGCTTGCTTTTTTAGGCTCTGTTTTTTTAAGCATTTCTCGAATCCAGTTTTTGCCCTTCCTCCCTCTTCTCCCTCCACTCCCCTGCCCCATACACATCGGGCAAGCTGCTCACCTCTGGCCCTCGGTAAGGTCTCCCATTGACAATCTCAGGAGATGCATAGAGTGGACTCCCACAAAACGTTTGTAAGAACTTATCCTTCTGGTACAGGTTGGAAAGCCCAAAGTCAGCAATCTACAAAGAGAAGCAAGACCCAGGGAGACTTGTTAGCATTCCAGATTATGTCTGTGTTGGATCAATTCACACTACACAGCACACAGAGTGGATGAAGGGCACCTGGGTGGGTCTGCTGGCTGGATCGCCATTTTCTCTCCAGCCCTGAGTCTTCATAAAGGACCACTCAGCCCAAGCAGGTCAGTGTTTCCTAGCTGCAGTCCTTGGCATCCATCACAAGTTCTACCAAATCTGCAGACTACAAGCTCTGCAACTTACTTAGAAATTACTCTTTAAATGGATGCTCTATTTAAACTTTAATTTAGACTTGCTCTGAGAAATAACATTCACAAAATCACTGGCTTGATGTTTCTGATGAACATTAAAGTGTGTAACTATTAATTTAAGAATTCTCCCTCTGTGGTCTACCCAATTATACTGCATCTGCGGTGGTGTGCATATCACACTGCAGAAAAACCCTGACCTACACAACTGGTGATACCACCTCTGTATCCACTCACACCCTGATCAGAACTGTATTTTGCCTGTCTTGTGACTCAAGATGAAATGGACTAATTGACTCACAGCATTGGGTTTTCAGTCATCATATTTCAGTCCCAACTCTGCTCCTATCTGTCACTTAATGACCTTGAGCCTCAGTTTACCCACCAGAAAATGGGAATCCATGATCCCTTCCCTGTTCTAGCTCACAGGATCATCATGAGAATAATAAGAAAAAGAAATCAATCGAGATGAGACCTTGGCCAGGCGGATCACTTGAGGTCAAGAATTCGAGACCAGCCTGGCCAACATGGAAAAACCCCGTCTCTACTAAAAATACAAAAATTAGCCGGGCGTGGTGGTGCATGCCTGTAATCTCAGCTACTCGGGAGGCTGAGGCATGAGAATCACTTGAACCTGAGAGGCGGAGATTGCAGTGAGCCAAAATCACACCACTGCACTCCAGCCTGGGCGACAAAGCGAGATTCAATCTCAAAAAAAAAAAATAAGATGAGACCGTGAGTGTAACAGTGCTTCATAACCTTCAAGTTTGATGCAAATGTTTCACCTAGCCTTGTTTTCATTGTACTCCACACTCCTTGGAATCATTCTCTTCTCCTTTGGTTTCTTGAAGTGTTTTATGTGTTATCATTTATGACAGCGCTTTTACATATATATGTATATGTACACATATGTACATATATACACATATGCACATATATACATACATATACATATATATATTTGTTTTCCCTACCAGACTCTGAGTTTCCTGAGGCAGTTGGCAGGTTCCACATCCTCCCCTTATCTTTGTATCATCCACTGCTTAGCACCTGCCCACACCCAAGAAACACTTGTCACTGGTACAGGCATTATATTTTGAAAAGCACAAGATAATTAATATATAATGCAAAATAATAATAATAATAATAAACTTAGTTGCCACTTTTTGAACAACTTCCAATTATCAGGTACTGCTCCAAACACTTTAAGTTATTTAATCTAATCTTAACAAAAACCTGGTTTACACAGCAATGTGAATGCATTTCATGCCTAAAAAAGGTTAAAATAGTCAGTTTTATGTTATGTCCACTTTACCACACATTTTTTGAAAAACTCATTTAACAGATGAGGAAATTGAGGTTTAAGGAGTTGAGGTTACTCATTTAAGGAGATGAGTAACTAATATGCAGCAATATAAACCCCCGTGTCTCTAAAGCTTCAAACCACAGTGCCACCCTGCCCCTGGGTCACCTGTATATTTCACTCCACTCTAAGCCAGCCTTGCAAGCTGAGCCCCTGTAGGTTTCCATCATTCTCCAAGCTGATTTCCATTTGAGGCTTGGAAATGAGCTGCATGATTCGCATGCTCAGAGACAGCCTAGCCTGAATACCACCGAGGCTCTGTGGTGGTCACAGCCCCTAGAAGCAGCCTATTTTGTAAAAGTCATCCCTGAATGAATGGAATGTCATTGAAAGCAGCTGGTGTACAACCAGCCTCAGAAAATGCATTCTCCGGGCTCAGATTGCACTTCATTGCCCTGAATTCCACTTTCTTATCAAGGCCCCTGACTTGCTTGCAGGAAGTTGGTTGGAAGCTTTATGAAGTGTGCCCTGTCAATCAGAAGAGGCATGGAATGGCTACGCACAGGAAAATGCATTCTCTTCCCGCCTGGCAGTGCCTGGGGCACCATATGAGCTTCCAAATACACGTGCGTGTGAGAGGCACCCGCTGCACATGCACACACTCATGCCGGGAGTTTTCACTCCGAGTCTGGGCAGCCTCGTTTGCTCTGTAGCCGTTCTGGAGAAGTGTGTTTATGTTATGGCCCACTCCTATCCTCACAGACTGATGTTTATCAGCCTCTCCCAGTAAAACTGTCATTGCCACTGACACAAGATTAATAGAAATCTAGATTAGCCTGTGTTCTTGGCACTTCGATGGGAAAGCAGTATTAATCAACACACACACACACACACACACACACACACACAGAGAGAGAGAGAGAGAGAGAGAGAGCGTTCTCAGATCTTGAGCCATTCAAACTTAGGCTTCGGCTCTAAGATTTAATGCCATATGGAACTTATATCAACTATTGATAAGAGGGGAAATGGCCACTGGTTATGAAACCTCTCTGAAGCTTCAGTTTTCTCGTCTGTAAAATAGCGTTAGGAAGAGTGTCTATCCCTACTGTGTCATGGTGGAGATTAAATGACATAAAGTATGTAAAGTCCTTACAACAGTAATTGGCCCAGAGTGGGAGCTCAATATATATTTGCTTCCCAACTTTAAATCCAGGGAGTTAATTACCTTCATTATACTAGAAGCAGAGTTTATCCCAATGCCAGGGACTCTTGACAGTGAAGAAATAGAGAAATTTTAGATGCCAAATAATAATGGAATTAAATAACTTTGAATAATAAAATGAAAAATTCATTCCTTTCTGGATTCACCTTCAGTTCTTTGGATTAAGTCAAGAAGAAGGTCTCAGTTGGGCACTGGTGTGTCTTCAGTATCTCTTTAGCATTTATCAAAGAGACCAGGCCTCTGGCCTAGCCTGCAGCAGCAACCAACACCAAGCTGGAACTTCAGAATGCTATTTGGTTTCCATTATACTTAGTTTTGAGCTTATCTTCTATTCATGGTAAGTGATACTGGTTTTCCACTTAAGGTAATTATTTAGGGCTTCTTTTTCAAATAGACAGAACTTTAAAAAGTGACCTGAACTCAACAAAAATATTAAGTAAAATAGCAGTGAGGATACTGCGGGAAGGCAAAAATCCATGAAAAGGATGACAAACTGAAATTTGAGAAATACTGATTTTAAACATCATAAAACAAAAATAATCACATCTCAGAATTACTTTGACCTGAAAGAGCCCTAACAGATGTTAATCCTGCCCCTCACTCTAAAAGTGAAGCAGCTGAAGGTTCCAGGGCATAAGAAGTTTTGCTAAAGGTTGCAAAGAACAGCAGCAAGTACATGAAGGAGCACATGGGTCTTCCCAAGCCGTACAGTTTCTCCAACAGAACATCAGCTTCAAATGGAGAGGATGACTTTCCAGCAAGGAGGCGACTGGGCTGCAGAATTTTGCTGACACACTAGCAGGCAAGCTTTGGAGAAAGGTACCTACCTAGCTGGCATTTTTGCTTGTTGTTTTGACTGCTCCCCTGCCCCGTAGTGATTCAGAACCACCTTCTGCCCCTGCCCTGTGCTATTCAGTTCAGCCTCAATTCTCGAAAGGAGCCCTGGAACTCAAGGCTCGGGTCCTTAATATTTGGAGTTTTTATTGTTATCAAGCCTTTCCAGAGGTGTTCCCCATTGCATGAAAATTGGGGTTAGAAAGATAAATGAGGAAGTAATTATTCATTCACATTTCAAAAGGATTAACCTCACTACAACACGGATGAACCCTGAAGATGTTATGCTAAGTGAAATAAGCCAGACACAAAAGGACATATATGATTCCATGTACATGAGGTCCCTAGAGTAGTCGAATTCAGAGATGGAAAATAGAATGGAGGTTACCAGTGGCTGGGAGGAGGGGGAAAGGGGAGTTACTATTCAGTGGGGACAGCGTTTCAGCTGGGGAAGGTGAAAACATTCTAGAGATGGATGATGGTAATGCTTACACAACAATATGAGTATACTTAATGCCACTGAACTGTGTACCTAAAACTGGTAAGTTTGATGTTACATATATTTTACCACCATGAAAGGATTAACTCCAGAACACTGTTTATAATGAGCTCATCTGGTGAAAACTGAAGTGTCACCTTGCTGACATTAACTGATAGGAAAGGATGCTGATGGCAATGATAATAATTAGTGATGGTCTAACAGTCATCTGCAGTGTTTAAGAGGAAGTGTGGTGCACTCCACAGATCAGACATTTTGGGTCCAGGAGAACCTGGGGCTAATCATGGCTTTGTCGTTACTAGGTGATGGGTGGGACCTGCCAAGTCACTCAAGTTCCTCATCTGCAAAATGGAACTCAGACTAGAACCCACCTCACATAGGTAAGAAGAGTAGAGAATACGTATGTAAAGCTCCTGGAATAGTTCTGGGACCAGTTGACGCTATAAATTACAGCCATTATGGTAAGGCTGATGGTTTGGCCGACTTAACAATCGTTTGTTAGACCAGGCAAACAGGGAACCAAAAGCATTAAAGCCACTGCCCATTAAAGAGCCAGGAGATCTTATCACTCATTTATAATACAGTCATGTTCAGAGTGAGAAGCTGCATCATAGGATGGGAAAAGGAAAAGATTCAGGGTTTGAGTACTTGAGTTCAAATCTCAGCCTTGCCTCTTACCAGCATCTAACCCAAGGCACTTTAGTTAATCCCACCCCACTCCAATCTGGCCCATGGACCAGCAGCATTAACATCACCTCGGAACATTTCAGAAACTGAGACACTCAGGCCCTGCCCCAGATCCACTAAAACTGCATTTTCACAAGAGCCCCAGTGTATAATACGCACTTGCACATCAGCCATTCTAAGCCTGCATTTCTTCATCTGTAAAGTGGGGTTGATGATAATAATGTCACCTACCTGGAAGTGCTGGTATCAAACCAAATAAACTGATTCATGGAAGTGCTTACACCATGCCTACCTAGCACACAGTAGGCCTTCAGTAAATGTTAGCTATGACTACTTTATTTAACCTCTCTGAGTCTCAGATTCCTTTGTTGGAAAATGGAATTGCAATACCGCCAATCACTTGGTGCTGTGAAAATCAAAGCCAGATTAAACAAGAAAAGAATTAAAATAGGCCAGGTGTGGTGGCTTATGCCTGCAATCCCAGTGTTTTTCAAGGTTACAGCAGGGGGACTGCTTGAGGCCAGGAGTTTAAGGCTGCTGTGAGCTATGATGGTGCCACTGCACTCCAGTCTATGCGACAGAGCAAGACCCTGTCTCTAAAAATAAAAGTAACAGTAGCAGCATTGCTATATGCCAGGCACGGTTCTGTGAGTGCTACATATATTGATGTAGTAAATTCTCGCAACAACCCTATCTGGAAGATTGCAGATAGTGGAATTCTAAAATTATCCTTATTTTGCAGATAGGAAAACTGAGGCATAGGGTGGTAAAGTGGCTTGCCTGAGACATCGGTGAACAGCTGCCTTAGCTGTAAAGTTCTACATAAAGGGGAGTTATTGCTGTCAGGTGGCTGACGAGGAAATGCACTTTCTGCGTAACTCTACGGGAAGACAGCAATTCCATCCAGGAAGGTACACTCCATAACTCCTTTCTGGCCTTGGAGTTGATCGCTGTGGCTTCACTCAAGACAGCCTCACTCCTGAGTTGCCAGGAAGTGAAGGCAGGGAATGGAACAAGGAGCAGAAGTGAGTGGGGTCGGCTTCTGTCTTCAGAGGATCTAAGCTCATGCTGCCTCTCTTAAAAGAAAAGAAATTCCCACCAGGAACAATGTGAAGAGGCTCTTAAAAGAGGGCGCGTCCAAGCAGCAGCTCCCATGGATGTTAATTAGCAGCCAGTGCCAGCTCACAGCACACAGCCCTGGCATCCCCGCATGGCTACTCTGGCCACCATGACTCAGCCTGGCCATCAGCCACCATTAGCACTTGGAGAGTCTCTCGCAGGGATAGCTGTCTGCAAGCCTGCCTGCAGCCAAGGTAAGGCTGACCAAAGCATGGACCAAACAGTGCCCTCATTTGATGTGCTCTTAGATGTAGGGCAGATTTGGATAGTAAGAGTAGAGGGTAGAATTCATCAGGTGTCTGGTCTTTAGAGTCAAATAGCCATAGGTTTGTAGCCAGTCCCATCACTTATTAGCTGCAAGAGCTTCCTCTTCTGTAAAATGATGTAATCACACCCACCCCGGTGGAGACATTCTGAGGACCAAATGAAATAAGGTGTGGAAGGTCTGACATGGGGCTCTAGCTTCTAGCAGGGGCTCAGTAAGCATTACTTTCCTTTTCTAGTCTCCATGCTGTGTTCCTGTGCTTGCTGTTTCTTCCTCTTGAAAAGCCATCATCATGCTCCTTACTATCAAACTCCTACCCATCCCTCAAAACCCAATTCAATCCCTCTTCCTCCATGAAAGCTTTCTGGTCCATCCAGCCAGACAGACCCACTGCTTCCTGCTCAGCACTTCCAGAATACATTACACAGGGCCATTTGGCCCTGCCAAGGGAGAAGGATCAGGGAAGACTTCCTGGAAGAAGAGGCAGTCAAGCAGAGACCCCAAAGAAGGAGCAGGCAAAAAGGAATGAGCAGAGCATTCCAGACAGTGTGAACCATGTGTGCCAAGGTCAAGAAGCCAGAGAGAGCTTGGTGGATGACAGGAATTCAAGTCCTATACCAATGGCCTTCCCTGATCACTCTAGCTAAAAGAGCAACACTATTCTTCATTCTCATCCTGCATGGATTTTCTTCACTGCCAGCCAATTACATTATGTGTTTATTTGTGTACTGCTGTGTCTCCAACTGGAATTTTAAGCTCACTACAGCAGGTACCTTCTCTTCTTCACTGACTTCTGTATCCTCCTCACGGCTCATTATCACTGCTAGTTTAACAACTGCGAGATCCTGAGTTCCAAGACAGAAATTTGGCCATCTAGTTCACTATTAAATCCCCAGCACAGGGTCAAGTACACAGTAGGACCTTAATGAATATTTCTGATCAAATAAATATTGCCCAGAAAAGACGTTCAATTCCTCAGCGAATAAATGCAGGAATGGATGAGTGAATGCAGGTATGCGTGGATATATACACACAACACATGAATTGATTAATTCATGCATGAACACAGAGCTCTCCCATTCATATCATCAAAGCCCAGAGGCTGACTCTCAGCTGCCCCACTTGGTATTGTTAAGCCTCAGAGGTTTCTATCTCATCTTGGCCCTGGCCATTCAAAGCTTCTTTTCTTATCCACAGCAGCCGCGCTTCCATTGTCATAAGGGGCAGCAGGCCATTTCCCCTATGCCCCTCTACTCTGAGCCCTGGGAGCTCACCAGATTCCCAGCCCTCTTGGAGGAGGTCGGCTGACCCTGGTGCCTGGACCTCTTCTCATTGTAAGACATTTTTACAGGAGCCTCCTATGGGAATTGTCAGCATTCCATTCTCCCAGAGAGTGGGCTGTGAATTTGGCCCGTTTTTTATTAATTGCAAATTAGTGCTGTGCTTGGTGTCTATTTTAGTAGACATGCTTCCAGAGTACGGAATGCAGCCCAAAGCAGCACATTGCTCTCATTCTTTCTGCTGACCGACTGTGTGAATATTTTTAGAAACCACACCCTCTCGCAGTGCCAGATAAATAATTTCCAATGCCAGATGTGTGCTCTGCAAATCAACATCAGGCAGGGAAGGGGAGAGGAATGAGCTACATGGCTCTCCCCACCACTGCAGCGACATGTGACAAGTTTAAACCAGTAGCATTTATATAGGCTTCCTAGGCCAAAGTCCTCCACCCTTGAAACGTGGAAAATGGATCCACATTTAGAGAAGCACCAGAGGGGGCTCCAAGAGAGGACCTTGCTGCTCATGTCCCGCTGGTTCGTGGCTCATGTGTCCGTGGTCCCCCAGGTCCAGACACGGATGGCAGGGGCTCTCTTGAGCATAGAGGCCAGCTTGTGGCCATGTATCTGCCTGCCTTTGCCAGCATGGGTCCTTTCTAAATATGTTTCAGCAAAATGCTGAGTCAGGAAGAGTTGAGAATATACCACCAGAAGACAAATCAAGACCAGCTGAATCACATTTTTTTAAAACCTTGGAAGTGGATGGGAGATGATGAAAAGATAATTTGCCTGGAAGTCAAACACATGAGTTCTAATCCTGGCTCATCATTCCTTTATTCCAAAATCAAACCATTTTGAAGTACCTACTGTGTGCCAAGCACTAGTCTACACTCTGGGGAAGCAAGACACAATAATTTAGTCCAGACTGATTCACTGTGTGATCATGGGCATTATCCTCTAGACTTTCTGGGTCTAATCATTAAAACAAGGGGTTGGAAAAATGACTCCCAAAGTTCTTTAAAGATGTAGGATTCTCAGATCTGAGTAGGATTCCTTGAACAAAGAGGAAAGGAATTTAAAAGTGTTGATAATGGGAAGATCTGGTTTCTCTTTGGGATGTATGTGTGCATGCACACCCGTGCTTTACCTTGGGAAATGCCAGGATTAGAAATTCTTAAGGAAAGGTATATGCCTAAGCCTTAATTGATAATACTGCTTTATGTGTGTGCTCTTTCCCTCCATCATGCACAGGGACCCTAGGCTGAAGAACTTGGTGCAGGGGAACTGTCAGGCCCAACATCATTGCCCTTTTGCTTACACAAATGAAGCCATTCTCCCGGGCTCCTGCCTCACTGTTTCCCTGCACAATTGCTTTCAGAATTCTAATCATTCTTTTCCTCCATTAGGGAATTATATGATTTCATAGAAAGCTATGTGTCTTATCACTTCTGGGAATACATCATGGGACCAAGAGGTCACACTGCACCATAGAACCCAACCCCTAGGCAAGAGTCTTACATTCCAGGCCTTGTAAAGATGACATTTAGTTTTGAGAGCTCTGGGGGCAGGTGGCAGGAAAGATCTGGAGAGGAAGTCAATAAGGTTGACGACACAAACCCTTAGAAAAATGTGGTGGCCCTCAAACCAGGACCAATTTTTCAGCCATGGCCTGACCACCACATCCTAGGACCTAGGTAGGCACCTTCAGAGCAGCTGACTTCCGGTTCAATTCCCTCTCCAGTGGCCAGCCACTTAAGAAGGCTCCCAGTATAGTAACAGTTAAGCATGAATTGCTTTGATTGTAGTATTGTCTAAAATCTTCACGTTTATTATTGACTCCCCAGGACTGGGCACAGGGCATTGCACACAGTAACAGTTCAGAAAATACTCCTTGAAACAAAAATGAACAAATAATAATCCGCAGAGACAGGAACTGGCATCTCTTGACAGATGAGGAAACTAAAGCCTAAATCATCAAGAAACTTACCCCAAATCCTGCCATTACTAAGGGGCAGGGTTGCAATATCTAACTCTAAAGCCACTGCTTTTAACTTTGACTCATTTGGACACGAGTGCTTAGCAGTTTACAAAACTAAACACAGAGCGTCTCATTCACTACTCTAAGCAGGCCTATGAGTAGTACTGTTACCCCATTTTACAGTTGAGGAAACAGGGTTAAGTGGTTTTCCCAGTGTCAAGAAGCTAGTAAGCCATACAGCCCGGAATTTCCTAACTCTACAACCAGTGCTCCTTCTAGAATAATCCAATCACTTTGCCAGAAATAGACCCTGCGATTCCACTTCCTATTCCCATGGAGAACTACTTTGACCAACTATTTCCTGCTTATTCTATGGACTACATGTGACTACGGTCAACCACTCTGCAAGAGCAAGAGGTCACTGGGTCATGGCTTCCAGGGGCCTCTCAAAGGATGATGGTGACTAATGGTTGCTGCCATGATCTGTACAGAGAATCCCAACACCAAAGCAACTCCATCCTTCCAAGAAAGGAAACAAGTCTCATCACACGCTCCTCCACTGATAGCAGCAACAAAAAAAATCATTCCCATGCTTTGCCCAGGGACCAGGGATAAGCCACTAACGTCACCAGCGGCCAATTGGAGGGCTCCTGCTGGTGCCGGGAGTACTAAGGCCGTTTCATAATGAAACCCATGCAGCGAGCTCCGTTTATTTTGAAACCGTATTTGCTTATTTTGTAGACGTGGTCAAAAGGACATTCAGAGGGCTCCCTGGGAGGCAATTGAACCCTGTGGGCCAGGAGAGCTTTCTCCAGCTCCAGCAGCAGCCAGCAATAATACTCTCCATGCAAGTAAACTCCAGCACTTGCTATTTCCCAACAGCAAGCACCATCCCCATTTTAGTCAGCTTCCCAGGTCTATGGCTGGTTTCAGGGGTGGGAAGGTGGAGAGGGAGAAGTAGGAGACAGGGTGGAGAGTGACAAAGAAATAGCCAGGAAAAGAGTTCCAGCTCTAAAATAATTTAGGATCCTGCTAGCAAATCAAGCAAAGCGACTTGAATTTGGGCTCGTGAAATCAGACGGACATGGGTTCAAATCCCAACTCTACTCTTTACCACTGGATTACCTTGGGCAAATTACTTAGTTTTTCTGTGCCTCAGTTTCCCTATCTGTGAAATTATGTAAATAACAGTACCTACCTTGTAGAGTTGTTGTAAAGATTGAATTTAAGTGATATCAGGCAAAAATATAAAATACATATGAAATATGTATTGGTTGCTAAAAGTATTGTTATGGTGATGATTTTAGACTATGAGCTTCCTGAGGAGAGACACTGTATCTTAGTCATCTCATCTTACCCAGGGAGGAAGAACAATGCCCAGCATATAGTAGGAGATCAATAACTGCTTGTCGCATTTAATTGTTTGAACTGGACTTAGAGCTCAAGCAAAGAGACTCTTCCCCACCGGCCTGCCAGGTAGGAAGTGGCTGCCTTATTTCCAGGCTGCGGCTTGGAGCAGGTTAAGCCTCCATCCGGCTGCAAGACCCAGGCCCTGCATATCAATCAACGACGCAAGGGCTTTACCTTAATATTGCAGTTGTCATCGAGCAGTATATTTTCCAGCTTCAAGTCCCGGTGGACCACACCGTTCTGAAATGAGAAGACAAAGAGGGAATTGAATGGGAGCGGCTGGGATGAGAACAAGAGAGAAAGAGGGAGGAGGAGGGTGCGCAAAGGGAAATGTCTGACAGATTAAAGAAATGCACCAGCCCGGTGGTCTTCACCTCCATCCTTCAGGCTGCTCTCACTGTCTTGACGCTCCCCCGCCAGCGACCAACCAGCGACAGGAGAGCATTAGTCACTTGCTGTGTGGTTAAGAGAAAAATGACTGGAATCTGTTCTCCCCAAGAGCCTGTAAAACAGCAGGGGGATTCTTTGTTGGAATGTAATTCCACTGTGTGAAAGCAATATAATCCCAGGCAGTGGCAAACAATGTCTGTCTGGACGGGATTCCCAGGGAAGAAGCAGATTTCTCTACCGGGGACTCAAGACTTGTGGGGCTCACAGGCACTCCTCATCTGTCTGTCTGTGTGCCTGCCTGCCTACTCAATGCTGGAAAGACATCTGGCTCAATCTATTCCGACCTGTTTTGATCTGTCCTGAGGATAACATTTCCTAAGCAACCTGGAGAGAAGACTCAGAAAGTCCCTCTCTGCTCAGCAGGACTCAGGGCTGGGTGAAAGATGAAGCATGAGAGCAGACCAATGAGACCGGGACCACTGGCCTGACCAAAGCAGGTGGCTGCCATCCTGCCTGACCTTTCCATTCAGGCAAACTCTGGCAAGGCTGGAGGCTGAACTTCAATGACCAGCAGCCAGCCAGCTGAAACGTGAAAAGCAGTCATCAGCCAATAGGCTGTCGGTCTACACAGCAGTAAACACTAGCCTTCTTCATTCTTTTTTAAGACCCGATTATCTTTTTAGGGGGTGGGTGGGCATGGGAAGAGCAGTGGGCCTGAAAGAACTGGCTATTTTGGGGTGAGTGGACAAGTAACAGGGGACATTGAATGATTCTGAGCATCATTCAGCATAAAGGACATCTGCAATCGAAGCTGCTCTTTTGAGCAAACCAACAGGCATGTTTATGGGTGGTTCTTTCTTGTTTATTTTCCTTTTCATTTGACCATTCTTAATAGCTCCAAAAGCACTGCTCAGAGGGAGAAATGAAAACATGTATTTCTACTAATCTTTTTCTAATTCAAGCCTGCAAGGAGGTCTTCTGAATTCAGAAATGCACAAAACCGAGTCTGTTAGAAGAAAGATGTGGACTACAAGACACCTGATTCCATTAATTTTAAACATCAGGAGCAGTTTGGTTTACATTGCTGCATTCCTGGTTTTTGTAATAAGATGGAATGAGTCTAATAAAGCCTCATTCATACAGAATCCAAGTGTTCACACACTTCCAATATCAAAAATATCACCTCTGTGGTGATTTACAATGATACCTCATGATGAAATACAAAATATTATACGATTCAAATCATGAGCACATTTTGAGTCAACAAAGAGAGGTCAAATAATGTTCACATGAGTTAAGGGTTTTAGATTTGAGTAACTGTTGGCTCTAATTACTTACAGAGCCACTCTCAATTAAACATAATATTTAACAAACCAGGAGGCCCCATGTTGAGATCATTTATATGAAGAAGTTGACTCTGTTTTGGATGCCCTGTTGGACTCAAGTCACGTTATCCTCAAAGTAAATGACTGTTCAGGGTGTGACAGATCTGGAGAAAGTCTGAATGAGATGAAAATCATGGCCAAAATGATTAATAACAATAATGGCTGAGACATGGCTTATAGTTATCTGTGTACTTTATGCCTTTTCCAGAAACCAAGAGTGGCTCTACTGTGGCTATATTATTATTGTTATTATTATTATTTTGGAGATGGGGTCTCACTTTGTCATCCAGGCTGGAGAGCAGTGGCACCATCATAGCTCACTACAGCCCCAAACTGCTGTGCTCAAGGAATCCTCCTGTCTCAGCCTCCCAAACAGCTGGGACTACAGGTGTACAACCTCATGCCTGGCTACTTTTTAAAAAAATTTTTAAAGATGGATCTTGCTATGTTGCCCTGGCTGGTCTTGAACTCCTGGGCTCAAGCAATCCTCAGCCTCCCAACTAGCTTGGATTATAGGCATGAGCCTGGCTGTGGCCATCTTCTGAGCACATCCGTGCATGTAGGTAACCTATGCAAGAAAAGGCACCAAGAGCATAGAAAGGTTTCAAGAACATTTCTCCCAGTAATTCTACTTCTGGAATCTCTCTTAAGTAAATTATTCACATGAGAGGAAAATATTCATATATAAAGATACTGATCACTATTTGTCATAATCAGAAATTAGAAATGGTCTCAATGTCCAACAATCAAGAATTACAAATAATTTTTAATAATATAGGAAAATATTTAGATTAAAGTATTAAGTAAAAAAGCATGACACAAACGATGTAAAAATGAATCCACTGTGGTACCCTAGATTGGATGCTGGAACAGAAAAAGGTCATTGGTGTCTCCATTTTGACAAATGTACCACAGAAATGTAAGATGTTAATATTAAGGTAAACTAAGAAAGGCATAGATAGGAACTCTCTGTACTACCCTTGAAACTTTCTTGTAAATCTAAAATTATTCAAAATTAAAAGTTTACATAAAAAAAATGTGAGAAGGAGGAGGAAGAAGACTGAAAGGAAACAAGCAAAAATGTCAAAAATAGATTATCCCTGGATTCCAGAATCATGGGTGATGGTAATTTTCTTCTTTCTAGTTCAAAAATTCTCCATACATGCTCCCATGAACAGATATCACTTTTATAATAGGAAAAAAATCATGCAGTGCCATAAAAACCATCTACGGCCAAAGCTGCGGGCCAGGCGCAGCCATACCTTGTGACAATAGTGCACAGCAGAGACGATCTGCCGGAAGAAGTGCCGGGTCTCCCTCTCACTGAGGCGTCGCCGCTCACTGATGTAGTCGTACAGCTCCCCTTTGCTGGCATATTCCATGATGATCACAATCTTATCTTTGTTCTCAAACACTGCAGAGGGAAAACAGCAATACACAAACACCCCGTTTAGCCAACAAGCTCACTTATGCTACAGAGAATGCGAGAGAGGACAACGGAGATGTCGCCAGGCAGAGGATCGACTGATGGGTCAGAAGACAAATCAGCCAATTCAGCATCACGAGGCGTGGGGCGTGCTGTCCCGCCAGGTGGAAAATGGTGTGTGTCACCACCATTGTTCCTGGACACGCGTTTGTCATGCTAAGGGAAATGTGTTTCCCTTTTCTGAGGACCCCACTTTCCTTGTCAAGATCATTTCTCATACCCTCTCCCAGAACAGCTTTCCTGTAGATAGGATGATGGGTAGCAACAAACACAACCAATAATTTATTAACCACTGGATACGGACCAGGTACCCGGCCCTGACAGAGCTACTCTGACCCCAAAATGGGTGCTCAATCTTGTCATCTCTTTATAACTTCCCATCTCAGGCAAATAAAACCCAAAGCTTTTAATGTAGCCCACCAAGTCGTGCACGATCCCATGGGCCCCTCTCAGCCCTACTACACACCCATTCCATGTATTTATTTATTCTGTCTCCCCCAGTCAAATGTAAAAGGGGGTTGTCCTGTTTCACTCACTGGTGTATCCTCAGCACCCAGAACAGTATTTGGCACAGAGTAACATAGTAGGAGCTCAGCTAATATTTATTAAATGAGTAAACTCAAACTACATAAAGGCATTTCTGAACATTAATAATAAATAACAATATAGCACTTACTGTGCACCAAGTTTGTGTGTAAGGTTTTAAGTAGCTCACATGTACTGACTCATTTAAACCCTATGACAAATAATCAGGGAAATATCTGTAATTTTACCATTTGAAAGATGAAGACACTGAGGCCTAGGGAGGTTAAGAAACTGGCACAGCCTGCAGTCAGGCAGTTTGGCGTCAAAGATCAAGTGCAGAACTACCAGATGAGACGGCCTCCCAAAGAGCTGGCTGGAATCAGCAGGGCTCCAGTCCCCAGCATGGATGGGGAACTAACACCGCAGGTTGCAGGGCTGCTGCTACTATGATCTCAAGCCGGTTCCCTGCCACCAGGTCCAGCCCCTTCTCACTCAACCACCACACCACCAAGGAAACAGTCTTCCCAAATGCTTGTAAATGCTTCTTTCTCCCCAATGCTGATGCTCTCTAGCCGTGATGTTCAAAGTCAGGGTTCCAGGCAGATGGCCAGGGACCCATGCAAGGAGGCAGGGAGAAGGAGGCCACAAATGACAGGCTGTCCAAAGCCACTCCATTGCCACCTGTTTCACACTTTGGACTTTCACATAAGATGTCCTTTGAGCAAGGATAAAATAAGCAATATTTGTTTTGAAATCCATCATCACTCTTAAGGGATACAGTACGAAAACCTTTGTAGGGTACCCAAGACCCTCCCTGAAGGTCCCCTGCCTACCTCCCTCCATCTCATCCACTTTTCTAACATTTCCATCAGGCCCCCTATGCCCAGCACCCTAATTCATTAGCCAAGACTGTGCTCATATGTGGTTTCCACAGTGCCCCTTCCACTGCACTAGTCAATACTTGCCTCATAGCACGTGCAAACTGTGCAGGTTTATTTCTTGGTTTACATACCCAGGTCCTCTGCCTAGACAGACAGAGCTAAAAACTACAGTGTTGGAATGAGATACTCCTAGGGCTGTGTGATTCTAGGGATGTTGCTTGCCCTCTCTGGGCCTCAGTTTAGTCAACTACAAAACGTGAATAATATTAGCAAGTACTTAGAACTGCTGGGAGGACTTATTGATACCAGGTATGTTTAATGTTTACAAGGCCTTCCCCTTACAGCATACACTCAATAATGTTAGCTATTATTGTTGCTATCAATATTAATTCATCCCCAGAGCCTAGCACCAAGGCAGACACACATTCAATGAAGAACTGAGTTGACCTGGAACCTACCCTAGGCCTGGGTCCCCTGTCCTCCCATACCTTATTGCTGGCTGCTAGAAGCTCAGACCCCTCCAGTTCCTTTTTGGCTCCTTCAAGTCCAGCCAAACCTCCCTGATAAAATGAAGGGGGAAGGAGGAGGGTAGGGAGGAGGAGGAGGAGGAGAGAACATCCAGATAAAATTGGCTGCTCCAGTGTCTGCTGGCCTCGGTGTACCCTGCAGCTTTGGCTCCTGCCAGGGATTTCAGCCTGTTGTGCACTTTTCATTAACAATAAACCTTGGAAACTGGAAACACCCCGACTGCCTCGGGATGCATGGCCCAGGCCCCAAAAATGAAAGAGTGATAGGCCCTGGAGAGGGCAGCGGGTTTTCTAATTTTAAAAAGGAGGGATGTAGAAAGAAGGAAAGTACTTTGACAGGTAAATAAACAAGAAGCCTTACACCCCAAAGAGTCTGGCATGTCTTTAAGGGAGCCAAAGCCTCTGGCCCTTCAGCAACTGTCGGGAGGTGTGGGCCACTTGCCTCACACAGACAGAAGGGCTGTTTCAGTGGCTGGATTCTTCCCCCTCCAACTGGCTGATTTGGTATCAAGGAGACACAAACACAATTCGGTTCAATACAGTCCAATACACCAAATATTTTACTAAGCAGCTTCCATCAATCAGTCCTACTGATCCTGTCTCTACAATATATCCCGAGTCTAGCCAGGTACGGTGGCTCACGCCTGTAATCCCAGCCCTTTGGGAGGCTGAAGCAGGTGGATCACTTGAGGCCAGAAGTTACCAGACTGGCCAACATGGTGAAACCCCATCTCCACCAAAAATATAAAAAATTAGCCGGGTGTGGTGGCAGGTGCCTATAATCCCAGTTACTGGGGAGGCTGAGGCAGGACAATAGCTTGAACCCAGGAGGTGGAGGTTGCAGTGAGCCGAGATCACACCACTGCACTCCAGCCTGGGCAACTGAGTGAGACTTCATCTCAAAGATAAAATAAAATATATCGCAGATCTGTCCACCTGTCTCACCTCCAAGGACATCCCTTACCCCCATCCTTTCTGGTTGCCAGACCTCACACTTGCCTCCCTGCTGACTGCATTTGGAGGGGTCAAGAAATACTTCCAAATGCATACTCCATGGAGTACTCATTCTGCAAGCTATCTTGAAGAAGAAAAAATTCCACGGTCAAACCCAAGCCAAACATTAATACTTGATGGTCCTCAGAGAGCCTGGTTTCCTTAACTCAGAGTTCTGCCAGTTGATTGGGCCATTTCAATCCTCCTATTGGCATCCAGAAGAACTCATATGGAGCCAGTTTGGGAAACACTGGATGAGTGAGATGATACCCGAGGGATAAAACTGGCCCCTCATTCTCTCAGGCAGGGCCAGTGAGCAATCTGGTCAGAGAACTGTCCGAGCAGCCAGGCCTGGCTCTGGGACACCATCCCCCGGTCCCCCATAGGAAGAAGCCCAAGTCTCACGGTCAAGGCCCTGTCACCTTAAATTAATTGAGAGCAAACAAAATTTCTAGATTTCAAGCCTCAGTGTTTCATCAAGGAGGCCAGAGCTGTTACAGATGAAGCTTCTTGAAGCCTTTCTTAATAACAGCAAAATTTGCTGTAGACTTACCATGTGCAGGCACCATGCTAATAATCATTCTGCATGAATCACATCATAAGGATTCGGTACTATGAGGATCCCCATTTTACAGATGAGAACACCTGGGGACAAGGTGAATAATAATTCCCATAACTACAAAGAGTACGAGGCATAGCCAGCACTGGGCCCAGCAGTCTGACTGCTACCCCCAAGCTCTCAGCCATTCCATTACCACTCATATATATCAACCCCTCTGACCCTCCGCCTCCTCATCAGTCCAATGAGACTAGTAATTTCCTCACAGGTCTATCACCCTCAGCACGGTGCCTCGGCCAGTGCTCAACGAATGGAAGCTGTGCTCATAATTACTTCATCAGCCACTTAGGCAGCTCTAGCAAAACAAAACCCTAAGACTTTCCTCTCCCTGCTGGCATCGCTCTTTAAAACATGTTGTGGCTGCCGCAGAATCACAGGATTTTCGAGCAGGAAAGGACCTTAGAGATTGGGTGTTATTTTTCCAGAATAGTCCAGGATTTATAATGTATAAGAGCAAGGCCTTGGGAATTAATACTGAAGAATGAGCAGCTTCCGCACCCTTGGCCCAACGCTCCTTTGCCCGTGCTTAAGGTCACTATCTACAAGGTGACAGGGATACTCTTGGCTATTCTTCTAGCAAAAAAAGGCTGCTTCCCTTGGGCACTTTTACAACTGGTTATTTATAAGCCCAGAAATCTTGTCTGTGTTTATGTTATTAGTCACTAAGCAAAAGCTTATTTTCCACCAGTTGGGAAGGGTTTCCTTTCTGAAAAATGAAAGCCTGTGTCTCTTGGCCAGACAGTTTTACCCAGAAGCCCGGTGGCTCCAGAATGGTAAGGAAAACTATGGCCCTTGACATGCCAGGCCTACCAGGAAAATTAAATCCCTGAATAGAAACTTAGCTCAGCCTGAGTCAGCCCACAGCACTGGGGCCATGGCCAGGTGGTGCACAGACTGGTTTTTAGCACAGCAGAAAGCACCTACTATGCAGATGGCACTGGGGATACCGAAAGAAGACTTTTCCCAGTTTGGAGGGGAAGGAAAGGCAGGCCAGGTAGAAGGGTCAGCATGAGGAAGGGAACAGAGCAGAAACAGAACCGCCAGCAGCTGGCAGGGCCAGGGACTAGGAGGAGAGAAAGAAGACGGCGATGAATAAAACACAAGACCTTGAAGGCCCACAAGGAGCTGCAGGTGAGTCACACAGGCAACCAAACATCGCTGAGAACAATCCAAGAGACAGGAGCAAGGCACAGGACAGCATCCAGGATCCTGGACCTGTGAAATTGTTTGGGGCTCAATTTTTTCCAGGAGACTTCCCAGACAGGGATCTCTCCTTCCCTAGAACGCTTGTAATAAGAATAGTTAATATTTATTGAACAGTTACTACATGTCATGGATTAAAACATTTATTCCTCACAACAATCTTATGAGATAGGGATCCATATTATCCCTACTTTATAAATAGGGAACCAAGCCAGGCATGGTGGCTCACACCTGTAATCTCAGCACTTTGGAAGGCCGAGATGGGAGGACTGCTTGAGGCTGGGAGTTTGAGACCAACCTGGTCAACATAGCGAGACCTCATCTCTAAAACAAAAAATAAAATAAATAAATAAATAAATAGGGCACCAGCACTCACATCAAGAAACAATATTGCCAGCCCCCTGCAAGCACCCCTGCCATGCCCTCTTTCTGTCATTAATCATCTCCCCAAAGATACAGATACACCAAAACCATGAATATGAGGAATATGAACCAAAATCATAGATGAGTTTTGAAGTTCTAAAAAATGGAGTCATAGCCGGGCACAGTGGCTCATGCCTGTAATCCCAGCACTTTGGGAGGCCGAGGCGGGTGGATCATGAGGTCAGGAGACCGAGACCAGCCTGGTCAACATGGTGAAACCCCGTCTCTACTAAATATACAAAAAATTAGCTGGGCGTGGTAGTGGGCACCTGTAATCCCAGCTACTCAGGAGGTTGAGGGACAAGAATCGCTTGAACCCAGGAGAAGGAGGTTGCAGTGAGCCAGCCTGGTGACAGAGCGAGACTCTGTCTCAAAAAAAAAAAAAATGGAATCACGTAGTATACCTTCTTTTGTCATTAATTCAACATGTTTGTGAGAATAATCTACGTTGCTCAATGTCGTCAAAGATTGTTCATTCTCATTGCTCTAGAGTACTCCATTATGTGAATGTATTGTGTGGTTTATTTATCCATTCTACTGTTGATAGACATTTGGGCTGTTTCCAGTTGAGGGTTGTTATGAATAGTATTACTGTGGATATCCTTGTGCATGTCTTTTGATGCACATCTGTATGCATTTTTGTTGGGTAGATACCCAGTAAGATTGGATGGCAAATTTGTGCAACTCAAAAGCGCATGTTCTCGCCACGACTCTCCACCCCCTTCCTCCATCATACAGTTCTGCTTTTTGCATTACATACAGTAAAGGTTCTCCTTCATTAAATGGAGCCAACCTTACTGATTTTTCTGAAATGGCTTTATTATCAGCCGATTTGAGGCATTTATCTGAGCATTTTGGTACATGTTAAAGGGAATACAAAAGAGGAGAAGGTACAGTCATTAACCCCAAGGAGTTGCTTTCGAGTTGGAAATGACCAGTACTTAAGAAATAATTCAAGAGCTAACCTGTACAGTACAGACTTTAAGTACCTGGACAATCAGAAAGATCAGTGAGGTCAGCCAGAAGGGACCTGAAAAGATTTCTAGAAAAAGCAGGCATGGAACTGAACCACCCAAAATGACCTGGGTTTTGCTTCTGAGATAGTTTCACCATTGTTTCAACATATCCTAAAATACCCGAACTCTCCTTTTTCTTTGACTATTCCACTGGCAGGCCTTCCTTCTTCCCAGACACCAACTTAAATTATTTTTCTTGTTTGCTGTTTATTTTCCATTTCAAAGGATAGTAGGGATTGGTTGCTATAGCAACAGCTACTTCTCCACATTAATCCTGAATTTCATCAGATGTTCGGTTTGACAGCCCCGTTCTGCCCTCTGATCATCTGGTTTTCACAACCAGGCTAATGACCCAGCTCCCAGAGACTGCCTCCTGCAGCTCTCAAGGTTAATAACACAACTTGTAGAACTTGAGAAAATGTGTATTATAAAAACAGTGCTCTGGTCTGAGGGAAACGCTGATGAGTGAGGAGATCCTGGGATTTTAAGCATCCACTGGCCACGTGACAGCCGAATATACTGGACTGTTTTGGAAGAAAGAAGCCTGGAAAGCAGAGAGGATGAGGACGAATTTACAGGATGCCCCAGGAAGGGTCAGTTTTTAAAAAAGGAGAATTTCTTTCTGTAACCTCCAGGGAGGAAGAGTCCTTTGTTGAGTTTTTTGGTTTGTTTGTTTGTTGAGACAGGGTCTTGCTCTGTCACACAGGTGGGAGTGCAGTGGCAAGATCTCAGCTCACTGCAACCTCCGCCTCCCAGGCTTAAGTGATCCTCCTGCCTCAGTCTCCCAAGTAGCTGGGACTACAGGCACGTGCCACCACTCCTGGCTAATCTTTGTAATTTTTTTTTTCTTGGTAGAGACAGGGTTTCGCCATGTTGCCCAGGCTGGTCTCAAACTCCTGAACTCAAGCCATCCGCCCACCTCAGCCTCCCAAAGTGCTGGGATTACAGGCGTGAGCCTCTGCACCCAGCCCATCTGTTGATTTAAAAAAAAAAGGCCTAGGGCCTAGGAGTGGCCCCAAGAGAATTCTCTCCACACCTTTGCCTTCTATCAGGTCCGTCTCCTAGGTGACATCCAGGGTGCTGCCATTTCTTCCACGGCATTGCCTCCCTAAGCAGCAGCATTTTTGTAATTTTCCCAAAATCTCGGACCAAAGTACCTTTCCACTCCTCAAGGGTGCTCTTTTATTAAAGGTCAGTACAATCCTCACAGAAAGTAGCTTATCACTTCAAAAATGAAGGGATCTTTTCTTTGAAAGACTGTCTGCAAACCAGTTGAGTCATTTAGTCAATACAAGATTCATTCTTCAAAACTTTCTTCCCTAGAAGTCAATTTCAAACACCTCATGGGCTCACGGCTTCACTAAATCGTCCTCTGATCTCTTGGATCTGAAAGCCCAGAGCAGTGAGGATGAGAAATTTAAACTGGCATCTCCCTGTCAATAAATCGGTCCGAGTTGATTCAGTGCAGTTCCTGGTTTGCACAACAAAAGACTTTTTTGTTCACTCACTGTCTTTTCTTGAACCAAAACTCTTTCTGGATGTTGGCTGGCACACCCGAAGAAAACCACAGCCAATGAGGCCACCCACTGCCAGAAGTGGACTCCACAGAAGGCAGAAGAAATGGTAAGAAAGTGTAGAAGCCACCTGCAGAAGAGGGGATGCAGAAGCCTTGCCAAGACCCATCCGTGCCTGCTAGGATTAATAGTGCCAGTGGGGCCCAATATCCAATCCTAGGAAGGCAGGGGACGTGGCCAGGATAGAGAGAGAAGTTGTGTGGGAGAGGGGACTTGACAACACCACACTGGACGAGCCACTGGACTCCACCCTCCTTCCACAACCATCCCTGGGGAGCATTTCTAGAAACCAAGCAGGGCCCTAAGGTGGAAACGGACGCTATCAGCCATCACCACAGGCTCATGATACACACTCCATATCACACACAACTCCACAGCCTCCCTGATCATTCCCTCTATTGCTCTGTCTCAGCTTTTGTGTCATACACAACACACACACACCACTCTTTCTCTCTCAAAAAAATTACACTCACTCACACAATCCTGAATGTGAGAAAGCCCCGGCAATTGATCAGAACCTCTCACAACTACCCCCAGAAAGAAGCAAGGGTTCTTGTACTTGATGCCGTGAACTTCTGAAAAAGCATGCTCCCCAATTCTGGCAGTGATGGGGGTAGAAATACCTCTGTGAAGACAGCCTTAGTCTTCCACCCCCTGGAAACCCCGGCAGAGGGCTTTGGCACAGGGATTCATCTCACCGTCACCACCTCACCAAGGTGGAAAGGCCAGGCCCGTGGTCCTCACACCTCTGGCTCCAGCCACTTCCCAGTTCGGTGACCTTGGCAAGTTACTTAGCCTTTCCGTGCCTGCAGGCTCTTCCTCTGCTAAAATGAAGCCTCTACCTTACGTCTCACTGTGAATATTAGCACGGCACACAGCAGCAAGTGTAAGCAGAAGTGTTAGCTGTTCCGATTCAGCAGCAAAGGGGAACTAAGGAAGACATCAACTCCAGAATTATGGGTATGCACTGGCAGAGTCCACACCCAAGGCTGCATTTGAGCCCTTGAGGTATGTGTGTGATGGGTTGGAGGTGGAGGAATGGCAGAAATAGTGAATGAACACTTAAAGACATCAGAGGATTCGAGTGACCCCCAGTAAAAGCTGAGGTGAAGGCAAGCCTAGCTCTCTTTCATTCTTTTGGTCCCTAGGGCTGTTCCAAGCATGGGTGTCAATCTCTGAGCCATACCTACCAGAGGCACCTGCTGTCAGAAGTCATGGTGGGGAGCACAATCAAAAAAATTCCCAGACTCGGCAGGTTAAAAGTTACAGTTCATCTAATCTGACCCCCCTTTCAATATCCAAATCCCCGCTGTTGTACATGGCCATTGTGGAGGCCCCTCTTCTGTGCTCTGCGAGCCTTCCCAAATGCATGCTGGTGACTGCCTGCGCAAATTAAGAAAGCTATCCCAGTTCATTCCGAAAGACCCCATAGTAAAGGGCAATAGAGTCTTTTTTTTTCCTTTAAAAATTAGTGTCAAGTATAAGTGTCATTATTTAAGGCACTAGAAAATATTGAATTCCAGGAAACCCAGGAGGGTGAGGCAGGACAGCCTGGGAGTAGCGTTAGTTTGTAGCTGTTTTGTTTCTGATCTCCAGCCTCTAGAAAAATGACTTGGGTGTAATCAAAAGAAAACAATGAAAATAATAACTTGAAGGTCAAATAGCTAACTTAATAGGAAACTCATTAGAAACGTGGCTGGACAGGCTCACAGCTGAAGCACTCGTTCACACGATTACACGTGAAGAGAACTCTCGGGTGCTGTGTTACAAATAAGGGCGAGTCCTCAGTTTGGATCCAGTCTGCAGGGACTTCATGTGGAACGTGTGAATCTGGCTGCAGAGGGAGTGTGTTAAAATGCTCAACTATTTGCCATGGGTTCAAAGGAGTAAACACAAGCATAATACACTACTTTGCCAAGTTCAACAAACTGTTTCACGGGGCTCTGAGTCTCTGATGAGGGCAGCAACCCAACAGCTAAGTAAGTAAACCCAAGCCCGAAGGTATCACTCACTGCTCACTGGTGACCGCTGCCAGACACACGTTCTTCCCTGGAATTCACTGATGACAAACGATCAGACCAAGACAAGTTTCCAGAGCAGGGCTCGTTTTCTCTTTGTTGCAGGATTAAGCCTGTATTTCTCAGCCTGGTCAATTAAACTGGAATCTTTGGGGGTGAGACCCAGGCATCAGCATTTTTTACAAACTCCTCATGAGATTTTAATGTGCCTCCATCATTCAGAATCACTGATAGGCAAGCTGGCCTCAATCTTCTCTTCTCCAATCTCCCGACAGAAGTTTCTACTCCAGCCAGAAAGGACATCTCACTGATCCCTAGACATCACATCAGGAACAATCAATTCCATTTCTTGAGCATGGCCCTGGCACGGTGCTTAGCAATTTTATGCATTAGCTCATTTAATCCTACATTATCCATAAAGCAGCTAGCTACTGGCCCCAATTTATAGACAAGGAAACAGCCTCAGAGAGCTTAGTCACTAGCCCAGGGTCACACTGCAGTAACTGGCAGTGCAATTGGCTCACTCAAATCTCAGCCTACGTGGATGACAAATTTATACTCTTGCCCTACTATTAGGTTCGTGCAAAACTGATTGTGGTTTTCACCATTACTTTAATGAATGGTACCTGAAACAAAAGTGCTAATAGAATAGTACCTGGAACAAAAGTGCTCAATACATTTTCGTAAAACACACGAATGATTCAATGACTAAATAAGCAAATGAATGAATGAGAATAGTGGATAATGTTAAGGATCATTGATCTTGTTAGATCAGTTCAGCCATTCCCCGCCTTCAAAAGAACCTAAATCAGGACCTGCTTGCAAATCTTCCTGCCTGAGAACCCTGGAGTAGCACAGTTGTGTCTGAGAAGAGAAACATAAACTGTTTGTAGATATTTCCAAGTAACTGATGCTAGAAATACAGCCCTGCTTTTGTTTCTAAGGAAACCAGAATCAATTATTTGGAAGGTTTTGCTTCTAACCTTCTACGCAGGGGTTTTTCTAGTACAGTGGGGTTGTCAAATTTGGGTGTACATCAGAGACACGTGGAGAGCTAATGATTACTCTGGGCGCTGTAACCCACCCCCAGAGTTTCCAATTCAGCAGGTCTGGGGCTACCCTTTGAGAACTGCTGCTCAAATGCATTATTAAGCAGTTTACCAGGGGCCTGCCATTCTCAAGAGGTGATTTTCCAGGGGCACAGGATGGAGCAGCAACACTTTCTGATTCCAGGACCTCTGCTGGGTTCTGCGGAAACATCTTACACAAGCCCCACTGCCCCTGGCCACGAGCTGGGGGTCGTGTACAATAAGGAATACAGGCTTTTCCACAGCCCCTGTCTCTCGATTTCTCTTCTGCTTCTCTGGATTTTTAGAGCAGTGATTTTCGCCAAGGGTGGTATCTCCTCCCAGAGAGACCTATCCAAATCTCAGGGAGCACAGGTAGCTTGCAAAAGCATATTGTAGTGCAATTTCTCTAGTAAGATGAGAGGAGCTTTTAACTGATAGTGCACTCATCCAAAGTGTCTTCATGGTGGGAATTCAGAGAATATTTGAGAATACAGACTTATTATAACTTATCTTCTCGTGGGCAGCATGCTTAAGGCTCACAGGGTGGGGGCATCAGATTCAAAAGCTTATCAAAGGACGTGTTTGTCTATCTCGTTTCTTTTCAAGTTGGAGAAACACTTCCAACGGATGAGAGATCACAGTTAACAAATGCCAAAGAGGCTTCCTACTTTGTCCCAGAAAGCCAGGATCACCCTTACCTAAAACAGGAGAAGTGATGAAAGGGTTGGCCAGTTCCAGAGTATCACAATGCAAAGAACCCATAAAGAGATGCAATCTTGCATGGCCAAGAGGAGAGATTTCCAGAAACCAAAACCAAGGGTGTCAAAGGGAAGTCACAGGCCGAATCTCCCCCACCCCTCCACCCACCTTTTCAGTTTTATATGCCGGACTGTTACCAGATGGGATGCTAAAGATGTTTGTTCTCAGTGGTTTTGCAGATCGGGTCTCCTAGGCTTTCAAAGGGGAAGTGGGGGTGAGACAGTGCGCCTTTGATGTTTGAACTTCGGTCCTGAAATCAGAACCTCAGGCAAAAACTGTTTTTATCTCTTCCATCCTAGGCAACCCAGTTGAAAGCTCCAGTGGGCACTTCCTTTTCAGCTTTTTTTTCCATATTGTCAATTACCTCCCTGCTGAGAGAATGGAATTCCTTTGACTGGAAACAGGGGTCCCTCTTTGAGATGGTGCCAGAGATTTCTTTCTTTTCTCTTGATTAGGCTCTCCTTAGTATCACACACTGAAAAGTGTACGTCTATCCTCTTTTATTTACTTAGCATTAGAAGCCAGTTACATTTGTATTTACACAGAGTTGACAAATTTGAGGGTTAATCACCTTCACCCATGGGTCAATAGGAGAGTTAACCCCAGGGTTTGGTTCAAGAAAGACACATTTGAAAGGAATTATTTTTGAGATTTGGTGAACAGCAGCATCGCTTCAGTGAAGTCACAGATTTTATGGGCCTGGGGGTATAGTGATTATATAAAAATCAAATTTTCATGGTGTTCTGCAGTTTAGAAAACATTTGACCTATGAATTTAACAGATTTGAACCCCAACCTTCTTCCTTGGATGCTGGCAGAAGTATTTTCTAAAATGCCTACAAAGCTAGGATTGAATGCTGTCAGATATGTAAGACAGTAACCTCTATGAAGACTGGGAATTCTCCATATCACAGGGTCAAGAACAATACTTCCCTCCAATTAGGGGTCTCTGCAGACCACCAAATGACCTGGTTAGTATCGGGAGCACCGAGTTCTGAGTGTTGCTGCCTGGGTTCACCTCTCGGATCCACCACTTATTAGTTGGTAACCTTAGAAAATGGACTTTGCCTCTAAAGCTGAATTTTCCTTACCATAAAATAGGGATCTTAACATTTCATATTTCCCAGATATAAGGGTTAAGTGAGATAGTACATGCACACCTCCTAGCCCAAGGTAAACACTCAATAACTCCTAGCTATTATTAGTACTATTTTATTTTATTTATTTTTGTGAGATGGGGTCTCACTCTGTCACCCAGGCTGGAGTGCAGTGGCACAAACTTGGCTCATTGCAACCTCCACCTTCCGGGTTCAAGTGATTCTCCCACCTTAGCCTCCTGAGTAGCTGGGACCACAGGCATGCACCATCACGTCCAGCTAATTTTTTGTATTTTTGGTAGAGACGGGGTTTCACCATGTTGCCCAAGCTGGTCTCGAACTTTTGAGCTCAAGTGAGGCCAGAGGATCTACCAGAAATACCTCACTTGAGCTCAAGAGTTCGAGACCAGCCTGGGCAACATCATGAAACCCCATCTCTACCAACATGACCTCCCAGAGTGCTGGGATTACAGGTGTGAGCCGCCACACCCAGCCCTAGTATTATTTTAAAGGTGTAAATCAAAAAATGCTACTTCCTCCTTTTAGCAGTTTCCCACCATTCCTGATAGAGAATCCACACTCCTTCCTCTGGCCAGTGTGGTCCAGATCTAGCCCTCTCCACCTCCTTCTCCTACTACCCTTCTCCTCACCCCTGCCAACCCCCCAGATCCTTTGTCCCTTCTACCCATACAAGCGCCTTCTCTCCTCTGAGCATTTGCGCATGCTGTTCCCTTTGTATGGAATTCCCAGGACTCTGAAGTGTTTAGTCTCCGCTTCATTCAGGTCTTCACTCAATAACCACTTACCCAAAAGTCCTCCAGCTCAAGGCTCATCCGAAAGGGACCGCCTGGTCTGTTCACTTTGTTGACTCTCTGTCTCCTCTCTTTAACGGCAGCTCCAAGAGGGACAGGAGCTTGCTTTGTTGGCCCTTGTATTCCTAGTGCCTAGAATAGGGCCTGGCACATAGTAAGCACTTTATTAGCATTTTTGTTAATGAATAAATCGCTTTTTCTCTAGAACTAGTATTTCAATATCACCGGTTAGTACAGCTCAAGATGATGGCTTCCTTTCATTAAAACCCACACTTTCTAAACATACGGGGTTAGGCACATCATTGCATTGTCATGTTGCTATTGTTGTTTTGTTGATGTTGTTGTTGTTGCTGTCACTATGTGTGTGTGCATTTGGCTCTTTATTTTAATCATAAAGATCTTTGCTAAAGAAGACATTGGCAAGTTCTTTAACAGCTTCTACTCATTTGGCTAGTATCCAAATAGCCACTTCGGTGCCTTAGCATCAATTTCTTTCTAAGCAAATTAATGCATTTCTGCACCGAGCTAAGGCTCTTAATTGGCCTGTCGACCAACCGGCTTCCAGAGAGAAGGTTCCCCTCTCATTCTGTGAGTAGCAGGGAGACCAGCAGATGGGCTCACAGACTGCGGTCCCACCACCACTGCTGCCACACTCCTTGCACCCACCACGCCCCCAGGTTGCAGCAGGGGCAGGGAGGGGCAGGATGGAAAAGGCCAGGCTGAGGTGGCCTGCAGAGCCAGCAAGAGAAGACACAGGATCAGAAATACGGATGAGGCACGACAGAGCAAGAAAACAAAGGGGACCAGGAGACCCATATGTCAGGGTCACCACGTAGCCGTGACCCCCAGTGTGATGAGCTGAACTGCATCCCCGCAAAAACTCAGGCGTTGAAGCCGTAACACCAAGTACTTCAGAATGTGACCCTATTTGGAGACAGGGTCTTTACGGAGATAAGTTAAAATGAGGTCCTTAGCACAGGCCCTAATCCAGTATGACTGGTGTTCTCATGAGAAGAGGAAATTTGGACACAGACACATGTGGTGGGAAGAGGTATGAAGACACAGTTAAAAGTCGGTCATCTATAAGCCAAGGAGAGAGGCCTCGAACAGATCCTTCCCTCACCAACCTCAGACCAGAATTGTGAGAAAATATATTTCTGTTGCTTAAGTCACCAGTCTATGGTATTTTCTTATGACAGCCCTAACAAACTAATACATCCAGCAAGTCATTAAACATTCTAGAGCCTCAGTTTCCACAACTGCAAAATGGGAATCCCTGGCCTGCCCACCTCACAGGTTTGCTGTGGGGATAAAAGGAGACCAGATGTGGGAGACCTTTGTAAACTATGAAGAGTTCTACAGATGGCAGGATGTCTAACTTCACGTTCAGCGCTGGATCTTTGGGTCCCGCTGGGCAGGAAAGCAGATAAAGTCATGGGATCCTGGGACTGTGGTTCCCAGTGAGAGGTGTAGGAGCTGGAATACAGCCTTGGCAATCTCCTGCTCCCAACCCCCAGGGAAGGGAGGGGAGCTGCCCTCCTCCACAGTTATTTAGTGGATGTGGGAGAAACAGAACTTGCGTGGGAGAAGGGAAAGGGAACAGAACAGAAACTGGAGAGCTCTAAGAAATTAAAAGAAAGAAAAAGGACACATGTAAGACCCCGAGAGTTTTCTGGATAAAAACAACACCTTTTATTTGCATGATACCCTGTAGGTCGCAAAACACTTGGAGGCACTGGATTCTCGTTAACCTACTTGAGGTCAGGAATGCCTCTGAGAGTCTGACGAAAGCTACGTACCCTCTCTCAGAAAAAAGTAACTCATGCACACAACACATAAAACATTATATAGCAGCGCTGTCCGGCAGAACTTTCTATGAGGATGAAAATGTTCTGCAGCTATGCTGTCCCATATGGTAGCCACTAGCCTCCTGTGGCTACTGAGCACATGAAATGTGGCTAGTGTGACTGGGGAACTGAATTTTAAATTATTTTGTTTTAATTATTTTCCATTTAAATATCCACCTGTGGCTAGTGGCTTCTGTGTTGGACAGCATAGTTACATACTATTCCAAGGGATTCACAGATCCCTGCAGCTCATCCATGAAATACCTTGTCAATGGACCCCACGTTATGAACTATTTGTGATGATTACAGTGTCATCATAATAATTATCTTTTTTGAGCTTACCAGATACATGTATCATGCCATTTAATCCTGCTGAAAACCCCATGACAGAGCTAGAATGGTCATCCCCATTTTATAGATGTGATTACTGAAGCACCGAGAAGCCTGCCATCTTACCCCAAGTGCTGTGCCTAGGTCACAGTGGAGGACTGGAGGCTGAAGCTCAAGACCTCCTGATGTGAGACCTCAAGTCTTCCTTAACTC
Source organism: Gorilla gorilla gorilla (assembly GCF_029281585.2). Lineage (NCBI taxonomy): Eukaryota > Metazoa > Chordata > Mammalia > Primates > Hominidae > Gorilla > Gorilla gorilla. The sequence continues at coordinate 121,521,167 of NC_073234.2, forward strand.
CCTAAAACCTGTCCTAAGGGTTTCACCAACTGAAGCCCCAGCTCCCTCCTGAGGCCTTGATAGAAATTATTTCTAGTAACCTAAAGACCTTCCTCACACTGCTATGCATCTTTAAAGTGACAAGCAAGAGCTTTGAGGGCTTCTCTTCTCCTTAAAGCCCCCAGCCCAGTCTCTACTGAGGCCAACTTCACGTTGGTAACTAAATATTCTTCCATTAAGGTTTGTCTCTGATCTTCTCTCTGCCAGGGGGATGGTTTCCTGTTCTCCATTCATCCTGTCTGATTCCCAAGGCCACAGAGGGCATGGTGCTGGTGAAGAAGTCAGGTTTCTCCATGTGGGACGCCAGCAACCACAGACTGCCTCTCAAATAAAGAACCTGGAACCTTCATGCTGGGAATGCACTCTCTTTCCCTTCCTGATAAAGAAGGCTCCTGCTCTGGGCCAAGAAATCCCAAAACACAATAGTGTTCACAGGGCACAGGACCATATGGGTCCACACCCTACAGGTCAATCCTTCACCATGGCCTACGGAGCTTAACGAAACTCACTTCCACATTGTGTCTTTGTCTCTACTCACTTCCAACTTCTAGAAATTCCCCTCATTCACTGGACATATTCAGATTTTATCTTATCAGCCTGGAATTCTATTTTCCACAATTCTTCCCCCATCAAAAAATTCCTTCAAGGCCCAGCCCAAATGCCATACATCTCCATGAAAACTTCCAATCCCCAAGCTTCCAGAACACGGTCGCAGAATATACTGCTTACATGCCTACTAATATGGTTTGGCTGTCTCCCCACCCAAATCTCATCTTGAATTGTAGTTCCCATAATCCCTACATGTTGTGGGAGGGACCCAGTGGGAGGTAATTTAATCATGGGGACAGTTACCCTCATGCTGTTCTCATGATAGTGAGTGAGTTCTCACAAGATCTGACGATTCTATAAGGGGCTTTTCCCCCTTTTACTCGGCGCTTATCCTTCCTCTGTCCATGTGAAGAAGGAATGTTTGCTTCCCCTTCCACCATGATTGTAAGTTTCCTGAGGCCTCCTCAGCCTTGCAGAACTGTGAGTCAATTAAATCTCTTTCCTTTATAAATTACCACTCTTGGGCAGTTCCTTATAGCAGCGTGAGAACAAACTACATCTACATAGCACTCTTTCCATACTGCCTTGTATTGCTTCTTTTTTTTTTTTTTTTTTTAAGACAGAGTCTCACTTGGTTGCCCAGGCTGGAAAGCAATGGCACAATCTTGGCTCACTGCAACCTCTACCTCCTAGGTTCAAGCTATTCTCCTGCCTCAGCCTTCCAAATAGCTGGGATTACAGGCACATGCCACCACACCCAGGTAATTTTTGTATTTTTAGGAGAGATGGGGTTTCACCATGTTGGCCGGGCTGGTCTCAAACTCCTGACCTCAAGTGATCCTCTTGCCTCGGCCTCTCAAAGTGCTGGGATTACAGGCGTGAGCCATCGTGTCCGGCCTGTATTGCTTCTTGAGTGTGGGATCTATGTTGCTTCTTGAGTGTGGGATCCATATCACATTCAGCTTTCAAATTTCTAACTTCACTGAACAGAGTGCTTAACACGAAGTAGACACTCCACTCAGTAGACTAGTGGTTCTCAAATTTGTTGAAACACAGATTGCTGAGCCCCACCCAGAGAGTTTCAGATTCAGCCGGTCCTGGGTGAAGCCTGAGAATCTGCATTTCTAATAATCTCAAGTGACGCTCATGCCACTAGCCTAGGCACTTGGAGAAGCACTGTAAGAGGTGTTTGTGATGTAAATAAAAGATGGAATGGGTAAAAATTTCCCTTAAAAATCCTATCACCAAGGGCTCCAAAAATGAGCCTTCAAACGACCAGGATAAAAGAAATATATTACCAACATTTACTTCTAGATAAGAGGCAAAAATAGAAGCGCACAAAAAAAGAATGGCAAAAAAAGATCAGGGAACCAGTTGAAAAACGAAAACCATCAGAAAAACTTTAGGGACACCACTGGTTGGTTTCCTTTTAGCCCAACCTGATAACTTCTTATAATCTGACCACGAATTAAAAATAAGTTCATTTTTCTTTTTTTTTTTTTTAAACAGAGTCTCACTCTGTCACCCAGGCTGGAATGCAGTGGCACGATCTCAGCTCACTGCAACCTCTGTCTCCCTAGCTCAAGTGATTCACATGCCTCAGCCTCCTGAGTAGCTGGGACTACAGGCATGCGCCACCACACCTGACTACTTTTTGTATTTTTAGTAGAGATGGGTTTCACCATGTTGGCCAGGCTGGTCTCGAACTCCTGACTTCAAGCCACCTGCCCGCCTCAGCCTCCCAGGGTGCCAGTATCACAGGCATAAGCCACGGCACCCGGCAATAAGTTCATTTTTCAGCCACATATTTTTAAATATTCTAGGGAAACACTCTGACTCAGTAAAACCAAAATTGGGAAATTTTCATAAGAAAATAATCAGAAATGAATGTCAAAATGATGCACAAGGAGAGTTGTGAAGCCTTGTTTATAATAACCAGAAATTTGGAACAACTTAAATGTTTGGCAAAAGAAATTATATTCAATAAATTATGGTATGTCCATAAACAGAATGCTATAAAACCTTTTCAAATGTCCTTACAGGGGAATATTTATTGATACAGAAAAGATGCATGAGACAACAAATGAAAAAAGAATCAAGCTAAAAATTAGTTTAAATAGCATGATCTAACTCGACAAAAACCACAAATAGATACAGAGAAATAGATAAAAATAGAGATATGGATAGAGAGCTATTTATCAAATTGGGAGTTAGAACAGAAATTATTTTTTAATTTTAACATTTCTAGTTCAATCATTTCTACAATAAACACATACTGCTGTGTAATTTATTTACAGGGTCTTAAAACATAAATGATAGTCTGTGGGCGGTTTATTCTCTCCATTTCTTCTCATGAAGGACCAAGGAGTTGAACTGAAGCCTGAGCGTCTGTATAAGCTTTTCCCCATGCTGCTTTTTTTTGCAAACACCAACACAATTTAGGCTCCATTTATAAGGCATCTGGTGCACCAACCCTCTTTCTTGGTGCTTACTGGACCTGCTCAGGGTTAATTTCTAACTCAAAGAACCTAACTTGGAATAACTCCGTACCACCAGCAAAGCGACTGGCTTTGGGGAATGACATTTACAATGTATCCACTGTTATTTGGTCACCCAGCAAACTGTCATTTTTCAGAAACCAGGGCTGTCTCACAGACTGGCTTTCAATAAGGTGGTTTGCTTAGCAACTGCCAAGGAATTAAGAAGACAGAATAAGGCATCCGCCAGAGATATTTTATGACCAAAATGAGCTGCACTCATGTGTCTGGTTGTGTTCAAGGTAACCAAGTAAGAGATAACACCCGACTATTTTTGCATCATGAGGAAAAATACTTGGCTTCTGCCCAGAAGGGCAATTATCTCAAAGTCTTGGCAGGCCCCATGGTATGAGAAATGGTAACTGATACGGGGGTAAAAAAAAAAAAAAAATCACTGACCTTCATAAATACTGATGATATGAGGATGGTTGAGAGATGACATGATCTCAATCTCTCGTCTGATGTGAACCATGTCTTGTTCATCCTTAATTTTGTCCTTACGAATGGATTTTATAGCAACCTATAAAGTCAGGAAATGAAATGTTATTCAGAGAACTAAACAGATGCAAATCAGCCATTGGGGGAGTTTGGAAAATAAATACAGATGTTACTTGTTGGCAGAACCGACAATAACCAAAACAAAGCTTGGAAATGCCCCCTTGTCATGTCTTTCATACACAGCAAAAACACCCTTCTCCCGGCAACAGAAAACATCAGGTTTGACAGCCTGGGATTTGTGATGGTGGTTTTGTTTTTGTTTTTGTTTTGTTTTGTTTTTGTTTTTTCGTAAAGCAGAGGCTGCTTAACATGGCCAGAGTCATTTACTCGAAGAATCCTGATGCTTTGAAAAAAGAAAAAAAGGCAAGTTCAGTTTACAGGGTATTGATGATTAAACATGGTTAGGTGAAATTGGTACCACTCAGTTCCACCGTGCAGCTGCCACAGCAGTGGCTATAAAAAATCATTACTGCCTGGCCAACCTCGAGGCCAGCTCTGCCTCAAGCCTCAGCTTTTAAGACTCCAGGCTATGCTGTGTTTACGCAAGGGCTCAGAAGCGAATTCCTTCCTACATCCTTCCTCTTGCCCAAGCCACCTTCAATAGCACATGGTATGACCAGAGGGCTCTTCTGGAAACAAATCAGGGTAAAACAAAGGTAGTGACAGCTCATCTCCCTGCCCAGTCCCTGTCAATTCCCAAAGCTCAGTGCCAATGTTGCAAATCCAAACTGCAGAGACCTGCCAGGGCCAACACATGGAGCAATTACTCAAAAGAAACACACCGAGAAAAAGGCAATGAATGACAATAGGAACTTAATAAGGAAAAGTGTGTTCGCCAATGGATTCATCTTTGCTCATAAACAAGCTGGTCAGTAACTTAATCAGATTGGCTCTAAGGGGGCCAAAAACTACTTCAGGAAGGGAGTATCCACAGGTAACAAAGAAGCCCACCAATCAATTTGCTGCCGGATCAGAAAGCCTGCCTAGTTCCCTTCCAGGCTGGTCCTCTTGTGACCTCAACTCTCACCTGTGGAGGTCAGGTAAACTTTCCTAGGGGAAAGGCAGCTAAACCATCCTTCTGGATTATAAAGGCATACAGTCATCTGGAGCAAAGAAAGTCCTCATTATCAGCAGCCCACGGCCACACCTTGCCTATCACACAGTCAACCCCAGCCAGCCTCAGCAGGAATATATTCACTTTTAGGAGCACGTGCTACTTCTGACTTGTACCAGCTCTCCACCAAGCACTACAAACAAAAACATTTCTAAAATGCATCAGTCCATCTATGACTCAACAAGAACTGGGTAGCTGTTATGACTGTTTTTGCTATGTATTGACCTCCCAAAAGACAGGTTATGTCTGACTAGCAGCTCCTGGGATTTCTCCTTTGCAGTCCTTACCCCAGTTGTGATTAAATCAGCATTTGTGTCTTTACTTGACTCTACACTGGTAGGGATCTCATTCATTGCTTTATTTAACTTCCAGTCCTTAACACCATGCTTGGCATACGGTAGACCCGAGAAAACATTTAGCGTAGGCAGGTAGGCAGGTAGAAAAAAAACGAAGGAAAGACGAAGGGAAGGAGGAAAGGAGGGAAGCTAGAGGGAGGGGAGGGTTGCTGTTATTAATTGATGCAAGCTCAGACCAGAGAGGTGGTAGCAGAACTGGGGCAAAAAAGGGGGGAAACCACCCCAGTTAAATAATACTGCCACGACAAGCATAATAGTAAGAAGATTAAGAATTTCTTTAACATCTATCTACATAGGCAATAGAGGAATAGATAAACAAATATAAAACACAGGAGGCCCTGCTGTAAACCCAGGGGCAGGCTCCACCTCCCTTCGACCCTGGGTGGACCCATGGCTGGATAGAAGGAGGCTGCATGGAGATGAATGAGCCTTCCAGCTTAAAGGCCCCTTTTCAGCAGAGAGCCATGACAGCCCCATTCAGTACAGGGCAAGAAAAACTTCCCTTCACTTACGTCAAACGTAAAGATATGACTGGATGGCTTTATTTTATCTGAGGAAGGGCTGTAATCCTGGGACCTTGTTCTGGGAGGAAGCAGACAGTGAACACACACAGGCTGTGGAGGGTGTGGGTGGCTGCTGGAACAACTCCTACATTCCTCCATAAGCTAAAGATGGCCGAGGGTAGAAACCACCCCTTTGATTATGCAGCAAGCTGAACTTGGCCTCAAGGAGGCTCTATTGTCAAGTTACAATAGGCATAAATTCTTCACCATGCAGGGTCAGAGGAGGGTAGCAACATTCTAAAGGGTAAAAAAATAAGCCCACTTGCTGATTCCCCCTAACAGTCCAGCGAGGCGGAGGGTCCCATGGTGCAATCGCCAGGGGATGCTTTCAGCTGGGTGTGAAAAGGAAAAGTGCCCACATTCTCATCAAGCCTTGCTCAGCACTGAGGAAACTAAAAAGGCTCCATAAATGTTAATAAGCATAGTGGCTGTCTCTCCACAAAAATTTTCCCTTTTCCTACAATGATTTTTCCACTGAAAATGTAAAAGAGGGTGCATTCTGCTCCCCTGTTTCAAAGGGGTGACAGGAAGTCAGGAGGAGACAAATGCTAGAAATCACTCTCATCTGTGCACCTGCCAAGGCTGGAGGGAAGACATTCAGCTCTATTCCCAGAGTGGTGGCGGACCCATCCAAGGTTCAGACAGCCAGTTAATGACAAAACAAAAAAGCAATACTACTACTAATAATAATGGCCAGCATTCATTAGCCACTTAACATATGGAGCAGACACCGTGCTGAATGCTTTACATGCCAGGGATCTTTGCACCCTTCTCATTTAAGCCTCAGCTTCACACCACCCTCTTAGGGAGATCCTTCCTGATCCCTCTAGCTGATAAGGCCACACTTATGGCCACCTCCCTCTCTCTATACCCTTCCCATTTTATCTTCTCTGGAGCATTTCACACCAACTACTTTATTAGCCGCATATTCAGCCTGTTTTTGTAGGACCCAGGGAGCTAAGAATGATTGTCATATTGTTTGAGGGTTGTTAAGGAAAAAAAAAAAAAAAAAGAAAAACTCTAAACGCAGCTCCTGCAAAAGTGTCTGCTTCAGGAAGTTGAAGGATACACTGAGCCAGTGCACAGACAGTATTGCATAATGCTTAGGAACATGGCTTTAAGTCCAGGCTAAAACCACCCTCTAGCTGTGTGACCCTGGGCAGGTTACATAACCTCTCTGTGCACCAGTTTTCTCATTCATCTAGTAGAGAAATAATAGTACCTGCCTCATAGGTCCTGGTGAGGATTACATGTCAGGTGCTCAAGAATACACCTGGGCCAGGGGGTAACTGCTAAATAAGTGTCAGTCTTTTTTAACCCAGAGTGAGTGTTCTGTAAGTAGAACCTTCCCTTCTTCCTTTCTTTTTCAGAGCAAACTTGAATTCCTCCTGGCTCCTCAAGAGACAGTGAGCGGAGGTCTTAGGGACATGTTTTCATAGTACATAAAGGACAAGAGCATCTCCATCCTGGGTGTTTACATTGCAACCTCATCTGAAATCAGGAAGATCAGATCAGCTGGTCACACACCATTATCAGCAGGGCTCCTGAGTCCAAACCAGACAGGAGGATGAACACCTTGAACCCAAAAAGCAATCCCAGGAGCATTTCTCCACCCGCTCCCACACTGTCTCCTTTCACCATTCAGCTGAACAGGGCACAAATATGTTCCTACTTAAAATCAAAACTCAGCCTCAAGATATTCACACTTCAGCCTTTATGAAATTTGACTGTTCATCCACTTGTTCTTTTTGAAAACCTACCATGTACCTGGCTACACAGAAGGGAGCCAGCCTCCCTCAAGGTGGGAGGTGGGGTGGGGAGGGTACGGGCAATAAGCAAAACTCACACCAGTAATTACATAATTACCCTCATGGCCAGGGCTACCAAAGAAATGCACAGACATGCCCGGCATTGCAGAGGAAACCTCCTCTCCAGTTTTCCTCAATTCTCACATCTACAAAGAAACACAGAGGTAAGGAAGGGGCCCAGCAGGAAGAGATTACCAAATGTCTGAAATCACACACCCTCCACCCCCAAAAATCCCATTTGTTCCTGTACAAGTCAGAGAGCCTGAGAGGAGGGGGGAACTCAGGTGTTTGAGCCCGACTCACAGTACAGCCACGTTCATAAATGTTCCCAAGTCTAGACAGTACCATGTGCCTTATAAAATGGTCTGCTTTTAAATAAGGCCACCCTATGGTTTAATGTTTAAACCTTCTGCAGCAGCAGGTTTGGTGGAGAACCTGTAAATCCCGCCCCGCAGTGCCTGCCTGTTTCAGAGGCAAACTCAGCCCAGCCAATTCTGTTACATGCAACAGGCACAGCCTCCTCTTGAGGGTTGGAGGTTTTTCCTTTTTTGAATAATCACCAAAAACCACCTGCTCTGTGGCCTGCTGGGCATCCTCTCCCACATTGGCTGCTGTGGGTGTTCAGAGTTTGGTGACCTAGGAAGGGCTGCGGGATGCAGAGTAGAAGAGTAAATGCTCAGACTGTCACTGGCTGGGTGACCTCAGGCAAGCCCAAACTTCCCAGGTCTCGGTTTCCTCACCTGTAAAATGGGGTTACAAAATCCTGTTTCTTGGGGTTGTGAAGAGTGGAAACTAGGTAAGTAAAGGCCCCAGCACACAATATTCACTGAATGGCAGTGATTATAAACCACACTTAAGAGGTAATGAGCCCACAGCAAATCATATCATAGGTCTCTTGGCTCCTCTCCACCCCCACACATATCCTCCCCTCCCCACATTTGCACAGTGGCAAAAGCAGGTTAAAATTAATATCCGGCCAGCCCCAGGGTGTCCTGGTGTCTTATGGAGAGGACGCCTGTGTAGTGTAGGACCAGCCTTCGGGGCGTGGCAGAGAGTCTGGGCAGGTTGTATGCCGTCGAGGCTCTAACCAAGAGAATCCCTGCCCTCCTCCTTTTGCAACCATCTCCCTGCATGCTCATTCATTGATATAAGCTGGACTTCAAGGAGTATTCTTGAAGTGCCTCTCAAATAGGAGTCACCCACGCATCTTGTAAAAGTGCAGATTCTGAATCCATAGGTCTGGGTATCCAGCCTGGGATTCTGCATTTCCAGCAAGGTCCCAGGTGATGCCAGCCCCAGGGACCACACTTGAAGTAGCCAGGTCTTAGTGCTTTGTCTTTGACCCTCAACATTTTTAAATCAGTGGCAATATTCTTAATAATAGCAATAATTAATATTTCTTAGGTGTTAATCATGTGCCAGTGGACCTTATCTCATTTAAGCCTACCTACAATCCCATTTTACAGATGAGAACATTGAGGCCAGGAAAGATAAATATTTCCCAAAGTTACATAGCCTGTAAAAAAAAAAAAAAAAAAAAAAAGTGGAGCTAGAATTCGAGCCCAGAGGCTGCTGATTTTTAAGGCTATGAATAAAGTTGGGATGAATAGAAAACATCACAGGGAACAGAATCTCCTGTAGGATCCGAAAGGGTCCCTAAAGCCTAGTGAGATGGACCCCCATCCAAGCAGATGAAGTTTTACAGGGTCATATGTGAGGTCCCAAAAGGAGGGACTGGAGGGCTGAGCAGCAGGGAAGAAACACAGTCATAAATATGGCATTAGCATCACTTAGTGAGAACAAGTTTGCATCCTAATCCCAGCAACACGAGCTGGCAACTTCCCTGCCATTCACAAGGTGTGATCTCATACCCAGGCACGTTCCACGGGAGCTGCAGGGCACGAAGTCAGAGGCAGCTCAGGGGATCTCTCCTTACCTAGGAGCCCAGAGGCCACCTGCAGCAGGAGCAGGCAGCCAAGCCCAGCTGGAGGCTGTAAAGTGCTCCTGCTCTTGCCTGGGAGATGCACAGAGTGTGGGGCAAGGCACAGCCCCACCGAGGCCACACCGGTCCAAAGCTCCCAGGATCACCAAGTGGCTTTCACTCAAAAAGCCTCTGGCTGAGGACAGTCACCACGATGATGCCACCCATCTTGCAAACAAAGCCCCTAATTAATTAAATGACCCCCGGCTCTTTAGGGAGGGGCCTGGCCAACTCAGAACAACACCCCAGCAAGTTGCTGTGATGCAACGGGCCCCATGGGAACCAAGCCAGCTCTGCCTGGGGGCCCATGGGCCTCTTCTTCCCTTCCTCTTTAGCCTGTTGGTTCATGTCCTACATGAATGTATTTCAGAAAAAAATGGACTGGAAGCCAAGAGTTGTATCAACAGGCTCTGAGGCGAGGCACTGAAGCCAGGGAGCATGGTATGTGTAGCTAGGAGCTTTTCCTTCAAAGAGTGGCATCCCCTCACTGGCCCTCATCAGCCCTTTAATCTTGTAAGAGGCTCTGAAAATTTAATCCTCTGTAACTTGGTTCTCAAACCTCTATTTCTCAAAATTCTACATAAAAGAGACGATGATTCCTGTGATGATATTGATTTCTCTCCTGCCATAAAAAATGCATTCTATTTTCAGAACATAAAAAACAAAGCAGATTCGTGCTTGACTGGGCCTGGGCCAGCTCAGGAGGACCTCAGGGCTGGGACATTTTTATCTACAGGGACAGTCATTCCTTGGTCTCTAAGACTCACCCCCACCCCTCTCCCCTTCAAAGACTGAGCTAAGAATGTCATTGTAAGTGGTGATGCCACAAGAGAAGTGGAATTAATGACTAAGAAATCATAGGCAGATTCACACTCCCTGTTGAGGTTTGTAAACATAAGATACAAACCGTGGCTGACCAGGCAAGAACCAAAGAAATAGCAAAAAGGCCGCCGGGAAGTTCGTGCTGAGTGGGCATGCCAAAAGTGAGCCACAAACCCGCCTGAAAAGGACAGTCAGAGACTCTAGAGCACTATCTGTCCAACGGTGGTGAGCAGATCACCTGCCTCCGATCCCTGGTTAGGGGGAAAGGGGAAACTGATTACTAAAATGCAGATTTCTGGGCCCACCCCAGAGCTAGTGAATGAAGGTGGCAGTGTTCAGGGTAGGGGGCAGACCTGGTATCAGCATTCTTTACAGCCTCCCAGGTGATTCTGCTGCACTCTGAGGTTTGAGAGCAGTCACCTTAAAGCAGGGTAAATGTGACCCTGATGACACCTATTGTTCTGTAGCTTAAACAGAAAGCAGTTATATTACACACTAGATGACTGATGAAAATTAATGAACCTTCCGTTTATACAGAGAGGAATTAAACACAGGCTTCCTTGAGGGGGCTCAGTGACTTGAATTAATTTACCCCTGCTAAATGGAAAGTTTGCTTCCAACGGGTATCTCCCTAGTCCCAGCCCGAGGAGGGCCTGTGGATGAAGTGAGGCCAGGGAATGTGGGTGTGGATGGGTTACTTCACAGTCTACACACACAACCCGGAGCACGAAAAAGCCTCTGGTAACACAAGAGACGCTAACACAGACAATATCAGATTCAAAGAAAGACTGAAAATGCCAGGCCATTTAGCTGAGACTGGAGTTGCCAAGCAGCTGTTTATTTTTGGACTTTCACATCTCTGAAGCCAAATGCAACACCAAATCAGAATTCTAAAGTGCAACTGTTTTTCTTCCAGGTTACAATTGCCCTGGGGAGGGAGAGAAAGGGCTGGGCCAGAGGGCTGAGGTTGCTTACAACTTGGACAGCCTCAACTGGTAGCATCTGATCACTCTGACACTGTTTATAACAAGGCTTGGATAAGCTTAAGGTTGTGCAACTTTTATTTATCAACCTCCAAACCCAGAAGAACCCGAGCCAGTACTGCTAAGAAATCCAGCATCTGCACCTTGGGCTTGTCATCAGTCACAGCAACCCAGCCAAGGCGACTCCTATAAGGAGAGGGACTCGGATAATCACGCCACCGGCTCAGTTTCCTCACCTGCAAATGAGGATGATGATGTTACCAACCTCACAAGGTTGCTGTGGCAACATGGCAGATTGTGTATATGATGGAAGGCAGAGAAGGCAAATAGTACCTACGGCAGAAGCCAAAATGAGCACTGTTATCATGAGTAGATGTTAGAGCTGTAAGGACTTAGAATGCTCTATGCCAATCTCCTCATGTTACAGATGGGGAAACCGAGTCCCAGGCAGGTTAAAGTACATACAGGCCCCAAGTTCATGAAGTTATCAGCAGCACTGGAATTGCAACAAGAGAGTCCTGATTCCCACTCCAGGAAGGATAAACACTCTGAGCAAGGGGTCCTTCCTAACCAAATACTAAGCCACAGTGAGCAGCAGGGCTGAAACTGCCACAAAAAAAATTCGACATTTACATGGGAGGCTGGCTCCAGTCACAGCCAAGTCCCCAGAACTGTTGCATCATTAATAAACCGAGATGGGAGTGGCAGATACTCTTCAGGGTGCTTACAAATCATGACTTGTGCTGCAGCTTGGTGCATTTCACCTCCATCTAATGTCTGTCCTCACATAGCTATGCCAGCTATGCTGTTTTCAGTTCAGTTCAGTTCAGTTCTATCCAAACTTTCCTCCAATTTCTGAAGACTGATTTAATATCACCCATGAATACGCATACTTGGGAAGTTTTCATCCTATTATTTCTTAATTCATTGCAAACACTGCTATTAAATGATAACTTCAGGCCACTACTGAATCACTAAACTTGCGGGCAATGAGCTAGGAACACAAAGACCTAAGAAGCAAAATTAGTTTTCCAAAGGGAAAGGAAATTAGTCAGTTGAGTTTAGCTGATCCAGGTGAGCAGAACCAAAAAAACTTTTCTTCATTTCTTAATATGGTAAAATACAACAAGCAAAAAAGAGGCATGACTTTCTATCTTATTTTATATTTTAATCATGAATGGTTTTATAAATAAGTGAAAGAGAAGATTCTGCAGAAGTTATTTTTATCCAGACAGAATCTATTCTGTTTAGAAAACTGATTTATAGCAATGTACAAGACCTATCGGATAGGGCGGGAGCAACCGTGCAGGCTGCAGTCCGACCCCAAAGCCTCTGGAGAGCACTCAGGAGCCCCCGAGGCCTCTCTCATTATCTCCTCACAAGCATCTTTTTCCTTCCAAGAGAAGCTCTCATTGTCCATTATTCCTAGAGTTAAAAGGCTGGTCCCTCCTCCCCAGCCTGTTGCAAGATCCATCGGGAGGCTTGTCATCTCCCTCATTAGTGCTCCACAAGCCTGCCTGCTGGGATGCTCTTGCTCATTGCAAATGCACAGCCCCAAGAAACCGCAGGCTGAGCTGAGGAGTGTGCTCGGCCCCAGATGAGCATTTCCTGCCATCCCATCATGGGGATGAGCCTCGCCCAGTACTCAACTCTCAGTTCCTACCCTCAAGGAAGCTGGGGCAGGGGTCTGTGGTCATCTCAGAGACCCAAGTTGTGCCCTGGGTTGGGGAGTGTGCTCATGCCCCTAGACATGGCACCTGCCATTTTCTCTGCCAGGATCCTCCACATCCTGTCCTCGCCATTAACATTTTCGGTTGGCCAACTCCTCTGCATCCATCTGCTGCAGACGTGGCCCATCCCCTGCAATGACCCCTTTGCAGATATGGGTCCCCTTTTATAACCTCGCTCACCATTGCTCATAAGCTTCATTTGCACGAAAATCATTTCTGTTTTATGCACCATGGCATCTCCAGTACTAAGCATGTGCCTAATGTACAGTATATACAAAAAAGCTGTTGCTAAAATGGAGCCCAAGTATTAAGAAGGACCCTTGACAAACAGAAAACCATAGTGGGACATCTGATCATTCCAGCCAACCTAAACCCCAGTCATCTGCCGCTGAGCCTTCTTTTACTCGCTCACTTTTCAAATGTGGAATCCCTTCTTGTCCCAAAATCACCGAGCCTGAACTTCCTCATCTTCCAAATGGAGATAATAACAGTGCCCACTCCAGACGGGTTGGGGGTGATTCACAATAAAAGCTAGCAGTCATAATAATTACCAGTTATCAAGCCCTCACTATGTGCCAGGCCTTCAGTACCTTTCTGTTAAGCCTCTCAACCTCTCACTCATTAAATTCTTACAAAAACATTATTGTTTCTGCCTTCTCAATGAATATAAACTGAGTCTGAGGGAAGTTAAGTAACGTGCCCTAAGGCACATAAATAAATAGGAGGTCTGGGTCTCCATACGCTGAAAGGCCATACTCTTAACCTCTGAAGCACACTGACAAAGCAATCAGCACAGTGCCTGGCACATAGTAGGTGTTACATAAATATGAGCTGAATCAGAACCTCTGGACAAGAAGGCCCCATCGAGGCCGCACTGCCTTGTCCCCAACAGAAGTCCGTTTGTTAGCTAATATTTAAACCACTTCCATCTTCAAAAGCACATCTATCAATCAGTGTTCCTGCTGCTTTCTGTGGGACCAGGTGGGCAAAAGGCAGAATTGTATGGGAGGGGCTGGGAGGCATGTCCCTAAAACGATGTGAGAATGAGTCAATTCCACAGCAAGCAATTGTGGAAAATCTGTTCTGGATAAGGCATTGATCCAGTCCTAGAGAACATGACCTAGACCTACCCTTCAAGTTGCCTACCATCCTACTGGAAAGGCCAGTAGACACAGGGGCTCCTCCCTGCCCAGCCCCTCCCTATTCACCCTCCTTTTGGGAGGAACACCCTGACTTCACTGTGAGGACTATTCCTACCCCCAAGATGCCTTTTGAAAGAGACCAAGATACTTCACCCTCTCCCATGCCAACAGGCAGGCACACGACTCTAGAGCTAGCCCTGGAGATGCTCTTTCTAAGGTTTCAAGAACCATCCCAGCAAAGTGTTCTTTTGGGAGCCCACAGACACATGATGTGTATGCACAGAGATGGGGCCTCTTGAGAAGTCATTCCATGCATGGCTCCCCCATTTCTATCCCTGTGTCTTTCTCACGCTCCTAAATAACTATCAATTCAAACCAGAAAACCGAGTCTCACTTTGCTCAGCTATTCATTTTCCCGTTTCCAAAAAAAAGCCAAGGCAGTGTTGCTGCTGCTTCTCTCTCATACTGCGTGCCTTACACTCAGTCATCTCCTCTGTAAAATGGGCCTACTTCACTTGACCGGTACTAGTTGAAATGCAGTCTTCAGGACCCACATAGATGTCATTTTTATAATAACTTCATCAAACACCACAAAAATGCAATATCAAATTATTGTGGAGCTTCATCCCATTTCAGGGGAGGGATTCAGTAAGGATAACATTGACCTACTTTGCACAAAGGTGCAGGAAGTCCAGCTTCATTCTCTGCCAAATAATGTTCACACCTACAAACTATTTACCTGCCACTGTCCATGCTACATGACAGTCAGTATATAGCCTAACAAAAGGGAAGGTCATTCATTGTCAATGCCCCAGACATAGCAAGCAGAGACTGCAAGCCAGGAACTGCTGTGTTCCCCTCTGTGTCCTCAATATCTAGGAAAGGATCTGGCTCTATAGTAGTAGACTTCCAATAAATATTTGTTGAGCTTAATTTTATCAAAAATGATGACTATCATAAGTCTTAATTTGTATAAGAATTATTCCTTTCTTACCTATCCACCCACTACCTGGCCCAATATCTACAAGTTGCTGAAGTCGGGCAATCTACCCAGATTCCACTCTGGTCCAAGTTGCCTCTGTACTTGTGGCTAAGACCACAAATCCATGGAGGCAATACCATGTTGTATGAATGGCCTCCCACCTATAGATACAATGTCATCCCACTTCATTTTATTGCCCCCACCACCACCCCATGAGATAAGCCAGAAATTTTGCAGGAGAGGAAAACAGAAACCAACAAGAACTCCCCAAGTTTCCACAGGTTACAAAGGCCCCACCCAAGTTTCAACCCAGGTACTTGGATCCAGTGGCCAATGCTGCTTCCACTGGACCACGCCTGTTTCCACATTTGTCAAATCTATGGAAATATGTGGTAAGGAAGAAAACACTCTTAGCCCTGGCATTGTGATGCTTCCTTTCTCTGGAATGTAAAGCCTTGGGGGAAACTAGCTCAGATAGCAGATTGCTCAAATGTCGTGGAAGGTCTGGTCGGGGAGCTAATCAGAACAATTTGAATGTGCGGCTAAGCAACGACACTCCTTCCTGGATCAAGCGTTGCTTTGATGGCAATACTTTATAAGAACCATTCCCTTACAACAAAACTGTCAAATCCAGCAACCACAGGCCAGAAACATCCCTGCGGAACCCCGCCAAGCTGCTTTCTGATGTACTGTACACACAAATACCAATATTCCCCAGATGTTCTCCACGTAAAACATTTGGTTTGAGACACTGCTCTTCTTTCCCAAAAACTCTTACATTTGTTTAATGGACTCATACAGTTCAGCTAAAATATCCTGGAGCAGACATCTGAAGCCAGCCCGGCTCTAATGTGAGCATCCCATCTGCAGAAAAGACGAACAAGTAAATAAGACCATCCTTCCCAAGATTTATGCTCCTTGCATCTTTAAGCAGGTCATAAAATGTAAGCTATGTAAGGATAATAATGCAAGTTGCTTTCAAGTGTATTTCTGAGTCCATCTCAGTATTAATCTAAGACTGATGTTCCAACAGAGACTGGGTCTGGCATGCTAACAAGGGGACTAAATTCTACTTCTTACTCCCTCAAAAAAGAAATCTAAAAATCTGTCACTTGAGCAACATAGACGACTGAGATAAAGGTAGGTTTTTCCTGGTTTTAATTATCCAAATATAGTAATAGCTTCTTTATGCCAAAACCACTATCTCTTAACCTGTAGTGTAAAACACAGGTAAGAGGTAGCAAAATAGGAAATGCACTTGACCTTGAGTCAAGAGACCCAGCTCAGCCACATCCTGAGTGACCCCGACCAGCCTTATTTACTCCAAGGTGGCTCATCCTGTTACCCAGAAAACACGACTTCATGCTTGGAGCGCCATTCAGCCCTGAAGACTTTGGGGAATGGAAATAAGCCCTTAGAAATGCCACTCAAAGAAATGCCATGGATTCCATGCACGGCGCCCCTGCAGATGGTCACCCATAGTTTTTCTACTAACACAATTACGAGGAAAGCTTAGTCACAGAAAATCTGTAGGGAAGCTGGAAAAATGGAACTAGAAAGCTGCTAGACACAGCCTCACTGACAGAAGCAAGACATGACAACTCACTTTCCCCTTAATCTTTAACTTTTCTGTATCTGGCGAGTTTTCAGTATTGAGCATGCACTATTTTCGCTAAGGGAAAAGAAGAATTTTATTTTTTAAAAAGGTCACAAAGAGGAATGAAAGTTAATAAGGGAGATGACAGACACAAACTATAAATAGCAGACATGAGAACTCCAAAACACAGTACAGAGGACCATTGAGGAGAATTTTCTCAAACTCATCAAGAAAAAGTTTTCACTACCTTCAAGGAACTTTGTTTTAAGAAGGCAAGAAAGTGTGCATCCCGATGAGAAAGATTTCCTGAAGAAATGCCTACAATGTTTAAGAGGATTGGCTCTTAAATGGGTGAGCTTCAATTATCTGGAAAAAAATATATTTAGAGCTCTGTATTATAACTTATTAGTATTTCCACTTAACCAAAGCATCCGATTAACCAGCGTTCTCCATTCCCTTGACTGAGGCTCATGGCAGGCTGAACACTAGGGGCTGTTGGGCTACTCTCTGCTTTTCCCACACCAGTCCACACAATGAGCCAACTACCTACCCTCATCTCAGCCAAGTCTACCACTTCCAATATGGGAGAAGTCTCTACAGACCATGGCCTCCAACAGGACCAGAAACTTACAGCACCACTGCAACTGGCCCTTTGCTAAGGATAAGAAGTCCAATTTCAGACTTAGATTTGCCCTCATCATTGCCAAGAAAAGGCAAAGTGATGTGAGATGGCATAGAGAAAATGCCCAATATTGTGCCCAACATCCAGTATATGCTCCAAAAATGCTGGCTGTTCTTATCATTTTTATTATTATAATAATAACAAACAGACGTTATGCAGAGGCGCGTGCAAATACAAACACCACAATGAGAACTTCAAAATCTGAGACTCAGAGGACGATGTCGGGGGCAAAGTGAGAAGGGGGCTGGGAGAAAAGGAGCAGCTGTCGCCTCTTCTGAGAAGCCATTTCAGGTCACCCCACTAACAGAAGTCCCTCCAAATGTACTTCTGTAGCCCCCAGGGAATTGATTTCGCAGGATGGAATTATTTCCCTGAAATAAACAGACAGTCAAAGGTCACTACAACTGGGGCCTAAAAAGAAAACAAGCCAGCTGCTGATTTACAGGCAGCCTATGATGCAAGATAGCAAGAGGTCTCGGCCCAGGTCCAGTGCAATGGCTTCGGACACACCAGTCCCACAGGGGCGAGGATGGAGGAGGGGGCTCACCTTCCTGTAAGCAAGGTCCCAGCTTGACCAGGCATGGATGGGGACACCTTCAGGAGAGCAGACCCTTGAACTTCTGCTGTCAGCATGCTCTAGCCAGTGGCTCTCAGCCCTAGCAGTGCATTACAGTGACCTATGGGTCTGTTTAAAAATACTGATACCTGAGTTCCTTCCCCAGACAGCCTCCTTTAGTTAGCCTGGGGTAAAGTCCAGACATCAGTGTTTTGAAAAGATCCCAGGTGATTCTCATGCTCAGCCAGGCCTGAGAACTAGCCACATAGTGGAAAGAACCCACAGCGGGGTCAGGCAGACCCAAGCTTTTAACTCCAATGCTCTCTTGCTTTCTTGAGCAGATCAGCCATTCTGTCTGAGCATCGGTTTCTTTAACCCTAGAGTGAGGACAATCATCACTCCCCATCACAGAGTTGCTGTGAAGACCATACAAGATAATGCATGTAAACTGCATCACTTAGTGTACCTTGCAGAAGGCACACACAAGGTGGTTTCTAAATGTTAACCCCTCCTCATTTCACGCTTCTCTTTTCAAGGTTCTCCCATGTGGGTCAGGAGTTCGAAGCAGTTCTCAGTTCTAAGGGGTCTCCTGTCTTTCTAAGTGGTTAAAAAAGGGTGGGAGGCTGGGCGTGGTAGCCCACACCTGTAATCCCAGCACTTTGGGAGGCCAAGGCCAGCAGATCACTTGAGGCCAAGCATTCAAGACCACCCTGGCCAACAAGGCAAAACCCCATCTCTACTAAAAATACAAAAATTAGCTGGGCATGGTGGTGGGTGCCTGCAATCCCAGCTACTTGGGTGGCTGAGGCACTGGAAGCACTTGAACTCGGGAGGCAGAGGTTACAGTGAGGCGAGATTGTGCCACCACATTCCAGCCTGGGGTACAGAGCGAGACCCTGTCTCGGGAAAAAAAAAGGTGGGGGGGTGTGGGGAGGGAGGAACATCCCTCCTGAAAAGCAGGTATGAACAAGAGTGCTGACAGAACGGGTTGGTGGATCCCTACACACACAAAACACACACACATGCACACACCCCTATTGGGTAAAACAGCAAAACTATGTAAAAACTGAGTCACAAGTAGCAAAAGTGAGGAAAACCCAATCTTAAAGATTTGCTTTGCTTTTCTCATCTAGAAGAAAACCTATCTTGTGTGCGACACTTTCTCAGAAACTCTTTGCCTGTGCCTCTGTCTCCTCCATTAGACCAAGTGCAAGTCTTATGCCTGGGTGTACTACACAGGGCTGGTGCACAGTAGGCCCAAGGGAATGTCCATTGAACAGTTAAGCTCCTTGGGGGCAGGGGTGGATATTTATAGACCAACAGTGCTCATAACATCCACACGTGGTAATCCCCTAAACAGGCATTTCATAAGTATACTGGAACTTTGATTCCAAGCAACTAGCAGAAAAGGATAAAAAGGCACACTGGGCATTCAGGAGGCAGCTGCCCCAAGTCCAGTGGCCATGAGCGGCAGTATCACAGCAGTTCAGGATTTTCAGATCTTACAAGGAGTGTAAACATGGGCAAGTGACTTAGTTTTCTGTGCCTGTTTATCCGCCTGAAAAATGGGGATGATAATGGTGTTCACCTCTTAGGGTTACCATGGGGATGAATTCAGGTCAGTGACTGACAGGCTTAGACTATCGCCTAGCATGTAATTGCTGCTATGTAATTGTTTGCCATTATTATTACTCCATGATTGGATAACAAGAAAAGAAACCTCAAGTTTCAGGCCCAAATAGGAGCCCTCCATTTATCACAAGAGAAGGTATAGACGAGAGAAAATGGTGTGGTGTATCCCCAAATGAATACAGCAACTAGCTTCCCATTGTCCAGAGCTTTGTTCTCAAAATAAAGACCATGGACTTCCCCCATCACATTCACTTGAGTTGCTTGGTTAAAATGCAGAAGATACTCGGGTGTCCCTAAGTCCCACTCCAACCCTGTTGAATCAGAATCAGACTCTCTGAGGTCAGTGCCAAGGATGGTATATTTTAACAGGTGCACCTAGGAGATTCCCACATCCCTGAAAATTTAAGAGCCACTGGATTGAATAAGCTCCTTACCCAGAGGATCTATGTTTGTTTGCTCATCACTATATACCCAGAGCCTCGCATAACGCCCAACCTGTAGTCCATGCTCGACAAACATCAGATGAATCCATTCCATGGTTTCACCTCTAGAAGTATTTGTTCCATTTGTTTGAAGACTCACTATGTGTTAGGCTCATGCAAAGCAATGCTGATTCAGGCAACTTCATTCATTCTGAAAATCGTTACTGGGTGCTTAGTGCATACCAGGAACTGTTCTAGACACCAGAGATACAAAAAATGTGATGAACGAGGTTGCTCAGAGACATAATACTTTATAGATCATAATGTGTGCTATGGAGCTAATAAAGCAAGGTAAGGGGCCAAGTGTGTGCCACGTCCTCATTCAACCTAGTGTCTACAGCAGCACTAGTCCTGCCCAGCAGAACTTTCTATGATAGTGGAAATGATCTATTCTGCAACATCCCATGATAGCCACTAGCCACATGGGGCTACTGGGCACTTGAAATGTGGCTGGTGCCACCGAGGAACTGAATGTTTTATTTTATTTAATTATAATTAATTTTAACTTTATAGCCATATGTGCCCATATTAGACAGTGCAGGTTGAGAGGCAAAGAGGCAGATATGTGAGCTGGAAATTACAACACAAGGCAACATGAGCTATGAGGAGGGGAAGACAGAGCACCATGTGCTATATCAAATGCCTCTCACCCAATTACCAGATGCCCTGATGTTCTCTGGCTCTGGGAATTGAAAGAACAAGGTCAGGTACGAGGCATTGTGCTTGGGCTGGAATTTTTATAGCCCATGATCAGTTGAAAATGGTATGCAGCCCGGCCAAGCCCCAGAGACTGCAGCTCAGGATCACACCATCATCTGCAAAGCCAGGCCACAGCTGCCAAAGGGATCTCTTTCCTCCCCGTCATTCTGCTGATGGTCATTTTGTCCTTGGCTACAACGTCCCACTGGGTCCGAGACACTGCAAGGATTTTATGAGATTTCTTCGCTTCAAGCGTAAGTACGAGTACAAGCCTCCTAAATTCCACCGGAAAATTGGTGGCTAATCCAAACATTTCATAAAATTAGAACTCATTGTGGGGCTGAATGGAATTCAGACTGTGCCGCCACCAGAGAAATGCAAAATATTCGTTATAATTTTTTCCTTCATGAGCTGTTTTAAGAAGCAAGTGCTTTTTCTGCTTGAAGCAAAGGGGTTGGGGGAAAGGAAGAGTTGTTTTTGTTTTGTTTTCTCTGCGGTTTGCAAAAAGCATCACCAGATGAAAAAGTAAGGAATCCTGCCTGATTCCCTAATCCCTCAACTAGCAGGGATAATAATAAACCATCCCAATCTTAACTGTTCTTGCCTTTATAAAGACAGTATTTTTCCTGGAAAATGGAATTTTTTCCTGGAAAATTTGATTTTTGCTCCTTAATTTTTTCTTAGGCTTCAGCCCTAGAATTTTTATATTCTGGGATCTCATTAGCAGAGGAGATATTGCAATCATTCATGCATGCATGCACATCAGCAATATTAACTTGCCAAGCACTGTTCTAGGCGCTTGGGGTACATCAGTAGGCAAAACTGATGAAAACCCCTGCCCTGGCTTGCCTTTTAGTAGGGGAAGGCAAACAGAAGAGAATTCAGCAACTGCCACTTTGAAACAATTTTGGGGCAAGACATGAAGATTCACAAAATGCAGTTTCTAGAAGCGGCTGGAATGTAAGCTGCAAGGAAGGGAGCAGAAATGTCATCTGTCTCACCATGGCTGTCTCCCTACCATCCAGAGTGGTATCTCACACAGAAAATGCAATCAATAAATATCTGTTAAATGGCCAGGTGTGGTGGCTCATGACTGTAACCCCAGCACTACAGGAGGCTGAGGCAGGTGGATCGCCTGAGGTTAGGAGTTTGAGACCAGCCTGTGCCCCGTCTCTACTAAAAATACAAAAATCAGCTAGGCATGGTGGTGCACACCTGTAGTCCCAGCTACTTGGGAGGTTGAGGCAGGAGAATCACTTGAACCCGGGAGGTGGAGGTTGCAATGAGCCGAGATCACGCCACTGCACTCCAGCCTGGGTGACAGAGCCAGACTCCATCTCAATAAATAAATAAATAAATAAATAAATAAATAAATAAATAAATAAATAAATATCTGTTGAATGGATAACAAATTTTAAAACAAAAATCTGGCCCAGAGCGCTCATCTTACAGATAAGTTAGCTGAAGCCATGGAGGGGCATGTCTTGCCCAAGGTCACACAGCTTAAGTTGTGGCAGTGATGGAACCAGCAGCCAAGTCTCCCAACATACCCAGACTCATAACACTCCACAGCCATTTGACAAATATTTATTGCATTCTGACTGTGTGCCAGGCACTGAACTAGGCACTGGGAGCATATAAATGAGTAAAACATAGAACGACTGGGATCATGAAATTAAGTTCTTCATATTGCTATTTTCCCAAGCACGGAGGCAATTTCTCTGTGCTTTAAGTCCAGCTCCAACAGTGGTTGTAATCATGAACCCTGAAGTCAGACGGTCCAGCCCTACATCCTGTGATCCCGGCTCTGTGACTTCGGGCAAGTCATTGGACTTCCTCTAAGCCTCTGCCTCCTCATCTATGAAATGAATGTGATAATAATACAGGTTCGAAGGCGAAAAAGCACGTAAATAGTTAGAATAGTGCCTGGCACACACTGATCACTCAATGATTCCTGCTATTAGGGTTGTTAAGGGAAAAATGCTCCCTCTGCTCTGGACCTTCCTACACAACCAAATAAGTGGAGATTTCCACTTCATTTTTCTCCTCTCCAGGATCTCTACTACCTGCTTCACGCCCACACACTCATTCATTTCCTCCCTCAGTGTTCCATTTGGTCCTGCCTGAAAAACAGATACCCACTAACCATGAGGATGATGCAAAATGAGGTTCTTCCCAGAGCAGCAAGCACATCACTGCCCTGTCTTTCCAGGCAAACACGTTCACGGCTGGGCTTTGAGCTCACCAGAGAAACAGACCATTAGTCTCCTCCCTGCATGGCTTCTGCTAATGGAAGAAAGAGGTCACTTTCAAATCTACTAAGAATCACACAAGGTAATTATCTTGCCTCAAGGACCACTGAGAGCTTCTAAGGTTTGCTGGCATCTGTCTTAACTGATACTGAGAAAGCCAAGGCTGCCTAACGGATGTGTTTGATAGAAAGTAATAAAATTCTGAGAGATTAAAGAAGAAAAATAAATACAACAAGAAATCAGTCTCCTTAAAAGGACCAGCAAGGAGGGATAAATGTGGACCACAAAGACTAAGGATCTTCAAATGTCAGGGTTAGATGCACATTCTAGAATCAAGAGGTGGGTGAACTCAATGGGGCAATATCTTACTCCCTGTTGCCTCCCCCAGTGCCTAGCACAGTGCTATTTGAATAAATATTTTTAAACCAGCTACCTGGGAGAGGCAGAAGGGAACACCTGCCACAAGAAGAAATGACAGAGATATTTCTACTCTTTCTTGGGAAGCAGTCTAGGCTCATAATTTCGAGCTCAGACAGACATGGGTTGCCTTCCTGCCATCATCCCCAAGTTACAAACAGTGGGGCCCTGGGCCTCAGTTACCTCTGGGCAAAGTCAGGTGACAGCATCTATCTCATAGAATGGTTCTAAGAATTCAGTGAGATGACACAGGCAAATTACTCAGCACAGAGCCTGGCAAAGTGCTCAGTAAAGGTTAGCTTTATTTGTTCATCTTCAAGGATGAAATAGTAGTAAACATATGAGTCAATTCTTCCCTCTAAGTGAGACTGCAAAAACATCCCTTCCCCTGGGGACAAGGCTCTCTTAAGTCTTTTCCTCATCCCTGGAATCTTGCCTCTAGCCTACCTGTCATCCAGGATCAAGAAGCCAAGCTCTCCTGGGTGCTCAATGTGCCCAATCACTGCTAAAGCCTTGGGAAGAATAAGTGGTGTCCACAGGGAGATCCTGAGAGCAGAGGCAGCCAGGAGCCTCTGGCCTCACTGGGACCAAAAGCAAAGCCCCTTTAAAGTCTAAGCATCTAAAGAATGAGCAAAGATTCCTCTGAGCTGCCCAGCAGAACATGAGCTTACCCTCCTCTGAATCGCAAATAATAACAAATAACACTGCTTGACAAGTGGCTTCATGTCAGGCACTGTTCTCAGAGTGTGTGTGGTCCATGAGTCCTTGTGACAACCTAGGAGTTAAGTTCTATTACCAACCCATTTTACAGATGAGAAAACTGAGAAGTTCTTTGAGGACGAGCATTTTCTTTTTATTTTCTTTTATTTGAGACAAGTTCTTGCTCTGTTGCCCAGGCTGGAGTGCAGTGGTGTGATCGTAGATCACTGTGGCCTCCAACTCCTGGGCTCAAGCAATCCTCCCATCTTGGCCCCCCAAGTAGCCAGGACTACAGATGCAGGCCACTATGCCCAGCTAACTTTTCAATTTTTTTTGTAGAGATGAGGGAGTCTCACTGTGTTGACCAGGCTGATCTACAGCTCCTGGCCTCAAGCGATCCCCCTGCCTCCCAAAGTGTAGGATTACAGGCAGAAGCAACCACACCCAGCATGGGTGAACATTTTCTGTCTCACATAGAGTCTAGTTCAGAAGCCACCTCATACACGTGTTTAAGAAAGCCTTGGCTGCCTTGAGCTGAATAGAATGTATTTGCATCCCACAGAACCAGAGAGCAGGGAAGGCGAGCAGACCTCCCTAAACGTAGGCTGACAGTCTACACAGGGAGACTCTCCGTGCACTTGCAAAGTGTGTATGAGAATTGAAGATACTTCCTGCTTTCCCCAGCAAGGAGTCCTTCTGCCAAAAAACAAGCAATAGGAAATGCAGCCTTTCAGTGAATCCTAGGATTCTCTTCCTACGAGCTGGAAGGGACCCTTAAGGACATTTTTGTCTCAGGCCCTCAACTTACAAGTGAAGCAAGTGTGCTCGACCCAGCAGCACCTACTGTGTGCAATGCCCCGTGCCCAGGCTGCTGCAGGGACAGACAGGACCAAGACCCCATCCTGCCTTTCCAAAGAGGCCTCCTTCCAAAACTTAGATTTATGGACCATTCACTGTGGGCGACACACTTTTCTAAGAACTCGACATACAATTTGTTAACACTGCAACTCCCATTTCACAGATGAAGAAACCGAGTCACAGTTGATTATCTCAAGGTTACATTGGAGGTTCATGTTCTTTCAAACCCAGGAAGCCTAGCTCCAAATTCTCTCTTTTCTTTTTTTTTTTTTTTTTTTTTTTGACACAGAGACTCGTTCTGTTGCCTAGGCTGGAGTGCAATTGTGCAATCTTGTCTCACTGCAACCTCTGCCTCCCGGGTTCAAGCGATTCTCCTGCCTCAGCCTACTGAGTAGTTGGGATTACTGGTGTGCGCCACTGTGCCCAGCCAATTTTGTATTTTTAGTAGAGACAGGGTTTCGCCATGTTGTTCAGGCTGGTCTCGAACTCCTAACCTCAAATAATCCACCCACCTCGGCCTCTCAAAGTGCTGGGATTTACAGGAATGAGCCACCACTCCCGCTTCCCTTTTTCGATGTATAGATTGGACGGTCCACTTCCCTTCCATGATCCTGTAGAAGACTGGGACATGAGTGACCTCTGGCAGTTGGGGTGAACCACTCGTGAGCTGAGCCCAGTTCACAGTGAAATGGCAGCAGCCAGCAAGGCTTCGTCTGAACCTGCTGCAATCAAGCACCTTTGTGGCCCGTGAGCCACATGAATAATGGGAGCCTGACACAGACAGAAGTGAATGGGGTCCCGCTGGAGATAACTAAGAGAAGCAGCCGCTACCTTTTTTAAACAGGGAAATTGCCCTTCAGCCAAATAGACGAAAGTTGAGCCCTAAGCCACTCACCATTCCCCGCCCTTCCAGGGAAGGAGCTAACACCTACCACAGCCTCCACTTAGCGCCTTCCCCCTGGAGATCTCCATATCTCTAATGAAAGTAAGGGAAGTGGAATTCTTTTCTCAAATTTAAAAGGCAAATCATGATGGTGTTTTTTCAAGACATACATTAACTCCGCACCCCAGCCGGTTTGCAATTCTTAAAGTACTTGATTTACAACCCAGAAAAAAATGTTTTGAAAACCTTGCAGATGCATTTCGCATCTAAACCTTGCACACTCTGCAGAGCTGATTACCTGGGCTTCTCAGATGGAGGGCTGGACTCTCTGAACGAAGCCAGGCCAGTGTGGGAGCAGCCTGAGGAGGCTGCTGAGCTCTGAAAAACTACCCGCCTGGAGCAGCCTCCAAGGGTGGGAAATGGGTTTGGGATGGGCTTGAGTCGCCTCTCCAGCTGCTGTCACTGAGAAGCACCTGGCAATGCTGTGCATACAATGCTAAGGGGAGGCGTGACCCAGAGAAGGAGGAGGATGGAGCCCCAGGGCCTTCCCTGCTGACTCCCGCCTTCACAGAACTCTCCCTTCTCAGGATTGCTGGTGCTTCTTCCCGCAATTGTTCATTCAATCATTCATTCATTCTTACTGAGCACCCACTAGATGCCTAGCACTGGGCTACAGGCTGGGCTGCAGTGACGAGTGAGGCAGACAGCAGCCCTGCTGCCTTTCTAATAGACAAGGAAGAATGGAGCCTACAAATAGTCCAACACACACTCTCCACGTGCTCACAAGGACACGAGACACGGGGCTGAAACAAAGGAGTAAGGAAGTGGTGGTCTGAAGACCCATGCATGAGCCTTGAAGGACATGGTAAATTCAGACTTTGGGTCCCATGCAACCATGGGATGATTTTAAACATGGACAGCCATGAGCCAAGATAAGAAGGTCACTGGGTACTCCACCCTAGTACTTCTCCCTGAAACAGTAATATTAGCTCTAGTTTTCAAGAGCCTACTATGCACCAGGCTCTGTGCTGGAAGCTTCCAAATCCTATTTCTGATGGCAATCTCACTTGGTAGGATATTTTGCACTTGGTAGGATATTTCATAGCTGCATTTTCCAGATGAGTAAACAGAAGCCAGAGAAAATGAGCAGCTTGCCTGGGACCATCTAGCTCCTGGGTAGCAGGACAGAATTTGAATCCAAGTCTGTCTGATTCGACAGCTGGAATTTCTTCCTCCACACCTCATTCCTTTTTTTTTTTCTCTCTCTCTCTCTCTTTGAGACAGAGTCTGCCTCTGTCACCCAGACTGGGGTGCAGTGGCGCGATCCTGACTCACTGCAACCTCCACCTCGCAGGTTCAAGCGATTCTCCTGCCTCAGCCTCCCGAGTAGCTGGGATTACAGGAGCCCACCACCACGCCCGGCTAATTTTTGTACTTTTAGTAGAGACGGGGTTTCACCATGTTGGCCAGGCTGGTCTCAAACTCCCAACCTCCGGTGATCCACCCACTTCGGCCTCCCCAAGTCCTGGGACTGCAGGTGTGAACCACCGTGCCCAGCCTCGACACCTCATTTCTATACTCAGATTATTGCATTGTTCTCAGATGATTCCAGATGTCTGAATCTAATAGCCCCAACTAAATTCTAGGTATCTCAATGGCAGGACTTGTAATATCCTCCTCTGAAAGTCCCTATGGTGCTGGACACATTGTTAAGCACACATTAAATACATCTATCTGGTTTATTGCTAGATTGAAAAGAAGAGCAGGTGTGTTGAGCCCCAATGTGGGGATGTTAGGTCTTTCTTATGGGGAAGCTTCAGCCACAGAGTATTGACAAGTGGTAGCTAAGAGGAAGAAGAAAGCAAGCTACCACCAGGGCTGCCAAGCAGGGATGTGCAGATCATACATGCACAAGGCACCAGCCGATGGGCAGGTGAATGGGCCCCAGCCCGCGTCGTTCTCGCAGAGCCGCTAGTAGGAGAGGGGCTGCTTCTGGCCAGGACAGAAGCCTTTTCATATGTATCCACCTAGAGGAGGCCTTTTTTTAATTTGCACAAAGGCACCTTGTAGAGTAGCAATCGCCCTGGCTGCATCTATTGTGCACCTACTGTGTGCCAGGCACCAGGCAAAAGGCTTAGCTATGTCACCTCGGTGCTTCCTCTCAACAATCCATAAAAGAAGAACTATTGTGAGCCCTAGCAAAGAACCCAGAGGTTAAAAATTAGTCACTAGCCCAAGGTCACACAGCTCTCAAGGGGTGGGCTGGCATACGGACACAGGCAGCCTGGCCCTGGGGCTCTCTATGTTGACCATGGTTGGCAGGAGATTGTCTTCGCTTCTTTCACAAAATGAGCGTGAGATTTCTGTGGAACCAGAGGTTGGAATCTTAGAGGCCTGAGAGATACAGGCTTCCACCCCTTTCCCACTCTCCACCCTGAGCCCCCCCCCCTTTTAAGTTATTACCAGCTTTATTGAGATGTAATTCACATATCATATAATTCACCCATTTAAAGTGCACAATTCAGGGGTTTTTAGTATATTCGGAGGGGTGCAACCATCATCACAATGTTAGAACATTTTCAGCACCCCCCAGAACACTCCACACCCATTAGCAGCTACTCCCCATTTACTCCCAACCCCACCCGCAGGCCCACTCATCTACGCTGTCGCTATGGATTTGTCTCTTGTGGACATTACATATTAATGGAATCATACAATCTGTGGTCTTTTGTGTCTGGCTTCTTTCACTGAACGTAATGTTTTCAAGGTTCATCCATGCTGTCACATGTATTAAGTACCTCATTTCTTTTTACTGTTGAATAACAGTCTAAAAATATTCCATAAATAAAATTATGGAATAGATCATAAGTAATATTCCACAAATGAAATGGATGTGCCACCTTTTATTTATCCATTCATCAGTTCCTTCCACTTTGGGGCTCTTACTAATAATAATGCTCTATAGACATTTGTGTAGAAGTCTCTGTGTGGACATATGTTTGCATTTCTCCTGGGTAAACCTAGAAGTGGAAATGCCCAGCCCTGGTTTTCACATGCAGTTAAAAGTTTACCGAAGAGTTTCGCTGTAAAGCCAACATCTGGCTGCTCCTGGGCTGTTTCCAGGGAATTTTATCAATTCAGCCAGACTCCATTCACGGTGGGTCATCCGGCCCAGCCCCTCCTACTCTGAGGCCTGGGATCCTCTCATTCCTGCACTCTACAATGTCGTCTGGGCCAGCACGATGATAAATGCATTCTGCTTTAAAGCAGATACTTCACAAATCATAACTTACAGATGCTCCAGGACTTTCATGTGGGAAAGACAAATGAGACTTCTGCTGTCTGACTCTGGAGCCACTGAGGACAGGAAGCCACGGCCAGAAACCTGACAAACCCTGGATATACGTCTCTCCCTAACAAATGCATGTGCAAACGTAACAGAAGGGGAATTCGTGCAGAAAAGGGTCTGCCTGTCTTTTCAGACATTGCTCTGTAACCTGCCATTCATTTCCAACTGTTGTCTTTCCTTCCCTACAAATCTGAAGTTCCTTGAGGTCAGGAAAGATAACGTACAACTTCCACACCTCCCGAGATATTCTCTCGCTCAATGTATTCACTTCAGTTCCATCCTACAAGCCTCTTTTGAGGACCTACTATGTGCTTGGCACCATGTGAGGCATTGACAATAAGTATCTATGCAGGATGGATTCAAGACACACAGGACACAGCGACAGACAAGATACCTTGACTCAAACCCTTATCTCCTGCTGCTTCCCAGGAGGAAGCAAGATCAACACATACTGGCATGGTGTGGGGGCATTTTTGTCTGCAGGCAGGGAAGTGAACCAGCTTACCCCTCAAAGCCCCCTAGGGACTCCAGGGTCTGAGGCTGCTTGGGAAACAAAGGACTCTGTATGTGTCCAGGTGAAGAGCTCCCTGACCTGATTCATTACAACAAACTCCTCGAGGTCCAACAAACAGACCAACAAACAGATGGCTCACCAGAAGCAGGCACATCTCTTCTCCCTAACTTGGCTCTGATTCTTATCTTCCCAACCTCAACTCTTGCAAAAACTCCCTGCTCCAAGCCAGCACACCAAACTGACGGGCTCAATGCCCCACTGTGATCAGAACCCAGCTCAGACACCTCTAGAGGAAGAGTTAAGGTCAAGGTCTCTGCATTCACATTGCCTGGGTCCAGACCTGGCTCTGCTGCTGCCTGTGACCTTGAGCAAGCTAGTTAACCTCTCTGTGACTCAGGTTCTTCATCTGGAAAATGGGATGATAGCAGAATTGTTATGAGGATTAAATCAGTTAACATGCACCTAGCATGTTATAAGCACTCAAGAAGTATTAGTTGCTATTATTTGCATTAGCATCAATTATTATTATTACCCCCATCTTACCTTACCAATCCTGCCCTCCCATTGTGTCCCAGCACAAACCCTGCATTCCAAGCCACCTGGAATATTCACCTTCCCCCAAACACAAGTGAATGAATGCCTTGGAATGCCCCACATTCCAATCCTCTGAAACCCAAATCAAGGGTCATTTTCAACAGCACTTGTCCTCCCATTAGCTGGAGAACACTTTCTAATCCCACAGTATGCCCTGGCCCCTCCTCTAGATCCCCTTCCGGAAGGGTGGGCGATCACCCCATGGCTGCTCTTCTGGCACCATTAGCAAAGAACCACACCCAAATCCAGAGGCCACCAGCTGTGCAACATTAAGGAAGGTTCTCAATTCCTCTAGCAGCATTGGGTTTCCAAACAAACTCGTTTGGAAACTGGTCAGACACCATCCAGCTGTCTGACCCTTGGCAAGTTACCTAACCTCCCTATGTGTCATTTTCCCCATCTGTAAAATGGGTCTCACTATTTTACACCTCACAGGGTTGCTGTGAAGGTTAAGTGAGGGAAAATGTCTCTAAAGCACTTAGCACAGTGGGATGCACCACAAGCTCTCAAAAATATCAGCTGGTAGTAAATAATGGTAGCAGTAGAAATATGATTCTGTCCAGGATCAAACTCACTTTCATGAGCTAAGCTTCAATGAGCTGTTGTCCAACTTGAAAATCACCTGAAACAATCGAATCCTCTATGGAAGTTACTCATGCCTAGTAACTACTTCCGCCTTCTCTTTCACTAGGCTGGAAGCTCCCTGGGTCTTACTCATTTCTATGTCTCAGCATTTAACATGGTGAGTAGCACATGGAAGATGGCAATAAATCTTCATCGAACTGAACAGAATTAGTTTGCAAGTACATTTCACCTTTGCTACTAGATTATAAGTTCTTTAAGAGTGAGGCCCATGTCTTTCTCTAGTAAAGATTTATTAAATGAGTGATGGAAAAATACCAAACCAAGAATCGGGTTTCTAAGATCCAGCTCCATTATTCAAGAGCTGTGCAACCTCAACAAAGTCACTTAACACTTCTGCGCCTTACTGGTCCCACCTCGAAGATGAGAAGTTTGAACCACATGTTTGCCATGGTCCCTTACACTCTAAAACTGTATTTGGGCCCTAGCTGCAACATGGCACTTCTGCCACCGTGCATGTGACGTCAACACACCTCCTGGCTTGGCAGGCCAGTTTGCTAATTTGCCTCCCTGATTTGCAGTTTTCCAGCAGGAGGCTATGAATAGCTTTGGGTGCTTAAAACACCCATTTTTGGTCAAAACACTTGGCTTGCTAGGTGAGGATGCCCCATCACCCAAGCTAATGCTCTAGTGGCCAGGGGCACCAGGGCAGACTGTGGGGGAGGGGCACACACTGCCCACCAGTCCTGCCACTCCCATCCCAGGCTCCCCCCCAGGGACCCTGCCTCCAGCTCACACCACACCACCTACTGCTCACTAGAGATAACCTGGTACAGTGAGGAAGTTGAACTTGGCCCCTTGATATCGAGGTGATCACAGGACATAAAATTGTGTGGCTTTGGTTTTGGGTTTTTTGGCAACGCTTTGTGTGGCCTGTAGGTCCAGGGAGCTTAGCTCAAAGAAAATGCATGCCGAATTATGACACAGAGGCTCACCCAATAGGCCTGCCCAAAACTGTATCAAAACAAAAGTTGTGCAATAAACTAGGCCCAAATTCAAGACTTGAGAAATGCGTTCAGATCCTATCTGAATCTGGCTAATTATCTCATCTTCCTATGGACACACCTCCCTAATTAATTTGGTATTTATTTTATTACTCTGAAAAGTTGATTATTTCTTCTATCTCTCTCTGCATGATACAATGCATTGTCTCTCTGATGGTCTTAAAATCTAATGAAATCCTAAAATGAGATGAGAAAAAAAATCTGCTAAAAGGAGGAACTAAATTGATTAATGCCCCCTTTTGAGGTTTTATATAGATCACTGTATTCAGTTCTCACAAGTCTATGAAGTTGGTACTCTTAGTAGCTCATTTTACCGATGAAGAAGCTGAGGTTTCAAAAAGTCACATAGCTTGCCAAAAGACACAAAGCTAGTAGGGGATAGATCAAGGATTTGAATGTAAGCCAGGGCTCTTTGCCTTTCTGTAAGAGTGCCTCATTTTTGAGCTTGTTCATCTCTGGAACAAGCCACTCTGAGTCCTGGTCTCACGGACATGCTTTAGCAGAGGCTGCAAGACTGCAGGAGAATGCCTGGACGACACACAGGGTCGCACCAGCTGACTCCAAGCATCTCATTCTGCACTTCTCTTCAGAACTGCCTTTCGCGGCACATAGAAAATGATGCTGTGTTGTGTTTTGTTTTATTCAGAAGGTCCTTCCAGGTATGCAATTAAAAACCACCACATCCTCATTTTTTAGAAACTTCTCTCCTCTATGAGAAGAACCCCAGCTTTCAACAAGGATGTTGATTTCACAGCATTTCATACAGCCCCATACCCGGCACCTGTCTTGGGCCACTCACACTAGTAAAACACGTTAGAACCACTGCTCCTCTTGAGAGATGCTGTAAAAGGCACTGGTGCAAATGAAAATAAAACATCACTTCAAAATTCTACCCAAAGATCAAAAGGCTAAATTAAGATAGTGCCCTTTCAGTTCTCCTCAACTGCACCTTCAAAGCATGTTGTGAATGTTTAGCACATCGCTGGTACCAGAAGAAAACTCCAAGTTCATATTTTAGATGAAAATGTCTTACTGCTCTTAACAGGTTCTGAGTCACCAGGCACTGTATGGGCAAGAACAACTCGTTGACCAATTTTTTGTTTGTTTGGTGTTATTTTCTGTTCAGCCAGTCACAGGAAATTTTCCACTTGACAATTCCTGTTTCTCACTTAAGTTCTTAACACCATCTGTGAGCAGTGTGCTCAGCAGGGGGAGGACGGGGGGCCAAGGAGGACTTTCCTTCCCCAAACCTCAGTTTTCCCATCTGTTTTATGCAAGGTTTTTACCCAGGGATCTGGCTAACATTCTGTAAGCTCAGCTATCAAGGAGAAAGCAGTCCCGTGAATAAACGAAGCATTTTAGAGACTGTCAGTTTCTGGGCGTGGGTCTGCTGCCAGATTTAAAATCTTTACATAATTTTGGGGTAAAACAAGAGATTTAGCTGAAATTAATAGCACAATGGGAAAATGAACTAGGGCTGAACAATAACACAGCGGGACTTCAGATTTGCGGCTGGTAAAGAAGCCTCTCTCGTTCTCAGGGCGCCCCCTCGTGGCCGTTTGACTAAATCCTGACGGAATGTTCAGTTTCTGCAAATACAGAGAAAGACATCCCCCAAAAGAGAAAGGCGGACTCCTGCCTACTGATGCAAATCCCTTTCACTCTAACCTAGTCTGTGGATCAGACAGCTCAAGAACGCCTGACAGGAAGTCCCACTGACGCGCAGAAAGGCGTCTGCCATAAGACAAGGGTTCGTTCGTTAGAAAGGTCTGAGGCAGTGCCCCAGCATTTAGCCTTTGGGGTCCCTTCACAGACCCTAGACACACCCTTACCACTTCAACAACCCCTCATAGCCTCACATTCTCAACCTGCAGCTCGAACTGCGTCTGTTTTTCATTATTCTGCTTCCCACCTTCCCAGTGCGATTCTTCAGCAGCTATTAAGACAACATGAGCAGGGATCTAAGCTTAGTTTTTGCTTATTCAACATCCAGCCTGGGGAATATCACCTCAGAAGAAAAGCATGAATGAAGCGCACGTTTCCCAGCCTCTTCTTCCACAAACCTGAAATTGCCTTCATCAGAGGCCACCGTTACAACCCTCCCCTTTAACAATTTCATCCTACAAAAATGGCACCTGCCCAGAGTGAATTCTCAACTACTTGCTTGCTGTAGAATTTATTACAGAGCCAGCTTTAAAAAGAAATGTACGCCATCTCAAATTTCCAATTAATTGATAACAGATTTTTTTAAAATAACGTTATGGGACGAAGTTATATAGACCCAAACATCAAATCTGAGAAATGGGTTGGGAGGGCGTTATCTGGGTATCCAGATATTTGAGAATTTGGGGACCGAACTTTGCTAACTGGCACCCCAATTTTTTTTCACAGAACTGTTCCTGCCGAATTGCAAAAGAAACATGTCAATACTAAGCTGCTATTTTATTTTACAGCTCATTTTCCTTTTTCCCTGCAGTCATTTGTTGTTTATAAGCAAACCTGAGCCCCCAAAACACCCCCAAAAGTGCACACAAGGAGTCCCATAATCAGTTTCTGACTTTGGCCCTAAATCGATTAGAATACATCTGATCCGCTTCAAATCAAAGAACCATGTTAATTTTCTGCCACACACCACACAAAATCTTTCTGCAACAGTCAGTCACTTTGAACCCAACTCTCTAGCCACAAGCAGTGTGGATTTCAAGGGCCTGTTCTGCAGAAGTGAAAATAACAACAA
Organism: Gorilla gorilla gorilla; assembly: GCF_029281585.2. Classification (NCBI taxonomy): domain Eukaryota; kingdom Metazoa; phylum Chordata; class Mammalia; order Primates; family Hominidae; genus Gorilla; species Gorilla gorilla. The sequence goes on from NC_073234.2 coordinate 121,555,868, forward strand.
ACCAAGGCTGGGACAAGGCAGACAGACCCCAAGGCACTCAAAGCACTCCTTGGAGCTGTGCAAATGGTGCCAGGACCCTGGCAGGGTGTCAGCTGTCACAAGAGCAGCGGGGCCAGACCCCTTCAGCGGTTTGGTAGCCCTGCAACCAGGAGCTGAAACACAACTGAGCCTGCTGCAACTAAGCACAGCTATCTCTGTAGCTACCCATGTCCTGGACATTTCGGTCCTCCCAAAGCCATGATGCAAACTGTTAGAATCCTCAGGCTTGCAGTAGTCTTTATTTTTGCTCCCTAACCTTGTCTCAAAAACAGGCAAGAGTCGCCCTCCCTTGCAGTCACAGCAGTGTCAGGGCGATGCAGAGTCTGAGCGGGAGGATGCAGAGCAAGGAGCTGCGGGCAGATGGGTGGAAGGGGGTAGGGACACCTACAAAACACCGGACTCAGGGGCTAGCTCCTAGCTGGGAATGTGGTTCTTTGGAGAGTTGTGGAAATAAGGCGTTTCGGGGCATGGTCTAACTGTGTGCCTGCGAGGGAGAGAGACCCCGGCCGTCCCAACGCTGCAAAGTGTTTGCAAATCTAAAACATTCCTTTGCTGCTAGGATTAAATTTTTAAAAACAATCCAAAAAATAAAATAAAATATGTGCAGACAGGATGTAACAAGTGTTTCAGGACAGAGACACGCCTGAGTCACGGGGTACTGGGGAAAGAGTGAGGAGTCTGTCTCGGGGCTTCCCAATGAGCCCCCTCTCTGTCAAGAGAGCCCCAGGGCGCACAGACCCCCGCCCCGCACGCCCTCAGTCCCCGGCCGCGTCCACCCAGCGCCCCCCGCACCCTCCAGGATTGCCCCACTCACCACTCGGCCAGAAAACCTCTCGGTGGCCCGCTTGACTTTGCCGTAGGTGCCTTTGCCCAGGGTCTCCTGCAGCTCGTAGCGGTGCTTCAAGTTGTGCTTGTGGTGATGCCGCTTCACCCCGTGCGGCTTCCTGGGCTCCGGGGCTGCAGTCGCCCCCGCCACCGCCTCTCGGGGAGAGCTCGGCGCCCCCAGCCCCAAGTCGGGGCGGTCCCCCGCCACAGGCGCGGCGGCCCCTTCCATGTCCAAGCGCGGGGCGAGCCGGGCTACAGAGGGCAAGACCGGGCACAGCGCTGGGGTGTCGGGGTCCCCACCGAGGGAAGCCGCTGTACGCTCAAGGTCGCCCCCGCAGCATCAGGGAGGCGGCCCGATACCGCTCGGACTGCGGCTTGGTCACTGGCGGCGGCGGGGACTGCACATCTGGCGCCCGCGGCGCGCACGGTCCGCGCACCGCCCCCCGGCCGCGGCGAGCTGTGGAGCGTCGGGAGAGGTGGCGGCGGTGGCAGGGGAGGCGGTGGTGTTTGCAGGAGGGAGGGGAGAGGGTGGCTCGCAGCGCAGGAGGGGGAGCGTTATGTGGGGCGCCGCGCCCCCTAACCCCTCCCCGGGAGGACGCGCAGACGGGGCGGGGGCGGCGCTCGCGCGGCCCCAGGGGAGGGGGAGCGAGGGGCGGTGCAGCCAGGGCTTCCCCCACCTCCCTGCAGCCACCCGGGGCCGGGGCCGCCGTGAGCTGGGAGGGGGATGGGAGCGTGTCGCGACTCGCCCTTTGTGCGGCGCGGCGTAGGCCACGGCGGCGGCGGCGGCCAGGGGTGCTTTGTCCTCGCTGGGCCGGAAGGGACCGGGAAATTCCAAGCCGGGCGCCCCCTCCCCGGGCGCTCTCGGGCTCGCCGGTCGCAGCTACCGCGGGCCCTCCGCCGCCTCGGGCTCCGGGGCCGGTCGCTCGGCCTGGATTCCTGCTGGCGCCGGGGCGGCGGTTGCGGCTGGCCGAGCCCCGGGGCCGGGGAAGCGAGAGCGCCGCGAGCCGGGGGCCGCCGGGACCTGCTCGCGATACGGCCGGGGCCGCCGCGGGCCTGGGCGCCCCTTCATTTTCTTGTAGGTGTCGCCGCGGCCTGGCGGCCGGAGCTGGGGGAGGGGGCAGGGAGGCCTGGTGTTGGGTTACAGGCGGTGACTCACGGACCTTGCCCGCCGAGGCTGGCACCCCGCGGGGCAGAGCTGCGCCCGCCTGGGGCAACTCCGAGTCCAGGAGAACCCCAAGAGCGGCGCTTCGGCCCCGGCCCCCGCGCCGTCTCCGAAGAAAGGAGAGTCAGGGACGGAGGGAGGCCGGGAGGCTGAACCCCGGGCCCGCCGTCGAACCGCCGGCCCTCCGACACCATCTGGACCCCGGCGGGGACAGCCGCCTGGAAGGGGAGGAAGGCCAGGGACGTGGAAGAGATGGGGCTCTAAAGGCGCCGGGACGGAGCTGGCTCCCCAGAGGCGCCCACCCTGCCAGCGAAGGCCGCCATCGGAGGTGGGCAAACCAGGGACCTGGGGTGGACCAGGACCCCGGGCCTGCTGAGCAACCCGTTTGCTGAGCAGGAGGCGATTTGCAGGCCTCTTGCCTCATTAGGCCTTGGGAGATTTCCTTTCACTGGAAGGGCCAGATCCTGGCGATGGTGACAGGAACGGTACCCCGCACGGTAAGGGTCAGGCAGGAAGGGCCTCCCACCGCGGCGTGGCTGCCGCCGTTCTAAGAAGAGACCATGAAAAAATAAGGAAGAAGGCTAGAGAAAAAGAGGTCTTAGGGAAATTTTTTTTTTTTTAACAAGTGGTGCAATGTACCAGACTGGGGTGGGGAGAGTGAAGGCTGAAGAAGGTCTGGTGTTCTGCAGATCGCATGGCGGTTCTTTTCCACCAGTGGACCTCACTGGGGCCTCCTCTGCAGCTCTCAGGTCCAGCCCTTCCTCTACATTCCCGCCGCCTTCATTCCTGTCTACCCCTGGTCACCTTACCCCGGACTCCTGCAACAGCCCGCTCTCCCCAACCCTCCCCGGGAGCCTCCTCACTGCTGCCAGAGTAATGGCCTGAAACACTGCCCTCATCCTCCACACGTGTCTCTGCTGTACTCTGACGCGTGATATTCTTACCTGTCCAAACTTTTCTTCTACTGATATTTCACACAAACTTCCCTGCCCCTTCTTCCCTTCCCCAGGAGCAATCACAGAACACAAACACAAACGCGCATCATGCCTATTCAATTCCTATTCTGTCCACCGCATTTGCAGGGCCTCCCTGCCCCCCATCCTGAAACTGTTCTGCTTCTATACAAAGTTTGTGGACGTTGTGCCTATAGATCCAACAGTCAGGATGAGTGGCATGCAGGTTGAGTCCTGGCTTCCCAGAGGATTGGCTGTGTGACCTTGGTCAAATGACATAACCTCTCAGAGCTTCGGTTTTCTCTTAAGATACGGATTAGCAGATCTATTGTAGAGATAAACACATTGTGTCTACAGTAGTATTTTAAAATATTTTCTACTTCTTCCCCTCCCCTGCGATGTGGTAGAAATCCACTACCCCATCCTCTTGAAGTTAGATGAGACCATAGGACTTGCTTAGGCCAATGGAATGAGAGCAGAAGTGATTGTGTTGCTTTCACTTGGAACCTTTAGGAGCCAGTGAGCAAATCCCCGTGTCTTCTTTTTCCTATCTTGACAATCATGGTGGTACAAAGTTGGAGCCTCCCCAAGCCAGCCTGAGTCTCTGTGTAAAGATGGCAGAAAATCCCAGCCAATCTGCATTGGAAAAGTAGTGTCAGCAAATATTAAACTTTATTTATGTTAAGTCAGTGGGATTTGTTAAAGCAGTATAACCTGGGTTATTCTGGCTGATAGTGTTACTCCCAGATATGTGGGACTTCATCAGTATCTATTGAATCAACAGCATCATCTACCATAGGCTGGTACTGTTTTATGACAGTAAACCCTCCTCTGTAAAGTAGCTGTTTACAATCCCTATTTTCAATTGAAGAAACCGTATCAGAAAGGTTAAGTAATTTCCCAGAGGTTACACAGTTTGTAAATGGCAGGACCAGGATTTAAACCCTACCTGTCCAGTTCCAAAGCTCCCCCTTCTCCTTCCATATATGCCATGCTCCGTCTCCTTAAATGGGAAGGATGAAAAACACCCAGTACAATGCCTAGCACACAGTCATGCCCAGGCACTGGGAGTTCCTCTCCAGACTGAATTCCTACCACGTTTATAATTGGAACCACACTTCAGCACAATGCTATCAGGCATTGTGTGTGAATGTTTTCACATCGATAAAGCATTTTCTCCAACAAGAGCCCAGGCTCCTTGATTAAGAGCTTCAGATCTAGAGGCAGAGTGACTAGGTTCAAATCCCTGTTCCACCTCTTATGATCATCTTGGATAATTGTTTTCCCCCTCTATGCCTCAGTTCTCTAATCTGCAAAGTGGCGATGGTAACTTTCATGTGCGTCTGTGTGAAGAGACCACCAAACAGGCTTTGTGTGAGCAATAAAGCTTTTAATCACCTGGGTGCAGGCGGGCTGAGTCCAAAAAGAGAGTCAGCAAAGGGAGATGGGGTGGGGCCGTTTTATAAGATTTGGGTAGGTAAAGGAAAATTACAGTCAAAGAAAGGGGGGTTGTTCTCTGGCGGGCAGGAGTGGGGGTCATGAGGTGCTCAGTGGGGGAGCTTTTTGAGCCAGGATGAGCCAGGAAGAGCCAGGAAAAGGACTTTCACAAGGTAATGTCATCACTTAAGGCAAGGGCCGGCCATTTTCACTTCTTTTGTGGTGGAATGTCATCAGTTAAGGCAGGGCAGGGCATTTTCACTTCTTTTGTGATTCTTCAGTTACTTCAGGCCATCTGGGCGTATATGTGCAAGTCACAGGGGATGCGATGGCTTGGCTTGGGCTCAGAGGCCTGACAGTAACAATGTATGTGGTATTAGCAATTACACCAATAACACATCCCACAGGGTTGGTATGAGGATTAAGGGCTAGACTATATCCACTCAATAAATCGTGGATATTAATACGATGCTTTTCATCTTCCATAGCTTCTACTAGAATTTGGAGCCTTTTTTTTTTTTTTTTTTTTGAGATGGAATTTCACTCTTGTCACCCAGGATGGAGTGCAATGGCACGAACTTGGCTCACTGCAACCTCCGCCTCCCTAGTTCAAGCAATTCCCCTGCCTCAGCCTCCCAAGTAGCTGGAATTACAGGCATGTGCCACCATGCCCAGCTAATTTTTTTGTATTTTTAGTAGAGACGAGGTTTCACCATGTCGGTCAGGCTGGTCTCAAACTCCTGACCACAGGTGACCCACCTGCCTAGGCCTCCCAAAGTGCTGGGATTACAGGAATGAGCCACCGTGCCTGGCCTGGGGCAATTTTAAGCACTTTAATCATACTGCTTGGTTAGACTCTGATTTCTGGTTTTGTTCTTGGATACAGGACAGATGTAGTAACACTGGCACTTGAAAGTGTGACATCCACACTATCCTACATCTTTTATTTACATAAGGCTCATTACTGGTCCTTCACTGCACTTTCTATTTTCAAAGCAATTTAAAAGAAAGAAGGTATGTTCGCTTTCTCAAGAAATCGTTGTTCAGGAATCCTGTCATTCAGGCAGCATAGATGAGCTTGGAGGACATTACATTGAGTGAAATAAGCCAGGCACAGCAAGACAAATACCACATGTTCTCACTCATATGTGGAAGCTAAAAAAGTTAATCTCATTGAAGTAGAGAGTAGAATTGTGGTTACTAGAGGTTGGCGGAGGGGACAGGGATTGCCAAAGGTTGGTTAGCGAGCACAAAATTACAGCTAGATAAGACAAATAAGTGCTCATGTTTGATAGCACTGCAGGGTGACTATAATTAATAATTTAATTGGGAGGATACAATAAATTAGTAATTTATATTGTGTATTTAAGAACATACAGTAGAATATTATATTGTATATATTCATTCATTATTGTATATATTTATTGTATATGTTTATAATTTATTGTATATAAATTATATACAATATACAATATATTGTCTATATTAATAATTTATTGTATATATTCAGATAGCTAGAAGAGCAGATTTTGAATGTTCCCAACACAACAAAATGGTATATGTTTGCTATGTGAATAACCCTGATTTGATCATTACACGTTGTATGCATGTATGGAAATATCACACTGTGCCCCATAAATATGTACAATGGTGTGTCAGTTAAAAAGAAAAAAAAGAAACATTTATTCAGAAAACATCGTAGTAGCAGTCATTATTTATTTACTACCTACTACATTATTTATTTACTACCTACTACATTATTTATTTACTACCTAGGACCCCTACATATGCATATCGCCCTGCTAATCATCGTAAAACTGCAAGGTGGGTGTTATGTTGCCCATTTCGCTACTGAGAAATCTGAGCCTCAAAGAGGCTAAGTTGCCTGTGATCAAACAGTAACTGCAATCAGGATTTGAACGCGAGCCTCCGACTCTAAGGCTTTGCTCCAACCCCTATCCCGAGCTCATGTCAATTAATGCCTGTGCTTTGGCTGATAACTGTTCTTCCACTTTGCTAGATGAAGTTTTGAAAAGTTACCTAAGACTGTGATGTTTCTAACTTAAACATGTGGTCTGGTGGACAATTTACATTAAATAGCAAGCTAAATAAGTGCTTAGTCTTCACTGTAGTGGAAGGAAGATAATTGCAACCAAAAATTCATGCTGCTTCATCCATAGAGCTGACAGACGGCTGTTCAGCCAGGGACATGTTGCCCAGCCTCCCATACATCCAAGTGCGGCCATGAGACTAGGTCTCTCTAATGGAACATGAGCAAAAGTGATGTTTTTTGCTTCCAATCCAGGGTGTTTAAAAAGTGGGTGTGCCTTCTCCGCATTGCCTAGCTGGAAACAGAGGACTTGGAGGCCCTAAGTGAATGGTGAAGCCATAAGATAAAAGAAACTTGGGCCACTACTTCACCTTAAGAAATAAAGTCACTCTCTGACCAGGACATTGGACTGGTGCATCAGTGAATAATAAGCTTAACTGTATTGTGTTAAGCCCATGCAATTTGAGGGTTTATGTCATGACAGCTAGTACTACCCTAACTAATACATACGGTTTACACCAAATCTGTATTTACACAGAAAAAGCAAAATGGAAGATTATAACAAGTACCTGAATAGTTGAAACCCAAAATGACATTTTTATTTTCTCTCTATCTGTTTATTCAAGGAGATACCAGATTATTTAGGGTCTTGAGTTTTTCTTTTATCTTTCCTGCATTGCTTGTGTCAGAGATTAAATAGGAGTAGTATTCAACAGTCATAAAACAGGAAGAAACAAATTTATTCATTCCACAGTATTTTCCCATACATGTCAGGCACCTGGGGCTGAGAATGTGCTGGGGCAAGACAGGTCTGATCTCATCTTCATGCAGCTTCCAGTCTACGAGTAGTAAGTACAGTTAATAGCATTCAACTGACCTCCAGCCATCAAACTTCTTGGGAGAACCCAGGCTACTTGAGTGCAGACTAGATAACTAAAATAAAACTAAAGCTTACTCACAAATCCAACAGAAAGCTATGTTTCTTCCCCCTGCTAAGTGGCTAGAGAAACAATAAGAATGATGACTAAGGGCAGAGACTCCAGAATCAGAACAACCCAAGTACAAATGCTGACTCTCCCACTTTCTATCTATGTTCTCTTGGTCAACTTCCTCTTTGTTTCTCAGTTCTCTCAGCTTTAAGATGGGGGCATTAGTAATACCTGTCTCAAAGGGTTTTTTGTTGTTGAGGATTGGATGAGTTAATTTAAAAAAAAAAAAAGCACAAGATCAGCAAGATACGAGGAGTGCTACCCAATAAATGTAGGCTGTTTTTTTGTTTTTGTTTGTTTGTTTGTTTGTTTTGTTTTGTTGCCACCTGCCCACTGGTATTCTATTCTGTATATAAAAGGATATAAGAGAAGGCCTTTCTATGGAGGTTGACAGGTGACATCAGGAAACAGAAGTATAAATAGAATCAGTGGATATTTACAAGGGTCAACAGAAATAGCTCAGATGGAGTTTTAGTTTTAATTTATCTCATGCATTTGATGGTTGAGAGGGCCCATTGAGCCTGTTGGGAAGAGTGTCAGTCTGGGGAGCCACCTCAGTGGGTAACCGATGGAGCAAATGACTGATGACACCCTCCGACACTGACATTCTCGATTCCTTTTGGAGATGTCAGGCTTCCGTTCCTTGCACATTCCTTCTTCCCTTCCTCCTGCATGTGTGAATGGGATGGAGCACGTGGACAGCTGGCAGCAGTCCCATTTGCCTTGTTTTCTCTGTTCTAAACCCTGTACTGAAAAATAAGATAGCTTCTTCCTGGGGAATAAAACAGCAGGGATTCGTTGGAAGTTTCTGTTATCAAAAAAAAAAAAAAAAAGAAACTGAAAGGTGATAAATTCCTGTCAACAGAGAAGGCACCGGCAGGACTCCAGAGCAGAAACAACACCGTGCCACCCTGGAAGGAGTGGCTGCCAGAAAGTCGCAAGAGTAAAAATGTCACGTGCAGGGACGTGCTGGGGTCGGGTGGGAGAAAAACTCTAATTGGCTACAATGGAAGAGGCTTAGGCTTTCACTGAGGTTAAATAGGGTTCTGGGCAGCGTGGGGTCCTTTCTCTTGCTGAATAATGCACACATTCCTTTCCCTTTGTGGTTCTCAGGGTTTCATGTCTCTTGGCCTTTGCACATGCTATACCCAATTCCTGGGACCCCTCATTTCCTGGCCTCCAGATGACAAACTTCTACCATCTCAGAGACCTAGCTGAGGACGTCACCTCTCCCCTGATCCTGGGCTGGGCAGAACTAAAGGCTCAGTTCTCCTCTGTCCCCAGAGCACTCGGTTCCTGGGTCTATTATAGCACTTACCACATGGTATTACAATTACTCAATTGTGTGCCCAGCTCCCTGCAGTTGCCTGGAAGCTCCGGAATGGCAAGGTCTAGAACAGCACTATCCAATAGAAATATAACGTGAGCCACATAAATAATTTTAACTTTCCTGGCAGCCATGTTAAAAACCAGTCAAAAACAAGAGAAATTAACTTTAATAATATAATATTCGAAATAGTAATAATAAACATATTACTATATTACTATAAAATAAATAGTAACAATAAAATATTTGGAATAGTATAATTTCAATATGTAATTAATATAAACAACTCACTGATAAGATATTTTACATTTTTCTGTGCTCAATCTTCAAAATTCATTATGCATTTCACACTTAGAGTATTCTCAATTCAGAGAAATTTTCAATAATTAAACTGAAATGCAACTCTAGCAAAACAATAAAGTTGTATTTAATAAAATTTTCATTTGAAAATTTAAATTTAAAAAATCTGAAGCAGTGTAAAATATATTTACAGTTGATTATATAAAATTATATAACATATATTATTTATATTTATTTTATACATATATTTATTTTATATATATTTTATATATCCAACAGTATAGAGCTAGATCTTATTCTTCTAAGAGAAGCATAGGTCTGGCTTGTAGTGGGTGCCCTAGGAATGTTGAACAGATGTATGGATGGATGGGTGGGTGGATGGATGGATGAATGGATGGATGGATGGATGGATGGATGGATGGATGGATGGATTGATGGATGAATTTATTTGATACCTTTACTTTCTCCCTAGTTTACCATTCAATTTCCTATTCTGGAAATGCATAGCCCAGAAAAGAGAGTGAGAATGAACTTAAGAAAAAAAGTGAATTCACAGAAATCTTCCTTGGACTCCAATTTGCCTGTTTGCCCCATTGGGCAAAGTTCATACAAAACAAAGTTCTACTTTCCAATCCACACAGTTCAGCAACCCAGTACCTTCAACTCTGCTCAGATGTCACCCTCACCATGGGGCCTTTCCTGACCATCCTGTCTACAATTGCAGCCCACCTTCTCCACCTCCCATTCTGCTATTGGCGCTGCTTTCCTTCCCTGGATGCTTTATTCTTCACCATTGCATTTACCACCATATAATATATTATACAATTTCTTTATTTGTTGTGTTTATCCCCACATAGCAGGAGTTTTTATTGGTATTATTCACACATGAATCCCTAGTACCTGCTATATAGTAGGTGCTCAATCATTATGTAATGAATGAATGGGTGGATGAATGGTTTGAGTTGAGTTCTAGCAGCTCTCCCACCATTCAGCTCTGTGACCCCAGGAAGTGACTGAACCTCAATCCCTCCATACGTAAAATAGGTATAGTAATAATACTTAGTACATAGGATTGATGGGATACAATCCTACAGAGTGAATGCTTACCTTGTAGAACTATGAAAATGTCTATGAAGTGTTTAACATAGTACTACATAGGCACGTGGTAAACACAGACAAAACATTAGCTGCTATTATTATTGTTTAAATAATATTATTATTAGATTTATTCTATCAGGTCTATAGCAAGCATGTAAAACAATTTCCATTTCCCAAGTAATTATGTCCCAAACAAACAAACAAAAAAACTAGGTCAGGAAAAAATAGCCCTGGGACCTAGATTTCCTATATAACTGCCTACAGTTATCTGTGCTGTGTTTATTTGTATTCTTTTAACTCTGGAAAACAGGTCTCTCAGACCCACCCTGCCAAGACCCAGGGTGGCTCAGTGTCAGGCCCTGCGTCCATTCTGTTTACTGTCACCAGGGACTAAGGCTCTAAAAGCAGGCACGAGAGGGAAGGCATTCCAGGCGGGTCACCAGCCCACCCGTGACGACAGACGCTCCCGGCCCACCTGCTCTGGGACACTCACACAAGCCTTAGATGGCCTGGGGCCTGGCAGCTTGCCCAGTGGAGCCAGCCTGCCCGGCAGCCGGCTAGCTGGCAAGGGATGCATTAGCTGCCTTCCTGGCAGACAAGCCACGTGCCCTAGATTCCTCTCAAGGGCCTGCTTCTCCTGCTTCTCCCAGCCTCATCCTTTGAAACCCTTAATTTAATAGGCATATTTCCAGTCTGCCAACCCCTTCGTGATGCTCTTCATTCGCCTGTTTACTCATTCATTCAACAGATGTTAGCTGAGCATCTATGATGCTGCAGTCATTCTGCAGATAAAGAGTAATACAAGATGGTCCTCTGCCCTCAAGAAGTTTCTAATACCTCCCATCAGCATGATGCTTTACAGTTTACAAAACACTTTCCCACAAGTGGTCTTTTTTAATTCTCAAAATGATACTTTACTTGGGATTAGATATTTTTATTTCCCACGTTTTTCATGGGATATGCTAAGAGATCGAGAGACTACCCTGTGGTCTCGCAACTTACAAACTCAGGTAATTTGGCTACATAATAGGTAATATCTGAGCAACCAAAAACTTCTCCAAGAAAGGGAGAAGAAATCACATCTCACCAATAGTTGTTATATAAAAGTCACAAAAAGTCAGCTCCTTGAAAGATAAAGTCTATTTGATTGTACATCTAATGGCTCCAAAAAGAAAGTGCATGTTTTACATGGTGAGGAGAAAGACTGATTTCCTCCATGACAGAACAAGGGACAACTGGGAAACTTCCAGGAATTCGGATTGAGAACCTCGCCAGATCTAGGATCTATCTGTCCCTGGCCTCTCCCATATAAATGCCCCACTCAGGACTCTTGAAACATCTGAACTCAAAACCCTGACTGCCCAAATTAACTGGATGTGGACAGATGCTGGAAACACGCACACAGGTATGAACAACACCTCTTTCCCCCAGAAGCACCAGTTCCAGTGTCCCCACCTTCAAACCTGAAGTTCTCCAGGGGAAACATCAGGTAGCTTTATAAGGAAAAACATCTCCCCACAGCTCCACCAAGTGGCTGGGTCTGCCCACTGAAAACTTCTCCAAGAAATGGAGAAGAAATCTAGTTCACTTCAGTGCAAGCCAAGGTACAAAATAACGACTAGGACCAAGAAAGAGAAGTTGGCCAAATGGAAATGGGGTGGAGAAATTCTGGGGAGACCCAGGAGGCATGGATGTCCTCAGGGCAGAGAGAAGGAAGGCGGTTGAAGCTCTAATTTGGCAAAAATATATAGACTCAGAGCTAGAAGTAGCCAACACTTCCCTTCTAATAGATAAGAGAACTGAAACCCAGAGACGTTCATGCTCTCATTGTGTGACAGAAGGGCAATGGTGGACCCTGTGCAAAACATGGTACTGGTGTGATCTTACTTAATCCATGTGAGTCTAAGGCGGATGTATTACTACTTCCCAATTTTACAGACAAAGATAGGGCGAGAGTCAGCACGCTATGGCCCCCTGCCTGTTTTTGTGCCATACACAAGCTAAGAACAGTTTTTACACTTTTGAGTTGCTTTTGAAAATCAAATAATAATAATATTTCATGATTCATGAAAATTATATGAAATTCAGATTTCAGGGCCATAAACAGAGATTTATTTGAACACAGTAACATCCATTTTTTTACGTACATCTATGGCTGCTTTTGAACTAGAAGGGCAGAACTGAGTAGTTTCAACAGAGATCATATGGCCATCAAAGCCTAAAATATTTACTCTCTGGCTCTTTACAGAAAAAAATACCGCTCCTAGAATAGAGACTCAAAGAAGTCAAGGAACCCAAGAAGAAGTAATATGATGGAAAGAGAACAGAAGGGTGGGAAGGAGTTAGAAGGCCAGGTCTGTCACTAACTGATCTGTAAGACCAGGGATAACAATAAAATGTCCTACTGGGTTTGTTGGATGGATGGATTAAAAAGTTTAAAACATGCAAATACTCCGTCAGCTGCGAAGGGCTCTACATGTTGTGTCTATTATTTATCAGACTAGAGCCAGCTTATAGTCTCAATTTCCCAACATTTCCCATCACATCACACAGTCTCTCCTGGCCTTAGTTTCCCCATCTAGAAAATGGGGATAATGATACCCTCCATACCCTCCAATGTAGAGACATCATCAAAATGAAAAAAAAAAAAAAGAGCATCTTTGTGAAAGCCACTTCTAAAATAATTTGTAGATACTTAGTTTCAGGGTTCCAATCTCCTTTTTAAAATGAAACTGAATGCCATGAGTTTTCAGCCTCCAAGGTAGAATTTCGTGAGCCAGAGAAAGGATAGCACAAAGAAATCCAACCTGGCTTCAGCTTGGAGTCCCGCTTTTTCAAAAAGAGCAGCTGTCTCACTGTTCTTTCGAAAGGGCAACTGATTGGATTCTCTGTACCTTCATTATGCTGGAAGGTCATTTAGAGAAATTAATGTGTCCTTGGGGGATTGCTATCCAGTAGTCCCCTCCAGCCTTGCACTTCGCTCTCACCCCTGGCTTCTCACGTTACCAGCTGGCAAACTTCAGAGGTGGTACCAGCCACTCATAGCAGACAGACAGCAGGTGATGAGTGGACTCTGGCCATAGGGACCAATCTCTGTACTGACAGAGTGAATGAGAGGCCAGGTGGGGTGGCTCGCTCCTGTAATCCCAGCACTTTGAGAGGCCGAGGCTGGTGGATCACTTGAGGTCAGGAGTCTGAGACCAGCCTGGCCAATTTGGTGAAACCCCGTTTCTACCAAAAATATAAAAAATTAGCTGGGTGTGGTGGCTTGTGCCTGTAATCCCAGCTACTTGGGAGGCTGAGTCATGAGAATCACTTGAACCCAGGAGGTGGAAGCTGCAGTGAGCTGAGATTTCGCCATTGCACTCCAACCTAGCCTGGGAGACAGAGCGGGACTCCCTCTCAAAAAAATAATAAAAATAAAAATAATTTTAAAAAATAGAGTGGATGAGTAGTCCCTAGGGCAGTTCTAGAAGAGAAGCAAAGACCTACTGCTGAGGCAGGAGCCGGTGAGCAGCCCACTTGGTCCACACCTGGCCACAGCACAGATACAGCAATTTTCCAGAGAAAATTTAGATAAACACTTTTACCTAAATGTCCCAGTAGCTCTCACCAAAATACTTGGGTCATTGGCCTACCTGCTGGCTCAGACTTTATTATCCAGTGTAGCCCCTTAGAATCCAGCTACATCCGTCTAAAATAAGTCCAGCCAAAGTTGAAGGGAATAAAGCACAGAGAAATTCCAATGTGAGAGAGGCTGTGTAATATTGAGAATGAAAGCTCTTGTAGTCTGATCTGGGTCAAACTCCAGTTCCCTCCATTTCTAGCTGCGTGACTTTAGGTAACTTGCTTAACTTCTCTGGGTCTCAGTTTCTGCATCTACAAGATGGGAAGAATGCCTAACAAATATAGTTATTTGGGGAAGATTATATTAAAATATGCCTGGTATCTGGAAAATAATAAGGGCTCAGTTAAAGGGGAGTTAGGGTAGCAGGTTCTGCTTAGGCGTCTTGGTAGCCCTTTGTCCTTTAGATCAAGACTGCAAAGAACCACTTGCTGAATGTGAATGAATGAATGAACAAATGAGCTAACAAGCAAAAGAGCAGTGTGCCTCATTCTGGCTTCCTGATAACGCCCAGGAGAACCATGACATCACATTCTTGTGTCCGATTTACAGATGAACAATGTGAGTCCCAACAGCCTACATTATCCATAGAAATCTGGAATTCGAGCCAAGAGTTTACATTTTGGCTTCCATTTGGGCCTCTGTTTGCTCATCAGGTAAACAGGTAAAATCGTCAAACCTATATTACTGAGCTATCAAGGGCATCCAGTGAGAGGAGGGGATGTGAGAACGTCACATTTGTGGCTATTAAGCATAAAGTCTCACTCTCCAGGTAGAAATGTCCTTGAATAAGACACAGATTTCCGGTTTGGCTTTAGCCAAAAGGATGAAATTCTAATTGTGGAATTTGAGGCATAGTCAGATGAGCTTGACAAGTGTCAATGCAGATGAAATGGGAACTTCCCATCACCTTTGCAAATAAGTGGCATATGGCGGTGTGACCACGGGTGACCTTGTCCTCTGAGGGTGTTATCCTGAATTTGTAGAGTCCAGCCTCGACTGTGGCTCTGGCCCCTGAGTGAAACCTGCAGGCTGCAGAAGACACTGACATACTCCACAAATCCATCCTTGTTCCTTCAGCAGAAGCATCTGGCACAGCACCTGCCAAACTTTCAGGGGTCTAAGGTTACAGTGAGCTGTGCTTCATGCACTCCACTGGCTCTGTCATAGGTAGAAACCCATCGGAGGAAGCCTTTTCAGATTACACACACACACATACATGCACACATACACATACACAAAATTAGGAGTATTTAATAATAAAAGAATCATCTAATATAAAATTATCTAAACTGTCTCGACTAAACCTTCCCATTAATGCACACACATAAATTCTTTGGCGATAAAAGGCCTTATCTCTTGGCTCAAATTCCAAATTTCTATTGATAATGTAGGCTGTTGGGACTCACATTGTTCATCTGTAAATTGGACACAAACAATGTGATATCATGGTTCTCCTGGGCATTATTAGGAAGCCAGAATGTCCAAGGAGGTACCTGTAGGAATCATTCATGTGTAGGAATGAATGCTGTGTCACCTCAGCCTTCATCTCAGCCATCACCATAGGTTGGATCTAGGAGAAGAGTTCTTATCGGAGCATGACCCAGAGCCTCTAGACAAAGAGCTCCACAAGTTACTTAGGAAAGTGGGAAAACAGAATGAGGAAGCACAGTACAGTCCCTGCCATCCAGCCATCTGCCCTCAGGGTCCTTGGGCTTTGTCCTGAGGAACTCCTTTTTGTGATTGGTTTCTTTGGGGTGTTGCTGTTCACCCTCTTGCTCTGACTGGCTATATGCGAATAAGCAAGGCCAAATATGTTGATCCTAGATATGTTAATTAGTGCCTGCTGACTCTATTTACCCCCACCTATCTTTCTATTTTGTATGGATGTGTAGATAAGGCTACCTTAAAATGCTGATGATGGTCCTTGCTGGGAGACAGACAGACCTCCTGTGCTGATACATTGGTGCCAGAAGTGAGACTTCTAGTTAAAAATCACATACACATACAGTTAACACACCCATGGTAAGTGTTCAATAAATATTCTCTTTCCTGGTTTGCTTTGCTCCCCACTTTCCCCCCTGCCTTATGGCTGAGTTCGTCTTCTTTGTCCTTCCATACCATCATAGCTCTTTCCATTGTGTGTTGGGATCCTCTGTTTATCTATTTGTTCTCCCCTCTGGACTACAAGCTCTTTGAAGGCAGTGTCTGGGTCTCTTCTTTATTGTGCGTCATTGGCACTATTACTGTTCTTGATATAGCTGGTGATAAGTAAATATTGAACTTAGCTGAGCCGAAGCCCAGAATTGTAACTATGAAGGAACGAGACTGTTTTTTTAAAAAAAAAATAAATATATCAGAATGCATACATACAAAATGAATGGTGTCCATTTCAGGGAAGTCACCATAAGAGGTGGCGCACTTGCTGTGCCCTTTTGGGGAAACAGCCTTTTTAGTGGGTGGCATATTCTTTTGAACAGCTTTAGTGAGAGTGCATTTTCCTCTCCTAATGGGAGGATTTATATGAGAATCCTTTTAGTGACAAGAAAGAAAACAACTAAGCAAATGTGCCTTAAATAATGAAAATGTGGCCAGGCGCGGTGGCTCACACCTCTAATCCCAGCACTTTGGGAGGCTGAGGCGCATCACCTGAGGTCAGGAGTTCAAGACCAGCCTGGCCAACATGGTGAAACCCCGTCTCTACTAAAAATACAAAAATTAGCTGGGCATGGTGGCACACACCTGTAGTCCCAGCTACTCAGGAGGCTGAGGCAGGAGAATCGCTTGAACCCAGGAGGCAGAGGTTGCAGTGAGCTGAGATCATGCCATCGCACTCCAGCCTGGGTGACAGAGTGAGACTGTGTCTCAAAAAAACAACAACAATGACAAAAAAAAACAGTGAAAATATTATTATCTCACATGGCAAGATGACTGGGGTTAACAGTTCCAAGGTTGGCTCAGCAGCTCGACAAAGTCATCAAAGATCCAGGCTCTTTCTATTCTTCTCTACCATTTAGCTTTCTAGAATCCATTGGGTTGTGACCCAGTAATCACAGATGGTTGCCTTTGTTCCGGATATCACACTCTCGTACTATTATTTTTGAAGGAAGTAAGAAGGAATGAAGTAGAGGCTCAGCCAGGGGAAAAGGGCAGCTCCCTTCATGTGTCTTTCTCTCCTTTTATGTCAGATGGAAATACCTCCCTAAACACCCCATCACCTAGCTACCCTTAGCTGCAAAGCAGGCTGAGTACCTGGCACATTCAGTCTCTGAAGTGAAAGGCAGGGAGAGAAGAAAGATTGAGGATGGCTGCTGGGAGGCAACCAAGAAGGGTTCTCAGAGATTTTATTTCTGATAAAAGCCAAAAGTCAGTTGGAATCTGAGCTCTAACCTCAAGGTGGGACCATAAATCATGATAACATGTTGAACACTAACTATATGCCAGATTAGTAATAAGTCCTCGGCATATGTTATCTTAATTAATCTTCCCAACACCCTTGAGGTAGCCACTATTGTTAGCCCCATTTTATCTTTGAGGAAACTGATACCAGAAAGGTGAAATTACTCACCCCAGGGCACACAAATAATAAATGGTAAAGCCCTGCCAACTCCAATATAAGGCTTTTAATTCCAAAACCAGACGGAAAACTATTCACAAGAAGGTTTCATGGCTCATAAAACTGAGGGAGGCTGAGGTGAACAGTTATATTGTGCTTTCCATTTTCACCTGCACTGACCAGGTCATTTGACCTCAGAACAATTTGTAGGAAATATTACACTGCAGGAGGATTTTCAGTTGGCCCACACCATTTAGCCACACCATTTAATCTGCTTCTCCCTTTCTTCGGTAGTAGCAGAACTCCCAATTTTTAACTGAGATTATGGCCACCCAGAATAGAGACTATGTTTCCCAGCCTTCCTTATATGTAACTAAGTTCTCT
This sequence comes from Gorilla gorilla gorilla, assembly GCF_029281585.2. Lineage (NCBI taxonomy): Eukaryota > Metazoa > Chordata > Mammalia > Primates > Hominidae > Gorilla > Gorilla gorilla. The sequence goes on from NC_073234.2 coordinate 121,573,613, forward strand.
TATACATGTAACTAAGTTCTATTATAAACAAAAAGATCTGGCCAACTTCTGAGTCACGCCCTTAAAGAGAATGGCCTTCCCTCTCTCTTCCCCTTCCCCTATCTTGCTATCCGGAAGGTGAATCTGATGGAGAACCATGGAGAACCATAATGAACATCAGAGATGAGGGTGAAAGCCTAGGGATGGTGGACATCAAAATAAGACTCCACCATCAGTACGGCCCAGTGTGCTGGCATTGTGGCTTTAATCTCTCAATCCTACATTTCTGTTTTTTTGTTTGTTTGTTTGTTTTGAGACAGAGTCTTGCTCTGTCGCCCAGGCTGGAGTGCAGTGGCGCGATCTCGGCTCACTGCAAGCTCCGCCTCCCAGGTTCACGCCATTCTCCTGCCTCAGCCTCCCGAGTAGCTGGGACTACAGGTGCCGGCCACCACGCCCGGCTAATTTTTTTTTGTATTTTTAGTAGAGATGGGGTTCACCGTGTTAGCCAGGATGGTCTCGATCTCCTGACCTCATGATCCGCCCGTCTCAGCCTCCCAAAGTGCTGGGATTACAGGCGTGAGCCACCGCGCCCGGCCTCTCAATCCTACATTTCTTATCACTGGACTGTTACAAGAGGAATATACTTCCTATTTAAACCACTGTATTTGAAGTCTCTGTTAAACCAGTGAACTTGTGTTCTAAGATACCCCACAGATAAAATTTGGGATAACTACCCAGGCTACAGCAGTGCCCTTGTCCTCCCACTTCACCAGTAAGTATGAGCTCCCCTAATTAAATATGTGCCCCCTGACCTTGACCTGATGGCCACCAGAGTGAACAATTAGCCCAAAATGGGTCAGAGTCCTTTTTCTATGTCTATTTGCAATGAGGATTAAGTGATTCTAGTTTGGTCTGAGCTGATGACTTGAGTAGAGGTGATGTAAGCTCCAGAGCTGTGGACCAAGAAGCAGAAAAAGTCAGTCTACAAACAGAGATTGAAGCAGATGAGCAGAGAGAAGCTGTATGGTCCCCAATGGCTTTTACAACCCTGATCCCAGTCTTAGCCAAAGGTTCAGCTGCATCTCTTTCCTTAAATTCTGCAAACCATCTCTATATTTGTACAGCAAATCCCCCATGTTGAGCTTCCCTAGCTCAAATAGGTGTTTGTTACACTTGCAAGCAGAGTTGCAAATAATATCATGAGATGCAGTAAAGCTAAGCAAGTGGCAGGACCAAGCCACAGGCTCAGCTTCTGTCATTCTGTGTCCAGTGGCCTTCTCTCAGTAGACATACTTCACAGCTTGACGGGGAAAGCTGGTCTCACCTCTCTTTTCTCTTTCAATGGACATATCTGGGAAAGACAAGATTCAGGAAACCAAGCTCCTAAATTCTAATCTGGCCTAGGCCACCTAAGTTCCACCTAATACTTGAAATAGGAGTTGAGTCTCCACCATCTCACTTCTTTTCAGAAAGCCCAAATGTATCCCTGGATCTTTTATAATTATAGTCATGCATCAACTAATGACAGGGGTACATTCGGGGAAATTCATCATTTGGTAATTTCATTGTGTGAACATCAGAGTATGCTTACATAAACCTAGATGGTGTCGGCTACTCCAAACCAAGGCTATACAGTAGAGCAGGGGTGTTCAATCTTTCGGCTTCCGTTAGGCCACATTGGAGGAAAACTTGTCTTTGGCCACACATAAAATACAATACACTAACACTAACGATAGCTGATGAGCTAAAAAAAAAAAATTGCAAAAAAAATTCTCATAATGTTTTAAGAAAGTTTACACATTTGTGTTGGGCAGTATTCAAAGCTGTCCTGGGCCACATGCAGCCTGTGGGCCATGTGTTGACAAGCTTGTGTAGAGCCTATTGTTCCTAGATTACAAACCTTTACAGCACATAACTGTACTGAATACTGCAGGCAATTCTAACACAATGGGAAGTATTCTTGTATCTAAATATATCTAAACATAAAAAAGGTACAGTAAAAATACAGTATATAAGATTAGAAAATGGTACCCCTGTATAGGGCACTTCCCATGAGTGGAGCAGGACTGGAATTGCTTTGGGTGAGTCAGCGAGTGAGTGGTGAGTGAAGATGAAGGTTGAGAACAGTACTGGATACGACTGTGGACTTTAGAAATACTGTACACTTAAGCTACACTAAATTTCTTTTTAAAATGTTTTTCTTTCTTCGATCAATGATCTTCGATAATAAAGCTTACTGTAACCTTTTTACTTTATAAACTTTTTAATGTTTTCAACTTTATGACTCATGTAATAACACTTAGCTTAAAATACATTGTGCAACTGTATATAAATATTTTCTTTCTTTATATCCTTATTCTATAAGCTTTTCCATTTTTTAAATTTTTTATTTTTATTTTTTAAACTTTTTTTGCTAAAAACTATACAAACGCACACATTGGCCTAGTCCTACACAGTCAGAATCATCAATATCACCATCTTCCACCTCCACATCTTGCCCCGCTGGAAGGACTTCAGGGGTAATAACACACATTGGGCAGTCATCTCGTATGATAACAATGCCTTCTTCTGGAATGACCTCCCTGGGGCTGTTTTACAGCTAACTTCTTCTTTTTATAAGTAGAAGGAATGCACTCTAAAATAACAACAGAAAGTACAGTATACTAAATGCATGCACCCATAACATGGTCATTTATTATCATTATTAAGCATTATCTACTGTGCATCCTTGTATGTGCCGGACTTCTATATGACTGGCAGTACAGTGCTTTGTTTACACCAGCATCACCAGAGATATGTGAGTAATGCATTGCACTACAACGACTCCTGGATGAGTTAAAGTTCACATCTTATTCAAGTCACCCCATGCTTAAAACTCTTCAATGTCTTCCATTTCTTTGGTGTTAAAGTTCACAGGCCTTGACCACAGGACCCATCCTTCTTAGCCTGTCCCCTGCCTACTCTCCATCTATCTTCCAGTCCACGGTGATGCTCCAGCAGCCCTGACAGCTTGCAGCTTCTCTCCATGCCTCTCTGACTTCGCTCATGCCCTTTTCTCATTTAACGGTCAAGGAACATGCCAATTACTCACCTTTAGTATTAGGTTGGTGCAAAAGTAATGCAGTTTTTGCCATTACAATAATCTTTGCCGTTAAAAGTTATCTTTTCCTGTGGTAACAACCAACCTCCGAAATCTCAGGGGTTTATGATAAGAAATTATTTCTCAAAGGTGGGTTCACCAGTCTTCTGTGGCTCTGCTGGGTGTAGCTGGGTTTGGCGCCAGTTCAAGTGTGAGCTTTTTGTCTACAAATTGCAGGACCCAGGCTGGAAGAGAAGCCACTCTCTGGGGCAGGTTGAGCTCATGATGGAGGTAGACGCTCAACAGGCCAAGCCAACCACGAGAGCACATGTCAAGCCTCTGACCAGATCTGGTATACATCAACTCTGTTCCATTGCATTGCTGAGGGCAAGTCACATTAGGGGGCCAAAGACCAATGAGGCAAGAGTGTGTACCCCTTACACTGCAAAGTGGGAGGGACAGTGAATATCTGAAATGCAATAATACAATCTACTCCACTTCTGTTTCCATGGGATCACCATTCAGGAGAGAACAATATTAAGAGATTGTTTCCTCTCTCAACAATTTCTCGCTATCCAAGTGGGGAGATGGAAGAGGGGACTGTCCCACGTAAGGTCTCTCCCTAGAAACCTGCCTGCCTATTTTCTCCTTTCCTTGTGCCCTATGATAAGTTCACCAGGGCAGGACTTAGCCCCCAACAAAAGGTAAGTCCGTCTATTAATAGGGCAAAGGAACAGGAAGACCATATCAACTTCAGAGAGACCCAAGCTGAGATCCACCTTTACCAGCATGAAACTGATCCTTTCACCTCTGATTCCTGTATCCATTTCTCAGTTGTGTTACAGTATGAAGGAGGGGAGAACTGACTAAGGTTTCACCAAACCCCCAATACTTAGAATGCACTAACTCCTGTCAGGCTCCATCTGGCTAACATCTACTCATTCTTGAATAATAGTAATAAATAATAATAATAATAATAATAATAATAATAACACTCATGTAATGCTTACTATGTGTTAAGTCACTGTCATAAGTGTTTTTCAAATATTTGTTAATTTAAAATTAATGCAGCCTGGGCACAGTGGCTTATGTCTCTAATCTCAGTGCATTGGGAGGCTGAGGCAGGAGAATTGCTTGAAGTCAGGAGTTCAAGATCAGCCTGGCCACCATAGCAAGACCTCTAAAAAAAAAATTAGCCAGGCATGGTGGCACATGCCTGTAGTCCCAGCTACTCAGGAGGCTGAGGAGGGAAGATCCCTTGAGCCCAGGAGTTTGAGGCTACAGTGAGCTATGACTGTGCCACTACACTCCAGCCTGGACAACAGAGTGAGACCCTGTCTCAATTATAATAATTATAATTAATTAATTAAATTCATGTAAACACTATAAGTAGGCACTACTATTTTTAACATCCACAAATTAAAGATGAAGGAACTGAGGCACAGAGAGGTCAAGTGACTTGACCCAGGTCAGATAACTAGTATCAGAGCCAGATTCCAACGTGGGCAACATTGTAGGAAACCATGCCCCGAACCACTATGCTTTACTGCCTCTGGCTCCCCTGCACACTGTCTCCCAGGCTGGATGAGTGGAGTCCTTCTCTTATTGGTGTCTGCAATGCACCATACAAACTCCTATCACAGCACTGACCACTGTTACAGAGTAATCTGTTTATAAGTCTGTCTTCTCCTCTTGGCTCTGAGATTTATTATTTATTTATTTATTTTTAAGAGATAGGGTCTAGCTCTGTCACCCATGCTGGAGGCCAGGGGCATCATTATAGCTCACTGTAGCCTCGAACTCCTGGCCTCAAGCTCCTGGCCTCAAGCAATCCTCCTACCTCAGCCTCCCAAGTAGCTGAGACTAGAGGGGGCACAGCCCTGTGCCTGACTAATTTTTTTTATTTTTTGCAGAGATGGGGGTCTCACTTTGTTGCCCAGGTCTCGAACTTCTCACTTCAAGTGATGCTCCTGCCTTGGCCTCCCAAACTGCTGGGATTATAGGCGTGAGACACCATGCCCAGCTGGCTCTGAGATTCTTGAGGACATGAAATGCATCTTGTTCTTACTTTATCTCTTCAGCCTAAGAAGACGCTTTTCTTTATTCACTCAACATTACCTGAACATGACTAATGGCAAGCACTGTGCTAAGTGCTATTTCATTATTTCTTCAATACACATGCTGTTCCAGATGACCCCAAACTTGTAAAGTTAGAATAGCAGACTGCAAAAAAAAATGCCCTGCAATAATTCCCCTCCATGAATCAATTTCCCCACTCCTTGAATCTAGGCTGGTTTTATGCCTTGCTTTGACCAATAAAATGAAGTGGAAATGATGTCCAGCCAGCTCCAAGCTTGGAATTCAAGAGGCCTTGCCCAGTTCTGCTCACTCCCTTGAGGCCCTGGGTCCTACCACAGGAATAAGCCTGGGCTAGGCCAGCCCACTGGAGAGTGGGAGACCATATGAAGCAGAGACAAGCCAGGCTAGCTGAGGCCGTCCTAGATCAGCCTGGTCTTGGGTCATCTTGCAACTGACTGCAGACACATGAGCCCAGCAGACATAAGTCCCACCTGGCCCAGATAAGAGAAACAGCCATTCAAAACACAGTCTCATGAGCTAAATGAATTGCTGTTGTTATAAGCTACTAAGTTTTGGAACTGTTTGTTACCCAGCAAAAGCTAACTAATACAATGGCAACCTGGGTTTGTCCAAGGATGGTGGTGAGAGTTGCAGTGACTGTGCACAGACTCTCCTAAGGATAAAGAAGTGAGACAGCAACCAGCCCACATGCTGCCCTTGTCAATTAAGCCAAATACCCCAGTTCTGCCTCTTCCTTTTTCTTCTCACTCCAAAGACTAGTCACATGGTCTGCAAAATGAGAACGGACCATGAATTGTTCAAATACCGAATGCAAATAAGCCAGACAGGCCAACAGACCCCTCATTCCAGTCTCCAAGGGTTTTAACACACCACGGATTTTTGCTTCTTCAGTTTGTGTATTTCATTTTGTTTTAAGCTTTTGTGTATTGAGACCCTGGCACCGTGCTAGGCTCAGGGAAGAAAAGTGTGTTAAGAAAGTAAACAGGATCTGCTTTCAGAAAGATAATAGTAATTATTGTTAATAACATTGCTATGATAACTTCCTTGGTTTTATTTGCTTTTACTTGTTTGTTGTCAAATCTTATAACATTTGCTATTTTAACCATTTTTTAGTGTACAGGTCGGTGGCATCAAGTACATCCCCATTGTTGTGCAATCATCACCACCATCCACCTCCACAACTTTTTCATCTTCCACAACTGAAACTCCATGTCCATTAACCACTAATTTTCTATGTCCCCTTCCCCAGCCCTTGGCAACCGCTGCAGAGATTTTCTGTCTCTATAGATTTGACTACTCTTAGATATGATAAAATAGAAACTTCAGCTGAATTAAATTTAAAGGAGTTTAATTGAGCAATGAACAATTTGAGAATTGGGCAGTCCCCAGAATCACAGCAGATTCACAGAGACTCTGGCGCAGCCACATGGTGGAAGAAGATTTATAGATAAAAAAAAAAGGGAAATGACGTACAGAAATTAGAAGTGAGGTACCGAATGCCTGGATTGGTTACAGCTCAGCATATGTCTTATTTGAACATAGTTTGAACACTCAGCAGTGTATGAATGGTTGAAGTGTGGCCACTGGGATTGGCCAAGCCTTAACTAGTGTTACAGGTGTGTACTACTAAGTTAGGTTTTCAATTTTGTCTGCCTATTAAGCTAGGTTACAGTTCATCACAAGGACTCAAATATGGAAGTATGGAGTCCTTCTCAGTCCATACTTACTTTGCTTTAACAGGTATATAAGTGGAATCATACAATATTTGTCCTTTTGTATCTGGATTATTTCACCGAGCATAATGTATTCAGGTTTCATCCATGCTATAGCATTGGTCAGAATTCCCTCCCACTTTAAGGCTGGATAATATTCCATTGTTGGATATACCCCATTTGTTTACCCATTTGTCCTTCAGTGGATACTTGAGTTGCTTCCACGTGGTGATTGCTGTGAATAATGCTACTCTGAACATGGGTGTGCAAATCACTCTCCAAGTTCCTGCTTTCATTTCTCTCGGGTATACACTCAGAAGTGGAATTGCTGGATCACATGGTGGTTCTGTTTCATATTTTGAGGAGACGCCATACTGTCTTCCACAGTGGCTGTGCCATATTACATTCCCACCAACAGTGCACAAGGGTTCCAATGTCTCCACATCTTCACCTATACTTGTTATGTTGTGTTTTCCTTTTTTTAAATAATAATGGGTGTGTGTGTCAGTGTGTGTATCTTCTTTTGGTTATAATTTGCATCTCCCTGATGATTAATAATATTGAGCACAGAGCATATTGCCGTGTGCTTATTGGCCACTTGTAGATCTTCTTTGGAGAAATATCTATTCAAAGCCCTTGGTTTTATTTTTCCTGACCAAATGTTGCTTTCACGTTTTGTTCCAGGCACTCTAGCAAGCGCCACAGATGCCTTATTGGATTTAACCTCCCTACAAGCAAATGAGGGGGTTATTGTCCTTATTTTACAGGTAAGGAAACCGAGGCTTTTTTCGTGGCTTGCCCCAGGGGCCACCTCAGAAGGGGCAGAGAGGGATTTGAGGCAGGCCTGGCTGACCCCACTAAGTCATACTGAAGTCCAGGCGGAGAAGAGCTGCAGAAGGGAGTGGAAGGGGAAACCCAGTATCCACTTGCCCCCATGGGACTTGTCTTTGGGTCCCACATATCCCCTTTGGTGCCTTTTGCTGCAGTTTCCTACCCCTCTTTCTTCCCTCCCTTCCCTTTTCTCTCCTTTCTGGGTCTGGCTAAGTAAGTATCTCCTTCTTGCCTGCCAGGATGTGATAAATTCTTAGTACCCCGGTGAGAATCACTCCCTCCCATTTTCAAAGGAATGAACAGGAAGAGAAAGTCCCCCGAAAGACCTCCTAGAGGATCACCCCTGGGTCTCTGACTGAGAACCTGAATCTAACCTGGGGCAAGCAGACCCCAGACCCACCTCCATAACCTGGTGAATGGCACTTTTTTTTTTTTTTGACTAGGAAGTGTTACCCAACTATTTGCTAGTTCTTCATGAAAATGAATTGTTGGGAACTCACTACAGCGTGGCAAAGTGGCTGTGGCCAGACTGCCTTTCTAGGTTCCTCCTCTCTGGGAAAGGCATCTCTGAAAGAAAGGCAGCAGCCCCAGTCAGGGGCTTATAGATAAAACTCCCATCTCCCTGGGACAGAGCACCTGGGGGAATGGGCAGCTGTGGGCATGGGCACAGCTTTAGTGGACATAAATGTCCCTGCCTGCCGGCTCTGAAGAGAACAGTGGATCTCCCAGCACAGTGTTCAAGCTCTGCTAAGGTATATAAGTGGAATTCTCCTCAAGTGGGTCCCTGGCTCCCATGCCTCCTGACTGGGTGACACCTCCCAGCAGGGGTCGACAGACATCTCATACAGGAGAGCTCCGGCTGGCATCAGGTGGGTGCCCCTCTGGGAGGAAGCTACCAGAGGAAGGAGCAGACAGCAATCTTTGCTGTTCTGAAGCCTCCACTGATGATACCCAGGTAAACAGGGTCTGGAGTGGACCTCCAGCAAACCCCACCAGACCTGCAGAGAAGGGCCTGACTATTAGAAGAAAAACTGACAAACAGGAAGCAATAACATCAACATCAACAAAAAGGACCCCCACACAAAAACCCCATCCAAAGGACATCAGCGTCAAAGATCAAAGGTAGATAAGTCCACGAAGATGAGGAAAAACCAGCCCCCAAATGCTGAAAATTTCAAAAACCAGAATGCCTCTTCTCCTCCAAATGATCACAACAACTCTCCAGCAAGGGCACAAAACTGAATGAAGAATGAGTTTGACGAATTGACAGAAGTAGGCTTCACAAGGTGGGGAATAACACACTCCTCTGAGCTAAAGGATCATGTTCTAACCCAATACAAGGAAGCTAAGAACCTTGATAAAGGTCAGGAGATTGAGACCATCTTGACTAACACGGTGAAACCCCGTCTCTACTAAAAATACAAAAAAAATTAGCTCGGCATGGTGGCGGGTGCCTGTAATCCCAGCTACTCGGGAGGCCAAGGCAGGAGAATGGTGTGAACCTGGGAGGCGGAGCTTGCAGTGAGCCAAGATCACGCCACTGCACTCCAGCCTGGGCAACAGAGCCAGACTCTGTCTCCAAAAAAAAAAAGAACCTTGATAAAAGGTGAGAGGAGCTGCTAACAAGAATAACCAGTTTAGAGAAGAACATAAATGACCTGATGGAGGTGAAAAACACAGCACAAGAACTTCGTGAAGCATACACAAGTATCAACAGCCAAATCGATCAAACAGAAGAAAGGATATCAGAGATTGAAGATCAACATAATGAAATAAGGCGTAAACACAAGATTAGACAAAAAAGAATGAAAAGAAACAAACAAAGCCTCCAAGAAATATGGGACTATGTGAAAAGACCAAACCTATGATTGATTGGTGTACCTGAAAATGACGGGAGAATGGAACCAAGTTGGAAAACACTCTTCAGGATATTATCCAGGAAAACTTCCCCAACCTAGCAAGACAGGCCAACATTCAAATTCAGGAAATACAAAGAACACCACTAAGATACTCCTTGAGAAGAGCAACCCCAAGACACATAATTGTCAGATTCTCCAAGGTTGAAATGAAGGGAAAAAAATGTTAAGCGCAGCCAGAGAGAAAGGTCAGGTTACCTACAAAGGGAAGCCCATCAGAATAACAGTGGATGTCTCTGCAGAAACCCTACAAGCCAGAAGAGAGTGGGGTCAACATTCAACATTCTTAAAGAAAAGAATTTTCAACCCAGAATTTCATATCCAGCCAAACTAAGGGTCACAAGTGAAGGAGAAATAAAATCCTCTACAGACAAGGAAATTTTGAAGGATTTTGTCACCACCAGGCCTGCCTTATAAGAGCTCATGAAGGAAGCGTTAAATATGGAAAGGAAAAACTGGTACCAGCAACTGCAAAAACACACCAAAATATAAAGACCAATGACATTATGAAGAAACTGCATCAACTAATGTGCAAAATAACCAGCTAGCATCATGATGACAGGATCAAATTCACACATAACAATATTAACCTTAAATGTAAATGGGCTAAATGCCCCAATTAAAAGACACAGACTGGCAAATTGGATCAAGAGTCAAGACCCATTGGTGTATCATATTAAGGAGACCCATCTCACATGCAAAGACACACATAGGCTCAAAATAAAGGGACGGAGGAATATTTACCAAGCAAATGGGAAGAAAAAAAAAAAGGAGGGGTTGCAATCCTATTCTCTGATAAAACAGACTTTAAACCAACAAAGATCAAAAGAGACAAATAAGTGCATTACATAGCAGTAAAGGGATAAATGCAACAAGAAGAGCTAACTATCCTAAATATGCACCCAATACAGGAACACTCAGATTCATAAAACAAGTTCTTAGAGACCTACAAAGAGACTTAGACTCCCATGCAATAATAGTGGGAGACTTTAACACCCCACTGTCAATATTAGACAGATCAACGAGACAGATAATTAACACGGACATTCAAGACTTGAACTCAGCTCTGGACCAAGCAGACCTAATAGATATCTACAGAACTCTCCACCCCAAATCAACAGAATATACATTCTTCTCAGCACCACATAGCACTTATTCTAAAATGGACCACATAATTGGAAGTAAAATACTCCTCAGCAAACGTAAAAGAACAGAAATCATAACCAACAGTCTCTCAGACCACAGTGCAACCAAATTAGAACTCTGGATTAAGAAAGTCACTCAAAACTGCACAACTACATGAACACTGAACAACCTGGTCCTGAATGACTACTGGGTAAATAGGGAAATTAAGGCAGAAATAAAGTGCTTTGAAACCAATGAGAACAAAGAGACAACATACCAGAATCTCTGGACACAGCTAAAGCAGTGTTAAGAGAGAAATTTATGCACTAAATGCCCACATCAGAAAGCGGGAAAGATCTAAAATCGGCACCCTAACATCACAATTAAAAGAACTAGAGAAACAAGGGCAAACAAATTCAAAAGCTAGCAGAAGACAAGAAATATCTAAGATCAGAGCAAAACTGAAGGAGAGAGATACACGAAAAATCCTTTAAAAAATCAATGAATCCAGGAGCTGGTTTTTTGAAAAGATTAACAAAATAGATCACTAGCCAGACTAATAAACAAGAAAAGAGAGAAGAATCAAATAGAGACAATAAAAAATGATAAAGGGGCTATCATCACTGATCCCACAGAAATACAAACTACCATCAGAGAATACTATAAACACCTCTATGCAACTAAGCTAGAAAATCTAGAAGAAATGGATAAATTCCTGGACACATACACCCTCCCAAGACAAAACCAGGAAGAAGTCGAATCCCTGAATAGACCGATAATAAGTTCTGAAATTGAGGCAGTAATTAATATCCTACCAACCAAAAAAAGTCCAGGACCAGACGGATTCACAGCTGAATTCTACCAGAGTTACAAAGAGGAGCTGGTACCATTCCTTTTGAAACTATTCCAAGCAATAGAAAAAGAGGAACTCCTCCCTAACTCATTTTATGAGGCCAGCATCATCCTGATACCAAAAGCCGGCAGAGACACAACAAAAAAAGAAAATTTCAGGCCAATATCCCTGATGAACACCAGTGTAAAAATCCTCAATAAAATACTGGCAAACCAGATCCAGCAGCACATCAAAAAGTTTATCCACCATGATCAAGTTGGCTTCATCCCTGGGATGCAAGGCTGGTTCAACATATGCAAATCAATAAATGTAATCCATCGTATAAACAGAACCAATGACAAAAAACACGTGATTATCTCAATAGATGCAGAAAAGGCCTTCAATAAAATTCAACACCCCTTCATGCTAAAAACTCTCAATAAACTAGGTATTGATGGAACATATCTCAAAATAATAAGAGCTATTTATGACAAAATTATAGCCAATATCATACTGAATAGGCAAAAGCTGGAAGTATTCCCTTTGAAAACTGGCACAAGACAAGGATGCCCTCTCTCACCACTCCTGTTCAACATAGTATTGGAAGTTCTGGCCAGGGCAATCAGGCAAGAGAAAGAAACAAAGCATATTCAAATAGGAAGAGAGGAAGTCAAATTGTCCCTGTTTGCAGATGACATGATTGTATATTTAGAAAACCCCATCATCTTAGCCCACAATCTCCTTAAGCTGATAAGAAACTTCAGCAAAGTCTCAGGATACAAAATCAATGTACAAAAATTACAAACATTGCTATACACCAATAATAAGACAAACAGCCAAATAATGAGTGAACTCCCATTCACAATTACAACAAAGAGAATAAAATACCTAGGAATACAACTTACTAGGGATGTGAAGGACCTTTTCAAGGAAAACTACAAACCACTGCTCAAGGAAATAAGAGAGGACACAAACAAATGGAAAAAAAATTTCATGCTCATGGATAGGAGGAATTAATATTGTGAAAATGGTCATACTAACCAAACTAATTTACAGATTCACTGCTATTCCCATCAAGCTACCATTGACTTCCTTCATACAATTAGAAAAAAAACTACTTTAAATTTCATATGAAACCAAAAAAGAGCCCATATGGCCAAGACAATCCTAAGCAAAAAGAACAAAGCTGGAGGCATCATGCTACCTGACTTCAAACTATACTACAAGGCTACAGTAACCAAAACAGCATGGTACTGGTACCAAAACAGATATATAGACCAATGGAACAGAACAGAGGCCTCAGAAATAACACCATACATCTACAACCATATGATCTTTGACAAACCTGACAAAAACAAGCAATGGGGAAAGGATTCCCTACTTAATAAATGGTGCTGGGAAAACTGGCTAGCCATATGCAGAAAACAGAAACTGAACCTCTTCCTTACACCTTTTACAAAAAATAACTCAAGATGAATTAAAGACTGAAACTTAAAACCTAAAACCATAAAAACCCTAGAAGAAAACCTGGGCAATACCATTCAGGACATAGGCACGGGCAAAGACTTCGTGACTGAAATACCAAAAGCAATTGCAACAAAAGCCAAAATTGACAAGTGAGATCTAATCAAACTAATGAGTTTCTGCACAGCAAGAGAAACTATCATCAGAGTGAACAGGCAACCTACAGAATGGGAGAAAATTTTTGCCATCTATCCATCTGACAAAGGTCTAATATCCAGAATCTACAAGGAACTTAAACAAATTTACAAGAAAAATACAACCCCATCAAAAAGTGGACAAAGGATATGAACAAACACTTCTCAAAAGAAGACATTTATGTGGCCAACAAACATATGAAAAAAAGCTCATCATCACTGGTCATTAGATAAATGCAAGTCAAAACCACAATGAGATACCATCTCACGCTCATGAGAGTGGTGATCATCAAAAAGTCAGGAAACAACAGATGCTAGAGAGGGTGTGGAGAAATAGGAATGCTTTTACACTGTTGGTGGGAGTGTAAATGAGTTCAGTCATTGTGGAGGACAGTGTGGTGATTCCTCAAGGATCTAGAAGCAGAAATACCATTTGACCCAGTAATCCCATTACTGGGTATATACCCAAAGGATTATAAATCATTTCACTATAAAGACACATGAACATGTATGTTTATTGTGGCACTATTCACAATAGCAAAGACTTGGAACCAACCCAAATGCCCATCAATGATAGACTAGATAAAGAAAATGTGGCATATATACACCATGGAATACTATGCAGCCATAAAAAAGGATTAGTTCATGTCCTTTGCAGGGACATGACTGAAGCTGGAAACCACCATTCTCAGCAAACTAACACAGGAACAGAAAACCAAACACCGCATGTCCTCACTCATAAGTGGGAGTTGAACAATGAGAACACATGGACACAGGGAGGGGAACATCACACACCGGGGCCTGTGGGGGAGTTGGGGGAAGGGGAGGGAGAACATTAGGACAAATACCTAATGTATGCTGGGCTGAACACGTAGATGACAAGTTGACGGGTGCAGCAAACCACCATGGCACATGTAAACCTATGTAATAAACCTGCACATTCTGCACATGTATCCCAGAACTTAAAGTAAAATTTAAAAAAAAAAGAAAGAATTATTGGCAGAATTGTTGGCAGGTGTCATGGGAGCGGTGTCAAGTTGGCAGGAGTTGCCCATGGAACTGGAGAAACTCACTAGAGCAGATGAAGAAGTGACCCAATCTGGACGATGGGAATTCCTGGGAATGAACAGAAGCCCTGCATGGGTGACTGTGTCACTAGAGGCGGGCACCTGGTAAAGTCCCAGGCTAGGCCTCTGCGTTTCTAAGCAGAACTAGGAGCAGGCGTTGCCTGGGAACCCCGCCTTATGTTATCGAATCCTGAGTGTTTTGGACTAGTCTCATGAAGGCAGGCATTCAAGGATATTTGGTCGGATCATCCGACGGCACTAAACCTTTTTTTTCCAAGTGGACCAGGTAGTTCACTAAAGTCGCCGTGATGTCGTCCTGGCTTGGGAGCCTCGGCTCCAGATGGGGCCAGTCTCCGGGTCAAGTCGGGGGCAGCCTGGCTTCCCTCACTGGCCAGATTTCAAACTTTACAAAGGTTATGCTGATGGAGGGCTCAGAGGAAGTGGAAGCAGAATTACCTGATTCCAGGACAAAGGAAATTGAAGCCATTCATTCAATCTTGAGATCAGAGAATGAAAGGCTTAAGAAACTTTGTACAGATCTAGAAGTGAAATATGAAGCATCAGAGCTTCAAATAAACCAGCATTCTACAATGCTGTTTATTAATGCTTTTTAATGTTTAAAAAGCATTCTACAATGCTTTTTGTTGAAGTTGAAATCAACTTCAACAAAAAGAGGTAGAAATCAGACATCTTAAAGCCAGACAGATTGCCTCCAGGATCAGTTGCTGAAACTGCAGTCAGCTGCTCAGTCAGTACCTTCAGCAGCTGGCGATGTACCAGCAACCACTGCAGCTTCATTCATTTATGTGATTAGTCATCATTCTTCAGCTTTCCATGATGATGACATGGACTTTGAGGACACAATTTTGTCCCAACAAGAAATAAACCGACTCTTAAATGAAGTTTCAAGGCTTGAGTCTGAAGTTGGCTATTGGAGGCATATTGCTCAGACTTTGAAAGCATGAGGAACACATAGCTCTGCCCAAAGTGAAACATGCAAACTACAAAATATCATTAAGGAACTGAAACAGAACCAAAGTCAGGAAATTGATGACCATCAACATGAAATATCAGTACTGCACAATGCACATCAACAGAAATAAGTCAACGACATCGAGAAGAATTAAGTGACTATGAAGAACGAACTGAAGAACTCAAAAATCTGCTACAATAAGGTGGCTCTGGAGTTACAGAAATTGATCACTCTGAAGTCTATGAGATGCAAAAAAACTACTCAACTTCTACAAACAGAAAAAGTGGAGTCTACCAAAAAAATTGAGGAACTTGAGGATAAAATAAAAGATATAAATAAAAAATTATCTTCTGCAGAAAATGGTAGAGATATTTTGAGGAGAGAACAAGAACAGCTAAATGTGGAAAAGAAACAGCTTTTAAATGCAGTTAAATCAGTGCAGGAGAAGACAGTTGTATTTCAACAGGAGAGACCAAGTCATGTTGGCCCTGAAACAAAAACAAATGGAAAACACTGCCCTACAGAGACAGGTTCAATGTTTACATGACTAAGAATTTCAGTCAAACCAGAAGCTAGAGAGACTGCGTAATCATCTTTTAGAATCAGAAGGTTCTTATACCAGTGAAGCTTTGGCCTCAGAAGATAGAGACGCTAAACTAAGAAAGAAAGTCACAGTATTGGAGGAAAAGCTAGTTTCATCCTCTACTGCAATGGAAAATGCAAGTCATCAAGCCAATGTGCAGGTAGAGTCATTGCAAGAACAATTGAATGTAGTCTCCAAGCAAAGGGATGAAACTGCGCTGCTGCTTTCTGCCTCTCAGCAACAAGTAAAGCAGTATGCTCTGTCACTGGCCAACCTGCAGATGGTACTACAGCATTTCCAAAAAGAGGAAAAATCTATGTATTCTGCTGAACTACAAAAGCAAAAACAGCTTATAGCTGAATGGAAGAAAAAGGCAGAAAGTTTGGAAAGAAAAGTGATATTACAGGAACGTTTGGATGAAGCAGATGCTGCATTGGATTCAGCATCAAGACTCACAGAACAGTTAGATCTAAAAGAAGAACAAATTGAAGAACTTAAAAAACAAAATGAGTTCCAACAAGAAATGCTGGATGATGTACAAAAGAAATTGGTGAACTTAGCAAACAGCCTAGAAGGAAAAGTGGACAAAGTCCTAATGAGAAACCTCTTCATCAGTCATTTCCACATGCCAAAAAATCAGCGTCAGGAAGTGTTACGGTTGATGGGCAGCATCCTGGGGGTCAGAAGGGAGGAGATGGAGCAGTTGTTTCATGACGATCAGGGCAGTGTTACCAGGTGGATGACTGGGTGGCTTGGAAGAGGATCAAAAAGTGTTCCCAACACACCTTTGAGACCAAATCAGCAATCTGTGCTTAATAGTTCTTTTTCAGAACGTTTTGTTAAATTTCTAGAAACAGAATCTCATTCATCTGTTCCACCACCAAAGCTTTCTGTTCATGATATGAAACCTCTAGAATCACCAGGAAGGAGAAAACTAGACACAAATGCACCAGAAAGTTTTAAAGATACAGCAGAATCCAGGTCAGGTAGAAGAAGAGAGGTAAATCCGGTTTTGGCTCCTCGCTCGGCAGCTGTACCTCTTATTAACCCAGCTGGACTTGGACCTGGTGGGCCCCAGCATCTTCTTTTGAAACCCATCTCAGATGTTTGGCCCACATTTACACCTTTGCCAGTGTTTCCTGACAACAGCGCTGGAGTTGTGTTGAAAGACACTGGAAAACAATAGATGATTCTCAAGCCAGAGACAATCTAGCACTTTAAAGAAACCATGAACACTATATGTACTTTATCACAAAGCAGCCTTTTAGAAAACGTCACGTATTTATTTGTAGTTAATGCTTTCTCTGAATTTAATAAAAATATTCCTAATGCTTTTAGAAATTGCAGGTGTCAAGAGGAAGTGTTTGCTATATCATCTGATTTATTCCTTCTGATTTGACTTAATTTAAGCTAGGAACATTTGATTTATCTTTTATCTTAATTTACAAAAATACAGACAGACAAAAATACTAGTAGCTATATGTTAGCTTTCTGTTTCCTTCTGTGATTTCCAAGCACATTTAAGCTAGAGATTGTGGTTTGTCAAGAGAGTTTTTTTTTTTTTAATGAAGAATAAAAAAATACTAGTAGTGCCTTCTCTGCATAGTGTGGAAAGTTGATCTGAAGCATATAGTGATCATCTTTGGAGGACTTTGTGGAAACAGGCCAACAAGATGGTCCCTGGAAGGTCATTGGTGCCCTGAGACGAAGTATGTATTTGGTCCTGTGCAATGTCAGCATGTGTGTAAATTCTTTCGTTATTGTTGTTGTTGTTTTAAATAGAGATGGGGTCTCACTATGTTGCCAAGCTGTTGTCAAACTACTGGGCTCAAGTGATCCTCCCACTCGGCCTCCCAAAGTGCTGGGATTACAGGCATGAGCCACTGTGCCCAGCCCTGGGTGTAGATTCTTGTGACTACCACCACAGTCAAGATACAGAACACTTCCATCACAACCATCCCCTGTGTTGCCCTCTCATAATCGTAGCCACCTCCCTGTCCCTCTCCTGAATCCCTGACAATCACTAACTGTTCTCCATCTCAGTCATTTTGTTATTTAGAGAATGTTATATAAATGAAATCAGTGTGTAACCTCTTGAGACTGGTATTTTTTCACTCAGCATAACTCCCTTGAGATCCATCCAAGTTTTTGGATGTATCACTAGTTTGTTCCTTTTTATTGTTGGGTATATAGTGCAGATATATCACTTAGTTTTAACAGCTAAGATATCTATTTAAAGACATCATCTTAAAACTACATGTTTCTTTACACAAATTCATACAACTTTCATATAAGTGTTAAACCATACAGCTGCATCTACATAAGTATAATTAGCAATATCACTGAACATGCCACTTCCTGATATATGAGGTACAGCAATCTGAGACTCAACTGTTCTCATCACAGTAGCGACTGAGGGCATGAATTTGCTTTGATAGCACCAGTACCCAGATGTCTGAAACTGAAGAGAGTATTTCTTTAATTTTTTATAAACCCATCATAAAAAAATCCTGACTTGAAACTTAACTGTATCTGGATGTTCACATTTTTATTAGTTGTTGAAGTTGTACATTTAAAAAGACATTTCTTGCAAATTTTGTAAATTTCTATATGCCTTTAAAATAGAAACATTTGTGTAACAAAGAAAGGTGAAAATGAGACAAATTCAAATATGTAAATAGGCCTGGCTCAGGCCAGAACTAAATTCGGTTGTTTGCAAGTTTTGCTGTGATTAACTGTACTTTCTAATATATTTGGAAGACTAGAAGTCTTAATTGGACGTTGATGGGTGAAACTTGTTTTTCTGAAAAATGAAGTAACTGAGAATGCTGCTTCAGAATGTCTCCTATCTCCTTGGATAACTAATTCATATTGCCATTCTTTATTTAGTATACTTTAAAGGAAGTGGTCATACAAGTTCTGTATTAGAACTGTCAAGCTGCCTCCTCTTGGTTTTTTGCCCATTATTATTTCTCTATGAGTTGTTTACCCCTTGGTTTTTTGGGAGGGTTTTTTGTTTTTTGTTTTTGAGATGGAATTTCATTCTTGTCACCCAGGCTGGGGTGCAATGGCATGATCCCGGCTTACTGCAACCTCCACCTCCCGGGTTCAAGAGATTCTCCTGCCTCAGCCTCCCAAGTAGCTGGGATTACAGGTGTGTGCCACCATACTAGGCTAATTTTTGTATTTTTAGTAGAGACAGGGTTTTGCCATGTTGGCCAGGCTGGTCTCAAACTCCTGACCTCAAGGGATCCACCTGCCTCAGCCTCCCAGAGTGCTGTGATTACAGGCATGAGCCACTGCACCCGGCCTACTCCTTGGTTTTTATATACTCCTAACAAAGATACTTTCACTGACTATTCTACATTATTTGCTGCTTGCCATTGAAGTTTCATTTCAGTGTGGAGCAAATGAAATACTAGTTTCTAAGTTAAACACACACACACACGGTCCTTTATTTTTAAGAAATAGAATATGTAAAAAGTTTTCTCTTTTAATTTGAAAAAGATATGCATGGTATTTAGGTAGTATGTCATCATACTTGAAATGCCTTTTGTGACATTTTTTAGTATTTCCTTCTCCGACCAAAACAACCTGTCCCCCTCTCATCCCATAGTTTAACATAATTTTAAAAGCTGTTGTGGGTGGATTGCATAGCTAAACATCACAGAGCATGATATTAAATGGCTGCTATTTAAATAAGTATGTGACCTTGTCCTACAGCTATACTACCTAATGTTTCCATTGTGTCATTGAAACTATAGCTGACTGGTATGCATACTTAGTGTTCGCTGATCTAAACCAGATATAACGTATCGATTTTTCTGAAACTTAGTTGTGTCAGAGATGAACCACCTGCTCACAGAACTGTCTTAGTAACCAGACAGTGATGAAGCATATAATTCTAATGTTGGCAATAGGACATTGCTAACAGTGCGTTTAACTGCAACATTTTAACTACAGTAATTTTTCTGTTTATTTCTCTATCCACTCAGAATTTGTGGTTGAATTCCACCTTCTCTGCCATAGTTTTTCACCACATTCCTAATGGTTTCCAACCTCTATACTGTAGTAGAAAATTCATCCAGCCATTGAATTTAATTTTAGCATAATACTGGATCAAATTGTCTGAATTTTCATTCCTGCCATTCTTGATTTTTAAAAAATGAAAGGAAGAAAAAACAAAACTAAACAAAACCTTAGGAAAAAAGGAATGGCTTCTTTCCAACTAGCCAATTTAAACGTCCAATATTCCCCCAAATAAAGCCTTTGGCTCCTTTTAACCTCTTAATGGTTAATTGAAAAGAGTACAGAAACTATCAAAATACTTATCCAATCAATAGATGGGGGGGAAAGCTATGTCTTCAGGGACAGAAGAGTAATGAGAATTATTTAGAAAATGCTATCACGCATCAAACTTGAAAGCATTTGAACCTGATTTTTAAAGATAATGAAGTTTTCCACATATCAAAGTATTTAAAACATCTTCCATCAACAAAAATTTGTATTTAATTTTGTAAATATTGAGTAAGGATAGGTGATATTTATTTTATATATTCCTATGGAAAAAAATGCTACTTTCATGTTCTGACATTTGTGATTATTTGCCAGTCTTTATCTTTTAACTTATTAAAAAGTTAAATACTTATTAAGATTTCACTACATAAAACTGATAAATTGTCTTTTGATTTTTAGTGAAATATCTAAATGTGGGAAATTTCCAATCCAACCTTAATATTAAGTTGTGTTATTTACAGAGCTAAAGTTAATGCATTTTTTAATTTCTCAGGACCACTGCAAGGTGAAAAAATACTCCAAATAAAAATGATATATGTAAGTTGGCAATGTCTTCATTCACAATCAAAAAAAAAATTTTAGCAAACAAAAGAAGAATTGTTGACATAGCCACCTACCATGTGCCAGGAACTGTTCCAAACACTTTGCACATATCCAGTCATCTAACTCTCCTAACTACCATTGCTACCGTTGCAAAATGAGGAAACTGAGCCTTGGAGAGATAAAGTAACAGCTCAAACTCACACAGCTGCTGAGTGGCCCAGCCAGCACTCAGTGGCCTGGTTCTAAAACCCGCACTTGCTGCTATTCTAGACGGCGTCTGATTTTTCCCTAGAATTTATAGACAGATATACATGACAGGCAGGTAGATAGATAGATATAGATAGATAGATAGATAGATAGATAGATAGATAGATAGATAGATAGATGATAGATAGATGATAGATAGAGAAATAGATAGATAGATAGATAGATAGATAGATAGATAGATAGATAGATAGATAGATAGAGATAGAGAAGGATGGGGGAGGGGCTTTTTCTCCACTCCTGACTTTTATTTACAGCCTTTCCCCTCTTATTTGTGGGGAATAACCTCCTGTGGATGGTGCCAAACTCTATATATGCAGTACTATGTTTTTCCTATATATACACACCTATGATGAAGTTTAACTTATAAATTAGGCACAGTTAAGAGCTTAACCACAATAACTAAAAATAAAATTGAACAATTGTAAAATATACTATAATAAGGGTTGTGTGAATGTGGTGTGTCTCTTTCTTCTCTCTCTCAAAATACCTTCTTGTTCTGCACTCACCCTTCTCGTGAAGACAGGAGATGATAAAATGCCTACATGATGAGATGAAGTAAGGCGAATGACGCAGGCATCATGACGTAGCATTAGACTGCTATTGACCTTCTGACCATATGTCAGAATCATTTATTTCCGGAACTGTGGTTGGTGTAAGTGAAATCATGGAAAGCAAACCCACAGATAAGGGGGGCTTTCTCTACCTGTGGAGTAGTGCCATAATTGGCCTCTGTCTCCCACTCCTTATTTTTTTTTGTATTTTTTTATTTTTTGAGACAGAGTCTCACTCTGTTGCTGGGCTGGAGTGCAGTGGTGCGGTCTCGGCTTACTGCAGCCTCCGCCTCCCAGGTTCAAGTGATTCTCCTGCCTCAGCCTCCCGAGTAGCTGGGATTACAGGCACGTGCCACCACGCCTGGCTAATTTTTGTATTTTTAGTAGAGACAGGGTTTCACCGTGTTGGCCAGGATGGTCTCGATTTCTTAACCTTGTGGTCCGCCCACCTCCACCTCCCAAAGTGCTGGGATTACAGGCGTGAGCCACCGTGCCCGGCCTGTCTCCCATCCTAATGGTGGAGTAGCGCTCCACCATTGCCTCCTCACCCACTCCTCCAGGGAAGGGAAGACTCTGTTGTCTATTCATTTATCCCTGCCCCGCCAGTCCATTCTCTGTTCTTTCTCTGGTCCTAGAAGGCTGACCCCTGGGGACTGCATCCCCTGGGCTCCCCTCACCTCTGGCTTTCTGTTGGGCACAGTCCATGGGAAGCACCAGCAAAGACCAGAGGGTGAGAAGTGCAGTTTCCGTGTCCTCCTGTGGCCGTGGATCTTACCCTGTAGCCCTTTCCATGGCCACAGCCTCTCCAAATCTCCTTGCATTCCTAGGAGAGGTGAGTCTTCCAGCTGTGGGTAGTCTTAGAGTGTCACCATTGTTTGCTCCTGAACCCTGGCCAGGCCTCCGCAATGCTCCCTTCTCTTCACTTGGATATGTCCCACCAGCTCTTCACACTCTCAAGAGGTTCAGACTTAGAATAGCCTTTTAACAGAGAATGGACTGGCAGGGCAGGGATAAATGAATAGACAACAGAGTCTTCCTTTCCCTGGAGGAGAGGGTGAGAGGCAACGGTGGAGCACTACTCCACCATTAGGATGGAAAGATGGCTATTTTTTGTCAGACCCTATTTTTTCAAAGAAATCCCTTTGTGGAAAGGCAGAGCCAACAGAGGGAGCAAATTTAGGGGTCAGGTAATGCTCCTCTTTTCCCCTGAAATCACAAAAGAATGAGGAGGGCTTTCCCTGACTTTGCAAAGACTCCCTCCCCAAGCTCTCTCATGGCCATCATAGCCACTGAGCACCAGCTGTGCACTCTGGCCAGGGCCAACTTGAAGCCTTAAGCATAAAACCCTTAAGAGGCCTTCCATGCCCCAGAAATGGCCAGAAGGAGCACCTGGCCCTCTGCCTGGGCCCCTGTTCCCAGCAGCTCCTGATCCCAGGTGCAGTGCCCCCCAAAAACCCTTAGCCCACATCTGTGAGAGGAGTCAAAGACAGGTGAAATTCTGAGGAGAGCCTGGATTTCCCAGGCTGCCTCGGTGAAGTTAGAAGTCAGGTCAAGACCATCAGGTGAGAAGGGCAAGTGCCCCCTCACCCAGGCAGGGGCCAGGCCCACAGAGCCATCCGACTGTCACCACAGTATGGGTAGAAAAGTTTGTTTTCCATAACCCAAGTCCTCGCTTCTATACTCTCTCCCATCATGGCACCCCACCACACCCCCAAATGTTTTGTTTGATCCTCTCTCAGGACCTGCTGGAATCCCGAGGCGCTCAGGCAGAGCGGATGGAAAAGTGTCACTGCTCCCAGGGGTATGCACATTCTAAACAGTGAAATCCTAGAGAGGCATCCCCAAAGAGGGGCATTAATGGAGGAATTTCAGGCAGTGGTTGGGGCAGTCTTGAAGGCAGAAATCAGACCCTAATCAACTTTCTCTTGCATTTCAAAGCCGGTTAGCCAGGGTCAGCCAGGTCACTGACTGTGGCTGCTTCTGCAGAGAATCTCCTCTGACAGAATCTCCTCTGTCCACACCAGAGGGAGAACCAGTCACTGAGATGTGAAATTGGATCCAATCCTTCCCCCGCTTCCCACCTCAGCTGAGGCCCTCAGGTAGCTGCGGTCAACAGCCTCTGCGGGTTGGTAAACAGCCCCGGGCCTAGAGGTTAGAAGTCCTTAGTTCTGTTACTAGCTGTCTTCTAATTTTCTGCGTGATGTTAGGCAGGATACTAAGCGTCTCTGGACTTTGTGTCATGATTAGCAACATGAAGATTAGTTGGATTAGATGGCTCTAAGGTCCCTACAACTGCAATATGCTATGATCCCCCTTCCCCTCCACACCTGGCCAAAAGAAAGCATATCTAGATAAGGCAGAGAAAGTGGCTCAGCTCAGTCCAGAGGCTTCTGGGAACTGCAATAAGCCTGCAGCTCACATTTGGTCAACTGTGGCCAGCTGTCTTTGGGACTGAGAGTTTCTCTTCCCAGGTCAACCAAAGGTTGAGGCCTAGATAAAAGGCTTGCCCCATGCTCAGCTAGTTGAGTTGCTCAGCCCGTATCCAGGATTAACCAAGGCTTCTCACTGGCTCTCTGGTTTCAAAACAAAACAGAACTTTGAAATAGGACTGCATTCAGTGGAAAATCCCACAGTAACAAGGCCCCTGGGAGCGCTCTGGAAGCACCATCTGTCAAGTATTTGTTCGCACAACCTGTGACCAAAACAGCCTTTTAACGTCAATACCAATAATGATAATAGCACCTCATGTATTTAGACAGCTCTTCTGACCCTTCAGAACCCCTCATCTGGGCTCAATTTGGCCTCGTGCAACTTTCTATAGGAGGCAGAGCACAGGACTTTCAAATAACTTAGTCCTGTTTTAGGCATGAGGAAATTGAAACCCAGAAAGATAGCAGAGCTAGGAAGAGATACACTCATTCCTTCATTCACTCCTGAACATTCAGATGAGCAATAAATGTCTTATAGGCAGGTGGTTACATTGCGCCTGATCTGGAGTCACACAGACCTAGGAAGAGATACACTCATTCCTTCATTCACTCCTGAACATTCAGATGAGCAATAAATGTCTTATAGGCAGGTGGTTACATTGTGCCTGATCTGGAGTCACACAGACCTTTGTTCAAATCTTGGCTCTGCCTCTTATCACCTATGCACTATGCATCTCAGGCAAATGGCTTTATCATCTAAGCCTCAGTTTCCTCATATGTAAAAATTTGGGATGTATTATGCATCCATCAAATGGTTATTGTGAGGATGAAATGAAATCACTGATGCCAAGCACAGTCCCTGACTTACAGAAACACTCAATTAACAGTAGCTTTAAAAATCTGACCTGGTCATGGCAGTAAACACACTGATGGGTACTTAAGGGCCTATTAAATGCTGTTGACCACTGGACCTGTGCTCCCACCATGGCCCTCTCTCCAAGAACCTTGACCCAAGCTAGGCCAATTGGATTTTGTTTTTCTAAAATTTGTAATTGCTACTCAGGAATTCCAGTCCTTGTGGCCAGGCACGGTGGCTCACATCTGTAATTCCAGCACTTTGGGAGGCCAAAGTGGGAGGATTACTTTAGCCCAGGAGTTCAGGACCAGCCTGGACAACATAGTGAGACCCCCATCTCCACAAAAAAAAAAAAAAGAAAAAAAAGAAATTCCAGTTCTTTACTGTTGCCTCTTGGAGCAAGCTGACAGATAAAAGCTGAAGCGGCCACTGTATGTCCTGTGTCCACAGAAGTGGGGGGAAGACTGTGGGAAGAGGGAAAGATGAAAACAGGCAGAATGAGGAGTGGAGATAAGAGGCCACAGGGTCTGGGTGAGAAGTGGGGAAGGAGGAAAGAGAGAGAGCATGCACATGCACCCTTAGTTTTCATAAGCCACCCCAAGATCCTCCCAATAAGCCCCACTTTCTGCTAAGTCTGATCTAAGACATCTGTTCTTTCAGATCTCTCCTAGGCTCACGGATTCTTCTCATACCCCATCTGATACAAGCATCCTAGCTGCTCCTTCCACAGATGAAGACATGAGGCTCAGAGTGGTTAAGTGTCTGGTTAAGGGCACACAGCTGGCCAGCATCAGGGTCAGGATTGAAACCCTAATCAGCCTCCCTGTGGAATGGACACAGATCTGGGAGTCAGAAGACTTTTGTTGGAGGAGCAGTTCTGCACTCACCAGCCAGGTGCCCTAATCCAGTCCCTCAATCACAGAGCACTCTGCTTGCCTGTTCTGTACAACAGAGATTAGTGTCCCCTCTTCCATCTCACAGGGTTATTGGATGAAATACTCCATGTGAATGAGCTGTTTAAATTGCAAAACACCATAAATACTAGCCATTATTATGAGTTCATACAGCTTTGTATATCTTTGCCCATTTTACGAGATTTTTTTTTTTTTTTTCTGAGATGGAGTCTTGCTGTGTCGCCCAGGCTGGAGTGCAGTGGCACAATCTTGGCTCACTGCAACCTCCACCTCCTGTGTTCAAATGATTCTCCTGCCTCAGCCTCCCAAGTAGCTGGGATTACAGGTGTGCAACACCACACCCAGCTAATTTTTTATATTTAGTAGAGATGGGGTTTCACCATGTGGGTCAGGCTGGTTTCGAACTCCTGACCTCAGGTGATCCACCCTCCTCAGCCTCCCAAAGTGCTAGGATTACAGGCGTGAGCCACCACACCCAGCCTCTTATGAGATTTTAAAGTTGAAAATCCCATAGATAGGAACCATGTCTACTTGAATGCCCCAAAAGCACCTGAACGTCAGCTGTTCCTTGGACAATGTTAAATAACTCCAAATTATTAAAAAAAAAAAAAAAAGCAAGCACATTTACTTTTCTAAAGCAGAGGACATAGATGTCATATAGAGAATAAATATGTTGAGAAATTAGTCATTTTCTTAACTCACGTTCCATATGATTCTTTGGAAAACTTGGATGGCATTTGGGGTGATTCACGAGGAAGAATAATTAATGTGTCTTGTGTAATTTCTTCAAGTAGCTATTAAAAACACAACAGAATAACACGTGTTTTTCCATTCTCTGAAAATCAAGAAATACAGAGCTGTTTTTACTCCAACTTTTCCAAAACAAATCACCTTCTGTGATAAAAAATGTTGCCTTAAGGAGAGAAATTTTCAGGAAAATTATGAGCAAGTGAAAGAAAACAGAGCACCAAATAGAAGTCTTATTTAATGAGAACAAGCACCTCAACCAGCAAGGCTAAGTCACTTCCAGCCTGTGTCACTCAGCTGTCTCTCCTCTCGTGAGCACTGGAGCCTGACAGACCTCAGTTCAAATCCAGCCATGCTTGATATTGGCTGAATAACTGCAGAGGTCACTTCGCCTAAGCCTCAGTTTCCTCATCTGTAAAATGGGAGTGAAATGCCTTCCTCATGGGCTTCCAGAAAGATTACATGAGATTATGTACTTAAAGGGGACTATGTTATTATAAACTTTAAGTAAGTTTGTCGTTTCTTTGGTAGTACTCAACATGGGTAATCCCAATTAACATATATAACACTACCCAGCAAGGAATACTCTCTTGCTAGCGATGCCTACTGGAAAATTCTAGTCCCTAAAACTGAGATTTTAGGCCCCTCATTCCGGCATCTAACAGGACAGGAATTTGGTTTAAGAAGTAAAATTATTTTGTTTTCTCACTTTATCTATTGTTTGAAATGACATTGTCAAGTGTAAAAGAGGGGAAGGAAACCCACATATTATATGCATGTCACAGGTGCATGTGGTGTGTAAGGTAGGTAAGGTAGAGAGAGGAAGGAGAGAGGATCAGACTGAGAAAGACAGGAAAAGAGGACTTCAACTTTATCTTCAAATTTTTAAATTTCACGGGTGTAAAAATAGTTGAAGCAAGTAAAATAAAATGTTAACAGCAATTCAAGGCAGTGAGTATGTGGATGTTTGTTCTGATATTCTCTGTACCTTTTGGCATTTTTCCAATATCAAAATCATTTCCAACTAAACAAATTATTAATGGTCATAACAGTAATGCATTTTTTTATGGAAAGAACTTCATCAATATCCTGACCACCCTAACAATTGGTATAAACTTGTATCCTGTTTCTTTTTCTTGTCTTTATACATGGGTAAAGTCACTACAGAGTATAATGTATAATCCATTTCCATTTAGGAATATGCCAGGGTGGCCGGGTACAGTGGCTCACACCCACAATCCCAACCCATTGGGAGGCCAAAGCGGGTGGATCTCTTGAGGCCAGGAATTTGAGACTGGCCTGGGCAATTATGATAAAACCCCATCTCTACAAAAAACACAATAATTAGCCAGGCATGGTGATGCGTGCTGTAGTCCCAGCTATTCAGGAGGCTGAGGTGGGAGGATTGCTTGAGCCCAGGAGATTGATGCTGCAGTGAGACGTGATTGCTCCTCTGCATTCCAGCCTGGGTGACAAAGCAAGACCCCATCTCAAAAAAAAAAAAAAAAATGTAATACGCAAGGATGGCAGAGGAGCTGCCCAGGGAATGAGACAGAAATGAGATCACTCACATACAAACAGTTTGACACCTACAGCCTCAAGTCTAGTCTGCTTCAGGGATTGTTGTTATTGTTTTGACCAGCTTGGTTTTTAAGTTTGCAAGCTCCCCATCATAACAGAATATCTTCCTGCTTTGGCTCTTTGGTTAGCTCTTCATCAGTCATAGATGATTGATTCATTCTACAGATGTGTATTGGGCACCTCTACTTTCCAGGCCCTGCGCTAGGCCCAAGGACACCGAATAAGTCAGGCCAGGAGGCTGCCCTCACATAACTCATGGACAAACCTGAGTGATGGGCAGGTAAGCAGCCCATGAGAGGTCCTACAAGGTGATGAGGTGCAATGATGGAGCAAGGCAGAGGGTGTGTGGGCACAGTGGTGGCTGGGAGATAAGGGAAGACTCCCCAGAAGAGGGGATAACTAGAAAGAATCTGGAAGGAAAGGGAAGAATTTGTTAACATTTAAAACTTGGGAGGTTATTTTGTTTTTAAATCCAGATGTTTGTCCTTATCTTAAAAAAATCAAAAGATCTGGCAGTACTTGGGAAGAGTCCTATAGGGCAGAAATTGGCCATACCTGAGTGGAAGACTGTTCCTGAGTGAGGTGCAGTGATCCTGCAGCCAAGCCCAGTCACACTCAACTGACACCATATGGGCCAGGGGCCTTCCCACGCCTGTGATTTCTCTCAGCTTTGGGGAAAGAGCACATTGGCTCCTCCAGGCAAAGGAAATGATTTGAGAGGTTCTGTCCAAGCCTCTTCCAGAGCCAAGATTGATTTCAGACTTTACCCTTTGGGAATAATCCAGAGCTCTTGCCTCTAGGCCATGCCCACTGCCTCAAGCCAGAGAAGTCTACCTAATGGTGATCTTGGGCACTGTGGAAGCCAGTCGGGGAGATGGCTTAGGGTGAGCAGTTAATTTGGTTCTTTTTAGATAATACCTCAGAGCCCACTTCCTTCCCTATGGCCTCACAGAGATTTGTTCCTGGGCAAATGAGGAGAGGAAAGAGGATAGTTAACCTCTCACACCCATGTGAGCTGAAGGGAGGTGATATTCAAGGAGGGTGGCCAAGAGATGCCTCGATCCCTTATTGATAGAAAGCCTACAGAGTAAAATTGTCATACCCTCAAACCTAATGAGATATTTTGTCGCTGTGTGTGCTGTTAAATGGTAACTACCTACCAGGCATTATTCCAGCATGGACCATTTGATCCTTACGAGAACCCTGGGAGGGAGGCTTTCTAACCAGTATTTTAGAAATGAGCAACTGAAGCTCAGAGAGTACATGTGGCTTGTCCAGGGTCAGGACCTGGTTGTCTAACTTAGAGACCTAAGATCTTCCTACTAATAACCACAGTCAACTGCCACCAACTTCTGGGAACCTCGAGATATCAGCCTAGGAAGATACCTCAAACTTGGAAAAAGTTTCATTATGTACAAAATTCACCCCAGGACTGTGTATACTATTAGAGAAGTTTTACGTCATATTGTCATATTTTATGTCATCTAATACTGCCTGGCCCAGTGTGGGCCCTTCAACAAACACCTTTCAGATGAAGAAAAAGGAAATAAAGAAATGATGGGCTTTAACTGTTGAAGGAGGTAAAGTATATCTCCGGTTACTCGGAGTATTTGATGCCCTTTACCAAGCGCACTAAAGAAGAGTTTGTGATCATATCTTAAGGGCTTGTTATAACATTATAGGAAAAAGCAAGGTGCACAATTTATGTATTATATGATCCCAATTATGTTCAAACAAACACATTTCGTGTGGACAAAAAATGCAAGAAAATGTGACATAAGAATTTACAGTCACTGTATTTGGCTGTTAGTTTTAGACCAATGAAGATTTAATTTTTTCTTCTTTCCTATTTTCCATATTTTCAGTTGTAAGTGTGGATCATTTTATAATAAAAAGGAAACAATATATTTAAAAGAAAACCTGACTTTTCAGAATTCCAGTCTCAGACAATGAAGACATGGAACTGGAGCATACTGAGAAAAGTGGCCCAGCCAAACAGCCAGTCCAGCAAGTAGGTGCCAGGCGAGGGGCAGCTGCTGTGGGTCAAGGGCTCACAGGAGACAGCAGAGTGGACAACAGGGACATTTGCAAGGGAGAAGAATGTTTTTTATCAGGGTATGGTGCAGAAAGGGCCTGAGGCTAGGCAGGAGTGGGTGGCCACAGTGACACACATGGAGTAAACAGACAGGCATTTATTGAGCACCTACCTCATGCTACTGTTAGGGAAACAGGAACCTAGGAAAGCCAGAGTGATACCGTTTTAAAAATCACCTCCATCTTAAAACTAGCAGGCACATTCCTTGCCAGTCATATGGTCATAAGATAGTTACAATTGAGGAAACAGCTTAAAGATGCCTGCAAGGACACACTCCTGCAACTACAGAAAGTCCAGATGTCCCAATACCCATAACAAGTTGTGCTTTTAGGATAATTACAGTTACGCTTCAATCTATGTACACACTAACATGTCAAGAATAGTTTTCTTTTTTTTTTTTTTTTTTTTTTTTTTTTTTTTGAGACGGAGTCTCGCTCTGTCACCCAGCCTGGAGTGCAGTGGCGCGATCTCCGCTCACTGCAAGCTCCGCCTCCCGGGTTCACGCCATTCTCCTGCCTCAGCCTCCCGAGTAGCTGGGACTACAGGCGCCCGCCACCGCGCCCGGCTAATTTTTTTTTTGTATTTTTGGTAGAGACGGGGTTTCACCATGTTAGCCAGGATGGTCTCGATCTCCTGACCTCGTGATCCGCCCGCCTCGGCCTCCCAAAGTGCTGGGATTACGGGCGTGAGCCACCGCGCCCGGCCAAGAATAGTTTTCTTTAAATCAATAGAACAATCAATTTTGTCATGCTGTCTGCTCACCACACGTAGACAGAGCTTAGTTTAGTCTTTACATAGACAAGACCCCATATGAGAAAAATTTAAAGACAGTGCGTTCCTCCACTTGCTTTCTGAGGATGCCCTACTCTGTAATGGAATAGCTTTCCATGAACTACCTCTTCTCACTGCACTCTGCGACTCACCTTGAATTCCTTCCTGTGTAAGATCCAAGAACCCTCTCTTGGATCAAGACCCCTTTTCCAGTAACACAATTATGTTCTCACTGGGCATTTATGATGTATGGGCACTGTGCCCATATTATCTCATTTAATCCACACTACAATACTGTAAGTTTTATTGTTTCAGTTTGACAGATTACAAAATAACTGCTTTGGAGTCATTTTAGAGGGGGGAAAAAATGCCTGAGAATTGATTGGCAGTGGGAATTCCCAGACCTAATTGTCTGTCAGATCCCTGGGATACTTTTTTACAGCACAGAGACATCACACAGCTAGCAAAAGTAATATTGTCATTAGAACAGCACCATGTAAAATGTAAAATGGAAAAAAAAAAAGCCACTTCTCAGAAACTGACTTCAAAGTTATTTTTCAGAAATTAGAAAAAATAAAATAGAAACGAGGCAGGAAAATCACAATTAATCCAAAGTGAAGACATGGAAGGTCCAGGGCTCAGCCAAAGGAGGTAGAAATGGTCAATTTATTGCAATTATGCACATTTTCCATCTCTTAATCCAGATGCAGTCTGTCATTTTATTGGCTTGTCAACCTTTAGACAACTTGACCCTGTTCTTCATTTATTCAGTCATCTCTCCAGCCCCAGCACTCTAGCCAGAGGAAAGCATATGGCCCCGCTAACTCATTTTTTTTTTTCCTGGGGCTCCTCTGTTTGCATTTCATTGCCCAAGGAGCTGTTCATTTCTCTATATGGTTACTTTTCATTTTCTGGTATCCCTCAATTCCATGTTTTGTCCACCACCCCAGGAGCACACACTTTGGAATCAGCCTAAAGCTTGGTTTTAAGCCCAGCAGGGCCATAAACTTCCATAGTTGCCTTGGATATTTGAGCTCTTAGAGCCTTGGTTTCCCAGGCTATAAAATGAGAAGATGGGAATAACAAAATTACTATTTTTTGCATTAAGTAAATAAGATTATGTATGTTAAGTAACCAGCATATAGTAAGCACTCAATAAATATTGGCTTTGTCCCCCTGACACCATGTGTGACACACATATCATTGCTGTAGCTCGGGATACCTTACTAGTTATCATTCAAAGTGCCACAAAAGATTACAAGTACTTTAAGACTTAGGGAAAAGAAAGGGGGAAATATTTCTCAAAACATAAATAGAAAAGCAACGTTTTCTCTTTTAAAATATCAGAATTGGGAATCATAAGAAACATAACTGGAGATGGAGTTGGATATGAATCTAGAACCTAAAGGCACCGAGTTCTGCAAAAAGAAATCTGTGTCCCTTTGCTTAACTAAGCTTTTTCTAAGCTTATTTGACCACAGAAATTTTGTCAAGTAGTACCCATTAATTTCCAAGGAATTCGCATGACCTTAAAACACTTTTGGAACTGTTGCTAATTATTTTAAGAATATTCGTAGCTATCACTGGTCAAGACGACCCTGTGCTTTAGGTATTTCAACAACCTCATCTGTGCTCACACATACACTGGAGCCATTGTTGTCCATATGAGGAAACAGTCTCTAAGGAGTAGCTCAACCTCACACAGGCAGGACAGCAGCAGGTCTATAGCCAAGTTTACCAATTCTGAAGTCTGCAGCATTTCCCCCATACCATCTCCCTCTCAATTTTGTCTAATTTCCACCCCCTTCTTCTGAAGCTAAGCTGTAGCTACTCTGTCTTTAAGTTCTATTGAATCAAGCACTTTTACCAAAATGTTGTGATTACACTGATGTAGAGAGTGTGCCTTGGTCAGCAAATAAGCACCATGAATCTCTCAACATCGTCCAGACTTCCTCTCCCTCCGGACCTTTCTTTCCCAGACCATCCCATAGACATGCTTCCGGAAACACTTAATTGGAGTCTCTAGGAGCAATCACAGTGGAGGTGGAATTCTGGTTGTCTTAGTGTAATCAAGTCCTGATTTTTTCTTCAGTGTGTGACCAGAGTAGGAGTCAGAAACTGGGTTCTTACCCAGCTCCATCTCAGTCACGGGTATGTCCTTGAGCAAATCCTCAAAACTCCTGCTCCCTAAAATTCTGATTTACCAGCTAGAAAGGGGTATACCAGATAGCTAACTTTTGGGCTTCTCAGCAGGCACACAAATGATGACATAATCTGGATTTGCAATTTCATAGAGATTTAGGTTCTGAAGTCTAACTGCTTGGGTTGAAATCCTGGCTCTACCACTCACTGTGTGACCGTAGGCAAGTTACTTAACCTCTCTGTTCTTTACTTCACTTATCTCTCAAATGGGGTTAAATCACAGAATTTAATTTGAAGAGTACAGTGATTAAAACAGTGGCTGGCACATTCTAAGTGCTTGATAAATGTTATTATTATTAACCTTAGCTTGTGGCTCAGCGCTGCCTAAGAGGTTAGAAATCCCCAAATGCCCTGGTTCCTGAGCAGAGATGACCCCTCACCCACAGAGCTCATTCTCTCCCGGCTTCTCTTGCCCCTCCTCCACACTCCTCTCCACTCCCCACACCCGCCCTTCTCAGCCTCAGAGTCCCTCAAAGAAGAGTCCCCAAGGAGTGTAAATGGAAGCCACCCTGCCTGAGGGGAGAGAAGCCGACCTCACACAGCTGGACCAGGCTCACAGTGACCAACTGAGGCATGCAAGGTCGGGCCAGCAGTGGGGTCACCTGAGAAATTGGCCAGGTCACCAGCCCATTCATGGCCACCTGGCGTCCTGCCCATCCCTGACCCTCAGGGCCCCCAGGGCTATTGTGAGGACGAAGTCCTCCTGCTCTGCTGGGCGTAGCCCTTTGGACACCACAGAGGCCCTGGTTGCCCAGAGCTGCCCCTAGAAGGGGCTCACACATGTCGGCGGGGGGCCTCATTCCTGCATCTGGACTCAGAGAAGAGCCAGAGGGGGGAGGGGGAACCGAGAGGGGGGTGGGCAACCGCTGGGATTTCTGCCACCAGTTGGACTCTTTACGATGAAGGGCAAGCACTGAGGAAAAAACTGCCCAGCTCAAACACAGCTCCCTCACAGTGCCACCCCGTGTGGGTGCCGGCCACCAAGCCCCTCCACACCTCATCTTGCTGAGAGAATGGGATGAAACAATGTGTGGAAAACTTAGAAAACAAGAGAAACTCACAATAAATCTCAGCTATTATTACCAAAAAAATTCCCTTATTCCTCACCACAGTGCTCTGAGGTAGAAAATGTTCTATTTTCCTGATGAGGAAACTGAGGCTCACAGAGCTCCTACATTTGGGGGTCTGGGTTCAAACACAGCTCTGACCCCCAAGTCTGTGCCTTCACCACAGCACCCTCTGCCCTGGGGTTCCAGGCGGCCACTCTCCAGCACATTCTCCTCTGGTAGAGACAAAAGCTATAGGGTTTGTCCATTCAGCCAGTATCCGGGCTGTGCCAAGCACTGTCTCAGGGGTCCGGGGTGTAGTGGGGGGCAACAGATGCCATGTCTACACTGAGAAGCTTACAGGAGTGAGGAAGCGTCATTCCTACGTGAAGGGAATGCTCTAAAACTGTGCCATCCAGTATGGAAGCCACTTGCCACAGGGGGCTTATGAACTGACTTTGAATTAATTGAAATTAAACAAATGAATAATCCAAGTCTTCCATCACACCAACCAAGTGCCCAGCAACCCATGTGGCTGGTGGCTGCATACTGGACAGCGCAAACAGACAGCATTTCCATCATGGCCGACGCTTCCACTAGAGGGTGTTGCTCAAGAGGAAAGGAATCAAAACTAGGAGCCCTGGAGACTCAGACACTTAGAGGCTCCCCTGAGGAAATGGCACTGGAGCCAGAACTGAAGGATAGGGAAATCAAGTAGAGGAAGGTTGGGGAACGGCAGGAAAGCCCTGTAGGCAGGAGAAACAGTGCCCATAAAGGCCAGCGGTAGCAGGGTTCCCCTGCAACTGGAATGGAGAGAGAGAGAGTGGAGTGCTTCAGTGCCCAGGCTCCCCAGGGCTGGCTACCTGGGTTTGAATCCCAGCCCCGGCTCTTCCAAGCTGAGGGCCCTTGGATAAGTTACGTGACTTCTCTGTACCTCACTGTCTCCCCCTGTCAAATGAGGATAATGATAGTACCTCCCTCCCAGGCTTGCTCTGATGATTGAAATAGCCCAGCACATGTTTAGCACTGGATGTGTGTTTGTTGTTACAATTGCTGGCCCAAGATGAGGTCGAAGAAGTAGGCAGAAGTCAGATTGTGCAGGCTTTGTGGGCCGTAGAAAGAATCTGGTCTTTATCCTAAAAGCAAAAAGAAGCCTGAAAAGTTTTAAGCATAGAGGCCAGAGGGTGGCTGGTGGAGAACCACAGCCCACCTGAAGGCTGCAGTGGCCTCCGTGCAACACGAGCCAGGCGCTGGGGTGTACGATAGTGGACCCAGCATCGCCAGGCCTTCCAAGAGGCTGGAAATTCATATATATATATTTTTACATAAAAATCTCCTAACATTTTAAAGTAGGCCTCTTATTCCCAAATTTTTAAGTACCTTACGGAAAAAACCAGGCATCTGCTAGGACATCTGGTTTACCCCACAATCTGCAGCTCCTCAAACCTCAATAAACCAAAGTCCATAATTAAAGTCATATTGCCAGATGAGCCAGGTGGCTCCAAAAAGAAACCAATGGACCGCCTGGAACAAAAATGGCACATCAAAAAAGCTGCCAAATTAAATCTGAACCAAATTGCTACATAATTGGGCTGGAGGATCCCAGTGCCTGAGTAGAAGGGCCCATGGATAAAAGCATAAACAAGCTGCACAGCCTTTTTCTTTTTTAAGTTTGTGGTGGTAAAAAGAAAATATATGAAAACCTGTATTCTCTTCACTCTGAGGTTGTGAAATGAATTTTTTCTCCATCTCTTCACAGAGTCTGGGTCAATCCTTTCACCTGAAAAAAATATAGGCAGCAGGTGTTCATTTGGGGGGTCTATGGTCTGTGTCATTTCCTGGTTCCAGATTATAAAACAAAACCACTTCATTAGGACATAGTATTGAGTGACAGAGCAGGAGAGGGCATAAGAGGAAAGACTGATTCGACGAAATGAAATGCTTGAATGAGAAAGCCTTATGCCTGAGCAAGAATCAAGTATTTTAGGTTTTCATTCTTCACATCTTCACTTTCATTAACCATTGCTTTTTCATAAAGGTTTTTCTTCCCAAAATATTCAGTATTTAACATGGGCCTGGAGCTCTAGGAGAACTGGTAGTATTTATTAGTTCTCCTCTGGTTGATGGAATATGCATCCTTTCACCTAAAAAATACAGGCAGCAGGTGTTCATTTGGGGGTCTATGGTCCATGCCACATGCATCCAGTCAGAGGAGAACTAGTGAATACATTGGTGATTGCTGTTACACCAGATTAAGGGAGAGACCCCGCTAAGCAATTGTTCTAGGTGATAAAACATTTGTAACAAAGACAATGAGGAAAAATCATGACAGGTTTTTGTATGTTATTCTCCCTCCCCAGTCCAGTCCTCTAATCAGGAAGGAAAAGTGGGCACTGGGTTTCTAAGGGAAGATTTTTTTGAATACTGGGAGAGTGCTTCAGAAGAAAGCTTCTAACTCTTTCTCTAATACTGGACCTCCAAGGATTAAGCTTAGGAAAGTGCCATTTAGAAAGACTGGATTGCTTCTAAGGAGGGTGGGGTATTTTATTGGGTGAAGTATGTCGGTTTGGGCTAGCACTGAACTGAGCTGAGAGTGGAGCTGAGGCTCAGGGTTGCCAGGAGATTTAAACTCCTTTCCATTCTCCTCCATCACCCCAACACTTCCTGCAGGTGGATGATGGAGAGGTAGGTTATCCACTGGCTTAGGGTGCCTGTTTGCCTCAGTCCAGCTTTGAGAGAATGGAGCGTAGAGTTACGATACAGAGACATACGCAGAATGCTCCCAGGTCCTAGATCAGGGACATCTATCTGAGTCATACTAGAGCAGAGTTATTAACCTACAGCCTGTAGATAGAATTTAGGAGCTCCTTGAACATAGAAGAGAAAAAGATTGTCTTAATGTTTGCTAACCTTTAAGTGAAATGAAACACACTCTTCTATTATGAATGTAGGCAACAAACCTCAGTGGTATTAACAGTACCTGTGACTTTGCCATAAACTGTAATCACAGATATTGTCATATCATATTTCATTGGTGGCAGAAACCTTGAAATAACATTGAAGTGCATTATTACATGAAAACCATGGCAGTTATTAGACCTGCTGCTGGATATTGTTATATAATGCATTAATAATGAAGCACATGTATTACTATACCACTAATTCAATTTTGTTACAATATAGTTCAAGACATAAAAAGATTAAAGGCCCATGAACTAGGGGATCCAAGCACAGTCTTTTGAATGACTGTTTGCTTGAGTTTAAAGGGCATGAAATAAACCAGGCAAAGGAAAGGGGTAAGAGGATGGCATTTCAGGCTAGGGAATAGCATTTGTAAAAGCACATGCTTTGCAGACACTGTAATTGTTGTGGCTGCTGAGAGCCTCTTAAGCTGAAGGGAGTTGAGGGGCTTGGGAGTGTGGGTGGAAGCCCATTCAGCCTGGGCCTCGCCATCACAGAGGGCCCCAGATTCAGACCGGACCCTAATCGTCAAATGAGATGATATAAACACTGAACTTTCAATGTGTGTGCTAAAAAGTGTTAGTTAACAAAAACATTTATGCCACAATTTTCCTAACCCTATGTTGGCATGCCCTCATTGTTCCTCAGGGAACCGCTAGCCCAGGCATCTTTTGACTTCTGAGGGAGTAAACTTGGCCAAGAGGGAAAGACTTACTGGAGGTGGGGAAAGACTTGAGTCAGCAAAGTAAACAAGAGGCGGGATTCCATCTTGAAAATTGTGTGTGTGTGTTTTAAGTTTGTACCCAAATGACATAATCAGTGTAGGGCTCATTTGCTGATTTCCCTACCCAAACTGCTCATTTCCACTCCCTTTCTTCTGGCAATAGCAGTGTAGATTTCTTTTGGAGAACTACCTTTCTACAACAATTAGAGGTAGGAAGGAGGGACATGTGACCTAGACCTGGCCAATCAGAGCACAGAATTCCCAAAGCCACAGTGATTGGCTTAGAAGTAAATCCATCAGAATAATTCTATTCTCTGACTACAGGGAGTGTTTCCAGGATGGATATTCACTCAAGCTGGTTCAACCAGAGTAAATCTTGGGATTTGTGTGGGCACTATTGATGAAAAGATGGTTTTTTTAGGCTGGATTGTACCTAGGAGGGCTTAAGCCTAGAGAAAGCAGCTATCTTGCTACCATATAGAGGCTGAGAATGAAATCAAACATAGCAGAGTCAAGAGATGAAGAAAGATGGGGTCCTGATGCTACTGCACCTCCAGATACAGCTAGGCCAGATCACCGCTGGACTGGGGCCAATCACATCTGGTTTTAGAAAGAGCATGCCATCTGCTGGGAGAGGAATGATCAGGGATATCCTGCAGTAGAAGCAGGAAGACCCAGAACTTCAAATTTGGAGACTGTACAAGTCCATTTTCCTTAGGTAAGGCTGCAGTAATGAACAGTCCAAAGCTTCCAATGGCTTACAACAACAAAGGCTTATTTTTCGCTCACATTGCATGTTGGCTGCAGGTTGGGTCTGGCTCTGCGACTCCACTCCAGATGTCTACTGCATTCCAGGATCCAGGCTGGAGAGCAGCTCCTATCTTAGTCTCATGGCAGAAAGTAATGGAACAGTATCAGAACCACACAATGGCTCTTAAAGCTTCTGCTGAATGGTGGCTCTGTCACATCTGCCCCCAGTCCACTGACGAAAGCAAGTCCATGGCCAAACCCAACATCAATGGGAAGCACTGAAAGTTATGTGGCCATGGGCAGTAATGCACAATCCTCTTACGAGAAGGGTAGTGGCTAACTGGAAACAATAATATGATCCACTGCTAAGGCTTTAGAAGTAATTTGCTTCAAGCATCTCATTTGACAGATGGGAAAACTGAGGCCAGGATGAGTTAAGTAAATTTCTCACAATCACATGGGGTTGCCAGTGGCAGAGCAAAGGCAAGGACCTAGGTCTCCTGCCTCCCAGTCCAGGGTTCTTCCCTGCACCCCAGGCTGCTCCCCTACAGTTTCACTTTGGCAAGTAAGGAAAGATTGTTCACGGTTGTCCTCTGTTTGTCCTCTTCAGTTCACTCGAGCAATATGTTTCCTAGCACAGAGAGCTGGCTGATGGTCAGGGCAAAAGCGAAAGTTCTCCAGAATCATTATTTGAGCTTGTTTCTCTTAAGGCACCAGTCTTAAGAGAAATTTGGTTCCGGGTGATTGAACAGAGCCTTGGAAGCAAGCATAAGAAATTACAATACTGCAATGTTTTTAGATTTATTGATTTGGATTTGGAATTGGGAATTTGGGGCTCTTTTCTTTCATTCTGATTTGTCTTGTTATGTTTCTACCAGCTTTTAAGCCCACAGAGAAGAAAAAGTAATGGCTATTGAATATCTATAAGGAATGAGACACTGAGAGTTTTGATACATATGTCATCCTTATTATACACATTTTCCTGGGTAAGTGGACATTTGTAAAAAATATTTCTCAAGTTACATGTTTCTCTCCACCCTCTACCCCTTTTGATCAAATATTTTATATAACATATTTCAAACACTAAGTGTGTAAACTGATTATAGATGCTAAGAATTTTGGAGTGGTCACTGTCTAAACAACCCATTTACCTTGGTGCAAGCAGAACTGATGGGGGCAGGGCATCTGGATCTGTGCTCAGCTTCTCAGCATTCTGAGTTTCCACTGGACTCAGTGACCTGCATCCCATCCCAGAACCACTTTTAGCAAAAGCTCTCTTAACAGAGTTAAGGGGACCCTATGTGCCCCATGCTGAATATTGGAACCAGGGAGGAACCTTCTCCAGTCTTCCCAGCTGGACTGCTATATCTCTGATCCAGAAGAGAGGATGTGCTAGGCTACCAGCTACTAGTTGAGGGAAGTGGATAAATTATATTCTCTTCACCGGCCTTCATTATATCTTTGCCTCTGTTCCTATGTCTCTGTTTTCCTTTCTCCCCAGTCACCATTGATTCTCTAAAAGTCTCTGTTTACCTAATTGCTTCATTACCTAGCACATTAGCTCCTCCAGTGCTAAAGACCGCACTACGTGATAGATACTATTATCTATTATTTCCATTACGCAGATGATGCAAGTGAGGCTCAGATCAATTTTGGGTGCACAATTGTCGAGCCAGCATTTCAAACAACATCTGCCAGACCACATCCAAAGCCACAGATGCTGAAATTCACTCATTCACAAATATTACAGAGCACCTACCGTCACCAAGTCTCATGTGAAACTGGAAATAAATACTGAACAAGACCCAGCCCTCGTGCAGCTTATTCAAAATTCACTCAATAAGTATTGTCTGAGTTACCACCATGTGCCTGGGCCATAGTCGTTTATAATCTGCTGGGAAATGCAAACAAAATTCACATGCAACTAACAGTTCAGTCTGCTAAGTGCTACAATGGGACAGGTGAGAACAGAGAAAGTGAGTGAGAGACACATTTTCCACAACTTGCCTTGTGCTGAGTTTGAAAGACTTGCAATAAGCCTCCCAACCCCACTCTCCTATTCTAATTTTCCCCTTGCTTAGCAGTTCATCAAAAGCAGGGACCTGCAGGGATTTCAGATATACTAGTCTTTGGCATACGCTTTGCACTACAGAGAAATGTACTGGAGCAGTGCCTTAGGCCAGAATCAATTTCCTCTCCCCTCCAAGAAGCCAGGCAATGTACTTGCTGCTCCTTAACGGGATGGTGTGGGCAGAAAGTCTGAGATGGTTCTAGAGAAGTCCAGAGATGGCTCTGCAGTCAATTACTGATGGTGAGTGAAAAATGAGGTCAGCTCCCTGACAGCAATGCCTGAGAGAGGCAGCGAAATACCACAGAACTCCCATTCTCTGTGGGCCCAAGGACACACAGCTAAAAATAGACATACAATATCACTTGGATCTGCTGAGGATTTCACAACTGCTGGCCCAGCACAAAATGTGTGGCTTCGGCCAAGTCAAGATGCAATGCAAACCAGCCGAGAAGCGGAGCATGACCAAGATCAACAATCACCAGAACAACAGCCACCCCTCTGTCCAGAAGGCCTTGACCACGGAAGCACAGTTACCCACTGCCCCGAGTCCTTGTTTGACTTGCTGTGCAACTTACAGAAAGTTTGTTTTGCATGCCAGGGACTTTCTAAGACACTTCATTTCAGGGACATTGGGGCACAGGTATTTGTGGAAGTTTGCCCCAAGAACTAGAAAATTGGTAAGAAATGTTCATGATTTTAATATAAGGGGAAACACAACTGCAAGCGTGGGATGTGGGTGGAATGAGACAAGAAAACATTTGAAAGAAAATAATTACAAACACATGAGAAGGAAAAAGAGCATGGCCCAGACTAGAAATGTGTAAAAAAATAAAACAAAAATAAGAAAAGATTTGACATTCTATTTGTGGGTTTAAAACCAATTTTAAAGTTGACAGTTCTACTCTATTGGCAAACATTTATTTCTATAATTTATGGGATATTATTTCCTGAGTGGGTAGCAGGTGCCAGAAGCTGCCCTCAACCCTTCACAAGCATCTTCCAAACCTAATCCTGACACTAACCCTATGGGGCAGATACTAACACTATTCTCATTTTTCAGACAAGGAAAGCAATTTGGACCCTTCAAAGTTTGAGCAGCCCTTAGCAAGCATCTTAACCAGTGGTTCCTCCCCTGACTTGTGCATCAGATTTATCTAGGAAACCCTAAATACTACAGATTTTGGGATCTACTCTAGACACTGAATCAGATGGATGGGAGTACGCCCAGGAATCGGTGTTTACAGAGTTTCCCATATGATTCTTATATACAGCTCTGTTTGGAATCCACTTACCAATCCAACTGACCTCTTCAGTTTTCCAGACCAAAACACTGAAGCACAGGCAATTCTATTAACGTGCCCAAGGTAACCAGCCTATTGGCAGCAGAGCCTGGACTAGAACCTGGGGCTTGCTGTGTGGTGCTCTTGCCATCGGATCATGCATCTTCCACTGGACTCCTAAATGGGGTAAAGGTGTGGTTTCTCTCTCTCTCACACTAAATTGCTAGACATGGCATCGCATTCACCCAATTCTT
This sequence comes from Gorilla gorilla gorilla, assembly GCF_029281585.2. Lineage (NCBI taxonomy): Eukaryota > Metazoa > Chordata > Mammalia > Primates > Hominidae > Gorilla > Gorilla gorilla. The sequence goes on from NC_073234.2 coordinate 121,615,806, forward strand.
GCCCAAACCCTTCAACTCAACTCAGTGCAATTAAACAAATATCTATTGAGCAGCTACTATGAGCTACACACGGTGCTTGGTGCTGAGAATCATGGTTTCTTACCCTCATAGAGCTTAAAGTCCAGCAGAAAAGAAGAACATTTTAAAGACTGTAACCAGCTTACTGAATGAACTGGGATCAGCAAAAGCAATTGTATTTTCTCATCACTGCTCCTTCAAATCTTCTCTCTCTTTCTATTCCCCACATATCTTACGTATCTTAGATGGATCTTATAGCTATTGTGGTCACTCAGGCATTAAAGAATGCCTCAGTTTTGGATAATGTATAAAGTCTCATTCATTCTAATGGTAAGGCTGCAATCTCAACCAATTAAAACGTCTTCCCCACTTTTTAGCTTAGGACTGGCTCTTGCTCGGAAGCTGCAGGGGAGAAGGGGATTGTGTGGGTTTCTTTACCGGTTCTTATCCTCCTCCCTCATTTACTGTGTTTCTTTAGGCTCCTCTGGGCCCAGGGCAAGAGGCCCAAGGAGCAGAAAGGAGTGATGGGAGAGGTAAAGAAGGTGAGAAGTCATACAGAGCCAGGGCCATCTGTACTCATTGAATGTCCCCAGTCATGGAAGCTGTCAGTGTGCTGGTTCTCTCTCCCATGAAGGCTTCCCCTCCACTCCCTTCTGCCATTGATGAAATTGGCCACCTGCGATTCCCTGACATAGGCCATGCCTCCTCCAGCTGACCTAGCCCCTCCCTTCCAGCACTCTATCCTACACTTGATCTCAGCCAGAAGGCCAGGAAGAGACCTAGCAGTCTGTCCTAGACACTGTTGGGGTCACCTTGCCCCTCAACGAAGATTCCCTCCTTGGCCAAACTTTAACCAAGCTCCTCTGAATCCTCTCTTCAATTAGACCTCAGCCTTGGCCCATTGAACTACAGATTCTCAGCACAAATGATTTTGGACACCCCTCTTTCCCCCCACCCACATTAAAAGGCTTAAACACCAACACAGTTTCTAACAGCTCAAGGCTGAGTCCCTAGGATGATCTTAGCCCCCCATAAAGTGTCTGCCTGAGAAAGCGCAAGGCTGCCAGGAGAATTTTCAGTCTCTCTCCTTCAGATCCTTCAGGCATGAGTCGTGCACCAGTCACTAAGCACTTCAGTGCCAGGCATTTTTCCAAATGATTCTCAGAAGCCTTCCTCATCTGGCTTGGAGGAAGGGCAGAGAAATACACCCCTCTCTTCCCCCATGAGGTGGGAAAGGGAAACACACACACATACACACAAACGCACACACAAACACACACACACACAATGCTACGACAACTTTCACAGCAGAACTACTCACCTGCTCTCCGCTCTCTCTCAATCTGTCCCCTGGCCTCTCCCATTAATGTCCTCCATGTGAATGAAAACCTAAAAACTTTTTAAAACAAGAACTGATTTCACAATCTCTTAGCATGTACTGCACAGATGGTCTCAACCCTTGGATACTTTGCCAAAACACCAAAAGTCAAATTTAACATCCCTTTACATAAGAAATTACAAATTCAGGGTGGCAAGAGAATGTACAAAAAGGACATTTGGGGCCAGCCCATAGTTTATAGGATTCATCCCTCACATTCCTCTGGTAAGGAACCAAGACACTCCTTGTTTAGGCCTCCATAGAAACTGGATTTCCAGAGGGCGAATGAGAGAAATGACTGGTTTAGATATCCTGTCTTTTCTAACTATTAAAATATTGTCCAGACTTCTATATCCAATTCAAAAAGCTATCATTTCCATCAATTCCATTCCAAAGACATGAAATATCTTATGAGTACCTTCTATGTGCTAAAGAGTGTATCGTAGTAACCAGCCTCCACGATAGTCCCCGATGACCCTCACCTTCTGAGATTCACTCCTTTGTGTAGTCCCCCTCCACATTGAATAGGGCTGATGTGTATTACCAAAAGAATGTTCTGGAATTGATGGTGTTGTCTTTGCATGAGGGACCACAGACCTAGGAAATGAGCCATCTTAAGGGAGCAAACATTCTTAGCCTGGTGTGGCAGATTAAAGATGACTATAAATTCAATATCCCATCCATTGAGAGGTGGGATCTATTTCATTTCCCCTGAATCTGAGCTGGCCTGTGACTGCCATGACAAATAGAGTATGATAGAAGTGACGCTATGCCAATTCTGGGTCTAGTCTTTTAAGAGGATTTATAGCATCTTCTTTGGTCTGTTGGAGGGTCCAGATCAGACCACCTATCAAACAAATGCCACTAAGCAATTCCAGGCAACACCATGTACAACAGCAGAATTGTCCAGCCGAGCCCTGCCCAAATTCCTGTGCACAAATTTGTGAGATAGAATAAAATGCTGTTGTTTTAAGCCATTAAGTGTTGGGGTCATTTATTATGCTTCATAAGATATATCCGGAATATCTGGAGTCCACATATTACAAAGTGCTGATGGATAGAATTCAGGAAGCCCATAAATTTAGAGAGGAAAAAATTACATCTTTATTTTCACTACTCTATAACCAAAATATGGCTTTGTTTTTTTCATTTAGAATCTAGGCAGCAAACCACAGTAGTATTAGTGGCATCTGTGACTTTGACAATGCGAAGAGATTTTTACAGGCTTTTCCAAACTGCCAAATGTATTCATTGTTACATGTATATATACACATTCACACAGGTACACACACATTTACACACACACACACAGCTTAAGAACACTGGAAGAGAGAGTGAAGCCCATAAGGTCCAGGGGAAACGGGCCAGTGTAACAGAGGAGCAGGATGATTCTGAGCATGGGATTCTGTTCCCAAACTGTCTCTGACTCCTGCCTGAGCTGCAGAGCCAGGGAGCTACCCTGAAAGGAGCCAAAGGAGCTTTTTTAACAAAATCACTGTGAGACCTTGAGAGCCCAAAGTGGCATTGACACAACTGAAACAACTCAGCAGGAGCCACAGAGAAGGGGAGAATGGGGCGAACATCTCCAGGCAGCTGACAGGACTCTATGCACTCAGGCTTGAGAAACAGTTGGGGATAACTGTGAACTGGTCTGTAGAGCCCCAAAAACAAAAAGAATGGTAAGATATTCTTTTCTGACAGTTCAGTGACACCATTTTTCTCCCAAGTTGAGATGGCTTGGAAAACATGAATTGTTTGTATGACATGGGTGTAATTATCAGTTACCCTTTGCAGGAAACCCAGAGAGGTTCAGAAACTTAACAGAAGGCATCAGAGGTGGTAAGTGGCCCAACCAGGATTTGATCAGAATCCATGTTATGTGCCTTACACTGGTACTTTCTCACCTCCTGTCACTCCTCCTCAAGGTTTCTTGGTCTTTTCAATCACACATTGGGTTTCTAAACATGTGTGTCTTTGCTCATCTTGTTCCCTTTTGCTGGCTGTCCTTCCCCAGTTCCTCCTACCTACCCCCCACCGCCAGCCCTGAAAATCCCTTTTCTGTGAAGCCTTTTTTTTTTTTTTTGAGATGGAGTCTTGCTCTGTCACCCAGGCTGGAGTGCAATGGCACAATCTCAGCTCACTGCAGCCTCACCCTCCTGGGCTCAAGCAACTCTCCTGCCTCAGCCTCCCTAGCAGCTGAGATTACAAGGACCCACCACCACGCCTAGATAATTTTTGTATTTTTAGTAGAGATGGGGTTTCACCATGCTGGCCAGGCTGGTCTCCTGACCTCAAGTAATCCATCCGCCTCAGCCTTCCAAAGTGCTCAGATTACAGGCATGAGCCACCGCACCTAGTCACCTTTCCTTGTTCCATCAGAAGACTGTATTGTTCTCTATGTTTCCATGATGCTTCATGCATTATAGATTTTATCATATTGTGAAATTTGGCCTATTTGTCTATCTGACTAGATTACTCATAGTATTATTAATAATAATAACTAGCTATCATTTACTGAACATTTACTAATACTATTCCAAAGACAATAGCTCCATAAGATAGGTACTACTATTATCTCTGTTTTACAGATATGGAAACTAAAACTCCAAGAGTTGGATTAACTTGCCCAAGGTCACCCAGCTACTAGTGGGCAGATCTGGGATTTGAACCCACATCTGACTCTCGGGCTCACGTTCTTAACCACTAGATTATAAGGCAGAGATTATACCATATCATTCCCTGCTTTCTCTGCACCCAGCACAGGGTCTAGCCTTCAATATGTGCTAAGTAAATAATTGTTGGATGAATGATGGAATAAAGGCATCATCTCCATGTTTGCTGCTGCATCCCTAGCTCCAGATCCAGTGCCTGGTACAGGGAGAGATGTTCAATAATAATTTGTCAATTGACTGACTGAATTAAATAATCAATTTATTTTCAGCTCTAACACCCTGCAAAGATGGGGCAAGAATACAAAAATGAAATCATCTTCCCCAGGTAAGAGTTATTACAACTTATTGATTCTGAAGACTCTATTCTTTTCTGGGGCCATCACCACCAAGAACCATTTTTTAAAGGATAATAGACCCCAAGTCCCACAGAGTTCTTGGACTGACTCCTCAAGTTTCATGGGGAGTCCAGTGAGTGAATTAAAAAGAGACTGAGTGGGTAGTGTGTGAGGTTCACTCTAGTTATTTTCCAAGCCAGACCCAGAGGCCTGGTCTTGAAGCAAGCCAAAATTCATAAAAAGCAGAGTTAGCATTCTCGAGCCACTACTTCAATAAAACAATAATAATGAGTTGAAAGAATAACTGCTTCTAGGCCATTATTTATGAACCCCTGGGCCAACCAGGCGGCTTCAGTGTAAAGCCTTCTAGGTGTCACATGTGACAGGAAAAGATGAGGTGTGGAAACAGATAGAAAAAGAGTTCTGTTTGGCTGTCTTGGTGTGACCTTTCATGGTTTTGCTGGAGGTCTGGTCCCAGTCAGATGCACATGGAAGCCGCTTTTCCTAACCTGGTTTTAATCAACAACTGAGGTCTCAGGAGTGCCTTTTTACCTGCCAGGTGCATGGCTAAAGTGGGCAAATAGAGAGGGAAGGAGAGGCCCAGAGGAAAAAGAATGCTGATGTAGGCAATTTGGGTTTATTTTGAAATAAAACAACATCAGCCATGAAGTTAAATTAAATAATAGTCATAAAAGGGCCAGCCCAAGACTTGGCACAAGATTAAATGTTCAGGAGGTGTGAGTTCCCCTTCCTTCTGCAAATTATAGCTACAGTAATTGAGACCTTCACTTTGGCAATGCCTGTTCCCCGAACATGCTTAATACACTGTTAAAGGGAGAGTATAAGATTTCCAATTGCTGCACTTAGTGTCTCAGCCAGGGCTAATATTCAACCAGTTTGCCCAAAAGGCTGTACCAGTTGTTTACAATGAGCATCCATCCCAACTGGATCATGCCTGTACCTTCTAGTTATGAAATACTTTGAATATCACATCTGGTTCCAAGTATTCATTTATTTAATACATATATATTGAGTGCCTCCCCTATGCCAGATGCTGGTCAAACAGCAGGGAAAGACTGGATGGAAAAAAAAAAAAAACCACCTTGAAAATGTCTTCTCTTCATAGAGCTTACATTCCAATGGAAAAGACAAGCAGAATAGAGTCAAATACATGGTAGCTTCAATGGCGATAAGTGCTATGGAGAAAAATAAGGTAGGAAAAGGCATAGTAAGTACAGGAATGCACTTTTTAAACTTTTCATTGAAGTATCTACATGTAAGGAAAAGTGATCAAACCATAAGTGTAACAGATTTTCTGAAAGTGAACATACCTGGTATGGTTTGGCTCTGTGTCCACACCCAAATCTCATCTAGAATTGTAATCCCCACATGTCAAGGCAGGAACTTAGTGGGAGATGATTGGATCATGGGGGTCATTTCCCCCATGCTGTTCTCATGATAATGAGTGAGTTCTCGTGAAATTTGATGCTTTAAAAAAGTTTGGCAGTCATATGCAGAAAGCTGAAACTGGATCCCTTCCTTACACCTTATACAAAAATTAATTCAAGATGGATTAAAGACTTAAGTGTTAGACCTAAAACCATAAAAACCCTAGAAGAAAACCTAGGCAATACCATTCAGGACATAGGCTTGGGCAAAGACTTCATGTCTAAAACACTAAAAGCAATGGCAACAAAAGCCAAAATTGACAAATGGGATCTAATTAAACTAAAGAGCTTCTGCACAGCAAAAGAAACTACCATCAGAGTGAACAGGCAACCTACAAAATGGGAGAAAATTTTCACAACCTACTCATCTGACAAAGGGCTAGTATCCAGAATCTACAATGAACTCAAACAAATTTACAAGAAAAAAACAAACAACCCATCAAAAAGTGGGCAAAGGATATGAACAGACACTTCTCAAAAGAAGACATTTATGCAGCCAAAAACCACATGAAAAAATGCTCATCATCACTGGCCATCAGAGAAACGCAAATCAAAACCACAATGAGATACCATCTCACACCAGTTAGAAGTGCGATCATTAAAAAGTCAGGAAACAACAGGTGCTGGAGAGGATGTGGAGAAATAGGAACACTTTTACACTGTTGGTGGGACTGTAAACTAGTTCAACCATTGTGGAAGTCAGTGTGGCAATTCCTCAGGGATCTAGAACTAGAAATACCATTTGACCCAGCCATCCCATTACTGGGTATATACTCAAAGGATTATAAATCATGCTACTATAAAGACACATGCACATGTATGTTTATTGCTGCACTATTCACAATAGCAAAGACTTGGAACCAACCCAAATGTCCAACAACGATAGACTAGATTAAGAAAATGTGGCACATATACACCATGGAATACTATGCAGCCATAAAAAATGATGAGTTCATGTCCTTTGTAGGGACATGGATGAAACTGGAAACCATCATTCTCAGCAAACTATCGCAAGGACAAAAAACTAAACACCGCATGTTCTCACTCATAGGTGGGAATTGAACAATGAGAACACATGGACACAGGAAGGGGAACATCACACTCCAGGGACTGTTGTGGGGTGGGGGGAGGGAGGAGGGATAGCATTTGGAGATATACCTAATGCTAAATGATGAGTTAATGGGTGCAGCATACCAACATGGCACATGTATGCATATGTAACAAACCTGCACATTGTGCACATGTACCCTAAAACTTAAAGTATAATAATATTCAAATAAAATAAAATAAAGTTTGGCAGTTCCCCCCTTGCTCTCTGTCTCTCCCTTGCCTGCTGCCACGTTGCTTCCCCTTTGCCTTCTGCCATGACGGTAAGTTTCCTGAGGCCTCCCCAGCCATGTAGAACTGTGAGTCAATTAAACCTCTTTTCTGTATAAATTACCTAGTCTTGGGTAGTTCTTTATAGCAGTGTTAAAATGGACTAATACCCATGTAACCAGCACCCATTTCAAGGAACTCAGCACAACCAGCACCTATGAGGTTCCATTTTTCAACAGAGTATCAGAACCAACTCTCCTGTGATGTGGCAACTGTCACTGGGGTTGTTGCCCAAATATTTCCAGCTCGCTGCCTCCTGTTCTTAAGGTAGGATTGCACTTCTCTGCTGCCTACCAGGTGCAGCCACTGACTTGCTCTGGCCTATATAAGCACAAGTGATGAGTATCACTTCTCCATGGTCCCTATTATGCTGTGGTGATTGTGGAATCTGTGATGCAATGGAGCTTCCATCAGCTTCAGTCCCAAGTGACTCTGTGGAGCAGAGCAGCCCTGCATACCACAAAGGGCATGTAGCATGAAGACAAATACATCTTTTGTAGTTAAGCCAGTGAAATTAAGGGCTTGTTACTTCAGCATAACCCAACCCAACCCAACCTGATGATAATCAAGGTGATCGCTCGGTAAAGATCTGAAGAGATAAAAGAGTGAATCTTCTGGAAACCTAGGGGAAGAATGACCCAGAGACAGCAAATGCAAAGGTCCTAAAACAGGAATGTGTATGGTGTATTTGAGAAGCAGCATTTGCTGTGGTCTGAATGTTTGTGTCCCTCCCAAAATTCACATGTTGAAATCCTAACCACCAAAACGTGATGGTATTAGGAGGCAGGGCCTCTGGGAGGTGATTAAGTTATGAAGTCAGAGCCTTCATGAATGGGATCCATGTCTTATAAAATAGACCCAAGGGAATGTTTTGGCCCTTTCTACCAGGTGAAGACATAGAGAGAATACATCATCTATGAACAGGAATGTGGGCAATCATCAGACACTGGATCAGCCAGCACCTTGATCTTGGATTTCCCAGCCTCTAGAACTGTGAGAAATAAATTTCTGTTGTTTATCAGCTTCCCAGTCTATGGTATTCTGTTACAGCAGCCTGAATGGACTCAGACAATGTCTTAAGCTAGAATCCTCCAGAAGTAGACCCCAAGACAAGAATTTGAATATAAGTGGCTTATTTTGGTAGGTGATCCCAGATACACTGAGAAGAGAGTGAGAAAGTGAGAATGGAAGGGGAGGAAACTGCTATAGGAAGGGTTCTGCAATGACCAGGTTACCACTATGGGCAACTGAGGCTCAGTGTCCTGAGGACATCAGAGAGATGGCACAGAATATGCTTCAGAGTTGTCCCCTGGGGTCTGAGCAGGCTGAGGCTTTATCCTTCAGCATTGGCTATTGGCTGAGGCTGCTCCCAAGTGTTAATATCCAGGCACTTCAGACCTGCCCTTGGGCAGCCAAGAACAGGCCAGCAGGCAGCGCTCCAGGTGCCTGTCCCTGCCACAGGGTGCCTCAGGCATGAAGGGGGAAGGGCAGGGCACTGGCAGCATCTGCTGCCATCTTCAGGCTAAACAAATGATTCAAGTTCTTACCCGTTATCTGGACTATGTAACATCCTCCTACCTATTACCCCTGCCTCCAGCCTTCCCCTGATCTAATCCACTCCTCACACTCAATCAAAATGATCCATAAATCATATGAATCTGACAATGACACACCCCCACTCAAAATCCTTTGGCAGCTTTCAGTCTGTCAGGATAAACTCCAAGCTCTTTGGGTTGGCCCTTAAGACCCTGTGGGAGCTGGCCCTGCCCATCTCAACAGCTCAGCTCCACTCTGCATGTGGGCACTGATCCTGCAGCCACACCAGATGGCTGACCACCCTTGCTGCCCATTGTTCTCTCAAAACTCCATGGCTTTGTAAAGGCTGTTTCCTCCACCAAGAGTCCTAGAATATTGTCCCTCCGTCTTTGTTTACCTAGTCAACTCATTCATTCAACAAATGTGTTCAAGGCATACCATGCTCCAGGCTCTGGGAGACACAGCTGTAAATAATCAAACCTGGCCCTCCCACATTCAATGAGGCTTAAAGGGGGTGCAGGGTAGAGACAAATAATTTTAAAAAAGTAAATGAATAAGAAAATCAAATAGTAGTAAATTCAAGGAAACAACAAATAACAGTGCTATATGACAGAGAGTGGAAAGCAATTGGGTATTTAGGGAGGGTCTCCTGACGAGGTGACTGGCCTGAATGGCAAGAGGTTACCAGCCATGCAAGAACCAGGACAGAGCAGGTAAGAAATGCAAAGGCCCTAAGCTAGGAAGGAATTTGGAGTGTTGGCATAACAGAAAGACCACTGTGACAGGAGCATAGCAAGTTGAAGGAGAGAGGCAGGAGATGTGCTTACAAGGCAGGATCAGGGAATCATGGAGGGCTTTGCTGGCCAGAGAGCACTGGACTTTGTCCTACTATCTTCAATTTACATGATACCTCTATGTGTGTCCTTCTCTATCCTCCAGAGGGTGTTGAGGAATGGAGGGTCCACTTCTCCTAGCATCCTTTACATGCACCATCTTTATGGTTGAGACCCTTAACACAAAGGTCCCAAAAATTGATTTGCTTCAGGCATCTATTCTTGGCCTTGCTTCTGCCTGGCTGTGTGACATTGGATAAAGTATTCAACCTCTCTGTGCCTAGAAATTCTCCATACATTTCTGTTCCATCCTCTGAATGTTATTTTTTTCTTTTTTTATTATACTTTTAAGTTCTGGGTTACATGTGCAGAACGTGCAGTTTTGTTACACAGGTATACACATGCCATGGTGGTTTGCTGCACCCATCAACCCGTCACCTACATTAGGTATTTCTCCTAATGTTATTCCTCCCCTAACCCCCACCCCCTGACAGGCCCCATTGTGTGATGTTCCCCTCCCTGTGTCCATGTGTTCTCATTGTTCAACTCCCACTTATGAGTGAGAACATGTGGTGTTTGGTTTTCTGATCGTTTGCTGAGAATGATGATTTCCAGTTTCATCCATGTCCCTGCAAAGGATATGAACTCATCCTTTTTTGTGGCTGCATAGTATTCCATGGTGTATATGTGCCACATTTTCTTAATCCAGTCTATCATTGATGGACATTTGGGTTGGTTCCAAGTCTTTGCTATTGTGAATAGTACTGCAAGAAACATACGTGTATGTGTCTTTATCCTAGAATGATTTATAATCCTTTGGGTAAATGCCCAGTAATGGGATTGCTGGGTCAAATGATATTTCTAGTTCTAGATCCTTGAGGAATCACCACACTGTCTTCCACAATGGTTGAACGAATTTACACTCCCACCAACAATGTAAGCCATTCCTATTTTTCCACAACCTCTCCAGCATCTCGTTTCCTGACTTTTTAATGATCGCCATTCTAACTAGTGTGAGATGCTACCTCATTGTGGTTTTGATTTGCATTTCTCTAATGACCAGTGATGATGAGCATTTTTTCATGTGTCTGTAGGCTGCCTAAATGTCTTCTTTTGAGAAGTGTCTGTTCATATCCTTTGCCCATTTTTGATGGGGTTGTTTTTTCTTGTAAATTTGTTTAACTTCTTTGTAGATTCTGCATATTAACCCTTTGTCAGATGGATAGATTGCAAAAATTTTCTCCCATTCTGTAGGCTGCCTGTTCACTCTGATCATAATTTCTTTTGCTGTGCAGAAGCTCTTTAATTAGATCCCATTTGTCAATTTTGGCTTTTGTTGCAATTGCTTTTGGTGTTTTAGACATGAAGTCTTTGCCCATGCCTATGTCCTGAATGGTATTGCCCAGGTTTTCTTCCAGGATTTTTATGGTACTACGTTTAAGTCTTTGATCCATCTTGAGTTGATCTTTGTATAAGGTGTAAGGAAGAGGTCCAGTTTCAGTTTTCTGCATATGGCTAGCCAGTTTCCCCAACACCATTTATTAAATAGGGAATCTTTTCCCCATTGCTTGTGTGTGTCAGGTTTGTCAAAGATCAGGTGGTGGTAGATGTGTGGTGTTATTTCTGAGACCTCCGTTCTGTTCCATTGGTCTATACATCTGTTTTGGTACCAGTGCCATGCTGTTTTGGTTACTATAGCCTTGTAGTATAGTTTGAAGTCAGGTAGTGTGATACCTCCAGCTTTATTCTTCTTGTCCAGGATTGTCTTGGCTATGCAGGCTCTTTTTTGGTTCCATATGAAATTTAGTTTTTTCCAATTCTGTGAAGAAAGTCAGTGGTAGCTTGATGGGGATAGCATTGAATCTATCAATTACTTTGGGCAGTATGGCCATTTTCATGATATTGATTCTTCCTATCCATGAGCATGGAATGTTCTTCCATTTGTTTGTGTCCTCTCTTATTTCCTTGAGCAGTGGTTTGTAGTTCTCCTTGAAAAGGGCCTTCACTGGGATCTAATTAAACTAAAGAGCTTCTGCACAGCAAAAGAAACTACCATCAGAGTGAACAGGCAACCTACAACATGGGAGAAAATTTTTGCAACCTACTCATCTGACAAAGGGCTAATATCCAGAATCTACAATGAACTCAAACAAATTTACAAGAAAAAAACAAACAACCCCATCAAAAAGTGGGCGAAGGACATGAACAGACACTTCTCAAAAGAAGACATTTATGCAGCCAAAAACCACATGAAAAAATGCTCATCATCACTGGCCATCAGAGAAATGCAAATCAAAACCACTATGAGATATCATCTCACACCAGTTAGAACGGCAATCATTAAAAAGTCAGGAAACAACAGGTGCTGGAGAGGATGTGGAGAAATAGGAACACTTTTACACTGTTGGTGGGACTGTAAACTAGTTCAACCATTGTGGAAGTCAGTGTGGCAATTCCTCAGGGATCTAGAACTAGAAATACCATTTGACCCAGCCATCCCATTACTGGGTATATACCCAAAGGACTATAAATCATGCTGCTATAATGACACATGCACACGTATGTTTATTGCGGCATTATTCACAATAGCAAAGACTTGGAACCAACCCAAATGTCCAACAATGATAGACTGGATTAAGAAAATGTGGCACATATACACCATGGAATACTATGCAGCCATAAAAAATGATGAGTTCATGTCCTTTGTAGGGACATGGATGAAATTGGAAACCATCATTCTCAGTAAACTATCGCAAGAACAAAAAACCAAACACCACATATTCTCACTCATAGGTGGGAATTGAACAATGAGATCACATGGACACAGGAAGGGGAATATCACACTCTGGGGACTGTTGTGGGGTGGGGGGAGGGGGGAGGGATAGCATTTGGAGATATACCTAATGCTAGATGACGAGTTAGTGGGTGCAGCACACCAGCATGGCACATGTATACATATGTAACTAACCTGCACAATGTGCACATGTACCCTAAAACTTAAAGTATAATAAAAAAAAAAAAAAGAAAAGGGCCTTCACATCCCTTGAAAGTTGTATTCCTAGGTATTTTATTCTCTTAGTAGCAATTATGAATGGGAGTTCACTCATGATTTGGCTCTCTGCTTGTCTGTTATTTGTGTGTAGGAATGCTTGTGATTTTTGCACATTGATTTTGTATCCTGAGACTTTGCTGAAGTTGCTTATCAGCTTAAGGAGTTTTTGGGCTGAGACAATGGGGTTTTCTAAATATACAATCATGTCATCTGCAAACAGAGACAATTTGACTTCCTCTCTTCCTATATGAATACCCATTATTGTTTTCTCTTGCCTGATTGCCCTGGCCAGAACTTCCAATACTATGTTGAATAGGAGTGGTGAGAGAGGGCATCCTTGTCTTGTGCTAATTTTCAAAGGGAATGCTTCCAGTTTTTGCCCATTCAGTATGATATTGGCTGTGGGTTTGTCATAAATAGCTCTTATTATTTTGAGATACATTCCATCAATACCTAGTTTATTGAGAATTTTTAGCATGATGGGGTGTTGAATTTTTCAAAGGCCTTTTCTGGATCTATTGAGATAATCATGTGGTTTTTGTCATTGGTTCTGTTTATGTGATGGATTACGTTTATTGATTTGCATATGTTGAACCAGCCTTGCATCACAAGTATGAAGCCAACTTGATCACGGTGGATAAGATTTTTGATGTGCTGCTGGATTCAGTTTGCCAGTATTTTACTGAGGAGTTTTGCATCAATATTCATCAGGGATATTGGCCTGAAATTTTCTTTTTTTGTTTTGCCTCTGCCAGGCTTTGGTATCAGGATGATGCTGGCCTCATAAAATGAGTTAGGGAGGATTCCCTCTTTTTCTATTGTTTACAATAGTTTCAGAAGGAATGGTATCAGCTCCTCTTTGTACCTCTGGTAGAATTCAGCTGTGAATCCGTCTGGTCCTGGACTTTTTTTTGGTTGATAGGCTATTAATTACTGCCTCAATTTCAGAACTTGCTATTGGTTTATTCAGGGATTCGATTTCTTCCTGGCTTAGACTTGGGAGGGTGTATGTATCCAGGAATTTATCCATTTCTCTAGATTTTCTAGTTTATTTGCATAGAGGTGTTTATAGTATTCTCTGATAGTAGTTTGTATTTCTGTGGGATCAGTGATGATATCCCCTACATCATTTTTTATTGCATCTACTTGATTCTTCTCTTTTCTTCTTTATTAGCCTGGCTAGTGGTCTATCCGTTAATCTTTTCAAACAACCACCTCCTGGATGCATTGATTTTTCTTGAAGGTTTTTTCGTGTCTCTGTCTCCTTCAGTTCTGCTCTGATCTTAATTATTTCATGTCTTCTGCTAGCTTTTGAATTTGTTTGCTGTTGCTTCCCTAGTTCTTTTAATTGTGATGTTAGGGTGTCAATTTTAGATCTTTCCTGCTTTCTCTTGCGGGCATTTAGTGCTATACATTTCCCTCTAAATACTGCTTTAAATGTGTCCCAGAGATTCTGGTACATTGTGTCTTCATTCTCATTGGTTTCAAAGAACACCTGTATTTCTGCCTTCATTTCATTATTTATCCAGTAGTCATTCAGGAGCAGGTTGTTCAGTTTCCATGTAGTTGTGTGGTTTTGAGTGACTTTCTTAATCTTGAGTTCTAATTTGATTGCACTGTGGTCTGAGAGACTGTTGGTTATGATTTCTGTTCTTTTGCATTTGCTGAGGAGCATTCTACTTCCAATTATGTGGTCAATTTTAGAATAAGTGTGATGAGGGGCTGAAAAGAATGTATATTCTGTTGATTTGGGGTGGAGAGTTCTGTAGATGTCTATAAGGTCCGCTTGGTCCAGAGCTGAGTTCAAGCCCTGAATATCCTTGTTAATTTTCTGTCTCATTGATCTGTCTAATATTGACAGTGGGTGTTAAAGTCTCCCACTATTACTGTGTGGGAGTCTAAGTCTCTGCAGGTCTCTAAGAACTTGCTTTATGAATCTGGGTACTGTTGTATTGGGTGCATATATATTTAGGATAGTTAGCTCTTCTTGCTGTATTGATCCCTTTACCATTATGTAATGCCCTTGTCTCTTTTGATCTTTGTTGGTTTAAAGTCTGTTTTATCAGAGATTAGGATTGCAACTCCTGCTTTTTTTTCTTTCCATTTGCTTGGTAAATATTCCTCCATCCCTTTATTTTGACCCTATGTGTGTCTCTGCACGTGAGATGGGTCTCCTGAATACTGATGGGGCTTCACTCTTTATCCGATTTGTCAGTCTGTGTCTTTTAATTGGGGCATTTAGCCCATTTACATTTAAGGTTAATATTGTTATGTGTGAATTTGATCCTGTCATTATGATGCTAGCTGGTTGTTTTGCCCATTAGTTAATGCGATTTCTTCATAGTGTCGATGTTCTTTACAATTTGGTATGTTTTTGCAGTGGCTGGTATTGGTTGTTCCTTTCCATGTTTGGTGGTTCCTTCAAGAGCTCTCGTAAGGCAGGTCTGGTGGTGACAAAATCCCTCAGCATTTGCTTGTCTGTAAAGGATTTTATTTCTCCTTCGCTTATGAAGTTTACTTTGGCTTGATATGAAATTCTGGGTTGAAAATTATTTTCTTTGAGAACGTTGAATATTGGCCCCCACTCTCTTCTGGCTTGCAAGGTTTCTGCAGAGAGATCCACTGTTAGTCTGATGGGCGTCCCTTTGTGGGTAACCTGACCTTCTCTTTGGCTGCCCTTAACACTTTTTCCTTCATTTCAACTTTGGTGAATCTGATGATTATGTGTCTTGGGGTTGCTCTTCTCGAGGAGTATCTTTGTGGTGTACTCTGTATTTCCTGAATTTGAATGTTCGCCTGTCTTGCTAGGTCGCGGAATTTCTCCTGGATAATATCCTGAAGAGTGTTTTCCAACTTGGTTCCATTTTCCCTGTCACTTTCAGGTACGCCAATCAAATATAGATTTGGTCTATTCACATAGTCCCATATTTCTTGGAGGCTTTGTTCATTCCTTTTTATTCTTTTTTCTCTAATCTTGTCTTCTCTATTTCATTAAGTTGATCATCAATCTCTGATATCCTTTCTTCCACTTGATCGATTCAGCTATTGATATTTGTGTATTCTTCACAAAGTTCTCATGCTGTGTTTGTCAACTCCATCAGGTCATTTATGTTCTTCTCTACATTGGTTATTCTAGTTAGCAATTTAACTATCCTTTTTTCAAGGTTCTTAGCTTCCTTGCATTGGGTTAAAACATGCTCCTTTAGCTCAGAGGAGTTTGTTCTTACCCACCTTCTGAAGCCTACTTCTGTCAGTTCATCAAACTCATTCCCCATCCAGTTTTGTTCCCTTGCTGGTGAGGAGTTGTGATCGTTTGGAGGAGGACCGGTGTTTTGGTTTTGGGAATTTTCAGCCTTCTTGCGCTGGTGTTTCCCCGTCTTTGTGGATTTCTCTACCTTTGGTCTTTGATGTTGGTGACCTTAGGATGGGGTATTTGAGTGGACTTGCTAATCCTTTCTGTTTGTTTCTTTTCCTTCTAACAGTCAGGACCCTCTGCTGCCAGTCTGCTGGAGTTTGCTGGAGGTCCACTCCTGACCCTGTTTCCCTGAGTATCACCAGTGGAGGCTGCAGAACAGCAAAGATTGCTGCCTGTTCTTTCCTCTGGAAGTTTCGACCCAGAGGGGCACCTGCCAGATGCCAATCAAGCTCTCCTGTATGAGGTGTCTGTTGGCCCCTACTGTGAGGTGTCTCCCAGTCAGTATACACAGGGGTCAGGGACCCACTTGAGGAGGCAGACTGACCCTTGGCAGAGCTCGAACGCTGTGCCGGGAGGTCCACTGCTCCCTTCAGAGCTGTTAGGCAGGGATGTTTAAATCTGCTAATAAGCCCCTGACTGGGGCTTCTGCCTTCTTTACAGAGATGCCCTGTCCAGACAGGAGAAATCTGGCTGGCTGGCCACAGCTGCCTTGCTGAGCTGCTGTGGGCTCTGCCCAGTTCGAACTTCCCAGCGGCTTTGTTTACACTGTGACCGTAAAACCACCTACTCAAGCCTCAGCAATGGCGCATGCCGCTCCCCCCACCAAGCTCGAAAGTCCCAGGTGGCTCTCAGATTGCTTCTGTGCTAGCAGTGAGAATTTCAAGCCAGTGGATCTTAGTTTCCTGGGCTCCATGGGGGTGGGACCCACCGAGCCAAACCACTTGGCTCCCTTGCTTCAGTACCCCTTTCCAGGGGAGTGAACAGTTCTGTCTTACTGGCATTCCAGGTGCCACTGGGGCATGGAAAAAAAGAGCTCCTGCAGCTAGTTCGGTGTCTGCCCAATTCGCCACCCAGTTTTGTGCTTGAAACCCAGGGTCCTGGTGGGGTAGGCACCGGAGGGGAATCTCCTGATTTGTGGTTGTGAAGACCATGGGACAAGTGCAGTATCTGTGCCAGAGATCCTCAGGCTCAGACCCTCACGGCTTCCCTTGGGTAGGGGAGAAAATTCCCCGACCCTTTGTGCTTCCCGGGTGAGGCAATGCCCCACCCTGCTTCAGCTCACCCTCCATGGGCTGCACCCACTGTCCAACCAGTCCCAGTGAAATGAAACACATACCTCAGCTGGAAATGCAGAAATCACCCACCTTCTGCGTCCATCTCACTGGGAGCTGCAGACCAGTGCTGTTCCTATTCAGCCATCTTGAATCCCCTCTGAATGTTATTGAATTAACTTAGCCTTGCAGGTAAATCAAAATGAACAGTAGAATTTTCTCCTATCAGAAAAGTGTGTTATGAGTCCTCCCCCTTTACCACAGTCATGAAGAACGCGGTCTTTGACATCAGACAGACTTCATTTTGCACCCTGGTTTCACTGCTTTCTTGGGCAAATTATTTAATCTCCCTTAGTCTTGGTCTTCTTAGTTGTAAAAACGAGCTAATAATTGCCCCCACTGTATTGTGTTCTGGGAATGATTCTGTGAAGTAAGGCCTTTTATCACTTAATAATAGTCTTTGCATAAAGCAAACTCAATATATAGTTTCTACAATTTTTCATTCGGTCCTTCCAACACCCTCTGGGCTTAGAATTTTATCTCATTGCTTCCTCTCCAAAAAGGCTATGATGTGCATTGCAAGAATCCCTCAAAAGTTCACCTTCAAATCCTAGTGCAGTGGAAAAACAGGGGGTCCTAAGCTAGGATTCAAATCCCATCTCAGCCACTGTCTTTTCCATTTAAAGCAAGTCCCCTCTGTTCTCACCACATGACTGAAAGAACTGCCTTTCAAAGAAGCCAATAGTAGACAAAATAATGGCCCTCTCAAGCTGCAAGACGTACACATCCTGATCCCTGAAGCCTGTAAATATGTTGCCTTACATGGCAAAGAGGACTTTGCATGTGTGATTAAGTTAAAGTCTTGAGAAGGGGACATTATTCTGGGTTATCCAGGTGGGCCCAAGGGTCCAAGGATCCTCATGAGGGTCCTCAAAAGAGTCAGAAAGGGATTTTCAAAGAGAAAAGCAAAGTGTCAGAGGGACTCCAGGTTGATCTGAAGATACTGCACTGCCAGCTCTGAGGGGCGGCAAAGGAATGAGGGTGACTCTAGGAGCTGGAAAACACAAGGAAACAGATTCTCCACTAGAGCCTCCAGAAGGAATGCAGCCCTGCCAACGCCTTGATTTCAGCCCAGTGAGACCAATCTTGAACTCTGACTTCCAGAACTGTGAGAGAATAAAATTTGTGTTGATGTAAGGCACTAAGTTTGTGATAATTAGTCACAGCAGCCAGAGGAAACTGATACAAGGCTGTTCTGTGAAAGGTCTTTAAAAGTCACTCTCAGCCAGGTGCGGTGGTTCACCCCTGTAATCCCAGCACTTTGGGAGGCCGAGGTGGGCAGATCTCAAGGTCAGGAGTTCCAGACCAGCCTTACCAACATAGTGAAACCCCATCTCTACTACAAATACAAAAATTAGCCGGGCGTGGTGGCGCGTGCCTGTAATCCCAGCTACTCAGGGGGCTGAGGCAGGAGAATTGCTTGAAGCCGGGAGGCAGAGGTTGCAGTGAGCAGAGATCATGCCACTGTACTCCAGCCTGGGTGACAGAGCAAGACTCCGTCTCCAACAAAAAAAAAAAAAAAAAAAAAAAGTCACCCTCTGGCCAGGAGCAGTGGCTCACACCTGTAATCCCAGCACTTTGGGAGGCCAAGGCGGGCAAATGACTTGAGGTCAGGAGTTCGAGACCACGCTGGCTAACATAGTGAAACCTCATCTTTACTAAAAATACAAAAATTAGCCGGGCATGGTGGTGGGCGCCCAGAATCCCAGCTACATGGGAGGCTGAGAGGCAGAATTGCTTGAACCCAGGAGGCAGAGGTTGCAGTGAGCCAAGATCATGCCACTGCACTTTAGCCTGGGTAACAGAGACTCCGTCTCAAAAAAAAAAAAAAGTCACACTCTGCCTGCTTGCTCTCTCTCTCTCACACACACACACACACACACACACACACACACACACACACCCCACAGCTACTGCTAACATTTAAGGTGAGTGACTCGGCAGGTCAGCTGGTAGTCCACGCTCTAGCAGAGGGGAGAAGTGTAAACCCAAGACTTCACTACCCAGAGGTCAAGGGTCCCTGAACCTTCATTAGACGAGACCCAGCTGTCACAGAAACTAAACTGGGAGCTTCCCATTCACAGCTCCCTGGGAGATCCAGAGCCTGGAGAAGGTCAAGGAATTTCCAATCTTTCCAACAAACACTTATTATGCTTTCCTTATTGGTTCCTTACTCAGAACCAAAGATTTTGTCCCAACCAGATTCATCCTGGCAGAAACGCACCATCCGCAGGAATTTAGCACAGCCGTGGCTATTTTGCATCCAACATGAAGAATACTAAGGAAAAAAAAGCCAGCCTTCTTCCAGTGGTCGCTGACAGCATTTCGCTCCATCGTCTGTAATTACCCTGTGTTATTGTTGGTGTCTTGTGTTTTTTTGCCCCCATAAACAATGCAATTTGCCTTTGCTTTCTGAGAAAGTTCCTTGGAGAAAGTGCAAAAAAAAAATGTTTTTTGGGATCCCTCCCTGTTGTTTCAAACTGCTTGGCTCCAGATTTTTCTGCAGAAAAGTTCCATAAACATTCTACCACGCGGAGAGCTCTTGCCTGGCATGAGGAGCATTGTTTTTGGCAGCCAGACGTGTAGCCAGGGGCACACCTGCTAAAGGTAGCCCTCTCTCGTGCTCTGCAAAAGCTGAGGTTAGGTGGGGAAGTGGGCCATTGCAGGTGGCCAGGGCAGAGATGGGAGCCAGGGGCTAAGGCTGGGGCTGGGGCAAAGCTTAATAGGACACACCTGTTGGAAACAGCATCACAAGGGAGCCCTCAAGTCAGCTGGGCGCTTTTCAAGACCATGTGCTGTGAAAACGCAGCCCAAGATACAGTGATAATAAAAGGGGGAAAGACTTGTGCAAGGAGAAGGGAGGGTGGGTTGGTGGAAGTGGAGATGGAAAAAGAAGAACGGAGAGAAAGGAGAGGACAGGAGAGGAGGGGAGGGGAGGGGAGAGGAGGGGAGGTTGAGAAAGAAACTATTAGTGTTGGGGGTATACATATTATTGTTTAGAATTTATGGTTGGGAGAAAGATACGCACAGACACACACACACACACACACACACACACCCCTTAAATGCTGACATATCCTGAGAGATCAGTGTTGTGTGTAGCTCACTTCAGCTCAAGGTCTTCTCTTTTCTGGGGACACTTAAGATGCGGGGGTCTCCCTCTTCCTAGCTCACCCTCCATGGCTGAGTCCCCCAGGCTCAGTGGAAAGACTGCTGGATTCAGGACAGTGAGGAGCTGCTCCCTAGCCTCTTGCTTTTTCTTTCCTTCTGCAGCCCCCTCCTAATGAACAGAGGCCCAGGGAAATGGTACCCTGGAGAAGTAAAACCCAAGTCCCAAGCAAGCCTCTAACCACCAAAATGTGCCCACTGGAGTAGGCTAACCAGACCACATGGAGGAAGCTGCCAGACTGAGAGTGTTATATACCCCGCTAAGGGTCTGAGACCTCAGCTACATGGTAGGTGACAGGTAGCCAGGGAGAGATGCAGGAAAGGAACATGTTAGAATAATGAAGCTGGTAATCTTTGGCTGAGTGGATTAGAGACAGAGAAGAGGAAAAAGTGTGAAAAACAGGAGAATTTTGTGGTTTTTCTATAATGAAAGGAAAAGAATGACAAAAGGAAGGGTTAGAAGTAGTGGCTTTATGAAAACAGACTGATTGGCTTTATCTTTCTCATTTTCATGCTAGAAAACACAGAAAAGGATAGCAAAAATAAAAGTGATGCATAATCCTCCCATCAAGAAATATTTTTGTTAACAGCTTTCCTCAAGTACAACTGGCAGACAATAAAGGGCATATGTTTCAGGTGTAGAATTTAGTGAGTTCTGACATATGTCTACACCCATGAAATCAGCACCACAATAATACAATGACCATGTCTGTCTCTCCCGAAAATTTTCTCCTACTCTCTTGGAATCCCTCCTTTCCACCCCTTTGCATTTTATCTTCCATGGTGGTTTATTAGCTATAACTTTGGTTTGCAATTTTGGTGGATTTTCTAGGGTTCATAACATACATCTTTTTTACTGTTATACTTTAAGTTCTGGGGTACATGTGCAGAGCATGCAGGTTTGTTACAAAGGTATACACGTGCCATGATGGTTTGCTGCGCCCATCAACCCGTCATCTACATTAGGTATTTCTCCTAGTGCTCTCCCTCCCCTTGCCCCCAACCCCCCGACAGGCCCTGGTGTGTGATGTATAACATACATCTTTAACTCACAGTCTACCTTCAAGTATATAATGCTGCTTCATGTCTAAGAATTGTACAACTATCCTATTTTGCCGTTCCTCCCTTTCTGTGTTCTCGTTCTCATATATTTTATTTCTATATATGTTATAAACTCCACAATAGTTACTTTGTAAATTTAAACAGTCAATTATAGTTTACAGAATTTAAATAATGAGAATTTTTACTCAACATAATTAACAATTCTGAGGCTCTTCATTCTCTTACATAGATTCAAATGTCTACCTAGTAGCATTTTGCTTCTGTCTGGAGAACTTCCTTTAATATTTTTCTTTTTTTTTCTTTCTTTTTCTTTTTTCTTTTTTTTTTTTTTTTGAAGCAGGGTCTCACTCTATTGCCCAGGCTGAAGTACAGTGCTGTGATCATGGCTCACTACAGCCTCTACCTCCTGGGCTCAAGATCCTCCCACCTCAGCCTCCCAAGTAGCTGGGACCACAGGTGAATGCCACCATGCCTGACTAATTTTTGTATTTTTTTTTTTTTTATAGAGATGGGGTTTCGCCATCTTGCTGAGGCTGGTCTTGAACTCCTGGGCTCAAGCCATCCTCCTGCCTTTGCATCCAAAACACCGGGATTACAAGTGTGTGAGCCAGTACACCCAGCCTAATATTTCTTACAGTACAAATTGGCTGGTGATATTAATAAATTCTTTCAGCTTTATTTTGCCTTCATTTTTGAAATGAGTTGACGGTTTTTCTGTCAATATTTTAGATATATTGCCCAATTTTCTTCTACCTTACATCATTTCCAACAAGATATCTGCTGTCTTCTCTTTGGTAGAAAATGTGTTTTTCTCCCTCTGGTTGCTTTTAATATTCTCTACTTGTGACCTGTTTTAAGCAATTGAATCATGATGTATCTTAGTGTAATTTTCTTCATGTTTCTTGGGATTAGCAAGCATCTTGGATCTGTGGGTTTATATCTTTCATCACATTTGAAAAATGTCTGCCATTATTTCTTCAAATATTTTTCTGCTCTCCCCTCTGCTTCAGAGATCCCAATTACATGTATATTTGGCTACTTGCAGTTTTGCCGCAGCTCACTAATGCTGTTCGTTCTGGGTTTTTTTCAATGTTTCATTTCCAATAATTTCTACTGTTATGTCTTCAAGTTTATTAATCTTTTTTCTCAAATGTTTAACCTGCCATCAGTACCATCTTGAACATCATTGTTTTCACCTCCAGAAGTTTGACTTGGGTCATTTTTATAACTTCCATATCTCTACTTACCATGTTCAATATTTCCTCTAGCTTCTAGAACACATGGAATACATTTATAATAATTATTTTAACATCCTTGCCTATAGCTCTTAACATCTGTGTCACTCCTAGGTCAGTTCTAATTGATTGCATTTTCTCTTCATTATGGGTTGCATTTTGCTGATGTTTTGCATCAGCCTAACATTGTGAAATTTACCTTTTTGGGTAAAATTTTGTGTAGTTTTTGTATTATTATAAATATTCTCGAACTTTGTTCTGGGACAGAGTGAAGTTACCCGGAGACAGTATGATGTTTTCAAGTCTTGCTGTTAATCTTTATTGAGCAGGACCAGAGCAGTTTTGTTTGAGGCTAATTTTCCCTACATCTGAGTCCTCTGCCTAATATACTGTGAAGTATGAGGTTTTGAGGTTTTCACTTTTACTGGTGGGAACAGAATCCTAACCCTATGTGAGCTCTGAGAATTATGGCTTTTCATTGTTTGTTTGTTTGTTTGTTTGTTTTTGAGATAGAGTTTCACTCTGTCACCCAGGCTGGAGTGCAGCGGTGCGATCTTGGCTCACTGCAACCTCTGCCTCCCGCGTTCAGGTAATTCTCTTGCCTCAGCCTCTCGAGTAGCTGGGATTACAGGTGCATGTCACCATGCCTGGCTAATTTTTGTATTTTTAGTAGAGACAGGGTCTCACCATGTTGGCCAGGCTCGTCTTGAACTCCTCACTTCAAGTGATCTGCCCACCTCAGCCTCCCAAAGTGCTGGGATTACAGGCGTAAGCCACTGCGCCCAGCCTCTCATCCTTTTAAGTCATTCTTTCTCCAGCCTTGGATAGTTTTCTAAAACACGTGCGCTGATGGGTACTCTATTGAAGATTGGAGGGAGACCATCTGCAGATCTCAGAGTTCTATCTCCTCTGCAGTTCTCTGTCCTGTAACCTCTAGCCATGTTGGCCTCACCAGGATCCTGGCTTTGCCTCTTCAACTCAGGGAGACTGCCAGAATCCACCTGGGATCTCCCTCCCTGCACCACAGCCTGGGTTGCCCAACTCTCCTCAGTTGGGCAACATATTCCTCTCCAGGCAACAAGCTAGGGCAGCTATAGCACTCATTTCATTTGCTTCTCTTCTCTCAAGGATCGCTGTCCTTCATTGCCTAGTGATCAGTATCTTCAGAATCATTGTTTCATATATTTGATCCAATTTCTTAGTTCTTTCAGATGAGTGGGTAAATCCACTGCTGTTATTCCACCTTGGCCAGAAGTAGAAGTCAAAATATGAGTTTTTCATTTATTTTCTTATGGAATTTTCTGGCATACATTCGTCTCTGTTACATATATATAATGTATATATGTATGTATATATACACACACAAATCTTTACTGGGTGCTTGCTATGTGCAAGGCACTATAGTAGTGCTGGGGATAGAGCTCTCATCAAGACAGACACAACTTACAGCCTAGGAGATGAACTAGGCAAACACATAACTATATAATTACCACAGTTCATCAAATCTAAGATGCCATTGCTCATAAATTGCACCATTAGTTTATATGCCACTAAAAAAAACACTACCAATGATACTTCTGAGATGCCTTCAATTATAAGATGCATCCCAACTTCAGAGATGTTAGGTGTTTAGAAACATGTACACATATCAGAAAGTCAAGGAAATATAGTAATAATTAATTGCAATTTTGATGAGAGCTGAGATAGAGAAATCCAGAATGCCAGCAGGCCACGTATTAGAAGAACCTGACTTAGCCTGGAGAGGCAAGGAAGGCTTATTCACATGCAGCATTTCAGCTGAGATCAAAAAGATGACCTGGTGTTAGCCAAGTGAAGGTGGGTAATAGGAAGGGTATTCTAGGCAGAGGGACTAGGTTGTGCCAAGATGCCAAGGTGGTAAGCAGTTTTGCATTGGTGGGGAACTGAAAGTGCTTCTAGTGAAAACTGAGGGACTGCAATGTGATTTTTAACTTTACCGTCAGAGCAACACAAGCCAGACTGTAAACAAAGGAATGATACAGAGTGGTGCATCACTTAACAATGGAGACACATCCTGAGAAATGTGATGTGTGGTTAGGTGATTTTGTCATTGTGAGAATATCACAGAGTTCATACACAAACCTAGACAGCATAGCCTACTACACACCCAGGCTATATGTTATGGCCCATTGCTCCTAGACTACAACCTATACAGCGTGGGACTGTCCTGAATACTGTAGGCAATTGTAACAGAATGGGAAGTATTTCTGTATCAACATATCTAAACATAGAAAAGGGACAGTAAAAATATGGTATTATAATCCTACAGGATCAACATCGTATATGCAGTCCATCACAGACTGAAATGTCATTAAGTGGCAAATGACCATAAGTAAATTTGTCCTGTTGAAACATCACTCCGGCTTCTGTGTGACAGGTGGACTGGGAGAAGCACAGACACTGGTTAAGAGGCAATTATGAGAGTCTGGGAAAGACAGAATGATGGTTTGGACAAGAGTCATGGCAGTGGAAATCAGGAAAAGTTCCCAGGAGATATTTATAGAGATGTATCAATACGATGACCGGCTGTGGACACTAAGGGAGAGGGAGGCACGAGGACTCATGCTTCTGACATGAGAAATTAGATAGATGGAAAAGCCATTTACTCCGATATGGTTCAATGGAGAAGGAGAAGGTTTCAGAGGAGTGGTCAATGAGCTCATCTGGAGCACAGTGAATGTAATAAGTTTGTACCACTCATGGGTTTTTGTTGCAATCAACACAAAACACTCCTGAACATTTGCCACCTCAACCCTGAATGCTCAGTTTCTTCAGTTTCAGTGTAAATAACTTATTTTTTTTTGGAGACTCAAGTATAGTTTTATTATCTTTCTACATAGAAAACCTAGTTTTAGGGTACATGTGCACCTATGTGCCGCAAAGATTCAGAGCTCTAGTCTGAGAGTATGTAATTGGCTAAGAACTAGAAAAGATATCATCTGTGCCCCCTCCCTAAAATAGAAAGGGTGTTTTAATGATGGAGAGTCCACTGAAAGATCTTTAAGCAAGCCTTGGAAGGATATCCAGTGGCTCACGACCAAGCCCTTAGGACTGGTGGAGGAAGAGAAGCCTGCATAGCTCCCAAGAGGAAGTGGTCATCAGAAAGGCCAGAGACTCAGGTGCTGAAATTATTCAGGCAGGAGGGAGGCAAAGTTCAGGTGAAAACAGTCTGTTGTGGATGCTACTAGTGGCATCACCACACCAGGACATTTGCCACCTCAACCCTGGACCCTCAATGTCTTCAGTTTCAGTATAAATAACCTCTGATCATCTCTGCCCCACAAAGACTAGAAGTTCTAGTCTGAGAGCACATAATTGGCTGAGAACTAGAAGAGAGGATATCTGAGCCCTTTCCCCCAAATAGACAGGGGGGTTCTAATGACAGAGATCTGCTGAAGGATCTTGGAACATCCGGGTAGAAATGACAAGTAAGCATTTGACCAGTGCTGGGCTGGAACTCAGAAGGTCTGGACTAGAGATAAAACTTTAGGGTCCTCAGCCTGTGTAGGTGGCCTGCAAAATGTAGGCACAGATGGCATCACCCAGGAGGAAAACATAGAGCAAGGAGAGAGAACAGCTCACATCCAAGCCCTTAGGTCTGGTAGAGGAAGAGAAGCCTGCACAGCTAGCAAGAGGAAGTGGTCAAGAAAGTAAGAAGAAAACCAGGAGGATGAAGTTGCATGCACACCAAGGGAGGGAGTGGGCACCTGCAGTGAACACGGATGAGAGGCTAAGGGAGATGGGAACAGGAAGAACTCAGATCTTGAAAACTATCGGTGACTTCAGCAAGAACCACCTTGACGACAAAGAGCAGAGTTCATGATACAGGGGATTGAAGAGTGAAGACAAGCAGACAAGGACAGGTGACTCCTTGGAAGGTTTGTCTGTGGAGGGAAGGTAAGGGGTGAGATGGCACTGGAGCTTTTCTTTTTTTGTTTTTTTTTTGTTTGTTTTTTTGCTTGTTTTCCTGAATAGGAGAGAGGCAAACATGTTTAAGACTGGACTGGATAAAGCCAGGAAAGGAGAGGTTGAAGAGACAGGAGAGGAGGAAGAGGATCGAGAGTATCTCCTTCCGGGTGGCTGGGGCCATTCATTCAACAAATGTCACTGAACCCTTAGCTACATGCTTGGGCATGATAGCACAGTGCTTCAGAGCACAGTCGCTGGGCCAGGCACGGTGGGCTCTCGCCTGTAATCCCAGCACTTTGGGAGGCCGAGGCAGGCGGATCACCTGAAGTCAGGAGTTTAAGACCAGCCTGCCCAACATGGTGAAACCCCATCTCTACAAAAAATACAAAAATTAGCTGGGCGTGGTGGCACATGCCTGTAATTCCACCTACTCGGGAGGCTGAGGCAGGAGAATCACTTGAACCCGGAAGGCGGAGGTTGCCGTGAGCCAAGATCGCACTACTGCACTCCAGCCTGGGTGACAGAGTGAGACTCTGTCTCAAAAATAAAAAGTACATAGCCTCTGGAATGTCTGCATCTTGACTCTGCCTCTTACTAAGTGACCTGGTCAAGTCACATAAAGCCATATGAAACTCAATTTCCTCAGCTGTAAATGGAACTAATAATACAACCTCCTTCACACACTTGTGAGGGATGAGTTAAAGCATGAAAATAATAATGGTAAACATTTAATGAGCACTTATTATGTGCTTATGATTTAGTTGTTTCAGACAGGTTGATAAATCCAGTCCCTGTTACTCTACCTGGCCAGAAACAGAAAGCAAGAGATTTTTTTTTTTATGTATTTTCTTCTGAGATTTTTTTTATCACGATACATCAATCTGTGTAATATAGACATGCATGTATATATTCAACAAATCTCTGTTAGGTGCCTGATAATAATGCTGTAAGCACTTTATAGATTTACTTCTCACGAATACTCTATGAGGTAGGTACTATTATAATCACCTCATTTTCCAGGTGAGGAACTGAGGCAATAAGTTTAAGTGCTTTGCCCCAAGTCACACACCCAGGTGGTCTAGCTGCAGAGCCTAAGTTTCTAGCCACGAGGCTATCCTGCCCCCACCAGCTCCAGAAACAAGTCCAAGGGTAATACCAGGACAGCGGGTAAGAGGGCCACAGCCACGGATGCATGAATAGTCTGGAAAATGGGAAGCGAGGTAAGAGGGCCCTGAACAAGTCTCACCTACCCTATCCAGCGCTCACACTTCTGGTGCTGGCTTTGTGGTGCTAGGTGATTCTGGCAGGATCAGAGGCCAGTGGAGAAGCAAATACCCAGAACCATCGAAAATACCCATTTGTCTCTTAATGACAAGCCCTTAGGCCTCCAGAGCACCCACTGAAATGACTCCAATGGAAAGAGACTCTGCCCAGAGTCAGAGGCTGGGAGGTGAGGGGACTGCCAATGGGGTTTCTGAAGCATAACAAGGCATGTTCGGTGGTCGCCTGAGCCAAGCCAGAAAGGGTTCGCCTGCTGACTTCACTTTTCATCTCTGCCAAGGAGCACCCAAGGCCACCACAGACTCTGCAGCAAGCCATTTCTGGAAGGCAGTTCCATCAGGAAAGAAAATAGGCTCTGCTTTTACAAAATGCAGAGATGGGCAAACCACCAGTGTGTGCTATCTGTAACTTTAATTGTTTCTTTGGGATTAAGCACTCCTCCAACAAGGGCAGGAGCGAGCTATAATGTCATGTTGGATTCCAGTCGACTTGGGGTGGTTTGACAGGCTGCCCAACCTGAGCATGTGACCCCAGGGGAGCTGTTTTAAGGCTTTTTTTTTCCTCCTGCTGGATTCACTTAGACAGATTTTAGCCCCCAACAAAAGAAACTTTCCAGCCGCACCCACCTCCTCCCCCAGCCCTTGCTTCTGGTTTCTTCCTTCTATAACCCACTTGGAATTCTTGACTGATTCATTCCAGTTCTCTCCTGATGGGATTGCAAAATGTCAGAGCTAGAAGGGGCCATCAGGAAAAATTGGGCCAAGCTTCTTAACGGCAGGTCCCAGCTACTTCCATGCAGTCTGGCCTAGAACCTTCATCGGCTGCAGCTGCTCCCTCCCGGGCCGCTGCACTACAGTGCCCTCTTCTGGTAGTGGATGGCAATTGCCTCTGAGTGGCACCTGATTTTCAGGACTGTCCTGTGGCTCTGACACCTCCTCAGCATAGACTTTCTCTGCAGAGGGGCTCTAGGGGTTGAGTGTGTGGGCTGCCTCTCTGCAGATTTTACTCCCTCTCTCCTGTGCCCCTCCTTACCTCAGCAAGCCCCGGTTCCTTCCCGTGAAGGCTAGGAGGAAAGTAGCCATCTGCAGAAGAATCTGGGGAAGGACTGCCGTGGTGGGCTTTAGTTCTTGGCTAGAAGAGCCTCTGTTCTCGGCAGGAGAAGCCAAATTGCACAAGAAAACCCAAAGATCTTCTTTGATGTACAAAGCCATGAAGTCACAGCCCTTAAAAGAGGTCGACAAAGAGCCCAAAGTTTCCATCAGGTTGACAATGTCCATGTAATTCATCTCACTCACTGCAAGGATCAAAACACCAAATGCTTCCAGGAGCCAGACAGGAGGCCTAAATGAATGCAGAAGCAGACACAAGTGAGTGGTGGGAAATGTGAGAATCTAGAGGCCACAGGCCCACCTGAAGACCTCACAATCAAACACAGGCCCACCTGAAGGCACTCACAATCAAACACAGGCCCACCTGAAGCCACTCACAATCAAAATTCCAAACTTAGCAGGGCGCAGTGGCTCATGCCTGTAATCCCAACACTTCGGCAGGCCGAGGTGCACGGATTACTTGATCTGAGGAGTTTGATACCAGCCTAGGCAACATAGTGAGACCCCTGTCTCTATGAAAAAATCAAAACATGAGCCAGGTGTAGCGGTGTGCACCTGTGGTTCCATCTACAAGGGAGGATTAAGTGGGAGGATCGCTTGAGCCCGGAGGGTCAAGGCTGCAAGTGAGCTATGATCATGCCACTGCACTCCAGCCTGGGCAATGGAGTGAGACCCTGTCAAAAAAAATTCTAAACTCACATTTTGCAGGCCAACAATAGGAGGGCTCATTTCACAAGCCTGGCATTTCAAATTCCCTGCATTTAGTCAATTTCTAAGTACTATTTATTGAGCACTTCACTGTCATGGCCACTGTTCTAAGCACCTCAGATGGAGTAAGCCTCACAACAACCCTATGAAGTAGGCACTATCATTAGCATCGTTTGCATTTATAGGTGGGGAGACTGAGGCAGGGAGCACTTAAGTAACTTTCCCAATGTCAGACAGATAGAATATGCCATGGCTGGGAACTCAAATAGTAAGGCTCAAAAACCCAACTTATCCAATTTCTTATCTTTTTTTTTTTTTTTTTTGAGACAGGGTCTCACTTGGGCTAGAGGGCAGTGCTGCCGTCATGGGTCACTGCAGCCTCGACTTCCCAGGCTCAAGCAATCCTCCCACCTCAGCCTCCTGAATAGCTGGGTCTACGGACATGCATCACCACACCCGGCTAATTTTTTATATTTTTTGTAGACATGGGGTTTTGCACCATGTTGCCCATGCTGGTCTCGAACTCCTGGGCTCAAGCAATCTACCTGCCTTGTCCTCCCAAAGTGCTGGGATTACAGGCACAAGCCACTGCACCTGGCCAGAACCCAGTGTCTTAACCACCAGTACTATACACACAGTACAAGTACATAGTTGTATCCTGGGACATTATGGGAAGCTGATTTTATTACTATGGGAAAGGGAGTATGGTTTAACAGACAAAAAGCAGGCCTTGTTAGAGACAAACAGAGTCCGAGTCCTGCTGCTACCACAGACTGTGCTCCCAGAGCAAATTAATGACCATTTCTTAGTGTCTGATCAGTAAATCAGAGACAACCACTTTTACTCCCTGGGATAATCATCAGGGTAAGTGACATGATAAATGTGTTCCACCTAAAGCATGACATCAAACACAAAACACAATTATGGGTGGCTATTACTTAAGTGAAGGACTAAGCATCCAACATTTGACTTGCCTTATTTAAAGGGCGCCACTTGCACTTCTTCTTTTTTTTTGTCCTTTTTGAAACAGAGTCTCACTCTGTTGCCCAGGCCGGAGTGCAGTGCTGTGATCTCAGCTCACAGCAACCTCCACCTCCCAGGTTCAAGCGATTCTCCCGCCTCAGCCTCCCGAGTAGCTGGGATGACAGGCACGTGCCACCATGCCCAGCTAATTTTTTGTGTTTTTTAGTAGAGATGGGGTTTCACCATGTTAGCCAGGATGGTCTCGATCTCCGGACCTCGTGATCCGCCCACCTCAACCTCCCAAAGTGCTAGGATTACAGGCGTGAGCCACTGCGCACTTCTTAACTAGCTTGACATGGGAACGATAAAGGTCTTTCGGTATCTAAACTTCTACTAACAAAAGAGTCATATTAAACAAAACCCTTTATTGCCTAAGTTTTCAAAAGGGGCTAATTAGTAGGATAGTATACACATTAAAAAAGCATTCATGTCACAGAGAAATACACACATAGGTCTTTTAAATAGTGGATTTCTCTGGTATTTTTAATGGTACAATTGGATTTTATCCCCTTTCTGGAACAAGAGCTAAAAATGAAGAAATCATTCCTGTGATCCCTGACTCTGACACTAGATGGCAATAAATTCTCACTTCAATTATGTTCTCTGGGTTCCTACTGCCACCGTCAGCTGACTTGGGGCTATTCCCCAGCTGAAAGTTCAGGGGCTTGAGCCGCTTTGGATTTTTTACTGGTGCATCCCAGCATCTTCTGAAAGTGAATAGTCTTCACATGAGGTTATCCAAGATGTCAGCCCGGCCCGGCCAACTCTCCCCATTTCACCCCAATAAATGAGAAAACATTAATTGTGACCCAGTGTGTGCCGGCCCCCATGGGAGCTACAAACAGACCCTTGGTTAAGACAGAAGCCACCCTGGCCCCTAGAGATCTGCTCACTGTCTAGTCCTTTTTCCCTTAGGCCTCCTCCTGCCCACCCGAGGCTCCGAAAGACTCTTGTGCAATGGTTAAAGTCAAGGAAAGTTGGATCTGGAAGAGAACATGAAGATTACTTTATCTCCCCTCACTTTTCAGATGGGAAAACAGATGGAGGCCCAGAAAAGGAAAGTGAATTATCCTAGGCAGCACAGCCCGGCAGGCCAGCATTCGGACCAGAGTTCTGATTCCAGGTGACTTCCCCCATCCCTGCTGTTCTTGTCACCCCATGTGAGAACTCCGTCCTGGAGTGCAAACCAAGATCATACCCGTGAATGGAAGAAAACAAAAAGACCTAGGCTTCTGAGTTTCCATGAAGGACTCTGTGGGACAGGATGTGTCCTC
Organism: Gorilla gorilla gorilla; assembly: GCF_029281585.2. Taxonomy (NCBI): domain Eukaryota; kingdom Metazoa; phylum Chordata; class Mammalia; order Primates; family Hominidae; genus Gorilla; species Gorilla gorilla. The sequence goes on from NC_073234.2 coordinate 121,647,790, forward strand.
ACACCAGCAGCCACACCCAATTGGTAATGCCTCTTTCAACACAACATCACCAGCTATTTGAACACAGGCCGGGATTTCCCCACAGGCCCATTACCCAACAGGTATTGCTCCTGAGTGTTTGCTGCCACACGCGGGGGCTTGCACAGCAAGGCCAGGCTGCCACACCCCTTCCTGCCAAGAGTGGGTTTTGCTGCCTGCAGCAACTCAACTGCCCTGATTCTTCGCTTACTTCTGAGCATTTTGCATCTGCGCTTAGGCCTGGAGCCAAAACAAATTGTGGGGGATAAGAGAAGAAATTAGGCCCTGTCTTCTTAGCCAGTTAGTGTATGAGCTTGGGTGAACAACTTCCTCTGAGACTCAGCCTCCCCAACTGTAAAACAGCAGAATTAGATTAGAGCCTTCTCTCAGCCTTAGCTTTCTAAGGCCTGTCACATTGCTACTTAGCTATCATTACTATGAAAAGTAATTAATCATGCTTAAATGCAGCACTTCACATAATATATGTAGGCGTCATTTGTTTTCTGACCTGTACTAGTTTAACTATTAAAAGTATAAGCTTTTCTCTATGTGTTTCTTCCCCTTTAAAAAAAAAAAGTTTAATTACAAAATATTTCTGACCTATGAAAAGATATCAGGAATATGGGGAGGCCAGGCATGGTGGTTCACACCTGTAATCCCAGCACTTTCGGAGGCCAAGGCAGGTGATCACTTAAGTCCAGGAATTCAAGAACAGAGTGAGCAACAAGGCAAGAACTTGTCTCTACAAAAACACAAAAATTAGCCAGGTGTGGTGGTGCACGCCTGTTAGTCCCAGCTACTACTTGGGAGGCTGCGGTGGGAGAATCACTTGAGTTGGGGAGGTAGAGGCTACAGTGAGCCAAGATCGGCCACTGCACTGCAGCCTGGATGTATATATATCACATATATATATACCATCTCCCCATATTTTTTTATTTTTCAGAACAGAGCAAGACACTGTTCAAAAAAATTTTTTAAATGGGGAGATGGATATATATGTGATACACAAACATAGCAAAGTGTTCATTATAGTATCTAAGTAGTAGATATATGAGTGTCCGCTGGACAATTCTTTCAACTTTGCTGTTTGAATTTTCATAATAAAATATTGAAAGGAGAAAAAATGTATTATGAGTGATATCATGAATACTTAGGTAGCCCCCACTCAGCCTAAGAAATCAAATGATCTGAATTTGGATATTCGGTCTCCTAGTCATTTCTTGGTACTTTTACTACAATGTATAGTATTATTTTACACGGTAAAATGTCTTAGTTTTAAGAATTAAGGAATTTCTGGGCCGGGCGCGGTGGCTCACGCCTGTAATCCCAGCACTTTGGGAGGCCGAGGTGGGCGGATCACGAGGTCAGGAGATCGAGACCACGGTGAAACCCCATCTCTACTAAAAATACAAAAAATTAGCCGGGCGCAGTGGCGGGCGCCTGTAGTCCCAGCTACTCGGGAGGCTGAGGCACGAGAATGGCGTGAACCCGGGAGGCGGAGCTTGCAGTGAGCCGAGACTGCACCACTGCACTCCAGCCTGGGCGACAGAGCGAGACTCCGTCTCAAAAAAAAAAAAAAAAAAAAAAGAATTAAGGAATTTCTGAAGTGTCACACTGTGTATTTTGTCTGCAGCTTATTTTTCCACTCAGCATTTTAGTTGTGAGATTCATCCCCACGATATATGAGATTAGGATTTCTTCCTTTTTGTTGTCGTTTTGAGGTCTATTGTATGAACAAGTGATAGTGGATTTACTGATCTTGTAGCTACTTTCTCGGTGTTTCCACTTTTCTTTCTTCGTAAGCGGCGCTGCTGTGCCCATTCTCTCCACGGCTGCATGTCACCTTGTGCGCAGGAAAGGGGACACAGTGGTGTTCAGGGGCTCTGTGGAGACACACATGGCCTCTAGCACAGGTGACCTGGGTGTTCAAACTATGTCCTCAGGAACCTGTGTTTCGCCGACTCTTGGTTCTGTTTTCTTCTATGCTGGCCTCATTCTCAGTGGCCTCTGCACATGTTGTGGCCTTTAGCAGCCCTGGGCATTTATCCAGCTTGGCAGTCCCGGTGGGCAGAAAGCATCCCTTTCCAGAAAGTTCCAGCAGTAGTCAATGGACTGGATGGCGACCTGTATTCCTCCTGCACAAGTCAGACCAGATTTCTGATTGGCCAAACCTGGGTCATGCACTCAGCCCAGTCAGTCTCATCAAAGCGAAATGGACTGAGTGGGGAAGGGGTGATTCCCTACCAGAAAACAGAGAAGTGGTCACCAAATGAAGGAGGACTGGATGCTGGGCAGGCAACAACACATGTCCAGGACCCAGCAGTCTTCATGTGGTCCCTTGACCGCTGCACAGGTCACCCTGCATGTGATTATGGTGCCATTTACATGTCTGTGTCCCCTGTTTGGCTGGGAGCCTCTCAAAGAGGAAGACTTCATCTTTCATCTCATCTCCGCTGAGCAAATGCAGCTCAGCACCCAGTTTATAATAAATGACAGTGGGTGGAATCAATCCCTTGACCAAACACATCCTGAAGACGGGGAAGGGCAATTCAACCCTCTGCCTCTGAGGTTTTAGGTCCTCCCTCTGTGAACCCAGTCAGAGGGGTACGACAAAGAAAACGTCCACTACACCTCACCCTCTCTTTTTCTCTCTGAGTTACTGACCATCATGACAAATGCAATGTCCAGTTCAGAAGTCGGTATGTTCTCAAACAACTGCCCTTTACTGAACACCTACTATGTCCCACACATTTTTTAAATATATGGCGGGGCAAGATTCATCCAGATAGGAATGTTTCCAGCCTTCTGTGAATATGCTGAAAACAACTGTACACTTTAATAGGGTGAACTTTATGGTATGTGAATTTTATCTCAGTAAAGCTGTCATTTTTTAAAAGAAATACCAAGTCTTATATGGTATGATTTCATCTCTACAAAATTCAAAAATGGGCAAAATATTCTATGGTGATAGCAGAATAGTGGTTAGGTTAGAGAGTATTGACTGAGGAGCACAGGGAGCCCCTGGTGTGCTGGAAAATTGCATATCTTGATCTGGTAGTGAGTACATGGAGATACCGTGTGCAGAAATTCATTCAGCCATATATTTCAGATGTGTGTGCCTTAAAGCACCAAAGTTGCACCTCAACAAAAAGTAATCCCAAAGAGTGATGTCTTTTTAAGTGAAGAAAAGAAACCAGTTCTAGAGCAGTACAAAATTTTAATGGTTTACCATTAAAATGTAATGGTTTGCCATTACTTTTAATGGCAAAAAACACGATTACTTTTGAACCAACCTAATAACTCAAGCTATTGGGTTCTAAACCTGGCTACCCCACTTGCTAGCTATGACTAGGAAGTACTTTGTCCAAGTTACTGAATCGCTCTGTACCTCAGTTTCCCCATCAGTAAAATGGAGAGGCCAATAGTACCTACCCTTAGGACTATTATAATGATTGAATGAGATAATCCTTGTAAAACCTTTAGAGCAGTATCTGGCACATAGTAAATACTCAATAAATTTTAGTTATTTCTGTTATTATTGATGTGGGCCAAGCACAATGATCTCTGTGGATGCAGAGATGAAAGACAGAGCCTTATTCTCATGTGGAACACACCAGAAGCAAGCGGTCATGATACAGACAGAGGAGAACTTTGAAGACAAGAAGCCTGGAGTGTAGGCTCTCGTGGGAGGAGCTCCCAAATTCAGCCTGTGGTTTGGGTTGAAGGATCCAGGGAACCTGCAAAGGCACCAAGAGTGACAGAACCAGGGGCCGCATGAGGGGTAGTTATGCTAATCAGGGCGGCTACAAACAGAGTTCACAGAAGAGGAGGCTGGAGGGCAGGAAGACAGAGCAATCGGAAAGCTCCTTCTTGGCCACGACCCAGAGCCAGGCTGCTCCTGAGGCCAAGGGGAGAGCCTAGGGATTTAGCAGGGAGGGGACACAGGCAGATTTACTTTTGAGAAAGAGAATGATGGTCACCCATGGAGGATTCCCTGAATGGGAGCCAGGCTAGAGACAGGAAGGCCAGTTAGGAGGCTGTACCCGTCCCTCAAGCATATACTGCAGTCTGTATAATACATTGTCCTGTATGTCTCCTCCCAGCTGCATCATGAGCACCGTGAAGGCAGGAACCATATCTGTAAAGTAATCTCCTTAGTCTGGCAAAGAGTGTGTGCTCTCTGAATATTGTTGAATGGATACTGAGTGCATGGACCACGTTTCTGATCTCAGTTGACCAGCAGAGAGCATCGTGGGGAGCGGCTGCTGCTGGAACCCAAAAGGCTGGGAGAAGGGGACAGAGGTGGATGTGTCAAGGCCTCAACCCTAGGAGAAGTGGAGGGAGGGGAAAGGGGAGAAACAGGGAGACAACGGGTGACTCCTGAGCTTCTAGCTTAAGCAGTGAAGGGGCCAGCTGTGCCATTTACTTCGAGGGGAAATGACTTCAGTTTGGATCCGAGGGAGATTTCTGGGGGTGTTAGGGGGCAGCAAGGTGTCCAGATATTATTGGAAAAACAGATCAGTAGCTCAGAGGTATGGTCTCAGCTAGGCATAGGGATTTAGGAATTATTATTATCTAGGTGGCAAATTACATGAATGCATATACAAGAAAAAGTCTAGAAAATGACTGCGTCGTTCTGGCACCTATGTTGAAATAAAAAATGATTTAATGAATTCATTCATGCCCAGCCTTGTTATGAAAAAAATTGAGATGGCACTCATAAATATACTTTTTATATTTCTTTTTAGGCTATAGCTTCCGGCTCCTTCATCTTTTTCCTCTAGGTAGAAATAAATACACCTGCCACCATAGAATTTTAGTCTTACTCTCTAATTCTGCCCTAGTGGTTCTCAAAAGTATAATCCCCTCACCAGCAGCATCAGAATTATCTGGAGCTTGTTAAAGATGCAAATTCTTGGGTCCCTCCCCAGACATCCTGACTTGGAAATTCTGGGACCTGCAATCAGTGTTTTTGTGTGTGTGTGTGTGTGTGTGTGTGTGTGCGTTTTTTTTTTTTTTTTTTTTTTTGGAGACGGAGTCTTACTCTGTCGCCCAGGCTGGAGGGCAAGTGGTGTGATCTTGGCTCACTGCAACCTCTGCCTCCCAGGTTCAAGCAATTCTCCTGCCTCAGCCTCCCAAGTAGCTGGGAACACAGGCACGTGTCACCACGCCCAGCTAATTTTTTGTATATTTTTTGTAGAGACGGGGTTTCACCATGTTAGCCAGGATGGTCCCGATCTCCTGACCTCGTGATCCACCCGCCTCGGCCTCCCAAAGTGCTGGGATTACAGGCGTGAGCCACCCGGCCCAGTGTTTTCACAAGGTTTCAAGGTGACCCTGTTGCATGTTACAACGTGAGAGCCACTAGTCTGGCCCAATGCCATCATTTTGCAGATGAGAAACGTGAGATACAGAGAAATTAAAAGATGTACTTGCCTGACATTGAGAGATGAGAGCGTGCTGGCAGCCCTCGCAGCCCTCACTCGCTCTTGGCGCCTCCTCGTCCTCAGTGTCCACTCTGGCGGCGCTTGAGGAGCCCTTCAGCCCACCGCTGCACTGTGGGAGCCCCTTCCTGGGATGGCCGAGGCCGGAGCCGGCTCAATCAGCCTGCGGGGAGGTGTGGAGGGAGAGGCACCGGCGGGAACCGGGGCTGCGTGCGCCACCTAGAGTTCTGAGTGGGCATGGGCTTGGCGGACCCCGCACTCGGAGTGGCCGGCGGCCCCGGGCAGTGAGGGGCTTAGCACCCACGCCAGCAGCTGCGGAGGGTGCGCCGGGTCCCCCAGCAGTGCTGGCCCACCCCCGCTGCACTCGATTTCTCGCTGGGCCTTAGCTGCCTCCCAACCGGGCAGGGCTCGGGACCTGCAGCCCGCCATGTCTGAGCCTCCGCCCCCATCTCCCCGACCTCCGTGGGCTCCTGCAGCCCGAGCCTCCCCGACGAGCACCGCCCCCTACTCCATGTGCTCCATGGCACCCAGTCCCATCGACCACCCAAGGGCTGAGGAGTGCGGGCACACCCAGCGGGACTGGCAGGGAGCTACACCTGCGGCCCCTGGTGCCGGATCCACTGGGTGAAGCCAGTTGGTCTCCTGAGTCTAGTGGGGACTTGGAGAACCTTTATGTCCAGCTAAGGGATTGTAAATGCACCAATCAGCATCCTGTGTCTAGCTCAAGGTTTGTAAATGCACCAATCAGTGCTCTGTGTCTAGCTACTCTAGTGGGGTCTTGGAGAACTTTTGTGTCTAGCTCAAGGTTTGTAAACACACCAATCAGCACCCTGTCAAAAGGGACCAATCAGCTCTCTGTAAAACAGACCAATCGGCTCTCTGTAAAATGGACCAATCAGCAGGATGTGGGTGGGGCCAGATAAGGAAATAAAAGCAGGCTTCCCGCAACAGCAGTGGCAACCCACTTGGTCTTGTTCAACCCTGTGGAGCCTTTGTTTTTTTTGACTCTTTGCAATAAATCTTGCTGCTGCTCAGTCTTTGGGTCCTCACTGCGTTTATGAGCTGTAACACTCACTGCAAAGGTCTACAGCTTTGTTCCTGAAGCCAGCGAGACCACGAGCCCGCCAGAAGGAAGAAACTCGAAATACATCCGAACACCAGAAGCCACAAACTCCAGACACGCGGCCTTTAGGAACTATAACACTCACCGCGAGGGTTGGCGGCTTCATCCTTGAAGTCAGTGAGACCAAGAACCCACCAATTCCAGACAAGCATCACACATTGGCCATAACAGGACATAATCCAGACATCTGAAGAAAGACTAAGATCAAGCTACACAGCCTAAACAGAGGCAGCTACCTCTGTTGCAGTGGTGATATCAGGAAGAAATGTCTTCAAGGGGTTGCCTCTGCAAAGCCATCTCAAATCACTCAATTTCTTAAGTGTCTGCTGAAAGCGGGGCACTGTGTCAATCTCAGAAGTAAGGCATGGGCATTGCTGGAAACCATGAAAGAAAGTACATTTTCTTTATCAAATAATGTTTCACCCATTGGAGGCCTTCTGTATGAGTTATGCTCCCGTAAGGAAACAGAAATTAAGTAATTTAATGAGGGGAATTTCAGCATACAGAATTGTGATCTAGTGAGGCATGGTTAACTATTCAAGCCACGGGGCTGTGGCTGCTGACTGGCCTCCTGGGCCTTTCCTTTCCTTGCCATTACTCCCCATTCATTTTTCTCCTTCTTCTCTGATCATTTCTTCATGGGTTCCTTTCCTTCACATCTCCTTTAAATTATCTAAGCAATCCTATCCACTTCCTTAATTTCATAGTAAGTATGGATGAGTAATTCTGAAAGCAGGCCTCTCAACCTAGCTCCAGACCTGGCCAGCCCATGGGCTCCGTTTGTACAGGCAACGTGAACGCAAGTCACCTTCTTATATCCTCTACCAATCTGGGAGGGCTGTTGTCTTAGAGGCCTCTCCCTTCCTCACCCCACATGCATTCAGCAGCATCTGACCCGGCACGTCTCTGACATCCATCTGCAACCGTCATCCTCAGGGCACATCGGACCCAGTGTCCGATGTCCACCTGACCTCCCCTTGCTCTCCTCCAATCCTGCCAATGCGGGTGGCACTCTAGAACCCAGTTCTGACCATGGTTATTTCCCCCGCCCCACTTAAACCCTTTTGTTTATTCCTCATAGTTCAGATCCAAACTCTCAGGGATGACACGCAAGGCCTCCAGGTCCTGGCCCCATTAGCCTTCCTACCCCATCTCCACCTGACTCCCCACCTCTGCTTCCTCTATTCCAACTGCAAGAACTGTGCTCAGCCTCTCAACTCTCCTGACTACTTCAAACCCAGTACCTTTTGCCTGGTACCTGACAACCCTACCTATCTTTTAGAACTGGGTTCAAGTTTTACCACCTCATTATACAGTCACTTCTTTGAAACAGATCTTACACACACACACCAATTATTGAGCTCACAAGGAAGGATAACTTCAAAATATTTAATCTGATGGGCACCCACCCATCAGAACAAATGCAGGCCCTGGGGCTAGAGCAGAGTCTTGTGGCCTCTGCTATACTAGAATATTAACCTATTAGTTGCTGGATTGTAAAGAGGTATAGTGGTCCAGAGAGAGGACACGCAGGGGGCTCAGGGCAGAAGCTATTCACCAACTAGGACAACAGTATTTCAACATTTTAACCTCCGGTATGATCCATGCACGCATGATCACTGAAGCACTTATGATGTGCCAGATTCTGTGCTAAGCTAACCCCTCTCAACACGCTACCTCATTCAGTCCTGACAACCACCCTGTACCATCACATCGTCTTCATCACCACCATCATCATCTCCATCTCCACCATCATCTCTATTATCAACACCATCACCATTCTAAGTGACTTGCCCAAGGCCACATGGTCAGTGGTGTAGTAGTCTCCTCACCAGGGTGCTGTCAGTCGTGCCTGAGAAGTTTCACTGCAGCCTCTTATCCTGGTGCTGGATCTGCAATTTAACCAACATGTTCAGTAATTTGTGTATACTGTTTGTTCAAAGGGCAAAACAACCTGTTTCCTGAAGCTTCCCACTACTCATGAAAGCATTCCAAGGGACTTCCCCCAGCCCTTCAAAAACCTGTTCTAACCACCTCTAGACCAACCATGGTACAATGGTCACTCTTTCCTCTTGGCCCAATACACCCAAGTATGGCACCTATATTTCTAATACCTACCACTTTACATGACTCTCATTCCCACTGGGCTAGTCCTGTACATTTTAATTCACTGATACTTAGCAAAATGGCTGGCTATCAGCCCAACAAATGTTTGTTGAATGAATGAACACTATATTGAATGAAGGAACAAGACTGAGCTGCATTATTTGGTGTAAGAACTCTAACTGCCCCACCATCAGAAATATGTGAATTCCTAATATATTCCTTTTATTTTCACCACTTGAATTTATATTTATCAGATACTTGTCAATATTTTCTTTTATAATATTAATGAGAATCTATTAAACCACTCCATAGTCAGAGATGAGCAACTGCAGAAATGACAACAGGAGAAACAGCAAGAACATACTCAATGCAACCAATTGGCCTGAGAAGGAAATGAATGTAATTTTTTCCATGCCTGCGACTTTATGCTGTTCCGCACCCTCCCCAAGTGGATGAAAGTAGCCATTTAAAGCATACATGTCAATACTTCAGACTTTAAAATAAAAAGTAAAATAGTTTTGAAATAAAAATAGAAATTATTTACAGAGCCTGTCCTGATTCGCTAACTGCTTTGGAAAAAACTTCCAGCTCTGAGTTGTGAAGCTTTGAGGGACCCAGAGTGACTGACAGCAATTCAGAGATGAGGGGCCTTTCAGCCAGAAAGGGGGACATCAAGCCACAGGACCTCAGGTCCTAGCCACCCTCTGCTCCCTAGGTGGGAAAGAAGAAATCTCTTGCAGCCTCGGGCTCTGGAACAGGACAGATATTCCACAGGCCAAATGGACCTGCACTGGTATCAGTGGACGGTAGAGGATGCTGTCCCAGTTAGAGCAAGGATGAGGTCCAAAGCTTAGCCCTGCCACTTCGTAATAAATGATCTTGTATGAAGCTTCTCAGCCTGCTGTTCCTCTGTGAAATGGGAAATGATACTGCCTACCTCGGGGGACTATAAGAAGGAATAACAGGTAATTATGCATGCTGAGCACAAGACCTGGCACACAGGTACTCAATAAACAGCATGTGGTTTTTATTGGGTGGAGGGTGGAAGGCGATCCAGGGAAGGAAACAAGCCCAGGTGTGCACTAGGGCTGAAGGTCACTCAGATGGTCTGAGACACTGGTTCTCAACCCTGACTGGACATTAAAATCAGAGAGGGAGCCTTTAAAATACCAGTGCTGGCCAGGCGCGGCGGCTCACGCCTGTAATCCCAGCACTTTGGGAGGCCGAGGCGGGCAGATCACGAGGTCAGGAGATTGAGACCATCCTGGCTAACACGGTGAAACCCTGTCTCTGCTAAAAATACAAAAAATTAGCCGGGCGTGGTGGCAAGCGCCTGTAGTCCCAGCTACCCAGGAGGCTGAGGCAGGAGAATGGCCAGAACCCGGGAGGCGGAGCTCGCAGTGAGCCAAGATCCTGCTACTGCACTCCAGCCTGGGTGACAGAGCGAGACTCTGTCTCAAAAAAAAAAAAAAAAAAAAAAAAAAAACAGTGCCAGCCTCTTTATGCCTATTCAATCAGCAACTGTGCGGGCAGGGCCCAGGCATTTTTTAAAAGCTCCCAGGAAGATTCTAATAGGTAGTGAGGGTTGAGATCCTGTGCTTGAAGCTAACAGAGCTGGAGACAAGTAATCATTGAACACACTTGCTAACGGTCCATCAAAGGAGGTCCCCGGCCCAAGAGTGAGGCCATCTTGGTTTCAGAATTAAAAGAAAAAACAGCCTTAAAATAGTAAACTTACCTATTTGCTAATCGTTTATACCACGTGCTAATAAAACACATCATAATTACAAAATTCTCAGAATGTAACCACTCTGGAAAAGTCATAACAAAGCTCAAGTGTTTATTAAGAATTAAAAATACTGTAAATAAGCCATACAGTTCATTTCACAGTAAACTAAACAAAACTTTTTTTTTTTTTTTTTTACTTTTCGGGGTTTTTTTTTTTTTTTTTTTTCAATTTTTTTTGGAAGGGCAAGACAGCCATTAAAGAACAATACAGCTCAGAGGGAAGGGAGATACAGCAAACAATTACAGAAATGCAGTATGCACGCTCCTTGCCGACAGGGCTGCCCAGACAGCAAACCTCTTCACGGACATCATGTTAAAATAAAAGGACTTGGCCTGCATTCCCCAGGGAGACCCCCTATTCCACTGTAGACAGCTCTCCTCACGAATTTTTTGGAAGAACCCAAGGACTCCCCTTTCTGGTAGTCTAAACCTGTGCATTCCTTGGTGACCTCCGGAGAGAGAACATGGGCCGGCAGCGGGGACAGAGGGCACCGGGACTCTGCTGGGTGTAGTGCTTCACATTCAGAACCGTCTGGATGCTTTGCATAGTTACCTCTGATATCACAAGATGCGTCAGGAAGAGAAACCACACGCACACCATGAGGGAGGCAGCCCTCAAGCAGCGGATTCCTTTCAAAGAAAGACCCAGGGGCTTCTCCCCTCCTCATTCAGAGCTGACAGCTATGAGCTTTAACCGGTTCAAAGTGGAAGACAAGTGAGAGATATCTCATAAAAATTTCGGCCAGTACAAAAAAAAAAGTAAAATTAATTTTCCTTAAAGACAACTAGAAAGAAAAGGGTCCCCCCAACCCACCTTTTTTTTTTTTTTACTTGAAATCTGCCAGCCAGACAGGATTTCTGAGGTTAATCTGCTTCTGTTAATCCTCAATTTAAGCCTTTATCATTTTTCTCTGACTAGAGACATCCATGAAAAGCCACCTGTTATTCACAGGGGCTGCGCTTCAGGAAACCAACCAAATGCAGAAGCAGAGAACTTAAACATTGTCAATAAATTAACTGGGCATGAAAATACAATGCCTTGGTGTTCAGGTGGTGACAACTGCTCTTTAAGAGGGGACAAGAAATTGGGGGGTAGGGGACACATGGGAAAAAACCACACACTTTTTGGTCATGAGAAATTGGATTTTAAATCCGCGCCCTGCACACGCAATTCATTTAGACCTTTTCGTGAATCTTCTCCACTTTCACAAACAACCTATCCAGATCATTCCTCAGGTCATCTAGTAAACCCTTGGCTGATTCCAGATTGTTCTCGTTGGTTTCTATTTTGACCGAGTATGCAACCAAACTGTCCACAGCAGTCCTGAGCATTTTCAAGTCTGCCTCCACTTGGCTGACTGAGGCTTTCAGGTTGTCTAGAGAAGAAAGTCTGTCCAGGAAGTCCTGAGGAGGCAGACGGGCGGCCTGGGCTTGGTCCTGACTGAGCAGCGTGTGCACCTGCTCCTGCACCTTCTGGAGTGATTCCACGGTGCTGGGGAGCTCGCCCACACTCCTCTTCAGCTCCTCCACGTCGCCGTAGAGCACCAGCTGGGCCTCGCCCAGGCTCCTCACCGTGCTGGCCAGGCCATCCTGGTCTGCCTCTGAGGACCCGAGGCCTTCCAGGCGCCCCTGCAGGGCGGCCAGGCGCTGCTCGTGCTCCTGGCTCTTGGACAGGAGGGACTCCAGGCTCTCGGTCTGGCGCGCAGAAGCCACCTGCATAGAGAGCACCCCATCCTCCACGTGCTGGAGCCTGGAGTCCAGTCCCTGACTCTTTTGCTGGAGCGCCTCGAAGGCTTCCGAGTGTCTGAAGCCTCCGTCCTCCTTCGGCCCGTGGGAATCGGACTTCAGCTGGCGGAGCTCTTCCTCCAGTCTCCGGATCTCCTCCGGGAGGCGGGAGACGGACTCCTCGGACCTGAGAAGCTTCTCCGTGAGGGCCTGCAGGGCGAGCCGCTCCGTGTCGGCCGCCTCCTTGAAAGCCTGCTGCTCCTGCTTGAGGCTCACCAGCTCGCGGACCTCGGTGTAGACGTTGGACTCCATAGTCTGAAGGGTACTTCTCAGGGCCTCCATGTCCCACTCTCTGGACTTGGCTGAGGTCTGTATCTCCTTCACAGCTTCCTTTAAGGCTTTCAAATCCTGCTTGTGCCCCTCAGATTCTTCCAGGGAGGCAACCTTTGCCTTCATGTCATTGATCTCCTTCTGGCTCCTCTTCTGGACTTCTGTGAAGATGGCGATGTTATCGTTGATGGATTTGGTGAGCTCCGTCAGCCGCTCCTCCACCGTGTTCTCCAGGGATGTGAAGTCCCGCTCCCGGGCGTCCTTCACCACATGGATCCCATCCGAGAGGTCTTTGAGAATCTCATTCTGGAGTTTCTGCAGCACTTCGCTGATCCGGCTGACCTCACTCTCCCCTTGCTTCACAGCTTTCTCTGTGAGGTCTTGTTTATGTTGGGAGCTTCTCAAGATGGACTCAAAAGTTCCAAATGTGGCTTGCAAAGACTGCACCTGTAATCAAAATCCAGATGTTAATTGCTGAGAAGAGCTGATGAGTTTCACATGATACAACTTTTTTTGTCTGCCCAGCCTCCAGGTCCTGTTTTTTTCCAGAATGGCACCACAATTTTCCTTTGGAGAAACATCCTTCCACATATAGTCCATATGGTTTTGAGGACCAAGCCTAGGGTCCCCTCCTAGTGCTCCAGGGATGATTTATAACCCAGGCCTGACTAATCAGGCTGGACAGCACAATGATTAATAACCTGGTAATAAATGGATTAATAACCATTAAAGGTGGCACATGGTGCCACCTTTAATGCTGTTGCGAAAAAAAAAAGGGAAAAGACAGAAAACAAGAACCTGACTCTATCAAGTCCCCATCGTGCAGAAGAGACATGTCGTGAGGATGCAATCAGCCAAACCCACAATGTGGAAAATTCTACAGGACAAAGAACCAGGATCTTCAACAACTAAGTGGCATTTTAAAAGAAGGAAAAGCAGGAAACTTACGGACTGAAAGAAATTTAGGAAATTTTTCAATCAAATATAATGTGTGGATCTTCTATAGATCCTGATTTGAACAAACCAACTGTTAAAAAGACATCTTTGAGCTGGGCCTGGTGGTGTCCACCTGTAGTCCCAGCTACTTGGGAAGCTAAAGTGACAGGTTGCCTTGAGCCCAGGAGTGCCTTGAGCCTGGGCAACAGAGTGAGGTTCTGTCTCTAAAACAACAAAAAAATTTAAAAATAAATAAATAAAATTTTTAAAGCCATTTTTGAAATAATCAAGGAACTGTGATTCTGGACTGGGTGTCAGATGATATTCAAGTAATACTGTAAACTTTGTTAGGTGTGATATGCTGTGTTCTGTTAAAACAAACAGGGAAAGGAGTACAAAGAGAAGGAGAGGAAAGGAACCCTTATCAGTTGGAAATAAATCCTAAAATGCTTTGGGTAAACTAAAAATGTCATCCAGGGATTCATTTTAAAACTAATTCCTAATTCACTATCCCCTGGATCTGCCAGGACAACACAGGCTCTTCAGAGGCCCTAAAGCTGAACTGCCAACATTTTCTGAAGCCCTGGACCCACTTCTGCCTAGTAAATTTTCTGGCTTCAGGACAGGACAACCTCTCTGCCTGTGCTATGGCCATGCAACACCAACAGCATCTGGAGAAGAAGGGAGACCAGGCTGGGCACGCATAGGACAAGAGAGTGGTTCACAGTCAGACTTCTAACTCCAGCCAAAAAAAAAAAAAATGGCAGAGGGGAGGAGTGCTGATGGAATGAAAAAAGAATGGCAAAACATCAGTAATTCTTGAAACTGGGGTTCATTATATTGTTCTTTTTTTGTTTACACTTGAACACTGCCATGATAAAAAGTTAAAAAATAAAATAAAACAGCACGGTCTCTGGAGCCAGACTGCCTAGGTTCAAATCATAACTTTAACACTTTCCAGCAGTGTGATCTTGGGGAAGTTATTTAGCCTATCTGTACCTTGGTTTCCTCAGCTGAAGGATGGGAAAACAGTACCGGACTCATATGATTGTCTGTATGAGGATTAAGTGAATTAATAATATATCAAGTACTTAAACTGTGCCCAGCACATAGTGAACACTGAATACATGGCAGCTATTATCATCGTGATTATTTCCCATTTCTTCTGAAGCACCTGGTAAGTCTGCAGATTCCTAGAAATATCCTCAGCCCATGCCAAAAGGCAGGAGGATAAACTGAAGTGGGATGTGAACAACACCCCTCAGCTCTCGTGCCAGCCCCACCAGTAGCCAGCTCTGTAAGCATGAAGAGTCACATTCACTTTCCGAGTCCCAGGCTCCTCATCCAATAGCAAATAGGTCTCTAAAGTGCTGTCTAGCTCCATCAGTCTGTTTTAAGGCAGATTAGAATAAGGTTCTCAGGGGCTCCAGAATACTGGACAATTTCCCTGCCCAACCAAATACAACCTGAGTCTTAAAAGACACTCTGTGAAGGTACTGGAGAGAGCCCATCTCTGAAACTAGGTTATTAAATCACAGTGTCTGCCTGTTCTAAGCATAGCACTCAGAACAGAGGTGTGAGCAGGTGAGCACAGTACCTTCAACATGGCAGGCTTTCATCCAGTGTTTTTTGATGGAATCACAGAATGAGGGAATTCAAGCAAAGCCTGATGAGCTGGTCCATGTCTCCTCTGATCCCTGTCAGCCCTGACCTGGGCTGGCTCTTCACAAATGGTTAGGAAGGAGACTAGAACAGAAATTATACCCAACCCCCAACACTATAAAAAAGAACATGGTGATCCCCTACTGAGGGGACTATGAGTTGTGCATCTTTATGTGCAAATAACTCATTATCATCAATATGCATTGGAAATATCTGTTCCCCCAACAAATGTGGGACGCCCACTAAGTGGTAGGCAACAGGCAAGATGCCAGAGATGAAATAATGGCTAGGATCCTTACCCTCAAGTTTACACCCTAGGGTGGGGGGACTGGGTGTTAGCAGTGGTTGACATTCAACCGGACACTTGTGATGGACCAATAACTATACAAAGGACTTCAGACACATCATCTCATTACACCCTCATCATAATCTCATGAGTTGGTATCTCCCAGTGATCTCCATTTTACTAATGAGGAAACTGGTAAGTGGTAGGCTCAAACGTTAAAATCCCAAAATGCTTGATTTCAGAACCTGAGCTCTCAACCAGTATGTGATATGCTCAGGCAGGGGCACTGACTTCAAAGTGCCCTGAGTACCTGGAAGAGAGACTGCCAACTCCTGAAGCCCTGACTCCTTAGCCAGAGAATCTAGACAAGAAAACAAAGAAATATGACCAGGGAGCTCACTCTCCCACAAATAGGTCCTAGTCTCATTAAACTGTCCCTACCAGGCCTAAGCCTACTCCTACCATTGCTTTATGTCACGCTGGATCTGCCAGGGCAACACAGGCTCTTCAGAGGGCCTAGAGATGAACTGCCAACACTTTCCGAAGCCCAGGACCCACTTGTGCCTGCTGAATCCTCTGGGTAAGGACAGGCCTGCCTCTCTGCCTGTGCTACAGTCATTCAGAAGATTTGAGCCATTCTCCAATAACAAGACCATCTGGAGAACAAGAGACAGGTGGGCACTCAACTCCAGCTACACAACTTATGGTCTGTGTGTGACCTTGAATGAGTTACACAGCCAGTCCTCAGCTGCCCCATCTGCAAAATGGTGCTACTCAATGATACCTGCCTCAGAGGGTGGCTAGGAGAACAGAAATCATGGCTATAAAGCATTTAATAGCATGGCTGACCCACAGTGAACAGTAATTATGAATACTGTAAGTATACTTCCCTGCTATGAACCAAACTCCACCCCCCAACAAGTAACCAAGAGTTATAAAAGGGTTCAAACTTAGGCTGTCAGAGAACCAAACACAACTGGTTCCTCAATGCAAAATAATTTATTTACTGGCCACCCCAAAGATACAGACAGAGTGGCCACATTCTATGGCAAATCCTAACACTGTTCTGGCCATGTTCTGAGTCTCAAGTCAATGGAACATTTATTGGGCACCTACTATGTACTAGGCTAAATAGTGGAGTGGTTAATAGTGTTCCAGGAGTTAGACAACAGTTTGGATCCTAGCCCAGCCACTTACTAGCTATATCACTGCTCAGTTACTTAGCCTCTCACTTTTCTCATCTGTCAAAGAGGGCTGATAATAGTACTTACCTCTTGGGGTTGTTGTGAGAGTCAGCAGATGATGCATTTTCAAACGCTTTGCATAGTGCCTGGCACGTAATAAGTGCACCATAAATATGACACATGAAATTATAGTTTGATTACACTACTAAATTAAAAGTGGTCAGCCAGGCACAGTGGCTCACATCTGTAATCCCAGCACTTTGAGAGGCCAAGGCAGGAGGACTGCTTGAGCCCAGGAGTTTGAGACCAGCCTGAGCAACACAGCAAGACTCTGTCTCTACCAAAAATTTTAAAAATAAATAAATAGCTGGACGTGCTTGTGCATGCCTGTGGTCCCAGCTACTTGTGAGGCTGAGGCAAGAGGAACACTTGAGGCCAGGAGCTCAAGGCTGCAGTGAGTTATGATCACACCTCTACGCTCCAGCCTGGTGACAGAGTGAGACCCTGTCTCTACGAAATATAAAATATGAAATAAAAAACAGAGAAGTCACTATTTCAATGATTTTAGAGCCATGAGGATTCTTAAAAGTCTGGATGGAGCCCTCTTCTCATTGTGTGGATGGGAAAACTGAGCCCCAAAGAAGAAAGTGATCTATATACATAGCTGTGATGGAGAAGGGGTGAGAAGCAAAAAGAAGGGACTAAGTGAGGGGCAGGGAGAAGCACAGAGAATTAACCTGGATTCAAGACCTTCCCTATTTTGGCCTCAACTTCCAACCCACCCTCTCTCACAATTTCCTATATGTGACTCTGCCATTGGCAGGGTAGCCACCTCCTCTCTCTCAAACATGCTCAAAATAGTGCCCCTGCCACGGTGTTCATCACAGTCCTTCTCTCAACATTTATCGATCACCAGCTAGATGGCTGGCACTACCCTGGCCACCGGGATACAGGCGAAATTCCACACCCTCCCTCTTCTGAACTTTCACAGGAGTTACCCTCAACTGACACCTCCTTATGCGCTGCACAAGTGATTCGTGTCTTTTGCTCCTTCATACCCTCCCACAAAGCCTACACAGAGCCATGCAACTATCAGACTTTAATAAATATTATGATTGACTAGTAAGTAGGTGGATGAAAGAGAAGAAACAGAGGCTAGTCATTATACTCCAGCAGTATGTCTATTTTTTAATGGTTTGACATTCAGGATAGGTAAAGCAGCACTGCCTACTTAATTCCCTTAGAAAAGTCACCTCCCTTGGCCTGCAGCATTTAGCAGGCTGACTCATTCCAGTTGCTCTGCCAGTCTTTTTTTTTTTTTTTTTTTTTTTGAGACGGAGTCTCACTCTGTTACCCAGGCTGGGGTGCGCTGGCAGGATTTCCGCTCACTGCAACCTCCACCTCCCAGGTTCAAGCAATTCTCCTGCCTCAACCTCCTGAGTAGCTGGGACTACAGGCAAGTGCCACCACACCCCACTAATTTTTGTATTTTTAGTAGACACAGGGTTTCACCATGTTGGCCAGGCTGCTCTCAAACTTCTGACCTCAGGTGATCCGCCCGCCTCGGCCTCCTACAGTGCTGGGATTACAGGCGTGAGCCACCACGCCCGGCCATGCTCTGCCAGTCTTAAGAGGAAATTCCTGGTCCTGCACGCTCAACAAAAGCAGAGAGCAACTTGGCAGGACAGACAGCATGCTGGGAAAAGGAGGCAGTGGTTCCGGGATCAGAAGTGGCGGGATTTTTTGTTTCAGTCTTGCAACCAACTTTCATTGAGCAATGACATAGTGGAGGGCGAATGAGATCAAAGGGGCTGTACTTGGTATGGAAAAACCACAGAAGGGTGGAAGCTAAGCACCTTCACCTTGAGAGTTGGGTCCATCCATACCTGAAATGGACCCCTGTGGACCCTTAACGAACAGGGCAGTGGCCTAGACATTCTCATGTGTCTGCCACTCACCAGCTGGGGACTTTGTCAACTCATTCCTCTGTCTAAACCTCAATGTTCTGCTCTGGGAAATGAAATCAAAACTGTTAGTCCTCCCTCCCAGGGTAGTTATAAGAATTAGATAATATGTGAGTGAGTAAGCATTCTAAACACCATAAAATGTGGCTAGAAGTATTATTCACCAGTATGATCTAGTATTTTTGGCCCTCCTCTTCCCTTAAAGCTGAAGTAGGGCCGGGCGCAGTGGCTCACGCCTGTAATCCCAGCACTTTGGGAGGCCGAGGCAGGCGGATCACTTGAGGTCAGAAGTTCGAGACCAGCCTGGCCAACACGGTGAAACTTTGTCTCTACTACTAATAAAAAATTAGCTGGGTATGGTGGCACATGCCTGCAATCCCAGCTACTCAGGAGGCTGAGGCAGGAGAATCGCTGGAACCTGGGAGGCAGAGGTTGCAGTGAGTTGAGATCGTACCACTGCACTCTAGCCTGGGCGACAGAGCCAGACTCCCTCTCAAAAGAAAACCCAAAAAAGCTAAAGTAGGACTACGTCAAAGGCCCACCTGGGCAGGCTGGTCCAATACAGGACAAGGGACCTAAAGATAGATGGTATTTCATTTGGACCTGCAAATGAGTAAGAATGCCAGCTCCGGGTCTATTAAAAACCCCGCTCGGATGTCTCCCACAGGCAGAGCTGAGGTGGGGCCTTGCCTGAGGCTTCCAGGGATGCGCTGGCTTCCCTTCCAACCTCCTTTTCAGACAGCTCTGCCCATTCAGCGGTTCCTAATCCAGAAAGAATGGACTCCCCGGAGCCTGCCGGCTTCCTTACAGGTCACCGCTAATGCCCTGTGACAGGCCCTTGGCCCACCCTGCCAGGCGGGCCTGGCCATCCTCGCGGCGGCCCATCCCTCGGGGCCGATTCCTCCGCAGCCATTAACAAAGGGGGTCTGGGGACTGCCTCGGAACTAGGGGGCCGCATGGAGTGGGGTGTCTAGGCCAGGGCCCGCCAAGGAGGAGCGGCCGGCTCCCGCCTCCGGGCCTGGGCAGGCAGCGCTAGGGGCCGGTCGGGAAGCACGAAGAAGCCCGGCCGTGGGTCCGGAGGCCGCAGTCGATGGGGACAGTTGGGGGGGCCGGGGGTACCCACCTTCTGCTCGACGCCCTGCAAGCCCTGGCCCAGCTCCTCCCTCTGCCGGGAGAAGTCCTGGTGGCTGCGCCGGACCTGCTGGACCTCCTCCAGGACGTGGTGGACGCACCAGCCCGAGAAAGCGGCCGCCGCCACCAGGGCGAGGTAGAAGAGAAAGTTGAGCGCCCTGCCGAGCCTGCGCGAGCAGGACGCCGAGGACGAGGCGGCGGCGGAGGCGGCGGAGGCGGAGGAGGAGGAGGAGGACTTGCCGCCGCCGCCGCCGCGGTGGCCGCCCTTGCCGTGCGCCTGGTTCTGCGGGTGCTGCTGCGGGTGCTGCTGCGGGTGCTGCTGCGGGTGCGGCGCGGGCGGCGGCGGCTGTTGCGGCGCCGGCGGCGGCTTCTTCGCCACGTCATCCGCGCCGCCCGACGGGTGGGCACCCTTCTCCGAGGGGCTCGCGGCGCTGTGGCCGCCCTTGGAGCCCCTTTGTTTGGCCGAGGGCATGGCGGGCGCGGCGGCGGCTCGGGCCGCGGGCTGGGAGGCGAGCGAGCGCGGCGCGCGGCCCAGGAAACTTGCAGGGGCTCCCCCGGGACTGGGCGAGCGGCACGCGGGCGCTGCTGGCGTCGGAGCGGCGAGAGGACGCGCGGCCGGGGAAGGAGGCCGGGCCGAGGAGGCGGGAGGAGGGGGCCTGCCTCCGCCGCCGCGGCGCCGACCCCGCCTCCCGGTAAGGGAGGCCGAGCGAGCCGAGCCGGGAGAGCCTGCCACGCACGCCGGCCCGGCGGCCCCTCCTCCCCGCCGCCACGACCCCGGAGAGGGAGGGCCGGGCGGGGTCTACGGGGGCCGGGAAGCCGGCGCGGGGGTGGCTGGGCGCGGGGCGGGGGCCCAGCGGGGTCTGCGGAGGCCGCGGTGGGCACCGAGGTGGCCGCGAGGGGAGGGGAGAAGAGCGGAGCGGAGGGGAGGGGAGGCGGCCGAGGTGGGGCTGGCGGCCCGGCGGGTTCCACGCAGGCTGGAGGCGGAGGGCGAGATCGACCCCAGCCGGGGCGGCCGAGCAGGGTCGACGGGGGCCGGGGATGGGCGGCCAGGCGGGGTCGGAGGGACGAAAGCCGGGGTGAACCTGCGCCGCGGGCCAAGCGCGACCCCCTCCCTTCCCGACCTGTGCGGAGAGGAGAGAAATGAAGGGGGGCGCCCAAGGAGCCCTGGCCCCGGGAGTGGGAGTCAGCGGGTGGGAACAGATCGCCTTTCCTTTCCGCTGGGAATTGGGGGAATCCCCCTGCTTTCACTCTCCCAGCCCGCCATGGGGTTGGGCCTTGTCCTTTGCCTTGGGTTTGAAGGCGGAGGCACAAAAGGCTGTCCAAAATGCAGCCAGCTTGGGAGGCATGGTTGATGCGAGTTAGCAAAGATTCTCGACTGCGGTAAGTCTGTTCAAGGGGACGCATTCACCGAGTGTCCCCGTTAGCCAAGTTAGCCTGCTGTGGCCAGCTCTTTACTTTTTCCCCCCGAAGCCCCTTCAGCTCTGTTTTCTCTTTCGGGGTCATGAAGTTTGTCCACGGCCCCTGCTCCTGACAGCCTCTGGGATGGGTGCTGCGGAGGCAGCAGCAGCCACACAGAAAGAGGCAGATCAGGGTTCTCACCCCTACTTTTGTAAAAGGAAATCTAGTATTGCCAGGCTGTGTGCTTAGCGACTCACATATGTTCTCGAAATCTCACAAAAGCCCTGTGAGGTAGAAATTATTTTACCCATTTTGTAGGAAGGAAATTGAGACTGAGCGAGCCGGCTTCGGATTGGCTCAAGGTCATATATAGTCATCATTCGAACCTCACTCAGTCTGCTTCTTTCTGAAGTCTGTGCAGCTTAATCACTTCAGAATGGGAAGGAAACGGGGGCCCAGGGAAGTTAAGCAGCTTGCCCACTCACTCAGTCTAATTGGTGCCGGGGCAGGGACAGAACTCACTCAATTCCACTGCTTTCCCCAGTTCCTGGTGAGTGATGTGTGCCTGGCACTGTGTGCACCTGGCACTGTGTGTAGTAGGAATGCTGTTTCTTCTGTCTGTAACCTCCTCCCAGTTCTGTAAACAAAGACAAAACCATGCCCTTAAAGCCTATAGGGTTCAAATGCCACCTCTTTGATGATGCTTTCCCTATAACACCATTTGATACCTCTCATGGGACTTAGCAAGTAATTGCAACGAGAGGCATATATGTTAGTTCAATATAGCAAACCTTTGTTGAGGGCCCACTGTGTGCCAGGTATGTCTCCCCTCCCTGAGGACTGGAAGCAACCATAGTTTATATTTCTCCTTCTTTTTCGCTTTATAAGGTGTTGCTAAAAGCCTCTAGTGAATGAATGAACACTTGTGTGCCTGCCCTCAAGGAGCCTGCACTACACTTGGAGATATATACAGAAACCTGTTGAGGGCTAACTTAGGTAAATTGGGAACATAAATGTAAAGAGATTTGGAAAGCAAACCATTGGCCTGTACATGGGCAGGCTTTGGGGGCAGAAAGACCTTGAGCAGTGCCTTGAAGAATGATTTGCATATGAGGAGAGCAGGGAGGATATTTCTGTGGCGGAAATGGGGTGAGCCCAGGACACCTGTTGGCCATGAGGGTGTGTTCTACATGTAGAGAAGAAAGAGATGAACTGGGTGGAGCGGGTCCAGATTGCAGAAGGCTATAGAAGCCAAGCTGGAAGATAGAAGAATCACTATTAGTGTGGGAGGACAGAGTAAATTATAGCAGGTTCTGGACTAGAAATACAACCATCTGCCCCAGACAGAGAGGAACACCCTACTCCAGCTAAATACCAGGAGCTATTGTAGGAGCCTCCAGGTTCAACAGGGCACAGGTCTCTGACCTGTGGGGCGGGGAGACAGCAGAAGAAATCAGAAGACACTCATCACAAGAACCTTGTTTAAAAACTATTCAGCTGAGTTCGGGTTGTGTTGTTAAAATCTCTAGCGCGCAAAAAGAGGTTATCCCCCTTCAAGCAGTTCTCCATGTTAGGGGCAGAGGCAGTGATAACTGGTAAAGCAGCTTGCTGCCAAGATCTGGCCTTGAAAGCAAGAGCCCTACTCCTTTAGTGCTACCAAAGTGTGTGACCTTGAGAAGTATCCCTAAACTCCTCTAGATTTCAGGGTCACCCTTTCTGTAAGGTGCATCTTTAAGGACCTGTCTTATTAATCTGTTTCTTAGAGAAATAGTCATCTGATCCTTATCAAAAATAATTAAATGATATTTAAAGTTTTAAAAATTGATCCAGGCCAAGTACAGTGCCTCACACCTGTAATCCCAACACTATGGGAGGCCAAGGCAGGAAGATCACTTGAGGCCAGGAATTCAAGACCAGCCTAGATAACAGCAAGACCCTGACTCCACCAAAAAAAAATTAGCTGGATGTGGTGGCACTCAGGAGGCTGAGACAGGAGGATCACTTGAGCCCGGGAGTTCAAGGTTATAGTGAGCTATGATGGCACCACTGTACTCCAGCCTGGGCAACAGAGCAAGACCCTGTCTCAGGAAAAAAAAAAAAAAAAAAAAAAAAGCAGACTGTAGGCCAGATATGAGAATGGACGGTTTCTCAATTTTTACCTCTACTGAGCACTGAATGAATGAATAGAGAGTAGGACGATGGGACTGTTAATATTTTCAGCATTTCCCTCTCATTCTTTTTCTCTGGGAGATAGTACATACAATGGTTAAGACACAGGCTATAGAATAGACTGACTTGGGTTCAAATTCAGCTCCATGACTGACTTTGGAGTGTGACCTCTCTGAACCTCAGTATCTTCAGCTATAAGACAGGAGTAATTGCTACCTCACTAGGCCAGGTGTGGTGGCTCACACCTATAATCCCAGGACTTGGGGAGGCCAAGGCAGATGGATTGCTTGAGCCCAGGAGTTCAAAACCAGCCTGGGCAACAAGGCAAAACCCTGTCCCTACAAAAAATACAAAAAAAAATTATCCAGGCATGGTGGAGCATGACTGTAGTCCCAGCTACTTGGGGAGCTGAGGTGAGAGGATCACTTGGGCCTGGAAAGTCAAGGCTGCAGTGAGCCCTGTTCACCATTGCACTCCACCCCCCAAAAAAAAAGAACAACCTTGCTGTTATGCGGATTAGACAAGAGACACCATATGATACTGGGCATATGGCAATGCTCAGTGAATATTGGACAGCTAATACAATTTGCAGAGTCACTGAGGGAAAGTATAGCTTCACAGAGCTTCTGTGTCCAGATTTCAACGATTTTCTTTCATCATTATTTCTTGGGGCTCCCAGGACCATATGTGGCTTACAAACCACAGGCTAGGATGTGTTTAACGTTAAAAGCAAGCAGTGTGTTTCTCTGAAGTGTGGCTCCACCATGGTGTTCGGTTACACCCAGAGGAGGAGGATGGTGGACAGTCATGGAAGTGCATCTTCCAGGGCAGGAAGGGATCAATAGCTCTTCCTGGAGACTTCCATTCTCCTACTCCAGTTTCTGAGCACAGCATGAATCTAGAGGAGTTTCTCTTCTGCTTTTCCTCCTGGTTTTGTTTCCTCTATCCCTTTTCCTTGCTAAAGTGTGTTGGATGGTCAGGAATGTGGGCGGAGAAGAGGGGGAGCTGGAGACATCTCATCCTTTCATCCAGCTTGTGTAAAAATGCCTCAGAACTCCCTCGTACCGCATGCCCCATAAATTATAAGGTCAAGCTTTGTAAGCCTGCAACCCTCTTGGCTTTTTGCATGTTGGTTAGAATGCCTAAATAGAAAGCCTCTGTTAATGTTGATTGCCTCTTGTCTGTTCCAGGTTGGCAAGGCCCCCAGTGGCCAAGGCATGAGCCTGGATGCCCTGCAAATTGAGTACGTGTTAGGGATGGGGGCCATTCTTTATAGTTTGACTCTGGAGAGCTAGGACCACCTTTCCCAGCCTCACGGGTGCACATCCTCAGGAGCTGCCTACCTCCAGATATTGTAAGTCCATGCAGAAGAGGAAGGGCCCAGCTGGGGCACCTCTTGGTTGAGGAATGAGTATGTGACATTTTCATGTGGGCACATTTTGATACTACTTTAAAAATAGACCAAGCACAGTGGCTCACACCTGTAATTCCAGCACTTCGGGATGCTGAGAGAGGTGGATCACCTGAGGTCAGGAGTTCGAGATCAGCCTGGCCAACATGGAGAAACCCCGCCTCTACTAAAAATACAAAAAATTAGCTGGGTGTGGTGGCACACACCTGTAATTCCAGCTACTCGGGAGGCAGAAGCAGGAGAATCGCTTGAATCCGGGAGGCAGAGGTTGCAGTAAGCCGAGATCACGCCACTACACTCCAGCTTACACTCGATATGATGAGGAGGAGGAGGATGATGGTGGTGATTATGATAGAAATGGTGATGGCGATGATGACAGTGGTGATAGTAGGGATGGTCTTGCTCTGTCGCAATCAATAAATGAATACCTAAACACATTTCTACTTGTTTTTGCAGTCCTAAGATAAGTGCTCAGTAGCATCCCTGCCCTTCTAATGTGAACTTGAGGGATGGGTAAGACCCAGAGATGGCATGGGGGACGGGATAAGGAAGGCCTACTGTTCGTATTGTGAACATAAAACGGTTTTACATTTTGATGCCACTTCATTAAATTGACTGTATGATATGAGCTGACGCTACACCCTCCTTTAAATTCTGGCTAACACATCCATATCCTCAGGTGGTATCAGTTGATAATGCCCATGAAAATATTTTGTAAACTACAGGGTGCTAAACAATTGTTTACTTGTATCCCTTTCTGTGGGGCACAGTTTGGTGCTATACACAAAGCAGTGAAGTCTCGACAAGAATGATGACCGCTACAATAAGCACAAAATAAAGTCTTTTTGGGGTTTTTGTTTTTTGTTTTTTTTTTGGAGACAGGGTCTCGCTCTGTCACCCAGGCTGGAGTGCAATGGCACGATCTCAGCTCACTGCAACCTCTGCCTCCTGGGTTCAAGTGATTCTCCTGCCTCAGCCTCCTGAGTAGCTGAGATTACAGGCCTGTGCCACCACACCCGGCTCAATTTTTTGTATTTTTAATAGAGATGGGGTTACACCATGTTAGCCAGGCTGGTCTTGAACTCCTGGCCTCATGTGATCCTCCTGCATCAGCCTTCCAAAGTGCTGGCATTACAGGCGTGAGCAACTGCTCCCGGCACAAAATAAAAGCCTAATAAAATAATATTAAAATTAATAGCAAACTTTTGTTGGGTCTTGCTTATGTGTGGTCATTGTACTAAGCACTCTGCATATATTTTTTATTTTTTATTTCCATAGGTTTTTGGGTAACAGGTGGTGTTTGGTTATCAATAAGTTCTTTAGTGGTGATTTCTGAGATTGCGGTGCACCCATTATATCTTTTAAACTTCACAACAACCCTATGAAGGACTTACTCTTCTCCACGTTTTACAGATGATAAAACAGAAGAGAAGCATAGAACAGTTAAGAAACCTGTCCTAGTTCCTGCAGCTATTAAGTGATAGAACCAGGATTTGAACCCAGGTGGACTGACCAGAGCCCGTGCTGTTAGGCACCATTTAGCTGTTTACAATCCTAGCAGGCCCAGCCAGTGCTGAAATGGGTAAATAGTGATCACTGGGTGGCTAAGGATGGAGAAAGCTTCGCACCTAGAGTTGGAATGGAAATCAGACAGCTCAGTCCGAGGTGCCTTAACAGTCACTGAAGCTCATTCATTTTCAAGTTAATGAGTTCGAATTTCACTCACCAACCAAAACTTCACTGGCCAGAGGGATCTGGGGCCTCCTCCAGCTGGCATGAGTGATGTTAAATTTGGTGGTCTGGAAGGTGAGTGGCCTCCAGTGTTCTCTCTGGAGGAAGGGAAGCCTTCATGTGCACAAGTTTCACTCCTGTAGAAAAGAGGGACCTTGTTTAGTTTGAGTGGGAGCCATCAGTATAACCCTTGATGGTCAATGGTAAAGCCCTTGCAGCTGAGAGGTTGGTTGGAACCCTGGTCTAAGGAAGCCAAGACCAGAGTTTCTGTGAACTTGGCTTTGTTATAGGGTTATAGTCTGTAGAATCAGGGAGAGCTAGTTCAAATCTTGGTTCTTGCCACTTACGTGACCTTGAGCAAAATACTTCACCTTAGTGAGTCCCAGTTGTTATGGAAGATAACCATAGTACCTACTTTACAGGCACAATATGAGCATAAAATTGATTTTCTCCTCCACATCTGCTCACAGTCTTCCACATCCCAGCACATGCCAGTTCCATCTGTTCAGCTGCTCAGGAATCATCCTTGTCTTGTCTCTTTCTCTCACTCCTGTTCCATATTCAGTGCAATATATTAGCAAATCCTGCTGGCTTTATCTCCAAAATATATCTAGCATCTCCCATTTCTCATGACCTCCACAGCTATTCCATTGATTCCAGCCACCAGCAGCTCACACTTGCGTTACTGAAATAAGCTAAAGGCTGGCCTGTCTGCTTAAGTACTTGTCGCCCTGTCTTGTGTTTTCAGCACAAAAGCCAGAGTGACTCCATTAGAATATAAGTCAGATCATGTTACACCTCTTTCCAAAACCCTCTGATGACTTTCCAAGTCAGTGAGAGTAAAGGCCAGAGTTTTTACAATGACCTGGTCCCCATGTTCTGCCCCCTGCTGTGTCTCTGATCTCATCCACTGTTACTCCCCGCTTTCATCTAGCCACACTAGCCTCCTTTTTGCTCCTCACATGCCAGGCATGTTGCTACCTGGGGGCCTTTATAATTTTGTTCCTGGCCTTTGCCCCACCAGGTATCCACATGGGGCCTCCTTCCCTTCCTCAATTCAAATGTCACCTCTAGATGAGCCTCCTTTAACCATCCCAAATAAAAATGACAACTGCCCAACCCTAGAAACTTCTTTCCCTGCTTTATTTTTCTCTCCAGTATTAATTTTACTTTGACATACTACATAGTTGCTTGTAGTATGTCAAATTCTACAAGGAAATATGTAGTATGTCAAAAAAATTAATGTCAATCCTTGTAGTATTGTAAATTCTCACTTGTGGAATTAGGTTAATGAGAAGAGACAGAGAACATGTCTGTCACTTCTCATTAACCTAATTCCACAAGTGAGAATTTTATTTAGCTCACCCCTATATCCTTTGTGCCCAGAAAAATGTCTGATGTATAGTAGGAGCCCAATAAATGTTATGAATATCACATCATAAAAGTCTAGGTAGGGCCTTCTTTTTCATAAGACAACCACAAGGAAGAAGACTGGAAACAAGAAACCCAGTGAGGAATGACCTGTGAGAGCTTCGATATGATGATGATGAGGAGGATGATGGTGGTGATTATTATGGAAATGGTGATGGTGATGATGACAATGGTGATAGTGGGGATGGTTGTGCTGATGACAATGGCAATATGAGAAGGATGATGGGATGGCAAGGACGATGACGATGAAGACAATGATTACTACAATGACAGTGAGAATTTGATCACTAACACCGTTCAGCTCTAGGGGAGCTGCAATGACACATGCCTTTGTGATCTTTAACATTTACTGATCATTACTGTATGCCAAACACTATGCCAGGAGCTTTACACGCGTTACCTCCTTTCATCCTCAGCGAATCTTTGATGTAGGTACCACAGTAGTATTGATCCAGTTTGCTGATGAGGGTGGACAGCTTATCCAAGGTGACCCAGCTTGAGAATGGTAGGGGTCAGAGTAGAATCCAGGCAGCTAATGCTAAAGCCCATACTCTCAACTAGCATACGAACAGATAAGAGATAAGAACAGAAGGCCTAGTATGATGAAGTGACTAAGCCAATATCATTCAGCCTTCAGATAAAATCCAGATTCTTACTAAGCATCATGAATCTCAAACTGTGAAGGGGAAGGCAGGGCCATATCTCAACCTGACACTGGTATTTCACCTCTGCAACTGTTCCCTCTCACCACGCTGTTGACGGACATGCATCATCCCTTAGGTGTGCTATAGGCAGAAAAAAAATTACGAGGAACACTGCCTTAACATGACATTGAAAACAAAACCCTTTCTCAATCCTTCTCTCTCTAGCCTCATTTCTCCCCTAGTCCCTTCCTACTATATATTTAGCCAGACTGAGCTTTCGTGCTCTTGCCCTAATTTGCCATATTCTTTTAGGAACTCAGCTTCTTTGACCCTTTTCCTACCTTCACCCCCAACCTGGATAAGGTGTCCCTTCCTGGTACATCCCCAGCTCCCAGATGGGTCATGACACTTACCACAATGTATTTTAATTGCCTGTTTACCTGCTCTCATCCACACTAGAACTTGCAGAGCAGTGACTGATCTGTTCCTT
The DNA here is from genome assembly GCF_029281585.2 of Gorilla gorilla gorilla. Classification (NCBI taxonomy): domain Eukaryota; kingdom Metazoa; phylum Chordata; class Mammalia; order Primates; family Hominidae; genus Gorilla; species Gorilla gorilla. The sequence goes on from NC_073234.2 coordinate 121,676,761, forward strand.
TTTTATCCCAACACTTTGCCTAGATTGTTGACTAGATGTATTGCATAGGCACTCAACATATGATGGATGGATGGATGGATGTGGATGGATGGATGGATGGATTATATATTAGTTTGCTAGCCCTCCCATAACAAAATACCACAGGCTGGGTGGCTTACACAACAGAAATTTATTTTCTCACAGTTCTAGAGTCTAGAAGTGAAAAATTGAGATATCTATCAGCAGGCATGGTTGCTTCTAAGGCCTCTGTCCTTGGCTTCCACCTTCTCACTATGTCCTCACATGGTCTTTCTCCTCTGCACATGCATCTCTGCTGTCTCTCTGTATGTCCAAATTTCCTCTTCTCATAAGGATAACAGTCAAATTGGATTAGGGTTCACCATAAAGACCTAATTTTAACTTAGCCCTTTATCTATACATTTAGCCAGACTGACCCTTCCTGCAATTGCCCTAATTTGCCACATTCTCTTTGGAACTCAGTTTCCTTGACCCTTTTCCTGCCTTTACCCCCAACCTGGATAAGGTGTCCCATGCTGGTACATCCCCAGCTCCCGGATGGGTCATGGCACTTATCACAATGTATTGTAATTGTGTTTGCTGCTGTTTACTTACTGTCATCCACACTAGAACTTTCAGGGCAGAGACCGATCTGTTCCTTTTTTATCCCAATATGAGGCAATTTGCCTAGATTGTTGCCTAGATATATTGCATAAGCACTCAATATATGAGAGATGAATGGATGGATGTTTAAAGGGATGGATGGATGGATGGATGGATGTGGATGGATGGATACTATCTTTAATGATACTATCTCCAAATGCAGTCACATTATTAGGTACCAGAGGGCTTCATCATAAGGAATTTGGGGGTATACAATTCAGCCCATAACTGGTGAATGGGTAGATATGACAGTACATGACTTAGAATGCTAGGCTTCTGGAGGAGGTGGAGCAAGATGGTGGAACAGAGGCCTCCACTGATTGTCTTCCCCACAGGAACACCAAATCTGGCAACTATCTACCCAAAACAGCACCTTCATAGGAACCAAAACTAAGGTGAGCACTCACAGTACCTGGTTTTAACTTCATATTACTGAAAGAGGCACTGAAGAAGGTAGGAAAGTCAGTCTTGAATTATTGACTCCACCTCTCCCTATTCCCTGTCAGTGCCCCCGTGGTGCGGAGAGAGAATCTGTGCACTTGAGGGAGGGACAGGACAGCAATTAGGGAACTTTGCATTGGAACACAGTGCTGCCAACACTGGGCAGAAATCAGTTGACACCCATGGAGGGAGCATATAGACAAGCCCCAGCCAGAGGGGACTCACCCATCTCAGTGGTCAGAATCTGACTTCCAGCAAGCTTTGTGACTATGGGCCCAAGTGATGTGGGGTTCAAAATAAACTTGAAAAGCAGTCTAGGCCACAAGGACTGCAGCTCATAGGCAAGTCCTAGTGCTGTGTTGGGCTCAGAGATAGTGGACTTTGGGGACACGTGACCTAGTAAGACACCAGCTGGGGCAGCTAAAGGAGTGCTTGTATCACCCCTTCCCAAACCCCAGGCAGCACAGCTTGCAGCTCCAAAAGAGACAACTTCCTTCTGCTTGAGGAGAGAAGAGGATAAAGTAAAGAGGACTTTGTTTTTCAACTTGGATACCAGCTCAGCCACAGTAGGATAGGACACCGGGCAGAGTCATGAGGCCATCATTTCAGGCTCTAGCTCCAAATAACACACTCTGGGCCAGAAGGGAACCTGCTGCCTTGAAGGAAAGGACTCATCCTGGCAGGATTCATCACCTGCTGACTACAGATCCCTTGGACCCTGAATAATCAGCAGCAGTAACCAAGTAGTACACACCATGGGCCTTGGGTGAGACTCAGGGACATGCTGGCTTCTGGAGTGACCCATCATATTCATAGTTGTGGTGGCTATGAGAAGAGGTGCCTTCTACTTGAGAAAAGAAGAGGGAAGAATAAATGGGACTTTGTCTTGTAGTTTAGGTACTAGCTCAGCCATAGTGGGGAAGAGCACCAACCAGGCTCTTGGGGTCCCCAAGTCCAGGCCTTGGCTCTTGGACAGCATTTCTGGACCTACTCTGAGCCAGAGGGGATCCCACTGCCCTGAAGGGTGAGTTGCATGCCTGGCAACATTCACCACAAGCTGATTGAAGAGTCCTTGGGCCTTAAGTGAACAACATTGGTGCCCTGCAGTAATCCCCATGGATCTGTGGGGGTGGTGGACATGGGGAGAGACTTCTCTGCCTGGGGAAAAGGGAAAGAAGAGTGGGAAGGACTTTGTCTTGAGGTTTTGGTGTCAGCTTAGCGACAAAACAATAGAGCACACCAGGTAGATGTCTAGGGCTTCCAACTCCAGGCTCTGGCTCCTGGACAGCATCTCTGGACCTGTCTGAGCCCCAGGGGACCTTGGCACTGTGCTGGTTTCAGGTCTGACCCAGCACAGTCTCAGTGGTGGTGGCCACGGGGGTGCTTGTGTCACCCTTACTCCAGCTCCAGGCAGCTCAGCACAGAGGGAAACAATCTATTTCCTTGGGAGAAAGTAATGGAAGAGAACTAGTAATTCAAAGAATTCTTCTGGATCTTATCTAAGACCACCAAAGTGGTACCTCTATGAGTCTGCAAGAATTACAGTAATACTGGGCTTGGGGTGCCCTGTAATGCAGATTTGGCTGCAGTGACCAAAAACTTAGATTGCAAGACCCAGATCCCTTTGAATACCTGGAAAGCCTTCCCAAGAAGGATGGGTACAAACAAGCTCAGGCTGCAAAGACTACAATAAATACCTAACTCTTCAATGCCCACACACTGACAAACTTTTTTTTTTTTTTTGAGACAGAGTTTCGCTCTTCTTGCCTAGGCTGAAGTGCAATGGCGCGATCTCAGCTCACCGCAACCTCCACCTCCCAGGTTCAAGTGATTCTCGCCTCAGCCTCCTGGATAGCTGGGATTACTGGCATGTGCCACCATGCCCAGCTAATTTTGTATTTTTAGTAGAGACGGGGTTTCTGCATGTTGGTCAGGCTGGTCTCGAACTCCCCACCTACGGTGATCCGCCCGTCTCGGCCTTCCAAAGTGCTGGGATTACAGGCATAAGCCACTGCACCCGGCCCACACTGACAAATATTTACAAGCATCAAGACAATCCAGGAAAGCATTACTGACCTCACAAAATATACTAAATTAGGCACCAGGGGCCAACCCTGGAAAGATAGAAGTGTGAAACCTTTCACAGAGAGAATTCAAAATAGCTGTTTTGAGGAAACTCAAAGAAATTCAAAATAACACAGAGAAGGAATTCAGACTCCTATAAGATAAACTTAACAAAGAAATTGAAATAATTAAAAAGCCTCAAACAGAAATTTTGGAGTTGAAAAATACAATTGACATACTGAAGACTGCATCAGAGTCTCTTAATGGCAGAATTGATCAAGTGGAAGAAAGAATTAGTGAGCTTGAAGATAGGCTATTTGAAAAGATACAGCCAGAGAAGACAAAAGAAAAAAGAATAAAAAGGAATGAAACATGCCAACAAGATCTAGACTATAGCCTCAAAGGGGCAAATCTCAGAAGTATAGGCCTCAAAGAGGAAGTAGAGAGAGAGACAGGGGTAGAAAGCGTATTCAAAGGGATAATAACGAGAACTTCCCCAACCTAGAGAAAGATATCAATATTCATGTACAAGAAGGTTATAGAACAGCAAGCAGATTTAACCCAAATAAGACTACCTCAAGGCATTTAATAATCAAACTCCCAAAGGTCAAGGATAAAGAAAGGATCTTAAAATCAGCAAGAGAAAGGAAACAAATAACATACAATGGAGTTGCAATATGTCTGGCAGCAGACTTTTCAGTGGAAACTGGAGGGTGGCATGACATATTTAAAGTGCTGAAGGAAAAAAACTTTTATCCTAGTATAATATATCCTGTGAAAATATCCCTCAAACATGAAGAAGAAATAGTTTCCCAGACAAACAAAAGCTGAGGGATTTCATCAATACCAGGCCTGTCCTACAAGAAATGCTATAAATAGTTATTCAATCTGAAAGAAAAGGATGCTAATGAGCAATAAGAAATCATCTGAAGATACAAAACTCATTGGTTATAGTCAGGTCATGGAAAAACAAAGAATATTACAACACTGTAATTATGAGGTGGAAATTCATATCGTAAGTAAATGAATCAATCAAAAATAACTACAACTTTTCAAGACATAGTACAATAAGGTATAATTCAAACAACAAAAACTTAAAAAGTGGGGAGAAAAAATTAAAGCATAGAGCTTTTAGGGGTTTTTTTGCTTGTTTGTTTATGCAATCAGTGTTAAGTTGTCATCAGTTTAAAATAATGAGTTATATTTTTTGCACACCTTATGGTAACCTCAAATCTAAAAATATACAATGGATACACGCACACAAAACAAGAAATTAAAAGATACCACCAGATAAAATCAGCTTCACTAAAGAGAAGACAGGAAAGAATGAAGAAAAGACCACAAAACAACTAGAAACGAATGACAGGAATAAGTTTTTACTTATCAATGATAGCATTGAATGTAAATAGACTAAACTGTCCAATCAAAAGACATACAGTGGCTGAATGGATTTAAAAAAACAATCTATTGCCTATAAGAAACACCCTTCGCCTATGAAGACACATATAGACTGAAAATAAAGGGTTGAAAAAATTGTTGTATGCCAGTGGAAACCAAAAAAAGCAGGAGCAGCAATACTTACATCAGACAAAATAGATTTCAAGGCAAAAGCTATAAAAACAGACAAAGAAGTTCGTTATATAATGATAAAAGGGTCAATTCAGCAAGAGGATATAACAACTGTAACTATATATGCACCCAACACTGGAGCACCCAGATATACAAAACAAATATTATTAGAGCTAAAGAGAGAGAGAGACCTCAATACAATAATAGCTGGAGACTTCAAAGCCCCATTTTCAGCATCAAACAGGTCATCCAGACAGAAAATTAACAAAGAAACATTGGACTTAATCTGCACTATACACCAAATGGATCTAATATTTACAGAACATTTCATCCAAAGGCCGCAGAATACATATTCTATTCCTCAGCACATGAATCTTTCTCAAAGACAGGCCACATGTTAGGCCACAAAAGTAGTCTTAAAACATTTTTAAAAATGAAATAATATCAAATATCTTCTCTGACCACAATGGAATAAAACTAGAAGTCGGTAACAAGAGAAATTTTGGAAACTATACAAACACATTAAAATTAAACAACATGCTCCTGAATGACCAGTGGGTCAATGAAGAGATTAAGATGGAAACTTAAAAATTTCTTGAAACAAGTGATAATGGAAACACAACGTATCAAAACCTATGGGATACAGTGAAAGCAGTACTAAGAGAGAAGTTTATTATCATAAGTACCTCCATCAAAATAGAAGACAACCTTCAAATAAACAACCTAACAATGCATCTTAAAGAACTAGAGCAGCAAGAAGACTAAACCTAAAGTTAGTGGAGGAAAAAAATATAATACCGGTAAGAGCAGAAATAAATGAAATTGAAACGAAGAAAGCAATACAAAAGATGAACAAAATGAAAAGTTGGTTTTTTTGAAAAGATGAACAGAATTAGCAAACCTTTAGCCAGAGTAAGATAAAAAGAGAGAAAACCCAAATAAATAAAATCACAGATGAAAAACGAGACATTACAACCAATGCTGCAGAAATTCAAATAATTATTAGAAGCAACTGTGAGCAACTATATGCCAATAAATTGGAAAACCTAGAAGAAATGAATAAATTCTCAGACATGTTCAACCTACCAAAATTGAACCATGAAGAAATCCAAAACCTGAACAGACCAATAACAAGTAACAGGATCAAAGCCATAATAAAAAGTCTCCAAAGAAAAGCCTGAAACCTAATGGCTTCACTGCTGAATTTTACCAAACACTTAAAGAACTAATACCAATCCTACTCAAATTATTCCAAAAAGAGAGATGGAAAAAATACTTCTGAACTCATTTTACAAGGCCAGTATTACCCTCATTCCAAAACCAAAGACATATCAAAAAAAAAAAAAAAAAAAACCAAAACTACAGGTTAATATCTCTGATGAACATTAATGTAAAAATCCTCAACAAAATACTAGCAAATCAAATTCGACAACACATTAAAAAGATCATTCATCATGACCAAGTGGGATTTATCATAGGGATGCAAGGATGGTTCAGCATACAAAAATCAATGAATGTGATACATCAAATCAACAGAATGAAGGATAATAACTATATGACTCTTTCAATTGATGCCAAAAAAGCATTTGATAAAATTCAACATCCCTTCATGATAAAAAAAAAACCCTCAAAAAATTGGGTATAGAGGGAACATACCTCAATATAATAAAAGTTACACGCCATAGGCCCACAGCTAGTATCATACTGAACAGGGAAAAACTGAAAGCCTTTCCTCTAAGATCTGGAACGAAACAAGGATGCTTACTTTTACCGCCGTTATTCAACATAGTACTGGAAGTCCTAGCTAGAGCAATCAGACAAGATAATGAAATAAAGGGCATCTAAACTGGAAAGGAAAAATTCAAAATTATCTTTATTTGCAGATGATATGATTTTATATTTGAAAAAATGTAAAGACTCCACCAAAAAATGTTAGAACTGATAAACGAATTCAGTAAAGTTGCAGCATACAAAATCAATATTATGGCACAGTGGCTCATGCTTGTAATCCCAGCACTTTGGGAGGCCAAGGTGGGCCGATCACCTGAGGTCAGGAGTTCAAGACCAGCCTGGCCAACATGGTGAAACCACCTCTCTACTAAAAAATGCAAAAATTAGCCAGGCACGGTGGAGGGTGCCTGTAATCCCAGCTACTAGGGAGGCTGAGGCAGGAAGAATTGCTTGAACCTGTGAGGCGGAGGTTGCAGTGAGCCAAGACTGTCCACTGCACTCCAGCCTGGGCAACAGAGTGAGACTCTGTCTCAAAACAAACAAACAAACAAAACAAAACAAACAAAAGCATAAAATAAAATCAACATATAAAAATAAATAGCATTTCTACATGCCAACGGCGAGCAATCTGAAAAAGAAATTGAGAAAGCAATCCCATTTACAATAGCTGTGAATAAAACTAAATACCTAGGAATTAACCAAGATTTCTACTGTGAAAACTATAAAATATTGGTGAAAGAGATTGAGGAGGACATACACACAAAATGGATAGATATTCCATGTTCCTGGATTGGAAGAATAAATATTGATAAAATCTCCATGCCAGCCAAAGCGATTTACAGATTCAGTGCAATCCCTATCAAAATACTAATGACATTATTCACAGAAATAGAAAACAAAATCCTGAAATTTATATGGAACCACAAAAGACCCAGAATAGCCAAAGCTATCCTGAGCAAAAAGAACAAAAGTGGAGGAATCACATTACCAGACTTCAAATTACACTACAGAACTATAGTTACCAAAATAGTGTGGTACTTGCATCAAAACAGACACATAGACCAATGAAACAGAATACAGAACCCAGAAACAAATCCATACATCTACAGTGAACACATTTTTGACAAAGGTGCCAAGAACACACAATGGGGAAAGGACAGCCTTTTCAATAAATGGTGCTGGGAAAACTGAATATCCATATGCAGAAGAATGAAACTAGATCCCTCTCTCTCACCATATATAAAAATCAAATCAAAAGGGATTAAAGACTTAAATCTAAGACCTCAAACTATGAAACTACTATAATAAAACATTGAGGAAACTCTCCAGGACAATGGACTGGGCAAACATTTCTTGAGTAATACCCCACAAGCATAGGCAATCAAAGCAAAAATGAACAAATGGGATCACATCAAGTTTAAAAGCTTCTGCACAGCAAAGGAAACAATCACTAAAGTGAGGAGACAACCCTAGAATTGGGGAAAATATTTCTAAACTATCAATCTGACAAGAGATTAATAACCAGAATATATAAGGAGCTCAAACAACTCTTTAGGAAAAAATCGAATAATCTGATTTTAAAATGGGCAAAAGATCTGAATAGACATTTTGCAAAAGGAGACATACAAATGGCAAACAGGTATATGAAAAGATGCTCAACATCATTGATCATTAGAGAAATGCCAATCAAAACTATAATGGGATAGCATCTCACCCTGGTTAAAATGGCTTCCATCCAAAAGACAGGCCATAGCAAAGGCTGGCAAGGATGTGGGGAAAAGGGAAGCCTCATACACCATTGATGGAAATGGAAATTAGTACAACCCTATGGAGGACAGTTTGGAGGTTCCTCAAAAAACTAAAAATACAGATACCATATGATCCAGCAATCCTACTACTGGGTATACACCCAAAAGAAAGGCAATCAGTATGTCAAAGAGATATCTGCACTCCCATGTGTGTTGCAGCACTATTCACAGTAGCTAAGATTTGGAAGCAACCTAAAAGCCCATCAAGAGATGAATGGACAAAGAAAATGTGTTATTTATACACAATGGAGTACTATTTAGACATAAAAAGGAATGTGATCCTGTCATTTGCAACAACATGGATAGAACCAGAGGTCATTATGTTAAGTAAAATAAGCCAGGCAGAGAAAGGCAAACTTTGCATTTTCTCACTTACTTGTGGGAGCTAAAAATTAAAACTATTGAACTCGTGGAGATACATGGTTACTAGAGGCTGGGAATGGTGGGTGGGTGAGTAAGGGGGAAGTGGAGATGGTTAATGGTATGTTAGTCCGTTCTTACATTGCTATAAAGAAATACCTGAGACTGGGTAATTTATAGGAAAAGAGGTTTAATTGGCTTATGGTTCTGCAGGCCACACAGGAAGCATAGTGCTGGCATCTGCTTCTAGGGAGGCCTCAGGAAGCTCACGATCATGGCAGAAGCTGAAGGAGGAGCAGGCGTCTCACAAAGCAGGAGCAGGAGCAAGAGACAGTCGTGGGGAGATGCCACACATGTAAACAACCAGACCTTATGAGTACTCACTTGCTACTGCAAGGACAGCACCAAGACATGAGGGATCTGCACCCCATGACCCAAAACACCTCACGCAAGGTCCCGCCTCCAACACTGTGGATTACATTTCAACATGAGATTTGAGCAGGAACAAATATCCACACTACATCAAATGGGTACCAAAAAATAGTTCGAAAGAATGAATAAAACCTAGTATTTGATAGCACAATAGGGTAACTATGGTCAATAAAAATTTAATTATAAATTGTAAAATAACTAAAAGAGTGTGATTGGATTGCTTGTAACACAAAGGATAAGTGATTGAGGTGATGGATACCCCATTTACCCTGATGTGATTATGACATATTTTATGCCTGTATCAAAATATCTCATATATCCCATAAATATATATGCCTACTATGCACCCACAAAAATTAAAAATAAAAAAATTATAAGAATGCTAGAGTTCTGATTCTCAGCATCCTGCATTGTCAGGGTTCTTTTTTTGTTTGTTTGTTGTTGTTTGTTTGTTTTTTCAGATGGAGTCTCTCTCTGTCACCCAGGCTGGAGTGCAGTGGGGCGATCTCAGCTCACTTCAACCTCCACTTCCCGGGTTCAAGCAATTATCCTGCCTCAGCCTCCTGAGTAGCTGGGATTACAGGCATGTGCCACTACACCTGACTAATTTTTGTATTTCTAATAGAGATGGGGTTTCACCATGTTGGCCAGGCTGGTCTCGAACTCCTGACCTCATGATTCGCCCGCCTTGGCCTCCCAAAGTGCTGGGATTACAGGCATGAGTCACCACACCCAGCCCAGGGTACCCACTCTTTAGGTGGACAGAATGTTGGGGAAGTCTCAAAGCTTTGAAAGTGGTTAGTAGAAGTGGGTATTATATATAAATGCAATGTTCTATGATAGGTTCAGATAATACGTATAAACACATGTTGCTAATTTAACCAAGAAAATTGAAGAGGTGCATGGACACGATGGATTTCTAAATAAGTAGGATGAAAAAATAGCTGTAGAAGCCCTATTTCATCCTGCCCTTGCCTTGCTCAGGGCTCTGCCATATCTCCTTATTAGAATCAAACCATAATGGCCAGGAGTGTGGGGGTGGTTAGGGTTGGAGATGTGGAAACTATGCCTCCTCAGCCACCCAGGATTCTACTCAACCCACCACTCCCTGCCCTACAGCCACCTGCAAGCCTTTGTCCTTTGTTCAAGCTCTTCTCCCTAGTGCTACCACCTGTAAGTCCCAATGGTCTCTTTCTCTAGAAGAATATAGTCCCTGACTACCCCTCCCTGTCCAACTAGTGCCCCCATCATTTGGATTCCTTACAATGGAGAAGAATTTTAAGGATATGGATTGGGTCTGATGCCATCTAGAAGAGTTAGTAGGTGTGTGGCTCTGGTAAGTTATCTAACTTCTCTAAGCCCCAGTTCCCTCATTTATAAAGTAGGATGAATAATTAACAGTATTTATGGGAAGCATTAAATACGAAAAAGGCCATTATAATGGTAAGTTACATATATACACTTATCATCAATATGTGCCAACAAAAAAGTCCATTCTCTCTGTAAGTCAGAGGCTATCTGGGTATTTTCAACTGTAGAAAAACAAAGATAGCATCTGTAAACTAGGGATTATAGTACCCACATCCTAGGGTTGTGGTAAGGTTTCAGTGACATGATATCAGTAAAGCACCCAGCATGTTCTATTTCAGGAGAATGGAGATTATTGTGTAATTAGTTCAGTATCTTATCCTCAGCAGGCCATAGGACTCTGGAGGGAACAACCTTGTCTGCCTCGTTCACTACACTATCCTGCTGCTAATTGTTGGGTGGAGCACATAACTAACACTAAGAAATAATATCTTTTATTCAATTCATGGAGCAAATTTGAGCATCAGACCTAGGCCAAGGGGCTACAGAAGTGAACAACACAGTCCAAAGTCCCTACCCTCGTGGAGCTCTCAGGCTAGCAAGAGAGACAGACAATAGTACATTAGTAAAAGTCAGCATGGCTGGGCGTGGTGGCTCACGCCTGTAATCCCAGCACTTTGGGAAGCTGATGGGGGTGGATCACCTGAGGGCAGGAGTTCGAGACCAGCCTGGGCAACATGGTGAAAACCCTATCTCTACTAAAAATACAAAAATTAGCCGGGTGTGGTAGCATGCACCTGTAGTCCCAGCTACTCTACTAGGGAGGCTGAGGTAGGAGAACCGCTTGAACCCAGGAGGCAGAGGTTACAGTGAGCCAAGATTGTGCCACTGCACTCTGGAGATCATGGCACTGCACTCCAGCCTAGGCAACAGAGTGAGATTCCATCCATCTCAAAAAAAAAAAAAAAAAAGTTAAAGGCAGCATCCTAGATACAGTAGTACTAAGTGCTAAGAGGAAAAAGTGAAATGGAGAGATAGGAACAGAAAGGGTTGGGAATCGGGATAGGGGTTATAATTTTAGATTAAGTGGTCAGGACCTCACTGAGAAGGTGACATTGGAGGAAAGACCTGAAGGAGTGAGGAGCCAGCCAACCAAATACATGGAAGAAGAGCTTTCCAGGCAGAACAAAAGAGCAAATGCAAAGGCCCTGAGGTGCATCCAAGAAACAGAAAGGAGGCCAGGAGAGCTGGTGCAAGTAAACAATTCATTCAGCAAGTATTTATGTTGCCCTGTTTATTTATTAAATTAACAAATAAATTAGCACAATGCCCGGCAAGTAATCAGCTCTCAGCACATGTGATGCTATTATCAATGTCATTATCACTATTATCTCTGTATCTCTCCCATCACCACCACCATCACCCAGTACCCAGCACAAGACCTGCCACCTAGTAAGAGCCCAGAAGCTGCTTAGTAAACTGAATCTCACTGTCCTGTGTAGGCTGGTGTCCCTAACCATTAACGCTTGGTTATCCTTTGAGGTTTAGCCGCATTGGAAACTATTTCTTTTACATTGGACTTTTTGCTCTAAAAAATCATCAGGTCTTAAAGTGATACCAGAATTGTACATAAATGCAGTAGTATATTTCTTTGGTTTAATTCCTCTACCTTCAAAATGATAGAGAGTCTAGTGTTTGGATTCTGACTTCCAATCAGTCCCCTGGATCCCTTCATTGTATAGGTCCATGACCAGTAGGATCCCTCGAGGGAAGGGCAAGTGCACCAGGCCCAGCATCTCCATGGCTTTGGAGTAACACGCAGGACCCAGCAGCCAGAATGAGGAGCTTGCTGTTTAAAATGCAGATTCACCTCTGAAGGGATTCTGCCAAAAAGAGGGGTAGTTGACAGCGAGGGAACCAGAGCTCACCAGGAAACTTTCAACCACAGTGACACTGCAATAACTCAGTAGACTTAACTAGTATGCTTAAGTCCTCACTTATCACTGTTCATAGGTTCTTGGAAATTGCAACTTTAAGCAAAATGACATATAACAAAACCAATTTGACCATAGGCTAATTGATATAAACAAGAGTTAAGTTTCTACACCCTATTTCTGGCCACAAAAGTATCACCAAACAGGCCAGGCGTGGTGGCTTATCTGAGCCTGTAATCCCAGCAATTTGGGAGGCCAAGGCGGGCAGATTACCTGAGGTCAGGAGTTTGAGACCAGCCCAGCCAACATGATGAAGCCCCATCTCTACTGAAAATACAAAAATTAGCTGAATGTGTTGGCACACGCCTGTAGTTCCCGCTACTTGGGAAGCTAAGGTAGGAGAATTGCTTGAACCAGGGAGGCAGAGGTTGCAGTGAGCCGAGATCATGCCACTGCACTCCAGCCTGGGTGACAGAGCAAGACTCGATCTCAAAAAAGAAAAAAAAGTGTCACCAAACTTCTAAAGACCAAAACACTTCTCATAGTAAACACTAAAATACCTGTGAGCTACACACACATTTAAGAAAGATTAATAAAAACAAGAAAGATAATTATTTACCCAATTATTCCAGTTCAAGGTTGTAGGTGGCAGAAGCCTCTCCCAGAAGCTCAGGGCACAAGACTGGAAACCACCCTGGACAGGATGCTGTTCCGCCACAGGGCACACTCACACCCACACCGATGCCCACACTCACTCTTACTGGGACCATTGAGACATGCCAGTGAAACTGACTTGCACATCTTTGGGAGGAAACCAAAGTACCTAGAGAAAACCCACGCAGACATGGAGAGAGCCTGCAAACTCCATACAAACAGTGGCCCGGCTGGGAATCCACTGTTTTTTTTCTCACCAACTTTATAACAATACCACATTGAATGAGAAGATGTTATTCAAGACCTGCTGTACATGAAGAGATTGAGAGTCACTAAGGAACTCCCTTCTGAGCCTCTGCCAGCTAGGAGATTTCAAGTCTCTTAGAAAGGAAACTCCTTGGTGAGGTAAGATATTCCTGTACTTTTCTCACAGCGAGGAAGTCAGTATTACTATCTAACTTAAGACCCTCTTGATTCAATAAGCCTAGGTCTCCTCGTTCTTTCTTCAAGTGAAAAAAGTGCCATCGGCAGGGCATGGTGGCTCATGCCTGTAATCCCAGCACTTTGGGAGGCTGAGGCGAGTGGATGACCTGAGGTCAGGAGTTCGAGACAAGCCTGGCCAACATGGTGAAACCCCATCTCTACTAAAACTACTAAAAATTAGCCAGGCATGGTGGTGGGAGCCTGTAATCCCAGCTACTGGGGAGGCTGAGGCTGGAGAATCACTTGAACCCAGGAGGCTGAGGTTGCAGTGAGCTGAGATCGTGCCATTGCACTCCAGCGTGGGCCACAAGAGCAAAATTCCATCACACACACACACACACACACACACACACACACACACACACACACACACAAAGCCATCCTCTCTTGATCTATTTCTCTGAGTCCAGTAAAAGCAGAGCAAAAAAGAACCCTCCATTCTCAGGAGGCTTTCAATTCAGCTGCAAATTGTCTCAATGTGTTCATCCTCTGCAGCTCAAGCCCCACCATCACCCAGGGGGGCTTTTGTGATCTGTGTATCAAGCAGAAGGGCTCTTCTTCCACTGTTCCAATGTAACTTCTCATTGTTCCCAAACACACCTCCCTCCCTGCTTATTGGGCAAGCTGGTTGGTCTCTTTCTGTCCCTCTGGTACCTCACCAGTTCCCATCTTCTGGGATGAATGAGCTCTTTCCTCCTCTCCACCCAACTGAATGCCACTCTGAAGAAGAGAAAACTGGCTTTAGAGTGAGAAAGACATTATTCTCATTTTAGAGAAAAATAAAGCTGGGTCAGAGTGTCTTCACGATTAGCCTAAAGTCACACGGCTTGTCCCCATCGAGAGTCAAGGTTTGAGACTATGTGTGTCCGATTTTAAACCTTTCTCCCTTCTTCCAGTCACATTACCTCTTGGTTGGGTGACCTCCAAGGAATGCTGATTAGTACCCAATCCCAAAATAAATATTTGGTGTCAATTTATAATACAAGGAGGCGTGGAAAATTGGTTTAAAATTATTACTGTAGAGAGGCCAGTTCCAAAGTAGTTGTCAAACAGAAGTGATATCAATAAATGTTCGTCAAATCACTGAATGAATATCAATGATACAAAGTTAAGGAGGGTGGATCTTCTGAGAAGGAATGGTATTTTCCATCTTCAAGAAAGGAGATTCTTTGCTCTGTAAACAGATTTGAATGAGGAATTTTCTTTTATAAAAATGACTATGGCTGTGTTATTTTCATAACAGCTGACCTTGGTTCCCAGGCTAAGCCGCCCAGGGGCTAGGATTATCTCTGCAACTGAGCTGAGGTGGCTTGTAGTGGAGCCAAGCTTTGCCTTTGTCAAGCTATGAAGGCAAGGCCTTTGGGAAATTCAAAGCTTCTCTCCATTTCTCTAAGGAAGAAGAGTTCCTCTCCTAAAAAGTACAACCTCTTTGAAGGTTCTGGAAACCTCTGGGATTAAAGGACAGCTTGGATCTCTTTCCACTTATCATCTTGACATGTATTTGCATGTTTTCTCTGGAAATGTCTTACATTAGTTCATCCCAAAGGCAACCATGAGGCAGGCCTGGCATAGGCCAAAGGCTCATTCAAGAGGAAGAAGGCAGAATTCATTTACGCATAAGGTGCTGAGCCAGGTATTTTATACTTGACTTCCCATTGACTCATCACAGCCTATTAAGTAGATATTATTAATTTTGTTCGAGGTGAAAAAAATAAAGAAAAAAAAGCAAGACTCTGAGAGAGGATCTGCAAGCTGGAAAACATAGCCTGAAATCAGTAAAAATAGTATCAAAACCTCTATCTGCTTGAGTCCAAAGTCCATGCTCTTTCAGCTGTGCCCTCAGAGGCTTCCTGAACCCACAACTAGATTCAGCTTGGCATTGCCATCTCTCTCAATCTACTCCCTACTTACCAGACCAGCTATATCTCCCACAATTTCCCACATTAGTTGTGCCCGGGAAGCTTTTAAAAAACAGATGAGTTGGCCAGGCACCGTGGCTCACGCCTCTAATCCCAGCACTTTGGGAGGCCGAAGCAGGCAGAACACGAGGTCAGGAGCTCAAGACCAGCCTGACCAACATGGTGAAACCCCGTCTCTACTAAAAATACAAAAATTAGCCAGGCGTGGTGGTGCGTGCCTGTAATCCCAGCTACTCAGGAGGCTGAGGCAGGAGAATCGCTTATACCCAGGAGGCGGAGCTTGCAGTGAGCCGAGATCACGCCACTGTGCTCCAGCCTGGGCGACAGAGCGAGACTCTGTCTAAAAATAAATAAATAAAATAAAAATAATAATAATAAAATAAATAACAGATGAGTTGGCCAGCAGTGGTGGCTCACACCTGTAATCCCAGCACTTTGGGAATCTGAGGCAGGAGGATCACTTGAGCCCAGAAATTCGAGACCAGCCTGAACAACATGGCAAAACCCTATCTCTACAAGCAATACAAAAAATTAGCTGGGCATGGTGTCTCACACACCTGTAGTCACAGCTACTAGGGAGGCTGAGGTAGGAGAATCACCTGAGCCTGGGAAGTTGAAGCTGCAGTGAACAGTAATCGTGCCACTGTACTCCAGCCTGAGTGTCAGAGTGAGACCCTGTTTCAAAAAGATAAATAAATGAGTTCCAGCTGTACATTAAACCTCCTAATGGTACAGCCCAGGCGTGAGTATGTCTTTAGAGCTCCCTAGTCAACAGGTTTGTCCATCCTTGGTTAAGAATCACTACAATATATGGACCTTTTATTCCAGACAAACTCTGCCTGCATTAATGCCTTGTATGTACCAATTTCCTTGCCATTTCCCTTACCAAATTACCTAAACTGAGCAACTCCAATTGCCCTTCAACAATCCCCATCTCACCTCTCCACTGATCAATGTTCTGCCTATTGTCATCTATTCAAATCAATGAAAAAAGGTACAGTTCAGTAAGTGTTCCATGTTTGGAAAAAATAACCAGTGTAGGCGCTCAGTTCACCCCACACACTATGATAAATTATAAATAAATAATTGCATACAAAGTTTCATGACTAGGAAAATCAGAAATAATGAAAATGAATCATATCTTAAAATTTTGCTGAGGAAATGAAATTTCTAAGCATGGAAGAAAAAGATTGTGTTAAAAGGGGAAAGTAGGCCAGATTCAACCACATAAAAATGTAAAACAACTGTATGGAAGAATAAAAACAGCTTATAGGAAAAATATTCATTGTGAGTATGACAAGCAAGACTTAGTGTATTATTTTCTAAACAGGCCATACAAATAGAGGGTAAGTACTCTAAAGATGGGAATGCTGTCTGCCTTGTTTACTATTATATTTTCTGCATCTATAAATGCTTGGCCTATAACAACAAATGAGTAAATATTTGTTGAATAAAGAGATTTAAAAATAACTTATCCATAAGGTAAATGAACAAAAGATCCAAACATTCACAAAAGAGGAAATACAATTACTTCACATTTAGGAACATATTGCTAACCTCACTTGTGACGTAAGAAATGGAAGTAGGCCGGACATGATGGCTCCCTCATGCCCGTAATCCCAGCACTTTGGGACGCTGAGGTGGGCACATCACTTGAGGCCAGGAATTCAAGACCAGCCTAGCCAACATGGTGAAATCCCATCTCTATGCAAAAAAATACAAAAATTAGCCAGGCATGGTGGCGCATGCCTGTAGTCCCAACTGCTCAGGAGTCTAAGGCAGGAGAATCACTTGAACCTGGGATGCAGACATTGCAGTGAGCAGAGATCACGCTACTGCACTCTACCCTGGGCAACAGAGTGAGACTCCATCAAAAAAAGAAAGGAAGAAAGGAAGGAAGGAAGGAAGGAAGGAAGGAAGGAAGGAAGGAAGGAAGGAAGGAAGGAAGGGAAAAGGAAAGAAAATAAAAGAAAAGGAAAGAGAGAAGTACTTAAAATATCAATAGATTATTATTTTTGCCTGTGAAACTAGCTGAGATCAAACACAATAAAGAAAACTCCTGTAATCCCAGCACTTTGGGAGGCCTGGGTGGGAGAACGGTTTGAGCCCAGGAGTTCAAGGCTATAGTGAGCTATGATCTCACCGCGGCACTCCAGCCTGGGTGACAGAGTGAGACTCTATCCCAAAAAAAAAAGAAAAGAAAACTATAAAATATAATGCCAAAACACAGGTGAAACAGCTTCTTCATGCTGTCCTTGATTCGGCCACTCTGGAGACTAGCAGAAATGGGAATGAGGTTCTGATGGCATTGAGATGGTCACTGTAATGGGAATTAGTGGGTTTTTTTCCTGGCCAGCAACCCTCCCTCCCCACCTCCTGACAGACCACATGATCCTCAGGCAGTGCACCTACCCTCTGACCCCAGGGGAGAGTACACAATTAAAGACTGGCCAACCTGGCACTGGGATTTTTCAAACCAGCACCGAAGCCCTCCTTCTTCTCTGGTTGGGAATTGGTGAGGTTGTAACTCTGGCAGCTGCTGGCATCATGTCTCTTGAAACACAGAGAGAGTGGATCTGTAGTTGGGAAAAATTAGGTTGGTTTGCAGAGAGAACCCTATTGGCCTTTGTTTCCCTGGTTCTCTTCCTTCCTGAGGTCACATTCTGTGTCCCTGATCTTCCCACATGTTGCAGAAGTGAGTGAATCATTTTGCTCTTTTTTACATTTTTCATTTAGTGTGCTAGAGTGGGATTCTCTGGCTTGCAACAGCCTATTGTTAAAATGTTCAGGAATTTTGTAAACTGGTTGTTAAACGGTTGGGAGCTTGAAATCAGCCGTGGTGGAAGTATTTACTGTCAGTCTACTGATGGGAGTTTCCAGCCCATGGAACTCTGCAAACACTAAGCACTACACATCAGGCCTTTTTTTTTTTCTTTTTCTTTTTTTCCTGGCAAGCCAGTTGTTAAACATTTACCAACTTTCCTTAAGGTAACTGGGCTGCAGTTCTGTCACCAACAATCCAGAGTATTTTGGACAATGCAGCCAGAGATCCTGAGAACACCTAAATCCCACCTGAGACTTTCATTATCTCTAGTTTCCACAAATGAAGAAACTTCCTCCAGGCAGTCCCGAAGGGAGGTGACACCCAGAAAGAGTCTTATTGTTAGCTGGGCTTTAGGCCCCAAACCCCAAAGCAGAATTCTGGTGCGTGAAACTGTTCTGCACAGCCAAGGCTAGACACATAAAGGTTCAACTTCTCCCCAGCCTGAATCTTGGGTGGGCCATTTTGCAGAGAAAGATGACACGATGCACATCTATCAGAGCTGTATGTGACGAAGCCACAAAGAGACCTCAGCAGAAAATGCATTTGCCTCTGAGCTTAGCAAGGATCTACCTGGGCAGGAGTCAGACCTGCTTGCTGCATGGGAGAAAAGAGAGCCAAGGAAAGGCCCAGGCTTCCTTTAAGGGTCCATGTTCTGGGTCAGTTTTCATCTGAGAATGCACTCAACAGATTGGCAGAGAAAGGAGACACTGTATCCGTCTCCAGACTTCTTTCTGCCCAGTGACCCCGCCCACGGTAAAGGTAACCCAACAAGCGCCTGGGCCTCTGGTCAATCATATTCCTCCTCTTCCTCTTCCTTCACTTGGAAATGAGGAAAGAAAGAAGGGGCTCAGAGAAGCAATTGGAGATGAAAGCTCCTTCTCCACATGCCTTCAGAATTATTTTGGCAACACTAGGAACATTAAAATTGCCCATACTTCTTCATTTCTGGAAATCATTTCTAAAGAAATAATACAAAATAAAGGAAAACATTTATGCACAGACTGGCTTATTACTGAGCTTTTTAGACTAGGAAAAAAAAACTGGAATCCCCACAAAGGTCTAACAATAGGAGAATGATTCAGTAAATTACAATATATTAACTCAATGTAATGCATTGCAGTCATGAAAAATGTTTTGTAAAGGTTATAATAAGATGGAAAAATTCTTATGCTATCTAAATAAAAATTAGGATTTAAATTTTGTATTCAGAATGACAGGCAACACAAAAAGGAAAGAAAGGCAAACTAGGCATTGACTGAAAACTGGAAAAACATACTCAAAAATGTTAACTGTGGTTTTCTTCTTTGGGTGGTAGAACTATTGATGGTTTTCAGTTCTGCTTTTCTCCATGTTTTGCAAGTGGTGTTCAATAAACTTACATAAAAATGGATACAATTTTACTGAGCATGTACTATGTTCCAGGTCCTATGCTAGGCGCTTTTCATAGATTATTTTGTTTAACTCTCCCAGCAAGCTGGGCACAATGGCACATACCTGTAATCCCAGCTACTTTGGAGGCTGAGGCAGGATGATTACTTGAGACCAGGAGTTTGATGCTGTAGTGCATGATGATCTCACCAGTGAATGGCTACTGCACATTAGCCTGGGCAATAGAGTGAGAAGCCCTCTCTAAAAAAAAAAAAAAAAAAAGTTAATCTCATAGCAACCCTATGAGTTGGGTACTTTTATTATCTCCAGTTTACAAATGAGGCTCAGTGAGTTTAAGTAATTTGGCTAAAATCACACAGCTGATAGGTAGAGGAGCCAGGATTTAACAGCTGATCTGTTTGACTTCAGAACCAAAGCCTACTATCCACCCATCCCTCCCAACAAGAGAAAAAAATAGATAAGCAATTTACATATGACTTCACATATAAAGAATTACATCTTAAAGAAAAAATAAACTTAAGCAGTAGATCCATCCTTCAAGGCTAGTTCTTAGGTGAGAACTTCTGCTCCCCTCCCTAAACTCTTGTGCTACTGTTTGTTCCCTTCATTCATTCTTACATTGTCCTATGTTGTTGGCTCTCTTTTCTTATATATAGGATTTAGGCTATCAAATAACCAGAAAGCCTGAGGGTTTCCCAACTGACTGAATGGAACCTCTGTTGGCCAGGGGGATCCCAAAGAAACCTGAAAAACTAGTTGAGGCCATGACAAGAAGGTGGAGTCAGACATGCCTGCTGTACCCTCCTCCCTTTGGAGTTTAGGCCCAACCAACCAGCATTAACATTAAAATAGAGATCATAAGACTGATCTCTTTGTAGGAACAAGATACCCAACAAACTCAACAAACTCTTTGTAGAAACAAGATACCCAGCTCCAACCTGACTCTGGTATAGATAGCATCACATGACAGATAGCAGGCCCTGAAGGAAATGAAAGTATTTTACCCCACAATATATTCCTTGTCATATTTTGGAATGGCCCTGAGAAGCAATCTCCAGTAGGAGAAATTTGCATTCTGCAGAGAATCTCCTTCCCTTACTAGTTCTTTACTTGAGAATCTGACACCTTGTAAGGTCTAATAAGAGACATTTATCATCTGTTATTTCTGAAACCTGTTACTTAGAGGTTTCATCTACATGACAAGAATTTGGCTTCCACCACTCCTCTTATCTTAACGCAAGCATTTCTTTATGCCAACTTCAACTCTTCAGGCATAGCTTAATTCTTTCAACCAATTGCCAATCAGAAAATCTTTAATCTATCTATGATCTGGAAGTCACCCCACTTTCAAGATCTTCAAGATCTCCTGCCTTTCCAGGCTCAACCAATGTATACCTTACATATATTGATTTATGGCTTTGCCTGTAACTTCTGTCTCTCTAAAAATGTATAAAACCTAGCTGTAACCCAACCATCTTTGGCACATATTCTCAGGATCTCCTGAGGCAGTGTCATGGGCCATGGGCCTCATATATGGATCAGAATAAACCTCTTCAAATATTTTACGATGTCTGGCTTTTTTCATCAACAGTGGGAAGGACATCTTCCCCTCACTGTATTCTTTCTACATTTTTTTACCCACTTTCCTTCCTGTTGTATACTAGATGTCAGCTGCAGTCTCACTACATCATACATAAAATGAGGTAGAAACTTACAAATTCATGTCCTAGGGGGATGTTTAAATGCCTTACCCAAGATTTCCCCCAAATACCCCAGGAGTTTGCTTTCTTAGGTTTATTTTGTTATAGCCTCTTCTGCCTCCAACTCCTAATATTCTACCAAGCTACTTCATTCATGAAACGTCTCACCTTTCTGTCTCTGACCTAGATGAAAACTCAACCCCTTCTTTGGTTTCTATGGAAAGCCCACGCTTACAAAGTAATTCAAATGTGCAGAATTTACTGAAGTTATTGGAGGCCCAAGGAGAGGTTTACTCTGCTGAAATTCAAAGAACTTCAACATGAACTTTGACACATCCTTGTAAAAACGAAATGAAACAAAATAAAACTCTTTGGCCACCAGGCCCTGAAGATGTATTATGGCTGCTTTGCTCTATGTAGTGTCTCACTGGATCCCCACTGACCCTCCCTCCCCATGGTCTGCTATACTTGAACTCCAAATTCTTTCCACTCATGCAAGCCCCAACCTCTAGACTCAGCTCCTAATGCTCCCAGGTGCCCAGTTGAATAAAAAGACTTTTTATTGATGCAGAACATACTCTTCTTACAAGGCAGCTGTTTGTGGATAGCAAACATTTTTTATCCTTTTCTGTTATATTTAAATATATAAACTTTATTGAGCATTTGCTTTGTGCCAGATGCTAGTCATATAGAAAAGTGAAAAACACGCAAGCAACAATCCTTAAGAACTTAAACCTTAAGTTCCTTAGGAACTCGCAGCTTATGGAACAAGCAACCCTCATGCCAGGTCATTGATGCTATAATAGAGACAGGGGCAAATAACCATGGGGCTCAAGGGGATGGGACAGCCTGTAGATTGGGACCCCTTAGAAATTCAAGGGCCTGACATGCAGCTGTCTTGATTTCCTTTCTTTAGCCATGTGTTCAGCTGGTGTTCCTCATGTCTCCCTTTCAAAAGCTTCATTTTGGGTGTAGCTGCTGATGAAGGATTCTTCTCGGCTCCTTTGCCGGACTAGAAGCAAGGGGCACCCCGTCTACTCAGCCCACCACGCTCAGCCCCTTGCAGGAAGAAGCACATGAGTGAGTGAGTGTGGGGTTCAGCCAGCCACTTTGGGCCCCAACACAGGAGCAAGCTCTGTGTGGGGCCTGTGCCCAGACCAGGCATGTCACCCCAAGCAGAATGTGGTGGTGGTGCCCAGGCTGGGATGCCTGCAACCCCAAAGCCCCAGAGTGGGTGTTAGTGGGATAACTAGCTCTTTTAATTATGCCATCCACAGCCTGACAGATGGTGGCATGTTAGCAGCTCAGTCGGCCCCTGGCCCCATCTCATGGGGTGGCTGCCCTCCGCCAGTGAGGGCAAAGGGCCACTGTGACCGCCTTTCTGGGTACCTGCACTTGGTGGGTCCTGAGCTCTTGTCTAGCATCCAAGAAAAACGAGGTCACGCTGACAATTGAAGGGTAATGACAGTGGAGAATTTTACTGAGCAACAAAAACAGCTCTCAGCAGAGAGAGAGCTGGAGAGGGGATGAGAAGATCAGGTTATCTTCCCCGAAGTCAAGTCATCTCTTCCCCAAAGTCAGGTTGTCTCTGTCATTGTGGCTGAATCTGGGGTTTTTATAAGCACAGGATGGGGGTGAGACAGGCCGTAGGTAGTACTGGAAAAGGCAACATTTGATTGGTTAAAAGGCATTATTCAGAAAGAACCAATTGGGAAAGAGCAGACAAACAGGAATAGAAGTTCTCACTCTGGGCCATGGGTTTCAGGCTGTTTTTTTGGCTTGAAGGTGAGGTTTCACTGGGGACCCACCCCTGTCCCCCTAGAATTTCTCTGCCTCCTGCCCCTGTTACTGCCATGATTCTTCCACTGCATTATGTAATATACAGCATTTATGAATGACACTATCCCAAATAACACTAACTTGACAATAACTCCAATTTGAAACGTGTAAAACAGTAGCTCTGTACTACCTCTGAACCATCCTGCAGGGTACCATGAGCATCTGCAAGATCATTTGGTGGCTTGAGCAACAGAGGATACTGAGGGTTCTACAAACAAAGCCAATATGTGCTAAGATGCTCAAAAAGTCCATTTCAACCTAAGTTTCCTGTACCTGTTTTTTGTTTGTTTGTTTGTTTGTTTTGTTTCCTCAAAACCAAATGCAAACCAGAGCTTTTCTTTCAGAGTCTTTAAAATAAATGCGGTAAGGGAGAGATCTCTGTTATCACAAAGGATGTTGCCTGCCTTGACAATGGTTTCAACAGTTCCTTTACAAAATACTGTGACTGTGCTGTATTTCACCAACTAGCTTGAATTTTGAGCATGCAGCAATTTGGTTGCCAAGACAATCAAACTGTCTTGTCATAGAAGCTCTAATATTTGTAGAGTACATACTACATGCTAGTTGTTGCGCTGACTGGTTAAATATAATATCAATTTAAACCTCAAAATGAACCTATGCAGTAAATGATATGTCAGATTTCTAAAAGAAGAAAATGGAAGAAGCTCTTGCATTTTCTAGAATTATATATAAATAGAACCATTCAATGTGTACTATTTTTGGCCTTGCTTCTTGATGATTTCAAAAATGAATTTGCCGAAGATTGCACAGCTGATAAGTAAAAGAGCTGGAATTTGAAGCCAGGTTCATTTGAGTCTAAACTCATGATATCTCTCAAACGTAATAATCTATGGAAATAAAAATTGCATTGGTTTTGAGGTTATTTCTAATAATTTGAAACCAGATGTTAAAATCAAATGTTTTATCTTTTAATGATATAATCAAGATTTGCCTTCACCTTAGCATAATATACTGCTAGTAAGTTTAAAGTTCAAATCATAGTTATTGATGTCCTCTGGGTTGAGATATTTTAAATTGATGTTTTTAAATATAAAAGAGACATATGCTCATTGTAAAAATGGTATAACTTTATGGAAGTATAAAGTAAAATGTAAATGTCAATCGCCAACAAAAATTTGAATAGACACTTAACCAAAGAAGATCTATGGATGGCAAATAAGCATATGAAAAACTGTACATCATCATCAGTCATTAAAGAAATAAAAATTTCCCATTGGAAGACCTAAAATTTAAAAGTCTGATCATGCCAGATATTGGCAAGTATATAGGAAAACTGGAATACTCACATACAGCTGCTGGGATGTAAAATGGTAAAACTGCTTTGGAAAACAGTTTGGCAGCTTCTTACAAAATTAAACATATACCTGCCATATGACCTAGCCATTCCACTCTTAGGTACATATTTACACGATAAATGAAAACTTGTGCAAATACAAAGACTGGAACACAAATGTTCAGAGAAGCATTATTCATAATAGCCCCAAGCCCTCAACAATCCAAATGTCTATCAGCAGATAAATGGATAAGCAAATTGTGATACAGCCATACAATGTAATGCTATTTAGCAACTAAAATGAATTAATTATTTATACCCTTAACGATGTGGATGAACCTCAAATTAATATTGCTGAATGAAAGACACAAGGCCAAAAATAGTACATACTGAATGATCCTATTTATATACAACTCTAGAAAATGCAAACTGTTAGTGACAGAAAGCAGACCAGCCGTTGCCTGGGGATGGAGGACAGAAAAGGATGATAGGGAGGGTTTTCAAGGGCAGTAAAGACACCTTTGGGGGTGATGGATATATTCATTATTGTGATTGTGGCAATGGCTTCACAGGTGTATACATTTGTCAAAATGTATTAAACTGCACACTTTAAATATATCCAGCATACTGTATGTCAACTATATTTTGACAAAATTCAACACACACACACACACACACACACACACACACACACACACTGCAAAGGACTAAACGCTTATGTTCTCCGAAAATGCATATGTTGAATTCCTAACCCCCTAGGTGATATTTGGAGTTGGGACCTTTGGGAAATAATTAGGTCAAGAGGATGGAGTCCTCATGAGTGGGATTAGTGCTCTTATAAAAGAGACTCATTAGCCCTTCTGCTATGTGAGGACACGACAAGCAGGTGCCCTCTATGAACCAGGAAGTTGCCCTCACTGGTTGCCAAATCTTGGACTTCTCAGCCTCCAGAACTGTGACAAATAAGCTTCTAGCATTTATAAGTCACTAATTCTCTGGTATTTTATTCTAGTAGCCCAAACAGACCAAGACAAATACACACACACACACACACACACACACACACTCAATAGCTCCAAAATGCTCTCCAAAAGTTACCACTGATATCAATGTTATGATCATCTTTCTAGACATTTACGCAACAGGGTCATAATGTACACAGTATTTTATAACTTGCTTTTTTTCACTTGGGCTTGTTTTCATGTGTATAGGTACAGATCTACCTCGCTGGAGCCTGGGAATTCAGTGTGTGAATGCTTTGTGATATTTAGTGGGTCCTCTATTTGTGGACATTTAGGTAGCCTCTTGTTTGTGCTTCACTACAGATCTTCCCAGAGTTATGAACACCCAACTTATGGATCAGTCCCATGCTGGCGCTTTCTCCTACCCTATCCTTCCTCCTTACCCCAGCAGCCTGCAACCGAGCTGTCCTGGCCTACTTGCTCCACCTGGTGGTCAATGTGAGATATTACCTAGGTTTAGTATTTTTCTCCCTAGAATCTCCTGGTCTCTAGCTTGCCCTTCTCAAATCCATCTTGTCCCTGGCAGCCAGAGTGATCTTTCTAAATACACATCTGATCTTCTCACTCTCATGATGAAAACGCGTCACGTAAAACAAACATAGACCTCTAAGCAGCGTATACAAAGCAGGAATACTTTGACCCTTCCCCACCTCTCCAGCCTCAATTTTCTCCTCCTAGCACTTTGTACCCTAGCAATACATAACCAATTGTAGTTCGTTAAACACACAGTGCTGCTTCCCACATCCATATATTTGTACCTGTTGTTTTCTTTTCTTTAGATTTTTCTGGTAAAAACCGGGAAACCTGCCACACAAATTGTAAAAGAGCTGTAACACTGCCACCTGCTATTTTCTCTCCCTGGAGTATCACTCTGCCCACTCCCATTCCATGTTTGCCAGGCAAACTCCTATTCAGCTTTTAGAACCTCTAATACCAAACCCATAACGTTTGATTATAATTATCTGTTTATATGTTTGTCTCCTGTGCTAAACTGGCTGCCTCCCTGAACCCCATCACTAAGCTTGAGGACCAGAACTGTCTCTTGGTCATTATCCTCTCTCCAGCGTCTTCCACAGTGCCCAGAACATAGTAAAGTAAGGTTTAATAGGCAGATATTGAAAGAAAAAGAACTAACTACATCCACAGTCTCAAGGGAGTGGCACTGCATGCTTCTTTTTTCCATGTGTGTAGGGCCCGCCAGAGTTAGGAATGCTGTGGTCAAGGCACAAAGTTCAGGGGCTGAGACCAGTCAAAGGAGCCACACACTCTATATTTTTTTTTTTTTTAGACGGAGTTTCACTCTTGTTGTTGCCCAGGCTGGAGTGCAATGGCGTGATCTTGGCTCACCACAACCTCTGCCTCCCAGGTTCAAGCGATTCTCCTGCCTCAGCCTCCAGAGTAGCTAGGATTACAGGCATGTGCCACTACGCCGGCTACTTTTGTATTTTCAGTAGAGACGGGGTTTTTCCATATTGGTCAGGCTGGTCTTGAACGCCCGACCTCAGGTGATCTGCCCACCTCGGTCTCCCAAAGTGCTGGGATTACAGGTGTGAGCCACCGTGCCCAGCCAGGAACCATACACTCTTTAATCTTGATCAAATACATTGCCAAGTAACATCCACCACTTGGGCAAACATGAAGGTCATTTGAACCATCCTGAACCTGGTATTCCTCAATTAGTGGTTAGGGAACAAATGACAAAGGGGTTTGGTTTGCAGCTTACAGTCTTGTTCCTTTGGGGGCCATAAGGAAATTGTTCCAATAAATGGAGAGTTTCCTTTTATCGAATTCCCCAGGGGAGAAATTGTAGGATCATGGTGACCCTCCTTTTTCCTCATTTGGAATCCAAGGGAAGATGTTTCACCGTTTTACTCTTTCATTCAACAAACATTCATTAAGTGTCAGGCACTTTTCTAGACACTTGGGATCCATTAGTGAACAAAACAATGATCCCTGCACTCATGGAGCTTAATTCTAGTGAGAAGAAACAATACAGCACTAATAAACAGAATAAGTAAATACATGGCATCATATGCTAGAAGACAAGTGTTAGGAAAAAAAGACAACGTCAAGCAGGTTAGGGGGCTCTGTCTATAAAGAGATGCACATAAAAATATTCAAGCAAGCAGAATCCCAGTTGAACTTCCCGGTTGAATCCTGCACTTCCGGTTATGTGAGGTGATTTCCTCACTGTGGAAGCCAGTTTAGATGGGATTTCTGTTCCTTGAAGCTGAAAGTACCCCGACTAAACTGAGAGAGCCACCTTGGCATGCCTTCCTTAAGAGCAGTCTTTGTCATCCAGTCATCCCATCTGTTCCCTTGGCAAGGAAAAATAATTACAAGGAGATGCCAGAGTCTTAGTTTCCATTTGAGGGTTTTCCTGAGAGACTCTAATGACACTATGTTCTTTGTCACATACCCGTCAATTGTTTCCACTCCAGCTAATCTCATTCTCATTGTCAAGCATGAGAGTCAGAAAGCTGCACCTCAAAGTGTACCCCCAGGATGTGATTCAAAAGGATCAACATGCAACTGCTGTTCAAGGGCATGCTCTGTCCACAGGGACAAGACCACCTGCACAACCCCAGCTCAACCACCCTCATCTCCAGCCTGAATCGCTGCCACATCTTTCCAACTGGTCTCCTCACAGCAGCCAGGGTGATTCTTTTAAAAGAGTTATCACGTCCTGTCATTTCCCTCCAATCATTTCCTGTCACTTACAGATACCACATGATCTGGCCCTGGGTTAGCTCCAGCTTCTCCTGCTAAACTTCTTCCTTACTCGCCGTGCTTCAGCGACACTTGCCCCTGCTGGTTCCTTTAGGATGCCAGTTTCTTCTATTCCAGCCTTTGCACCTGCCATTCCTGCTACCTAGAACATTCTTTCCCCAGACATCTACAGGCTAACGCCCTCGCTTTGTTTAGATTTCTGCTCAAATGTAACTTCAGCGTTGCAGCCTTACCTGACCAAGCTACCTAAAAAAATAGGCCCCCAAGCCCCTCTCTGTTGTCATAGTATTTGTCATACATGAAATTATCACGTGGATCAATTTCTTGGTTTCTGTGCTGCCTGCCTACCCTACTAAAATGTGAGCTCCCTGAGGACAAGGACTTTTCCTGTGTTGATCGCTCTTGGGTTCTCCAGATTTAAGCACTGCTTGGCACCTAGTAGGTGCTCAATAAATATTTTCTGAATGAATTAATGACAATCTGACTGACTCTACCTCACTCCATGGCCTAGCAAGAACATTCACACACAGACACACACCCTTTTAAAGCCTCTTCTTCCTTTTCTCTGCTCCTCTAATTCTCATATCTTTGGGAAAGCCTTGCTTCCATCTAATCTTTTCAGTCCCCTGATTTAAATATGTGTGTGTGTGTGTGTATATATATGTTTATATATAATATATAATATATTTATGTATATTTTATTTTATTATATATATTTTTATAGTATATATTTTATATATAATATATTATATATTTATATATTATATATACACACTATATATATATACACACATATATGTAATTTTTCACAAAGCCATGTCTGATTAATAATCTGATAACTGCCAAAGTTCTTGGGCTAGGCACTAACAGAGCTGTCTCCAGGAGGCTAAACTATGTTAGAACTGATTAAGGAAGACATCACGATGCTCCAAGCATAAGCAAACAGGAGTGTGTACAGGGTCAGGGAGAGGACTTGCCTCCCACTTCTGCACTGAGCCCAGCACAAGTTTTGGAAGCTATGGAAGTATCCAGAGATTGTCTGCCATGACTCTTGGCTGTCCTATGACTCATAGTGGCAAAGGTGTCTAAGCATCTCTATGCACAGCAAACTTGCACATGCGAGAATCCGAGTAAGAGAGGACAAACAAGGTTAATGGCATGCAGTGTTTGTAAACTCAGAGACATGCATGAGTGCTCAGAACTAACTGCGGGATGGTTTAAAGAAGACTGATTTCCAGCAATACAGCTGGTATGCACTCATGCCAGCATAATTTGAATACAAAAAGGAAGTATGACCTCATTTTCTACTCACAAGGTTGTGTGGACTGAGACCAGGAGTAAAACATGAGTTGAAAATCTGAGTTAGATGTAAAAATGAACCAGGTAAATTAATTATCCAAATCATGGATGGGGTCAGTCTTTAGTAAATTTACTTCCAAATTCTCCAACTATGTTCTTATTTTTCTTTCCTTCAGTTTGCTTTTCCCCCCAAACATCAACATGCTGAAGAAGTTCTTTAGAAAAACTATATTCACTGTTTTTCAGGTTTGTTTAATTACTGGCATTGTATCATTTTTATTTTTCATTGCAACTACTGGGTATTTCTTTTTTTTTTTTTTTTTTTTTTTGAGACGGAGTCTCATTCTGTCGCCCAGGCTGGAAGGCAGCGGCACGATCTCAGCTCACTGCAACCTCCGCCTCCCAGGTTCAAACGATTCTTTTGCCTCAGCCTCCCGAGTAGCTGGGATTACAGGCACGCACCACCATGCCTGGATAATTTTTGTATTTTTAGTAGAGATGGGGTTTCACTATGTTGGGCAGGCTGGTGTCGAACTCCTGACCTCATGATCCACCTGCTTCAGCCTCCCAAAGTGCTGGGATTACAGGCATGAGCCACCACGCCCAGCTTAACTATTTGGTATTTCAAAGACATTATTGTTTGAATCGTGTTTTATGAGCCACCTAAGGAACTAAGTTTCCTATGTGCAACTAGGTATTCTTGCCAAGAATCCCTGATAATTACTGGGACGTCGTTTGTTTATAAATCATACATTGGGCCGGGCACGATGGCTCACGCCTGTGATCTCAACACTGGGAGGCTGAGGTGGGCGGATCACTTGAGCCCAGGAGTTCGACACCAGCCCAGCCAACATGGTGAAATCCTGTCTCTACTAAAAATACAAAAATTAGCCGGGAATGGTGGCAGGCATCTGTAATTACGGCTACTCGGGAGACTGAGGCAGGAGAATCGCTTGAACCTGGGAGGCAGAGATTGTAGGGAGCCAAGATCATGCCACTACACTCTAGCCTGGGCAGCAAAGGGAGACGCCATCTCAAAAAAAAAAAAAAATCATAAATTGCTCAACAGTGGGTTGCTTTTTTAAGTGCTGATATCGACTATACACAAAATGATCTTGATTCATCTGCTTGCTGTGGCCCAGAAATTTCTGCTTTTGCAGAAGAGAAAATAAGACAGGTAAGGGGCTAGGAAGGGTGGCTGAGAATGAGGCTACAACCTGTGACCCTTCACAGGTCTGTTTAAAACAATAGCATCGATCTTCTCCAGAAAAGTGGCTGTTGGTGGGAAGGTAGCCATAACAAAGACTATTAATTCTGACCTGTGGCTTCTTGTGGTTTAAGAGCATTTTATGCTCTTAGAGCATTTGGAGACCATTTCTTCGAACTGTTCCAACCTGCCTCAAACCAAATATTACCTGATTAATAAAGAAATAGCAAATTAGTCAAATGTGCATTGCGGGGGGTATGTGTGTTGGGAGGTAGGTTTCTTCCTTTAACTGACTTTCTTTGAAGACCTACTAGGCCAAATCACTGCTGGAAGAACTAAAGGTTGGGCTGGGGGGTGGTTACAGAGGTGAGTGAAATTTGGTCCCTGCCTTCCAGACACTAAAAATCTAAAGGAGGAACAGACATGAATAGAAATAAATAAACTCAAAAAGGATGTTCTCAGTAGCACTTAAGGTCACTTTCACACCTAAGATTTTATTATCCTATTCTATTTATCCATTCAACAAACATGTATTCAGGTCACCCAGGGGAAATTGAAACAGAGGTCTGTGGGGAGTAGAGAAGGGCATAATTACTTCCAAAGGTGGAGCCGTGGAAGGTTATGATACAGGTTGCGTGGTAGCATCTGAGCTGAATCTTAAATGGCAAGTAGAAATTTGGGAGATAGATAGATTTATGGGGTGAAAGATACCACGAGAAAAGAGTAGTGTGTAAGTAAAACCAGGACCCCAAATTTAGGTATCAATAAGTGTTTTAGCATTCCTAAAGTGTGACAAATAATGGTGGGGTTTTGTGGTATGTAGTCTTTCCTAATCTGTGGCGGATACATTCCAAGACCCCTAATGGATGCCTGAAACCATGGATAGCACCAAACCCTATACAGACTATGTTTTTTCCTGTACATACATACCTATGATAAAGTTTAATTTATAAATAAGGCACAGTAAAAGATTGACAACAATAACTAGTAATCAAATAGAATAATTATAACAATATGTGAGGATCACTACTCTTGTGCTTTGGGGCCATTATTAAGTAAAATAAAGGTTACTTGAACGCAAGTACTGCAATACTGCCACAGTCAATCTAATGGGTTACTGAGTGACTCACATGTAGTGTACACAGCATGGATATGCTAGACAAAGGGATGATTCATGTTCTGGTCGGGTTGGAGCAAGATGGTGCGAGATTTCATCATGCTCCGCAGAATGGCACACAATTTAAAACTTATGAATTGTTTATTTCTGGAATTTTCCATTTAATAGTTTCAGACTGCAGTAGACAGCAAGTAACTGAAAACTTGTAAAGCGAAACCACAGATAAGGGGGAACCACTGTAGTTTTAAAGCATGTCTGCAAATTATTTGACACTTCCTACAAAAGGTAAAGTCTAATGCCCCTCCCTTCGAATATGAGCCGACTCTAATGACAGGCTTCTAATTAAGAGAACGTAGTGGAAATGACACTTCACGACTTCTGAAGCCAGGGTAGAAAAGGTGATACAACTTCTACCTGGCATGCTCTCATAACATGTGCTTTGGGAACCCATGTGTGAGAATTCCAGCTACCCTGAAGCTACTGGGCTGCAGAGACTACGTGGAAAGGCCACATAGCGAGATGGAGAGATGCCTCAGAGGCCCAGCTACTGGAGTCTTCCCAGCATCAACCACCACCACAAGTGTGGAGATTTTCCAGTGACTCTTACCCTCCACTTTCAAGTCTTCTAGCTCAGGTCCCAGACATTGTGGAGCAGAGATAAGCCTTCCCTGCTGAATCCTGTTCAAATTCCTGATACACAAGAATCTGTGAGCATAATGAAAGGTTGTTTTGTGCCACTAAGTTTAGGGACTAATTTGTTGCACAATCATAATAACTAGAGAAAGCTTGCTAGAAGATAAGGCAGAAAGAATTGGTTGCTTCCCAATCAATGAAGGCCTTGAAGTTTGAGTTTTACTTGGGAGTAATGGGGAGCCACTGATGGTTTTTGAGTAGGTATGTGACATGACACATGATGAGAGGAGGAAGAGAGCAAGATATGGAGTCCATGATTCAGGGAAGTGGTATGGAAGCAGAAACATTGGTCTCTGTGGCTTTCTCTCATTTCCTTGAGAAATCCTGGGAAATATGAACACAGAAGCATGGTGGGCAGGAATATCTAAGATCTACCAATGTATAAAACCACTGCTTCAGGACCTGAATATTACACCAAAAGCTAGTTTTCTCTTTTCTTCCTCTCTCTCTCTCCCTTTTTTTTTTTTTTTTTAGATTGAGTCTTGCTCTGTTGCGCAGGCCGAAGTGCAGTGGCACGATCTTGGCTCACTGCAGCCTCCACCTCCCGGGTTCAAGTGATTCTCCTACCTCAGCTTCCCAAGTATCTGGGGTTGCAGGCACCAGCCACCATGCCCAGCTAATTTTTTTGTAGTTTTAATGGAGACAGGGTTTCACTATGTTGGCCAGGCTGGTCTCAAACTCCTGACCTTAAGTGATCTGCTTGCCTTGGCCTCCCGAAGTGTTGGGATTACAGGCGTGAGACACCGCACCTGGCCTTTCTTTCCCCTCGTTTTCAATGGGATTAAGAAAAAACTAGATTGGCGAGACTTATACAAAGAGAAATCAACTAAATAATGTGAAATGTATCATCCTTCTTGCTCTTTAAGTCTGGCTTTTCCCCGCTAGGTACACACTGCCATTTCTCACCTCTTTGAGTTTTGTCATTCTGTCCCCTTACCCAGAACACTCTGACTCCCTTTCTTCTTCTAGCTAACTCACCCTTCAAGACTCAGCCTTGGGGTAGCTCATTCGTTTATTTATTTACAAAATATTTATGAGACCCAAATTTTGTACCAGACACCATACCAGGCACTAGAAAGACAGCCATGAAGAAGATTCCCTATCTGCACAGAGGCCAGTGGGAGGAAGAGATGTAACCAGATATATAAATGAAACAGTGATGGTATCAATTTTATTGGTACAATTTTGTCCAGGGCACCCAGGTGCGGTGGCTCACCTCTGTAATCCAAGCACTTTTAAAGGCTTGGGGCAGGAGAATCACTTGAGCTCAGCAGTTCGAGACCAGCCTGGGCAACAAAGCAAGACCCTGTCTCTACAAAAATAAAATAAAATAAATTAGCTGGACACAGTGGCATGTACCTGTAGTCCCAGCTACTCAAGAGTCCAAGGCCGGAGGATATCTTGAGTCCAAGAGTTCAAGATTGCAGTGAGCTATGATCGTGCCACTGCATTCCAGCCTGGGTGACAGAGCAAGACCCTGTCACACACAAAAAATGATCTGGAGTCCCAAGAAAGTGAGTGAAGATCCATCCATCACTTCCCTCCTATTTCACTGGCCAGAATCCAGTAAATCCGGTAGTATGTCAATATCTAACCATAAGAGAGGCTGTGTGACCAGCAGGTAAAGGAAGTAGATAAGTCACTCTCTGGCACATAGTCTACATATGTTCATTTCATTTTACTTTCACAGGATTCCCAATTAGTTAGGTCTGATCATTCTCATTTTATAGACAAGATAATTCAGACTTTGAAAGGTTAAGCAGCTTGCCTAAAATCCTTCAGCATTTAGATAGTAGTGCTGCAATTCAAACAGAAGGTTGATTTTTTTAAATAAATTTACCCTCTTTCCACTGCCTGTATGCTATTTTTCCCAACCCTGCTACTATTCCCCAAAAGAAATGTTTATGTTGTTATGTGTCTTTGTAAATAATTATACAGTCATGCATCTCATAACTGTTTCAGTCAATAGTGGACAGTATATTTGATGGTGGTCCCATAAGATTACAGTGCAGCTGCCCTAAATACATGTACCATAATTTATCTTTTACACCATATTTTTTCTACTTTTTCTATGTTTAGATATGTTTAGACACACAAATATTTGCCATAGTGTTACTACAATTTCCTGCAATATTCAGTATGGTAACGTGCTGTACAGGTTTGTAGCCTAGAAGCAATAGATTAGACCATATTGCCTAGGTGTGTAGTAGGCTATGCCACCTGGGTTTGCGCAAGCACACTCTGTGATGTTTGCACAAGGACCTAATGATGCCTTTCTCAGAGTGTATCCTGATCATTAAGCAACCATGACTGTAATTGTTTGAAACACTGCTTAATCACCGTACTTTGCAAAATTCTGGGTAGTCCTAAATGATTCTTCATCTTTCTTGGTTTGCCTGGAGTTTGTTTCAGCTTATCGCGTCTCCAGAAAAACTATGTAGATTTTCCTCAAGAATCTCTGCGGTCATATAGCTTTTGATTTTCTTTAAAGGGACAGAGAGATCCCTTTGCAATTTAAGCAGAGAGAAGGGAATATATTTTCTTCTTAATTTTCACCATTAGCTCTCTGACCCCTCTGACTACCTTGTCTATTTCCTAGTTTTCAGGCAAAGCAGAAAGAAAGAAAAAAGGAAAAAGGAAGTTATAGTCAAAGTTCGTCAGAGTTAATTTCCCTCCTAATCAGTGATTGTCCCTGCCAACTAACTTCCCGCACTCCCAGCCAGTATTTAGAAGTGTGTCTGTAACATCCTCTTACCAATCAGTATATACAGCACTGAGAAACTACTATGTCACAGGCACCGTGCAAAAGAACATAGATTAATTTAAAGATGGATATAGGCCCAGCACTGTGGCTCACACCTGTAATCCCAGCACTTTGGGAGGCCAAGGTGGGAGGATCACCTGAGGTCAGGAGTTCGAGACCAGCCTGGCCAATGTAGTGAAACCCCACCTGTACTAAAAATACAAAAAATTAGCCAGGTGTGGTTTGGGCGCCTGTAATCACAGCTACTCTGGAGGCTGAGGCAGGAGAATCACTTGAACCCGGGAAGTGGAGGTTGCAGTGAGCTGAGATCGTGCCACTGCACTCTAGCCTGGGCACAACAGAGCGAGACTCCGTCTCAAATTAAAAAAAAAAAAAAGAATAAATAAAAAATAAAGAAACAAAGATGGATATAAAGAGTTATTGTCTGAAAAAGGTTTTGGGGCAAACACGAGCAAGCATTGCTCACTGCAGGCTCCAATGCACAGGCAGAACTATCTCCTATTCTCATCACCCATGACCAAGAGGTGCATTTGGGTTAGGGCATAGCTGCATGTGCCTCAGAGCTGTACTCCAGAAGAGGAACTCCCATACCTGTATTTTCCCCTTTTATGGAGCAAGTATGAGAACGACCTTGCCCAAAAGAGACATCGTGGTCTCAGCCATCAGGTAGTCTGAGAATAAGAGGCAGCTATTGAGGGGAGTGTTGGTAAACACTACCTGCCCAACATCTGGAGACATTAGGTGCTCAGAAGAAGTTTAATTTTTGCACAACCCCTCCTGCTAAAAGGAAAAAAAAAAAACCCTGAAACCCTTGTTAGTCCAAAGTCAGGCAATTTGAGCCTCTGAGTTCAGCCTTTAGACAGTTGAATTGCTTGTATTCATGAGTAGAAGACATTCCTTGTGCCCAAGGAACAGTCTGAAGTGAGTGACTTTCATGTCCTCCAATAATTACAGGATATGTGTGATACATGCTGCACATTTAAAAGATTTCCTGAAGTCTGCTTTTTTGCATCTAGTCATGCATAGCAGATTTCATGGGTGAAAGCAATGCTTAGGGCCCTACTTTTCTTCATGGAGATGGCAAAAATGCTTAAAGAGCTAGGTGAATCATGTAAATGAATGAAGTAGGCTACATATAAGAGGGGTGGGCTTGTGGCATTCAAATTCAAAGTCCACCTGTGGGCTGAAAGCCACTCATTGCAATGCCCTCTACATCAAGCTTATGGTTCAGCTTTGGACTCCTGAAGAAATGGCGCAGAACCATCTATGCAGATTTAGAAAGTGAATTGAGTTCCTCACCTCATTTGGCAAGAATGGTGAATTTCCCACAGTTCGCATGTACCTGTGGTTCCAAAGTGAGCTATCTGCTGCCATTTTTGAAAATTATAAAAGCAACACTGAAGCAGTTTAAACCAATCCAGATTTTTAGCTAACTAGTTCCAATTTTCTTCCTTATCAGTTAAGCTCATTTCAGCCTCATTTTTCAACAATGAATTTGACCTAAATACTGATTTAGGGGCCTGAGTCTGTTTTGTTGAGATCACTTGAGAACTTCTTGTACGTGTATCTGCTTGGCTACTCCTTTCTCTAGGAAGCCTCCCTGGGGATCGTCAGTTCTGGATTACATGCTCCTTCTATGTGGCCCCTTGGATTGACTTCTATTTGTCAAGGTATAATTTTCAACAAATTAAAAACATGACTTATATGAAATAGAACAAACACAGGCTTAAAAAATTATTTATTTCATCAATTAAAGAGTTAGCCAGTAAAAAGGTAAAGTTGGTTTAAGGAATATTTGAGAAATAGGGGTTTATATATCCCATCAAGAAATGCATTTTTTAAAATCTTACAATAAGATTACTAGGTTAGATATAAAATTGGTTAATGTCTTATAAGGTAATAAATAGTAAGTTTTATCTTTTCTATAGAACAGAAAAGATTTTACTTGTATTAGAAATGGACAAGAATAATTTGCATTGTTACCAATTTTTTGGTGTTTTGTTTTGTTTGGGGTTTTGGTTTTCGGTTTTTTGACACAGGGTCTCTGTCACCCAGGCTAAACTGAGGTGCCATGATGATAGCTGACTGTAGCCTCGAACTCCTGGGCTCAAGGGACTCTCCCACTTTAGCTTCCTGATTAGCTGGGACTACAGCCACATGCCACCATGCCCAGCTAATTTTTGTATTTTTTTTGTAGATACAGGATCTCTCTATGTTGCCCAGGCTGGTCGCCAACTCCTAGCCTCAAGCAACCTGTCCATCTTGGCCTCCCAAAGTGTTGGGATGACAGGCGTGAGCCACTACACTGGGCCCTTGTTATCAGTTTTTGATAAAGTAACATCTGCCTTTACAAAGTTCTGAAATATCTGAACCAATAACGAGTAGTAAGTCCAACAAAGGTACACAGTGCTAGATAATGCATGAATCCTTGCACGAGTCTGCTACCACACTGCACTACACAGCACCCTACTAAAAGGACATCCAGTAATCCCTTTTGCCTATTTCCAAGTCTTTGGATAACGTTTGGATAATTATCCAAGTTTTTGGATCATTGTTCTTAACACAATATAAAGTTATATTATTTTCCTGCATGGATCTGACTTACTGGCCTAATGAGTG
This sequence comes from Gorilla gorilla gorilla, assembly GCF_029281585.2. Lineage (NCBI taxonomy): Eukaryota > Metazoa > Chordata > Mammalia > Primates > Hominidae > Gorilla > Gorilla gorilla. The sequence goes on from NC_073234.2 coordinate 121,714,621, forward strand.
GAGAATAGTAATCCTCACATTGATATATAAATACTGGGTGATGTGTTAGGCTCATTTGTGAGGTAAATAAATGGCTCCTGTACCACCAACTTATTAGATTCAAATTTGCTCCTTGGCAGAATTTTAAATTATCACATGTCACAGACCTTTAAGTTGCCCAGGACCTGTCAAAACTGTAAATATTAAATCATTAAAATAATAAGAGTATAATAATAGTAGTTACAGTTTACTGATCCATACAATGTCGCTGGCACTCTGCTCAACTCTTCATATACATTATTTCTTTTAATTCTCCCACAGGTTATGGAGTATTTGTTCTAGTCAAAGTTCTTAGTGGCAAATAATACACCTTAGTCTGACTAGACCAGAAGGGTCTTCGTAGCTCATGGAACTGAGACCAGAGGGTCTTCTTGGTAGCTCATGGAATTAGCTATTGAGTGACTCTAACATATTTTAGACTGAAGAACCAAGCTTGGGAAAGAACTAAAGGAAGCCAGGCATAGCTAAGAACATGCTAAGGATGCCATAGCTGGTGTCATCAGCATTGGGCACCACCACTGTAGCTCTGTGAATCACCCCTATCTACCTGCGGTGGTCAGCATCTGATAGAACATGCGTAGGTCCCATGCCCATGCTACAGCCACCAGGGTCTGGGAAGACAGAATGCCTTTCCAGCTCCAGTAGTAAAGTATTAATGGGATTAGCATATCATCCCCTCTCTGGCTTCTATAATAAATGATAACAATTCAAATACCATTTGGAAAGCTGGATCACCAAAATGACAAATGGCCCCCACAACATTATTATCCCCATTTTATACCTGTGAGGATAAGGACATATGTATAATGAGTGGTGGAACTTGTGGTGGTGGAACAGGTCAACCCTCTGGTCTGTCTGAACCCAAAGCCCACCCTCTTTCCACCATACCACATTTCCTCATTATATACAATTATTCTGTACCTCAGTTGATTAATTCTTTGAAAATCTTGATCTACGTAATGCTTGTAACTTTTAAAAAGTCATTTTTTTAAATGTCCACATATAATCACAGAGGTCCTCCTTTAAATAAAGAATTCAGCTTCAGCATTAAAATTAAATTTATTTGTATAATTATGTTACACCAAGCATTTTTTTTTTTTTTTTAGACTGAGTTTCACTCTGCCACCCAGGCAAAAGTGTAGTGGCGCGATCTTGGCTCACTGCAGCCTCTGCCTCCTGGGTTCAAGTGATTCTCCTGCCTCAGCCTCCCAAATAGCTGGGACTACAGGAGTGCGCCACCACGCCCAGCTAATTTTTTGTATTTTTAATAGAGACGGGGTTTCACCGTGCTGACCAGGCTGGTCTTGAACTCCTGACCTCAGATGATCCGCCCACCTCGGCCTCCCAAAATGCTGGGATTACAGGAATGAGCCACTGCGCCTGGCCTATACTGAGCTTTGTGGGAATTTACTGATAATGTACATGCAGATGTACATGTAACATAAACAATGGCATGGCTTGGGATCCCTCTGAGGGAATTGGCCAGAAATGTTTCATGTGTGCGTGTGTGCGTGTGAATATATATCTATGTAAACAGCTTCATATTTTTGTATAAAGCTGCATTCCATTCTTGCTTTCTAGAAGGCACAGCCACCCCAGTATCTGGTCCAGGCACCCTTCTAGAGTAATGGAATGTGATTATAAATACTTTGGGCACTTAGTTGGTACAGAGCTGGTATGCTTGTTGATATGTTGTTATGGAAATTAGATAATTATGCCAATAGGTAATACTTTGCATGTGACACCGCACGTGTATATGTGTGTATTTGCGGAGAGAAGCCATGAAGTGAGTTCTTCTGGTTTCTATTCTTGACCTGCCAACTGAGTGAGTCACTGCTGAGTATCCCTTTAGTCAACATAAACCCTTAGTGCCCTAGTATATGACCTTCCTCTAGAATGCCCAGGAACTCAGGTAAAAGCTACTATTCAGGCATTTGAATGTTCAGGGCTCTCAATTTTTTTGTCTTCAAAATGTACGGCTGGGTGTGGTGGTTCATGCCTGTAATCCCAGCACTTTGGGAGGCCAAGGGGTGGATCACTTGAGGTCAGGAGTTTGAGACCAGCCTGGCCAACATGGTGAAACCCCATCTCTACTAAAAATACAAAATATTAGCCAGGCGTGATGGCACACATCTGTGATTCCAGCTACTCAGGAGGCTAAGGCAAAAGAATCGCTTGAGCTCGGGAGGCAGAGGTTGCAGTGAGCCGAGATCATTCCACTGAACTCCAATCTGGCTGACAGAGTGAGACTCTGTCTCAAAAAAAAGAAACAACAAAAAAAAGGTAGTATAATTATTAAAGTCCCATATAACTTTGAGAAAGGACATTTGTCCAGTTTATCATCAACGAAAGGGAAGGTTTTAGAGGTCAGAGTTTGGGGCAAAAACATGTTTAAAATGAAAGCAAACTCCATGCACTTTGGCTATCGAAGAATAGGGCTTGAGGAGAAGAACTTAAAAAGTAAGGATCAATATTCCCCCACCCAGCATTAATAATTTTGACATATCATAGTGAGGGACTTTTTGCATATCTATTCTTTCATATATTTTATATGAAAAGCTCCATTTGTTGTCATGGCTTTCTTAAATATGAATAAAAAAGAGATGGGAAATTTGCTTATTGTGCAGTATCAATAGGCTATCTTCACTAAGGTATATTCAGGAGGACATACAATAATAAGAATAGTTGCATTGTATGGCAGTGTGAAATAGACTAGTAATATATGAATGACATTCTCATTGTAAAAAAAAAAAGCTGCTTGAATGTGTATGGAATAAACCAGGAACTAACTTGCCTAAATAGCCTTCTAAACAGTTGAGTTTCTTTTTAGTCCATTTCTATATATTTCATATACACACAATGCATACGTACTGTCTCTAGTGTAAGCTCTCTCTAGCATAAATCGTGTCACCCCATAATCAGTGTTCTGTAACTGATGTTTTCATGTTGAATCGTGTACCTAAAAAGTCACATTTCTTAATCCTTCCTTTATGTTTTCTGGAGATTGCATCTTATTTTAGTAGCTCTTCCTCATGCCCATTTGACAATTTCATTTGATTTTAAAACTGAGGGCCTAAGTGTTCATCCACGAACACTTTAGAAAAGCAATCATTTAGAAAATGGTTGATTGCCTGCTGGCCTGGAGATGGGCTAAAGAGAGTGACTGGCTTGGTCAGAGGTCTGAGCCATCACCTGTTTGGCCTCCCATAGGTGCTCCTTTGAGCTTCAACTCTCTTTGGCCCCTCCCACTTCCTGCCCCAAAGTTGTCTTCACTGCTGGTTCTCACTCTCTTTCTGCTTCCCAGGGGACAACAGTGGTGCCCAGGTAAGAGGAAGGGGCCCAGGGTGGGGTGTAGGGAGCACTAAGAATATTTGTCTTTTTAGTATGTGACAGGGTCAGGGACTGGGCAGTGCCTAAATGTGAAGGTACAGGCAATTGAAATGAGACATAACTGTTCATTTTTTTACTAATTCAGTTCAGTGGAGTCAAAAGAAAACTGGTTTTGGTGCTTTCGAAAATTGTTCAAGCATCAATTAATAGTCAAAACTGGTCAATTATCTAAATCTACCTTATCTTCCAAATCACAGGATATAGAACAAAAAAAAATTGCCTAAAAGGTGTGGTTAATTTTTTTTAATAGACCTTATTTTTAGAGCTCACAGTAAAATTGAGTAGGAGGTATGCAGTTAATTTTTGAACATTCAGGGCCTAATTCTCTAGTTGGTGTATTAGCCAAATTCATTTTCTTCTTTTTGCTTTCTATTGTATTTTCCCCCTCACTGATTTTTGGCCCTTTCTGTAGCACCTGAAGATAGACAGGGGAGAGAAAAGAAGTGGGATTCCTTTTAAAAAAATTTTTTTTAATTTAATTTTTAGTTTAAATTTTTTTTTGAGACCAAGTCTCGCTCTGTTGCCCAGGCTGGAGTGCAGTGGTGAAATCTCAGCTCACTGCAACCTCCACCTCCCAGGTTCAAGCAATTCTCCTGCCTCAGCCTCCCAAGTAGCTGGGATTACAGGTGTGTGCCACCATGCCCAACTAATTTTTTGTATTTTTAGTAGAGATGAGGTTTTGCCATGTTGGTCAGGCTGGTCTCAAACTCCTGACCTCAAGTTATCCACCTGCCTCGGCCTCCCAAACTGCTGGGATTACAGGTGTGAACCACCATGCCCGTCCATTTTTTTTTGTGAGACCAGGTTTCACTCTTGTTGCCCAGGCCGGAGTGCAATGGTGCAATCTTGGCTCACTGCAACCTCTGCCTCCTGGGTTCAAGTGATTCTCCTGCCTCAGCCTCCCAAGTAGTTGGGATTAGAGGTATGCGCCACCATGCCTGGCTAATTTTTTGTATTTAGTAGAGACAGGGTTTCACTATGTTGGTCAGGCTGGTCTCGAACTCATGACTTCAGGTGATCCACCCACCTCAGCCTCCCAAAGTGCTGAGATTACAGGCGTGAGCCACTATGCCCAGCCCATTTTTTTGTTTTTTGTTTTTGTTTTTTTCAATTACAATGGAGTCACATCTTACAGGAGGGGTTAGGCTCTTAAGGAAGACCATGAGGTCAAAGTGCAATGAAAATTACTCTTGAAAATTTTTTAATGAGCCATAAGACCTGGGATACACCAAGGTTTTGTTGTTTTTGTTTGTTTGGGGCTATTTCTTTTCTTCCAGCATTGAAACAGACATAAGTTTCTTCAAGTGAGCTCCGGTTGAAATAATTGATTGGCACTTAGGGGCAGGAAGATAAGCACCTTTAACCACTAGACTCATATTCTGTGTGGGGAGATCAGGACCAGTTACATAATTTGCCAGGTCCAGTGCAAAATGAAAATGCAAGGCCCCCTTTCAAAAAGCACAGTATTAAGAATCTCAACACAACAGCAGCAATGTATTAAACCAAGCACAGGGCTCTTCCAAGGGTGGGGCCTTGTGCAACTGCCCAGACTGCATGAACATGAAGCCAGCCGTGGGAAAGAAGCTTGGAACACAATGAGAAGCTCAGAAACTCAGATAAACACAGGAAGAGAAGCCTCACAACTCCCATAGAGAGAAATAGGGGACAAGATCACTGGAAGTATTTAAATTATTCTCTTGTGTTCCTCATATTCTGTCCTAGATGAGTCCCGTATAGCTAAATTTGCATTACATTAAATCAGCACAATATGCAACTCCACTAGAAAAGTTATAAGGCTGAGAGGTTGCAAATCCAACTGTAATTACATTTTTAGATTTTTGTCAGTGATTTATTATAATTTAAAACTCAGATTTCAGATGTGTAAAAAGAAAACGAGTATTTCTATTTCTTCATCGAACAAAAATTTTGATCTGCCCTTAGTCTTTTGCCAAGAGTGATAGACCACATTTAGTCTACCGTGTAATTTACAGAGAGAAAACAAACTGTATTACTGTGAGTTCTCTAAGTGGTTCAAAAAAGGTAAGTTAGAAAAACTACAGGTGTAATAATATGTCTTCTTCAAATAAAATGCTAATTATTTTACTTCTAAAGAGGTTGCCTTTTCAGATTTTGTTGTTTTTTTTTTTCCTCAGAAAGCCATAAACATAACCTGAGCAGGGAAGATTTTGTGTTATGACTGTCTGAGCCCTCTGAGCAACAATGTGATACAAGGCTCATTTTTGAGGGAACTGCCTTATATTTTACAGCACTCCATTTTTTCAGAGTGTTGTTTTTGTTTTGTTTTGTTTTGAGATGGAGTCTCGCTCTGTCACCCAGGCTGGAGTAAAGTGGCGTGATCTTGGCTCACTGCAACCTCCACCTCCCGGGTTCAAGCGATTCTCCTGCCTCAGCTTCCAGAGTAGCTGGGATTACAGGTGCGTGTCACCACGCCCAGCTAATTTTTTTGTATTTTTAGTAGAGACGGGGTTTCACCGTGTTAGCCAGGATGGTCTCGATCTCCTGACCTTGTGATCCACCTGCCTCGGCCTCCCAAAGTGCTTGGATTACAGTCATGAGCCACCGCGCCTGGCCCAAAGTGCTTTTATACACAAGTCAGGCCAAGGGCAGTTGGTCAGGTAATTCACAGAAGGGTTTTCAGATAGCAAGTTATTTAACATTAAAGTAACAGAAGATAGTATTTCCAGCATCTTTTCTTATCTCAGCTTGGTTCTCTGATGTTACCCCTGCCACTTCCACATCAAGGTTTGTACCAGCACATGTTGAAACTTGCTTCGACAAAAGCTGCTTCCTGGTGGCTTTGAGAGCTACATATCTGAACTTTAAAAGAAGTGTCATGCCTAGGATCAGGCAGCTGGTCACTCCAGTATAAAGGACAACTACCCTGACTCATGGTCACCTGCTCCAACTTATGTCATAGCACAAAACAATACTTAAATCCTTACAAAGCTAACAAAGGAAGTAATGTTGCCATGTGTCATTGTCACAGAATTACCAGAAGTTTGGGGGATTTGGGTGTTCATCTTTCTATTGTGGAGTTTTTAGGGTGGTGATGGCAGTTGTGTGGTGGTTGTCATTTGGCAGGAATTGAAATTGGAGGCTTCTGTCATCCTGATTACTTATCCAACGAATGACACAAATAAGAGCATGTTTGTAGGGAAGAACTCAGGTAGGGACAGCACCTTCTATTTAATCTCTTAACCTGTATTATTAGGTTGTATATTTTAGGAGAAGAGACGAAAGTGGCAAAAGGAGGCACAGATACAAATTTATACAGATCACCAGCTAAGTTTGGCCACAGTGGTTTGCCAAAGAGTTTCAATAACTAATACTTAGAGTGCTTACTGTGCACCCTGCTAAGCACTTCACATGCTTTATTTCACTTTATCCTCAAAATAACCCAAGGAAATAGCTATCATTGTTATCCCCAGAGACCAAGATCTCATGGATAGTGAATGTCAGAGCCAGGATTGGAACCATAGAGGAGTCTGTGTTGTAACCACTGAACAACTGACTTTCTACCCTGCTTTAAAATGTTGCCTGTTGTTTGTTGTTGTTGTTTTTGAACGGTGGTGGCCAATCTGCCTCCACAATCCAGACATAATTTCGGCACTAAACAGAAATACTTTAGTCTATACAAACTTCATGTAAGTAGTTCCTGCATGAAACTATTTCCCAAGCAATACAGCACCGATTTACACCTGGCAGAAGGCATAGTTTTGATGTGAACAGTTGGGGGAAGCTTGTTTCTCTACACCCTCAAGCACGCCCACAGCAGGAGCTGAGCAGCAGGCCAGACGGCACAGAGCCCTCCTGGGACTGGTTATTTACATTAACCAAGGTGGAAACTTCTCCCGGAGATAGGTGCTGCCAAGAACCCTAGAGGAAGTAAGACGCTTTATCTTTTGCACGCACACCAAGTCTTCAGAGGGCCTGGATGGGTGTGACTCCAAGGAGCTAATCGTCCCGTGCAGGTGCAAATCTGGACCCGTGTTTATGTGGAGGTGTAGACGCAACTGGAGATGACGCGGTTAGTGGCTGACGTGCGTGGGAAAGCCCACCAGCAGCGTTGTTGGTTGGGTTGTCTCTGTAAGTGTGGACAGTGTTGTTGGTGGGCACCCAGTTCCGATTGCCCCGTCTAGACAGGGGTGTGCGGGCACTCAATGTTCCACGCGCGGCCAGGAGCTCGCAGTGTGGTCCACGCCAGTGCGCCTGGAAGCCCAGGGGATCTGTCCGGCACTCCACTGGAGGCTTGGCCCGCGGCTTCGCCCACCTCTCCAGAGCCCCGCTCCCCCCGCTCCCCCCGCTCCCCCCGCTCCCCCCGCTCCCCCCGCTCCCCCCGCTCCCCCCGCTCCCCCCGCTCCCCCCGCTCCCCCGCTCCCCCGCTCCCCCGCTCGGCCCCGCCCCCAGTGCCCTGGCAGGCCCCGCCCCCAACGCCGGGCGCTCCCGTCGGCTCGGCGGCCTCAGTTCCGTAAACACTTTTCACCCCGCCCCCGGCAGCCCGGACCGCACCACTCGCCGCGCGGGGGAACCGTGCCCTCTCGCATCCGAAACACCCTCCCATCCGAGCCGTCCTCGGCCTCTCTGGTTCAAACTGACGAAGACTGTTTCTCTAATAGGTTCAGTCTGTGAGCGCTCGGCTTTCGGAGACTGAAGGGCCCTGGATCCCCTTGCCCCGTCGCGCCGTCGTCCCCCCGCTATCCGGTTTTGTGATGGCCGCGCCGTGGCTGCCTCCCTGGAGTCCCTCAGGGCCCTTTAAATACCGTGTTTGGGGGGACGCTGGGGCTGGGGGGGTTTGTTGGGCTGGTGAGTTTTCGAGGTGATTGTGCTGTGCTCGGTGAGGGGACGCCCAGAGAGCCCTGACCCGGGGTCACTCCGTCGCCGTTCTCCTCTTGTCTACGTGCTGGACCCGGTGCGTATCCATCACGGGGGAGGCGTTGCCGGCTCGGAGGTGACCGGCCAGGTCCAACGGAGGGGACACCGCTGCAGCCCGAAGGCTCCCCTGCCCTATCTCGGAACTCCATCCTGGGACGGCGGGGTCAGGGGCCATCAAGCTCGGCTCCTAGTTCATGTCTTCCCACTCCGCGTCCCTTTGTTTGACCTCGAACTGCCGTCCCGCATGGGAGCAAGGAGCGGGGAGCGGGGCACCGAGTGGCCGCCCCGCGTGTCGGGGTGGACACGGACTTCGGGCCTCGGAGGCCGCTTCGCCGCTGTTTAAATCCTGCTGGACAGGTACCAGCGGCATCCCGCCATCAGGGGCCCAGGGCACCCCCTTCCCCCACACTCCTCGGCCGGGCTGGAGTAGGGAACTGAGCCAGGGTAGAGACCGGGCGGGCCCGGCAGCGTGTGTTTGGGATTTGTTGCCGTGGTTTCCCCGGCACTCTGCCTCCGCCGTCCCCTCCCCCAAGGGTTTGTTTTGACAGGAAACCTGGTGCTGCTGGAGGGGAGGGGCGGCCAGAGGACGTGGGCGAGGTCGTGCAGACTGCTGCTGCCGTCCCCTTGCCGGGACCTTTGGTTAAGGGGAAGAGGTGGAGAAATGCCGATTGGGCCTGGGCTCGAACGCTGAACCCTCAGGTGTTGCTTGTGCTTCCCAAAGCTGCTACTGTAGGTGGCACCACTCGGGGTAATAGCAATGATTTGAGGTGGCACATGGATGAACATAGTGACTTGTTTTCGTTACTATTAAGAAAATCTGTTCCATTAAGTAAGCAGTTTCACAATGATAGAGTTTCCTTTTAAAATAAATATATTTAAATGCAAAAATCTAGTCGAGATAGAGACGCGGTTACTAAATTATAGTACAGGTAAGGAGGGAGACGTAGAAATAGTCATGAAGAGTGGCACTCAAACGACTTAAGTTTGTGAAATCTTAGATGGTTGTCCTGCTACCTTAACTGTGAAGAAACTGGACAAGTTGTCCTTGTCCCCAGTGGGTGTCTCAGCACCCATGGTCACCAGCCCAGTCAGGGACTTTGCTCTTCTTACCTGCCAACGGATAATGAGTTTATCTCAGTGGTTCCCACTTGAGGAGGCTCCCTGCCGTGGTCCTTTTCCTCTCTTCTCTAGGGATTTCATGCATCACCCTGACAGCCAGTGGAAGTTGCCTGATTTGAAGAGGCCCAGGGCCGAAGATACCCAGTCATGTGTGGAAGCAGCTTCAATGCCATTTTGTGAGAGGTTGAGGGCCCCAGAGGGGGAAGCACAGGTATTAAAACAAAACAGACCAGCAAGTGTGGGAGGAGTGCTTTCAAATGTGAAAAGTGCCAGGAATCCTTCTCCCTGATGCTGTAATGCCACGTGTAATGTGAACATCTGCTTTGTAGACAGTGACTGGCTTGTTGGCTTTTATCTAGCTCTTTGTTGGTTCTAACTTGATGAAGACCAGTATTGTCTAGATGAATGGTGTGGGCCCCCTATCCCTCTGCTCTATGGTTTTTGCTTTGCTGTGGATGAATAACTTTAGCGCTGCTATTTAAGACTGATTCTAAAGCAGCATTTTGCAGAAGATGGAAATTTTTCACATCATCTGCAATTTTTTTCTTTAGAGCCCAGACTTAGTCCTCTGACTCCCTTCCCTTTACTACACATATTTGAAGGCTTGTCCTTGCAGCCGGCCTCGATCTGGTGTTGAAGGATGGTACACACTAGAAGTTTCTTGAAATTTCTTTTTTGCGTGAGCTAACCTTAACTGGATGGGTTCAATTCCTCAAGGCCCTGCTGGGTAATCTGAATATTTCACTCCAAAATGTTTATGACTGTAAGCAGTTAACCTTTTTGCTAATATGTGGGGTTTAACTAGGGATTTTGCGGTGCATAAAGAATGGCTCCCTCCTAGAGGATTTTCTATCACTGTAGCGGGGTGGTGGAGAATTGTTTTGGGTGACGTACTCCTTCAGTGATGCCCTTCACAGAATAGCACTTCAGCAGCCATACCAGGAAAAGATCAGCTTGCTACCACATGTGCAAGTGTCCACATGGTGATGGGTAGATGGATTTGGCAGAGTGGGAGTGGAAAGAATGAGCAGCACACCAAATTTTCTCCAGCCAAACTGGAGTGGTAGAGAGCATGGGTTTTAGGGATCCGCTTCCTGGATTTGAGTTGTGCCTCTACACTGCTGTGAACCCTTGGGCAAGTAACGCAATCTCTCTGGGCCTCAGGATCTTATTATAAAATGGGGATAATACTGATACATTAGCTAACAAGGTTATAATGAGGATTCAAGGAGATAAAATATATAGAGAACTTATCATAGAACAGTTATTGAGTGCTTATTACTACCTCAATAATAAGCACTCAATTACTGTTAGCTGTAATTGTTGTTATTTGCTACACCTGAGTTTCTTTAAGCTCCTGGAACTGTGGGTCTTTGCTAGTTTGAATTTTTGGTGCCTTGCAAATGCACTGAAGTAGGCACTGGGAATTGGAGAGGAGAGTCATCGCTTCCACCAGCAGCTTAAAATCTAGTGGGAGACAGATATGCACACAAGTGTAGTACTGTAAGTGACTGCGTAATGGGAATATGAGTAATGTGAGTGAGGCAGAAAAGAAGGAAAACTCAAGGTGTCTTATGAATAGGAGTGTGGCGTAATTAGTTCATGCAGCTGTACTCACTGAGCTCCTGCTCTAGCCCTAGCGGTGTTCTAAGCTCTAGCTGGCTCATTAGATGCAGTGAGTGTAGCTATCAGGGAAGGTTACCTCGTAGTTGGTGACATTAAATTTCAAATCTGAATGACAATAGGGAGCCAACCACAAGGAGATCAGGGAGAGGAACATTTCAGGGGGAGAGAATAGCAGGTATGAGTGCCCCGAAATAGGAAGTTTGGCATGTCTGAGGAACCCAAAGAAGATCATGAAGGGTTAGTGGGAGAACACTGCAGAATAAGGTGGGCAGAGTTAAGATCACAGAGGGTTGTAAACCATGGCCCAGAGACTTAGGAAAAGGGAACCCACCTAGGGATGAACTCTTAAAAAGGATTATCTATTTTGCCTTTTCTGGAGGGCTCTGGCCTATTTCCTGTTTTATTCTTTAGGCACTGTTCAAGAAGGACATCAGGACAAGTTTGACTGTCTAGAAGAGTTCTTGTAATAGAGTGGTATTTAAGCTATCACAGCAGTGGGCACAATCAAAATTTCAAAACTGCAAGAGGTTGGACTGTTCTGAATTTGAATCTTGAAGTTTCAGTTCAGCCTGTCATCTTCTCTTTTAACCTTCTATTTGGAAATACTTTCAAACTTACAGATAAAGTCGTGAGAATATTATAAGGAATACCATGTTGCCTACCTTTTTCTCAGATTCACCTATTAACATTTTGCTCTATGTGCTTTATTATTTTTTCTCTCTTTCATTTGAATCATTTGAGAAAAAGTTGTATATGTCATGGCCCTTTATTCCTAAATACAAAACCACAGTACATTTCAACTTCAGTATATTTAACATTGGATAACAGACAGTAGATTCAAATATTGTTAACAGTGCTATTGATAGACTGATACTGTCCTTTACAGCATTTTTGCTTCAGTATAGGATCCACTCTAGGATCACCTATTGCACTCAGTTATCAAGTGTTTTTTTTTTTCATCTGGAACATATTATCAACCTTTCTTTGTTTTTTATGACATTACATTTTCGGAACTTGTAACTTCTTTTAATAAGAATAAAATAATAGTTGACATCCGTCAGGCACTTACTAGGAGCTTAAGTACTTGACAGATACTATTTCAGTTAATCTTCACAACACTTCTACAAGGTGGATACTATTATTGTCCCATTTTACAAATGGTAAGTTCTCTGTTTCTAGTCAGTAAATAATCAAGAGGAGCCGGGATCGAGAACCCAGTCCACCTAGCTCCAGAGACAATGTTCTTACGGCTTCAGTGACATGTATTATCATCAGTGTATCTTTGCAATTCTGAACCAGTGCAGAACTATTTGCAGATAGAGTTGCTGCAGAAAGGAAATCAGGAAGTAAAGCTGCACACAAGCTGAGGAATCACAAGCAAATTAAAAACCAATCTCCTCTCTATCTGTAGTGAAATACAGCACTAGCCCCTTCAAGCCCTTGTACCCATTCACACCTCTTAAATGTCAGTAGTCTTACTACCATTCATTTATTCAACAATAAATATTTGAATAAATATTTGAATGCTTGCTGCATTCCAGTGATTGGTCTCAGAAGAAATGACATTATATTTATTATCACAAAGTGATGGAATAATACAATCAAAAATGTGAGTATGACAGTACTTTTCTTTGAATAGTGACCTGGTATCATGTTGGAGGCTTTGCTTGGAGTCATCTTCAGTCTTTTCTGTTGACTTTACCTTTGACCAGAGATTAAATCCTCCAGGTATGATGAGATGTGATGTTTCTGAAAAGTTGTTTGATTTACTTGTGAGTTGCAGTGGCGAAGGTTAGGTAGATCTAAGTTTGCATAAGGAGTATTACCTTTCTTAAATATACAGCCTGGTTTCATTATCATCAGTCTAAGGGATAATCCAAAATAGTTTTTAAAGCAATCTAAATATCCTCGGTGGCTTTTGAATCAAGTAGGTTTGTCCCCAGGTGACTTACTTGGAAACTCAAGACCGAGAAAGGTAAGAGCAGGTATGAAGGAACTTGCGGAAGACCATTCACACAGTGATGGGCCATTCGCTTTTGGTTTTTGTCTGTCAAACAAGTGCCAAGAGTTCTGTTCTATGTTAACTACCAGCCTTGTTTGTCTGTTGAAGAATACGGTGTTATCCTGACATAAAACTGTTCTTCCCTCCAGAGTGTTTAATTCCTGAGGCAATGATATTAACAAAAAAAAGCAAATAATAGAAAACATTTGTATATTGTTTACTGTGTCAATGACTGTTCCAAACACGCTGCATGTATTGGGTACCTGAAATCTCACACCAACCCTATGAGTTAGGTATTCTTAGTAAGCCTATATGAGGAAACAGACAACTTTTTAATAGAGTAGTAATGGGCATTTTGGCTTCAAATACAGGTTTCTGTTTGGATACACTAAGGCCCAGTTGTAATGTGGAGGCTTCTACCCACTAAACAAGAGTTTCTAAACATTTTGAAGCTTTTAAATTTTCCATTGCAGCCCCTGTGCCAGGAACTCTACCTCCAGTGAATTGCTGGAAGAAAGTGTAGTTTCACATTGTTAAGCATGACTGCCATAAGCACATTTAATTTCTCAGAACTTCTAGTGATGCCTCATGGAACTCTGGGTTTGGAGCATCATATATTCCTTGCTGAGAGAACCTTATGACTGGCCCAACCTCTCAGAAAAATGTGCATAAAGTCACACGGCACATTAATGATGAACCCAGGCCACAAACCCTGGACTCCTGACTCCCAATTATTTTAATCTTTGCACTTTTCTGCCTTGTTAAACACAATTAAGAAACCTACCAAGTGTGCTATCCAGCTAAAGTAGAAAAATGAAATGGACAGTTAAAACTATTAAGCTAGTTAATAAATTCTCATGGCTGGAAGCTCTTATTCACTTTCACTTGGAAAAACAGCCAGAGCTCATTTGAGGGCAACCGTAGTAGAGAAGAATTAAGAGCAGAGCATGCATAGCACAGCAGTTACATTACAGGGGAATAACTGGGGGAAAAAATGACTTAAAGTGGAAACAAACTTTAAGATATTCAAATAAGAGCATGACAAGGACCTGAGAATTTTGAGGTTTAAATCTAATAAGATAGGCTTAAGCAGTAGATTCTCTGCTCTAAGGCTTGGGCTTTGGCAGTACCAGGCTGGTTAACTTGTCATGATATCAGGTTGCAAATGTTCTGGTTGAAGCTGTACCAAATGAGATTCAGGGATTCTGATTTAGCTGACACTGAATGAATACTTGTCATATACTTGGCGCTGGTCGTGGACAAGACACAAACTCTGCTTTATTAAGGAGATTCAGAAGTAGCCATGGGAAGAAAGTAACAAGGAACTAATGTACAAGGAACTAAGCGCTGTCATGGAGATACAGGAGACGCGCTGCAGACATACCAAGAGGAGTGCTATTCACTTTGGCTAGAAGCAAGGCTTCCTGGAGAAGGTAGCATTTGCAAGAAATGCCATCAGTGGGACATCAAATGTTGGCAAAGAGAGGAAGCAAACTAGAGGGGAGGGTGAACATTGCATTTAGGATTTGGGGTTTGGTGGCAGTGAAAGGTTTGAAGTAGCCCCTTTTCTTCTGTCTTCTCTCGCCTTCCCCTGAGCAGATTGGAGTTTAAGCTCAGGTAGAATTTAGTCTTCATGAGTTAGAGGAGTCTGTTTCACCACTGAGGATGCAAGGGCTCAAGACTCTTATAGCCAGTGTTCATGGCTTTGGGATTCTGGGATAAGGTGAGTGTCTCCACTCCACTCCTTGCCCTTCAGCCTGCACAAGTGGACTCTAGTGGTTTTCTGCTTGCAAAAGTGGTGGGCTCAGCAGGGATACATTTCTGTGGCAGGATTGAAGACTGTTGTTTAGGTGAGGCAAGGCGCAAATGACCTTAGACCTTTCACCCTTATTAGATCCCTCTCAGACTCATCCTTGTCCCCATCACCATCCAAGGAATTAAAAAAATTACTCTTTTTCTCTCAACAAAGGCTAGTGCCCCTTCTCCCACTCTGCTAATCCTGAGCCTGCCTCTCCTTTCTTGCGTTTTCTCAACAATGCCTTATTCCCCCTTTTCCCATCTAGTAGCATTCAGTACACAGTTTTAGGTAACTGGACTTGAGAACCACAAGAATAGGGCATTGTCTTTGGTTGGTTACTTTCCCCAGTGCTCAGTGCTCAGTAGGCACTTGTTGAATATTAATGGAATCATTGAAGAAACTGCAGGCATTTTCAGACATACTATACATAGTTGTGGTTTCACATTCTGGCCGCTTTAAAAGCACTGCATCCCTCATTGCATGGGCTGGTTTAGGTTTAAAAGGATTCAGTGAACTCTTCCTCTCATTATTGTCAATCCAGGATTTGAGGTGCCTTTCTCCTTGAGCCCGGGTTTCCCCTTCAGTGTCAGGTGATACCATATTCACATCAAGGTCAGCTCCCTCATGGGCCTGGCTGGTGCTCCTGGGCCCAAGGCCTGGTCATCGTGTGTGCCTGTGATCTGCTTTCTGGGTAGTGTCCAAACCTGACGGCCCTTCCCTGCGAAGGATTCTCATGTCCCAGAAACACTGGATATAGACACCAAGGGACTGGTTTTATCGTGTAGTAAATCCCCTTATCCCTCTGAGTCTGTTCCCCTACTTGTGAGTCAGGATCCTACATGCTTGTGCATTCATAGGGTTGTGATGGGTACTTTGTAAATTGTCAAATCCTAACCATATATCAGGTCTTAATCTTCATATCACAGCAGTTCACGTGGAAATGGAGGGGGAAGAAGCTAAAGACTTGCCAGCCAGAGGTTTCATGCGGTCTTCCCCATTCCCCAGGAGGTTCACAGAAAGCATAAAGAGGCTGATTTCACAGCTATTTTATCTGAAACAAAGCAATAAGAGCAATAATAGCAGCTAACATTTGAGTACTGTGCCAAGCTCTTTAAGATGAATTCTATTCAATCTTCTGGCAACCCTATGAGAGGTTAGTCTTTCAGTCCAGTTTCACTATGAGGTAGGTAGTTAAGTGACCTCCCCAAGGTCTCATGGCAAAAGGCAGAACAGAACGAGTGATCTGACCCAAGTCCCACACTCCCGCCTTCTCATGTTTCAGCAACCCAGGAGGAGAGAGCATGTGTCCTGCATCTTTTTTAAAAGGACCTGTCATTGCTTAGAGCTTCACATTTATAGTGGGTGTGTCCTGAGTAAGCTCACACCTATGGCTGTGGAATCCCTTTTCAGAAAGGCAATCTCGATGACCTAGTGATCTGGCCTAGTCCGGCCAAGGTGCTGGGGGAAGGATGAGGTCATCTGGAGGCCTTTCCAACACAGTGACACTTGTGGGGACAGTTGTCTACACTGGAAGAAGCATCGGTGGTTCCTGTGGAAGTACCACAGAACATTGACGCAGGGTCTGTTTGTCTGTGCAGGTGCTACCTTTTTACCCACACTTAAGTGACGCAAAATGCCCTTCAATGGCGAGAAGCAGTGTGTGGGAGAGGACCAGCCAAGCGATTCTGATTCTTCCCGGTTTTCCGAAAGCATGGCTTCGCTCAGTGACTATGAATGCTCCAGGCAGAGCTTTACAAGTGACTCCTCCAGCAAATCCAGCTCTCCTGCTTGTGAGCCGATGGGGGAGCAGGGTTTGTGGGTGTCGGGGGTACTTCTAGATATGTGTTGGATTTGAAAACTCAGAAACGCCTGAGAGCAACAGACTTCCCCTCCTTTCTAGATGCACCAGAATAGCACTGCAGAGGCACTGCAGCTTTCCTGGACACATTCTCAGAAATAAATAGCCACTAAAGTTTACAACCTGCTGATTTTTATTTTGATCACTGCTTCCGATCTGTTTCGGTCTGATGATAAGTCAGGACTTCAACCCCATCTGTCTTTTCTCCCAAATGGCAGAAAGCCATTCCTTAAGATTACTTCTTAGATCCCCACTGAAGGATAAATTCAAATTGGTCTTTTCTGATTATTCCTGATTTACATTGAAGGAAACTGGCCTTCATTGAAAGGTCAGGAAGGAAGTGAAGTAATCTAAAGGGTTTCACGTTGATTTCAAAAAATATTATGCAAATCACCCCAGGAAGGTACCCACAAGGAGAATTACTACATTAGGGGTGTGAGAAAGAGTTAAAAGAGAGGCCACAGCAAAAGGAGATATCTTTTTCCCGTTTTTGTGTGTAGAAACTAGAGATGGGTAAAGCAGATGTGTTTGCTTTTTTTTTTTTAATTGGCACTTTATTTAGTAAATATAACACCTTTAACTGGCAAAGCAAATGCAGGAAAAAGCAACTAATGTTTAATATGCTGAACTGTCCACTTCTTGCAAATTGCTTCATTTGTATTTTAAATTTTTACATTCTCATTTTTTAAAACTTAGAAAATACATAAGGATAGAGAAAAGAAAACATTGCCTATGATATCACTCAAAGATGACAGCTGGCAGTGCTTTGCCGTATCTTTATCCTTCACACAGACATATGTGTGTGGACTCTTCTTGCTTAGTATTATAACTAAAACATTTACTCATGATTACATGTTTTTGAAACATTGGTTTTATGAATACTTATTACTTTACCAAGTGAATGTACGGTAAACTTAACCATTGATTAATCACTGGACATTTAGTTTCCATTTTTTTTTTTTTTTTTTTGCTGTTATAAATAGTGCTTTATGAACATCTTACTGCATGAAGCCTTTCTGGAAAGACTTTTGGATATCACTGGATTATTGGACCAAAGTATGTAGACATTTTTAAGGAGAATCTTGAGTCAGACCTGGCAAAAGAAATTAACAGCAGCCACCCCAGGTTTCTGTGCCTTTTCTCACTCTTTATACTGTATGTGGTGTTGTTGCATCTGACACCAGGGTACCTAGGCATCCTGAAGAAGGGTTTTACCAATTCTGTGTATCACCTTTCTCTTCTTCCTCCTCTTTCCCTGATCCTCCTCCTCATCTTCTCCTAAAAATTAGGTAGCCAGGCGCAGTGGCTCACTCCTGTAATCCCAGCACTTTGAGAGGCTGAGGCAGGCAAATCACCTGAGGTCAGGAGTTCAAGACCACCTGGCCAACATGGTGAAACCCCATCTCTACTAAAAATACAAAAATTAGCTGAGCATGGTGGCATGCACCTGTAGTCCCAGCTACTTGGGAGGCTGAGGCAGGAGAATCGCTTGAACCTGGGAGGTGGAGGTTGCAGTGAGTCAAGATTGTACGACTGCACTCCAGCCTGGGTGACAGAGCAAGACTCTGTCTTGGGAAAAAAAAATAAATTAGGTAGTAAAGTATTACCTGTCACTGCTGTTGTTTGACACATGGTTTTAATTAAAAGAAGCTAAGATTTCCAACAGTGATTTTTAAAAGACATGATTTATTAGAATAGTTTCTTAGTATAATCTTTAGAAATAACTCAAATTCTTCATTTACAACTTCCTACTGAGAAGTAAAATATCTGGCTTCTCAGATTTATTCTATTTTACTTTTAATTATGTAAATTTATTGAGTTCTTACTATCTTCTTCTTAACTTAAATTATCTCATTCAGTCACCTCAGGCCAACCCTGTGAGGAGGAAGGCTATGCCTCAGTGAAATCCAATGATAAATACCAATTGGCAAAACTCAGAGTGAACCTAAGCGTTTATACTATACTGCCTATACATTTAAAAATTACAGTTTTTGGCTGGGTGTGGTGGCTTACACCTGTAATCCCAGCACTTTGGCCAAGGCAGGCAGATCATCTGAGGTCAGGAGTTCGAGACCAGCCTGGCCAACATGGCGAAACACCATCTCTAATAAAAATACAATAATTAGCCTGGTGTGGTGACATGTGCCTGTAATCCAGCTACTCGAGAGGCTGAGGCAGGAGAATCGCTTGACCCCAGGAGGTGGAGGTTGCAGTGAGCTGAGATTGCACCACTGCACTCCAGCCTGGCAACAGAGTGAGACTCCATCTCAAAAAAAATAAATAAATAAATAAATAAATATTACAGTTTTAAAAATCAGTTATTTCATATTGAGTTTACTTAATGAGACTTCTGAATTACAGAATAAAAATAATTTTATCAATTTCCTATATAATACATATAATAAGTGCAGATTTCAATGGGCACTAAAAATGAGGTAATTTAATTTTTTTTTTTTTTTTTTTTTGAGATGAGTCTCGCCCTATCATCCAGGCTGGAGTGCAGTGGCACGATCTTGGCTTACTGCAAGCTCCTCCTCCTGGGTTCACGCCATTCTCCTGCCTCAGCCTCCCGAGTAGCTGGGACTACAGGCGCCCGCCACCATGCCCGGCTAATTTTTTTGTATTTTTAGTAGAGACAGGGTTTCACCGTGTTAGCCAGGATGGTCTTGATCTCCTGACCTCGTGATCTACCTGCCTCGGCCTCCCGGAGTGTTGGGATTACAGGCGTGAGCCACCGCGCCTGGCCTGGTAATTTAATTTTTAAAAGTAACTTATAATGGGCCTATATTAATAACTTGGTCTCATAAATATTTGAGACAATGTTATCAAATATGGTAACTGAAGCTATTGAAGGAGTTCTTAAATTTTTGAAGCCTTTATTAAGTGAGGGAATTCACCTATTTTAATATATAGTCTCCTGACTTATAAAACTCTGAAGTATATACATTCTGATAAATTAAACCTTATCTGCATCAGGAGGCTTCATTGGATGACAACTTTTCTTCCGCAACATTAACTGGCTTTTGTTTTTCTTTCAGCAACAAGCCCTCCAAGGGTTGTAACATTTGATGAAGTGATGGCTACAGCAAGGAACTTATCAAACTTGACTCTTGCTCACGAGATTGCTGTAAATGAGAACTTTCAGTTGAAACAAGAGGCCCTCCCAGAAAACAGGTAACCTGGGGGCATTTGTTGTATATAAACTGCTGAAGATTCTGTGTGTGTGTGTGTGTGTGTGTGTGTGTGAGAGAGAGAGAGAGAGACAGAGAGAGGGATACACACATATTTACACTGATTCCTGGAAGTTCTTGTATAATATCCTCAGGGGTAAACATTTAGTTCTGTAACAAGGTCTTATACTTGTTTTAAAAAAATTCTCGCTGGGTGTGATAGCTCACACCTATAACCCCATCACTTTGGGAGGTGGAGGCGGGAGGATTCCTTGAAGCCAGGAGTTTGAGACTGGCCTGGGCACCAAAGCAAGACCCCATCTCTGTAAAAAATAAAAATAAAAATATTATCCAGCATGGTGGCATGAGCCTGTAATTACAGGTACCCGGGAGGCTGAGTCGAGAAGATCATTTGAGCCCAGGAGTTTAGGGACTGCAGTGAGCTCTCATCATGCCACTACACTCCAGCCTGGGTGACAGAGCAAGACCCTGTCTCAAAAAAAAAAAAAAAAAAAAATTCCTGTTTGTGACCAGCCCGGCCAACGTGGTGAAACCTCACCTTTACTAAAAACACAAAAATTAGCTGGGCATGGTGGTGGGGCGCGTGTAATCCCAGCTACTTGGGAGGCTGAGGCAGGAGAATTGCGTGAACCCAGGAGGTGGAGGTTTCAGTGAGCCGAGATCACACCACTGCACTACAGCCTGGGCAACAGAGTACTCCGTCTCAAAAAACAAGAACAAAAACAAAACAAAACAAACTCCCCTAGGATACATATTATCCATAACCTTTAGAACTCAGTTTATATGTCACTTCCTGAGGGAAGCTTTTTCTGACATTCCTGAACCCCCTAGACTACAATTAATCCCTTTGCTACAGACACCTGTAGCCCTTGCTGCCTCCTTTTTGTTAAGAGGTCTTATAATTTTATGTTTGATGTCCATCTTCCCCACTTGATTGAAATGCACTATTTATGGAGGAGCTATGCCTGTATTGTTTGTTGCTGTATCCCTATTGCCTAGCATAGTGCCTGACATACAGTACAGGCTCAAGACATATTTGCACATTGATTTATTGAAAACTGATACTCAGGTTCTGAAGAATAAATAAATGCACCTGAACTGTCAAAGTGCTAAAAGTAGGCAATCCAGAAATGTCTGGGGGTAGGAATCACAGCTGCAAGAGGCACTTCCTGGTTAACCTCGCCCTCCGACCTCTAGTTGGAGCCACCCCTTTGGATCCTACTTCAGCCTTTCTGGAGTCAGTGGCTCACAGGTTTCCTGAGACAAAGAGAAGAGGCTTGAGACTATTATTACAGATCAGTCGTCTTTAGAAGCAAAGTTGGTTCGTGGATTGAATTTTCAACCTTACAGTACCAATTATAAATCCTGAGGCATTCTATCAGTTAAGACAACTTAGAATATTTGATCCCATTCAGAACTTTTTCATTTGTTTTAAAGCAGGAAAAGTAAAGGAAGTCAATGTAATAACTTTTCTTCTTTAAAATGTGGATCATAGTCCTCTTGGGGATGTTGTTCATTTAATATTAACATTTTTTAAGCTTGCCATGTATCGTGGGTGTATCTGTTTGGTTTCCTTTGGTAACTGCATTTTGCCATGACCCTTGATACCAGCTCTACTGCTACAACCCTAGGCTAGGCCACCGTCATCTCTGGCCTGGACCCTTTCAGTCCTAACTGGTTGCCGTGTCTCCATTCTTAGCCCCCAACAGTTCATCTTCCGTATCCACACAGTAGCCTTAATGATCTTTTTAAAGAATGAGCTATATTAGATGATTTCTTTGCCAAAAACTCTTCAATGGTTTTCAATTACTCAGAGACCAAAAATCTAAGCATTTCCCTATGGCCTGGATGGCCCCACTCCCCTGACCCCGTCTCAGTGCTGTCCCTCCTGCTTGCTGTGCTTCAGCCACACTGGCTTCCTTCCTTACCTCAGGGTTCACCAATCTGGATCTTGTCTCAGAAACTTTGTTCCTCTGACTTCTTCTTTTTGAATGTTCTTTTCCCAGACCTTCACGTGGCTCTTTGCTCTCCCCTTCTGAGTCTGAACACAAAGGTCACTGACTTAAAGAGGCTTTTTCCCACCATCCAGTGAAATCAGCACCCTCTCCGTAACTGTGTACCACATTGTCTCATTCTTTCTCATAGGTCTGAAATTGTCGTATTCATTTTTAATGTATTTTTTGCCTTTTTGTCCCTGCTAACATATAAGCTTTTTGAGGTCAGAGACTTTTTTTTCACTGTAGTATTCCCAGTTCTTAAAACAGGGCCCTACACATATTGGATGTTTAATAAACATTTATTGACTAATACAAATGAATTTTTTGAGATGGAGTCTTGTTTTAAAGTTAAAATTTGTATTTTTTATGAGGTAAAGCAAAAGACAGGGCATATCTGTACTTTAAATTCAAAAGTGGCGAGTACAGGCCATAGTGAAGGCATTTTAGGCTCAGACAGACTGTGGGGTTTGAATCCTGGCTTTGCTGAGACCATACCTGAACCTCACACTTCCCAAGAATAAGATGGGGGCTACACTACTCACTTCAAATGCATACTCACTAGCATAAAAGTGCCTTGCACATAAATACTTTGATACTATGGAAAATATTAATCTCTCTTCTCTTCAGTTTCTGCCATGGCTAGAAAATGTGAGCAAGGGAAACAAAGTACAGAGTTAGGACACATTGCCTTTGTTTAAAGATAAAGTCTTAGCCGGGTGCAGTGGCTCACACCTGTAATCCCAGCACTTTGGGAGGCTGAGGCGAGCAGATCACCTGAGGTCAGGAGTTTAAGACCAGCCTGCCCAACATGGTGAAACCCTGTCTCTACTAAAAGTACAAAAATTAGCTGGGTGTGGCAGTGCACGCCTGTAATCCCAGCTACTTGGGAGGCTGAGGCATGAGAATCACTTGAACCTGGGAGGCGGAGGCTGCAGTAAGCTGAGACTGTGCCACTGCACTGCAGCCTGGGCGACAGAGTGAGACTCTGTCTCAGAAAAAAAGAGATATACTTATCAAATTATGAATTCATTCACCATGCATGCATTTGTTAAGCACTCACTATATATCAGGCACTGTACTAGGCACAATGGTAAGTACCTACCTGGAGGACTTATGGCCTCTGCTTGGGAAAGGTATATAGCTCTGTGGGAAAACAGCCTCGTCAGTAATTACAGTGGAGGGACATGTGGTTTTCTAAAAACTATTACTAAATGGTAGAGAAGTTAGGTAGGAATGTGTATTTTAACGTGCACCTATTTTAAGGGATTGACATAAGGGGTGAAGCAAGGTGGCCACTTATTCTACTGTGAGCTCTTCCTAGGAAGGCTTCTATTTCAGCAGTTTGGTCTGGCTAACTTTAAATGGGACACCTAAGTCTGAAGTTGGCAGGCATTCAAATGCATGTGCCCTTGGGGCCAATCTGTTCTATTCCATGCCATGAAATTTCAGCTGGTGAGGAAGAGCAACTTTGCCATCTCATCCCAAAAATGTAGAACAAGTCTAAAGATCTATATAGAAGGGTAGCTACATAAATTATGAAATCTCTTTAGGACAGAATTTCATGAAGTTATTGAAAGCATTTTCAAGGTCTAGGGGAAACGACAGAATGTTAAATGAAAAGTATATATTTTGTATATATGCTCTTAGCTATGTTAAAATAATGCATTCAACAAGAAAAATATTAAAAGATTAATAATGGGCTTAAGGACAATTATTCTGTTTTTTTTTTTTTACATTTTATAAGATTTCTACAATGAGGATGTTTCTTTTATAATCAGGAAAAAGTTATGCTTATTTTAAAAAACAATTCATTTTATTACCATAGTTTGGCTGGTCGAGTGAAGCACATTGTTCACCAGGCCTTCTGGGACGTCTTGGATTCAGAACTAAATGCTGACCCTCCTGAGTTTGAACATGCCATCAAACTGTTTGAAGAAATCAGAGAGGCAAGTTGCTGTGTTGTCTGTGTCAGTTAGTGTCTTACTCCAGGAGGGCTGCTATAACAGACTGGCATAGCCTGGGTGGCTTATAAACAATAGAAATTTACTTCTCACAGTACTGGAGGCTGGGAAGTCCAAAATCAAAGCACCACCAGATTCGGCATCTGGTGAGGGCTCACTCCCTGATTCATAGATGGTGCCTTCTTGCTGTGTCTTCACGTGGCAGAAAAGGCAGAGAAGCTCTTTAGGGTCTTTTTGTTGTTGTTTTGTTTTGAGACGGAGTCTCGCTCTGTTGCCTAGGCTGGAGTGCGGTGGCACAATCTCGGCTCACTGCAACCTCTGCCTCCCGGGTTCAAGTAATTCTCCTGCCTCAACCTCCCAAGTATCTGGGACTACAGGCTCATGCCACCATGCCTGGCTAATTTTTTGTATTTTTAGTAGAAACGGGGTTTCACTGTGTTAGCCAGGATGGTCTCAATCTCCTGACCTCATGATTCGCCCACCTTGGCCTCCCAGAGTGCTGGGATTACAGGTGTGAGCCACCGCGCCCAGCCTAGGGTCTCTTTTATAACGGTAGAGTTCCATTCGTGTGGACCTCACCCTTATGACTTAATCACCTCCCAAAGGCCCCACCTTCTAATACCATTCCATTGGGGATTGGGTTTCAACATATGAATTTGGGGACAGAGGAAAACACAAATATTGAAACTATAGCAGTTTTTTCCCCCCAAAGATCATTTTATGTTCTTTAGTATTGGCCACTCTTTTTCAAAAAAGGATCAAGTTCACTGGCAGAGTTTCCCCCTGCACCTCCTGGAGTAGCGTGAAGGCTGGAAAAATAGTGCCATGGACACAGCTTAGGGTGATGCTAAAGCGCAGAGACTCTGGTTTAGTGACGGGTTCTCTCTTTAAGTCTCTCTTTCCTGAGTACTTACAGGGTAGTCATAAGAACTAAATGAGGTGACAGTTGTAATGTTAGCTAACATTTACAAGGCGCTTGCTCTATTCCAAGCACTAGATTGTTCATTTCTTCTTATCAGAACACTGTACAGTAGTTGCTCCTGTTATTCTTATTTATTAAAAATCCAAGTTTTCTGACTCATCCAGGGTCACACAACTTTGTGGGGTAGAGAGGGACTTGAACTGAGCCATACTGGCTCAGAGCGCAAGCTCTTAAGCATGTACTGTATGGATAAGCACAGTGTCCTCTGTAACTGAATAATCAATAAATAGGCTGCTTGTATATAATAAATATTCTATATGTAAAATATACTTAATCGACCCCATGGGATATTTTCATCTATCCTTTTTTAGAGTTCTTTTGGAGCCATGATCTGCACCTTGTTCTTTCTTCCCTGAACTTTTACCTGTAGACGTTTTGAAATGCAGCAGATCCTCGCATCATATTGATTTGTTCAACATTTTTTCTTTATAATGTTGATGAGAAAAGAGATAGATTCCAGCTGGGCGCCGTGGCTCATGCCTGTAATCCCAGAACTTTGGGAGGCCCAGGTGGGCGGATCACAAGGTCGGGGGATAGAGACCATCCTGGCCAACATGGTGACCCCATCTGTAACTAAAAATACAAAAATTAGCTGGGTGTGGTGGTGCACCCCTGTAATCCCAGCTACTCAGGAGGCTGGGGCAGGAGAATCGCTTGAACCTGGGAGGCAGAGATTGCAGTGAGCCAAGATCACACCACTGCACTCCAGCCTGGTGACAGAGCGAGACTCCATCTCAAAAAAAAAAAAGAAAAGAAAAGAAAGAAAAAAGATAGATTCCTAGCTGGGGCTGCCATCTGTGTGGAGTTTGTATGATCTCCTCATGTCTGCATAGCTTTTCTTTGGGTACTCTGGTTTCCTTCCACATCCCAAAGATGTGCATGTTAAGTTCATTGACAAGTCTAAATGGTCTCAGTCTGAGTGAGTGTGGGTGTGTGAGTGAGTGCATCCTGCAGTGGAATGGCATCCTGCCCAGGGCTGGTTCCTGCCTTGTGCCCTGAGCTGCCATGGTGGGCTCCTGCCACTTGCAACACTGAACTGGAGTAAGCAAGCTGGAAAACGAATGAATACAAATTATTGTAACATAAAAATTCATAAAGTCTTTGATAGTCATACAGAAGCACAACAATAAACAATGTGCCGTGAAAGTGCTCAGTGAGCCTGCCATAATTATTATTTATTTTTGAACTGTGTGGTGGTAGGAGGTGTTCCTTAAGAATTTTTGTTTGCAAACATTTCTTCCCCAATTTAACCTACCACCATGGCAGCTGTCACTCACTGATTCATCAAAAATTGGGTCAATCATTATCTTGTTTTTATTAATTTTTCTTGTATGTATAGCTCACATTTATCTCAGTGTTTAATATTAGAAGTGTTTGGGGTCTTTATTTAGAAGTTTGGTGATTTTTTTTGTGACCAGAAATATGCCATAGAAACTTAACCATTGTTTATATCAATAAGCCTATCTTAAAATTGGTTTCATTATATATCATTTCACTTAAAGTTGCAATTTCCAGGAACCTGTCAGCAATATTAAGTAAGGACTTACTGTGCTTTCAGTAATCTTGCTTCCTTGCTAGCTGTTTTTATTCTGACAGGAGCAGGAGTTTCCCATGGTGGGGGCCCTTTAATTCAGAAGATAGACCTTGCTATTTAGGGTTGAGACACTGGAATGCTCCTCTGATCCACCCGTGCAGTCAGTGCCAACTTCTGTGGCATCTGAGGCACTAAAATGTGGGCAAAGAGCTTGGTCATCTAGACACTGAGGTGAAAAGTGACAGCTTTTATTCACATCATGATGCTGTTAATTTTTATTTCTTTCCCTGTAGATTCTTCTCTCTTTTCTCACTCCCGGTGGCAACCGGCTTCGCAACCAGATCTGTGAAGTTTTGGACACAGACCTCATTAGGCAGCAGGCTGAGCACAGTGCTGTTGACATCCAAGGCCTGGCCAACTATGTCATCAGTACGATGGGAAAGCTGTGTGCTCCCGTGCGAGATAATGATATCAGAGAGTTAAAGGCTACTGGCAACATCGTGGAGGTGCTAAGGTTAGCACTTTTGCTGTTTGCATTTCCTAGAGTATCTTTGAGTTCATTCAGAAGGGAAGTTGGGCATCAGGGAACACAGAATAACAACTAGTACCCCAAATAAATTACTGACCCTAGAAGAAAACCATATAAGCAGAGACCATGTCAATTATTTACTGTATGCAGAGAGTTTTCACATAGAATGATCTGACAAGGTTGTTAGTTGGCACATAGTGGGCCCTGAAGATGCAATGATGAAAAAGACAGATATAATCCCTGACTCCAGGGAGTCTAATGGGCAGAGAGATCTTGAACAATTAATTACAATTGTGATAAGTGGAAGGGGAAGTAGAGGGTCTTAATAGAGCCTCCGACAAGGAACCTGATTTAGTCAAGGCTTCTTTATTAGTTAGGGTCACTAGCTGCTATAACACATAAACCCTAAATTCTCAGTGGTTTATCCAATAAAAGTTTGTTTCTCATGTCACAGTCCAATTCAGGGGTCCTTGATCAGACAACCCTCCACGTTTCATCCAGGGACCCAGCCTCCTTCTGTGCTTGGCTCTACCCTTGCTCAGGTCCTTAGAGTCCTCTGCATTCAGCTGGCAAATGGGAAAGAGACCATGGGGAAGACATATGCAATATATAGCCACCTCAGCCCAGAAGTGACACATTCCCTTTGACCATGACTAGTCACATGATCCCACCTAGATTGAAAGGGGAGTTGAGAAAGGTAGTTACAGCCTGGAAATACTTTTCACAGCCACAAATTTGCACTGCAGGGAGGGAGACTGGACCTTTAGTGGTCAGCCAGCCACATCTTCTGGAGCTTCTCTAAGGAAGTGGGGTGCATATTATGTCACGAGGATCTCATCTGGCTACATAGACGATAATTTCCTTGTGATCCAAGAGGGAAGAAGAGTCTGCAACACTTTTTGCCATTGAAGCAGAGTTTTCTTCTTTTTTGTGTGTGGTGGCCACATTGAGAATTGAGTTTTATGTAAATGTTTTGGAAAGGTAGGAGAAAGACTGGTCTGCATGTAGTGGGTAATTTACTTTGCAATCTTGGGCAGGTTAATAGACTCTCAAAGTGACACTCTCTGTCAAATGGGTGTTAAGTATCCTTAGAGTTGTGCTTGGCTCTGGCAGATTGTGATTCCTCGGTTATAGGATCCTTGCTTCTAGTTGTCGTATTACCCTAGTAAGATCTCAAATCTGTGATGTTCATCATGGTCATTTGTTGAGCGCCCACTGGGTGCCACTGCCCCCTGCACTTTACGATTGTTATCTCATTGACTGTTCACAACATCTCTACAAGGTTGAGGTTGTCCTCTTTCACAGATGAGGAAACTGAGGCTCAGAGAGACTGATTTACTTGTGTATATGCCCACAAATCTGGCCAGTTGCAAAGCTGGGTTTGGGCACGAGGCTGCCTAACTCTAAAAGGAAGTGTTTTTTCCTCAGTGCCTCACTGCCTTGTCCTTTCTTTTTTTAATTTTTCTTATTCCCTAAGGAATAGAGGCCATATACCCTGTGTCCTGGCTCTTTAAAATTTCAGGGGTTTTCAAATGAAAATTCCTTCTTGAATTTTTCTTATATCATTAAGATTGTTTATGCTTCTAGTAATTACTCTTGAGATCTGTGGAAGGACACATTTGCAGTACACGTGTATGAGCTTCTATGAAACATGACCCTACCAAATGGCAATTGGAACTTTAAAACCATGTTGGGGATGTTTATTGTTTTCAGCCTGGAACATAGATCATTGTTAGTGAATTTCAGCTTCACTTCTTAATCATCTCTCTATTTTAATTCTAAAATTTTTAGACAAATATTCCATGTCCTGGACCTCATGCAAATGGACATGGCCAATTTTACAATTATGAGTCTCAGACCACACCTTCAACGCCAGTTGGTGGAATATGAGAGAACCAAGTTCCAGGAAATTTTGGAAGAAACTCCAAGTGAGTATAATATAATGTGTATTTATATTGAAATTAGGTTAAAATGATGATTTTAAATGTTAAAATTTAAATTAAATTAAATTAAATTAATTTAATAAATAATAAATTAAATAAAATTTAATTTAATTTAAATTAAAATTTAAAATGTTAAAGGTTAAAATGGAAATTAGGTGATGTTTTCATTTTTGACTTCATATATAATATCACTAAAGAATTTTGGCCTTTCTATTAAACATTTTTTTACCTTCCAAAATTGACATCACAAACTTACAGTTGTTTATTCTGTCCAGGAACTGTGCTAAGCACTATTCGTTTCTTCATTCATTCAAGATGTATTTATTGAGTGCCTCCTGTGTTTCAGACACTGCTTAGGTGCAGTGGATACTGCAGCGAACAGAA
This sequence comes from Gorilla gorilla gorilla, assembly GCF_029281585.2. NCBI lineage: Eukaryota > Metazoa > Chordata > Mammalia > Primates > Hominidae > Gorilla > Gorilla gorilla. The sequence goes on from NC_073234.2 coordinate 121,743,867, forward strand.
TGGAATACAGTTGCCATCCCCAAGGAGCTGACATTCTAGTAGGCGTGACAAATAAATAAACATATATTGTCAGGTGTATTATTAAGTGCTATGAAGAAAAATAGGATAAAGGGACAGTAATGGGTCAGAAGTGAGGACAGCATTGTTTTTTAGATGTGATGGACTGGGAAGGTCTCTGTAAGTAACATTTGAGTAAAGTTTGCAAAGAAATGAGGAAGGGGCATGTAAAGATGGGGAAAAGAACGTTCTAGCCTGAGGGACTGCAAGTACAAAGGCACTGAAGCAGAAACTTGCTTATGAGTTTGACAAACACAGGGCAGACATTGTGATGGGAGTAGAGTTGGTAAGGGGAGAGTGGTAAGAGATGAGGCTGAAAAGGAGATAAAGGCAGGTCACATAGAGCATTGTTAGTAAATGAGAGGAGTTTGGATTTCATTCCATGTGCGGTGGAAACTCATCAGAGAGTTTTAATCAGGGGAGCAACATCTGATTTTCATTTTTGAAGAATATTCTTGTTCCTGGCTACAGAATAGGTCATGTGGGAACAAAGAGGGAAACAGAGGTACCAATTAGGTGGCATTGCAGTTGCTCAGGCAAGAAATGATGGTGGCTTGTTCCAGATGGTAATGGTGGAAGGAGTGAGAAGAGACCAGATTCTGGATACATTTTGAAAGTGGAGTAATCAGATTTGCTGAAGATTGGATAAGGGAGAAAAGAGTTGAGGGTGACTCTAAGGTTTTTGGCCTCGTACAACCGGGTGAATGGTGATACAGTTTGAGTGAAACTGGTGAGACCAGGAGAAAGAAGGTTGGGAGATGACATGGAATCAAGAGTTCAGTTTGGTGATGTAAACTTTTGAGATTTCATTTGACATCAATGTGGAGATGTCAGGTAGGCATTTAGATATGAATGATGAGTTTACAGGAATAATGGAAACTGTATATGTATTTGGGAATCATCAGTATATGTATGATATATAAAACCATGGAACTGGGTACTAGTTAACACTTAGAAAATCCTTATCACATTCTAAGTACTTTACCTGTACAAACTAATTTAATCCTTGCAACAACTATATGAAGTTACCCCCCATTTTATGGGTGCGGAAACTGAGGCACCGTGAGGTTAAGTCACTGGCCTATGTAACACACTTGAAAGTATAGGAGCTCACCTAGGAAGGGAGCTTGGCTCCACAGTCCATGTTCCTGTCCATTATATTACACTGGGTGAGACTAACTAGGGGGAGTGAGTGTGGACTCTGAAAGAAACTGACATGGGGCACTCCAGCAGCTAGAAGCTGAAGTTGAGATGAGGAGGAGGGTCTAACAATGGAGACTATGAGGGAGTAGCCAGAGAGGTAGTGTGACAGTCAGGAGAGGCAGGTGGCCTGTAAGATACGTGAAGAAGGTATTTGGAGAAGGAAGGCATGTTTGGATTTGACAAGCATTGCTAAGTGGTCAAGAAAGACACAGGCCAACTTGACCATTGGATTTGACTGTTTGATGATGGTCAGTAACCTTGATGAGAGTGGTTTCAGTGGATTTGTGTGCATTAAAGCCAGACTGGGCAGGGCACGGTGGCTCACACCTGTAATCCTAGCACTTTGGGAGGCCGAGGCAGGCAGATCACCTGAGATCAGGAGTTCAAGACCAGCCTGGCCAACATGCTGAAACCCCTTCTCTACTAAAATCTAAAAATTAGCCGGGATGATGGCAGGTGCCTGTAAACCCAGCTACTCGGGAGGTTGAGATGGGAGAATCGCTTGAACCGGGGAGATGGTGGTTGCAGTGAGCCAAGGTCGCATCACTGCACTCCAGCCTGGGCGGCTGAGCAAGACTCCGTCTCGGGAAAAAAAAAAAAAAAAAAAAAACCCACACACACCAGACTGGAGGGGGATCAAGGAAAAATAGGATTAGAAGAAATCTTAGCTCATCAAATCTTCACAATTACCAGTTACCCAGTGAAGTAGGTACTGTTATTCCCTTTATCTTACAGGCAAGGAAACTGAGATGCCAGAGGTTGCACAGCTGCAAGAGGCTGGCTAACTGCTCATTGGCAAACTCTTGACACCAGCCTCTGGGGTTTAATTAACCACTGTTTAAGGCTGAGTTAGGTGGTTTCTGCCGAAATAATCAACACAATGGCCTTATATAAAAAAGACAACACAGGCGCCACATTTAAAGGGGCCCTGGCAGGCAGGAGCACATCCAGGGGAGAGCACATTGATCATGGAGGCCACCTGAGGAACCGTCGAGGAAGCTGGGCATGTTCTGCTTGGTAACAAGGAGACTCAGGTGGGCCATGGCCCCATCCACCCTCCCTGTTGACAGCAACTCAGAGACTGGTGAAATTCTGTAGGGCAGACTAGGATTCATGAGAGGGAGGAAGCAGACAGCTGGTTTTGACCTTCCTGATAGTTGGAGCTGTTTTAACTTTGGAATGGGCCTATTATAGCAGTAGTCAGTGCTAGCTAACATTTTGTATGAGCACTTACTACATGCTGAGTCCTTACTGTACCACTTTAGTAGTCTATTCAAGCATCACACTAGCCCTGTGAGGTTGGTACTGTTATCACCCCCTAATTACAACTGAGGAAAGAGAGGTTAAGGTACTTAGTCTAGATGACTACTAGTAAGGGGTAGAGCCTGGGTAACCCAGATGTGTCTCTGACTCAAAGCGTGTGCATTTAGATACTGTGCAACCCTGCCTCTCTTCAAACAAGATATCAACTGTGGGGGATATTGCAGAGGGATCTCTCACATCATCTGGCAGATTATTTAGTCATCTGGATAGCCAGTTATCTAGTCAGATAACTTTTAAGTTTTGTTCTATAACAAAAACTCTATGACTCCAAGGGCTATGTTGTTTTAGCTTCAAAGGGGAGGGAGTAAAGTGAAGTAGAACCCTACATCGAACCTGGATCTGAAACCTCAACTGTGGCAACTGTCCACAGCAGCATTTCTCTGAGACTTAGTGGTTGCTTTCATTTGTGTACCTGTGTATGTAAGCGCATGTACAAATGCACCCATATCTTTAATCAAGATAGCTTGGAATCTTGAGCAAATTCCCTAATAGGGTGAATTATGATTTTCTTCATCTCAAATTATTTGCCTATTTTTTTTCTGTTTTTTTTTTCCTTCTTTTTCTTTTTTTTTTTTCCCCCTGTTTGTCTTTAAGAGACAGAGTCTCACTCTATTGCCCAGGCTGGGGTGCAGTGGCATGATGATAACTTACTCTAGCCTCCAATTCTTGGACTCAAGGGATTCTCCTGTCTCAGCTTCCCAAGTAGCTAGGACTACAGGCATGTGCCACCATGCCTGGCTAATTTTTAAAACATTTTTTGTGGAGACGGGGGTCTGTGTTGCTCAGGCTGATCTCTAACTACTGGCTTCTTCCTGCCTCTCAACTTGCTGGGATTACAGGCATGAGCCACTGCACCTGGCTTGCTTCTCTTTTTAAAACCCAGGCTTAGTGACCTGTAATCCATTTGCAACTTTTCTATTGACTTGTATATTTTCAGAGATTTAAGAATAGAGCAAACCCAGCTTTGCATATAGGTCATTAATGCTTAGCAAGAGAAATCAAGAGTCCCAGAAGCAGAGTGTATGTCAGCTGTTAATTATGTCCCCAAGTCACTCTGCCAAAAGTCAGCCCCTATGCCCTAATATCCAAATAACAGCCTCAAAATGTTGGATTTCTGTGTACACATGATTATATAAGAATTATTAGAAAATTAATACAGAGAAGTACTCTAGATTTCTGAATTGGCTCCAGGAAAATATTTTATTTTGCCTAAGAGGAGATTTTATATAATTGCCTATTTTAAATATAGCCAGGAAAACCTTGGGAATGATTATCTGTACTAAGTAAGTAGCAACAAGATAACCACATTAGATCCAACATGTAAATTATCTGTGAAAATAGCAAGAGATTATCCCTGGGTGGGGGCCATAAGTAATTTTTAAGATACCCAGAAAGAAAGGCTTTATTTAGACAATACGTCATATCTGATCAAATGTTTTCATGAACTTTATTTCATGTTATTCTTTAAAAAAATTCTGCGGGACATAAATATCGCTTTCAGAATATTTGAAACTCTATTGTGATTGCCTTCACCTGTCACATGAGGGGGTTCAAGAAATATTTATGGAATATTTTAAAGAAGAGCAAACTGATGCTCAGTGATGACCTCCTTAGACTCAGAGTCATTCAGCTAAGTAAACAGTGGAGGCTGGGCGCCATGGCTTACGCCTGTAATCCCAGCACTTTGGGAGGCCAAGGCGGGCAGATCATGAGTTCAGGAGATCGAGACCATCCTGGCCAACATGGTGAAACCCTGTCTCTACTAAAAATACAAAAATTAGCCGGGTGTGGTGGCGCGTGCCTGTGATCCCAGCTACTTAGGAGACTGAGGCAGGAGAATGGCTTGAACCTGGGAGGCGGAGGCTGCAGTGAGCCGAGATTGCGCCTCTGCACTCCAGCCTGGGCGACAGAGCAAGTCTCTGTCTCAAAAACAAAACAAAACGAAACAAAAAACAGTGGAGCTAGGACTGGAAACCAGGTCTCCCAAATCCAAGTCCAGATTAAACCAAGCTGCTACTTTTTCAGCCTTCTTTGAATTTTTCAGTTTTGTGTTATATTACCTGAGTTGTATTGCAAGGAACAGAAACCAACTCTAGCTGACTTAGCCAAAGGGAAGTGAATGGAAGGATGGAGGAAGTTTGCAGGATCAAAGGAAAAGCCAAAATGTCAGCAATCAGAAGAATGTCACAAATCTGGATAGGAAAAACCAAGGGATAGCAAGGCTCCATTGTCACGATGGTTGAAGTGGGCTGTAAACGTGGGCCATCCCTGAACACTCTCACCACTCAGATCCCGGGAAGGAGTCGGCTCTGCTGGGCACGTGACTCTGCTCGGCCAGCCCCTGGTCGGGAAGATGGAGCCTCTGAATTGAGACTCACAAAAGAAAACATGGAACCAGAGGAAATGGTTTCTCAGAGAAAGCCAGCACCAAAAGAAGGGAAAGTGAGACGTTTCCAGGCAAAAAAAAAAGATGTCATGGATAAGGAAACTACATTTTTCTAACTGAAAATTGGGGTAGAAGCACGTGTAATACCATTGCTTGTTCTGGTGTCTGTCTCTCCCTTACTAGACTAGGAACTTCTTGAGTGCAGGGACTGTGCTTATTTACCTTTAAATCCCCAGTACTTGGTACAATACCTGGGACTGAGTAGGTGCCCAGTAGTTTTCGTCAAATAAACGAACGAGTGGAAAAATTCTTAATCCTGTCCCCAGGAAAAGCCGAAGTTGCAGGTGCCTCATGAGGCTGACCTTGCTTTTGGAACCAGAGAGAGCAGTCACCGTGCCAGCCTGTGAGAGTGAAGTCTCTGCCGATCCCTAAGAGAAGAGCCAACGTTTCACTCTAAACGCATGCTCCTTCTGCTTTACCGGTCATTCTCAAGTCTGACTACAGATTAGAATCATCTGGGGCGTTTAAACACAGAGGCCTGAGCCCTGCCTCAGACAGAATAAATCAAAGTCTCCAGGAGCTGTGCCCATGAACTCTTTTTTTCTTTTTAAAGCTCCCCAGGTGATTCTAAAGTCAGCCAGGATTGAGAACCACTATGCCACACTGTTGCTTTTGTTCAGGATAACTAAATGGGCTCTTAAATGTGTCAGCTGTAAATGATTAAACTTGCAGTATAAATGCTTATTACTGCCACATTGTAATTATATTCACGATGATTTCCATTCGCGCTCTCTCAGTTGGATGTCTTTTAAATGAAAGACTGCAAGTCTTTTACATCTTTATAAAACAGAACTAGCAAACCAAAAACATTTGCCAACTGAGGAGAAACAAGAGTTGTGAAATTCTGGGGGTGGTGTTGCTTTAGTGTGGCAAACAGAACTACTCATAAATTATCCCTGCTCAAGTGCTGGGTCCAAGAAGAATTTCAGTCTCTCTCTACTCTGCACCTGTGTTCAGGCTGTATTTCTTGGCAATTGTCACCTTATAAATTCTACCAAATGTATAACTGTATAAGAACTGTGGTATAAAAAGCAATTTGTTTCTAGTGGGAAACCTTAGAACTGGGCCTAAAGCAAAATAAAGTGAATTTTGTCCTAAGGCAGACAGCCCCAGTAGAGAATTACTGCCTCCAAACTTTCAGCCTCCTGGAATAGCCTTGGCATGTCAAATTTCATTTAGTTCATGATGTAAGAGACATTTTATTCAAAGTTAGAAGAACTACTTAGAGCAAAAGTAAATAAATACTATTTGTCATCTAAGTCCGTGGTTCTCAACGTGGTTCTCTTAGGGGTGATTTTTGCCACTGCCCCCGCCCCACAACATTTAGCCATGTCTGGAGACACTTGGCTCTCCCATCCTGGCAGGGCAGGGCGGGAGGCTGAGGAAGGGCATCTAGTAGGTAGAGCTTAGGGATGCTGCTAAACATTTTAGAGTGAACAGGGCAGCACTCAACAACGAAGAATTATCCAGTCCAAAATGTCAATAGTGCCGAGGTTGAGACACCCTAAATAAAGAATTGGAATGAATCCATTTCGTGATGACCCAAGGAACCATCTTATGCTCCAGGAAAATTTGGGCTTCAATAAGCAAGGAAGTCTGGTGGCCATTGAGCACTTGGGGGTTGTTTTGTGTTTGGAATCAGTCTGATTTCAGCTAGTCATGGCTGCTGGTGGGTGCCTTCTTCTTCTTGCCTTCTTTCCATTGTCTAGAGGGAGCCGTTTCCACTTGCAGAAGCGAGCCCTTGCAGAGGCATCTTTTGAAGCAACTCTATGTGAGTTGTTTGTCATAGAAACTGCTAGCAAGGGAACTCTGCTAATAATAACTATTAGGCACCTAGTAACCTATATTATAGTAATATTTAAGTGCCGTATGCTTAAAAATGAAATGAATTCAAGTATAAAACCTCATTTCCAGTGATACATATTTTTTATCCAGAAGAATTGAACTTGATAAACTTCTCTAAAGTAGAAGGACAATCTAACTGGACATTGTCTTTAAGGTCATAGTCTTTAAGGTCAAATTAAGTATGAGACTCAAGTTCAGTGATTTCTTCCTTCCTCACTGCTTCCTTCTCCCTTTCCCATCTTGACTTCTGGAATAGCCCTTGCCAAATACCAGGGATCATACTGCATAAACTAGATTTTCAGTGTCTGCATGTTTTCTAGATAACATCTCCTTTAAAGCATTGACTTTTCTTTAAGGAGATCTGCTGAGATTTTCTGCTCCCTCAAGCTAGCACGCTAACTGGTATCTACAAAAAAAAAAAAAAAAAGAAAAGAAAAAAGCCAAGTTCCCAAAAAAGCTCATTTTAACCACCCCACTGCTTAGCCTACTCACTCTTTTTATTCCACGGGTGATCACTTTGTCTGAGGCAACTTTGTTAATAAGGCAGCTGTTGTGTATCAGGCAGAGAACCTGACTGGGCCCTCTAGAGACAATAATCCCCGTCTTTAAAGGTTGTTTACAGAGTTTACAGTTGCTAACACTTAGGGGACATTTCCTTTGTGCCAGAAACGGTTCTAAGTGTTTTGCATGTACTAGTTTGTTGAATCTTTACCACAGCTTCAGGAAGAATATTATCCCCAATTCACAGACAGAGGAAACTGAGGAGACATTAGGTAACCTGCCCAAGACATACAGCTAATGAGTGGTAAAGGCCAGACCGAAGTTGAGACTGCCTGGCTCACAGGCCACGGCTCCCAACTACTGCACCAGCCACTTGCTCTGCATGGGGGAGCCTAGCACAAGTTCTTAGTCACATGTTGATTGCTTTGATATTAGGTTGCACTAAGTTGAGATTCATTCATCTGCAATGCAAATTTGACTCCCCAGTCAAGCTGCTTCTTCATTCTGTGTCTTGCTTTCTAAACTGTTGCAGCAGTCTGTTGCTGATCAGTCTCTTTGCACTGCAACTTATGTTTATCTTCTTGTCAAATCTGTTTCAAGGAATAAATGTAAAAGACTTGCCTGCCTAATTATACTGGGCTCTGTTTGACAGATAATCAGTTTTAGAAATGGACACTGTCAGTGGTAAGCTGGATGTGGTCGGTACAGACTTGGGAGCCTTTTGCTATACTTTAAGGAATTTTGTGAGCTAGTAAACACAGCCATTACTAAAAATTAAATTATATAAATTTACAATTAAATACATTATATTAAAAACAAAGGTAAAACTCTGGGAAATCATTAGGCAGTTTCTTATTAAACACAGTTACAACCTAGCAATTGCAATACTGAGTCTTTATCCCCAAGAATTGTAAACTTACATTCACACAGGAACCTGTACATAAATATTCGTAGCTGCCTTATTTGTATAACCCCAAACTGAAACAACCAAAATGGCTTTCAACAGGTAAGTAGATAAACAGACTGTGGTATATCCATACAATAGAATACCACTCAGTAATAAAAAGGAATGAACTATTGATACATACAACTTGGATGGATGCTTAGAAAACAAAGCCAATCTCAAAGGGTTATTTTGCTGGTCTGCTCAGGCTACCATAACAAAGTACCACAGACTGGGTAGCTTAAACAATATTAGTTTATTTTTCACAGTTCTCAAGGCTGAAAGTCCAAAATGAAGGTGCCAGCTGATTTGGTTCCTGATGAGGGCTTTCTTCCTGGCACTGCAGACATGCCTGTTTCTCAGTGTGTGCAGATGGAAAGAAAAAGAGGAAGCTCTTTCTTGTCTCCTCTTTTAGGGTATCAACCCTCATGACCTCATCTAACCCTAATTACCTCCCAAAGTCTCCATCTCCAAATGTCATCACAGTGGAAGTTAGGGCTTCATGATAGAAATTTGGGTGGCAGGTGGACACAAACAGTCCATAGCAGCTACATATTGTATGATTCTATTTACATAACATTCTTGAAGTGACATAGTTTTGGTGATCAGTGGTTACCAGAATTTAGGGTTGAGGTGAGAGTGTGACTACTGGGAGGTAACATGAGGAGATATTTTATGGTGATGGAATAGTTGAGTATCCTGATGGTTACAGGGATCCACATATGTAATAAAATTTCTTAGAACTATACACACACAAAGGATGCATGCAAAAACTGGTAAAATCAGTATAAGTTAGTGGTATTGTACCCATGTCAGTTTCCTGATTTTGACAACATACTGTAGTTATTTAAGATGCTGTCCTTGGGGGCAGCTGGGTGAAGGGTATACAGTAACTGTCTGTACTATTTTCACAACTTCTTACGTCTTTTGTTTTGAAATAGTTAAAGCTATTTCAAAATTTAAAAGTTATTTTTACAGCCCTAAAAAAGAATGAACTGTGATACATAAGTCGATGTGGATAAATGTCAGAAACACTATGCTAGGTACTTTATGATTCCATTTATATGAATTTCTAGAAGGCAAACTGATTCATGCAGTTAGGAGTTAAAAGTAGTTGAGTGAGGTGCACATTGACTGGAAAGGGAGACGAGAGAACTTTCTGGGGTAATGGATATGGTTTATATCTTGTTTTAGGTGGTAGTTGCACAGGTATATAGAATAGCCAAAACTCACCAAACTGAACACTTAAGAGCTGAACATTTTATTGTATGAATTTATTATGTCTGTAAATATAAACATATTTATATATGTGAAAAAAACAAAATAATTATAAAAAGTAAAGGTAAACAAATACTAAAAACTCTTCACTTCCAAATTATCTTACTATTGTCTATAGTCTTGACATTAAAGAATCTCAAGACTGTACATATAACAGGTATAAAGTACCTGTTATATCTGGATGATGGAAACACTATGTAGCAGTGTTCTATACTGGGCATCTCTGCTCAACTTCATATTTAGTGACTCTCTTCCCACTTGCTCATTCTACAAATGAGGAAATCAAAAGCTCAGGAGAGAAGTGAGGGCTATAGATACAGATTTAGGAGCCTTATGGGGTATGGGCGGAAATAGAAACCACAGGAATGAGTAAGATGGTCTAGTGAGATTGAAGAGTACCAAATCAGTCGGGATTGGGTAGAGGGCTTGGAAGTATCAACATTTAAGGAACAGGCAAAGGAACATCTTCCTGTAATTGAAGGGAGATGCACCTGTCTTCTCAACCCAAATATGAGATGCAGAAGCACAGCTAGGGGAAACCAGGAAAAAGTGGTGTCAGAAAAGCCAGGAAAAGAGTTTCTGGAGGGCTGTACTAAGAGATGTCTGTATTACAGAGATGTTTAAGAAAGGTAGAAAGGACATGTTTGTTGGATTTGACAACCAGATGGTGGCCTTAGAAAGGTTATGGGAAGGATTTATTTCAGAACCTCTCTAGCCTATATTCTGTATCTTGGTAGATGGCACAGGCATTCATTCAGATGTCCAAGGTACAAATCTGGGAGTCATCCTAGAATACTCCTTTCCTATTCTCTACATGTAAGTGGTCACCAAGACCTGTGGGTGCTCCCCCTAAATATTTCTCACTTTTTCCCTCTTTACCCCTCACTTCCACTGCCCTTATCCATTCACTCTCTTGTTTGAACCACTGCAATAATTTACTCTTCCTCCACTAATTCAGTCTTTCTTTCCAAGCAATTTTTCTGACATACATATCTGATCATACAGGTTCCATGTTGAAAATAATATTATTCAGCCAGGCGCAGTGGCTCACGCCTGTAATCCCAACACTTTTGGGGGCCGAGGTGGGTGGATCATGAGGTCAGGAGATTGAGACCATCCTGGCCAACATGGTGAAACCCCATCTCTACTAAAAATACAAAAATTATCTGGGTGTGGTGGTGCACGCCTGTAGTCCCAGCTACTCAGGAGGCTGAGGCAGGAGAATCGCTTGAACCTGGGAGGTGGAGGTTGCAGTGAGCTGAGATTGCCCCACTGCACTCCAGCCTGGGTGACAGAGTGAGACCCCGTCTTAAAAAAAAGAAAAGAAAGAAAATAGTATTATTCAAAACTCCCCATTCCCATCGCTGGTGTTTGTAACCTGGGGACTATCAATCTGGTAAGAGAGAATGACAATTGTTTGTGGACATGTGCACGTGATTGTGCACATTCACCTTGGGAAAGGCGTATCTCCAATTAGATATTAAAAGTGGTCCAAGACCCAAAAATGTGTAATAACTATACTCTATTTTCTCTTCAGATTGTATAAATCTTTCACCTTTTACCAAAAATGTGTGAAAATTAATGCCTTTTCTCTAAATACCTTCTCTGCACAAACTCAAGGCTGGCTTCTAACCACCCATCCAATGCCATTTGCTACAACCCTCTTACCCCTAGTTCTTTATGGACCAGCAATACAGATTTGTTTGTGGCATCCAGAATGTGGCATCTAGAATGTGCCATATGCTGTCTTTTCCAGAGCACTTACAGAGCTCTTCCTCTTAGATTCTTTCCTGGACAGCCTCTTCTCCCACAATTACTAGCATTCATTGTACTCTGTTATAATTGTTAGTTTACAGGTCTGCCTTTCCATCTGGACTGTAAACTCCTTGCAGGGCATGGCTGTGTCTTTTCATTCATGCCCAGCACCCAACACAGCATCTGTCAAGTGGAATACACCAGTGAAGGGATCAATCAGCTGTAGAACAAATATGTGGCCTTTTCACTCTTAGGTGCTCTTGATCAGACTACAGAATGGATAAAAGAATCTGTAAATGAAGAATTATTTTCTCTTTCTGAGAGTGCTTTAACTCCTGGGGCTGAAAATACCTCCAAGCCAAGCCTGAGCCCTACTTTGGTGCTAAATAATAGTTACTTGAAACTGTTACAGTGGGATTATCAGAAAAAAGAATTACCAGAGGTGAGTGGTTTTGTTCTTCACCCAAATTTCCCAGTATTTTTATTCTTAAGTTCTAACTTTGAATCATCTGGTCTGTGTTTCATGTGGTTTAATGACTTTACAAAAATCAGATAAAAATGGGAATTTGGAAATGACATTGCCTGTTTTGTATTTTCATGCTATTGAGCTACCCTTTCTATTTTTATATTTTAAATAAATATGTTAGACACTCATGACAGATGGAGCACGTCTTCAGGAACTGACAGAAAAGCTGAATCAATTGAAAATTATTGCCTGCCTGTCCCTAATTACCAACAACATGGTGGGTGCTATTACAGGAGGCCTGCCTGAGCTCGCAAGCAGGTTAAAAAGGATTTCAGCTGTTCTACTTGAAGGCATGAACAAAGAGTAAGTTCCAAATTTTTGCATCTGCTCCCTCTTGTGTTAAGGCTCTGCATGTGTCTCAGAGAACAAGAATGACCTTGGACATCTGGATGTGAGATTCAGGACTGTGCTTTAGAGAAGCTTATCTTACACCTTTTTCTAGAATTTCCTTTAATATCTCTGAAGGCTTAGATGTCCTCTCATAGGAAGGGAGAGATGTTTTCCATGACAAGTGCCAGGGTGAGTGTAGTATTTCCACTTACAATGAATGTGTACAACAGCTTTTCTTTGACAGTGCTTTGGAAAAAAACAAATGAAACACAGAAATCTGCCAAGCTTGATGTTTAGAATTGTGCAGTTTTTTTTTTTTTTGAGACAGAGTCTCGCTCTGTCACCAGGCTGGAGTGCAGTGGCGCAATCTCAGCTCACTGCAACCTCTGCCTCCCAGGTTCAAGCAATTCTTCTGCCTCAGCCTCCCAAGTAGCTGGGACTACAGGCACGCGCCACCACGCCCAGCTAATTTTTGTATTTTTAGTAGAGACCGGGTTTCACCATGTTGGCCAGGATGGTCTCGATCTCTTGACCTCATGACTCACCCGTCTCGGCCTCCCTAGAATTGTGCTATTGAAGAGGGCTTTCCTCCAGTTGTTCTGACTTCATCATTTTTCTGCAGTGAAATGTTTACTGACTTCACAAATCCACCTTGCTACGAAGTCTTCAGAAGTGCTGACAATTCTGCCCTTCAGAGATGTGACACAGTCCAGTGAAGATTTTGGTTTTTGCTAAATTTATCTCCAGTATTACACCTTCATGAATGCTGGAATCCCATTTAGATTTTGCATTTACATCATCCAATAGGAATTCCTATCCAAGTCAGAAAATTCTTAGTCTTGGTGAATGGCCAGATGGTTCTGTGGGTCTCTTATGGATCAGCTTCTGCTGGTTCCCCTTTCAGGTGTCTTCAGAGGCATGTCCTCTTTATTCCTGTAGTTGAAGGGAAATGCACCTGTCTTCTCATCCTCCCACCTATTATTCAGAGAGCACATAAATTACTTGATGAAATCCTAGACTATTAAGAGCCAAAAGGAGCCCACGTAGTTATAGAATCCAACTTCTCATTTTGAACTGAAGCTTACAGATAGAATAGAATTTGCCTTGGGCTGCAAACAGAAAAGGGCAGACCAAGGAAGGACTGAGCCCTGATCTGACCTTTCTCCTGATTCTGATGCTCATTAATATTCCAGGACCAAGACCTATAATGAAAGGAAACCTCTGATTTTGCAGTTGGTCTTATCTTATGATTTCCCTGCACGGGTAGTCATTACTTTCCAGAAACTTTTATTTATTAAGCCTTTAGGGAATACACAGTGCTGCTGAAATGTTATTATAAAGTATACAGAAAGTGGTTACTAAGAAGACAGGCTTTCGGGTCAGATGGACCAGGGTTTAAATCCCAGCTCTGCTACTGACTTATTATGAACACTTGAATATGTTCTTAAATTACTATGAGCCTGACTTCCTCACTTGTAAGAAGGGAATAATAATTGTATTAATATCTACCTTGGAGTTGTGAGAACTTAAGATGATTCAGGTACAGATGTGTGGCACGTAATATGTACTCAATGAATGCTAGCTATTAATAACTAGTCATTAAATCATCCTCTTTATAATTGTATCTGGTTGTTTATCTGGTTGTTTCATTGTTTAAATTTTTTCCCTGTGTTAGGAAATCAATACAATCAATTCTCAATTATCCTCATTACGGATGGGGCAATAGCATTCATAGTATTAAAAAAAGGGATAGTACTAAATAATAGACCAAGATGTCATTTATATTGGGTTTGATGATGCATCTTGAAAACTAGAAAGAGTTTTTCCCTCTTCATTGTGAGTAGAAGGCATGGCTTAGGCTAAGACAACTTTTTTTGAAGAGCTGAAAGAGGATTTATTGATTAATTGATTTTTGCTTTTTTTCCCTTTTTCAACTTTTATTTTAGGTGTAGGGGCACATGTACAGGTTTTTTACATGGGTAAATTGAGGGTCGCTGGGGTTTGGTGTACCAGTGATTTCATCACCCAGGTAGTGAGCATAGTTAGTTTTTCAACCCTCACCCTCCTCCAGACCTCCACCTTTAAGTGTAGGAGCCAGTATCTGTTGTTCCCCTTTATGTCCATGTTTACTCAGTGTTTAGTTCCCACTTATAAGCGAGAACATGTGGTATTTGGTTTTCTGTTTCCGAATTAATTTGCTTAGGATAATGGTCTCCAGTTTTACCCATGTTGCTGCGAAGAACATGATCTTATTCTTTTTACAGCTGTATAGTATTCCATGGTGTACATATACCATATTTTCTTTATCCAGTCCACCATTGATGGTCATCTAGGTTGATTCCATGTCTTTGCTGTTGTGAATAGTGCTGCAGTGAATATATGAGTACATGTGTCTTTTTGATAGAGTGATTTCTATTCCTTTGGGAATAAACCCAGTTAATGGGATTGCTCAGTTGAATGGTAGTTCTGTTTTAAGTTATTTTAGAAATCTCCAAACTGCTTTCCACAGTGGCTGAACTAATTTACATTCCCACCAGCAGTGTATAAGTGCTCTCTTTTCTCTACAACCTTGCCAGAATCTGTTATTTTCTGACTTTTTAATAATAGCCATTCAGGCTGGGCACGGTGGCTCACACCTGTAATCCCAGCATTCTAGGAGGCCGAGGCAGCCAGATCACTTGAGGTCAGGAGTTCAAGACTAGTCTGCCCAAGATGGCGAAACCCCGTCTCTACAAAAAATACAAAAAATAATTAGCCGAGCATGGTGGCGCGTGCCTGTAGTCCCAGCTACTCAGGAAGCTAAGGCAGGAGAATCACTTGAACCTGGGAGGCAGAGGTTGCAGTGAGCCGAGATTGTGCCACTGCACTCCAGCCCGGGTGACGGAGTGAGACTCCGTCTCAAAAGAAAAGAAAAGAAAAAAATAGCCATTCGGACTGGTATGAGATGGTATCTCACTGTGGTTTTGATTTGCATTTCTCTAATGATCAGTGATGTTGAGCATTTCTTCAGATGCTTGTTGGCTACATGTATGTCTTCTTTTGAGAAGTATCTGTTCATGTCCTTTGCCCATTTTTTAATGAGGTCGTTTTTTGCTTGTCGAGTGTTTAAGTTCCTTGTAGATTCTAGATATTAGACCTTTGTTGAATGCATAGTTTGCAAATATTTTCTCCCATTCTATAGGCTGTTTACTCTGTGGATAATTTCTTTTGCTGTGCATAAGCTCTTTAGTTTAATTAGGTCCCACTTGTCTATTTTTGCTTTTGTTGCATTTGCTTTTGGGTAATTCATCACAAAATGTTTGCCAAGGCCTATGTCCATAATGGTGTTTCCTGGGTCTTCCTTTAGGGTTTTTAAAGGTCTTATAGTTAAGTCTTTAATCCATCTTGAGTTGATTTTTGTATCTGGTGAAAGGAAGGAGTCCAGTATCAATTTTCTGCATATGGCTAGCCAGTTTCCCTTTAGCCTAAGGACTCACTGATTAAAAGCAAGAAAAAGCTAGGGCAGTACATTGTAGTGGATAAAAAGTCGGAAGGTAAAAATTTTATTACAATCAGTCTATCCTTGGGTTACAGAATTCCAACGTCAGGTCCAGTGTGGGCTTATAACAAATTCCAGTCAAGGCAGAACACCAAGAACTTATTTCTTATTGCTGTTAATGATGATAAACATGATAACCTATTTTTCTCTTTTCCTTCTTCCATGTGCCTGATAATCTGCTAAGAGCTAAATATTAGACACATAGAAGTTCAGTGGTAGAGCCAGGATTTGAACCCAGCTCCACATAACACCGTAGCTTATGTTCCAACTCGCTCCGTTATACTGCTTCCTATCATTGAGCCCTTCTCTCATCCTTTAATTCCCATTTTGCAGAGTTATCTTAAGGACCCTTTCTGGATAGTGAGATAAAATTTTCAGTCATCTTTCCCTAATAGTGTGGACCCAACAAATGCCTTTTCTAATTACCTATTTTTCCTTACCTACTAAATAACTCACTCTTTAATTACCTTTACAACTTTCTGGACTCTATATATTGGAGATTATTTATCAGTTACTTGAATAATGTGAAGGAGCTTATTATCTTTGGTCATGATCAGACAAAAGTTTTAGGTATTTGACCTCTGAATATCTTCATTTGTTGTTTTTGATTGGTGTTATAGATTTACTGCTCAGGCATAGATGAATTGAGTCTACTTCATTTATCAAGTGCATTTTTTTAAATGTGTGAATGAATCCACTCAGATCAACAAGTTTAAGAAGTAAATTGGTGTTTTCTGTCCCTTTCTGATAGCCCTGCAATATAAATGGGGTTGCAGGTGCATTTTTGGGGACCACATTTTTCTGCTTATGCTTTTCTATTTAAACACTGCTACACAATTTAATGATTTTAAGCATTTAGAAATCTGCTACATCAGAAGGTTGGTGGTTGGGAGGAGTTACTATTTTATAAGTTCATTCTAATAGAGGTTATTATTGTCTGTATAAGAGAAATTTGGTAGACATCTAAAACAAGTCTGTATATTAAAAATAATAACTTGATGAACAAAAACTTTCCCTGGTGGAATTTCATTTTATGTTTCATAGGACCTTTAACTTGAAGGAAGTCCTGAATTCTATTGGTGTTCAGACTTGTGTTGAGGTTAACAAGACCCTGATGGAAAGAGGTTTACCCACTTTAAATGCTGAGATTCAAGCTAATCTTATAGGTCAATTTTCAAGCATTGAAGAGGAGGACAATCCTATCTGGTCCTTGATTGGTGAGTCCTTTTATTGATTTCTGCTTCAATTCCAATTTGCTTTAACTTGCTGATTTTGACTAACATTAAGTCAGTCAAATTTTGATCTTAAACACATTACCCACTTTTGGAGGATAAATATTGAAAATATCAAGAAATATTAATGTTTTCAAAGGCCTGGGACTCATTGCTGCTTCTGTGTGTCATGGAGTTGGGGGATGTTTCAGGGCCTATTATCTATTCAGCCAATAGATTTTATGACGAGAATAACAGAGTGCTGGAGTAATGTTAAAATCCTAGATCAATGCAGTAATTCAAACCAGCTGGCAGTATGTTCACAGATAGTAGATATGAGTTCTGCTCTGAGCAGCTCTGAAGGAACTTGGTCAGGCTTAAAGAGACAAAGACTAAAAATGCGTGGATCCGGGAGACATAGTGTGTAGGCTTCTTTTTGTAATGGTCAGCCAGGAAATTGACTGTCTCAAAGTCAAGCTGTGTTGATGAGTTGGGAAAATGGATAATGTATCAGTTAGGACTTTTTCTGCTACCTGTGACAAGAATCTAAACTTCTAAACTAGCTTAAACAAAATGATCATTTATTTTCTCATCTAACTGAAAAGACCAGGGGTAGGACTGGCTTCTGGTACAGCCTAATGAGAGTTCCAGCTGTCACTGGCACTAGTTTTCCGGCCTCCAGCTCTCAACACTGCCTTCTCCTGGGCCAGCTGCCTTCACAGGCAGACTTTTCTCATGACAGCAGGATGGCTTTAGCTCCAGCCTACAACCTTCCATATTTAAGTCCAGTGAAAAACAAGGAATCTGCCTCCCTGTTGGCTCAAACAGTGACCCCATCATTGAGTCTCAGTGGCTCCAGTTAGCCTGACTATGGTTCATGTCCCATTCTTGAATTGGTCATGGTGGCCTGAGGGGAAGAAAGTTAAGCCTGAGACATGTATTCACCTCCTGGAGCCAAGGAGGAGTCAGTTTTCTCTGTAACACCTGATGAGAGTAGGGAGGAGATGGTTACCCCCAAATAAAATCAGAGTATTGTGGCCATAAGGAAGGGGAGAAGCTGCCATGTGGTACAAAGCAGTTGTCTACTACAGAGGTTGAAGGATGAAAACCAAAAGTAGAAGAGTGTAGAATTAGAATGTACTAACCTGCTAGGACTAATCTGCAAATTTTCAAAGTACAACATTGACGGCCTTAAGAATACAAATACATTTTATTATTGATTTGAGGCTTTCAAATGGTGTTGTTCATCCTTATCCCTGGGGACATGGAATGCTGGGGATCCAAGCTTCAACTTTGCCCCCAGAAAGGAACAGTGTTGGTGTATACAACATTGTGGGCTGCTGGAAATGCTGCTCCTGAGAGGGGACAGTTGATAACAATTACAGAGCATGACCACTGTCACCTGTGACCAAGCCCTTATCTATACACCTTCACATGCTGACATGCATCTGTCCTCAGAGCATGTTGTCCCCAGCTGAACAGGTAAAACCTGAGAGATGGTGTTCTAGGAGGAAGAGGGATAGAGTAGGGACTGAGACACTGCCCAGCAGTCTCTGCAGCATACTGCCAGATCCCCAGTAGTGTGCAGGCCTCATGAGGACAGCGTGCAGGTTTGTTCACTGCTATGTTCTTGTGCAATGCTGCACGTGCACATATATTTAATAAATATTTGTGAAGTGGGTAAATGCATAGGAGACTTGGAGAGGTTAAATAACTTTCACTCAAAGTCCCATAGCAAGCTGGGGGCAGAGTCTGTCTTCCCCAGCCTGTCTGAGTCCAGAGCTCATGTTCCTAACTGCTCTGACTGGCACGTCAGTCAGAGCTGGAGCGCTGTTGCTTGCTGGCAGAGTGGTCAGAGTGTCAGAGTGTACTCTGTGACTTTTCTTTGGATAAGGGAAATGTTTGCAGTATCAGAAGGAAGAGGGAAGCTGAGGGCCAGGAGATGCCTCTTAAAATCTGGTAAAGCAACTTTTGTCCACCCAGCTTTCCCCAGTCCAACTTTCCTGTCCTTTTGCAGATTGAAAGCATTTTTAATCTCATTCAAAGTACTGTTGCCCTAGCAACTTAAGTGACTCACTTGAACGTCTCTTCTTCGACTCTGGAAGCCAAGGACACGCCTTTGGCAGGGACTCCGTGTGGCTGCTCCTAACTGGACAAACACTCCGGTCACTTTAGCCTTTGCCTAAAAACAGACTCATCTGCAAAAGAGGCAAAAGAGGCAGAACCACTTGCTGACATAATAAGGATTTTGAAAGGGTTTCATTTTTAAACCTTCTTATGGGAAAGCGTTTGGATCATATCTGTGATGATATAGACCTGGGCCTCTGAAGGTCAGGCAACTAGTCTAAAGGGAAAGTAGTACACAGTTAACTCTAAATGTATGCCTGCAGAGGAGTTAGAATAAATTAAACACAGAGATTCCTGGAACCTGAGAAGGGCTTGATCAGTGTTGGCCATGGTTTTCCTCTGCTAAGGTACCCACAGTATGCTTTCTTTTGTTCTCAGTTGATGCGCTATTTATTTACTGAAGGGATTATAATCCCCAATTCCCATTACAATTCTTAACCTTTTGAAAAGATATTAGAAAGGGATTTTTCTTTCGAATACATACTAAGTAAAAATTATGGATTATCTGCTGTGTAAATTATTTGCATGCCTACATCTACTTTTTTTTTTTTTGAGATGGAGTCTTGCTCTGTCGCCCAGTGTGGAGTGCAGTGGTGTGATCTTGGCTCACTGCAACCTCTGCCTCCCGGGTTCAAGAAGAATACTTCTGCCCCAGCCTCCCTAGTAGGTGGGACTACAGGTGTGGACCACCGCGCCCAGCTATTTTTTTGTATTTTTAGTAGAGACGGGGTTCCACCATATTGGCCAGGCTGGTCTCAAACTCCTGACCTTGTGATCTGCCCACCTCGGCCTCCCAAAGTGCTGGGATTACAGGCCTAAGCCACTGTGCCTGGCCTGCCATCTACACTTTTAACAAGTAATTTCAGTTGCACAGGTGATACAGAATAATTTCTCCTTGTAGAAAAATTACAGACAAAGGCCAGGCACGGTGGCTCATGCCTGTCATCCCAGCACTTTGGGAGGCCGAAGCAGGAGGATGGCTTGAGGCCAGGAGTTTGAGACTCTCCTGGGCAACAGATGGAGACCCTGTCTATATATAAAAAAAGAAAAAAAATACAGATAAGGCTTAAGTCACCTTTGTTTGCCTTCTTCAGTCCCCATTTTGCCCTGGCTGCCACGGTTTTCAGTTCGTTATTTATCTTTATAGACTCTTTTCAGTCCATTCTCACTTAAGTTCAGTCAGCATTTACAATGTGTCTGTCACATGACAGACCAAGAATATAAAGATAAAAAAGATATAACCCTCACGCTCAGAGAGTCCACTGTCCAAGAAGGGAGAGAGACACCTTCTCAACTGGCAATCATATGTCGTGATAGTCTGGTAACAGATGCTAAGGAAAGTCACAGAAAGGAGGTAACTTTTGGCACGACATTGAAGGATGCCTCTGATTCTGGGCAGAGATGAGATGAGATGAGATTGAAGGGCATTCTAGTAAAAGGAAAGAATTCTAAGACATAGACATTGGAAACTAAGTTCTAGGTCAGACCTAGCTGGAATGTATGATTTTTGTGAGCATTCTTTGGCGATAAGAATTTCAGTAGTCTCATAGTTGTCTATATTCAATGTGGTATATTTTCCTTAGTAAACCTTCTTATTGGTGAGGTTTCTGTTCCCAAAGCCAGAGAAAGCCCTTGGAGCAGCCTGAGCTATAGCAGGTCTTTTCTGTCCAGTATTATTAATAGTTGTCCTATACTATTGCAGCCTGATTTCCATATGCATTTCTATGCTTTTGTGTAGTCGTCTCAAAGTCAGATACATTGAGGCAGTGACGCAGGAAGGGCAGGGAAGGTGGCACAATGGTGTGCTGGTTGGGGTGTCCCTTCCTCAGTGTCTCCTGATTCTTGGCCATGGGTGAAGTGCCCTGTAACTTATTTAGTATTAATTAATTACGTTTGAGATGGAGTCTCCCTCTGTTGCCCAGGCTGGAGTGTGGTGGCATGATCACAGCTCACTGCAGCCTCATGAGCTCAGGCAGTCCTCTCAACTCAGCCTCCTAAGTAGCTGGGACTACAGGCACACACCATCATGCCTGGCTAATTTTTAAATTTTTTTTGTAGAGATGAAGTTTCACTATATTGCCCAGGCTGGTCTCGAACTCCTAGGCTCAATCAATCTCCCACCTCGGCCTCCCAAAGTGCTGGGATTACAGGTGTGAGCCACTAAGCCTGGCACCATGTAATTTATTGTTCAACCAGGGTACTTTTGAGAGTCTCTTTTTAAAATTATGCCAGGACAACAGGTGTAAATTTTGACTGTCCTGGGGAAACCTAGATGTGTGGTCCCCCTTGCCATGTGGTAATTTGGGCCCCAAGTTTGCCAGATCTCTAGATTTTTCAAGAGAAAGCAGAAATATGGATTTCTATGTGAAATCTCCTGATTTTAAATGGCTTCTGTTTTTAAAAAAGACACTGCATGGGCCAGACTGGCAATGCCAGTTTACAAACTCAGCTTTAGTGTATGTAATTATAATCATGAACATTTAGGATTAACTTTTGTAGAAGATTCCCCCCAAATAGGGCTCTGCCTTTTTTTTTTTATCAGTCAGCTATTGCTGCATAACAAAATACCACAAAACTCCTGAGCTTAAAAAAAATAAGCATTTATTATTACTCACCAGTCTGTGAGGCGACCGGGTGGCTCTTTTGGTCTTGCTGAACTCACTAATGTATTTGTGGTTCAGCTGTGACTCAGGATGGAAGCTTTGCTGATCCTGGCTGGACTTTCTCAGGTGTTTGAATGCTGGTTGGCTATGGGTTGGTCTAGGATGGCCTCAGATGGAACAGCTGGGTTTCCCTCTCCTTGGTCTGTCATCCTCCAGCAAGCCCAGGCTTATTCTCATGGCGGTAGTAGGTAGACAGTGGGCATGAACAAGAGTGACCTCTTGAGGCCAAGGCATGAAACTGGTACTCTGGCATTTCCACCGCATTTTGTATTGGCCAAAGTAAGTCACAGGGCCAGCCCAGATAGAAAGGATGGGAAAAACACACTCCAGCTTTGATAGGAGGAGCTGCAAAGCTACCTTGGAAAGGGGATGGGTGCAGGGAGGGGTAAAGAATTGGGAACATTATTGCAGTCAACCTACTACAATTACTTGTTCTTGTTTTTAAAAATTATGTACTTTAATAATGGACAGATAAAGGTATCTTTTTTTCCCCTTCAGATAAACGAATTAAGCTTTACATGAGAAGCCTACTTTGTCTTCCAAGCCCTCAAAAATGCATGCCTCCTATGCCAGGAGGCCTAGCTGTCATTCAGCAGGAGCTAGAAGCCCTAGGCTCTCAATATGCAAACATTGTGAATCTCAACAAACAGGTGTACGGACCATTTTATGCAAATATACTTCGAAAGCTGCTCTTCAATGAGGAAGCCATGGGGAAGGTAGATGCTTCACCTCCTACTAACTAAAGAAGAACTGACATTGGATGAGAGATTGGAAATCCAGTACTTTGGTATCCAGTCCACTTCCATTGATGGCATTAGAGATCCAGCACATTCTCAGTACTGTGGTGCAGTATTAGACCAAATCTGTGTAATGGGTAATATTAGCATTACAGAAGACACACACATCACATAGACCCTCAGAAGACGTAAACATCACATAGACCCTATTTGTGCATCATTTTCAAGTTTAAAACAGACATTTGTAATGAACAGAAAACAATTTGTAATTAATTATATTACCTATATAATACTTGTAAATGTTTTCTTAACCATTTATATTTGGCTTATGACATTCAACCCCTAAGGAGTTGTTTTTCTCACTTGTTATTATCAAACCTAATGATTTTTAATTTTGGTACAACTCCTTAAAGGGTTGAAGGTTGTGACAATAACTGAGGGAACTGATGTTCTGAATAAATGATGTGAAGTAAACACAATTGTATTTGAAATATACAATTACATTTTATTAATGTGTTAATAGAAACTTTCAAAGTAAGTCCTCAAATTCCACAGATGTACCAAATCACACTTTATAATACCAATGGTCAGTATTTATTTAGAATTTTAATGTATTAAGTACATTTTCATGCTATATACAAACTTCAGATAAAACCTCCTTTGTTTTAGTGAAAACAGAAGCAACTCCCTTCTCAAATTATTCTAGAAGTTTGTTTCTTCTTACAATTTAGTCTGCTCTCCAAGAAAAACAATTTTTGCACAAATCTCTTAGTGAATGTCCTTGCAGTTCTCAGGCCATTGATAAGGTTTATATAAGAGTTTAATATTTTTATGTGAGGCAGGGCTCATTTGGTTTACTTGTAAGGAGAAGAAAGGGAGTCAATGATAAAATGAGATCCCGTTCTCCATGAAGTTCATATCTGAAAAAGAAACAGTTAAACTTTGGATTTCTTACCCATATAACTTAACTACCAGATGTCTTTTGTGCTGATGAAAGCTTTACCGTGTTATGACCAAGATGCCCTTCTAAGGATCATTATCGTTTGCCTTTTTTTTTTTTTTTTTTTTTTGAGACGCAGTCTCACTCTGTCGCCCAGGCTGGAGTGCAGTGGCGTGATCTCAGCTCACTGCAACCTCTGCCTCCTGGGTTCAAGCAATTCTCCTGCCTCAGCCTCCTGAGTAGCTGGGACTACAGGCGCCCGCCACCACGCCCAGCTGATTTTTGTATTTTTAGTAGAGACAGGGTTTCATCATGTTGGCCAGGCTTGTCTTGAACTCCTGACCTCAAATGATCCACCCACCACCGACTCCTCAAGTGCTGGGATTACAGGCGTGAGCCACCATGCCCGGCCTCATTTGCCATTCTTTTTTTTTTTTTTCTTTGAGATGGAGTCTCACTCTATTGCCCAGGCTGGAGTGCTGTGGCACAATCTCGGCTCACTGCAACCTCTGCCTCCCGGGTTCAAGTGATTCTCCTGCCTCAGCCTTCCAAGTAGCTGGGATTACAGGCACGCACCACCATGCCCAGCTAATTTTTGTATTTTTACTAGAGACAGGGTTTCACCACATTGGTGAGGCTGGTCTGAAACTCCTGACCTCGTGATCCGCCCGCCTCAGCCTCCCAAAGTGCTGGGATTACAGGCGTGAGCCACTGCGCCCGGCCTCATTTGCCATTCTTGAGCATTAAATCAAACCTTGCAAAGTTGGGCACTAGTTGCCACTGAGACTTTAGAGAAATCTGCTTATCCTGGAATTACTCTTCTTGGAGTGCTGCGGGAAGCACTGCAGTTGGGAGGTACTTGGTCTAAAAAGAGCTTCATTTGCATAAAATACATTTTTGATTGTTTTGTTTGCTAAGGACTCAATTGAGCCCTAGTAATTTGGTGAGGTCGAGTGGGTAGAAAATAAAAAGAAGTATTCCTTTCTTCCCCAACCTTCTTTTCCTCACCACAACCTTCACCATTATGGTGTTACTTCATTATTTTATGAAGTTCTAGGAAATGATTGTGTGAATAAATTGTCTCCATTGTTTGTATTTGGGGAAATCTGCCAAAATTTGAGGAAAGTATAAACGTCAGGTTTTTTTTTTTCTCACAATGCCCAATACATCAGCCATTCTCTCCACGTAAGCTGCTGCATGCAAGTGGAGTATTACTGAAGAGTACACCATTGGTCTTAGCTATTTTTTTCTCTTCCTGCAGTCCTCTTCTGCCCGTGTTTTCCTATGCACAGAAACTATAAGGTGCTGAAGACATTTGGTTTTCTCTTAAGCTGAAGGAGTTCTCAGCTCTTCTGTCTTTGGGGCATGGGCATCAGGGAGATTCTGACAGTAGAAAGGTATTATGTAGTGTGATTTTTTTGTTGCTTTCTGGGGTGAACTGTATACTTAACAGGTGGTGTACTTTTTTATTACCAGATTTGAATCCAGCTGATGCTCTTTTATATACTTGATTATACTACAGTGGCCAGCAGGAAAACAATGTACAAACTTTTTTTTTTTTTTAATGCATTTAAAATGAAGGGCATTCTGCTTTTTTTTTTTTTTTTTTTTTTTAGTGGCAAAGTAAATCTCAATGTTTCAAGTCTGGATTTAGGCAACTACATTTACTAGGATTTTTTAAATTGTATCCCTTAGCATGTTGTTTATTTGGTTTTTACTTAAATGTTTACTTCTAATGTTTTCCTAACATGGTCTCATTTTGTAATGTAAATTTGTATTAAATGCCATACACACATTTTCATTCTTCTGCTAAAACATGTATTGTGTGCACTTACTAAATTTTAAAGCATTAAAAATTATTTCGAGATAGCCAGTGTCTCTGTTTTCTAAACCACTTCTGGGTAGCTTGGGGCTGGAATATTGGATAGTCTTTATTGGATAGTCTTTATTGGATAGTCTTTTTAGAATGATTCTTGTGCTGACCATCAGAGCCTTACAGACATCAAATCATGTTTATTCACACATTCATTCACTGAGTCAACAAATACCTATTGAGCATCTGCTGTGTGCCTGCCAAGAAGTATCCCAGTGGTTGTGATACATAGATGATAAAACATACTGTCTTCAAGAAGTTTACAATGTAGTGAGAAGGACAAACTTGTGAACAGTTACAATAAAGTGTAATGAGGGTTAAAAAATAAGGCCGGGGCTGGGCGCAATGGCTCACGCCTGAATCCCAGCACTTCAGGAGGCCAAGGCAGGTGCATCACTTGAGGCCAGGAGTTCAAGAAAAGCCTGGCCAGCATGGCAAAACACCATCTCTATTAAAAATACAAAAATCAGCCGGGTGTGGTGGTACATGCCTGTAATCCCAGCTACTTGGGAAGCTGAAGCAGGAGAATCACTTGAACCTGGGAGGCAGAAGTTGCAGTGAGCCGAGATCTTGCCACTGCACTCCAGCCTGGGTAACAGAGCAAGACCCTGTCTCCAAAAAATAATAATAATCATAGTGCTAGGGAGAAGATGGTCAAACTCTATTTCATAAAGAAGATAATTCTGTAGCTAAAACATGAGAGATACATAGGAACTTGCCAAGAGGCCACAAAACAGGCCAAGTGCACAGTAAGTACGACAGTAGGAAGAAATGGTGAGCCAGGGATCAGAGTAAGTTGGAAGAATGAAAGTGATGAATGAGAGGTGGCCAGGTGCAGTGGCTCACACCTGAAATCCCAGCACTTCAGGAGGTCGAGGTGGGTGGATCAGTTGAGGTCAGGAGTTCGAGACCAGCCTGGCCAACATGGTAAAACCCCATCTCTCTACTAAAAATACAAAAATTAGCTGGATGTGGAGGCAGACACCTGTAATCCTAGCTACTCGGGAGGCTAAGGCAGGAGAATCACCTGAACCCAGGAAGCAGAGGTTGCAGTGAGCCGAGATCGTGCCACTTGCACTGCAGCCTGGGCGACAGAGGGAGACTTTGTCTTTAAAAAAAAAAAAAAAAGTGATGAGAGGTGAAACAAGAAAAATGAAAAGGTTCTCGGATGCCATGCTAAAATTTGGGCAGGGGGCAGGGGTTGTCCTGAAAAGGAAGAAGAATCATTGAATCTCTTGATACATGAGACGGTCACAAACAAATCTATGTTTTGGAAAGATTGCCCTGACAACACTTGTTGATGCTAGAATATTCCTACGTCTAGTGGTATATATGTTTACATGCACTCACACGTGAAGACATGATACCAGCAATTTAAATGGACTCTGGTTAACTGAAGCAGAAAAGGAGTTTATTGGATGGGCATGAAGTACCTCACAGAATCTAGTTAATCAGAGAGGAACCAGGTTTGGAAAATGGACAGGAACCAAGGCGATGCAAGCTGCAGGAGTCCATCCACGCTGGAATCAGTGCTGCAACTTCAGAGATTGATTTCTCAACTGTCTTTCCTTCTTTGCCTCATTTGCTTAAGATCTAAAGTCCCACATATCAAGATTCAGTTGAGCGAGTCTTAAGTGCCCAGGCTCTAATTTGCAGGGGATGGAGTGAGGGAATTATGATCCTTACACTCCTGTGGTCCCACCAAAGTCATCCAATTAGAGATTTCTCCCAAATTGAGAGGGCATGCTGAGAAGCAGAAAGAGAAAAATAAATCCACTATAATGAACATTCATGAAATCTTTAAAATTTGGATGTGAGAAATGTGTGAGACCACCCAAACCAGCAGTGCTTCTGAGAATTATACAAAAGATGATTTAAGGAAAGGCATAGTTACAAGAAGTCAACCTTTCTTAATAAGTGTAGGTGAACTGCTGAACAAACAGCCCCCAAGTCTCAGTGGTCTCATAAGCTCATTTCTCAAAGCATAGTTCAAAGCAGGGGGGTAGAGGGGCGTTGGGCGGCGGGTCTTCCATTTAGCCATCCAGAGACCCAACTTCATCCATGTCATGACTCCGCTGTCCTCTAAATCTTCATTCACTCAGCTGATAGGGAAAGAAAAAGACTGCCCACTTCCACTCATGTTCCATTGGCCAGAATTCAATAATGTGGCCTCATCTTACTGCAAGGGAGGCTGGAAAAAGTGCCCAGGAGAAAGGCTGTCATGGATATGGGTAAGCATTAGCCATCTTCACTTCAGGTCCCTTCCAGTGAACCTTCTCTTCATGAAAATAGGTTTAAAATTATGTGCCTGATCTTTCAGTGGTAACTGAAAGAGGGGAGGATTTGAAAGCCAGACCCAGGAGAATCACTAATGAGTTCTGTAGTTGATTGGCAAAGTGTGCTATAGGAATGGGGAGTACCTCAGCCTGTTCTACCTCTGGGGATGTTCAATTCCAAAAATTTTCCACTAATTGTTCTGTAAAAGTATGGGACTAAGAGTTGTAAGAACTTAGCTGGAATTCACTCCTACTACTTCATAGCTATATGAACGCGAGCCAATCTTTTAATCTTGCTGAACCTCAATTTTCCACCCTACTTCCCTACCCTACTATCTTCCTACCTCACAGTTATTGTGAAAATAAAGTGAGTCATATTTGAAATTGTCTGTAAACTCTAAGGCATAATGTAGCCAGAATACATTATAATAACTGTAATTTATGAGTCCTAAATCTCTTTCAAGCTTCAAGGGGTTTTAATATTTGGAGATGTGATGATCAAGTACTTAAGTACATAAGAACAAAAATTTTAATATCTCATCAGAACCATGGTTCATTAAGCCCAATATTGTCATTGGCAGAGAAACCCAAGGGTATGCAGAAGGCTGCGGTTATTGTCCTTGATGTCAACGTCAAAGGCTAGCGACAAAACCCAACATGTTCTAATTCCATTTAGTAATCAATTATGACATTATCCTCTATGATTTACTTCAATCTTTTAAAAGGTATATTTGTATTATCATATTGTGCCCTCTTGTTCTGTTTTCGGAGTGAGGCCTTACCTTTTCATTTCTAAGCTTACTATGTTAGCTTCTTTCAGATTTCAAGGGAAAGGAACAGAGGTATTTATTGCAAACTTCTATGAAGAAAAAAGGAAATCCAGGAATTTGTCTCAGCAGCTGTATTTGTAGGTGTGGTGAACCTGAATATGGTTTCTTTTCTCTTTCAGAATATAAGAAAAAAATATTAATAGCCACTGAGCACTTACCCTATGGCAGGGACTACCCGAAGCACTTTATGTAAATATCATAGAACTGCACAGCACATTGGGAGGCAGGCTCCATCATTTCCATATGTGGAAAACGAGAATCAGAGAGGCTAAGGAACTTGCCCAACATCACA
The DNA here is from genome assembly GCF_029281585.2 of Gorilla gorilla gorilla. NCBI lineage: Eukaryota > Metazoa > Chordata > Mammalia > Primates > Hominidae > Gorilla > Gorilla gorilla. The sequence goes on from NC_073234.2 coordinate 121,772,561, forward strand.
GAGCTGGTAAGTGTATTTGAACCCAAGGAGTCTAACCCTGGAACGTGTGTCATCCATCAAAAGTGTTTCTCAGGGCCATGGGCACACCGGCTTACGCCTATAATCCCAGCACTTTGGGAGGCTGAGGCAGGTGGATCACCTGAGATCAGGAATTTGAGACCAGCCTGGCCAACATGGTGAAATCCCATCTCTACTAAAAATACAAAAATTAGCCAGGTGTGGTGGTACAGGTCTGTAATCCCAGTTACTTGGGAGGCTGAAGCACGAGAATCATTTGAACCTGGGAGGTGGAGGTTGCAGTGACCCGAGATCGCGCCACTGTACTCCAGCCTGGGTGACAGAGTGAGATGCTGTCTCAAAAAAAAAAAAAAAGAAAAAAGAAAAGAAAAGTATTTCTCAGGCCAGACGCAGTGGCTCACTCCTGTAATCCCAGCACTTTGGGAAGCCAAGGCAGGCGGATTGCTTGAGCCCAGGAGTTCAAGGCTACAGTGAGTTAGGTGACAGAGCAAGACCCTATCTGAAAAAAAAAAAAAGGTATCTCTGTGGTGCTGTTACCAAATGCTGACTTGGCATGTACTTCTCAGCTTCTGTTGCTGCCCTCCCCTTTGGGGTGTCTTCATTAAACGTGTCCTGAGAGGGAATACGATTGAGTTTGCTCACCACGTGTCAGCTTAGATGACCCACAAACCCCACATTAGATAGGGTTCTCATGATAAGCCACTTCATCCCTTAAATCCAGCCCACATGGCTGTCCCGGGCAGGTACCCGGCCCTATTGGTTTTGATAGGATAATAAGATCACATCCACAAAGAAAGGTCTGGGGGCATGGCAGGCAGCTGAAAGTTTTTGGACTATCCAGTCTTGCCTAAAATGCAGAATGTTCCGACTTCAAGGGCTCTCCCTCTGCTCTTGCCTTTTGAGACTGAAGAGTCCTTATTCTTTCTCTGACATTGTTTCTGGTCTTCTCTAGTTCTATTATGAATTGAGACATAGAAATCAGAAACATATGTATCTTTTTTCCCAGTCTGAATGCATCAAGGTTTCAAGAAAGGAAGATAATCTTTTTCTTTTGTTTCTAGCACCTTCATGTTGAAGCCTCTCAGAGCATGGTCTAATTTTTTTTACAGGGCATAACAGTCCGTGATGGTACAGCTCCAGTGGATCTTTCTAGTGTCATCTACAGACACGTCCCTTGAAAAGCCCTATGTGAGAACCACACTCAATTGTCAGAATGTGGTATAATGTACTCTAATGCCCTCATGCCATTGCTCACGCTGTGTTTCCCTACTTGAAACGTTTTCCGCTACCCCATGCTTTTGGTATGGCGTTATGATAGAGTGGTTAAAAGCATGGGTTCTGGGGTCAAATAATTATGGATTTAAATTCCAGCTCTGCTTGGGCAAGTGTCTTAACCCCTGTGAGCCTTAGTCTCTTTACCTTTCAAGTGGGGATAATCATACTTATCCCCGGGGTTGAGCACTCAATTAGAGAATGCACATCAAGTGGTCATTGCAATGCCTGACAAAGAGTAAACACTCGGTAAATGTTAATATTTCAGGGCCCAGCTTGGACACCTCTGCCTTTCCTTTTTCCTTGCTCTCCCTTAAACAAGATCCCCTATTCCCCCATGGCATTGGTCAATTTTTCATCTGGCTACCATAAGCCATTATACATTAAGTGGTAAGATAGTATTCCAACATGTTAACCATTTTTCCTTCTGTGATCTTTTTTTTTTTTTTTTTTTTTTTTTTTTTTTGAGACGGAGTCTTGCTCTTGTCACCCAGGCTGGAGTGCAATGGCATGATCTCGGCTCACTGCAACCTCTGCCTCCCAGGTTCAAGCAATTCTCCTGCTTCAGCCTCCCGAGTATTTGGGATTACAGATGTGCGCCACCACCTCGGGCTAATTTTTGTACTTTTAGTAGAGACAAGGTTTCACCATGTTGGCCAGGCTGGTCTCAAACTCCTGACCTCATGATCCACTGCTTCGGGCTCCCAAAGTGCTGGGATTGCAGGCGTGAGCCACCGCGCCCAGCCTTGTGATCTCTTTTCCCTAATTTCCCACCCCTCTATTCAAACCACTGGTCTTTTTGTACTAATACCTCAGGAAAAGGACATGGCAGCAGAAAACAAAGAAATGCTGAGACTGTTCCTGGCTTCTTGGTTTCAAAACTCCAGTCCCTTAGGGTATCAGAAAGAAGTTATAGATTTGATCTGGGGGAAGGACTATGAGGGACTGTGGCAGCTATGGTCTAAGGGCCAGCACCATTCAGCATTAGCCAATTGTTGCCGTATAGGACTTTGGGACCATGGCTACCAGAGCCTCCTGCTTTTGAAGAGAAACTAAAAACAATCAGGATTCTTAAAAAGTGAGTATAATATCAAACATCACCCATTCGTTGCATTTTTTCTTTCAACTCACTCATTCAACACAAATATATTCAGGAACAACTGATGGGTTAGAAGTTGGAAACACAAAGACAAACAAGATAGTTCCCGTACCAAGAGCTCAGTCTGGATAATGAGACACATAAAAAGAGGATATGGCATTGAGTGATAAGTCTTAGGTTAGTGATTTCCAAAGCATAATCACTGGAAAGCAACAGCAGGGAACTTACTAGAAATGCAAATCTGCAGGCCGGGAGTGGTGGCTCACGCCTGTAATCCCAGCACTTTGGAAGGCCGAGGCAGGCGGATCACCTGAGGTAAGGAGTTCGCGACCAGCCTGGCCAACATGGTGAAACCCCGTCTCTACTAAAAATAAAAATTTAGACGGGTGTGGTGGCGCATGCCTGTAGTCCCAGCTACTAAGGCGGCTGAGGCAGGAGAATCACTTGAACCTAGGAGGCTGAGGTTGCAGTGAGCCGAGACCGAGCCACTGCACTCCAGCCTGGGTGACAGAGTGAGACTCTGTCTCAAAAAAAAAAAAAATGCAAATTTGCAGCCAGCGCAGTGGCTCACGCCTGAAATCCCAGCACTTTGGGAAGCCGAGGCAGGCGGATCACCTGAGGTCAGGAGTTTGAGCCCAACCTGGCCAATATGGCGAAACCCCGTCTCTACTAAAAATACAAAAATTACCCGAGTATGGTGGCATGCGCCTGTAATCCCAGCTACTCGGGAGGCTGAGGCAGGAGAATCGCTTGAACCTGGGAGGGTACAGTGAGCTAAGATTGCGCCACTGCACTCCAGCCTGGACGACAGAGTAAGACTCCATCCCCGCCCCCCACAAAAAAGCAAAATTTCAGTCCCAATTTACCAATCAGAAAGCTGAAATTATTTTAACAAGCTTTCCAGGTGATTCTGATACACCCTAAAGTTGGAGAATCACCTTGATAATGGAAAGCAAAGAAGACTTTGGCACAGACAACCAACACACTTGAGCCAACCTTGAGATCCTCTGCCATCTATAAATCACTTTCACAGTCCCTTCTAGGCTAGATGCTAAATTGGTTCCAATCTGGTAATGCACAATGATGAGACACAAGTTGTATCTTGTCTCTGTAATAAGTAAATTGTAAGAACTTCAAAGGCAGGGTTGATTCTACTTTTGGTGTTTTTTCCATTCTTCTCATATTTCAGATATCAGTGCAATACTTAGAAAATACAAGTACTGAAATTTAAGTAGCTCTTTAGTAAATAAGAATAATTAACCTGGTGCAAGGGTTCTACCTTTATGAGGGAGAAATTGGAAAGCATATATGTACTTACAAATTTTCATAACTTTTCTTATCGTTGTAAAATATACATAAAACTTAGCATTTTAACCCTTTAAAATGATGTACAGGTCAGCAGCATTAAATACATTCACACGGTTGTGCAACCATCACCATTCTCCATTTACAGAACTTTTGCATCTTCCCAAACCGAAACTCCGTACCCATTAATTAATTGGTGCATTTTGCCTTGTTTTTTCTAATAGGATTTTTCTTTCTGTTGATTTGTATGAGCTCATTTTAAATTAGAGAGACCAGCCCTTTGTCTTCTGCCAATTTATTTTTTATTAATTCTATTTGTTGGTGATTTTTAAAAATCTGTTCAGAAAATTAAAAATTTTCCGTGGAATCAAAAAATCGTGTTTAGATTATAAAATCCTTTATGATTTGACTGTTGCCGTCTTGAAAGTCTTCATCATCTCAATGTTATGAATATCTGCACTTACATTTTCTTCTAAGTTTTTGTTAACATTTCAATATTTAATCCACAAAAGATTCACTTACATGTATTTTTTTCCCCAAATGGGTAATCAGCTCTTCAAACATTATTTACTGGACAGGCCATCCTTCCCCTACTAACGTAAATGTCATCTTTTCATAGTAAATTTCTCCATGCGCTGGGTATTTACTCCTACATCTTCCATCTAGTGCTTTTGAGAATTTTCAACACTCTTCCATTACACGCATGTACCATCATTTATTTAATCAATCTTCTATTAGTAGGCATTTGGGACGTTTCCTGCTCTTCCATACTAAACAATGCATAGAATTTTGGACTACATTAAATAATTCTCTGCCTCAGTGGTTCAAGTTGCGTAAATTATGCGTTTACACTTTTCTTCGGATTACTTTTAAAACGACAACCACTATGTTTTGCTGGTCTCAATTACCAGAGAATTGGCAAGAAACCTGACAGCTGGGGCTTAGGATTCCCTGCGCCAGACCTCCGAGCTACACCAGAGGGCGTACTTTCCTTACTCGGCCTCGGCCACATCCGGGTTCCACCGCAGATTCGGCCAGGGAGCAGGCGGAACCTTTCTACCGCGTCTCTAGCTAACACGCACGGCGGGGACAGTTTAGGCCTCCGCGCACCGTTCTCCGGGAGTCTTGCAGTTTGCTTGGTGCAGGGAAGGCGGGCGCGTAGGTTCTATCTGTTTCTTCCTCCTTCGTGAGCAGCATGGATGTGCTAGCGGAAGAGTTTGGGAACCTGACTCCGGAGCAGCTGGCGGCGCCGATCCCGACTGTAGAGGTCAGTGCCAGGCACGCAGGGAGCGTCAGGGACAAGGATGCGCCCTGAGGGGGCGTTGCCCGGAGTGCTCGGGCCGCCAAGGGGGCGGGCTGGCGGTTTGTGCGCATGCGCCGGGCTTCTGCGCACGCCCAGAGCGTCGCGCGTGCGAGTCTTTTTTCCAGGGCCGGCCTCCGCGTGCGCGAGTGAAGGCTGATCCCAGAGGAGCTGTCAGCCGCTGCGGGGGCCGAGAAGCCCCGCTGCTGGCTCTCGGGTTGGAGCTCTTCCAGCATAGGTGTGCGTGGGGAGGACTGACCCTCGCACTTACTGTGGCGGACGTATTGCATGTTTGCAGTCTTACAGAGGACACGGGGCCAGGGAGCTCAGGCCATTTGCATGAGGCACCACAGCCGGCTGTGGGGGGTAAAACCAGATCGTCTGAATTCCAAGCTAGTCATCTTTCCTTTTAACCTGAAGTTCCAGTTTGGGTTGCAGGGGAATTTTAAACGCCCTCAATATTTACTAAAGAATTTGCCTGTGTGTTTTCTGGGGGAGAGACTCCACAGCTTTCATCAGCTTCTCGGAAGTTAAGGACAGCTGCCCCACAGCGAGCTGCCCAATGAAGTGCGGCTGTCGACATATTTTGTTATCTGATAAGGCACATATTGTAATCTCTCTGAGCCTCAAAATCTACACTGACGTGGAATAGGGAAGTGGAGACGTGGCCGGAGAAGATAGCAAAGGAGAGATTTTGGGGAGAGAGAACAGGATACTTGAAACCTCCTCGGCAAGACCATTGGATGTTTTTGAGGAAGGAAAGTAAATCCAGTAGTATTAGAGTGAAGAAAAATAGAGGAGAAGAGATAAAAGACAGGGTTAAGTAAGGGTCTTGATTATGAAAAGTTTCAATAAACATCTGACAGAGCTTGGACTTTGTCTTGGAGCAGAGCTTTTGAAGGGTTTAAGCAGGAAAGTGACATGATCAGTAAGTCTATCGGATTATAAGAACCTCCTTGGCTAGGCGTGGTGGCCTATAATACCAGTAGTTTGGGAGGCCAAGGCGGGCGGATCAGTTGGGCTCAAGAGTTTGAGAACAGCTTGGGCAACATGGCAAAACCCTATTTCTACAAATAATACAAAAATTAGCTGGATGTGGTGGCGTGCACTTGTCCCAGCAACTCAGGAGGCTGAGGTGGAAGGATCACTTGAGCCTGGAAGGTCGAGGCTGCAGTGAGCCGTAATTGTGCTGCTGCACTCCAGCCTGGGTGACTGAGACCTTGTCTCAAGGAAAACAAAACAAAACCTCTTTATAATAGTTTGACAAGTTAAGGAAGTTGAATTAGCAGTTCCATCAGATTCAGTCTATAAGGGCATGCAATAGGCTGCTGATCATCAGGCAAAACTATTTTTTTTTTTTTTGAGACGGAGTCTAGCTCTGTCGCCCAGGCTGGAGTGCAGTGGTGTAATCTCGGCTGACTGCAACCTCTGCCTCCCGGGTTCAAGCAATTCTCCTGCCTCAGCCTCCCAAGTAGCTGGGATTACAGGCGCCCACCATCACCCCCAGCTAATTTTTGTATTTTTAGTAGAGATGGGGTTTCACTGTGTTGGCCATGCTGGTCTCGAACTCCTGACCTCGTGATCCACCGCCTCGGCCTCCCAACGTGCTGGGATTACAAGCGTGAGCCACCGTGCCCGGCTGCAAAACTGTGTTTTAACCGTGAAAAGTGAATATCAAAGAGCCAGCATTCACTGAGCACTTGCTAATGTGCCAGGTTCTGTTTAACCATAACATGCATTATGTTATTTAATCCTCTGAAATAAGTACTATTTTCACCCCCATTTTGCCAGAGAGGCCCAAAGATGTTAAGTAAATAGCCTTGCATTAGAAGCCTGGTAAGTGGCTAATCTGGAATTTGGACTCTTGTCAGTCTGACTCGAGTCTTCATCCCTAACTGCTATCGGACCACTTCTCCAGAGAGCTGAAGAAATAAGCCTGGGAGATTTCTATTTCTTATCTGAATTTACACAGCTATGAAGTGAACAGTGCTATAATTCCAGCCCTCTGATTACAGTTCCTCTTCCTGCACTCTATCCAATCCACCATCACCTCTAAAAAGTCCTGAGTTCTTAATCTATGCATATCTGAAACTTCATTCCCACCGTTTTCCAGCCCAGAACCACTGTCCTCTCTTACTTCCTAACTGGCCTACCTGGCACCTGACTTGTCCCAATCCAGTCTGTTCGTTGCTCTGCAGCCAGAGCTGTCCGTTTAAACACACAAACATGGTTATGTTGCTCCCTTGGTTAAAATTCTTCAATCTCTGCCTGTTGCTCTTAGGGCAAAATCTAGTGTTTACCATGTTTGTAATAAATTTCCTCAGTCTGACCAGTGCTTACTTCTCTAGTCTCTTTTCCCATGGTTCCCCCTTCTCCCTCCCCTGAGATCTTTCTACTCTGCTCAGTTTCTTCTGGATCGCTCTCCCCTTCCTATTTGTAGATTAAATCCCACATATCTATAATATAACTTCCCTAGGAAGGCCTTTCCTGATTCTCCCAGAAGATGGTAGATCTCTGCTACTTGCTGCCATTTCCTTTTAAATTGAGATATTAAAATATTTACTTAAACTTTCCAACTTCAGTGTTTTCGCTGAAACTTTTTCTAGTTAGGAGCTCAGTTTTACTTGAACTGGCCATGCCTGGTGTGTATTTTTTTGTGCTTATGGTAGCACAGCAGCATGGTAGTATGGTAGAAACAACACAAGCTTTGGAGCCAATTAGTCAGTTACTTGTTGAATAAATATTTGTCAGTGTTACTGAGTACTTACATGGTGGTGTATTATTCACAGGGTTTATACAAGTTCAAAAAATGTGTTTTCTGCCTCCCAGTGTGTTATAGGCTTATAGAGAGAGACATGTAAGCAAGTGGAATAACATGCAATAGGTACTGTGATACAAGTAGGCGAGGAGTATTTTGGTATTACAAATGGTAGCTGGGATGTGATGCCTGAACTGAGTTTGCCAGATGTGGATGAAGTGTGGTGGTGCGGAAGCATTCCAGATAGAAGGAGGAGGCGTAGGCACAAGTACAGCTGCAAGCACAGCATATGATGTATGCCTCGCTGTGGGGTTAAGACATGGTGAAGAGGGTGGGGAGGCACTGAAGAGTTGTAGAGAATGAGGTGCTCAGCTGTGCACATGAGGACATGTACACTGGCTTTAGTGCTGAGCACTGAAAGGGACGAGCAGGAAGAGTAGTAAGGAAGTATTGCCGCAGACCAGCTGAAAGATTATGAGGGCCTCAACTGGCACAGGAGCAGAGGATAAATGCGAGGAAGGTTAAAAGGAGGTCGACTCAGTAGAATTTTTGTTTTCCTGTTGATTAAGAAGAGTCAGAAAGTTAGGACTCCCGGGTATCTAATTTGGGATTGACTGGGATAAATGGTGATATTCATTGAGATTGAGAATGGAGCTGGGGGAAGATTTAATTTTGGACATACTGAGCTTAAGTAGCCTCTGAGGCTGTAAGGTATCACTGCCCAGTCAATAGTTGGAGGGGACAGGCCCATACCCAGTAGCTTACTGCAACAGTGATATTCACTCACTCATTTATTTATTCAGTATTTATTGGAGTCTTTTATGTGCCAGGCACTGTGGTAACAGGATAGACAGGGTCACTGCCCTTGAAAGAGCCCACATTTGGAACTGGGGGGCTGTGGGATGAGATGGGGGAAGCTAAACAACACTTTCAAACAGTGTTGTTTGAAATCCTCCATTCCCAGCCCTACTTGAGAAAAGACATCGCCAGGGATAGAACTTTGAAGAACACCAAAATTTGCAGGGTGGCAGAGAAAAAGAGGTGTGAGAAGGCCCGGCCGGAGGAAGGAAAGACATAAGAGAATGATACCACAGAGTGTTATAAGACAGTGATCGGCATGGCCAAATACTGTGGAAAGGGAATGTGAGGGGGCGTCAAGGGAGGTCTTTTGAAGTAGCAGCCTTGGTGACCTCTGTCGAGCTCTTTCACTGGCAGGTAGGTCAGAGTCCTGACTATAACGGAATGAAGGAGTGGGAAGTGAGGAACAGAGAAGCTAAATATGGAGTAATTTGGGAGAGATCGTAAGCTGAAGGGCAGGGAAGAAAGTAGTCAGAGGAGCTGCTGAGTCAAGAAAGTTTTAAATTTTTTTTTTAATCGGAGGATTTGAATACTCGTTTTAAATAGAACAGGTTGAATATCAAGGACTGAACTGGGGCAAGGTTTCCAGTCTTCAGGAGAAGGTTGGCAGGATTGTGTCTGTGGCGGAAGGGTTAGCCTTAGACCAAGGAATGGATGGTCCTTCCTTTGAAATGGGAGGAAACGAGTATAAGAAGGGGTGTAGAGAGAGGAATTTGAAGATGTGGGAGTATTAGCTCATAGGGCTGCCGTAACAAAGTAACCACAAACTAGGTGGCTTAAACAACAGAAATTTATTTTCTCATAGTTCTGGAAGTTAGAAGTCTGAGATCAGGGTGACAACAGAGCTGGCTCCTTCTGAGGGCTATGAGAGAGGATCTGCTCTGGGCCGTCCCCTACTACAGGTGTTTGCTGGCAATCTTTGGCATCCCTTGGCTTGCAGAAGCTTCACTGAGACCTCTACCTTCATCTTCACATGGCATTGTCCCTGTGTGCATCTCTATGTCCAATTTCTCCTTTTTTATAAGGACACCAGTTGTATTGGATTAGGGCTCACCCTAATGACTCATTTTACTTAATCACCTTTGTCAAGACCCCGTCTTCAAAAACAGTCACATTCTGAGATACTGGGGATTAGGACTTTAGCATATGAATTTTGAGAGGGACACAATTCAACCTATATCATTGTCATTCTTCTATTTTTAAATTTAGATGTAATTTATATAATAAAATGTATGGATACTAGATATTCAGTTACATTGGTTTTATAGTTATGTGCTCTATGTGGACATTGCATCACCCCAGAAAGTTCCCTTATGACCCTTTTCAGTCTATCCCCTCAACCACCTTTTGATTTCCGTCATCATAGATTAGCTTTGCCTGCCTCCCTTGTTTTTGACTATACCCAGGGGTCTGCCACCTTCCCTGGCCACTCCTCGGTCTCCTTTGCTGGAGCTGCCTCCTGCTTCTCCTCTCTAATTGTTGGATTATTCTTGGTTGGTCTCACTTTGTGGAACTCTTCTCCATCTACATTCCATAGGTGATCTCATCCATTACGTGCCTTTAATTACCATCCACTTGTTAATCTCTTCCTAGTTTATATCTCCAGGCCACTCCATTCCCGAATTCAAGACTCATTTGTTGCCTCCTTGACATTTCCACCTGAATGTCTAATGGAGATCTCAAGCTTAACACACCCAAACCAAATTTCTAGTAGCCCCTCCACACCTAAACCTGCTATTCCTACAATGTTCCTCACCTCCATCAATTTTAACTCTATCCCTCTAGTTGCTCAGGCAATGTAGGAAGCAATCACCATATGTGCCATCCTTCTGTAGCCCTGAGATGAGCTCTGACCAGACAGTAGTTGAGAGAGAATGGGAGGGAGAAAGAACTCCCTTTGGGTCTTGAGACCCAGCTCTCCCACCAGACTCTCTGAGCCTTATTTTCCTTTTCTCAAACTGGCAAACTTCACTTAGGAAGTGTCATGAGAATAAAATAAAGGATTGAAAAGTGCTTAAAATCTTGAGTCATCAAGAAGAGATTAAGTTATATTCTGTTTAGGGAACCTGTAGTGTATGTATGTATGAGTATACATATTTATATGCATATGCACACATGTGATTTCCATAAAAATGTTTAAAAATTATTCTTTTTGTTTTGATTTACTTTCCTTTGCTTATTTTGGAACATTAAAATAACTTATGAAAGTACTGTTGCTGGTACAGAGTTCTGATATTCTTCTTGTTTTGGCTCACAGGAAAAATGGAGGCTGCTTCCAGCATTTTTAAAGGTAATTGTTTCACATTTAATAATAATTGGTTATTTTTCAGATGAAAAAGTCAAGAAATAAGCCATTTTTTAAAGATTAAATTTTTGTCATCAACATTTTTTGATTTTGTATAGCTGTGTTTGGAAATACAAGGAATTATAAGGTAAAATCCCTGCCTGAAAGGTGCTGGTTTGGAGAGTGGTAGTCTAATTTTAGAGAGAAGTAGTAGTACATGCACAGTAGCATGGCACATGATTAAAAACCAAAGTGCTATCAGCAAAAGAGCAATGGTCAGAGAGGGCCACCCAAATGAAGTGAGACATAAACCACATCTTAAGAGAAGAAGGTTTAAGCCTGAAAGCTGGGTGCAGAGAGCGTGGCTCAATCAAGGTGTTCAAGAGGAGCCTCCACAGAGTCTGCAGGAAATAGCGACCAGTCAAGAGGAGCTGCTGAATATGATATGATGTGGTGTCGGGCTTCAATTCAACTTCCAAGAGCTTATGCTAAGAAGTAATGAGTACCACAGTGAGAGACCACTTGGCACCCGCTAGGATAGCTATAATCAAAATCAAATGTTAATAAGGGTGTGGAGGAATGGGAACTATCATGCTCCACTGGTGGGAACGTAAAGTGTTATAGCCACTTTGGAAAACAGGCTGGCAGTTTCTCAAATGGTTAAACAAAAAGTTACCACATCCTCCAGCAATTCCACTCCTAGATATCTGTCCAAGAGACATGAAAACATGTGTCTATGCAGAAACCTGTACACAAATGCTCATAGCAGTATTATTCATAGTAGCCAAGAGTGGAAACAACCCAAATGGCCATCAGCTGCTGGATGGATACACAAAATGGGATGTATCTGTACAACAGAGTATTATTTGGCAATAAAAAGAAAGCAGGTACCTGCTGCAATATGGACGAATCTTGAAAGCATTGTGCTAAGTGAAAGAATGGAGACTTGAAAAATGAGGCTGGGCGTGGTGGCTCATGCCTGTAATCCCAGCACTTGGGGAGGCTGAGGTGGGCGGATCACGCGGTCAGGAGTTTGAGACCACCTTGGCCAACATAGTGAAACCTCGTCTCTACTAAAGATACAAAAAATTAGCTGGATGTGGTGGCGGGCCCCTGTAATCCCAGCTACTTGGGAGGATAAGGCAGGAGAATAGCTTGAACCTGGGAGGCAGAGGTTGCAGTGAGCCGAGATCGCGCCACTGCACTGCAGCCTGGTCGACAGTGTGAGATTCCGTCTCAAAAAAAGAAAAATGAGTAGAGTTTTGTCTCTACTCATTTTGGACTCTACTCTAGAGTTCAGTTGTGTGTTATGGGCAGAGGGGAGAGTGCTGGGAAATGAGGCTGGGAAAGTTGTCAGGGCCAGTTTCCTGATCAGATTTGAAAGCCATGTTAAGGATTTGGCTTTTCTTCTAAAAGCCATAGGAAGCTATTGAGGAGTTTCTAAGTCGGGGAGTGACCAAGAATCAAATAAAATGGTCGTAAGGTCAAGAAATTTCTTTTTCCCCCTAAGAGACCAGGTCTTGCTGCATTGCCCAGGCTGGATTTGAACTCCTGAGTTTGAGTGATTCTCCTGCCTCTGCCTCCCAAGTAGCTGTGACTGTAGGAATGTGGCACCTTGCCCGGCCTTTTTGTTATTTTTTAAAAGGAGCTGCACATAAATGGAGAAGAAGGTGCTGGGTGCTAGGCACAGTGGCTCACGCTTGTAATCCCAGCACTTGGGAGGCCAAGACAGGCGGATCATTTGAGGTTGGGAGTTTGAGACCGACTAGCCTGGCCAACATGGTGTAACCCCGTTTCTACTAAAAATACAAAAATTAGCTGGGCATGGTCGTGGGCACCTGTAATCCCAGCTACTCAGAAGGCTGAGGCACCTGAACTGCTTGATGCAGGGAGGCAGACGTTGCAGTGAGCCAAGATTGCACCACTGTACTCCAGCCTGGGCAATAAAGCGAGACTGTCTCAAAAAAAAAAAATTTTTTTTTTTTTTTGTTAAAAACTAAGCTACAAATACACACGTTAGCCTGGGCCAGAATCATCAATATCAGTGTCTTCCACCTCCATGCCTTGTCCCACTGGAGGGTCTTCATGGACAGTAACACACATGGAGCTGTCATCTTCTATGATAACAATACGTTCTTCTAGAATACTTCCTGAAGGACCTGCCGGAGGCTCTTCTTGAGGAGGGGTCACTCTTTTCAGAAATACACTCCATGAAATCAAATCAAGTCGTAAGTCATTAGGCGATAGGAATTTTTCAGCTCCATTATAATCTTATGGGACTGCTGTCAGATATGTGGTCTGTAGTTGAATGAAATGTTGTTATGTGGCACATGACCATATATTCATGTACTCATATTTTGATTTCCGAGAGTCAGATTGCTTCTCAAGGAGGAAAACTCTCGAGGATATACTAGTAAGACGATGCAGAAATGGAATGAGAATGCATTAATGAAAAGATTTATTAAATAAAATTCATGGATTTTTTTTCTCATTTTGATTTTGATAAAAATTTGTTGTTCACCTATTATTAGATTCCATTATATGATTTATTATTTGAGCATATCATCAGTACTCTTTGCACTTTTGCTAACCTGTTTACTTTCTCTTTCTATCTGTTTAGGTGAAAGGCCTTGTGAAACAGCATATAGATTCATTTAACTATTTCATTAATGTAGAGGTAAGCATCAGATGTTAGAAATAGACATAAACTAAGGATTAATTGGAAGCCAGAGTCTTTGCTAATGTTGCATTTTCCACTGCAGATAAAGAAGATAATGAAAGCCAATGAGAAGGTTACAAGTGACGCTGACCCTATGTGGTACTTAAAGTAAGGAACCAACATTCTTAATTTGCTATGTGGGTTACGTCTAACATTTTTTAAAGTGAGTGAAGTTGCTATCAAAACTCTTTTAAAATCATTGTCTTGGCCAGGCTCGGTGGCTTATGCCTGTAATACCAAGCACTTTGGGAGGCCGAGGTGGGCAAATCACCTGGGGTCAGGAGTTCGAGACCAGCCTGGCCAACATGGTGAAACCCTGTCTCTACTAAAAATACAAAATTAGCCAGGCGTGGTGGTGCACATCTGTAATTCCAGATACTCAGGAGGCTGAGGCAGGAGAATCGCTTGAATCTGGGACGGGGAGATTTCAGTGAGCTGAGATTGTGCCACTGCACTCTACCTTTTACAACAGAGTGAGACTCTGACTCAAAAAAATAAAAAATGAAAAAATAAATCATTGTCTTTTATTAACTATAAAGTGCTCAAATTAAATTTTTAACTGGCAAATTATAATGAGCTATGGTTGGGAAAATTTTGAAGCTATTAGGTTTTAAATATTTAAATTTTTATTTTGAAATAATGTTAAGCTTAAAAGAAAAATTGCAAAAGTAGTACAAAGAATTCTTCAATATTTTTCACCAAGCCTTCACTGATATTAACATCTTACATAACCATAGCACAATGATCAAAACCAGGAAGTTAGCACAGATACGATGTTGTCTACTAATCTATAGACCTTATTTGATGTTTTCTCACAAATGTCCTTTTTCTGGTGTAGGAATCAATCCAGAGCTCCGTGTTATGTTTAGTTGTCTTGTATCCTTAGTCTCCTCAATCTTTCTTGGTCTTTCATGACATTGACACTTTTGAACAATCTAGTCAGTATTTGTAGAAGTTCCTTTAATTTGAGTTTGTATGACGTCTGATTGGGTTATACATTTTTGGCAAGAATACCACAGAAGCAATGTTTTATGCTGTTCTCACTGATTCGTATTGGGGTTACAGATGCCAATATATTTTATTACTAATGATTTTAACTTTGTTCACTTGATTAAGGTAGGATCTTCCAGATTTCTCCACTGAAAGGTTACTATTTTTCCTTTTGTAATTAATAAGTATCTTATAGGGAGATTCTTTGAGACTATGCAAATACCGTTTCTCATCATAATTTCACCAACAGTTTTAGCATACATTGATGATTCTTACCTATAACAGTTATTATTGTGGGCTTATCTAATGGTGAACCTTTATTTCTATCATTCCTTCTGCAGTGATACTGGAATTCTGTACAGAATAGTTTCCTTTTCCCCTCACGTATCTCTCTATATTAATTTATATCAATTTGGACTCATGGATGTTTTATTTTATTCTATGAGTACTATCATATATATATATATCCAGTACTGTCATTTTTCTGTTGTTCAGACTGTTTCAGCTTTGACCATAGGGAGACCCTTCAGATTGACTCTGGTGTCCTTTCAAGATGCCACCATTATTTTTTGAGCGCTCGTTTGCTTTCTTGGACCGTAAGATATGGTTCATCTGGTATGCCCCCGTCCCAGATTGGGAATCCAAGGAGCCCTAGAGTCTCCCTTTTATTGGAAAATAGTATTTAGATTCCAAGATATGGACACTAAGATTTCAGCAGGTAGAGCTCAGAAATATGTGTATGTATACGAACACATATGTGCAGACACATCTGTATTTCTTTATCCTATCCATTTTTACATATATTAAAAACCATGCAGACTGATACCTCCAATTTCAGTTCGACACTGCAGGACTCATTCTAACCTTTTCCCTTTCCTTATTTAACTTTTATCCCAATAATGAGAAATCTGGCTCCCATTATCTGCAAAATTAAAAAAACATTTTTTTCAATCCTAGACTATAAATAAAGTTTCAGAATTATTAACTCATACCTCTGAGAGATAAAATTTACATTTGTGCACTGTCATTTTTATCTTTAGCCTCTCAATGTCCAATCAAAATATTGTCTCCCAGGGTTACTTACATTAGTTCTTTTCTTTATTTTTTCAGTATGCGAGACATTATTATGGTTTAAGAGTTAGACTTACACAAAAAAGTATATTCAGAAAATAGTTGTTCCACTTCCAGTTCTTTCCACCCTGTTCCCAGCCACTCTCCATAGGTAACTAATCTCATTAGTTTCCGCTTTATCCTTTTCATCCTTCTTTTGCACAAATGAGCGTTTTTTTGTTTGTTTTTTTTTTGTTTTGTTTTGTTTTTGCCTTTATGGCCTCTTCTTTCTTTTGCAAATGATAGCATATCATCAGTACTCTTTGCACTTTGCTCTTTCATTAAGTATCGTTTTTAGGGAGCTGTATTTCCAGTATTTTTGTAAAGAGATTTGTAATATTTTTTAAAAGATACTTTGATAATATTTCCCTCCTTTGTAAAGCTATATGTACTATCACTTCAAGAAGATCTCCAATTTTAATATTTAATTTGTCATCCTTACCAAGATAAGCATTTATCAAAACATAATCTTTGTATTTGGAAGGAAAATAGCTTGTTTGCTTTTATGATCTTTGAAGAAGTATAATTCATACCGCACTAATTTGCTTTTCAGATATCTTAATATCTATGTTGGGCTTCCTGATGTTGAAGAAAGCTTCAATGTAACTAGACCAGTGTCCCCTCATGAGGTAATTATGAACCTTACTTTAATTGGACTTGTTTGCTTTAACTCAGAGTCTGCCCTTAATATATACTCTTAAAAGATCATTTAAAAATGGAATGGGGGGGACATTCTTTGGAGAAAAAGGGATTAAAGTTCAATGTGGGCCATAATTCTACTACAGAAGGAGCACTTTGAAGTGGTCAGGACCCTGTTGCAGAGAGGAGCAGTAACTGTCAGATTCCTGATTCTCTTTCAGTGCCGTTTGAGAGACATGACATACTCTGCCCCTATTACAGTGGATATTGAATATACCCGAGGCAGCCAGAGGATCATCCGCAATGCCTTACCTATCGGCAGGTGAGAAATGAAATCCGTATTAGAGCCACACTGCCTGGATTCCAGCCCCATGATGTGATCCCATTTCCTCATCTGAAAAATGCAGGAAATGCTGCCTATTTCATAGGTCCAATGAGTCAGCATGTGTAAAGCACTTAGAATAATGTCCAGCACATAGTCGTGGTTGTTACTATTTATTAATTGTGAAACCTTTTCTAAGAAGTTGAGGAAAATGTTTCCCTTTCCTACTATAACTCTGAGCTGCTAGGGAACCACTAGATACAATAGCCTTTCAGTGAACTCTCCTGGACAGGTCTTCTTGGTGGATACATATATTCTGAGATTGAGTTTTCCTGGAATTTAACTTTTTCTCATCTACAGGTATTTAAGGGAGAAGTTACTTATTTGCCTGGTACAAGTTTGGAAATGATAGCATCCACTTGCGTTTTTGCAATCTGCCCTTCCTGATTAGGGAAATATATTGACTCTCCTTTAGAAATGGACAAAACCCACAATATTATGTGGTCAATAATGGTACTAGACTTTAAACTTAGTCCACATAATTTCTGTTCAAGTGTTTTTCCCCCTCTAAAAAGTGCTAAGAGCACTTTGAACAAACATCCATTTGTTCAATAAATATATACCAACTGCCTATCACTTCTTATGTATGATGCTGAGTACTTAGGTGAGTAAAAGATATACAAAATACAGTTCCTATTGGCTACCTTCATTCACAGCTGTCAGGGAAGACAAGCATATGTAATTATGGCACCATTTGGTAAGGGGTCTAGAAGTCCAGATTTTTATGGAAACATGCAGGTTTAACAAATCCTCCTATACTTCCCTCAAAGGAAGGGGTAATTTGTATTGTTTCTCTCCTTAGTCTTCACTTACAAAAATAAGTAAGATATTAAAATGTTCATCTTGGTTTTAGCAGGACTGTTTATCAGTGTTTTTTTTGTTTTATTGTTTTTTTTTTTTTTTTTGAGACAGAGTCTTACTCTGTTACCCAGGCTGGAGTGCAGTGGCATGATGTTGGCTCACTGCAACCTCTGCCTCCCGGGTTCAAGTAGTTCTCCAGCCTCAGCCTCCTGAGTAGCTGGGATTATAGGCGTGTGCCACCACACTCAGCTAATTTTTGTATTTTTTGTAGAGATGGGGTTTTGCCATGTTGGTCAGGCTAGTCTTGAACTCCTGACCTCAGGTGATCCGCCCGCCTTGGACTCTCAGAGTGCTGGGATTACAGGCGTGAGCCACCGCGCCCAGCCTATCAGTGTTAAGATGAGAACTTCTTTCTTTCTTGTATATGGACCATACTTGTGTCCAGTTAAATTTTGGATCATAGCTAAATTATGAACTAGATTGACTATTGTGAAGGAAAGGCAAGAGAGACTGGAGGAAAACATAAATTTGTAAGATTGAGGGTTTAAATCCTGGTTTAAAGAGGGAGCATGAGTGGGCGAAGGACATGAACAGACACTTCTCAAAAGAAGACATTTATGCAGCCAAAAAACACATGAAAAAATGCTCACCATCACTGGCTATCAGAGAAATGCAAATCAAAACCACAATGAGATACCATCTCACACCAGTTAGAATGGCAATCATTAAAAAGTCAGGAAACAACAGATGCTGTAGAGGATGTGGAGAAATAGGAACACGTTTACTCTGTTGGTGGGACTGTAAACTAGTTCAACCATTGTGGAAGTCAGTGTGGCGATTCCTCAGGGATCTAGAACTAGAAATACCATTTGACCCAGCCATCCCATTACTGGGTATATACCCAAAGGACTATAAATCATGCTGCTGTAAAGACACATGCACACGTATGTTTATTGTGGCACTATTCACAATAGCAAAGACTTGGAACCAACCCAAATGTCCAACAATGATAGACTGGATTAAGAAAATGTGGCACATATACACCATGGAATACTATGCAGCCATAAAAAATGATGAGTTCATGTCCTTTGTAGGGACATGGATGAAATTGGAAATCATCATTCTCAGTAAACTATCGCAAGAACAAAAAACCAAACACCGTATATTCTCATTCATAGGTGGGAATTGAACAATGAGAACACATGGACACACGAAGGGGAACATCATACTCTGGGAACTGTTGTGGGGTTGGGGGAGGGGGGTGGGATAGCTTTAGGAGATATACCTAATGCTAAATGACGAGTTAATGGGTGCAGCACACCAGCATGGCACATGTATACATATGTAACTAACCTGCACATTGTGCACATGTACCCTAAAACTTAAAGTATAATAATAATAAAATAAAATAAAATAAAAAGGGGGGCATGTAACTAGCATTTGTTGAATACCTGCTATGTGCCATACTATGATAGGCAATGTTGTTTGTTAGCTCCGCATTCATAAAAATGACCTCTAGTCATTAGAATGCTTATATGTGCTATGCATTACCTAAATTACATATATAATCTCATTTATCTTTTGGAGTAAAAAGATTTTAGTTTAATCCAAATTATATTTGTACTTGGTTAGAAATCAAACAGTACATAAAAACATTTGATTCAAAACAGTAACCTCCCTCCCTCTCTCCCCTTCCTCACCTTTCGTCCCATTCCCAACTTCATAACTATTTCTGTTATTTTTTTCTGGGGGTTATTACATCCATAACTTTATTTTGTGTGTGTGTGTTTTGTTTTGTTTTTTTTTTTTGAGATGGAGTTTCACTCTGTTGCCCAGGCTGGAGTACAGTGGCATGATCTCAGCTCACTGCAACCTCCGCACCCCAGGTTCAAGTGATTCACCCACCTCAACCTCCCGAGTAGCTGGGATTACAGGTGCCCGCCACCACGCCTGGCTAATTTTTTTTAATTTTTAGTAGGGACAGGGTTTCACCACATTGGCCAGGCTGGTCATGAACTCCTGACCTCATGTGATCCACTCGCCTCGGTCTCCCAAAGTGCAGAGATTACAAGCACGAACCACCATGCGTGGCCAATATCCATAACTTTAAATGCGATGCTTTGACCTCTATTTCTTAATACATTAACTGTAGACATTATTTTTTCCCTCCTGATATACGGGATGTGGCTTAGCTTACCTGTGTCACCCACTTTGCTTCTCCCTTCGTCTTCCAATTTTTCCTTCTTGTTTTTAATTATCTTTTTGGTTACTGTAGTAACTGAAATATTCTTATATCTTCATGTCATATTACATAACTTTAGTCAGTATGTTCATTTCCCTTGATATAAAATGAGAATATTCTTATTTCTATCTTCCCATTACGATTTCCTTTTTAACGTGAGTTATTTAGAAGACTTAAGATTTCCCAATTGGTGCTTTATGTCAATTTTTGGAACTTTGTAGAGACCTGTTTCTATAAATGTTTCATGTTTATTTGGAAACAAGAGGTATTCTCCAGTTGTTTTGTGCCATTGTCTGTGTTTTTCTTTCAGATCAGACTTGTTAATTGTGTTGTTTAGATGTTTTGTATCAGCATTGCTTTTTGATTTGTTTGTTCTATCAATTACTACAATAGGTATGTTAAAATCTCCCACTATGATGGTGGATTTTTCCATTTTCCTTATGGTTTTGTGTATTTTTGCTTTTTTGAAGCTATGATATTAGGTGCATAGAAGTTTAGAATTGTTAAATCTTGCTAGTAAACTGAACCTTTGATGATTGTACATTTATCTTCTTTATCTCTTATAATATTCTTTGCCTTGAATCTTATTTTGTCTGCTCTTAGCATAGCCACATTTGCTTTCTTTTGGTTATATTTCTGGCATATCATTAAAAAAATTATTGTCTGTTTAATCTTTTGTATGGGCTGGGCACAGTGGCTCACACCTGTAATCCCAGAACTTTGGGAGGCTGAGGCGGGTGGATCACCTGAGGTTGGGAGTTCGAGACCAGCCTGGCCAACATAGTGAAACCTCACCTCTACTAAAAATACAAAAATTAACTGGGTGTGGTGGTGCATATCTGTAATCCCAGCTACTTGAGAGACTGAGGCATGAGAATTGCTTGAACCCGGAAGGCGGAGGTTGCAGTGAGCCGAGATTGTGCCACTGTACTCCAGCCTGGGCAACAGAGCAGGACTCCATCTCAAAAATAAAAATCTCTTAAATGTCCTTATGTTTTGAGTTTAGTTGAAGTAAACTGCATATGGTTAGATTTTTTAAAAATTTGTCTTGAGAATGTAGTTTATTTTTATTTGTTTTATATACATACATATATGCATATATATTTGAGTGTATACCTGTCAACTTATTCTATATTTTAAAACTGTCTAGCTTTTCATGTTTCAGGTTTTTTTCCATTTTTCTTTTTGGATAATGGAAGATTTTTTTTTTCTCACCCTTCCCCAACTGATTTAAAAGTCATATACAGTATTTCTGATTGTTTATGTTTACCTTAGAAATTTTGAAATGCATACTTAACAAAGTTTGAAAATAAAAAATACCTTTATTCTCTTCCTGGCAACAAAGACCTTAGAAAGCTTTAACTTGGATCAAATCAATCACTTTGACTTACATGCTTTTGTTGTACCAAATTTTTGTTCTATCTTGTTTTGTTTTGGTCTTTTTGAGACAGGGTCTCACTCTGTCACCCAGGCCAGAGTGCAATGGTACACTCATGGCTCACTGCAGCCTCAACCTCCTGGGCTCAGGTGATCCTCCCACCTCCAGCCTCCTTGGTAACTGGGACTATAAGTGCACCACCACACCTGGCTAATTTTTGTATTTTTTGTAGAGACGGGGTTTCGCCATGTTGCCCCCGCTGGTCTCGAACTCCTGGGCTCAAGTCATCCACCCGCCTTGGCCTCCCAAAGCATTGAGAATTGCAGGCATGAGTCACCATTTGTGGCATGTTTTTTTTTTTTTTTTTGAGATGGAGTCTCGCTCTGTTGCCCAGGCTGGAGTGCAGTGGTGCGATCTTGGCTCACTGCAACCTCCGCCTCCCAGGTACAAGTGATTCTCCTACCCCAGCCTCCTGAGTAGCTGGGACTATAGGCGCACGCCACCACGCCCAGCCAATATTTTTTGTATTTTTAGTAGAGATGGGGTTTCACCACGTTGACCAGGATGGTCTCGATCCCTTGACCTTGTGATCCACTTGCCTTGGCCTCCTATAGTGCTGGGATTACAGGCGTGAGCCACCGCACCCGGCCTCCTTGGCATGTTTTTTTCACCTATAAATTAGAAATTGTTATTGTCTTATGAAGTTCGCATTTGTTTATATCCACACACATTAGTTTCCATTTTCTTTGCTCACCATACATTTTTACACGTCAGACTTTTGGTTAGTGTTTATTTTCCGTCTTCCTGAAGATGAATTTTTTTTAGAAATTTATTTAGTGAGGGCCTATTAGTACATTAGTAACTTCTCTCAGTTTTTGTCTGAAAATATCTTTATGTTGACCTCATTCTGAGTGAATACGTAGCAGAATACACAAATCGAGGTTGGCAGTTATTTTCTCTTCAAGCACATTAGGTGTGTGCTTGACACACACTTCGAGCACACTGCTCTGTGTCATTGGTTGTTGTGAAGTTATTGTGCATCCAGTCATCCTTCCCTTTTTCGTAGCCTGTCTTTTTTTCTGGCTGGGTTTTAAACCTTATCCCTAATTTTGGTGTTTAGTATCTTGACTGTGATCTGCTTAGGTGTAGCTTTCTTTTTATCTTGTGCAGATGTTACTGTGAGGATTTATGGCTTTCATATGTCTTTAAAAATTTATGGCTCTTATCTCTTTGAATAGGACTTCTCACCTATTCTGTGTATTTTCGCCATCTAGAAGTCTGATTAGATGTTGATTAGTCGCTCTCTCTCTATCCTTTCCTGACTCTTAAACTCTCTTTCATATCTTCCATCTCTACGTCTTTCTGAAATTCATTCTCAGTAATTTCTTCAGATGTCTTTTCCAGCCCAGTAATTATATCTTCAGCAGTATCAAAGCTATTATTATCCAACCTATTTCTACATTTTTAAGTTAGTGCTTAAAATTTCCATTTCTAGTACATTTTGCTCAGTTGTTTTTCCAGACTGCCTGGTTAGTTTTCATAGCCTCTTGTTCCTTACACTTGGATGCATTGTGCTATTGCCAAGTAACTGATGAGAATCACTTTGTCTTCCATGAAGGAAGTGTTGCTGTCATTTCTGACTCTCACTAAAGCCTGTATGCAAAGTTTAAACCAAACATTTGAGTTTTTTGTTTTTTTGTTTTGTTTTTTGAGACAGAGCCTCACTCTGGAGTGCAGTGGTGTGATCCTGGCTCACGGCAACTTCCACCTCCAAGTTCAAGTGATTCTCCTGTCTCAGCCTCCTGAGTAGCTGGGACTACCAGCACACACCACCACACCCAGTTAATTTTTTGTATTTTTAGTAGAGATGGAGTTCCACCATGTTGGCCAGGCTGCTCTCAAACTCCTGGCCTCATATGATCCACCCACCTTGGCCTCCCAAAGTGCTGGGATTATAGGCATGAGCCACTGCACCCAGCCTGAGTTTTTATCATCTGTACTAGACGAGCAGCGTGCCTGAGAAAATACTTCGTTTTGCTTGGCTTCCATGTAATTGCTATTTCTCTGCCTTTTCTAACATAGTGCATAGATAGACCCTTAGTGAGGTGGTGTGCACTGCATGTTTTGTATTTTTTGCAGCTTTTATCATTGACAGCCTACATGTGATATTTTCTTTTGTTTTATTTTATACAGAATGCCCATAATGCTACGTAGTTCAAACTGTGTTCTTACAGGAAAAACGCCAGCAGAATTTGCCAAACTGAACGAATGTCCCTTAGATCCAGGTATGTGTGAAGTCTTGGATTTGTCCCACTTTCCTTATTCTTTTATTCTGCTGCTGCTGTTGTTTTAACATTTTGTCTCAAAAACAGTACCAGCTTTTCTACTTTATAATGAACTTGTTCACAAAACACCCAGAAATTTGTCTCTAGCTTTATGCTACTAGTCTGTATTTCTTTCTTTCTTTTTTTTTTTTTTTTGAGATAGTGTCTCACTCTGTCATCTAAGCTGGAGTGCAGTGGTGTGATCTCGGCTCACTGCAACCCCTGCCTCCCAGGCTAAAGCAATCCTCCCACCTCAGCTTCCCAAATAGATGTGACTACAGGCTTGTGCCACCATACGCAGCTCATTTTTGTATTTTTAGTAGAGATGGTGTTTTGCTATGTCATCCTGGCTGATCTCCTGGACTCATCCACCTTGGCCTCCCAAAGTGCTGGGATTACAGGCGTGAACCACTGCGCCTAGCCCTATTAGTCTATATTTCTCAAAGACATACTGTTTCCTCTTTTATTTCAGGCTTAAGACTTTAATATGACACATGCTTGTTTATTGCCATGATTTGTCAGTCTTTTCTTTCTATCTTTGCCCACCAGTTTCTTTTGGTATGCCTAAAAATTCAAGAATAATCTTCCAGAGTTACTGGCCTTGCCTGGTTGAAAAAAATCAAGTATCACACTTCAGGGTGTTTTAAATGCAGTAAAGCAGTGGGGAGATGAAAGTATTTTTTTGTTTACATTTTTAAAAATTTTATTTTTGTACCTATTTCTAGGCAATTTCTTTTGTAAAATTTCAAACTTAGAACTTAACAAGAAGTTTCTCTTAATTCTTTAACTCGTATTTCACATTGATTTATTTGAACTTATAGTTGCTTTAATCTTATTCCTGTAAAGTTGCATTGTTTTAGAATCCCAGAAGTTTTGGAAAGAAGTTAATGAAGAATGTGACTTTACTAGACTGTAACAGAATGTTGCATAAGTCAAATATGTTGTATTGTTTTTGCTTATATTCTGCAGGTATAAAATGAAGTATTACTTTATCCTACTCTGAATTATGTGCAAAAAAAAATACATGATGATGCATGAGTTTTTTTGAATATGGAATATTATTTTGGAAACCTAATCTTAATCTACCATTACCACTGATTTGTTAGAAAACTTAGAGTAAATTTGAGCTTATATTGAAAATTGTCAGTTACACTTGTACTTAAGAGCTCTGACAACTAATTTATTTAACTATTTTTTTCATTCACTTTTTACATATGTCGGGGGCTGGTGATTCATAGACCAATAAGATATATTTCCTGTCCTCAAGAAATTTTTTATCTTGTAGCTCATTTGTATAAAATCACGTGCTGATCTTCAGTCCATAAAACAATATCAGATGGGCGCAATGGCTCTTGCCTGTAATCCCAGCGCATTGAGAGGCTGAGGCGGGAGGATGGCTTAAGACAGGGAGTCAGCCTGAGAAGCATAGTGAGACCCTGTTGTTACAAAAAATTTAAAAATTAGCTACGTGTGGTGGCACATGCCTCTAGTCCTAGCTACTCGGGAGACTGGGGCGGGCGAATCACTTGAGGTTAGCAGTCCGAGGTTGCAGTGAGCTATGATTGTGCCACTGCACTCCAGCCTCGGCGACAAAGGGAGATCATTTCTCAAAAAATAAAATAAAATAAAATAAAAAATAAAATCAGCAACCCCTTTGAATCAAGTGTTAGCCAATGCCATGAAGCAGTAGTAGAAAAGGTAATCTCTGATTCACAAGATTCCTGCCATTACTAAATCAACACTGGTTGAGGAATAAATGATGAAGTTTTTCTTGTTTCCTTTGGGTAGGTGGCTACTTCATTGTTAAAGGAGTAGAAAAAGTTATTCTTATCCAAGAGCAGCTGTCTAAGAACAGGATCATCGTGGAGGCTGATAGAAAAGGGGCTGTTGGAGCTTCAGTTACCAGGTATGGAAAGCAGAGATGGTGTCCTTAAACAATATTGGTCGTTCCATTAGTCCTAAATGGCTGTGTTTCAATACAGAGGGAGCCAGTTATTACCCTCTAAAAGCAGGCATTGTAATATTTAAGCTATCTGCATTCAATTTATTATGAAAGTCTGGAAGCATAGGGTACTGATTTTAAAATTTCAGTGATGGGAGTCTGAGACATTGTTTGAAAAGTCACTGTTTAAGCTGAATTTTATGTTAGCTTATGGAGCATGAAAGGAGATTTTTAAAAAGAAAAAATATAAAACCACTCTTCAGTTTTTCACGCTCCTTTTCAGCCTTTTATGCTCCTTTTCAGCCTTTTACCATTTACATGTGTATTCCTGTATCAGTATGATCAGAGACTATTTGACACTTAATATTGAATGACCTGTATCATGGACTTAACACCCTATTGTTAGTTTTCTAGACCAGCCTCTTTCACAGTGTACTCATTTTTACTACAGTCTCCCTTTCGAGGCTTCTGTAACTTCTTTTTATTTTCACGTGTAATTTGAAATATGGAGGTTAATGAGTTCTGGGAATAGAAAGATTTGTGGCATAGATAAGATGTGAGAGTGCGGTAGTTTCCTGTTTGATAACCTACAATGAATTGATTAACTCAGAGTTTTTGTACTTTTCTTTCTGATGGAGAGGCAGCTAACAGTAATGGTCATTCATGGAGTACTTACTAGGAGCCAGGCAAAATACTAGGTATATTATTTGTCACCTCAGTCCTCCAAGATAAGTGGTACTATTAACATCTCCATTTTACAACTAACAGGCCTTAAGCTCAGGGGTACCTTGACTGTAAGAGGTAGATAGCCTTTGAACCCAGATACGGTTAATTTTACAATCCATGTCTTCCCACTATCTGTAACTTTGGAGCCAAGGCAATTTGAATTTGAATCCTAAAGCTTTGTTTTCTAGTTATGAGGCACTGGAATGTGCAGTTACTTAGCTTCTCTAAGCCTTGGTTTCCTCATAAGTGATTTTGAGACAATACTTCAGTTTGACTATGTAGAAGATTAGAGCTAATATAAGTAACATGGGTAACAATGCGTAGTAGCAGGTAATCTGTGTGTGTTACTAATGTGGTTGATTAGAGCTTTTAAAATGCTTTGAAATCCATTAGGAATTTTATAACTAACACAGATACCAACAGAAGGATATTCCTTTCTTTTGGCTTTACTATATACCAAGACTGTGGGTATATTTTGTTGAATTACTAGTTTAAAAACTCGTATATAAATTCATTTCTTTTTAATTTCCTCATTATGTTTAAGGCCCATATATAAAATTGGCCTTGTATATGTGCTCTACACTGGATCAAAGTAATTCAAGGTAGAGTCAAAGTGAAGTTGGTCAGAAAGTAATTGTCACTCATTCACACACAGAACTTCCATCATAATCTCAAAGTCAAAGAAAAATTTATAGTGTTTTTAAATGTTCACTGAAGTGGCAGCAGGGCAGGAAAGGAATTGTCTTTTTAAAGTACTTATTAGAAAGGACTTTGTGATTGTTGTTGATCAGTTGACCCTTATTGATTAATGATCATTGCTATTATTGCATGTTACTAGCTTGAAACTAAGTGGGGATGCAGTTTAACCAACTTGTATTTACTCATAGCTCTACCCATGAGAAAAAAAGCAGAACCAATATGGCTGTGAAACAAGGACGATTTTATTTGAGGCATAATACTTTGTCAGAAGATATACCCATTGTCATCATATTTAAGGTAAAGCTGCAGCTCTCTTCTGAAAATTGTAAGAATTCTTTCTCTGGTTTATTTACATATGTAATTAGAGATTTGGAGGGTAAGGAATTCTTGGAATAGAAAGATTTGTGATGTAAGTTGTCAGTCATATGATGTATTTTAAATTGAAAGCTGGCTGGGCATGGTGGCTCATGCCTGAAATCCCAACACTTTGGGAGGCCAAGATGGGCAGATCGCCTGAGCCCAGGAGTTTGAGACCAGCTTGGGCAACATGGTGAAACCCCATCTCTACCAAAAAAAAAAAAAAAAAAAAATAGCTGAGTGTGGTGGTGTGCATCTCTACTTCCAGCCACTCAGGAGGCTGAGGTGGGAGGATGGCTTGAGCCTGGGAGGCAAAGGTTGCAGTGAGCTGAGATTGTGCCACTCTGCTCCAGCCTGGACAACATAGTGAGAACTCATCTCTACAAATAATAAAAACATTAGCCAAGCGTGGTGGCATGTGCCTATAGTTTCAGCTATTTGGGTAGCTGAGATGGGAGGATCACACAAGCCCAGGAAGTCAAGGCTGCAGTGAGCCGTGATCATGCCACTGCACTCCAGCCTGGGCAACATAGCAAGACCCAGTCTCAAAACCAAACAAAAAATCAGCTTATTTGTGAATTGTTGGCCTAGAACCCAAAAGACATTTTCCATAGAAACAATATCGAAATGGTATAGTTTTCTCAGATACAGGCATACTTCGGAGATATTGCTGGTTTTGTTCCAGACCACCACAATAAAGCTAATATCACAGTAAAGTGAGTCACACAAATATGTTAGTTTCCCAGTGCATACAAAAGTTATATGTATACTATACTGTAGTCTGTTAAGTGTGCAATAGCGTTATGTATAAACAATATATGCCTCAATTAAAATATACTTTATTGCTAAAAAATTCTAACAATTATCTGAGTCATAATCTTTCAGTGAGTTATAGTCTTTTTACTAGTAGAGGGTCTTACCTCAGTGTTGGTGGCTACTGACTAATCAGAGTGGTGGTTGCTGAAGGTGGCTGTGGCATTTTCTTAAAATAAGACATCAGTGAAGTTTACCACAGCTATTGACTCTTCCTTCATGAAAGATTTCTCTGTAGCACACAATGTTGTTTGATAGCATTTTACCCACAGTAGAACTTCTTTCAAAAATTGGAGTCAGTGATAGCATTTTATCCACAGTAGAACTTCTTTCAAAAATTGGAGTCAGTTGTCTTAAACCCAGTTGCTGCTTTATCAATGAAGTTTACATAATATTCTACATCCTTTTTGGTTATTTCAACAATGTATACAGCCTCTTCACCAGGATTAGATTCCATTTCAAGAAATCACTGTTTCTGCTCATCCTTAGGAAGCAACCCCTCACCCATTCAGGTTATATCATGAGATTACACCAATTCAGTCACATCTTCAGGCTCCACTTCTACTTCTAGTTCTCTTGCTATTCCCACCACATCTGCAGCTACTTTCTTCATTAAAGTCTTAAACCCCTCAAAATCATCCTTGAGGATGGGAATCAGCTTCTTGCAAACTCTTGTTGATGTTGGTATTTTGACCTCTTCTCATGAATCACAGATATACAAACATTCTTTTTTTTAAAGTGAAAGCAAGTTTATAAGAAAGTAAAGAAACAAAAGAATGGCTACTCCATAGGCACAGCAGCCCCAAGGGCTGGTAGTTGCCCATTTTAATGGTTATTTCTTGATTATATGCTAAAGAAGGGGTGGATTATTCATGAGTTTTCTGGGAAAGGGGTGGGGAGTTCCCTCCTCCTTTTAGACCATATAGGGTAACTTCCTGACGTTGCCATGGCATTTGTAAGCTGTCACTGCGCTAGTAGGAGTGTGAGGATGACCAGAGGTCACTCTCATCACCATCTTGGTTTTGGTGGGTTTTGGCTGGCTTCCTTACTGCAGTCTGTTTTATCAGCAAGGTCTTTATGACCTGTATCTTGTGCCAACCTTCTATCTCGTCCTGTGACTAAGAATGCCTTAACCTCCTTGGAATGCAGCCCAGTAGGTCTCAGCCTTATTTTACCCAGCCCCTCTTCAAGAGGGAGTCACTGTGGGTCGAACACCTCTGACATATTTTCCCCCTTCCCTTTTATAAGACAACCCTAGTCCTAAGGTTTATAGAAGGATGAAGCTCCATCTTCCATAACTTCTTCAGGCTGAATAGGAATGATGATATTCCTGCCTAACTATTAGGGTCTCTTGTATTCAAGGGAATCACAGATATTCTTATTGGCATCTAGAAAAGAGTGAATCCTTTGTAGAAGGTTTCCAGTTTATTTTGTCCAGATCCATCAAAGGAATCACTATCATGGCAGCTATAGCCATAAGACTTGAAAGTTGAAATTACTTCTTTATTCATGGGCTGCAGAATGGATGTTGTGTTAGCAAGCACAAAAACATTAATCTCCTTGTACATCTCCATCAGAACTCTTGGTGACTCAGTTCATTATCAATGAGTAGTAATGTTTTTAAAGGATCTTTTTTCTTAGCAGTAGTTCTCAACAGTAGACATAAAATATTCAGTAAACTATACTGTCAACTGATGTGCTGTCATCCAGACTTTGTTGTTTCATTGGTAGGGCACATGCAGAGTAGACATAGCATAATTCTTAAGGGCCTTACGATTTTCGGAATGTTAAATGAGCACTGACTTGAACTTTTTCTAGACCCTCACAAGAAAATCAGCCTGTCCTTTGAAGCTTTGAAGCCAGGCATTGACTTCTCCAGCTGTCAAAGTCCTAGATGGCATGTTCTTTCAATAGAAGGCTGTTTCATCTACATTGAAAATCGGTTGTTTAGTATAGACACCTTCATCAGCGATCTTAGCCAGATCTTCTGAAAAACTTGCTGCAGCTTCTCCATCAGCACTTGTTGCTTCACCTTGCACTTTTATGTTTTGGAGATGGCTTCTTTCCATAAATCTCATGAACCAACCTCTGCTAGTTTCCAACTTTTCTTCTGCCTCTTCCTCACCTCTCTCACCCTTCATAGAATTGAAGAGACTTAGGCCCTTACTCTGGATTATGCTTTGACTTAAGGGAATGTTGTTGTGGCTGGTTTGCTCTTCTATCCAGACCACTAAAACCATCTCCATATCAGCAATAAGCCTGTTTCACTTTCTTATCATGTATATGTTCACTGGAATAGCACTTTTGATTTCCTTCAAGAACTTTTCCTTTGTGTGCACAACTTGGTGCAGGAGGCCTAGCTTTTGGCCTGTCTCAGCTTTTGACACGCCTTCCTTTCTAAGCTTAATCATTTCTAGCTTTTGATTTACAGTGACAGACATGCAACCCTTTTTTTTACTTGCACACTTAAGAAGCCATTCTTGGGTTATTAATTGACCTAATTTCACTATTGTTGTGTCTCAAGGAATAAGGAGGCTCAAGGAGAAGGGAGACAGATGGGGGAATAGCTAGTTGGTGGAGCTGTCACAACACACACATTTATAGATTAAATTTTTCATCTCTTACGAGCACAGTTTGTGGCACCCCAAAACAGTTAAAATAGTAATGTCAAAGAACACTGATTGGCCGGGCGCAATAGCTC
The DNA here is from genome assembly GCF_029281585.2 of Gorilla gorilla gorilla. Taxonomy (NCBI): domain Eukaryota; kingdom Metazoa; phylum Chordata; class Mammalia; order Primates; family Hominidae; genus Gorilla; species Gorilla gorilla. The sequence goes on from NC_073234.2 coordinate 121,803,278, forward strand.
ACGCCTATAATCCCAGCACTTTGGGAGGCTGAGGCAGGGATCATTTGAGGTCAGGAGTTCGAGACCAGCCTGACCAACATGGTGAAATCCCATCTGTACTAAAAATACAAAAATTAGCCAGATGTGGTGGCACACATCTGTAATCTCAGCTACTTGGGAGGCTGAGGCAGAAGAATCGCTTGAACCCAGGAGGTGGAGGTTGCGGTGAGCCGAGATTGCGCCACTGCACTCCAGCCTAGGCAACAGAGTGAGACTCCATCTCAAAAAAAAAAAAAGAGAAAAAAAAAAAAGATCATTGATCACAGGTCCCCATAACAGTGAAAAAGTTTGAAATATTGCAAGAATTACCAAAGTGTGACACAGAGATATGAAGTAAGCACATGCTCTTGGAAAAATGACACCAATAGATTTGCCTGAAGCAGGGTCAATCTGGAAGCAGGGACAAACCTTAAATTTGGAAAAAACACAATATCTACAAAGCCCAATAAAGCAAAGCATGATAAAAATGATATGTACCTGTAGTTACATAGCAGCCCATTTAACCTGTTCTAAGATGTAAATACTATACACATTCAGTGAACAGTTAAATTGTCGTATTAGTTATCAAGCAAAATAAAAAAATAGTTGGCATTATGTGATACAGTTAGTTGATCCTCAGTATTTGCAAATTCCCTATTTGTGAATTCACTTACTTGCTAAAATTTATACATAACCCCAAAATCAATACTTGTGGTGCTTTTGTGGTTATTCACAGATATGCACTGACACAGAGTGGTAAAAACTTAGAATCACCCAGTGCACATATTCCCAGCTGAGATTGAACAAGGCAACACTCTGCCTTCTTGTTTCAGCCCTCATGCTGTAATCGAGTGTCTGTTTTGCAGTCTATTTAGTGCCGTATATTTTGTATTTTTGTGCTTTGTTGATTTGCAGTATAAGATGGCCCCCTAGTATAATGCTAAAGTGCTGTCAAGGTGTTCCAAAGGGCAAACAGGCTGTGATGTGCCTTCTGGAGAAAATATGTGTTAGATAAGCTTGATAAGCTTTGTTCAGGCATGAGTTATAGTGCTGTTGGCTAACTTCAAAGTTAACTAATCGATATATATTAAATGTCTTTTTTTTTTTTTTTTTTTTTTGAGATGGCGTTTCGCTCTTTCACCCAGGCTAGAGTGGAATGGCGCGATCTCGGCTTAATGCAACTTCCCGTCCAGTTTCAAGCTATTCTCCTGCCTCAGCCTCCCGAGTAGCTGCAATTTCAGGCGCCCTCCACCACGCCTGGCTAATTTTTGTATTTTTGGTAGAGATGGGGTTTCACCATGTTGGCTAGGCTGGTCTCGAACTCTTGACCCTGTGATCCTCCCGCCTTGGCCTCCCAAAGTGCTGGGATTAGGTGTAAGCCACAGCGCCTGGCCTTAAATATCTTTTAAAAGAAACACACAGAAAATAAGGTTCTGTATTGATTAGTTGAGGAAAATGTTGTGACCATAGGCTCACAGGAACCTAGCCCTATATTTTTCCTGGAGCAATGGTTCAGTATTCACTATTCAGTATTTGGTATAATTCAGCAACTTTATAGAACATAACTACCTTGGATAATGATAACCGATTGTATATAGGTATAAAATGAATCTTGATAACCAGTTTACTTGAAATGAAGAGCTCAGATTATTTGAGGAGATACTGGATGCTTCAGATAATTTTAGAAATTTATAGTATTTATTCAGTTTCAATAGTTATGATAGTGGAAATAATTTTTGAGTCAAAATTAGAAAAAAAACAAAGGAAGAGATCCTCTGAGGTTGAACTAAGTTCGTTGAAACGGAAAAGCATTTTGGGTATAAGCCTCAGAGGAGTAAGAAAGAAGGGAATGAGTCTTTACTGTTAAAAGTTGTAATCAGGTGACAGTGTAGGAGTCAGGGAGGAAAGTAGCCCTCAAATCAGTCTGGTGATTGGGGTTTAGGGAGAGAGTATTGGTAAGAGTATTCATAAGTATTGAATGGACATTGACAAGTCAGGTTCTTTAACTCAGGAAGCATCCATGTTCTAAATGCAATTGTGTGAAGAAACTTTTAGGAAATTTTAAACTGTTTATTGTAGCCTAATGTGCTTTTGAGTTCTATAAATGAGATGGAGCCATTTTCTTTTCAGGATGATGATGATGATAGTCTTAGTAGCAGTACCATGATATCAGAGGGCCCAGGAAGAATTCTTAAATATACTTTTTCTTTTCTTTCTTTATGGTTTGCATTTTTTAAGCACAAAAGTAATTTTGACTTTTCTTGTAGGGATCCCACAGTGCCCAATGCAGTGTTTTATGTACATACTGATGAATAAAGAAAATTTTATCTAACGGGGCTGGGTGCGGTGGCTCATGCCTATAATCCCATCACTTTGGGAGGCCAAGGTGGGTGGATCACTTGAGGTCAGGAGTTTGAGACCAGCCTGGCTAACATGGTGAGAAGCCATCTCTGCTAAAAATACAAAAACTAGCCGGGCATGGTGGCTCACGCCTGCCCCAGCTACTTGGGAGGCTCAGGCAGGAGAATTGCTTGAACCCAGGAGGCAGAGGTTGCAGTGAGGCGAAATCCACCACTGCACTCCAGCCTGGGCGACAGAGGGAGACTCCGTCTCAAAAAAAAAAAGAAAACTTTATCTAATGGTGTAGAATTACATCTCCAGCAGAGGGCAGTATGTTCCCATGCATCCAAAGGACTTTTTTTTTTAGAAAGTTTTATAGACACTTGAAGATGCATAGTACTCTTTCTTTCTACCAGAAATTATAAATTAATTATAATGCATATAATCTTCTATCACTCATGGAAAATGCATGACTAGACTCATGCATACATTAAAATCAGAAAACATTAAGTACTGTTTTTTGGCCCGGTGATGAGTTTAATAAGACAGTTTTGCTGGGCGTGGTGGCTCACGCCTGTAATCCCAGCACTTTGGGAGGCCGAGGTGGGCGGATCACGAGGTCAGGAGATGGAGACCACCCTGGCTAACACAGTGAAACCCCGTCTTTACTAAAAATACAAAAAATTAGCTGGGCATGGTGGCAGGTGCCTGTAGTCCCAGCTACTCAGGAGGCTGAGGCAGGAGAATGGCGTGAACCTGGAAGCCGGAGCATGCAGTGAGCCAAGATCACGCCACTGCACTGCAGCCTGGGCAACAGAGCAAGACTCTGTCTCAAAAAAAAAAAAAAAAAAAAAGACAGTTTCTTCTGTCAAGTTTGTTTAATGTTTATATTGTACATCTATACACGCATATGCTTACATACACACAGCTGACTTAAATCCTTTTTAGAATAGGGCTGTAAATTAACAATATGCATATTTATGTAACCAGTAGTTGTGGTTTCAGACTTCTCCCTTTCTGATTATAAAAACATTCCTTGCATTATTTAAATTTAGAAAGCCACTTAAAAGTATATCTACATTTTTGGATATATTTTTCCAGACAATTTTCCTGTGCTTTTGTGATATACACATACATTTTTATTTTTTTCACTTAACAGTGCATTATGAATAGCTTTCCCTGTTACGAATCTGCATCATTATTTTTAGTGACTGTTCTGTAGAAGTTGCATACTTGTGGTGGAATTTACTTAACCACTTTCCTCTAGTGGGGCATTTAGGCGTCATTTTTTTCCCCAAGGCTTTACTCTTAAACACAACCCTAGGATGACTGTTATACATACCTGTTTGTGCACATTGCTGATTGTTTTGTAAGACTTTATTCCTGAGAGTGGAATTTTTTTTTTTTAAACTTGGTGCATGTTGCCAATTATTTTCCTGAAACGTATCCACTACATTCTAATCAGTAAATATTTTAAAATTTTTAGTTTGGATAAATGAGCTAAATATTTTGGTCATAAATGGTCACTTTTATTGGTCTCCCACAATAGGTATGTTTTAATAAATTGATGGGAATTTGTTTGATAACCACTATTTAGACTTTTCCATCTGGGAGGCAGCATAGAGTATTGGATATCTTAGAATCAGACAGATTTAGGTTGAATCCCAGCATCTGCACTTATTAGTTATGTGACCTTGGGCATATTTTCCAGTCTCTTTAAGTCTTGGATAACTCATCTATTAAGGTGAGAATTTTAAGAGAGTTGCTGTGAAGAGCAAACAGGATCATGTATTTTTTGAAAAGTCCTGGAAGGGGAGTGCCCTTTTTCTTTCCTTAGTTGTCTTTATGGTCAGAAACCCAGGAAAACAAATGGGGATTCCAGAAAAGACACATCATTTCTCTTTGAGTGTTGTGTGGCCCTAACACAGACCTTGACAGTCATTAGGACTTGATGGTTGTTGATTATAACCAACAATTGGCTGAAAGTGACAGGAACAGCAGGGTTTCCAGATTCCATGCTGAGTCTGAATATGACGGAGAAAGCTTTTAAGACATAGATCAGCCTTATTTATGGACTTGGATCACTACAAAGGTTCTCCTGCCCATGAATCTTCCCCACTTTACATTTTGTATTCCCAAGTATGCAGCCTGCACTTATGATGGCATCTGTAGTTTGAAAGTTTTTGTGGAAAAGAGGATCAAATTTCAAGGGTGCTGGGCAGTGTTTCCTGGAAACTAGCTTATATAGAAATTTATCTTTTTTTTTTTTTTTGAGATGGAGTCTTGCTCTGTCACCAGGCTAGAGTGCAGTGGCGCTATCTCAGCCCACTGCAACCTCCAACTCCCTGGTTCAAGCGATTCTTCTGCCTTAGCCTCCCAAGTAGCTGGGATTACAGGCATGCACTACCACGCCCAGCTAATTTTTGTATTTTTAGTAGAGACGGGGTTTCTCCATGTTGGCCAGGATGGTCTTGATCTCCTGACCTGGTGATCTGCCCACCTTAGCCTCCCAAAGTGCTGGGATTACAGGCGTGAGCCAACGTGCCTGGCTGAAATTTATCTTCTTTAAAGGGAAACAGTTACAAAGTTAGAGAGGGCTATCACAGTTCTCTTATTACCTGCTGGGACTACTGTGAGTAATAATAGATTGATTTTGGTCTACTTTAAAGAAACATTAGAGATTTCTGAATATTAGATATTTTAAGAAGTTATTTCCTTTCCCGCCTTCACACAATATATTTCAACCTGTCACCATTAGTGTGTGTATCAGTCTCTTCTGCTCATTAGTATTCTTTTTGTCTTTAAAAGTCACGCTTTGTAGATATCTAAAAAGACCTCATGCCACTTTTTATAGTGCATCTCCCCTTATTTTTGTTCAGTGGTATTGCTGATTGCTAGAGTGTAGGGGACCTGCTGAAATGTATTATCTCTGCTATTTTTTCATAAGGTTATTATGTAGGATTTACTTTTGACTTACTAGAAAAAATGATTTCAGATATCTGGAGTACAAAGAGGTCCATATAAAGCCAGTTTTCAGATGTCTAAATTATGTCTTTAAAGTAAAATAGTTGAGCATTTTGCTGTCGTTTCCATAGCAATATGTCATTTATTTGTAGCTGTGACTACTGAAGGCTAAATAGTCATAAAGTCAGTTCAGTCTTTGCAGCTGGTGTGCTTTGATGATAACTTGACTGAGTTATCGCCCCTGTATTTAGTGACTTGATATAGGAAGAGTTTAGTCCTTTTAGAGCAAAGCTTTGGCAGTAATCATGCTTTTTGCACATATGGTGTCATTTACCATGTGCTGGGCATATCTTTGCTTCATAGCTTAGAAATATTTGGAAGGCCTAAGCAGTCTGTTTAGATCCCTGTTAGGACATTTGAGAATTTTATGCAGTTATGAAATCACCACTTAGATTCAGCATCAAGACAACTTGAAGTGGCAATCCATACGTCAAATGAGGAAAGACCTTTTCGTTACAGGTTGAGCATCCCTTATCTGAAATGCTTGGGACCAGCAGTGTTTAGGATTTCAGGTTTTTTTTTTTTTAATTTTGGAATATTGGCATTATCCTTATCCTTATGGTTGAGCATCTCAAATCCAGAAATCCAAAATCTGAAATGCTCTAATGAGTATTTCCTCTGAGTGTCATGTCTGTACTCAGAAAGTTTCAGATTCTGAAAGCTACTCATGGTCGCCTGTGCCTATAGTGCCAGCTATTTTAGAGGGTAAGGTAGGAAGATTGCTTGAGCCCAAGAATTTGAGGCTATAGTATGCACTGCAGTTGCAACTGTGAATGGCCTCTGCACCCCGGTCTGGGCAACATAGTGAGACCCTGTCTCTTAAAAAAGTTGGCTGGGCGCAGTGGCTTTGGCCAGGCGTGGTGACTTACACCTGTAATCCCAGCACTTTGGGAGACTGAGGTGGGTGGATCACTTGCAGCCAGGAATTTGAGACCAGCCTGGCCAACATGGCAAAACCCCATCTGTACTAAATACAAAATATTAGCTGGGCATGGTGGCAGATGCCTGTAGTCCCAGCTACTTGGGAGGCCAAGGCAAGAGAATCACTTGAATCCGGGAGGCAGAGGTTGCACTGAGTTGAGATTGCACCACTGTACTCCAGCCTGGGCGACAGAGTAAGACTCTGTCTCTAAAAAAAAAAAAAAAAAGCAAAACAAAAAAACAAGCAAAAAAACTCTCTCCCCCCCAGTTTTTTTTTTAAGTTTCATATTTTGGAGCATTTTGGATTTTCAGATTAGGGAAAATTAACCTGTGTTATTTAAACACCAAAGAAATGAATTCTGTTCTAATATTTGTGACTGGCTACTTGCAGACCAAAGAGAAAGTGTAGATGATTTTATATATGTGCCATCACCATCAAAGTAAATGCAACTCAGTGTGCTTGAGCTAAGAATAATCTAGTTTTGTTTGTTTGTTTAAAAATTAGAACTGGTAATTTTTTTTAGGATTGCTATCTTTTAATCCATGAAAGGCTTAGTGTTTTAATGAAATCGTGTAATTTTTAAATAGTGGAGCTTATTTCTAGTATCCATTTGATAAATGTTTCCATATCAAATTGGAGGTTAAAAAAAAAGACTGCTAAAACTATAGAAAAAGGTCTTGCATCCTGAGAACTTGTTTGCAAAAAAAAAAAAAAGAACAGAATAAATTGTTTTAAATTCAGATAGTGAATTTAATTCCAAAAGTTGGTATATTAGTTATCTGTGCTGTGTAACAGATTACGGCATAGCTTCTATTCATTGGGAATTTATGACTTGCTTAGCTGGGTGGTTCTGGCTCAGAGTCTTTCATGTGCCAGGATGTCAGCCACAAGCCGAGCGTAGTGGCATGTGCCTGTAGTCCCAGTTACTCAGGAGGCTGAGGTGGGAGGTTCACTTAAGCCCAGGAGCCTGAGGCTGTAGAGCACTATGATTGCACCTGTGAATACCCACTGCCTTCAGCCAGGGCAACATAAGCAAGACCCCTTCACCAAAGAGAACAAAAGAAAAGATAATCAGCCAGGGCTGCAGTTATCTGAAGGCTGAACTGAAGCAGCCTGGAGAATCTACTTCCAGGATAACTCACCCCCATGGCAGTTGACAGAAAACTGCAGGTGCTCATTGGCTGTTGGTAAGAGGACATAGTTTCTCACCACCGGACCTTGCCACAGACTGCTTGTGTGTTTCCATGACATGGTAGCTATCTTCCCCCAGAGAGAGCACTTTCAGACAGAGCAAGCAGGCAGCTATAGTGCCTTTTATGACCAATCCTTCAAAGTCATCATATGTGCCACCTTCACATTTTTTTCTATAGAGGTGAGGCATTGAGCTTAGCCTGCACTTGGGGTGGGGAATTAGTCTCCACCTTTTGAAGGGAGTATCAAAGAATCTATGAAGGTTTTTAAAACCACCAATGTTGGCCTAAAAGGGACATGGGATCTATTCAGATTTCCCCCAAATCTTCAAAACTTTCTATAAGTTTACATCGGATCCTAAAGTATCCTAATCAAATTTTTAGAATGCAGACCACTGAAGGTCAAATGTAGAATCATAGCATTTTGAGCTGGAAGGGATCTGGTTTTTCATTTATGCAAATGAGAAAACAAAGGCAAAGAGGTTGCATGACAGTAGTAGTTGTAATGTCTGTGTGTGTTGTTGGTATTATATTAGCACAAACATCTCAGATCTCTGGACTTTTAGATAGATGCCCCTGTTGTACTGAGGATAATGTCCTTGATTTTCTGCATTGGAACTTGGGATTTGATTTTCCCTTCCTTTCTTTTTTGTGTGGAGAACTGGGAACTAGGGCATCAACACTAACTAGACAATTATCCTCTGGTTCTGTCTTCTCTACAGCTGAAGGAAGAATTTTAATGCAAACATAACTTTTCCCCTCACTTCTAAGAAGCTGACTATTACTCTTCCAGGAGAGATTTAGTGAGATTATGCTGTGTTCCTTGATATGGCAAAATTCCAGGCAAATGTGTGAAGGAGTGAGCCCTAGTACCATATGGAATCTACAAAGACTTGCGTTGCTGCTGCCACCTTGAAACACTTAAGTGGGTTTCTGAAACCTCTTAAGTGTGTTCCTACTTTTTTATTTTTTTTTTCTTCCCGAGACGGAGTTTTGCTCTCGTTGCCCAGGCTGGAGTGCAATGGCACAATTTCAGCTCACTGCAACCTCCACCGCCCGGGTTCAAGCGATTCTCCTGCCTCAGCCTCCCGAGTAGCTGGGATTACAGGCACGTGCCAACACATCTGGCTAATTTTTATATTTTTAGTAGAGATGAGGTTTCGCCACGTTGGCCCAGCTGGTCTTGAACTCCCAACCTCAGGTGATCCACCTGCCTCAGCCTCCCAAAGTGCTAGGATTACAGGTGTGAACCACCATGCCTGGCCCATGTGTTCCTACTTTTTAAGTCTCCTTTGAAACCTGCATGAAGTTTGGTTTGATATCTTTAGAATAGTGAGGTAAAACGTGTTTTAGGAAAAATTCTTTTCCTTTTTAGGAAAAATATGAGTGATTTGACAGTTCTCAGAAAAATTAATTTTGTGACAAGACTGATTGGGGTTCTGCTTATTTTCAGCAATGCATCTTTTCTGATTCACTGCCTTTTGGCTGTTTGTCTTTACAGTTTGCCTTTGTAGTCATGACCAGTTGTCTTTACCGTACCTCCCAGCCTCCTTTTTTCGTGATGAAACTCTTAGAATATTTAAAAATTTTAGCAGATAGCACACATACAAAAAATGTTTGAGAATGTTTGTTTTCCACTTTCTAATCAAAATATCTGTTTCAGGTTTTTCTGCAGCTTGGGCAAGGCTGCCAATGCCAGATGGCACCATTTCTGAGAGAAGAGCTAGCTTTTGCTTAGAAGTAATACCCACAAACAATGCCAAATTAGCATAAGCAAATGTCAGTGAGTTAACACAAAGCCAACACTCTTTCTATCTTTTCTTTCCTTCCTAGGCCATGGGTGTTGAGAGTGACCAGGAAATTGTGCAGATGATTGGAACAGAGGAGCACGTGATGGCTGCATTTGGGCCCAGTCTGGAAGAGTGCCAGAAAGCTCAGATTTTCACACAGATGCAGGTGTGTCTTTTCATGTTGTCCTTTGCTATGAAATGGAATTGGAGACTTAATGCTGCTCATTGATAAAGCTCATTGGATGTGATGGCTTTGAGCTCATAGATTTGGGAAAGGTATTGGGGAGATATGGGAGGAGTGAAGTTTCTTTAACTCACTTTCGTCGGGTTTGGAGGAAGGAGTTTGCCCAGACAAATTAGGAGCCTATGGTGCCCGACTTAGAATAGGGGATATATGGCGAAGAGGTGTTTGTTTTGATATAATAGGAAGTACTGTTTTTTTTTCCTTATTTGCCTGAGTGATAATATACTTTTTAAACTATGGCAACTCTCGTGTACAGGTTTTGTGTGTGTGTGTGTGTGTGTGTGTGTGTGTGTATGTGTGCATGCATTTCTCTTTAATATCTTTTTTTATTCCCTACTTCAGTTGCTTTAGGCATCCAGTTGTATGTGGTTTCTATTTCTTTTCCTGAATTCCCAGTGCTGCTTTGGACAGTGAGGAAAACCCAGGATCAGTCCCTTTTACTGCTGCAGAGCCTTCATTGACCTGCTCAGGCACTCCTGGTTGGACCCTGGGAATTTTAGGGCAAGACTCAAAGATGAAGACTGAGAAATACACACACACACACACACACACACACACACACACACACACACCCCATAGTAAAAATAATTGCACTTCCCTTCCCACATGGAGGGAGCCCCAGCAGCCATACTTAGGATTTTAGTCCCATATTTGCAAGTGCTTTCGTAAGTATAAATCAAAGTTAACATCCCTCATAGCCATCCTGGGAGGTGGGAATTCCCCACTATAGAATCACAACAGACAGTTCTTACCTATCCACGTGTACATTGTCTATTCTGTGGGTTATGTATGACATATGTAAACTCTGGGCTGCTTTTTTCTCTTCACCCAGGATGCTTGTAGAGAAAGCATTTCCCACTTATATCTGTTAGTGTGTATTCTGAAATCAAATCAGTATTGATATTTTTGTAGACTACACTAGATATTTAGGAAGATCGAAATAGGTCAGTATATATATATAATTCCAAAGCACAAATCAGTAAGGATTATTCTCATCACCGCCTTCCTCTTTTTCTACAGTTAATTAATAGTTGACTGCAGTTACAGGGCAGGCAGCACCAGGAAGGGTGGTTTGGATTTAGGAGATTCTATTTTTGGCCTTTATCAAAAATGAAATATTTGGTAGGCATGAATCTTTGTTGTACACTAAAGTTACATTGTCCAAGGGTTCCAAGAACATGAAGAGAAAACATTAAGAAATATCCAGGAGGCAGAAAATGTAGAATCTACCCTGCAAACAGGAATATTTGGTTCCATTTTGGGAGATACCCTATTCTTTAATGCTGTGTAGTGCCCTACAAGTTTACCTTAATGGTTCCTCAGTGGCTTCAGTGAAATCCAGTATGCAATTTATTTCAAACATCATCATTGGGGTCATATAACCCTAGCATTGTAAAGCTGTTTGAGCAGAGCCCAAACAGTAGGTTGGAAAATCATTCATTTATTTCTGTTAAATAGGTTCTGACAGAAAATGTCAGCTAACTAAATTAGATCAGATTAGTGAAAAGATGGCAGGAAAAGATGGAGGGAAGTTAACATAAGAAAGACAAATGTTCCTTTTCCTCGAAAGGCAAGTATAACTTTGAAAGTGCTTGTACTCTGTATGCAGGATTAAGGCACATATTAGCTATTGAAACTAATAAAAGGATATAGAGATGCAAGTAACCCAAAATAGTTGGTATGTAGAACATATATTAACAGTTACGAAAACATGAATATTCTATGCTATTCGAAATGAAGATGTAGTAAGTACACTTTGTATTAGTCTGTTCTCACATTGCTATAAAGAAACACCGGATCAGCCTGGACAACATGATAAGACCCCATCTCTACAAACAATAAAAATTAATTAGCCAGGCGTGGTGGCAGGCACCAGTGGTCTCAGCTGCTTGGGAGGCTGAGGCAGGAGGATCAGTTGAGCCTGAGAGGTCAAGGCTGCAGTGACCCATGATTGTGCCACCCCAGCCTGTGTGACAGAGTAAGACCTTTCCTCAAAAAAAGAAATACCTGAGACTGGGTAATTTATAAAGAAAAGAGGTTTAATTGGCTCATGGTTTTGCAGCCTGTACAGGAACCAAAACCTGCTTCTGGGGAGGCCTCAAGAAGCTTCCAATCATGGCAGAAGGCAAAGGAGGGGGCAAGGTGTCTCATATAGTGGGAGTGAGAGCAAGAGAGCGTGAGGGAGGAGGGGGTGCCACACACTTTTAAACAACCAGATTGGGAAAACTCACTATCAGGAGGACAGCACCAAGGTGATGGTGCTAAATCAGACATGAGAAATCCATCCCCATGATCCAGCCACCACCCACCAGGCCCCACCTCCAACGATGGGCACTACAATTTGACGTGAGGTTTGGTAGGGACACAGATCCAAACCATATCACACTTTATTTTATATAATAGAACTTTGGAAGATGTGGCACTTTAATGGATTGCTTAAAACCTGTGGGGTTTTGTTTTTTTGGCCAGGCATGGTGGCTTATGCCTGTAATCCCAGCACTTTGGGAGGCCGAGGTGGGTGGATCATTTGAGGTCAGGAGTTCAAGACCCAGCCTGGCCAACATGGTGAAACCCCGCCTCTATTAGAAATACAAAAATTAGCCGGGCGTGGTGGTGGGTGCCTGTAATCCCAGCTACTCGGGAGGCTGAATCAGGAGAATCGCTTGAACCCAGGAGGCGGAGGTTGCAGTGAGCCAAGATCGCGCCACTGCACTCCAGCCTGGGTGACAGAGTGAGACTCCGTTTTTTATGCCTCCCTTTGTAGTCTCTCTCACATTTCTTCTGTTCCCTGAAGCCTTCTTTCTGTGTTGGTCATGTATGTTTTACACCATCATTGTCTTGGGCTCTAGTATATAGAGAAGAAAGTATTAGCTGTAGCAGGGGATAGGAGGCACTAGGCATGCCATCTTGGCCTATGCATCACAAGGGATACCCTGCTCACCTGTGTTCCTCTATTTCTCCCTCAAACAAGTGAAAAATTTTAGCCTTTTTCACAAGGAAACTAGAAGGCCAACATTTATTGAAGACAGCTTAGTTGGGGGAAAACTGAACTGCCTATCTACTCATGGTTCCTGCCAACTGACCTGCTTTCTTCAGTTACTTAGTTACTACTTACTGCTAGGTCACTGCAGCAAGTGTTTTCAGGGTTTTAATTTATCTTATACTTTAATGGCCTTTTAATGGGAAAGATTTAGATTTGAAGTCCAAATCTTATCATGGGGACAGAGTTTCATTCAATTCCAAACACTGTACTAATCACTGGGAGTCAAAGAAAAAGATGACGGAATTCCCACCAACCAAGTCTAGTAGGAAAAACATACATGTAAATAGATCATTAAAACATAATGTGATATGAACAAGAATTAAAATATGCAATCCTGAATGCATAAAGAATTAAAACTGCAGAGAAAGAGGAGTGGGGTTAGGAAAGCCTTCGGAGAGGAAGTGATACCTGATCTAGGTTTTGAAGCATGAAAAAGGAATTCCCCAAGCAGGTAATCGGACAGGAATTCCAAGTTAAAGAATCAAAGATCCCAGCCTTTTCTTCTGTTAAACTGAAAGTCTTTTTTTTTTTAAGTTCATTCTTGGCCAGGCATAGTAGGTCACACCTGTTATACTGCCACTTTGGGAGGCCCAGGCAGGAAGATCATTTGAGGCCAAGAGTTGGAGACCAGCCTAGGCAACATAGTGAGACCCTGTTTCTACCAAAGGTTTTGTTGTTGTTGTTGTTGTTGTTGTTGTCGTTGTTTTGATTAGCTGGGCATGGTGGCATGTGCCTGTAGTTCTGCTACTTGGGAGGCTGAGTGAGGTGGGAGGATTGCCTGAGCCTAGGAGATTGAGGCTGCAGTGAGCTGACATCACACCACTGCACTCCAGCCTGGGCAACAGAGTGAGACCCTGTCTCAAAAAAAAAAAAAAAGTACGTTGTTGTTCCAAAATAGTAAGAACCACATATGCCTCTTCTTTAAACATTGTTGATTAGGAAAAATTTCAGCATATACAAAGTACAGAGAATAGTGTTATAAATGCTCATGTATCCAAGGCCTACCTTCAAAAGTTGTCAACACTCTTACTTGGTTATTTTAAGTAAATTTATGTACACTAAAATATACAAATCTTAATTGTATGACTTTACAAGATATAGAATATTTCCTTATCCCACAGAGTTCCCCCTCATGCCCCTTCCTAGTCATTCTTTACCTCTACTCTCTGATTTTTTTCCCCACTATTCTGGTTTTTGCACCGTAGATTAGTTTTGCCAATTACAGAACTTTATATATGGAATTAGGCATCATAGTTTAGTGATTTTTGCACCATAGATTAGTTTTACCTATTTTACAGCATTGTATATGGAATTAGGCCCTATATACTCTTTTGTGTCTAGCTTTTGCTGAGCTTATTGTCTGAGATTCATCCAAGTTATTTCTTTTCATTCCTTTTTATGTCAGTTATCCATGTAGTTCATTTCTTTTTATTGCTGAGTAGTATTTCGTTATATGAATATACCACAGTTTATCCTATTGATAGACACTTGGTGTTTTTTTCAGTCTTTAGTAGTTATAAATAAGACTGTATAAACAAATCTTTGTGTGGATGTGTGGACATTTTCATTTCTCATGAATGCGTACCTAAGAATAGAATTGTTGTTAAGGAGCCAAGATGGCCAAATAGGAACAGCTCCAGTCTACAGCTACCAGCGTGAACGACACACTAAGACGGGTGATTTCTGCCTTTCCAACTGAGATACCGGGTTCATCTCACTGGGGTGTGCCAGACAGTGGGTGCAGCGCACCATGCGCGAGCCAAAGCAGGGCGATGCATCACCTCACCCAGGAAGCACAAGGGGTCAGGGAATTCCCTTTCCTAGTCAAAGAAAGGGGTGACAGACGGCACCTGGAAAATCGGGTCACTCCCACCCTAATACTGCACTTTCCCAACGGGCTTAAAAAACGGCCCACCAGGAGATTATATCCCGCACCTGACTCGGAGGGTCCTATGCCCACGGAGTCTCACTCATTGCTAGCACAGCAGTCTGAGATCAAACTGCAAGGTGGCAGCAAGGCTGGGGGAGGGGTGCCCACCATTGCCAAGACTTGATTAGGTAAACAAAGCGGCCAGGAAGCTCGAACTGGGTGGAGCCCACCACAGCTCAGGGAGGCCTGCCTGCCTCTGTAGGCTCCACCTCTGGGGGCAGGGCACAGACAAACAAAAAGACAGCAGTAACCTCTGCAGACTTAAATGTCCCTCTCTGACAGCTTTGAAGAGAGTAGTGGTTCTCCCAGCACGCAGCTTGAGATCTGAGAATGGGCAGACTGCCTCCTCAAGTGGTTCCCTGACCCCCGAGTAGCCTAACTGGGAGGCACCTCCCAGTAGGGGCGGACTGACACCTCACACAGCCTCTGAGACAAAACTCCTCTGAGACAAAACTTCCAGAGGAACGATCAGGCAGCAGCATTTGCGGTTCACCAGTACCTGCTGTTCTGCAGCCACCGCTGCTGACACCCAGGCAAACAGGGTCTGGAGTGGACCTCTAGCAAACTCCAACAGACCTGCAGCTGAGGGTACTGTCTGTTAGAAGGAAAACTAACAAACAGGAAGGACATCCACATCAAAAACCCATCTGTACGTCACCATCATCAAAGACCAAAGGTAGATGAAACCACAAAGATGGGGAAAAAACAGAGCAGAAAAACTAGAAACTCTAAAAATCACAGCGCCTCTCCTCCTCCAAAGGAACGCAGCTCCTCACCAGCAACAGAACAAAGCTGAACGGAGAATGACTTTGACGAGTTGAGAAAAGAAGGCCTCACATGATCAAACTACTCCAAGCTGCAGGAGGAAGTTCGAACCAATGGCAAAGAAGTTAAAAACTGAAAAAAAATTAGACGAATGGCTAACTAGAATAACCAATGCAGAGAAGTCCTTAAAGGACCTGATGGACCTGAAAACCAAGGCATGAGAACTACGTGACGAATGCAGAAGCCTCAGTAGCCGATGCAACTGGAAGAAAGGGTATCAGTGATGGAAGACGAAATGAATGAAATAAAGCGAGAAGAGAAGTTTAGAGAAAAAAGAATGAAAAGAAATGAACAAAGCCTCCAAGAAATATGGGACTATATGAAAAGACCAAATCTAGGTCTGATTGGTGTACCTGAAAGTGATGGGGAGAATGGAAACAAGTTGGAAAACACTCTGCAGGATATTATCCAGGAGAACTTCCCCAATCTAGCAAGGCAGGCCAACATTCAAATTCAGGAAATACAGAGAATGCCACAAAGATACTCCTTGAGAAGAGCAACTCCAAGACACATAATTGTCAGATTCACCAAAGTTGAAATGAAAGAAAAAATGTTAAGGGCAGCCAGGGAGAAAGATCGGGTTACCCTACCCACAAAGGGAAGCCCATCAGACTAACAGCGGATCTCTCAGCAGAAACTCTACAAACCAGAAGAGAGTGGGGGCCAATATTCAACATTCTTAAAGAAAAGAATTTTCAACCCAGAATTTCATATCCAGCCAAACTAAGCTTCGTAAGTGAAGGAGAAATAAAATACTTTACAGACAAGCAAATGCTGAGAGACTTTGTCACCACCAGGCCTGCCCTAAAAGAGCTCCTGAAGGAAGCACTAAACTTGGAAAGGAACAACTGGTAACCGGTACCAGCCACTACAAAAACATGCCAAATTGTAAAGACTATCAAGGCTAGGAAGAAACTGCATCAACTAACGAGCAAAATAGCCAGCTGACATCATAATGACAGGATCAAATTCACACATAACGATATTAACTTTAAATGTAAATGGGCTAAATGCTCCAATTAAAAGACACAGACTGGCAAACTGGATAAAGACTCAAGACCCATCAGTGTGCTGTATTCAGGAAACGCATCTAAGGTGCAGAGACACACATAGGCTCAAAATAAAGGGATGGAGGAAGATCTACCAAGCAAATGGGAAACAGAAAAAGGCAGGGGTTGCAATCCTAGTCTCTGATAAAACAGACTTTAAACCAACGAAGATCAAAAGAGACAAAGAAGGCCATTACATAATGGTAAAGGGATCAATTCAACAAGAAGAGCTAACTATCCTAAATATATATGCACTCAATATAGGAGCACCCAGATTCATAAAGCAAGTCCTTAGTGACCTAGAAAGAGACTTAGACTCCCACACAATAATAATGGGAGACTTTAACACCCCACTGTCAACATTAGACAGATCAACGAGACTGAAAGTTAACCAGGAATTGAACTCAACTCTGCACCAAGTGGACCTAATAGACATCTACAGAACTCTCCACCCCAAGTCAACAGAATATACATTCTTTTCAGCACCACACCACACCTATTCCAAAATTGACCACATAGTTGGAAGTAAAGCACTCTTCAGCAAATGTAAAAGAACAGAAATTATAACAAACTGTCTCTCAGACCACAGTGGAATCAAAGTAGAACTCAGGATTAAGAAACTCACTCAAAACCGCTCAACTACATGGAAACTGAACAACCTGCTCCTGAATGACTACTGTGTACGTAATGAAATGAAGGCAGAAATAAAGATGGTCTTTGAAACCAACTAGAACAAAGACACAACATACCAGAATCTCTGGGACACATTCAAAGCAGTGTGTAGAGGGAAATTTATAGCACTAAATGCCCACAAGAGAAAGCAGGAAAGATCTAAAATTGACACCCTAACATCACAATTAAAAGAACTAGAAAAGCAAGAGCAAACACATTCAAAAGCTAGCAGAAGGCAAGAAATAACTAAGATCAGAGCAGAACTGAAGGAAATAGAGACACAAAAAACCCTTCAAAAACTCAATGAATCCAGCAGCTGGTTTTTTGAAAAGATTAACAAAATTGATAGACTGCTAGCAAGACTAATAAAGAATAAAAGAGAAGAATCAAATAGACGCAATAAAAAGTGATAAAGGAGATATCACCAGCGATTCCACAGAAATACAAACTACCATCAGAGAATACTATAAACACATCTATGCAAATAAACTAGAAAATCTAGAAGAAATGGATAAACTCCTCGATACATACATCCTCCCAAGACTAAACCAGGAAGAAGTTGAATCTCTGAATAGACCAATAACAGGCTCTGAAATTGAGGCAATAATCAATGCTTACCAACTAAAAAAAGTCCAGGACCAGATGGATTCTACCAGAGGTACAAGGAGGAGCTGGTACCATTCCTTCTGAAACTATTCCAATCAATAGAAAAAGAGGGAATCCTCCCTAACTCATTTTATGAGGCCAGCATCATCCTGATACCAAAGCCTGGCAGAGACACAACAAAAAAAGAGAATTTTAGACCAATATCCCTGATGAACATCGATGCAAAAATCCTCAATAAAATACTGGCAAACCGAATCCAGCAGCACATCAAAAAGCTTATCCACCATGATCAAGTGGGCCTCATCCGTGGGATGCAAGGCTGGTTCAACATACACAAATTAATAAATGTAATCCAGCATATAAACAGAACCAACGACAAAAACCACATGATTATCTCAATAGATGCGGAAAAGGCCTTTGACAAAATTCAACAACCTTCATGCTAAAAACTCTCAATAAATTAGGTATTGATGGGACATATCTCAAAATAATAAGAGCTATCTATGACAGACCCACAGCCAATATCATACTGAATGGGCAAAAACTGGAAGCATTCCCTTTGAAAACTGGCACACGACAGGGATGCCCTCTCTCACCACTCCTATTCAACATAGTGTTGGAAGTTCTGGCCAGGGCAATCAGGCAGTTGAAGGAAATAAAGAGTATTCAATTAGGAAAAGAGGAAGTCAAATTGTCCCTGTTTGCAGATGACATGATTGTATATCTAGAAAACCCCATCGTCTCAGCCCAAAATCTCCTTAAGCTGATAAGCAACTTCAGCAAAGTCTCAGGATACAAAATCAATGCGCAAAAATCACAAGCATTCTTATACACCAATAACAGACAAACAGAGCCAAATCATGAGTGAACTCCCATTCACAATTGCTTCAAAGAGAATAAAATACCTAGGAATCCAACTTACAAGGGACGTGAAGGACCTCTTCAAGGAGAACTACAAACCACTGCTCAATGAAATAAAAGAGGATACAAACAAATGGAAGAACATTCCATGCTCATGGGTAGGAAGAATCAATATCGCGAAAATGGCCATACTGCCCAAGGTAATTTATAGATTCAATGCCATCCCCATCAAGCTACCAGTGGCTTTCTTCACAGAATTGGAAAAAACTACTTTAAAGTTCGTATGGAACCAAAAAAGAGCCCACATCGCCAAGTCAATCCTAAGCCCAAAGAACAAAGCTGGAGGCATCACGCTACCTGACTTCAAACTATACCACAAGTCTACAGTAACCAAAACAGCATGGTACTGGTACCAAAACAGAAATATCGACCAATGGAACAGAACAGAGCCCTCAGAAATAATGCCACATATCTACAACTATCTGATCTTTGACAAACCTGACAAAAACAAGAAATGGGGAAAGGATTCCCTAGTTAATAAATGGTGCTGGGAAAACTGGCTAGCCATATGTAGAAAGCTGAAACTGGATCCCTTCCTTACACCTTATACAAAAATTAATTCCAGGTGGATTAAAGACTTACATGTTAGACCTAAAACAATAAAAACCCTAGAAGAAAACCTAGGCAATACCATTCAGGACATAGGCATAGGCAAGGACTTCATGTCTAAAACACCAAAAGCAACGGCAACAACAGCCAAAATTGACAAATGGGATCTAATTAAACTAAAGAGCTTCTGCACAGCAAAAGAAACTACCATCAGAGTGAACAGGCAACCTACAGAATGGGAGAAAATTTTTGCAACCTACTCATCTGACAAAGGGCTAATATTCAGAGTCTACAATGAACTCAAACAAATTTACAAGAAAAAAACAACCCCATAAAAAAGTGGGCAAAGGATATGAACAGACACTTCTCAAAAGAAGACATTTATGCAGCCAAAAGACACATGAAAAAATGCTCATCATCACTGGCCATGAGAGAAATGCAAATCAAAACCACAATGAGATACCATCTCACACCAGTTAGAATGGTGATCATTAAAAAGTCAGGAAACAACAGGTGCTGGAGAGGATGTGGAGAAATAGGAACACTTTTACACTGTTGGTGGGACTGTAAACTAGTTCAACCATTGTGGAAGTCAGTGGTGTGGCGATTCCTCAGGGATCTAGAACTAGAAATACCATTTGACCCAGCCATCCCATTACTGGGTATATACCCAAAGGATTATAAATCATGCTGCTGTAAAGACACATGCACACGTATGTTTATTGCAGCACTATTCACAATAGCAAAGACTTGGAACCAACCCAGATGTCCAACAACGATAGACTGGATTAAGAAAATGTGGCACATATACACCATGGAATACTATGCAGCCATAAAAAATGATGAGTTCATGTCCTTTGTAGGGACATGGATGAAGCTGGAGACCATCATTCTCAGCAAACTATCGCAAGGACAAAAAACCAAACACCACATGTTCTCACTCATAGGTGGGAATTGAACAGTGAGAACACATGGACACGGGGTGGGGAACATCACACACCGGGGACTGTTGTGGGGTGGGGGGAGGGGGGAGGGATAGCATTGGGAGGTAATACCTAATGCTAAATGACGAGTTAATGGGTGCAGCACACCAACATGGCACATGTATACATATGTAACAAACCTGCTGTGCACATGTACCCTAAAACTTAAAGTATAATAATAATAAAATTTTTTAAAAAAGAATTGTTGAATCAGAGAGCAGATATGTATATAACTTTTATATATGCCTTGTTCCAAAATGATTGTACCATTTTGCATTTACACCAGCTGTGTATGAGAGTTGTTTTTTGTTTGTTTTTTTTGAGACAGAGCCTCACTCTGTCACCCAGGCTGGAGTACAGTGGCATGATCTCCGCTCACTGCAATCTCCCTTTCCTGGGTTCAAGCAATTCTCCTGCCTCAGCCTCCCAAGTAGCTGGGACTACAGGTGTGCACCACGATGCCCGGCTAATCTTTTTGTATTTTTAGTAGAGACGGAGTTTCGCCATGTTGGCCAGGCTAGTCTTGAACTCCTTACTTCAGGTGATCTGCCCGCCTCGGCCTCCCAAAGTGGCAGGATTACAGGCATGAGCCATCACACCCAGCCTGATAGAAAGTTCAGGTTGCTTCATGTCCTCATAATATCTGGTGTTGTCAGTCTTTTTAATTTTAGCCACTCTAATGGGTGTATAGTGGTATCTCGTGGTTTTAGTTTTTATTTTTATGGTAACAAATGATGTTGAGCCCTTATGTGTTTATTGGCTATTTGTATTTTCTTCTCTGTGAAGTGTGAGCCAAGTGTTCATTTTTCTTAGTGAGTTGTCTTTTTATTATTGACTTTAAGAGTCCTTTTAAAAACAAATCCTGGATGTAACTTCCTTGTCAGCATTATGTATTTTCTCCCAGTCCATTAACTCCCTATTTGTTTTCTTAATTCTTTTAATTTTGAAAAAACTTAGGAGGATTTTTTTATTTGTTTAGCTTTTATATTTATTGCTCTCTGTGTTCTGTTTAAAGAAATCTTGCCTACCCCAAGGTCAGAAATGTATTCTTCAAAGTTTTCTTCTTGAAACTTTATAGTTTTTATGGTTAGGTCTAAAATCCATCTTAAACTAATTTTTATATTTGTTTTGAGGTAGGGGTCAAGATTAATTTTTTAGTTTATGGATAGTTGTTTCAACACCATTTGTTGAAAAGATTTTTCCTTCCTCATTGAATTGCTATGATACTTTCATCAAAAGTCAACTGATCATTTAGTATGTGTTTATTTCTGGACTTTTTATTCTCTTTCATTGATTTATTTGTCTATCCTTGTGCCAGTATCACACTGTTTTGATTACTTAGGTTTAGAGTTAAAAATCAGGTAATATAATACTCCAACTTTTTTCTTTCAATCCTGTTTTCGCTACTCCAGGTCCTTTGCATTTCCATGTAAATTTTAGAATCTAGAATTTTAGGATTAGTCAGTTTTTGCTTTTTAAGCCTGCTAAGCGTATAATGAACAGTTATGAATGTATTGGTCAGTTTGGAGAGAATTTTAACATTAAACCACTTTTAATACCATTGAATCATCCAATCCACAAACATGTCATGACCCTTAATTTATTTAGGTTTTGTTTTCTGTCAGCACTGTTTTGTAGCTTTCAATGTAGAGGTCTTACATGGTATGATTCATTTTTGAGAGAAAAAAAGTACTACTATAAAATTTACCTGTGGTTTTCTCTGGGTGAAGGACTGATGGCTGCTATATGTCTACACACACACACACACACACACACACACACACACACACACACACACACACAAATATATTTTACTTGTGTCTGTATTTTCTAAATTTCCTACAATGACAATGTATCATTTTTTTTTAGTAAGAAAAAAAAGGGAACCAGTGTGTTAGGCAGTATGCTATGCTTTTTGTCATTGATTTATGATAAACGTTGATTTTCAACTAGACCCAGTACAGCTTTCTCTATAACCACGGTCTTTATCTCTTTTGCTCATACTGTACGTGTGGTTAGGTGCTTGCTAAACTACCTCCAGTGATGTCATTCAAACATTATTGTAATCTGTTTTTATAGGCATTAAAATATATAGGGAACAAAGTAAGAAGGCAAAGGATGTGGGGAGGTGGACCAAAGAAAACCAAAATAGAAGAAGCAAGAGAGCTCCTGGCTTCCACCATTCTGACCCATGTCCCAGTGAGTAGCACTTTGTTATTGTGAATAAGGACTGTGGGGTCTGTGAATTCCTGTTAAAGAACTGTGATAAGAGTTTACCTTATTTAAAGTCCAATTCCTCAAGAGAAAATTCTAAAGAGGACTGTACTGCCCCATCAGAAGTAACCTTCCATTATCAGCAGTTTGTTTATACTCGGAGAATGTTAGCTGTATCGCCATCATCATGTTTATTCTCTTGTGGTTATTCTTTCAGTCTTAAATTATTGTTATTTTATATTCATACATATATTAGTACTGCTACTAGATTTCATGGTTTTGAAGGACAGAGATGGTGTCTTACATGTTTTATAAATAAATTAAAATAAGCTTACAGTGCCTTGCCTGTACATATTTTTTATTGTATGGTAAAATTGCTTATGTAAAATATGCTTATGCTTATTGTATAGTAAAATATGCTTAATGGTAAAATATGTGTAACATAAAGTTTACCGTTTTAAGTGTACAATTTTCTGGACTTAAGTACATTCACATTATTGTATAACCATCACCACAGCAGATAGTTTTAAAAATGTTTACTGGATGAGTTCATCTTCTAGACCTTGAATTTAAAGTTCACATTATCCAGCCTCCTTCACTTACTGTGAAGATTCTCTGATCCAAACATGCTAGATGATTTGCGTTGTCACCCAGCTGGTTAGTGGTAAGAGTAAGGGTTAGAACCTATCTTCTGGCCTTGAACTAGTATGTAATATTTATTTTTTATTAATTTATTATTAAACAGAGATCAACCATATTGGCATGTGGGGTGTTGGCAAGAGGCAGCCCTCAATTTTCTTCCCATTTAATGTATATGCTACTCTTACTAAGTTATGGAATTATTATTTGTTAGACTATCTTGTTAACTAAATAGTCTGGTTTGTAGTGAGTTATCATGTGTTCCATCCGTGAATAATCTTTTTCAAGGGTTGCAAACACTACCTTCAGGGGCTGACTGTAAAATAATGGAAGGTCACGGGATCTGTGGAAGTCGAGAGTAACCACCTGAATGCATCCAGATCCGATTTTCCTGTATTAAAACACCCTTCAATCCAAATAATACAGGTCTCTCATTCTGCCCCTTGGCTACCATTTGTGCATGTCCTTGATTTAATCCAAATAATTAGAAAATTCTGAATGTTAAAGCTGGGTCTCAACTGAATTTTAAGCTCTTTTGGATGATTGGAAGAGTCTGAAACTTAAAATAGCAAAAATGGATAGTAGAAACAACAAAGGCTTTTGAGCCTGAGACGTAATTGTTCAAATCCTGGTTTCTTACATCTTAACTGATGAACTTTGGGCAAATCTGAACTTTTCTAAGCTTCAGTTTTCTCATCTTTTTAATAAAAGTAATTCCACTTTCTTGCAGGGTTCTTGTGATGATTCAGAGATATAATATACGTAAAGCTCTGTATTTTCCACAGCTCCCCTTGTAGTTCTCAGGAGCTACACTTAACCTTCACACTATAACTGAGAAGAATGTTGGGTTAATTAAAGAGCTTTAGTTGATAGAGTCCTGCTGATATTAACATTTGTTTAGTTAGACTGATAAAGATAGGCCAGGCACAGTGGCTCACACCTGTAATTCCAGCACTTTGGGAGGCTGAGGCGGGCAGATCACCTGAGGTCAGGAGTTTGAGACCAGCCTGACCAATATGGAGAAACCCCATCTCTACTAAAAGCACAGAATTAGCCAGGTGTGGTGGTGCATGCCTGTAATCCCAGCTACTTGGGAGGCTGAGGCAGGAGCATCGCTTGAAACTGGGAGGCGGAGGTAGCAGTGAGCCAAGATCACACCATTGCACTCCATCCTGGGCAACAAGAGCAAAACTCCGACTCAAAAAAAAAATCATTTGTGCTTTTCTGTGGTTGCATGGAACCTAAATTACCATTTTAAAAGTTTGGTTATACATAATCCAGTGAGGAATAAAGTCAGAATAGATGGTTCAGGGAAAAGAACTTTGTTTTCCAG
The DNA here is from genome assembly GCF_029281585.2 of Gorilla gorilla gorilla. NCBI lineage: Eukaryota > Metazoa > Chordata > Mammalia > Primates > Hominidae > Gorilla > Gorilla gorilla. Next base: position 121,827,570 of record NC_073234.2, read on the forward strand.
AATTGTTTTGGACAGTATTTACCTAAATGTGATATAAAGGATGATTTTCAGTGATACAGGGTCATTTTTTATGTAAGTAATTACGTACTTATTAGAAAGAATACAACTAGCACATCAAATCCATTTTTGTGATATATGTGATTTTATGGTATTATTGCATAGGATGAAGCTTAGCTTAAAATTGGTTGTTTAAAGATGATGAGACGTATTACATAAATAAGTACTACAGAGATATGCTGATATTCGTGATGGTGGAACTTGAATGACTAGCATTTGGAAAGTATTGTTTAGGTGTGTCTGTGTAGAGGGAAAAACATGGGCAGATATTCAGTAGTTCTCAGTGCTTGTCCTTGAGGGTGGGCCTGCAGAGGCCTTTGTCTTGGTATCCTGGCCTTTCAGTTCCTTGGAGACTGTGGTTCTCAAAGAGCATTCCCTGGACTAGTAGTATCTGCATCACCAGGGGACTTGTAAGAAATACTTGAACTCTACCTACTGAATCAGAAACCCTAGGGGTGGGTCCCAGTAATCTGTGTCTTAACAAGCCCTCCAGATGATTCTAGTGCATGCTAAAGTTTAGAAACCACTGCCATAAGAGTGGTTAGGCTCCAAGATGCCTAAGTCCCAGACCGCTCTTTCCTCTAATGTAGTATTAAAAGATCTCCGGAGTTCTGAAATAGGCAACAATTCTGTTTCAGCATTCTGGGTTCGTTTGTTAGTCCTTTTTTCTCCCCCTTTCAGATAATCCACAGGTTAGTATCCCACAAAGGAGTATCTGAACTACTCTTAGCTTTCTCCTAAAAAGTGTTACCTGCTGCTAGATTGAGAAGATCCCCACTCACCATATGACTCTGGGAACAGTCCTGGAAAAATGTGCTAAATATTAACTCATTTCGATTTAGACCTAGGGTTTGCTTTCCAGCATATAGTCATTAAAAAGGGGAGTGAAATGAGTTAGAGTTCAATCCCAAGGGGGTGATGGACTGTACCTCTGATCGAGTGGCATTATACAGTTCAGTAGGGGCATTTTCCGTAAATATCCATATTTATTTCTACTTATAAATGTCTTGGGAGAATCTACTACCAGTGTTTATGCAAAAGGAAAATGGGAAATGGGCTTTGTTGAAAATTGAAAATTTTGTTAGTGAAAGTTTGCTTTATTTTTCTCATTAACAAGAAAGATAACTACAACTAGAAGAGTTAGATGTTCCATGTAACTTGCCACATTAAGATTAGAACAATAAAATGTAAATTATATATACTTAAATGGAGGACCATACAGCTTTCGAAATACCAATTGAAAATGTAAATTACTTATAGCTGCCCAGACACTGAGTTTTTCTGCTTGGTTTTGTGGTAACTGGTGTTATGATTGTAAGAGGGTTTTTTTTTTTTTTTTTTTTTTTTTTTTTGAGGATGGACAAGAGCCTTTTCTTTTTAAAGACCTTCTTATTGATGTAATTGTTTTGTGGGTACAAGATAACAAAGTAGCTTTTAGGGCTACTTTTTCTTTTACCACATTCAAACACATTTCTTTTAACACATTCCAAAGTTCTCAGTAATAGAGAGTAAATTGACCTAGAGAAGAAATAAAACTTTCTTTGAAGGAAAATGGAGTATTTGAAACACATACAGAATTCTAACATCCTACATTATTTAGTGAAATTACTTAGCAGCAACAACAAAATGTATGAAGGAGAATGCTTGCTTGTTTTTTTTTTTTTTGAATGCAATCTATTGATTTATTGTCATAGTGATAAATTTTATAAAAGAGATTTCATTGGGATTTTACTAAATGATTAAGGTAAGTAAAAAGGAAATTTTAAAATAGTATGTATCATCTGTGGAAAAGCCTATAAATACTCCTTGGAATTGGCAGAAGCTCAGGCTACATTCTCAAAATTTGTCTTTTTAGATGTAGGATCTACTTCAGTTTTTTTGTCTCTCCAAACAAACCAGTGCAATTATTTTATCAGTTCTGAGTCAACTTACTATGATTGAGCCAGATTCATTCATATGGGTTTCAGTGTTTCTGCTAGAGAAGATTGACTAGAACATTTGCTACAAATTCATTCATCTGTTCATTCATTCGGCAGTTATTTGTTGCATGCCAGACAGCATGTTAGTACAATTCTTGTTATCACTGCATGACAAACAATTCTAAAACTTAGTGGCTTAATGTAACTGTTCATTGTGTATCTCATGATTCTGTGGTTTGACCGGGCTTAACTTAAGGTGGAGGAGGGAGTTCTCATTTCAGGTCTCTTACAAAGTTGCAGACAGATAGCAGCTGAGGTTTGAGTCATCTGGAAGCTCACCTGGGCTGGACATTCAAGATGGCATCTTCACTCATATCTCTGGCCCCTCCTTGATTTTCTGTTTCATTGGGATTTTACTAAATGAAATGTAGCCTCTCTCTCTGCGCAGCAGAGTGTTCTGGACTTTAGTGTCTCAGGACTCTAAGAGAAAGGAAGAGGAAACTGCCAGTTGACTTAAAGATTAATTCTGGAATTGGCTGGTATCATTTCAGCTGTATTCTCTTGGTTAAATTAATCATAGGCCAATCCCAAGGGAGTGATAGATTCCACCTTTAATGAAGGAATGGCATGAAGTTTATATGAAGGGAAGAAGTTGATGTAGTCATCTTTGACACAAAGGTACTCACAGGTTACTGAGGACAATGATGAAAAGTCATCATCTCAGCTCAGGAAATTTCCAGACTAGTTGAATTTATTTGAATGGAGAGAATCATAACAATTCAGTATTTTCTTAGTTGAATGTTATAGTATTGATACTTTTCTTGAGGTACGTTAAATTTTAATGTCCATTTTCTCAAAATTTTTCTCCAATTTCTGACTTACAGGTTAAGGAATTCAATTTCCGAGCCAAATGTATCTATACTGCAGTGATGGTGCGAAGAGTTATTCTGGCCCAAGGAGATAATAAAGTTGACGACAGAGATTATTATGGTAACAAGCGACTGGAATTGGCAGGACAGGTGATTTAATATTTTATGTCAGAAATCTTGTTTTCCTTAATGAAAATTAATTTGGTTTTCATTTCACATAAGAAGAAACATTTGAATGAAATATAGTTTGCATGTTTGAAGTATAAACATTTCATACCTGACTTATTATCTCCTAGAATTCCTTTAAGTATAAAAACATTAATTCTTTTTTTTTGTTTTCTTTTGAGACGGAGTTTTGCTCTGGTTGCCCAGGCTGGAGTGCAATGGCACAATCTCAGCTCACTGCAACCTTGGCATCCTGGGTTCAAGCGATTCTTCTGCCTCAGCCTCCCGAGTAGCTGTGATTACAGGCATGTGCCACCGTGCCCGGCTAATTTTGTATTTTTGGTAGAGATGGGGTTTCTCCATGTTGGTCAGGCTGGTCTCCAACTCCCGACCTCAGGTGATCTGCCCACCTCAGCCTCCCAAAGTGCTGGGATTACAGGCGTGAGCCACCATGCCCAGCCTAATTCTTTAAATGTTAATAGTACATGACCTATATCTTTTGTTGGGATGTTTACCCTCATTCTGTATAATATACAAAGTGAAGCATGACTTTAAGTAATATCATTTATTCAGTTAACGAACATTTACTAAACACCTATTATGTTCTAGGCATACTCCTAAGTAGTAGTTATATAAGAGGGAGTAAGACAGACAAAAGCCCCTTTTCTCTTACTCCTTGTAGTCTCAGTGGGAGGGAGAGAGACAATAATCAAGGAAACAATCCACTGATTGTTTTGGTGACATGGTAGAGGTAGGTTAGTGAGGATATCTCTAATCTCATTTTAAGTCTTAGCTGATAAATGACATTTTATTTCAAGACTGTGTATCTCTTTCAACTGGCTAGCAAGCATCCAAAAATCTTTGGCTAGCAAGTAACTAAAAAGCTCAGTTAATTTTTTAGTTTAGATATTGTATTTTTCTGTTTTAGAAATTTCATTTAGGTATTTTTTCATAGCTTCTATTTCTCTACAGAGATTTCGTATTTGTTCATCCATCACAAGCATATTTTTATTTACATCCTTGTATTTTAATAGCTACTTTAAAACCTTTGCTGCTAATTTCAACGTCTCAGTCACTTGTGGGTCATTCTCTTCATTAGCTTTTCTCTTGAATGTGGCTCATGTTTTTCTATTTCTTCTTATGTCTGATAATTTTGGATTGCAACCTGATAGACATTGTGGATAAGTTGTGGAGGCTCTGAATTCTGCTGTATTCCTCTAAAGAGTGTCCCAGTTTTTTGTTTTTGTTTTAAGACCCTCTGAACTTGGCTGAAAACCTCTGAATCCTGCCTTCCTGCAGCAAGCATCAGCTGAAATATTCATTTAGTTCTTTCAGTTGTAGCTTGGGTCAATTGGGGATTTAGATAGAGTTTAAATGTGGAATTTGGAATTTCCTCACTTACATTCTAGCTGTTGAGGTAGCTCAGATCTTTTTCTTTTGGTTCTTCAATCCAGTAAGACTGCAACTTACTTTCTCATGTTTTAGCCTTCTCATTTGACAAGGATCACTGCCTGCCCTTAGGTGAAAAGCCATAAAACAGGAAACTCACTCAGAACCATTTGCTTTTGATAAGCATTCCTTTTCCTCAGTTTCTTTCTGCTTCCTGATACTCTGCAATGAATTTCAAGTAGTTGTTTTATCTAATATTTCGTCCAGTTTATACAGTTGAGCCACATTATGCATATTTGCAAATTTGTCTACTTGCTAAAATGTATTTTCAACCTCCAAATCTGTACTCAGCGGCATTTTATTGGCCATTTGCAGGCATATGCAGAACTGCAAAAAATTTGAGTCACTACACGTTCCTACTTGCAGTCTAACAAGGCAATGTTCTGCCTTCTTGTTTCAGCTCTCATACTGTAAACAAGTATCCTTTTTACTACTTTGATTTGCATTTCCCTAAAAACTGATTATGTTGAACATCTTTTTATGTGCCTATTGGTCATTTATACACCTTCTTTGAAGAAATGTCTATTCAAGTCCTATGCCCATTTAAAAATTTTTTTTCTTCTTGTTGTTGAGTTGTAGGAGTTCTTGGTATATTCTGGATACATACATATATCAGATATATGACTTGCAATTATTTTCTCCCATTCTGTAGGTTGTTTTTTCACTTTCTTGACAGTGTCTTTTGATGTGCAACGGTTCTTAATTTTGAAAGAGTCCTATTTGTCTATTATTTTCTCCTGTTGCGAGTGCTTTTGGTGTCATATTCATGAAATTATAACCAAATTCAGTGTCTTGATTTCCCCAATGTTTTCTTCTAAAAGTTTTATAGTTTTAGCTCTTAAGTTTAGGCCTTTAGAGTGAGAATTTTGTTAGATGTACAATTCTAGATTGATATTTATTATGTGTCACCATTTGGTGGTGGAGATATTTATTATCTCCCACCATTTACTAGTTTATTTGTTTGTTTTTATTTTTTTACTTTAGGCAAATATTTCACCTCCTTCTGCCTCAGGTTCCCTGTCTGTAAAAATGGGGTTCATGCCATGTACCTTATAGGATTGTTATGGGATTAGATGAATGATGTATACCGTACCTTGAATGGTACAGAACCATCGTAGTTCCTTCACAGGTGTTCTGTCTTATCTCTCTAGGTACTTTTAAGATCTTCTTTTGGCTTTTGTTATTCTGCAGTTTTCTTTATGATATGCCTTGGTGTGAATTTCTTTTATTTTTTTTTTGCTTGGTATGTGCGTGTTCCTGCTACCCAAGGATTAATGTCTTTAATCAGTTCAGAAAAATTCTCAGCTATTATCTCTTCGAGTGTTGCCTATTCTCCCTTTTTTCTATTCTCTTTTTTCTATTATATTTGTTCCTTTACTGCATTCTGTGCGATTGTTTTTCTAATTTAGCTCTTAGTTCATTTTCTATCCAGCCATGTTCAGTAATTGAGTTTTTTGTTGTTTACTTTTATAGAAGTCTTTTTCACATATTTTTGGTAATTTATTGGTTTTGCATTTTATGATGAAAATTCTGAAACATTCAGAAAAGTTAGAAGAATGATTTTGTGGTCACTTTGGTCATCTTATTTTGTGTGTTTTTTTTATTTCTTCATAGATTTACATAGCTTTTTTTAATTCCATATCAGATAACTGTATTTTAGCATCTAGAATCTAATATGCCATTAATTATCAGGTAGACCACTATTTTTATTTCCACTAAGAAATAAAACACATCACCAGTTAAATTATGACACAGTGCTAAGATGTATCCCATGTTCAGAATGGGATACAAAAGTAAAAAAAAAAAAAAAAAATTCCAATCAGTGAAATGTAGTAATTCCAGTATCTAATGTTCTAAAGCTGCTGAGTTAGTTGTTTTTGATTACTCTTACTCAAGATAGATTGGTTCCTTGTGAGTTCAGTGATCTTTGTTTATGAACTCATATTTAATTGAGCTCTGATCCTGGGTGTTATTCTAGGGATATTTTCTTTCGGGGATATGTATTTTCTTTTGCAGGGAATAGTGCTGACCTGGAACTTCTAAGTCTTCTTACATGATTCTGAGGATTATGAGTTTCAAGTTCACATCCTTCATCTTGTCACTGAACTCTGATTTAGTCTCCAGGTCCCTAAGCTGATATCAGTATTTATTCTCAGGGCAACTCTGCCATTTGGGTTTGCTTATTGCTCCCTACTCCCTACCATGGCTTCACCTCATTTTTAATATGTTTTATCTAGAATCTAGTCATATTGTAGTAACCAGACTCCTCAGAGAATCCAATCCAGTATGCTGCAAGCAGCAGAGGTCCCTTCATTTTCACAGTAGACTTGAAGCTTCGTGAGGACAGAGACTGTATCTTTCTTGTTCATCTTACTAAACTTAGCAACTAATAAGATGCCCCAGATATAATGTTCATCACATATTTGTTGTAGTAATGAATTAATTAATTACATGTTCTAAAATAGTTTACTTTAAAGCCCCCTTTGAATTCTGATATTCTTTCTTCATTCACTGTCTTAATCAGTTAACAGTGCCATCTACCCATGCTGCTGAGCTACGAACCTCTATGTCACTCCAGACTCTTTCTGTTCCTTCACTCTACACATCAGGTTCATCAAATCCTGCCTGTGCCACTTCCTAAATATATCTCTAATTTACTTCCAGTGTAACTGTTAGAGCACAGGCCTTCAACTTCAGTGTAACCTCCTAACAAGTGTCTCTGTTCTTAGCTTCACCCCAACTCCATTCATCTTCCACAGTGCTAATAAAATTATTTCAACACACAAATACGATCTTCTCACTCTTGTACTTAGGCTATTTGAATGGCTCCCTCTGAAAGCAGTGAGGTCACTACAGTGAGATGTGATGTGGTTAATGGAAGATACCAAGTTAGGGAATGATGTGTCAGCCAAATCATCTTTTAGGAATTTAGAGTCTATGTTGTTGGTGACAATTCTACTTATGAGATCAGTCTGTGTGGTTGTCACAGAGGGATGATGGTATGGTTGATGGAAAGAGGATGCCAAGTTTCCTTAATAACTAAAGATATGGTAACTTAGGGATATGGTTGTATAAAGCACTAGCATGCTCCTAATTAGAGGCACTACTTTCTGAGTCCCCTGGAATTTTCCCAGGAGATATGTATCTGTGAATGATACCACTGGCCTAGAATGAAATTTTGCAAAGCCCAAGACACTTCTTTTGTTATTCTGATGGTTATTCATTTATTTTACCAATTTAAACAAATATCTTTAATTTTTTTAAAAAGTGTTATGATTTTTAAAAAGTAATGTTAGCAGTAAAAATAATAAATATTGTAAAATAGCAGAAGTCATTCTTAGTAAACATTTAAAAAAATAGCGTAGCAAAAAGAATTTTAAACAAAAAGATTTGCAGTGAAAAGTGACCCACCTCTGACTCTCTTTTCCATCTGACTCAGTTCCCCAGTTCTCCTTTCCAGAAAGTCACTTTTCCTATACTGTCCTCTATCCTTCCAGAGACACTCTATGCATATACAAATATCTTTATTAACTGGCAGTTTAAAGTTAAACCATTGGAAGCTCTTGCCCTGAAAACTATTCAGGACTCTGTGAATTTATGCTTAGTGGGGCTTCCTTGGGGATCTTTGTCACAGGCAAGTTTGGAGTCAGGTTTTGCAAGTTCAGAAGAAGTTATATAAAGGTGTGGTTTGCTGTCATTAGTTTGAAACAGATTTTCAAAGCAGTTATGTCCGAGAATGTTATTTGACCATTACTGCCAAGCCCTTTGACTTAAGGGGGAATTTAATCAGTTAAATGTGTCTGTTGCTGCAGAAATTGACATATACCTGTTTGTGTATGTGCTTTTTAGTTATGAGAAATTGCATACACACCACTATATATAATGTGTGTGCAATAAGTCTCATAAAGCAAATACTTGTATATTCCCATTCAGTTTAAGAATGAACACAGCATCAGTACATTTGAATCCTCCATGTGCCTTCTCTTGTTCTTGGCTGCCCCTCCCATCTGTCTGGAGGCTCTGGCCATGTGCCTGCCTATTCACTTGGTACAAAGCAATCCCAACACATTCCTGAGCATTCTCTGTGTGATTAAGTGAAGCACAGGTCCTTTTCCCAGGAGCATCCGCAGCAGACCTGAGCTTCGGATGTAGGTTTCAAAGTTTTTAAAGCATGAACTCTCAGTTGGAATCCCAATATTAAAACAGATAAAAGTTGAGCCTTTCTGGTTGAGGTGGGACAGAGGGGTTCTCTGCCTCCTTCCCCTTCCCCTGAAACTCCTCCATGGAATTCATAAGCACAGTTTCCTCTGTAGAAGGATGTTTAGATTCTTTCACAGAGCCTGCAGGGTCCTTGATGATCGTGCCCCTCTGTGCCTTTCCGGCCTCATCTCATGCCAAAGTGAGGCACTTACATCTTCTCAAACATACCATAATGCTCTTCTATCACTATTCCTTTGAGTTATGCCTTCTACCGAAGCTGCCCCTCCCTCATATCCCTTTCACCCTCTCTCTAAAGAGGAGCTCCTCCTTATTCATCTTTTGAGCCCTCTCTGAAACTGTGACCTCCTAGGTGCAGTTAGTTGCTCTGTCTTCCTTAGGCCAGTAACAGTTTATTCAAGTCTTTATTTGCATGCTAAATTAACATGTAATACTTTACTTCCATGCTTCTTCCCCCTTTTAGATTGTAAGCTCATTGAGGAAAGGAACCATTTATATTCATCTCGTTATTTCCACGTATGTGCAGGCCGATATTTGAATAAGGAGAAGTTGCTCTCATGCAGCCTTGCAAACTGCATTCCAGCAAGAGACACAACCAAGTTCACATCTCCTAAGGCACAAATGAATTTAGGGACTGGAGGAACTGATAGAGGGTCAGTGTGGCTGGAGTGAGTGAGGTGTCAGGATGGTAAGAAATGATACTGGAGACCCAGGTGGAGGCTGGATCGTCTGGAGCCCTGTGTGCCATGGGAAGAGACTTGGATTTAATTCTACACGCAGCAGAAGACCATTGAAGAGTTTTAGTCAGGGGAGTGACATGATCTGATTTTTAGTTTAGAAAGATCTGATGTGGAGATGAACAGGCGAAGAGTGGACTGGCTAGAAGCTGTAGCAGTTTTCTAGATGAGAGATAGATAGTGCGGCTGGGATGATCACAGCAGACAGTACCACAACTAAAATTTAAAAACTAGAATTATGAAATTATAGTAATTTTAGGTTCTAGAAAAAAAATTAGCATCTGGACTACTGAGGAAGCTCTGTTTGGTTAATGGCCACTACTTAGCAGTTTGGTTTTTGGCCACCTTCAGATTGACCATTGTGCAAGGAATTATGGGTATCCTCACCATCAATCCCATTTTTACTATTTTTTACTTGGGAATAACCATGGTATTAAATGAGTCCATTAAAAAAAAGTTGATTGTTTAGAGGAATAAGAAATGGAGTAAGGAGGGGGAAAGGAGAGCTTGATCCTGTTGCTTAAAAAATTAGAATTAAAAAGAGGGTTCCCATGTGCAAGAAAACATAGCTTTATAAACAATGTAAAGACATAAAAGGTATTGTGTTAGCAAAAATGTGTAAAAACAATAGCTGCTAATTTCACACCCCATGGGATGAGGGAGCATAAATGTGCTTCAGCTTTAGATAACAGAGTTGTCTCCACTGGCCAAGCGGGTTCACAGAGCTTTCCTTCAGTCTTGCTGCCACAAGAGGGTTGGCAGGCCAGCTGCCAGTAGAGGTGTTAGCAAAACCTACCGATTTCAGGCTTAATCTTTCACCTGCCTTTTCTTTTTCGGTAATGTGTTCATTATTTGCTGAGCATTACTCTATTCTTTGTCTGCAAATTTTTTGTTTCTAATGCAGCTTGCTTTGTATGGGTGAGATATGGAATGGCACCAAAATCCGGCACCCTGGAAAGCCAGGGATTTCTACCCTATGACAAAAGAATGCCGTCTTGACTTCAGAGATTGCCTAATCCCAGCTGTTCTGATAATGTAATTAAGGCTGCCTAATGTCTTTAATTTTGCAACCAGTTTGTGTGAAAAGGAGAATTTGGCACTCTGTAGGCTTAAACACTAAATAGCAATCTCAAGACGCCTAATTAGAATTCTCTGACATTAAGCTAATTGGTGAAACTGTATTTCAGCAGCTTAACTTCTTTATTAATTTTTTTAGCATTTTCATTGAAAATCAATTGATGAGCTGTCAGCATTTTTCCCTGAAATATGATTTGCTCTTTACTCTCCTGTCTTAAACAGGCTGAAAGGCCTTATGCTACCAAGGTATTGAATATTATCAGCAGCATTCCTTCCCTTTTAGTCATTTTACTTTTGACCTAAATAATGTGGTGTATTGTGTGGATGGCCTTGTGGTTTCTCACTGCTCTGTGAACTTGGACAGCATTTTTTCTTTTAAACTGAAATTTTAGGAGTAGGGAAATTTAATAATGAGGCAGTATTTCTGTTGACTGTGTTCTTACTTTTTACTTCTTTAGTACCAAGGACATTTCCTTGTGTTTGAATCAAGGGGCTACAATAAATTCAGCTGGGATCCAAAAAAACTTTGTCATAATTTGAGACAAAAGTGTCTAAGTGTAAGGGACTAATTAAAATAGAGCTGAGCTTTTGTTGTTTAGGTTAAGGGCATTCGATTCTGTTCAGGATGCTTATTCAAGTTCCTTTTGCCAGTTTCCACAGGAAGTTGCTGGAATAGGCTTCTTCATCCCCTCTCACCCCTCTGCACCTGCTTCCATTCCCATATTCTTTCTTTCCAAGAGTGAAACTGCTGGGTCTCACTGTAAGAAAGGATTAAGCTCTCAGAGGAGGAAGTTTTCTTTTTAGAACACTTCTGACATAGTAAATTCAAATCCAAGATCCAGGCTTTTCTATCTGAAAAGGTGGTTTTAGTAGAAAAGTGGAAGGACATGTCTTAACTTTAAAGAAGGAAAAGCATGAAATCCAGTTCCACTTAGGAAATTCCTTCTTTGGCACTAGCTAGAGAAGAAGATTCATTTGCTTTGAATACCTTCTTCATTCTGAGTCAAAAAACTACCTATCAGAAATATTCAGGAATATAGTCAGTATGGAATCTGGAAAATCTTTAGCTTAAACATACTTCACTGAACCTCAGAATTCTTTAAGAAATTAATTAGTATAAATATGCCCCCCATATTACTTTAATGTTTTGTTATTTAACTTAGATCACAAATATATTGAGCTTTTTTCTTCCACTGCAAAGAAAAAAGATGTGTACAAAGGGAAAAAACTAATAGAATTAATTGTATAGGAGTATTTAGTATGCATAATATCTGTTATGTTACTGAAGAAGTCTACCTGTTTTTTTATTTATAGTGAGCCAGATATTTAGTTTTGCTTTTTTTTTTTTTTTTTTTTTAATGAACTTGATATAACTGGCATTCTGGTTATGTGTTACTCTGTTACATGCTATCTCAAAATGGTGGCTTAAAACAACAACCATTTTATTATACATACCTCACAGTTTTGTGGGTCAAGAATTCAGGCAGGACTTGGCTATTTGATTCTTTTGTTTCACATAGTGTTGATGGAGGTTAGTTGGTTGATGTTCTGCTAGAGGTTGGTGGGAAGGGCTGGAAAGCTAGGCTCAGGCCTTTCCAGAGTTGTCACATTCGGTGGCTCAGGAATCTAAGAGTAAGTGTTTCCCATAGACAAGAAACTGTGTGACCTTAGTGACCTAGACTGAAAGTCACAGCATCACTTATGTTTATTCTATTGGTCAAATAGTCCCCACCCAGATGTGGGGCAGTGGGGCACGGGGGTGGGGATGGACATGGGCCACACCCCTCAATGTTTGCTTCAGGGATCAGCCAGAGATTTGGGCAAAGTTTATGTATATAGTTTGGAGTTTTCTTCCTTGGGTTCTCTCCTTTATGGAATTCCCCTTCACCTTCCAGCTACTCAAATCCAGTAGTTCAGATCTTTTTCTTCTGTTTCTTCAATCCAGTAAGACTGCGGGTCTTTCTCTGAGTTTCAGCTTCCCAATGTGGCTTGGACCCTTTTTATTAGCGTGGCCTACCCTTAGGTGAAAAGCCTTAAAAATGAGATGTGTACCCAGTGCCATTCACTCTCAGTGTCCTGCTTTTGGACACTCCCTAGTGCCTTCAAAAAGTTTTTAAATGTTTTGTCCAGAATTTATAATTATTATCTGCAGATGAATCCGTCTGATAGGACCTACTCTACCAATTCGGGAAACAGAGCTGCCTAGTCTGTTTTCATGACTTACTGTTCTATCCCGTTGATTTGGCTTCCATAATCACACTGTTTTAAAATATCACTGTGGTTTAATAGCATTTATAGGTAATTTTTAACATAAAAATTAAAATGTTACATTTATGTGTTATGAAGGGTACAAATAAAATGAACAACCTCAAGGCCACTACTCAACAACTAGACTATTACCAATAGCATTTCATTTACCTATGTACCCCGTACTCCATTCTTCATTTTCCCCTACCATCCTGAACTTTTGCATTTTTTAATTTCTTGATTTATTATATCATTTACATCTTTAATTTTAAAGTTTTAAAATTATTTATTACAGTATAAGCTTTGCTTACTTTTGAACTTTATAGAAATAGATCCATATACCGTATAATTTCTCTGCAATTTTTTTCTTCTTTCAACATTAAGATGTGTCTATATTGTTGCATGTTACTGTAGTTCATTTTCATTTCTGTTTTCCATTGTGTCAAGATGTGATACAGTATGATGAATACCACTTTATTCATTCTACTGATCAAGGACTTTGTATTGTTTCTACCCATTTGACATTAAAAAAAAACACACAACAACACTGGCATTCTTATTTATATCTCCTGGTTTCCATATGCAAGAGTTTCTCTAAGGAGGATTGCCTAGTCATGGAGTCAGAGTCAAGTTAAATTTTTACCTGAACTGCAGAATGTCAAACTAGTTTGCCAAGTATTTCTACATTACGTTGTATATGAATTTCTGATGAGCTCTGTCCCATGACTTAGTATCAAACTTTTAAGTTTTTGTCTAATAGATGCAAAATGGCATCTCCTTGTGGTCTTAATTTGCATTTTCTACATTACTAATGAGGTTGAGCCCCTTTTCATGTACTTATTGACTATTCCTGTTTTCTTTGAAATGTCTTTTGGGTTGTTCCCATTTTTGTTACTGATTTCAAGGAGATTTTTGTATATTTTGCTTCCTAATTTTTTGTTATATGTGTTGCAGATACCCTTTTCCAGTCTAAATTCTTGTTTTAATAACTTTATATATATATATATATTTTTTTTTTTTTTTTGAGACAGAGTCTGGCTCTGTCGCCCAGGCTGGAGTGCAATGGCATGATCTCTACTTACTGCAACCTCCACTTCCTGGGTTCAGGCGATCCTCCTGCCTCAGCCTCCCAAGTAGCTGGGATTACAGGCATGCACCACCACACCCAGCTAATTTTTGTATTTTTAGTAGAGATGGAGTTTCACCATGTTGGCCAGGCTGGTCTCGAACTCCTGACCTCAAGTGATCCACCCGTCTCAGCCTCCCAAAGTGCTAGGATTACAGGCATGAGCCACGGTGCCCGGCCAACTTTATAGTATTTTAAAGTGCTACTAATTTGTGCTTTTAGTTGCAGCCATTTGTCAACTTATCTAACTTTTAATAGTGCTTGATATGGTTTGGATCTGTGTCCCCACCCAAATCTCATGTTGACATGTAATCCCCGATGCTGGAGGTGGGGCCTGGTGGGAGGTGATTGGATCATGGGGGTGGTTTTTAATGGCTTAGTACCATCCTCCTAGTGCCATTTTCTTGGTAGAATTCTCATGAGATCTGGTTGCTTAAAAATGTGTAGCGTCGCCCCCTTCTCCCTCTTCTTCCTGCTCTGGCCATATAAGACATGCTTGCTTCCCCTTTGCCTTCTGCCATAATTGTAAGTTTCCTGAGGCCTCCCCAGAAACTGAGCAGATGGCCAGCATCATGCTTCCTATACAGCCTGCAGAACCATGAACCAATTAAACCTCTTTTCTTTATAAAGTATATAGTCTCAGTTGTTTCTTTATAGCAATGCAAGAGCAGACTAATACAGTGCTCTTTATTTTTTAAACTTGTGTGTTTAGTATTTGTTCTTTTGTTCATCTGGAATGAAGTAAGGAATCCAATTTCATTTGTTTTCTAAATGGATAACTGGTTGTCCCAGCTCCATTTATTGTATAGTCTTTCATTTCCTCACTGATCCAAAATGCATCTCTATCATATAACAAGTTTTATTGTATGTGCAGATCTTTTCTGGACTCTTTGGTCTATCCATTGGTCAGCTTGTCTATGTATTCATTAGTACCTTTACCTTTTTTAGGAGTGTCTTGGCTATTTCAGGGTCTTAGCTTTTCCATATAAATTTTGGAATTATTTTGTCAATTTTCATCAAAGTAAGTCTTCTAGGGATTCTAATTGGCATTGCATTGGAACTATAGATCAATTTGGAGAAGTTTTGTAATCTTCAAATATGTAGACTTTTTATCCATGAATATTTTCTTTTCATTTATTTTGGTTTTCTGTGATGTTTTTCAGTAAAGATTTATAATTTTATTCATGAGGGTCTTGCACCTCTTTCAGATTTATTTTTAAGTTTTTAAGGGTTTTTGGTAGACATTTTAAATAAAAATATGAACATTTTCAAAAATATACAAAAATAGAATAGTAAAATTAACTGCCATATATCCATCACAGACCTTCAACTGTTATCAGTAGAAGGCAATCTTGTTTCATCTGTACCCTTCTCAACTCTTTCCCCTCCCCTTATTCCCCAAATTATGTTGTTTAAACAAATTGTCACCATCAAATCATTTCATTATCTCAGATGTCAAATCACATTCTGTAAATACTTAAAAATGTGTCCCTAAAAGACATGACTAAAATTTTTCACACCTTTTCACACATTAAAATTTTTTAGATAGATAGATAAGATAGGAAGGAATTTATTATGGGAATTGGCACATGTGATTATGGAGACAGAGAAGTCCCACAATGTGCTGTCTGCAAGCTGGAGAACCAGAGAAGCTAGCGGTATAGTTTAGTCCAAGTCCAAAGGTCTGAGAGCCAGGGAGGTGATGGTGTTAACTCTCAGACTGAGGCTGAATGCCTGAGAACCTAGAGTTCTGATGTCCAAGGCCAGGAGAAAATGGGTGTCTCAGCTCCAGAAGAGAGAATAAATTTGCCTTTCTTCTGATTTTGTGTTCTATATGAGTCCTCAAAAGATTGGATGATGCCTGCTGACGTTGGTTGAGGGCGGATCTTCCTTACTCAGCCCACTGATTGAAATGTCAATCTCTTCCAGAAACACCCTCAGAGACACACCCAGAAGTAATGCTTTTCCAACCTTCTGGGCATTCCTTAACCCAGTCAAGCTGACACCTAAAATTAACTCACATATCCTTATGGTGTCTTTTTTTTTTTTCCTCGGGACAAGAGTCTTGCTCTGTTGCCCAGGCTAGAGTGCAGTGGCACAATCTCGGCTCATTGCAACCTCCGCCTCCCGGGTTCAAGTGATTCTCCTACCTCAGCCT
Source organism: Gorilla gorilla gorilla (assembly GCF_029281585.2). Taxonomy (NCBI): domain Eukaryota; kingdom Metazoa; phylum Chordata; class Mammalia; order Primates; family Hominidae; genus Gorilla; species Gorilla gorilla. The sequence continues at coordinate 121,843,592 of NC_073234.2, forward strand.
CCTGAGTAGCTGGGATTATAGGCACCCGCCACCATGCCTGGCTAATTTTTGTATTTTTAGTAGAGATGGGGTTTCACCATGTTGCTGAGGCTGGTCTCAAACTCCTGACCTCATGATCCGCCCGCCTCAGCCTCCCAAAGTGTTGGGATTACAGGCGTGAGCCACCGAGCCCAGCCCTCATGGTGTCTTTTAACATATATATATATTCCTCTCCCTCCTAAATTTCTTATAAACCAGGAGTTAAATCTAGAGGATAGATGGTATTCCGGTTTTGTTTTGGTTTAGTTTTTGGGACTAGAACACTTCATGGGTGGTGGGAGTATATCCTATCCTGTATGTCTGATTTTATCCACTTTTTGTGCCATTGAAATTGATCATTGGGTTTAGGTGTTTGGGTCCCTGATTCATCCATTATTAAGTTCCCCATCAACTTTTCTCCTGATAGTTTTATTTAGCATCTGATGATGATCATTTCCTTTATTCATTATCTCATTAGGGCATGCAAAACAGTGTTATTCTAACATTTTCATCGTGGTCCATTTATTAGCTGGAATTTTTTTAAAAAGAGTACTTTCATTGTCATCCCTTTCGTTACCCTGAAACATAATTTCCATGGGAAAGGTGGGGTAAATGCTTGCTAGATTTTTTTTTTAAGCCTGTTTGCAGAATAATGATTTAGTTCTCTAATTTCCTCCAGAAGTGAATAGTGAAGGTGTTTTTTCTCTGAGTATTATTATAAACTTAGGAATTTTAACATTTTTACTTAAGTTTTAGAATTAGCTTCTCCATTTTCACAAATAAATAAATAAAAGCCTGCAACCTTTTTCATTGATATTGCATTTGAATTTGTAGGTCAATTTGGGGAGAACTGATATCTAAATAATATTTAGCTTTCCAATCCATGAACATATCATCTCACCTATTGAAATTTTCTTTAATTTCTTTTTTTTTTTTTTTTTTTGAGACGGAGTCTCGCTCTGTCGCCCAGGCTGGAGTGCAGTGGCGCGATCTCGGCTCACTGCAGGCTCCGCCCCCCGGGGTTTACGCCATTCTCCTGCCTCAGCCTCCCGAATAGCTGGGACTACAGGCGCCCGCCACCTCGCCCGGCTAATTTTTTGTATTTTTAGTAGAGACGGGGTTTCACCGTGTTAGCCAAGATGGTCTCGATCTCCTGACCTCGTGATCCACCCGCCTCGGCCTCCCAAAGTGCTGGGATTACAGGCGTGAGCCACCGTGCCCGGCCTTCTTTAATTTCTTTTAGTAATTTTCAGTTGCTTTGTGTTTATTGGCCTTGTATCTTGCAAACTTGCTAAACACATGTACTATTTCTATTAAGGTTTTTTTCTTAGATTCTTTTGGATTTTCTATGTGGATGAACATATTATCTGCAAGTAAAGACAGTTTTATTGCTTCTTTTCCAATATTTATATCTTTTATTTCTTTATCTTGTCCTATGGAACTGAATGGCACCTCCAATACAATGTTGAATAGGAGTGTTGAGAATGGGCAATCTTTTCTTTTCCCCACATTTTCTAAAGGAAAGCTTTCAGTTTCCTGCCCCTCCCTGTGGTATCTGGCCCCTGCTGTGTATCAGTGCAGGATCTTTGCCCAACCAGGTTTCCTGCTCCTCCCCTAGGGAAAGATACTTCTCCCTCCTCTTCTCTCTGGCATTGCACCTTTTCCTGGAATCAGAGGGTTTGCTGGACCTCTTCCGGGGGTAGACTGTTGTTGCTAGTTACTGTAGGTGCAGAGTTTGTTGGGAGAGCCTGGGGGATTAGGGACAGACAGCTTTTGCTTCTGTCCCTCTCTGAGAAGAGGTTATTTTTGCCTCCTGGGACTTTGCCAGGCAGGAGGGTGTCCTGCCCCCTTCCCAGGGACTTAGGTGTTGCTTCCTATGCAAGAAAGCCCAGGGAAGTAGGTAGGTAGGGTTTTATTGCCTGTTTTCCAACAAAGGGGTCTTTCTCAGGTTTTCTCCTCACTGCAGCCTTTCATGAGCACTCCACAGAAAGGAACTTGTGAGTGGGAGTGGACACTTCTTGTGCCTGGGCTTCAGAAGAATTCTGAACTTGTGTGGCAGTCCACATTTGGCCTTTAAGAAGTCCTTAAAATTTTAGCTGATTCCTTCAATTACACTATTTGCATCCTAACTTTTCTTTAAAGTTTAACCACCTAGTTGTACCTTTCTAAACAATATAATGTAGTTGTGCTGGGTTTTGAACCTTATATAAATGGAATCATGCCATATATATGTTGTTTTATGTCTGGTTTCTTTTGCTGAGTATTTGTTTTTAATATTCAGCCGTGATTTTGTGGTTAGTTATTTTTTGTTCATTTTCATTGTTTTACAGTGTTTCATTATACGAGTCTACCACAGTTTGTCTATATATTATTTGTATGGTTTCCAGATTTTAGCTGCTACGAATAGCTAGTATAAGTATCTTGAGTGCCCTCCTCCTGCCAGCAACACTGTCATCTCCTGGGAGCTGATTAGGCATTCATACTCGTGGGCACTACCTTAGACCTACTAAGCTGGAAATTGTAAGGGCAGGGCCTGCAATTTGTGTGTGTGTGTGTGTGTGTGTGTGTGTTTAAGACAGAGTCTCACTCTGTCCCTCAGGCTGGAGTGTAGTGGCGCAATCTCGGCTCACTGCAACCTCTACCTCCTGAGTTCAAGCAGTTCTCTGCTTCAGCTTCCCAAATAGCTGGGATTACAGACACCCGCCACCAGACCCGGCTAATTTTTGTATTTTTAGTAGAGACAGGGTTTCACCATCTTGGCCAGGCTGGTCTTGAACTCCAGCTAATTTTTGTATTTTTAGTAGAGACAGGGTTTCACCATCTTGGCCAGGCTGGTCTTGAACTCCTGACCTCGTGATCAACCCACCTTGGCCTCCCAAAGTGCTGGGATTACAGGCGTGAGCCACCACGCCCGGGTGCAATTTGTGTTTTAACAATCCCTCAGAGTGATTACTACACATGCTAAAGTTTGAGAAACACTCCTGCAGCAGGTATAACTAGGAGAGGAACTGTTGGGGCACAGGGATGGGTAGATAATGGCAAACTGTTTCCTAAGTGATTGTACCAATTTATACCTTTACCAATGATACAGGAAACATCTTGGATATCTTCAGAGTTTATAATGGTAATTCTTCTCCACCGTCCCCCCCCCCCATCCTTTTTGGTTTTAATATATAACTTTATCTGTAAAATTAAAGATTAGGTCATTGGTCAATGAAATCTGAAAGTCTAGAAGTGACTGGTCTAAAGAAAATGTCTTTGAATGCGGTGAGTATGTCATCATCTTTGCTCTCGTTTAAATGCCTAGCACGGTGTTAAGCACATAGAAAATTATGTACATATCTGTCAAACTGAATTTGAAAATACCAATTTTTTTTCTGTTTTAAGCACTTTCTCCATCTTATTTTTTAAAAATCTTAAGACCTAAAATTTATTAAAATAATCTAGCAATGCTTTTTGAAAAATCACTATATACCTTTTTTTTTTTTTTTTAGCTTTTATCTCTTCTTTTTGAAGATTTGTTCAAAAAATTTAATTCTGAAATGAAAAAGATTGCCGACCAGGTGATTCCTAAGCAAAGAGCAGCCCAGTTTGATGTTGTCAAACACATGCGCCAAGACCAGATCACCAATGGCATGGTGAATGCTATTTCTACCGTAAGTCTTCAGTCACTCTTTTAGGATTTTGTAATTTATTTGTAAACCTATTCAATAGAACAGAAACTTAAAGCACTTTGAGAATCCAGGTGAAATATATATATCAAAACGAATGTTTACAAAGTGCAAATTTCTACTTTGAAAGAAAGTCTGAAGTGTTTATTACTATAACTTTCCTGCCAAATTATAGTTGCTGTTATATGAGGCAATAAGAAAATAGATACTCTTATATAGAGGAAAAATCTTCATTGAACTGTTAATAACCATTCTTTTAAAGAATACTTCCCCTATTTTATTCTGTAGTAAAATTGATGCATTTCAGGCAGGTTTATTAATTATCAACCTTTTGTCCAAAATAATACAAAATGTTTCATTTCACAGGAGGTTTATATTCTTCAAAGACCTATCAGCTGTTCCTCACATAAGCAATGAATTCAGTTCTGGATGAATTCAGTTCTCGGCAGCTGCTATGTAGTCAGGGTCTCAGGCTATTCATAAAAGGTTATCAGATGGGTTTTTGCTTCCTTTCTTAAAGCATACCAACTATAGGTCTATCTGATGAAGTCTGGTTCATGTTTTGCATGCCAGACATAAAATTAGTTTTATGGATGAGATTTTGCCCCAACAAAGCATAGTATAATCTACCATGTTGATTCCCTTAATGATGAAAGAATTAGTGCAAACTTGCTTCAATACTTGACTTTAGAACTTTATAGTGGGTCTATGTGAGTGGCCCATACAGTGACAGCTACATCTAAATTTGAGGAGAACCAGGACTTTGTCCCTATTTAGGCACATAAACTCTAGTGGCCCAAAGTTGTCTGAGGTGGATCCCTGAATATTTGAAGAGAATCTTCCAAAGAATGCTTGAACAAACTTCTGTTAGAATTACTTTTCCTTGCTTCCTCACCCATGATTTTCAGGTCAAAAGAGCTATTTTGAATAGTTCTTTTGCTCCTAAAGAAAACTGCTTTACCTCCCTGATAGAACTGCTTATTACAAAAATCAGTAGCAGGCCTAGTTACAGGTGTGCCCCACTCTAGGCAACAGAAAAAGATCAACCTTTAAAATTCTTAATGCTGCTATTAGCAGAATGCTTTTACCAAATACATTTTTCTCAAAGGAGCATTTTTAGCCCTCTTGTCTGTTTCTCGTCTCTCCCTTTTGTAATACTCCTACAGAATACAAGAACAAATTCTCTTGCTGAACATCTTGGCTTCACTCCCATCTACTTGCTGCTTGCCAACAGCTGCTGCCTTATTTTAGCTGTGTGCTGAATACTTATTTACCTTATTTGCTCTTACTCTGTGGGCATAAGTCAGTTTACTAGATTCATTCTGCCTCCAAGGATAAAAGGAGTTAATGAAATAAGTAATAATATGAGAGGTTCATTTGTGGGATATATATGGTTGCTCTGTTTCTTTGCCTTATAATAGGGTTTCTTAAGAGTTTAGCTCTTTCCCACGTTTCAGAAACTCAAGGTTCCAAAGTGATTGATCTTCACTATAACAGTGAGCAAACTGTAATTTGTGAGGGAGCTCCCCCAAAGTTACATATTTTAATGCAAACAGATCATCTAATCTTTTCCTGAAGCCTTAGCAGTTTTTCTGCTACAAGGGTTTTTAACCTGGGATCTACAAGAGTCCAAAAATGAATATAAAATTTTTGTTCTTGTTTCTATGTGCATTTTTCTCAAGAGAACATTCCTGGCTTTTATTGGGTCCTCTGAGGAGGAATGAAGAACCATGGCAGGTACAGTTTTTCTCTTTAGAATTGTGAGCAAATCTTATTGTCTGCTTTGCTCTTTTTGTTTTTTTTGGACAGCGTCTTACTTCGAGGCTGGAGTACAGTGGTGCAATCTCAGCTCCCTGCAGCTCCTGCCTTTTGGGCTCAAGTGATCCTCCCACATAGCTAGAAATACAGACGCGCACCACCACGCCCAGCTAGTTTTTGTATTCTTAGTAGAGATGAGGTTTTGCCACGTTGGCAGGCTGGTCTCGAACTCCTGACCTGAGGTGATCCACCCACCTCGGCCTCCCAAAGTGCTGGAATTATAGGCGTGAGCCAACACACCCGGCCTGCTTTGCTTTTTTGATGAATACTGTTTTCTACTGTTAATTCATGTTACCATGAATTTAAATTTCAAAAATTTCTAATCTTAATCTTTATCCTTGAGAATATTTTTAATGTATACAATTAATACAATTATAAAATATATTTAAAATAATACAACATATTTAATGCATAAGAAGATAAAGTAAATTTAATGTTCAAGATTTAGTTCATATGAATCTATTTTAATGACACAGTGGCCACAGAGAATATATGTTTCTTAATATGAATATATATACTATTTTTAGATTCCTTAAACCTTAATTAAGAAGCCTTCAGTTTGTTCATTATCCTAAGTAAATGATATCTGAGTTATTTTTCTGTTGCTACATTTTCCTGTTCTTAAGACTAACTTTGGAAAACATCCAAATAATAGCACATTCCTACATGAAATGATCTCTTTGAGCTTCATACTAGTTTTCCTTTAAATGTGTATAGAAATTGCTGGTGTTTTATCAGTTAGCTTATGACTTCCCATGGAAATCTCTGGTTGAACTGGCTCTTCATTATAGAATTAGTTCCTCAGAAGGTGAGTGCTCTGATGTGGTAAGGTTATACGTCGAATAATTCTGAGATGGTTGCTAGACATAGTAATGTTCATTATCTTCCTAGAAAACCCCAGCAAGTGACTTGACTAAACTTTCATTTTAATTGTGACACTTTGATTTCTGAATATATGTCATGGTTCTAATTTCGTAAGCATGAAGCTCCTGTAATGAACTCCTTGGAGTGACCGCACGGTATCAGACAACATAGGATTGGGTTAGGAATAGTCTTATGTCTTTCATCTCCCTACAGGGAAATTGGTCTTTAAAGAGATTTAAAATGGACCGCCAGGGTGTAACCCAAGTGCTGTCTCGCTTGTCATATATATCCGCACTGGGCATGATGACAAGAATCTCTTCCCAGTTTGAAAAAACGAGAAAAGTGAGTGGTCCTCGCTCCCTCCAGCCATCTCAGTGGGGAATGCTGTGTCCTTCGGACACTCCTGAAGGAGAGGTAAGGAATCTGAGGAGTCTTGATGCTGTGTAAGAGGCGATACCTATGTCTGTGCATGGGGTGGGGTGGGAAGGTCTGCTTCTGTTCCCATCTCCAGGCCATATCCTTTCTTTGGTCTGTCATTTATCTGGCGAATAAATATTGACATGCTTGGAAGACTACATTAGTATCATTCTAAAACTAGGACCTGCAGAAGCATTTGATTCAGTATGTTAGCTAAAAGTAATATAGTCCATGTTTCTCTTTATTATTTTAGTTTATCCCAAAATCAAAACATGCACAGAGGGGATAAGACTGTGAAGGCAGATTGAAAGACCTACCACCTCTCATGCTCATGAGGGGCTCTTTTTGAGCAGCTCCTTATTGTCCTTAGGTAGGCTCAGTCACAGCCAATTAGGAGTATACAGTCCATGACCTAATGTGGATTTTGACTCACTTATATTGGAAACACAAGCAATTGCCTAAACATCAAGCCAGGGAGTTTACATGGGTTTACTTCTATAGCACCTGCTACTCCCTGTGTCACGGTCCTTTCTCCTTTGTGTTAACATTGTTAGTTTCACTTGATTCTATTCCTTCTAAATTGTAAAATTCTGGAGGAAGGAAGGTTCACCATTGTATCTCAAGCTCCTAACATAGAGCCTTGGTTAGAGTACAGGCCCCATGAATATATGCTGAATTAATAATTACAACAAGTAAAAGATGTAGGGTCCAAAGTGTAGGAATTTATTATTTGGAAGAGATGAAAATAGGAGTCTGTATAGAGCTGCGATTTTTAGAAACTATTTAATTTATCTTAAACCATATGGAAATTGACACTAAAATTATCCAGTTTGTCAAATTTTGCATAATTTATATATCTTGAACTTTGAAACATTTCATTTCCCAGAGATTGCTTCAGCTAACTTCAAAAAAGTAGCTATTTTGTACATTACTGCAGCAGATGGTTCTAAGACCTGAAGATACAATCTTACAAGTCACCTGTCTTAAGTATTTTTTTCCTATTTGCTATATTCTGTCCTTGTTGGTATTTTTGTTTTAGAACTGTACCGGGTTGCATAGATGTTTAAAAAGATTTCTTTTCTTTTCATTTTGAAATAATTTTAGATGTACAAAAAAGTGATGAAACTGGTACAAAGATTTTCCACAATCTTTCATCTAGATTCCCAACTGTGAACATCTTATGTAACCATAGCACTGTTATCAGCCTCATGACATTGAACAATACTATAATCTATGGATCTTATTCAAATTTTGCCAGTTGTCCCACTGTTGTCTTTTTTTCTGATCCAGAATCACACATTGTTTTTAGTTGTCATGTCTCCTTGTCTCTTTTCATCTGAAAGAGTTTTTCAGTCTGTCTTTATTTACCTTTCGTGACCAAGAAACTTAAGGGCACTGGCCAGTTATTTTATACAGTCTCTCATTTCAGGCCAGAAGTTTTATATTTTTATGTAGCTGCATTTATTAATGTTTTCCTTTACTTATTTTATACAATGTCATCATAAGGACTGTAATGTTCCAATGTCTGGGAGTAATTGTTAATGTAATCAGTTTTGTTGGGCGTTTATGATGCCATCAACATTTACAATTACAAATAGTACTGTGCTGAGCATTTCTGTATCTAAATCTATTTTATATCCTTGCTTGTTATGAAGAGAAATTCCCCTGAGTTAAGGGATATATATATTTTTTAAACGCATTTGTGTGAATCACCACAGTATCCCCTACAAAGTTGTACTGCTTTGCATTGCTGCCAGCAAAGTAGTGAGCTATTTTCAGATGTAAACTGTACTTTGTATTACTAATGTTCATTCTTAGAAATGACCATCTTTTGTTTTTTAGGCATGTGGTTTGGTTAAAAACTTGGCCCTTATGACACACATCACAACTGATATGGAAGATGGACCCATTGTTAAATTAGCCAGTAACTTGGGAGTAGAAGATGTGAATTTATTATGTGGGGAAGAGCTCTCTTACCCAAATGTGTTTCTTGTCTTTCTTAATGGTGGGTATATTATAGAGACATGTTGGTCCTAGATAGTCTGTGAAGAGGGGGAGGGAATCCATTATTATCCTGGTATTTAAAGCACAGATAGACTTTAATTCTGGGCCCAGGTTGACCTTCACTTAAAGGTAGAAAATACAATGATAACAGAAACAGTTACTTTTTTGGCTGGGTTATCCAAGGTTCTGAGAGGATATAGCTATCAGAGCTAAAGGGTAACTTTGCAGAAAGTGGCTGCTTTCTCCCCTTTTGCAGTTGCTGGCATATCCTTAGTGGAATAAGGTTCAACATGGTATCTTTAAGTACGAGTTAAATATTGGAGTCATTCTGCAAAAATTATCAGATCAACTCTTATAATGAATTGACTTTGTCTAGCCATCTGATAATCAATATGTCAGCAGCCTGTGGTAAGAGGATCCCTCTCCTTTGGCTCACACTCCAGTTACTTCTTTCATATACCTCTTCCCGTCTCCTTCGAAGTCTTCCAGAGACTTAGCAGCAAGTGTGCTCTCTTCCTTTCTGCTTTTGATTTGGTGCTGTGTGCCTGTTCTCTCCCTAGTATGCTCCATGAGCTTATCCCTTATCACTTGTCTGTTCTCTCTTCCTCTCCCCCTTCCTCTCATTCTAGGAGGCATTAACTCTTTTTTATATCGGCTGGTGAGGAAGGGGTCAGAGCCTCAGCAGGGCTGTTAACTGACTGCCTAGTTCATTGTATCCCAGAGGCTAACACTGAGTGAGCTTTTACTCTGCACTTTCACCCAGTGCCTCTTTGAATCCTCCTGCTAACCTTGGGAAGCAAAGTTCATTTTCCTCATTTCACAAATGTTGATTACAACAAGAAGCAGTTTAATAATAGCAGTTAGTCGGTGCTAGGCAGAATTCTCAGTACTTTAAATGATCAGCTCGTTTAACCTTTACTGCCAGCCTGTGGAAGTGATGGAGCCAGTGTTCAAACCCAGGTTGTTTGGACCCCAAGTTCATGCCCCAGCACTGTGCTGAAAGATGAGGAAAATGAAGCTGACTTTTCCAGTATTCCTCAGCCAGCATGTGGAAGGACTGACCCTTAAGCATTCTTCCTTTGTTGCTTCCCTGCAACCTTGTGGACTGGCTGCAGGTGTTAATAATAGTATTTTCAAATAACTGCTTAGTGCTGATTACTATTTTTATTGGTTGGATATATTAAATCAGGTTGCATTTATTTTTTATTTCTGTCTTACCTGTTCTTTCTTTTTGCCTAGGTAACATCTTAGGTGTCATTCGAGACCACAAAAAGCTAGTGAATACATTTCGACTCATGAGAAGAGCAGGATATATCAATGAATTTGTTTCCATCTCAACAAATCTTACAGATCGATGTGTCTATATTTCTTCTGATGGGGGAAGGCTATGCAGGTATATATGCAGGTTACTAAAAAGAGTTTTTAAGAATCTCTTTATATTTGCTCTTGAAAGAAATAGACTTGTTTTTATTTTTGAAACTGTTTTAATCTCTTTCATTGTGAAGATAAATTTAATTCCGTGAGCAAACACTTCATGAATATGCATATTAGGTACCGAGGATTCAGATTAATGGGAGACAGAGTCTGCCCTCAGAGAGCTCAGTCTGCCGGGAAAGGCAGAAAAAATGACTAATAACAATCAACTGTGGTAGTGGTTAATGCTAGCCACCATTTGTCATTTTAATGGAGACACTATATGTGTAAGGCTTTAACTTCTTCATTCAACCCTATGAAGTTGGATTATTCTTGTCATTTAAGAAATGAGGAAACTGAGGTTCAGTGAGGCTAAGCAACTTATTGAAAGCTAAAGAGTGGTGGAATCTGTTTTTTATTTGAAAGTCCTTAGGATTCGTTTGATGCATGATTTTGCCCACTATAGTCTGTTGCTACAAACTGAGCTTTAAAGGAGGAGTAGGATTGTGTTAACTTGGAGGTAGGTGGGGAGGAGAAAGGCTGAAAAAAGGCAAGAATGAAAACATGGAGGCATGAAGAAATAAAATAACACTAGACCCAGTGGAAAAGTAGGTTCCTTTTATTCATTCAGTAAGTATTTATTAAGGGCCTATTATGCACAGGTACTATCTAGGAGCCGGAGGTACAGAGACGAATGTTACATGGTGTCTGGTTTGAGGGGATATGCAGAGACATCAGCTGAGGACATTGCCTTGTTTCACAAGCCTTTTCTAGCGTTACCGTAGTTATTCTGTGTATACCTCGGGTAGTGTTGAAGCACAAGGCAGTGAGCCAGCAGTAGCTGGAAGTCTGTCAGAGCTGGGAGAGTGACTGCATGCTTTCTTTCCTCCAGCATCCTTTCCTCCTTCATATGACACTACCTCATTTTCCTTTGAGGACTGCCTGTCCCCATTGGCAGGCTTCTTGGGATGGTCAGTCCAGCACCCTCTTCTCTTCAGCCAGGGGTTGGGCATATGACCCAAATGAGGTCAGTCAGACCCCCTCATCAGAGAATTTGAATCCCAGGTAAAATAAATCAAGGAGGGAGGTGGTTGGACCTGATTCATTCTCCCAGTGCTACATGCAAGAGACTGCCTGTTAAACCTCATTTTCTGGATTCTTGGAACTGCTCTCGTTCCTTTTCTTTCTGAGGCTGAGCTTTTCACCTTTTTCTTTGATTCTTATCCTTCCATTAAATTATTATTTTTTTTTGAGACAGAGTGTCACTTTGTCACCCAGGCTGCAGTGCAGTGGTACGATCTTGAGTCACTGCAGCCTCCGCCTCCCAGGTTCAAGCGATTCTCATGTCTCAGCTCCCCACCCCCGTCCCCGACCCAGTAGCTGGGATTACAGGCACACACCACTGCCCCTGGCTAATTTTTTGTATTATTAGTAGTGATGGGGTTTCACTGTGTTGGCCAGGCTGGTCTCGAACTCCTGGCCTCAAGTGATCCACCCACCTCAGCCTCCCAAAGTGCTGAGATTACAGGTGTGAGCCCATCGCACCCAGCACCTGTAAATTCTTAATGCTTCCAGTAAACTTCATTTTTGCTTAAATTAGCCAGAATTGGTTTCTCTTCTTTGCAACCAAAGAATGGTTAGCTGATGATATACCTGTGTTTGAATCCTAACTTCCCACTTACTGAGTTGTGTGACTCTGAGTATACTACTTCAGTCTCTCAGCCTTGGTTTCCTTGGCTGTAAAATGGAAACAATAATGCCTGCCTAAGATTGTCCTGAGAACTAGTTGATAGAAGGTGTGGTAAGTGCTCAGTAGGGTGCCAGGCACACATTAGGTGCTTATTTATAACTTAATAACATGGTCCAGTTAAGGGCAGGAATAACAGTGACATTTTCTAGGTTACTCTTTTTTAGGATTTCATTACATCCAACATAATATATATTCAAAAATAAAACTCTTTTATAGAAGCAACTTTATAATGGCGTAACAGATCTAGCAGGAAAAAATAGTAGAATGCATTGAGTAACGTAAGGATAACTGAGGCAGCTAAATGTGATCCCCTCCCTCTCCTCCGCCGGTTTCTGTCTTCTCATCTGAGGCTTAACCTGAATCCACTGCAGCGCTCAAATGAGGCATTAGTAGGCTCTGCTTCCCTACCAAGAAGGAGCCAGAATTTCGAGGTACTGTGGATTTCCATGAAAAGCTCACCCAGTTCATTTTTCAACAACTTGTGTTCCCCTTTTGTAATTGTGCAGCTCCTCTTCTTAACTGTTGAAAAGTGCTCATTAGTCCTCAAATAGTTATTTGGACTTTAGGGTAGAGCGCACAAGTGTCTGGTGGTTACTTGCTCCTCTCTGTAAGAGCTGCTTATCCAAATAGCAACAGCCCTTGACGTTTCAGTGCCGCATGCCATCCTTTGTGTCGGGGTTTCCTCATGGTGGCAAAGCCCTCCGAGGCAAGTCCCCACTGACAGTTACAGGTTAATCTGCCAGAATGCCTTCTCCACCTTCCACCCATTACGTCACTGAAAACCACAAAGTAAGAAAGCTTCATTCTCTGCCAACTTTTAGCCACTCTCTTTGGTAATGTGTAGCTTTAAGTATCTTGCTAACCTAGCTCAGTGATGTTTAGACTAAATCAAACTACTCTAAACATCTGGATATTCATCAGAACCTCACAACACAACGCCGTTATTACCCTAGGTGACAGTGCTTCTTTGCCTGTTAACTCCATGAGTAGTATGCAAAATTTTCCAATGTGAAATCGGGAAGTTTTTAGATTGATACATTACACCGTTTTTTAAAATATGGCATTAAAGGTTTTGTTTCCTTTTCAGACTTTGAGTATCATTTTTGTGTTGCCTTTTCATTCAAAACCAAATGTTTCCTAAGATACTTGCAGGAAACACTGTGTGTGTGCATGAATATGTCCACACATACTCACATGTGCACATGGGCTTGGGTATGTATGTGTGTGTATGTGAGAGAGAGCATAGGCCCCTACACCGTGCTCATCCATACAAAAATTACCTGGTGTCCTCAGCAATCCAGGAATAGGTTTGTTTGTATTTACATCTTCCCTCATCTCACTTTGGTAAACTAACTTGCCTGTGTAATTTTTCCCTGGAACTATTATTAATTTGGTTTGCTGTTTCCATTCTAGACCCTACATAATTGTCAAGAAACAGAAGCCAGCAGTCACAAATAAACATATGGAAGAGCTGGCCCAAGGGTACAGGCAAGTAGCCAAAAGTAAAACTTACCAATCTCCTTAATACCCACATACATGATTTAAGAAAAGTGTATTTTCATTTTAGTGTTTTAATTTCTTTCCACCAAATTACCAGCCTGTTAAAAACCTATTTTGCTCCATGTGAACTTGCTTGGACATTGTAAAATATTCATCAATTTAGATCATGAGGGTTACCTAGTCTTGATGTCAGTCAGTACACAAGTAAGTGTTTCTGGTAAGAAAAGGACTTACATCATATGTCAGTGTAGACACTGTGGGTCTCATTATGAGGTTTCTAAGGTCAGAATTTTTTTTTTAAGAAGTGGGGACTAGGTTCACAAGAGTTACAGACAGACACTTTGCTGTTTTTATTTCAGCAATTTGTGGTTACTGTGTGAGCTAAGAATAACATGTTTCAGGTATCCCAATGTAATGATATTCTCTGGGAGAGAAAGGTGCTTTGGGCCTAAACGAAAGCCAGTATCTCCTGTTATTATATAAAATACTGCAGAAAAATGCTTTTTAATGATGTCTCTTTCACCAATATTTTCCCAGGAATTTTGAAGATTTCTTACATGAGAGTCTGGTTGAATATTTAGATGTGAATGAAGAAAATGATTGTAACATTGCACTGTACGAACACACAATTAATAAGTAAGTAGGATCCATAGCAACCATAATTAAAACGTGTTCTGACTATAGAAACTACCTTCTCTTTTACTGTCATCTTCAGTCCTTCTATGTTTTACTCTTTTGACAGGAACTGTTAGAAATATACAATCTTCTTTTTTTTTTTGAACATGCAGGTTTGTTACATAGGTAAACGTGGGCCATGGTGGTTTGCTGTACCTATCAACCCATCACCTAGGTATTAAGTCCAGCATGCATTAGCTATTTATCTTGATGCTCTTCCTCCCCCAACCCCCTAACAGTCCCCCTGGTGTGTGTTGTTCCCCTCCCTGTGTCCATGTGTTCTCATTGTTCAGCTTCCACCTGTGAGTGAGAACATGCGGTGTTTGGTTTTCTGTTCCTGTGTTAGTTTGCTGAGGATGGCTTCCAGCTTCATCCATGTCCCTGCAAAGGACATGATCTCGTTCCTTTTTATGACTGCATAGTGTTTCATGGTATATATGTATATTGTATATTTCTGTATGTACCATAAAGAAATATACAATTTTATAGCAGAGCATAACGCATCATTTATCCTAGTGAAGAGTATTACAAAGCAGCTAACAAGTCATCTTTAGATTTAATTATCCTTCCTATTCGTGTGACAGTTTATATATATATACACACACACACACTCATAGAAAGATATATCCATATATCCATATAGATAGATAACCATATATATATATGTATATAAAACCATATATATGGTTTTTTTTTTGAGACAAGGTCTTGCTCTGTCACCCTGAAGGAGTACAGTGGCACGACATAGCTCAGTGAAACTTAAAACTCCTGATCTCAAGTGATCCTCCCACTTCAGTCTCCTGAGTAGTTGGGATTACAGGCATGAGCCACCATGCCCAGCCTTAATGTGTATTTTTTAAAAGGAGTTGCTTCTCTGATTTTAATACTTGATTACTGCCAAAGTTGAACTAATGAATCAAGCTGTATAAAAATATACTTACCTCTGTTAGAGATGATTTTTGTCCATGGACATCTGAATTCTTGTCAGTGCAGGAATTCTCTACATAGTCTGTTCAAAAACTCTAAGTTTATGTGCAGTATACACTTGAATTGGTAGTATATTCACAATATTTCTTCTTGAACAATGATATTTTTAGAAGCATCTGTGTTCCATTTAGAGTACATTAAAGAACATCTATGTAACTTGCTGTCTGATGCATGTGACTGATGTACCACTTACCTGAAATTGGAATTCTTGCAGATATATTGCTAGAGTTTAATACTACCACCTAATAACTATTTATGTCTTCAATCAAGAATAAGTACTTTTCTGACCCAGTGTAATGGCTCACCCCTATAATCCCAGTGCTTTGGGAGACTGAGGCAGGAGAATCGCCTGAGGCCAAGAGTTTGAGACCAGCCTGGACAACATAGCAAGACCCTATGTCTAAAAATAAAAATAAAAAATTAGCTGGACACAGTGGCACACACCTGTAGTCCTAGCTACTTGGGAGACTGAGGTGGAAGGATCACTTGAGCCCAGGAGTTATGGGTTACATTGAGCTATGATTGTGCCACTGCACTCCAGCCTGGGTAAGAACCTATCTCTTAAAACAGGAAAAAGAAAAACTTTTCTGTTTTCTGCTACCAAATGAAATATATTACTTTTTAAAAGATTATAATTTACCAGCCTGGGTAACATGGCAAGACCCCGTCTCTACAAAAAACTTAAAAATTAGCCAGGTGTGGTGATGAACGCCTGTAGTCCCAGTAACTCGGGGGGCTGAGGCTAGAGGATTGCATGAGTCCAGGAGGTGGAGGCTCTGTGAGCCATGTTCATGCCACTGCACTCCAGCCTGGGTGACAAAGCAAACCCTGTTGCCAATATATATATTGCAAATATATATATTTTTTGCACTTTGTAAATAGTGGTTTTTGGTCAGAATTTTTCTTCCTTAAAGATGTGAATCTCAAAGTGCTATTTTATACCCCTCATTTCAAAATTGACTGAGGGCCAGGTGTGGTGGGTCACACCTATAATCCCAGCAATTTGGGAGGCTAAGGCATGAGGGTTGCTGGAGCTCAGGAGTTTGAGATCAACCTGGGCAACACAGTGAGACCTCATCTCTACTAAAAATAAAAAAAAGTTAGCCAAGTGTTGTGGTGTGCACCTATGATCCCAGCTACTTGGGAGGCTGAGGTGGAAGGATCACTTGAGCACAGTTTGAGGCTGCAGTGAGCTATACTTGGAACACCACTGCATTCCAGCTTGGGCAAGAGAGTGAGACCCTTACTCAAAAAAAGATATAGATATAGATATGTATCCTGAGTATAAAAGAAAACTATTTTATAGTAGCCCCATAAATGACAGTTCCATCCTTGTATTACTCAAGCCAACAAAACTGTCTATTTCCGTCCTGACCCTTTTTCTCTATATCGACATCAATCCCTAGCTCATCACATGAGCCTTCCAAATACATCTGGAATCTGAACTCTTTTTCACTACCTCAATCCATCACCTAGTCCAGGCCATTTGTATGTCTTACCCGGATTTTTGCAAAGGCCTCCTGACTATTTTGACACCTGTTCCCATATAGTCTTTTCCTAATAGAGCAGAGGGGGCATGTCCGTTCTCTTCTCAAATCCCTCAGGGGCTGTCGGTCTCCCTCAGAAGTCCTTACAGAAGCCTTCCAGTTCCTGCACAATCTGCCCACTCCCATTTCTACCTCTCCCCACTCCCTGTTTCAACCACACTGGCCTCTTCTCCGAACACTCCAGGCGTGCCTCTGCCTTAGCACCTTTGCACTGGCTGCTTCCTCTGCCTGGAGCACTCTCTCACATACCTGCATGGCTCACTGCTTCACCCCCTCCAGGTCTTCACTTAGGTGTCACCTTCTCGTGAGATTTTTCTGACCACTCTAGTGAAAGTAGAAACCCTTATCTCTATCCACTCCTCTTTACTACTTTTTTTTTTACTTCTTGTGCCTATTACCATAGAGTAAAATTGATATTTTACTGATGTATCTATGTATTGTCTATCTCCCCTCACTTAGAAGCTTCACGAAGGCAGGGATTTTCATCTGGTTTTTCATTGATGTAAATGAATATAACTCTCAGCGTTACCCAATTACCAAGCTATTCCATACATCAAATTAATTTCATTTAAAAAATCTAGAAGTTTTTGTATTATTTAATTCATACTTATGTTTTTTAAAATATAGAAATGCATGAAGTACAAAGAATGAATCCCCTTCCTTTCCCATCCCACCAGACTCTACCCTCCAGAAGTTGCCGATGCTAATAATTTCTTATGTACTATTCTAGATTTTTTTTCTGAGTACAAACATACACACATGATTCCACACAATGTGTGTGTGTGAAACAGTGATAACATTTCCAGTGCCTTGATTTTGAAACTTAACCAGTATACTCTGGACATTTTCCATATTAGTATGTATATTTATATACATGTATATTTGTATACACAGTCTTATGTCACTTAATGATGGGGATGCGTTCTGAGAAGTTTGTTGTCAGGTGATTTCATTATGTGAATATCGTAGTGTACTTAAACAAACCTAGATGGTGTCTGTCACCCACTGTCACCTACTACACACATAGACTGTATGCTAAAGCCTATTGCTTCTAGACTACAAACCTGTACAGCATATTACTCTACTGAACATTGTAGGCAGTTGTAGCACAATGGTAAGTATTTGTGTATCAAAACATATCTAAACAAAGAAAAGGTATAGTAAAAATGCAGTATTATAATCGTTTGGAACCACCACCATTTATGCAGTCTGTTGTTGACCAAAATGTTATGTGGTGTGTGACTGTAAACATATATATATATATTTAATTGCCATTTGTTATTACATTATCTACCTACACACATTTAGTTTATTAACTAGTTTCCTACTGTTGAATATTTAGGTAGTTTCCAATTTTTCTACTATTATAAACAACAGGTTATTTAGTTTTCATTCGAACTAAATTTAAGTGCTTTATACACAGTGAATAAGAAATCTCGGCTGAGTGCGGTGGCTCACGCCTGTAATCCCAATACTTGGGGAGGCCAAGGCAGGCAGATCACCTGAGGTTGGGAGTTTGAGACCAACCTGACCAACATGGAGAAACCCTGTCTCTACTAAAAATACAAAATTAGCTGGGTGTGGTGGCGCATGTCTATAATCCCAGCTATTCCGGAGGCTAAGGTGGGAGAATCACTTGAACCCGGGAGGCAGAGGTTGCAGTGAGCCAAGATCGCATCATTGCACTCCAGCCTGGGCAGCAAGAGCGAAAATCCGCCTCAAAAAAAAAAAAAGAAAGAAAGAAATCTCCTAATTCCTGTTCAGTTTCTAAACTGATGATTTTAAAGAGAATAATTTTTTTTTTGTAAAGTCAGAATCTAGAGTGTTTGGACTTCCAGTAATTATTAGATACTATATGAGTTTATGTATGTTGTCACCATAAAAGAAAAAAACTTCAGATATTTCTTTTCATTTTTCAACTCAATCCAATGTTGACATCTGAAAAAGTGGTTTTTACTTAGATGGAAAATGTCAACTTGGCCAATATTTAAACAAAGCAGTATATTTAAAAGAAAATCTGTTTTCTTCTAGACTATAAAATGTAGCTATAAGCTGATGTTCTTTAAAGAAAAAAGCAAAACAAAACCTAGAGTATTTTCCCTTCCTGCTTAACAAAGGAAGTCTTTTCCCTTCCTGCTTGTCTGAGAGGATTGGGGTTCTGCTAGGTCATAAGGTGAAAACAGTACTCTTCAAACCAAGAACCACATGGAAGGCACTTTCTCTCACCAAACTAGGGACGTAATTTAATACATGTGTTTTGGAAAAAAAAGATAGGTTAATAACTGGATAAGTGGGAGATCTTTTACCAGGTACATTCCAATGATGGGCTGGGACGTGGTTTCTTGGACATCACTTCAGTCCACAGGTGCTGTAAACCACTGAAATTCTTAAGGTTACACTTCACAAACACTTGAGGGAAAAATAGCGGGTCCACAGAGATCACAGATCCTGGATGACACATCTGGTACTTTCCACAAATACCTATAATTAATGTGGGTACTCTTTCCTATTAACACATCTGAGTAGCTTCATCATTTGGCCAAAAAACTGAATTTTCTGCAGAAATATATTATGAAAGTAACCAAGATTCTGACATCTACTAGGTAAAATCTTACTTTGTGTCCAGTACTACCCATAGCAGAGCTGTCCAGTAAAATAAAATGCAAGCCACCTATATAACCTCAAACTTTCTAATAGCCACATTAAAAAGGTAAAAAGAAACTGGTAAAATTATTTTAAATAATAGTTTTATTTGTCAACATGTCCAAAATATTATATCAACAGGTAATTAATATAAAACTAATGAGCTATTTTACACTTTTTTTCCTACTATAAGTCCTCAAAATCTGGTGTGTGCTTACAGCACATTTCAGTTTGGATGCCAATTTTTTATCAGAAATACTAGATCTCATTTCATAACATTTACACTTTTAAAAGATTCATAAATGTGAGTTGTTCCAAGATAAAAGATTTTATATAACTGAACTGAGTTACTTAAATTTCAATTTGAGTTTTAAAATTTAAAGTAATTAAGTAAAATTTAAAAATTCAGTTTCTCAGTCACACTAGGCCGGCATTTCAAGTGCTCAGTAGCCACAGTTATCTAGTGTCTAGTGGCTATGGTATTGGTCCCTGTTGGTCTATAGTAACTATTCTTTTTTTGTTGTTTTTTTTTTTTTTAGACGGAGTCTTGCTCTGTTGCCCAGGCTGGAGTGCAGTGGCAAGATCTCAGCTCACTGCAGCCTCCGTCTCCTGGGTTCAAGCAATTCTCCTGCCTCAGCCTCCAGAGTAGCTGGGATTATAGGTGCCCGCCACCATGCCTGGCTAATTTTTTGTATTTTTTAAGTAGAGACAGTGTTTCACTGTGTTGGCTAGGCTGGTCTCAACCTACTGACCTCAAGTGATCCACCTGCCTCGGCCTCCCAAACTGCTGGGATTATAGGCGTGAGCCACTGCATCCGGCCTATAGTAACTATTCTTTTTTTTTTGAGACGGAGTCTCGCTCTCTCACCAGGCTGGAGTGCAGTGGCATGATCTCGGCTCACTGCAACCTCCGCCTCCCGGGTTCAAGCAATTCTCCTGCCTCAGCCTCCCAAGTAGCTGCGACTACAGGTGCGTGCCACCACACCCATCTAATTTGTATTTTTAATAGAGACAGGGTTTCACCATGTTGGCCAGGATGGTCTCGATCTCTTGACCTCATGATCCACCTGCCTCGGCCTCTCAAACTGCTGGGGTTACAGGCATGAGCCACTGTACTTGGCTAGTAACTGTATTTAAAGGACGTATATTCCACTCTTAAATGGTGATACAACGTACTCATTGATATATGTTAGAAGAATGAGGAAAGCAGGCTACTCATCCATGTGAATATTGTTGATGTATTTCCATATGTTGAATATAGTAATTTATGTGTTAATTACAATTTCTTATGTTTTACTGTATTTTATTTAAGTATGTTTTTATTTTACCAGTTTTACTAGCATCAAATTTTATTGACATATAAATCCCTTGAGGACCTAGATAACAATATTTTTGTACCCTTTAAGAGACATTTATTTTTGTACTTGATGCTTAAGATATGTGATTTTTACTTAACTTGTTAGAGACACCACCCACTTGGAGATTGAACCCTTCACTCTTCTCGGCGTGTGTGCTGGACTTATCCCATACCCTCACCATAACCAGTCACCGAGAAACACTTATCAGTGTGCCATGGGGAAACAAGCCATGGGTAAGATTTCCTTCTTGAAAGTTGGTTCTAAATACTTGGAAATACTTTTGGAAAAAGTCTTACATCTTTATTCCTGCTTCACCAGTATTATATGTTCCCAACCAGGCACTGGGAACACCTGAGGGTTACCAAGCCCAGGGAGTTGCCTATGGAACTCTGCAAGGCTTGGTGCCCTGCCATGTCTAAATCTTAAACAAAAAATGGAGAAAACCTCTCTAAACTTGTTTCCTTCACCAAACAAAGCAATGTGTAATAAGTGTCACAGAATTAAGAGGGATAAATATAAAGAGAAAAGCCCTATAAGATGTAACTTGTTAACCTTGAGAGAAGGGAGAAAGGGCAGAAAAACTCAAGGTTAAGGAGGAAGAGGGAGAAAAAAATAAAGATGTACGATGTCTATTTGAGTGTACCTAGTATTTGCCTGATTGACAATCCCCAAACCCATTATACCCTTGCAGTTGCTAGTGTATCTCCTAAAACTTATCCAATTCATGTCACACTGATTTCTGAGTTTATTTTCCTTCCTCTTTCTCTTTGTCTTCTCTTTCATCTATTAATTTATTTATTCATTCATTTGTAACATTTATTGAGCATAACTGTAGACTAGACATGAGG
Organism: Gorilla gorilla gorilla; assembly: GCF_029281585.2. Taxonomy (NCBI): domain Eukaryota; kingdom Metazoa; phylum Chordata; class Mammalia; order Primates; family Hominidae; genus Gorilla; species Gorilla gorilla. The sequence continues at coordinate 121,865,105 of NC_073234.2, forward strand.
CTGGAGCCTGAAAATAGAGAGATGAGGCAGAGCCCTGTGCTCAGGGAGTTCAAAGTCTAGTAGGAGAGACCAACAAATAAAACAGTAACCCAATCTGGTGTAATAAATGCTGTAATTGACAACCAAAATCTAAGAAAATTAGAGGAGGAAGATCACTTAAAGTGAGAGTGGGTTGTTTCTGAAGGGTAGAGCTGAGCTGAGTCTTGGAAGACTGAGTATTTTTGAAGGTATGAAAGTGTGAACAAGTATGGCATAAGAGGTCTCAGTACTTTGGTGTGGCTGCCTAGTGTAGCATGGTAGAGAGGCATGAAGGGGAGGTGCCATATGTTGAGGAGTTTGAGTTTTATCTTGAAGATAATAGAGAGAGAATACCAGTGTCCCCTGACCCCGCCAAAAAAAAAGTTTTACTTATAAAGCTTTTTGAAATGTTTTAAAAAATCATTTAAATCCTAATATATTTAGTAAATTTTATTTTCATATATGCCCATGACACCAATATGATTGCCATCTCTGATTTAAAGTATGATACAAGGAGCTTCATAAAGAAACTGTAAAAATACAGAGAGGGAGGCATTGCATTGCATTTGGGTAACAACCAGAATGCATTTAGCTCCTCCATTACCAACAACCAGCTGCAACTGACCATAGCTTGGCAATTAAGAAACCCTATTTCTTCATTATGGATAGAGAGTAGATATATTTCTTTTCAAGTTTTTATATTGCCCTCTGGTTAGCTACAAAGAAATAAAAAGCATTTTATCCTGCTGCTGTTTACCTGAATGATGTAATGCCTGGACAGTTGAGAATAATTCCCAGTGGGAAAATCTAAACAGCAGCTCATCAATTTAGCCTTTCCCATTCATCCTCAGTAGCGGTGTAGGCTGATTTCCCGCTTGTGCTTCTGACTTGCTAACAAGTTGAAATATACAGTACTGAACTCTGTGTGTCATGAAAGGGCTATCACTTCTATTGGGTTTACCAAACCATTTTGTTTCATGATGTGAATCCCAGCTGAAACAATACACCTTTTGTGTAGAACCTTCAGCAGAATTAACGGAAGACTAATCACTTCATCGCTAATGCCACTCTTCAGTGTGTTTGAAGATCGAAACAGAGCTGCAACTATCTCTATGTAGTGAAGCTTTTTTAAAAAATAAAGAATAGATTTGAAAGAAAGAAATAATATTTTTATTTTTATAACTCCTCTCCCCACAAAAAAAAAAAAAAAAAGAGAAGAGAAACCCTTTATATGTGGCAATGAGTATCTGAAACGTTTGGTTAGTTACCACACACAGTTAAGCAGGATCAGTGTGTACAGAAAGCCAATTCAGTGTCTGTAGAGTTCTTTTGTAGTTTTCTGTGTGAAGGTTTTTTTTCTCGTTTTGTTTTGAGTGTCATTTGCAATTCATTGTCTGTGTTTTCTGAGGTTGGTGTATTCAGCTGCTCTGACCCTGGGTCCTGCACATTTAGCTCCTTGGATACAATCCTCTGACGTTACTGCTGACGCTAGGAAGACAAAAGCCACTGAATATCTTAAGTAATAAAAAAAAGCCTTTGTTACTGTTTGTTATTATAAAACACCTGACTGGAAAGAAAAGCAGCGAGATAAAAGTACATTTAGAGTTGGCATATAACGCGGCAGCATTTCTCTGTGGACACTGAAATAGCTGCAGAAGTATTGAGCAAAGTCTGCTTGAAAAATGACAAAAGGAAAAAGGTCAGCAGAGGGAGAAAACCCACAGCAGATACCCAGGTCTGTAATGCAGACTTCGCACTTTGAGTAGGACTTCTCTGGATCGTTTTAATTCCTTGCAGTCTTGACAGCTGACAACTAAAACTCATACTCTATCCCATTTTTACTATGAGCCATTGCTAAACATATTTAAATTCAGAGCTTCTATGTGGATTTTCTAAAATAATATTTTAGTTGGTATTCATCTGTCTGCTGGTCCGTGTATAACGTGCAAGATAGTAGCTCAGAATTAATTCACTAAATATTCTAGCCAATCTGGAAAATTTGCTCTCTACCATTCCCTACTATCCCTCCCACTCCCCCTACAAGACAGTGAAGAAATGAGAGAAAGTCATTTTCTATCACTACGAAGGAGACCAAGGCCAGCACAAACCACAGAGATGGAAAGCCTTACCTTCTATGTAAGAGAGCTAATCCACGATAAAACACCAGCAGAGGGTGTTTTTTAAATCTTAGGCGCTTTATTAATAAAGTTCGAGTTTCCACACAGCATCTTACTGTGCCACTGAGAAGCACTTCTCCATGGGTATGGCTGTGTGTGTATTGTGACATGGCTCAGAGCAAGAAGTCAGGTGGACATCTGGAAATGGCTGGATCTCCAGGTCACTCGCTCAGCACTACCAGGAAGGGCTGTGTGTTGGAGCCACATTTTGTGTCCTCTCATCGGCACCCGATGCCAAGTTCACATGAGCCACACTTTCATATCCTGCCCATTTATTAGTTGGCAGTCCTCTAGTGGAACACTTTCTCCTGTGTAAAGGATCATTCAGTTACTATCAGCTCAATTAATGAATATGCAGCACAGACCTTCCCAGACCTCAACAGTGGCTTCTTCTCACTACCCCTTCCTGCTTCAACTTCAAACTACTGGGACTTTTTTTAAAGCTCAGGAGTGAATGCAACTTCTGTTTTTGTGTTTGTTTTTAATAGATTCTATTCCTAAGTAGATAGTTTCTTCCTTTATGTTCCGCACTTTACAGTAGGCTGAGATGCACTAGAAATAGGCTGGAGAATTTTGAGACACTAAAAACACAACATACAAAGATCCTCATAAAATTTTGTTTCATTCTACACCTCCTCCCCCTTTCTGTTTGATTTGATTTTTAGCATATTTATTCTTTGTCCGTTTAAGGGTACAAAATGCAAAAAATGTTCTGGCCAAATTACCCCTGGAAATTATTTTTTGAATTCTGCTATTGGTTAAAAGTTTTTTTAATTATTATAGCTATTTTAGGTTTAAGCTTATGTGGTATTTCCTAAGACTAGAATGTTAGCGATGAATATATACATATATATGGAGGTAAAATTGAGTACACTAAGTTTAGTATGTAGGTTTGAGTGGGAGGTAGAATGGATGATATTACAGGGTAATAAGGTATGTATTTTTATTATTACTAATATTGTTAATATTGGTCATAAATAATGTTGCCACTTACTGAGTATCCAAATTCTTTACATACGTTATTTCTTTTTTTTTTTTTTGAGATGGAGTCTTGCTGTCACCCAGGCTGGAGTGCAGTGGCACGATCACAACTCACTGTGACCTCCACTTCCTGGGTTCAAGAAATTCTCCTGCCTTAGCCTCCTGAGTAGCTGGGACTACAGATGCACACCACTATGCCCAGCTAATTTTTTTTTGTTTTTTATTAGAGACAGGGTTTCACCATGTTGGCTAGGCTGGTCTCGAACTCCTGACCTCAGGTGATCCACCTGCCTTGGCCTCCCAAAGTGCTGGGATTACAGATGTGAGCCACTGCACGCAGCCCATTTTTTTTTAATCACAATAATAATCCTTTGAAATATAATACATACTTTTTTTTGTTCTGACAAGGAAGCTGAATCCCAGTTTTGTTGAGTAACATATAAAAGGTTTTCTATGTCTTCTATGTAATGTTACCTATAAAACTTACTAACATTCTTCTCAACCAAAACTAACTTCTTTTCTCATTTTTTTCCTGTCCATTGTGGATCACGATCAGGCTGCCTTTTCTGGTAGAATGTAAATTATAAGCCCCTCGAAGTCAGGAGCTCCGTTATTTATTACAGGTTGAATATCCCTTATCTGAAATGCTTAGGACCAGGAGTGTTTCAGATTTTGGATTTTTTTGATTTTGAAATATTTGCATATACATAATAAGATATCTTGGGGATGGGACCCAAGTCTAAACACGAAATCCGTTTAAGTTTCATATACACTTTATACGCATAGCCTAAAGGTAATTTATACGATATTTTTAATAATTTTGTACATGAAGCAAAGTTTGACTAAGTTTTGACTACAACCCATCACCTGAGGTCAGGTGTGGAGTTTTCCACTTGTGGCGGCATGTTGGCGCTCAAAAAGTTTCTGATTTAGGAGCATTTTGGACTTTGGATTTTTGACTAAGGATGCTCAACCTGTGCTGCAGTTGACTCTTGAACAACACAGAGGTTAGGAGCACCAACTCCTCTCACAGTTGAAAATCTGTGTATAACTTTTGACTCCCCTAAAACTAACTACTAATAGCCTACTGTTGACTGGAAGCCTTACCAATAACAGTCAGTTAACACTTATTTTGTATGTGATATGTGTTATATACTATATTCTTACAATTCAAATAAGCTAGATAAAAGAAAATGTTATTAAGGAAATTATAAGGAAGAGAAAATATATTGTTCTTTAAGTGGAAATGGATTATCATAAAGGTCTTTATCCTCGTCATCTTCACACTGAGTAGGCTGAGGTGTAGAGGAAGGGAGAGATTGGTCTTGCTGTCTCAGGGGTAGTAGAGGCAAAAGAAAATCCATATATGAGTGGGCCCTCGCAGTTCAAATCCATGTTCAAGGGTCAACTGTATATCCTTTGTGTCTAGCATAGTGCCGGCTTAGTAGGGAATATAGTAAGTCATGTTTCAAAAATGAATGAATGAATGAATCTCTGAGAATATTAAAATCATTAAGGAATCGGGGTAGATTTTTGAAAAGAATTTTGAAACAAAGAATAAGTTGGAGGTTTTATACAACCTGATTTTGATTTACTATAAAGCTACAGTAATACAGTATGATGTTGACAGAAGGGTAGACATATAGGTCAATGGAATTGGCATCAAGAGTACAGAAATAGACTCAAACATTTATGGGCAATTGATTTTCAACGAATGTGTCAAAGCAGTCCAATGGAGAGTAAAGTCTTTTCAACAAAATAAATATCTGTATACTTATATGGAAAAAAGGAATGTTAGCTCCTACCTCATAGCATATGAAAATTAACAAAAAATATATTATAGCCCTAAATGTAAGAGCTAAAACCATTACTCTTGAAGAAGGAAACCTAGGTGAAAACCTTCATAGCTTGAGTTAAGCTAAGATTTCCTTACATAAAGAGTACAAAGTATAAAAATTGATCTTCTCAAAATTAAACTTTTGCTCTTGGAAAGATACTGTTAAGAATATGAAAATGCAAACCATAGAATGGGAGAAAGTATTTGCAATACATATATCTGATAAAGGATTTGTATTCAAGTGTATATAAAGAACACTTCAATAGTAAGACAACCCAATTAAAAGATGGACAAAATAAAAACAAAAACCAAGCACTTCACAAAGTTTTGGCATGACCAAATAAGCACATGAAACTGTGTTCAGCATTATTAGTTATCAAGTAAATGCAAATTAAGACCCGTATAAGATACTACTACACACTCAGAATGGTTAAAATTAAAAAGACTGACCTACTAAGTGTTGGTGAGGATGTGGAGCAACCAGAATGCTCATATACTGCTGGTGGAAATGTAAAGTGGTATAATCACTCTGGAAAATTCTTTGGAATGTTCTTAAAGTTAACTATACCCTTGCCAAACAACCCAGAAATTGCATTCCTAGGTATTAAATATTTACCCAAGTAATGAAAAAACATACAAAGACTTGTACATGAATGTTTATAGCAGTTTTATTCACAGTAGCCAAAAACTGTGAAATGATGCAAATATTCATCAGCAGGTGAATGCATAAACGAAGTGTATATTTATACAATACTAAGCCATAAAAAGAATGAAGCATAATATTCAACCATATGCATAAATCTCAGGATCATTATGCTAAATAAGCAGATACAGTGTAACTCCATTTATATAAAATTCTAGAAAATGCAAACTAATCTGTAACAATACAGAACAGATCAGTGGTCCCTGAGGTGAGGAACAAAGGGAGGGATCTTTTGGGGGTTAGGAATGTTCTGGATCTTGACTATAGTGGTGGTTTCACAGGCAATTTATAGTGCAACCTTGATAAAAAGTTCTGATATATGTATATCAGAACTCACTAATTTGTATACTTTAAATGGATGAAGTTTATTGTATTCAATAATGTTGATTTAAAAGAAAATTGAGGCCAGGTACTGTGGCTCATGCCTGTAATTTCAGCACTTTGGGAGGCTGAGGCAGGCGGACCACTTGAGGTTGAGGAGTTCACCTGGCCAACATGGTGAAACCCCATCTCTATTAAAAATACAAAAATTAGCTGAGTGTGGTGGTGCAAGTCTGTAATTCCAGCTACTCGGGTGGCTGAGGCACAAGAATCAGTTGAACCCAGGAGGCAGAGGTTGCAGTGAGTCGAGATTGTAACACTGCACTCCAGCCTGGGTGATGGAGTGAGACTCTGTTATTAAAAAAAAAAAAGGGGGGGGGGGGGAGGGGAGGGAAGGAGAGGGGAGGAAATTTGGCAAAGGAAGATAGGAAAAAATAGCTAAATGCATAAAACTTCATTTTAATTTTTTCAGCATACATTTTCTAAGCTGTTTACATCCTTCCTTACTAAGCTTTTTCATGCCGCCTTATAAAAGAGCACTTCTTCAATATTTTAACCTACATTTGTTTACCTTGTAGTGCCAGCTTGTGACTTAAGAAAGTTGTTATCAAGAAAATAGGGCTTTTTAGAAAGATTATGCCTTAGTAAGTAAAGGGAATCATTGGAGACCATAGTACAGCAAAATGGGATAATAGAAGTAGAATGCAACTTATAGATATTCTCCTTGTGTTATTTTATATGTGTGTGTATATATGTAACGCCCTTTTTAAGGAAGCTGAAAATACTAATAGGGGAATCAAAGTTTGAGCGTGTGCTGCACACAGGCAAGCCCTATCATTTGCTTGCCTGTTGCTTATTGGCAAAATGGTTAGTCAGCCATTCATTATTTTTATAAACATTTGGGAATCTGATAGCATTTTGAAGTTTTATGATATAGAATAGTTTATAAATTCTATTTTAACATTTTAACTTACACACCCATAGTCAGTGCTGCTAAAAATGCACGTACATGTATACTCTCACAAGTTCTTTAAAAGGCCTTTAGAGAAAACTTTTTGATGTCATAAGCACTAAACATTTGCTAAACTATTTTGCTGTTCATCCATTCAGTGGTCAGTTGTAATGCCTGAGAATTATGTTCTGGGCCTGGTAGCACAATTTATAGCAGGATCCAGTCTCTTTCACCATTGTTTAGAGGTGCAGCCATTTATGCTTCCCTGCTGCATAATAATGCGTGTCTCAGGTTTCAGAAGACATGTTTGGCAGCCTGGTGGGACATTGCCTGAACCCTTGTCTCCAGCTGAGTAAGGTATACAATTGGAACTGAAATCTCAACATAAATTTTAAGTGATTTCATAAAAAAGGACAAACTTATTGTCAGTGAACTTTACCATAATCCCAGCAGTAGTAATCTTATTTCTAAAACAGTAAGTGATCTATTGCCAGGTATCCTGCCCAGTTTATTAGTTGGCACTAAAATAGCATAAATCAATTGGCAATTTATAGTGCAACCTTGATAAAAAGTTCATGAGTTTCAGTTTGACTTGTTTTTCAGCTGAATCTTTTTAAGTTTTTAGAGATTTAAGCACATACTGTCATAAAAAGTATAATAGAATTCTTCAATTTAATTTGCTTGACATTTATTGAGCATCTATAATAAGCATGGCACTGCACTAGGTATTCCCTACATATGTACTATTTCTTTCAGTAGTAATTGTCAAGTAATTTTTGGTTTATTTTCTTTTTCTTTTCTTCTTTTTTTTTTTTGAGACAGGGTCTTGCTCTATTGCCCAGGCTGGAGTGTAGTGGTATGATCTTAGCTCACTGCAACCTCTACTTCCTGGGCTCAAGCGATTCTCATGCCTCAGCCACCCAAGTAGCTGGGACTACCATGCCCCGTTAATTTTTGCATTTTTAGTAGAGACATGGTTTTGTCATGTTGCCCAGTCTGGTCTTGAACTCCTAAGCTCAAGCAATCCACCCACATCGACCTCCCAAAGTGCTGGGATTACAGGCATGAGCTACCACGCCCAGCCTGAATAGCTTATTTTCATCCCCAAAATGAAATCATCATTGATTTAATGACATGAGTATGGAGAAAAAGTTAAAGGAAATAAATACTGAGTTTTGGTGTCTGCATACCCTAGGGTGTAACTCTGTGAAATGGCACTTAGGTACTTCGGAGTGTGTGTGTGTGGTGTGTATGTGTCACTATGGAAGCGTGTGCAAGAGAGAGAGACTTAAAGCTGCCTTAGCTATTCACAGGGGGAGAAAAGACATACCTAGGAGAAGTTAAAGAGGCTCAGTAGCCCACACTCAAGCTCAGCAGTAGAGCAAGCCTGAGTTTTCCAACTTTAACATCTCTTTGTAGCATCAGTTCTGTGTCCACAAGCCGAGGAGACTGAAAGACTCATCTTCAGGCAGGTGCATGAACCCCAGTGTGTTTATAAGGGGAAATGAGAGAAAGGGTTAACATTCTGATTTCATGTTCAGTTGACAGTGACCCAATAACACCCATCCGAGGAACAATCAGGTGGAAAGACTGATTGCTAAGGAGGGAAGAGCCCACCCCTGATTGGGCTGTACCCTAGATTTCTTAAGGAAGGGGCCAAGCCTTTTCTCATTTTATCTCCAGTTTTTGGCACAGAGTAGATGTTTATTAACTGCTTAATACATGAATCATCAAATAAATGAATAATCCACTCTTCCTTGCTCTCACTTGAATTCCTCTTTGTTCATTCTTTTTCTTCCCTTCTCTCCTGTATTCTTTTTCATTTAGAACTTTTGCAATTATTTCTTTTTATGGAATATACCTGTTTATCCATTTTATAAGCTCCTCGGATGTGAACACTGGGCGTTGTTCTTACATTACCTCTCCCCAGCAGGCCTGGAACACGGTAGAAGCAAATAAAGAATTGTTGATTGTGAAATTAACCAGTGGAAACTAAATCTCTCAAATGGGATAATATAAATCCAAAAAGTCTAAATTATTTAGATTAAAATATACTCTATATTTTTCCTTCTTTGTAGAACTTTAAATATTAGTGAGAAAAGTTGCTTTTGCAAGTTGTTAAGCCACCATGAGAGTATTGCTTTTGAAATGTTGAACCTGAAGATGTTGTTCATTTTAATTAGTGATGTTAATGTATTTATCTCTATATTCATTACTACCTTATTATTTCACATAATAGAATGTTGTATTTTGTTTTCTCCAATATCAATGCAGGTACTATAGGATACAACCAGCGAAACAGAATTGATACTCTCATGTATCTACTAGCATATCCACAAAAACCCATGGTTAAGACAAAAACCATTGAATTGATAGAATTTGAGAAACTGCCAGCTGGACAGAATGCAACAGTTGCTGTGATGAGCTATAGTGGCTATGATATTGAAGATGCTCTTGTTTTAAACAAGGCCTCTTTAGACAGAGGTAAGTGAATTTTCAAAACTAACACCAAAGGTGCTTTTTGCAGAATTAGATATAGGGATGATTAATGTAAAAATCACTTGGTTAATGTCAGTTTTAAGTTATTTGAATTTTATGATATAGAAACAGGAGGTGGCTGGGTTTTGATGTTGGCTTTCTTGTCATTTTTAATGACTAGTATATTGAAATAATTTGTTAAACATACTACTACAGAATATTTTTCTTCTTTATTATTTTATTGGTTACGTGAGACAATCCTTCAAAAAGAAAAAAATGTAAGAATGTGTTTGTTTTCCAGCAGGAATTACAGTATATGAAATATGTGTTTTCACTGTGTCTAGTGATATATATTATTAACAACAAACCTGTTGGAGAGGGCAGTAGCAATATTTGGATGTAAAAGGCTGTTTCTTATTTGTGTAACCTCATAATTTGGTAACTTCTTTGGCCAAGTGACGAAAGTTAAAAATACACGGCCACAAACTCTGGCGTGGGGTTTTTCTGCTTTTCTTTCTGTTTTTGACAATACTTTCACAAGTCACCACCTCGTGGTTTGTTAGACATCACCTGATCTGAAGTCTGAGTTCTCTATTCATAATCTCAATTTCTCTTTTTCCTTTCTGGCGTACCCACTATGCCTTCCCCTTCCCTCTTTGTAGTTGCTAGGCAGCCATAATAGTACTCCTAGACATGTGTCTTTGGCATTAATGTTGGCCACACTTAATTTATGCCTCTTTTTTTCCTCCAAATGACAACAGCCATGCTTTAAAACTAGATGTTTTCCTTTCTGATTAACTGGTAACGTTTATGTGGAAATCTGAAGACTTTGTGATGTCTGTCAGAAACTCTGCAACCCAATTCAGTGATCTGAGTTTACTATCCCCTAGCTTTTAAGCTATCACCTGTAAATAAAATGTCTGTTTACACTTTGAAGAAAACACTTCTTGATTTCATGCAGTTAAGATTCACATTGCACTCCAGCATGTTGCAGTTAATGGCTACTGTATGAAATTTCAAGATCATGTAATGTTTCCAAACCAGCTGGCATTCTGAGCCGAGTTTATTATGGCCATACACAATTTCCTAGGAGCCATGATGACTACGGCCTTGCTTAAAGACACAAATGTCTTCATCTGACGTCCAATTTTAGAAATTCGTTACTTCATCTCACAGTCACCTTCATATTTAAAAAATTACATTACAGCCCTGAGATTTTATTTATAAATCCACTTTTACCTGATTGATTTCTAAAGTCACATTCTTAGATTTCTGTTTTTGGTGGAAAATTGTTAAGTGAAGGATTTTACTGCCATGCATTTATTTCATCAGTAATAAGTGGCATTTAATCCTGAGACATTTCTTATTTAAGTGAACTCTGGCATGGCTCAGTATATCCTGAGGAGATTAGTAAGAGAATCCAGTTTAAAATAACTGCTTGGCCAAGGGGAAAAAAGAAAGAAATGCAGCCACAGAATCAGGAAATTATAGTGTTGAAGGAATGACAGCTGTTTTGGGTAACTCTACAACTCATGGATTTTTTCTTTTAGGGATTCAGTGGTTGAGTTTTTTTGCCCCACCCAAAGGTTTTTCTTCTGTCCTTTTTGCTTATTTTTCTTCCTTTTCTTTTCTGATCCATTGCTAGACAGCTTATTTTTCTTGATGTTTAGATTGTTAGTTGATTTCACAGCCTTTCCCTCATCCACTAGATAAATGCAATCTAAAAATGTAATGAAACTCCAATCTTTAGGGCAGAGGAGAACTATTTTTCCCATTGAAATAATTTGATTATTTCTTTTTTCATTCTGTCTCTTCTCTGGAGAAAAATTATTGTTTTTACTTGTTGGCTTAGAACTTGCTCTAAATGCCAAATTTTAAAAAGGAAAACTTTCCAGGGAAGTTTAGCAGAAGTTATGCACCAAAAGGATGTGTATCCTGGCTCAGGAGTCGGTGGACTTGTGCTGTTCAACACAATTCTCAACTCTGCTGCCAACTTTTTGGATGACCTTGGCCACTTAATTTCTCTAGACCTCACTCCTAGTGCCTGTAAAACAGATGGGTTAAGCAGGTGATTTCTAAGGGCCTTTCCAATTCTAATATTCTATGGCTCTGTCCTCTGAAAGAATCACAGCGCCAGTCTTAGATTTCTCTCACCGTTCTCCAGTATGACAAGGTGTATTCCATGCAGAAAATGGTTGTAGAGATTCCAGTGTTTACACAGACAGTAGGTAGGGGACAAGTCCTGTGCTGCTTCTTCAGATTATCAGATTTTTATTTGGTTTGTCCTGGTCCCAGATTATTATCAAATACAGAGAAATTTTGGGATTTGGGGGAGGGTGAGGTGGAGTGGATTGTTGAGTAGCACAAATCCATATTTTCTTATAGCTTTGGGTTACTGGTGGTTCTAATGCCCATCTTGGTTTCATTTTAGGCTTTGGGCGTTGCCTTGTATATAAAAATGCTAAATGTACGTTGAAACGATACACCAATCAGACTTTTGATAAAGTGATGGGGCCCATGTTGGATGCTGCTACAAGGAAACCTATCTGGCGACATGAAATCTTAGATGCAGATGGTATTTGTTCTCCAGGTAAAAGCCTTTTAAAAGAAAAAATTTTAATACTTTTTGACATCATATGTTATTCAATAATATTTCTGAATATTTGGCAAAAAGGGCAGAAAAAAGTAACAACCTATAAAACCACCATCCAAACTCAACCAATGAGGTCATTTTTGATGAATTTCCTTCCAGTCTGTTTTTCTATACACTATGTTTTTACCTATCAGTAATCTATGCTAACTATAATTTTCTAGTTATAATTTTGAATAATAGAAAAGCCACTTTAAGGAAATATTTAGAGTAGTTCATGTCCCTGCATCTGCACTGGCATTTCTTCATTTACGCATTTAGCTTACAGACTACTTTAGAATTTTATCCCCCTGCAAAGGTATGACTCCATTATAATTACAAACTTGTAATGCATTTTGTTGATGAAACAAATAGCCCTTGCCCTTATGGGTCTCACAGGCTAGTGCAGGAGACTGACATTGATCAGAGGATCATGCATAAATCCAGGTTAAGGAATCATATAGGTAACTATGAGGCCATTTTATAGCAAGAGAATTTGACCTAGTTGGGAAGATCAGCATGGCTTTCCCGAGGAAGTGAGCTGGAATCTGAAGGATAGGGAAGAGTTAACTAAAGAAGAGGATCAGGGAGCATGTTCTAAGTAATGAGAAAAGCTTGTGCAAGGGTCCCAGAGCTTGGTAGTTGAAAGATCTGAAAGAAGACCAGCGTGACTAACAAGAAGAGAGTGCAGGGAAGCATGGTGCACACGAGTTGGTGGGTGACGCAAGGGGTAGGGGCCAGAGTAAGCAAGTCCTTGCAACCATGTTAGTATTGTCTTTATTTTATTTTATTAATTTTATTTTTGAGACAGGGTCTCAGTCTGTCACTGAGGCTGGAGTGCAGTGGCACAATCTCAGCTCACTGCAACTTCTGCCTCCCAGACTCAAGCGATTCTCCCACTTCAACCTCCTGTATAGCTGGGACCCATAGGCGCGTGCCACCATGCCTGGATAGTTTTTTGTATTTTTTGTGGAGATGAGGTCTTACCATCTTGCCCAGGCTTGTCTTGAACTCCTGGGCTCAAGTTCTCCACCCACCTCGGCTTCCCAAAGTGCTTGAGCCACCATGCCGAGCCCATGATACTATTTTCATTATGATCCTAAAAGCAATGATATATTCAGATACGTGTTTTGAATGATCATTCTTACTACAGTGTAGAAAAAGGATTAGAAGGGTACTAAAATAGAAGGTAGACCTGGTACCAGGAGCTGTGGTGAAGGTGGAGAGAACCCAGGTTGTGAGGAGGGAAATCCACATGACTTTGTCATGGTTGGCCTGTGGGTGGTGAATGCTTTATCAAGCTGTGGTTCCAAAGAGACACAGAGTACGCGACTTCTCCTCCCTCCCTCTGCCTTTGTTTCTTGGAGAATTTTTCTCACCCTAACACTGGTCAGTATGGCTTGGAAAATACGCGCTGTGACAGTACTACAGGTAGTTGGTCTTTGAGCTTACCAGGAAGAGCTACAAAGCAAAAATGGGAATAACAGCATGACCAAAGAAATATTTTGATTTCCTTGTTGCCCAAGTTAAATTGGTGGTGGCTTATTACTGGTTGAAATAACTATAAATAAAAATAAGTGACCAAAACTTAACACCCTAAGAGATATATAAAATTGCTATTTACTGAGATGATGTTTCTCATGTTCATGTAGTACTCTGAATTCTTTTCTTAATTTTATATAGACTATGATGTGTGTGTGTGTGTGTGTGTGGGTGTGTGAGTCTCACTCTGTTGCACAGGCTGGAGTGCAGTGGCATGATCATAGCTCACTGCAGCCTCAACCTAGGTTCAAGCAATCCTCCTACCACAGCCTCCTGAGTTGTTGGGACTGCAGGCCTGTGCATCTTTGCCTAGTTCGTAATCTTTGTATTCCACACAGATGATAACGATGTGCCTAACACTTTTCTTTTTTTCTCAGGTGAGAAAGTAGAAAACAAACAAGTGCTTGTAAATAAGTCCATGCCCACAGTGACTCAGATTCCTTTGGAAGGAAGTAATGTACCACAGCAACCGCAGTACAAAGATGTACCCATAACGTATGTATTGGTTGTGCCCTGGTAATATGTAGAAAGGTTAGAAAAAGAGAAGAAATGGGAGAAATTCGAAGTTAGGTCTTGGCGTGTTGGAGAACTAGAAATAGCAATTTGGGGTAACATTACTTGTCATGGAAAAAGCATGGCATAGAAGATAAAGCTAGTCTATGGAATCATATAGGCCCTAAACTGGGTTTGAGGTGTGGACCACATAGGCAGGGGTTCCTGGTGGAATTAACAACCATGAAGGGCACATGGCATAAAAGTGCCTGGGTTTTGGAGGATCAGTGTAGCTTGCTGGGGCTAGGTTGTGAAAGAGTTGGGAATTGATACTGCAGAGAGTGACATGATAAGAGTCATATTTTTAAACAGTAAAACACACTGGCCACAGCATGGCATCACAGTATACTAGAACATAGCCCAGCTCTAGTAGAGGTTGTTTTGTGTATCTTACATGAGTAAAGCATTTAAATTCTGTTAGCTTCAGTTTTTTCATTTGTATAATACAATGAGTTAGACTTGTTAATCTCTAAATTTCTTCTAAGCTCTAAAATTTAATAAAATATGAACCTAGTGAGAAGAGCCAATGATAGTCACTACATTGTGATATAAAAACCAAACTAGAAGAGATATCTAACCTAGCCAAGGTGAACTAGGCTGAGTTTAGGAGGTGGCAGTGAGGGTGACATAGGAGAACTGGATTCTTGAGTTGGGATGGCAGTTTTACAAATGTATTCAATACACAGTAGCTGAGGCCTATGTGCCAGCCATCCTGCCTCTTGTGCCAGCGATATAGAGCTGAAATAAGCCATAAGCGTTGCCTGCAATGAGTCATATTTAGTTGGCAAAGACCCCCACACAAAAAAAGTGCAGTAATGACCATGATCATAATAGCATATTGGGAATTTACACTGTACCAGTTACTGTTCTGGACATTTTACATGTGTTAGCTCAGTTAATCCTACCAGCATTCCAGGAGCTATGTTCTCTTAGTGGCTCATTAGAAAGATAAGATGGAAGCAAGGAGAAGTTAAGTAACTTACCAAGGTCACACAGCAATAAAGGGCAGCACCAGGATTTGAAGTCATGCAATCTGGCTTCAGAGCGCTTCTCTTGACCACTGTGCTAAACCCAGCAAAGCATTGTGGGTGCCACGGATTTGTCTCTGGAGGAGGAGCACCAAAGAGAAGATGGGCAGCTCTGCTTAGGGGATGGGTCCAGACTCTACACTGACTTCTACAGTATGAACAGCTATTTTGCAGTTAAAGAGGTGGCTCTGCTGGTTGGCTCTCTTCCTGTCTTGAAGGAGGATATCTCTTTTTCTGTGCAAAGTTCATCTCTCCTTTTGGTTTCTTAACTTCATTCACTCTTTTCAGAGACCTTTTTCTGTCATCTTCTCTTTTATCCTCCCATATTTTCAACCTGTTTCCTATTGATTCCTTCTCCACAGGCTAGAAAATGTGCTCAGATACTTTTTACCTTTAAAGGAAAATGAAAGTTTTTTCTGGTCTTTGTGTCCCTTTCTAGCTGCCACTGTATTCCTCTTCCTTTCACTATGAAGTTCCTCAGAGCAATCTTGTCGTCTCCATTTCTACTTTGTTACCTTCCGCTTGCTCCCTAACCCTCAGAACTGGCCTCTTACCTACCTCCTCATTCTCCTGAAACAGCTCCAGAAGAGGTCACCAAAGACATCCTATGTGTTTGTTTCATTCAAGAAATACTTTTTTTTTTTTTTGAGATGGAGTCTCGCACTGTCATCCAGGCTAGAGTGCAATGGCACGATCTCGGCTCACTGCAGCCTCCACCTCCCAGTTCAAGTGATTCTCCTGCCTCAGCCTCCCGAGTAGCTGGGACTACAGGCGCACACCACCACACTCAGCTAATTTTTTGTATTTTTACAAAAATAAAAAATACAATATGTTGTCCAGACTGGTCTCGAACTCTTCACCTCATGATCTGCCCACCTTGGCCTCCCAAAGTGCTGGGAGTCATAAGCCACCGTGCCCAGCCCTTAAAAAATACTTTTTGAGCACTAACAGTATGCCAGGAACTATTCCAGGCACATGGGATAGTGCAGGGAGGAAAACCAGCAGTCCCTGTCTTTGTGGGAATCACACCCCAGTGCAGGAAGACAAGAAGTAAAGAAATAAGCAAAACCCATGTATAGTCGAATTTGCCAAATCAGACAGACTCTTTGATCGGAATCTTCTTGCAGACTGGGACTTTGTTTCTTTTTCACCTTGTACCCCCTAGTCTCTGGCATAGTACCTGGCACATAGTGGGTATTCAGTAAATAGTTATGTGAATGAATGAATTTCATATGACCCTTCTATAGCATTTGACACCACTGACCTCTCTCTTCCCTTGATGTTGTGACACTGCTCTCGCCTGGCCCTCCCTATCAGTCTAATCACTCACTCTTAGCCCCCCATCCTGCCTGGCCTTGTGATGACTTCACCCTGGCCAAGATGACTCTTGAACCTCATCTGGACAAGCTCCCCAGTTCTCAGCACTCCAGTCACCCTGTTTTTGCTGATGACTCCCATATAGACATCTGCCCAGTGTCAGCTTCATATCAGCACTTGGACAGCTTTACAGTGGTCCCAAACAGCCTCCTCCTCCTGGATCCCTGTCTTGGTAAATGGCATCAGCTGCCAGCAGCCAGCCAGTCACCAGCACAACCTGACTCCTTTCCTTTACCTGCCACACACACCAATCCTGTCGTTCCTGTCATCTTAGCAGCTCTCTTCTCTCCCTCCTCCTGCTTCATGCTACAGTGTCTGCACTGTGGCCCTCTGCTCTGCCTGGAGTTCTTGTTAACTGTCCATCTGCCTCCAGGCTGGTACCACTCAGGGTCTCTCTGCATCACTGCTAGGGTGATTTTTTCTTTTTGAGACGGAGTCTCGCTCTATTGCCCAGGCTGGAGTGCAGTGGCACGATCTTGGCTCACTGCAACCTCCACCTCCTGGATTCAAGCGATTCTCTTGCCTTAGCCTCCTGAATAGCTGTGATTACAGGGGCATGCCACTATGCCCGGCTAATTTTTGTATTTTTAGTAGAGATGGGTTTCACATGTTAGGCTGGTCTCGAACTGCTGACCTCATGATCCGCCTGCCTTGACCTCCCAAAGTGCTGGGATTACAAGCACGAGCCACCGTGCCTGGCTGGGTGATTTTCTAAACTACTCTGGCCGTGTTACTCTCTTGGATAAATAGAGTGAAACTTGAGTAAGTTAAGTAAAAGTGTGAACGACAGTGGTGCCTGTGGGAAAGGCGTCCTTAGCACGCCTCCCTGGCCTCATAGGCCCCTCTTGCACACTAAGCCCTATGTTTCTAGGAAATCACCTCTTATTCTCCAAAATGTGCCGTCCTAATTCAATTAGGCCTTCATTCAGGTTGCCACTCTGTCAGTGACCCACTCTGGTCAGGTCTCAAGTTGAGGTTTACCTCTTCTGTGGCAGGGCTTGACAGCTTGCCACTTCCTGCCACCACTGTCAGCCCCCACCCCCAGCAGAATTGACTATCTCCTTTGAGCCTCTCCTGTTCTTCATACCAGATACCATTACTGCACTTACCTGTCTCCTCCTTGATTGGATTGTGAGCTCCTTTGGTGCAGTAACTGTCTACTTAATTGTTATGTGTCCGAAGGCTACCAGGATCTGATACCTGGTAGATTTCTAATAATGTTTGTTATGTGAAAAAAATTAATAATTGAAAAGCTGAGTAAGTAAAAGTGCTATTACTATTAAGAACTAGGAGTTGAGTCTGAAATCCCAGTTCCACTTTGTGTGAGTCATGTGCCCTTGGACAAGTTACTTAACCCCTCTAAGCATCAGTTTTCCTCATCTATAATAAGGGAATAACAGTATGGACTGTTGTGAGGATTAAATTGCACTGTGCCTTCCTCATAATAAATGTGTAGCATTGTAAAAGGGAAATTGTGAAATTTGAATTTAATGTTAAAAAAAATTGAAGTTATTTTTCAGAGCCCAAGATGAAAATGTCAGAATACTCTATGGTAGGCATGAAATGAAATATAACATGGGTGAGAAGTTCACAAAGGGCAGTTTGAAAACTCTGTTTTAGTGACTTTCTCTTAACACCAGCTACAAAGGAGCAACAGACTCATATATTGAAAAAGTGATGATATCTTCAAATGCTGAAGATGCTTTTCTGATCAAAATGCTGCTGAGACAGACAAGGCGTCCAGAAATTGGAGACAAATTCAGCAGTCGTCATGGGCAAAAAGGTAAACTGTATCATTTCTCAACTTGATTATAAAACAATATATGAATGTATTTGTTAACCACTTAAATAAAATTCCCCCATTTAAAAAATTTACTTTGGAAAAGTATTACATTGTTATAAAAATTAATCTTGTTTTATTTCTTAGATTAACCTGTTTATATTTAATGGCATTTAAAAATACATGGTAGACTTGCTCCTCTATGCTGTCTGTTTCATTCTCCTGCAGTTGCTATGCCCAGAATTATAATTATAGAGTCTAGGTGATGTGCCTATTGAGATACATGTAGCTGTTCAAAAAATAAATAGTAGTACCTTTTTTTTTTTCTGAAAGATACATCTTTAAACTACTATATGTTCTGTTGGGTCGTAGTGTCAGATGTTAGCACTAGAAGACACCTCAGAGTTATCCGTCCCCTTGTTTACAGATGAGGAAGTTCAGACCCCGCATTTTCAGTGGCCAGTCAAGGATACACAGCTACTTGGTTGCTGAGCTGGTGTTAGAACCTGGGTCTCCTGACCCCAGGGCGGTGCTTTGTGTGTGTCTTACATCTAATCCCATTGGCAAGCCTCACTCATTCCTTTGATGGTTACTGCACAGTTTTCATCTATTTGTAGTTTTGTTTATTTTCAAGAAACACAGCACTGTATCACTGTTAATTTTAGCTCTGCCTGCCGCTTAGCTTTAAGAACAACAACAGCTAACACTTTTGTAGCACTAACTGTGTGCCTGGCTGCGTTCTCATCACTTTACAGGTGCTGACTCATTTGATTCTCACACAATTCTGGAGGGAGGTGGCATCATTATCCATATTTTATAGATAAGGAAACAGAGGCATAGAAAGATTAATAGCTTGCCCAAGGTCACACAATTAATGGGAGAACTGACATTTGAACCTTGGCAGCTTGGCTCCGGAGACCTAGCTCTTAATTACTAGGCCACACTGACTGTTAAGCAGTTAGCAGTGTGCCTGGCACACATAGTAAGTGCTCAAGAAGTAGCAGCAATGATCATTAACATTGACCATCTTTTTTTTGATATATACTTAAGATGTATCACTTCTACTTTTCTACCTTGACTCTCACATTTGCTTATAAATTACTAGTGTGATATCTTCTTATTTTTAATTGGTTTGAAGATAACTGCACATTGTGTTTCTGCTGATTTTAAGTTTCTTTGCCAAGCGGGTATATCCATGTTACAGTTTTCTTGGTCAGGTATACCCAGCCTTAGTTGTCATTCTGCCAATGAAACTATGTCAGACTAAGATACTCTTTCATCAAAATCATTTTTAGTTCTGTTGACAGAGGCAAGATTATTTTAGCCTGCCAATATTTTTAAGAAATGATTGGTTCCATCTGTTAATGTGAATTTGACACCTGTAATTTATATAGTTCCCTGAGATACTAACTCTTAATGCCCTTTGAGTGTTTTTAAAAGTATCTTGAGTTTCTAACGTTTTATATGGCTTGCCAGTAAAAAATCAAATTCTGTATATTGAAACTGTTTCCCCTTTTATCTTGGTCTTGACAGTTGCTGAGTCAATTATGGGGTAACCGTAACCTTATTCGCTAGGTCATTGTGGGGTAACCTTAACCTCATTTGTAGTCTCTATCTTACTTGGCCTCCTACTTGGACAAGAGCAAAGTTGATATTCTTCTTGTAAAATATTGACACTGGAAGCTTCACAAGAATGCACACCATAAGAGAATATCCCCCTTCTGAATCAGTTTACAAGACTAAGGTACCCCAAATCCTTATGTCTTTATCCCATCAGGGTATTATGCAAAGAGTTGCAGACTAGCAGATATTTCAGTGGCTATGCAATGTGCTCTAATTCCACTAAACTTTTTTTTTTATTAACTTTAAGTTCTGGATTACATGTGCAGAACGTGCAGTTTTGTTACATAGGTATACACGTGCTGTGGTGGTTTGTGCACCCATCAACCCATCACCTACATTAGGTATTTCTCCTAATGTTATCCCTCCCCTAGCCTCCCACCCCAGGCAGGCCTCGGTGTGTGATGTTCCCCTCCCTGTGTCCAAGTGTTCTCATTGTTCAACTCCGACTTATGAGTGAGAACATGCAGTGTTTGGTTTTCTGATCTTGTGATAGTTTGCTGAGAATGATGGTTTCCAGCTTCATCCACGTCCCTGCAAAGGACATGAACTCATCCTTTTTTATGGCTGCATAGTATTCCATACTGTATATGTGCCACATTTTCTTAACCCAGTCTATCATTGATGGACATTTGGGTTGGTTCCAAGTCTTTACTATTGTGAATAGTGCCACAATAAACATACGTGTGCATGTGTCTTTATAGTAGAATGATTTGTAATCCTTTGGGTATATGGGATTGCTGGATCAAATGGTATTTCTGGTTCTAGATCCTTGAGGAATCGCCACACTGTCTTCCACAATGACTGAACTAATTTACACTCCCACCAACATTGTAAAAGTGTTCCTATTTTTCTATAACCTCTCCAGCGTCTGTTGTTTCCTGACTTTTTAATGATCGCCATTCTAACTGGCATGAGATGGTATCTCATTGTGGTTTGATTTGCATTTCACTAATGACTAGTGATGATGAGCATTTTTTCATATGTCTGTTGGCTGCATAAATGTCTTCTTTTGAGAAGTGTCTGTTCATATCCCTTGCCCATTTTTTGATGGCGGTTGTTTGCTTTTTTCTTGTAAATTTGTTTAAGTCCTTTGTAGATTCTGGATATTAGCCCTTTGTCAGATGGATGGATTGCAAAAATTTTCTCCCATTCTGTAGTTTGCCTGTTCACTCTGATGATAGTTTCTTTTGCTGTACAGAAGCTCTTTAGTTTAATTAGATCCCATTTGTCAATTTTGGCTTTTGTTGCCATTGCTCTTGGTGTTTTAGACATGAAGTCTGCCCATGTCTATGTCCTGAATGGTATTGCCTAGGTTTTCTTCTAGGATTTTTATGGTCCTAGGTCTTATGTTTAGGTCTTTCATCCATCTTGAGTTGATTTTTGTATAAGGTATAAGGAAGGGGTCCAGTTTCAGTTTTCTGCATATGGCTAGCCAGTTTTCCCAACACCATTTATTAAATAGGGAATTTTTTCCCCATTGCTTGTGTGTGTCAGGTTTGTCAAAGATCAGATGGTGGTAGATGTGTGGTGTTATTTCTGAGGCCTCTGTTCTGTTCCATTGGTCTATATATCTGTTTTGGTACCAGTACCATGCTGTTTTGGTTACTGTGGCCTTGTAGTATAGTTTGAAGTCAGGTAGCATGATGCCTCCAGCTTTGTTCTTCTTGCCCAGGATTGTCTTGGGTATGTGGGCTCTTTTTTGGCTCCATATGAACTTTAAAGTAGTTTTTTCTGGTTCTGTGAAGTAAGTCAGTGGTAGCTTGATGGGGATAGCATTGAATCTATAAATTACTTTTGGCAGTAAGACCATTTTCCTGATATTGATTCTTCCTATCCATGAGCATGGAATGTTTTTCCATTTGTTTGTGTCCCCTCTTATTTCCTTGAGCAGTAGTTTGTAGTTCTCCTTGAGGAGGTCCTTCACATCCCTTGTAAATTGGATTCCTAGGTATTTTATTCTCTTTGAAGCAATTGTGAATGGGAGTTCACTCATGATTTTGCTCTCTGTTTGTCTGTTATTGGTGTATAGGAATGCTTGTGATTTTTGCATATTGATTTTGTATCCCAAGACTTTGCTGAAGTTGCTCATCAGCTTAAGGAGATTTTGGGCTGAGACGATGGGGTTTTCTAAATACACAATCATGTCATCTGCAATCAAAGACAATTTGACTTCCTCTCTTCCTATCTGAGTATACTTTATTGGGTTCTCTTGCCTGATTGCCCTGGCCAGAACTTCCAACACTATGTTGAATAGGAGTGGTGAGAGAGGGCATCCTTGTCTTGTGCCAGTTTTCAAAGGGAATGCTTCCAGTTTTTGCCCATTCAGTATGATATTGGCTGTGGGTTTGTCATAAATAGCTCTTATTATTTTGAGGTATGTTCCATCGACACCTGGTTTATTGAGAGTTTTTAGCATGAAAGGCTGTTGAATTTTGTCAAAGGCCTTTTCTGCATCTATTGAGATAGTCATGTGGTTTTTGTCATTGGATCTGTTTATGTGATGGGTTATGTTTATTGATTTGCATATGTTGAACCAGCCTTGCATCTCAGGGATGAAGCCGACTTGATCGTGGTGGAAAAGCTTTTTGACGTGCTGCTGGATTTGGTTTGCCAGTATTTTATTGAGGATTTTCGCATCAATGTTCATCAGGGATATTGGCCTAAAATTCTCTTTTTTTATTGTATCTCTGCCAGATTTGGTATCAGGATGATGCTGGCCTCATAAAGTGAGTTAGGGAGGATTCCCTGTTTTTCTATTGATTGGAATAGTTTCAGAAGGAATGGTATCAGCTCCTCTTTGTACCTCTGGTAGAATTTGGCTGTGAATCCGTCTGGTCCTGGACTTTTTTTGGTTGGTAGGCTATTAATTATTGCCTTAATTTCAAAACCTGTTATTGGTCTATTCAGAGATTCAACTTCTTCCTGGTTTAGTCTTGGGAGGGTGTATGTGTCCAGGAATTTATCCATCTCTTCTAGATTTTCTAGTTTATTACATAGAGGTGTTTATAATATTCTCTGATGGTAGTTTGTATTTCTGTGGGATCGGTGGTGATGTCCCCTTTATCATTTTTTATTGCATCTATTTGATTCTTCTCTCTTTTCTTCGTATTAGTCTTCCTAGTGGTCTATGTATTTTGTTGATCTCTTCAGAATACCAGCTCCTGGATTTATTGATTTTTTTGACAGGTTTTTGTGTCTCTATCTCCTTCAGTTCTGCTCTGATCTTAGTTATTTCTGCTAGCTTTTGAATGTGTTTGCTCTTGCTTCTCTAGTTCTTTTAATTGTGATGTTAGGGTGTTGATTTTAGATCTCTCCTGCTTTCTCTTGTGAGCATTTAGTGCTATAAATTTCCCTCTATACACTGCTTTAAATGTGTCCCAGAGATTCTGGTATGTTGTGTCTATGTTCTCATTGGTTTCAAAGAACATCTTTATTTCTGCCTTCATTTCATTATTTACCCCATAGTCATTCAGGAGCAGGTGGTTCAGTTTCCATGAGTTGTGTGGTTTTGAGTGAGTTTCTTAATCCTGAGTTCTAATTTGATTGTGCTGTGGTCTGAGAGACAGTTTGTTGTGATTTCTGTTCTTTTACATTTGCTGAGGAGTGTTTTACTTCCAATTACGGGTCAATTTTAGAATAAGTGCGATGTGGTGCTGAGAAAAATGTATATTCTGTTGATTTGGGGTGGAGAGTTCTGTAGATGTCTATTAGATCCATTTGGTCCAGAGCTGAGTTCAAGTCCTGGATATCCTTGTTAAGTTTCTGTCTTGTTGATCTGTCTAATATTGACAGTGGGGTGTTAAAGTCTCCCATTATTATTTTTTGGGAGCCTAAGTCTCTTTGTAGGTCTCTAAGAACTTGCTTTATGAATCTGGGTGCTCCTGTATTGGGTGCATACATATTTAGGATAGTTAGCTCTTCTTGTTGAATTAACCCCTTTACCATTATGTAATGGTCTTCTTAGTCTCTTTTGATTTTTGTTGGTTTAAAGTCTGCTTTATCAGAGACCAGGATTGCAATCCCTGCTTTTTTTTTTTTTTTTTTTGCTTTCCATTTGCTTGGTAGATCTTCCTCCCTCCCTTTATTTTGAGCCTATGTGTGTCTCTGCATGTGAGATGGGTTTCCTGAATACAGCACACTGATGGGTCTTGACTCTTTATCCAATTTGCCAGTCTGTGTCTTTTAATTGGGGCATTTAGCCCATTTACATTTAAGGTTAATATTGTTATGTGTGAATTTGATCCTGTCATTATGATGCTTGCTGGTTATTTCACCTGTTAATTGATGCAGTTTCTTCATAGCATCGATGGTCTTTATAATTTGGCATGTTTTTGCAGCGGCTGGTACCGGTTGTTCCTTTCCATGTTTAGTGCTTCCTTCAGGAGCTCTTGTAAGGCAGGCCTGGTGGTGACAAAATGTCTCAGCATTTGTTTGTCTGTAAAGGATTTTACTTCTCCTTCACTTATGAAGCTTAGTTTGGCTGGATATGAAATTCTGGGTTGAAAATTCTTTTCTTTAAGAATGTTGAATATTGGCACCTACTCTCTTCTGGCTTGTAGGGTTTCTGTAGAGAGATCTGCTGTTAGTCTAATGGGCTTCCCTTTATGGGTAACCTGAGCTTTCTCTCTGGCTGCCCTTAACACTTTTTCCATCATTTCAACCTTGGTGAATCTGACAATTACGTGTCTTGAGGTTGCTCTTCTCGAGGAGTATCTTTGTGGTGTTCTCTGTATTTCCTGAATTTGAATGTTGGCCTGCCTTGCTAGGTTGGGGAAGTTCTCCTGGATAATATCCTGAAGAGTGTTTTCTAACTTGGTTCCATTCTCCTCATCACTTTCAG
Source organism: Gorilla gorilla gorilla (assembly GCF_029281585.2). Taxonomy (NCBI): domain Eukaryota; kingdom Metazoa; phylum Chordata; class Mammalia; order Primates; family Hominidae; genus Gorilla; species Gorilla gorilla. The sequence continues at coordinate 121,889,943 of NC_073234.2, forward strand.
GTACATCAATCAAATGTAGATTTGGTCTTTTCACGTAGTCGCATATTTCTTGGAGGCTTTGTTCATTTCTTTTCACTCTTTTTTCTCTAATCTTGTCTTCTTGATTTATTTCATTAATTTGATCTTCAATCACTGATATCCTTTCTTCCGCTTGATCGAATTGGCTATTGAAGCTTGTGTATGCTTCACGAAGTTCTCATACTGTGGTTTTCAGTTCCATCAGGTCATTTAAGCTCTTCTCTACACTGATTGTTCTAGTTAGCCATTCATCTAACCTTTTTTCAAGGTTTTTAGCTTCCTCTCAATGGGTTAGAACACGCTCCTTTAGCTTGGAGAGGTTTGTTATTACTGACCTTCTGAAGCCTACTTCTGTCAACTCGTCAAACTCATTCTCCATCCAGTTTTGTTCCCTTGCTGGCAAGGAGTTGTGTTCCTTTGGAGGAGAAGAGGCATTCTGGTTTTTGGAATTTTCAGCCTTTCTGCTCTGGTTTCTCCCCATCTTTTTGTGGTTTTATCTACCTTTGGTCTTTGATGTTGGTGACCTATGGATGAGGTTTTGGTCTGGATGTCCTTTTTGTTGATGTTGATGCTATTCCTTTCTGTTTGTTAGTTTTCATTCTAACAGACAGGCCTGTCAGCTGCAGGTCTGTTGGAGTATGCTGGAAGTCCACTCCAGACCCTTTTTGCCTGGGTATCACCAATGGAGGCTGCAGAATAGCAAATATTGCTGCCCGATCCTTCCTCTGGAAGCTTTGTCCCAGAGGGGCACCTGCCTGTATGAGGTGTCTGTCGGCCACTACTGGGAGGTGTCTCCCAGTCAGGCTACACAGGGGTCAGGGACCTACTTGAGGAGGCAGTCTGTCCATTATCAGAGCTTGAACACCGTGCTGGGAGAACCACTGCTCTCTTCAGAGTTGTCAGGCAGTGACGTTTAAGTCTGGAGAAGCTGTCTGCTGCCTTGCCCCCAGAGGTAGAATCTAGAAAGGCAGTAGGCTTTGCTGAGCTGTGGTGGGCTCTGCCCAGTTCGAGCTTCCCTGCCGCTTTGTTTACACTGTGAGCATGGAACTGCCTCCTCAAGCCTCAGCAATTGTGGATGCCCCTGCCTCTGCCACACTCCACCATCCCAGGTTGATCTCAGACTGCTGCGCTAGCAGTGAGCAAGGCTCCGTGGGCATGAGACCAACCAAGCCCAGGCACAGGAGGGGATCTCCTGCTCTGCCGGTTGTGAAGACCATGGGGAAAGCACAGTATTTGGGCAGGAGTGTACCTCTTCTCCAGGTACGGTCACTCATGGCTTCCCTTGGCTAGGAAAGGGAAATCCCCCAACCCCTTGCACTTCCTGGGTGAGGTGACGCCCTGCCCTGCTTCAGCTTGCCTTCCGTGAGGTACACCCACTGTCCAGCCAGTCCCAGTGAGATGAACCAGGTACCTCAGTTGGAAATGCAGAAATCCCCTGTCTTCTGCATCGATCTCCCTGGGAGCTGTAGACCAGAGCTGTTCCTATTTGGCCATCTTGGATGCAGTCAGTCTCCACTAAACTTCTTGAAGGCAGAGACCATGTCCTTGTATTCTCCATAAAGCCCAGTAAGTCCTTTCTCATAGCAGACACTTAATAGATAGTAGATAATAGGTGAATTCACAATGTATATGAATGAATGAGTGAATGAAATTGGAGGTAGGGGAAGTGACGGAGGTAGATTCTCTACTGTTAATGGATTGATTTTATTCAGGTTTTAATCTGTCTGTTATGTGTGAGTACATGTATGTGTATAAACAAAGCAGTGCTTTTTTTTTTTTTTTTTTTTTTTTCGGAGACAGAGTCTCACTCTGTCACCCAGGCTGGAGTGCAGTGGCTCGATCTCAGCTCAGTGCAACCTCCACCTCCCGGGTTCAAGCAATTCTTCTGCCTCAGCATCCCCCATTAGTTGGGACTACAGGTGTGTACCACCATGTCTGGCTAATTTTTAGTATTCTTAGTAGAGATGGAGTTTCACCATATTGCTGAGGCTGGTCCCAAATTCCTCAGCTCAGGCAATCCATCCACCTCAGCCTCCCAAAGTGCTGGGATTACAGACATGAGCCACCATGCCCGGCCAAAGCAGTGCTTTTAAAAATGAAAACAACACACCTAATTAGTAAGCTCCTGAAAATACAGGCGTCTAGGTAAAATGTCAGGAAGGTCTTTGTGCTATAGCATTTTTTCAGACTGTTAATATGATTGGTATAATGTTCATTAACAGGCATGGTTTCTAATTTGCAGTGATCTGAAACAGCAGATTTTAGAGAACTGTTCATTCTTAGGGGAGCTTTGACTTGTACGTCTCTTTACGAAACTGAAGGAGTCCTCCTGGGTCTAGCTGACCTTTCCCTTGTAGTGAGGAGTTTTGTCTTGCTACTTTTTTTTTTTCCAGATGGCTTTTAATCCAAGGGTAAAAACCTTCTGATTAGCCTAGATTCCCTTGATAGTCCCTTCTCTTACAGCTTCATCAAATTTATGTTAAAGATTGGGGAAAAAACAAGCAAACAAACAAAAAGTAGGTAGTGTAAACTTTAACAGAGTAATAGAAGGATTGACATGGGACTCGTAACTGGACATAATTTTTATTTCTCTTAAGTATAATTTTATTATTAAATAATAAATGCACATGGTTTTAAAAGGTCAAACAGAACAAGAAAGGGTTCTTTGTACAAAAAAAAACCATCAGTCCTTGTCTCTCCTCCTCACCCAACTTTGGTTAGGTATAAAAGTCTAGGTTGAAAATTGTTTTCCCTAAGGATTTTGGTGGCCTTGCCACATGGTCATCTAAATTCCATGTAAATTGTAATGTCACTCTTCTTCCTCGTGTTTTTGTGCCCTGTTTCTCTTTGTCCCTCCTTACCTCCCTCCTACTTTATTCCTTTCTCTCTGGAAGCTTTTACTATCTTCTTCCCTTCTTGACATTCTGAAATTTCATAGGCTCTTTTTTCATTCCTTGTGCTGGGCAATTGGACACCGTCGCATCCTGGAGGTTTAAGTTCCTTCAGTTCTAGGACATTTTCTTATATTTATTTAGTTAATAATTTCCTCTTCCTCATTTTCCCCATACCCTTTCTGGTTTTCTTAGTGATCAAATATTGGAACTTCCAGATTGATGCTCTAGTTTTCTTATCTTTTTGCCTTCTTCTTGTTTTCTTTTTAGGAGATTTGATCAACGTTATTTTTCAGATTTTTTAAACCTATCATATTTTAAATTTCTAATTAAATGTTTAAAGTTAATTTATATTCTTTCTCTCTCTCTCTTTTTTTTTTTTTTTTTTTTTGAGACAGAGTCTTGCTGTGTCGCCCAGGCTGGAGTGCAGTGGCGCAATCTCGGCTCACTGCAAGCTCTGCCTCCTGGGTTCATGCCATTCTCCTGCCTCAGCCTCCTGAGTAGCTGGGACTACAGGTGCCCGCCACCATGCCTGGCTAATTTTTTGTATTTTTTTTAGTAGAGATGGGGTTTCACTGTGTTAGCCAGGATGGTCTCGATCTCCTGACCTCGTGATCCACCTGCCTCGGCCTCCCAAAGTGCTGGGATCACAGGCGTGAGCCAGCGCACCCAGCCTATTCTTTCTCTTATAGCAAGAAGTATGTATTTTTAGTTTTCTTTGAGTTTTAGTTTTTTGGTTTTTCTTTTTTTCTTTTTAGTTTTCTTCTGTTTCTAATTTTCTTTCCCTCCTTCTTTTCTTTTCTTTTCGCAGTATCTTGCTCTGCTCTGTCACCCAGGCTGGAGTACAGTGGCACAATCACAGCTCACTGCATCCTCAACCTCCTGGGCTCAAGTGATCCTTCCATCTCAGCCTCCTGAGTAGCTGCACTACAGGCATGCACCACCATGCCTGGCTAATTTTTGTTTTTTGTTTTTGGTTTTTTTTTTTTTGGCTTTTTTTATTATTATTATTCATAGAGACTAGGTATTGCCATATTACCCAGGCTGGTCTCGAACTTCTAGGATCAAGTGATCCACCTGCCTCAGCTTCCCAAAATGGCATTTGAACCTTGGGATTACAGGTGTGAGATTATAGGTGTGAGCCACTGTGCCTGGCTGTTTCTATCTCTCGATAGGATTTTCCTCTCCTATTTGTTTTAGTGTCTGATTTGTTGTTGTTGGAGGCTTTCCTCTAATACCTGGTATACCCCTGAACCCTAGAAAGCATTTCAAAGCTCTGTGTCCCATGGATAGAACTTGTTGACTAGTGAATATCATTGCTGGGTGGTCAGGTAGTGAACTACTTTATTGTTGTGCCATTCAGTTTCAACATACTAGGATCTTTCTAACTCCTGCCTGAAGGTTGGAGCTGGGAATGAGGGTGGGGCAGTGCTTAAGGCTGTCAGCTGACCTCCAGGAGTCAGGCAGGGGCAGGGACTGGAGCTTACTCTTCAGTGCATAGACTTTAATTCCTCTGTATCAGGCTTTTGACCAGCCCACCCTCTGCTGCGCTTGCTACCCTTGGGTCTCAGATCAAGTACTCAAGTGATGGTTACTCAGGTAAGGGTTAGGGGAGAAGTGTAGTTTCCTGGCTGTATGGACTAGGGAATACAGAGAACTGACAAATTCTTATATAGACATTTATTTATACAAATATTTGTTAAGTATCTTCTGCGTGTCTGGTACTATTCTAGGCTCTGGTCACAAGCAGTAAACAAAATAGATTAAAGTTCCAACCCTTGTGGGGCTTGTGTTCTTGTGGGCAAGAAGGAAAATAGTAAGTGCTGAGGGAATGATATGTCGTGAGATGAGAAAAGATTGAAAGCTGGGAGGGGGGATGGGAAGCATGTGAGGGGAGGGCGTGTGGTTAGTGATTCAAAGTTTAGGCAGAGTGGTTGGGGAACAACACCATGTTGAAAAGATGGCATTGAGTAAAGACCTGAGAGAAGTAAGGGGGTGAGCCCTCTCTGGCTGAAGAGCATTTGAGGTGAAGGTTTTGCGGCTGTAGCTCACCTAATAGAAGACCAGCAAGGAGGCCCCATAGCTGGAGCAGAGTGAGAAGTGAGGAGGCAGCCATGAGGCTCATAGGTCACTGCAGGAACTTTGGCTTTTATTCTGAGGGAGAGGGAAGCCGCTGGAGAGGGGTTTGAGCTGGTGAGAGAGATGATCTGACTGACGCTGGCTGCTGTGTTGAAAGAAACTGCAGTGGTGCCAGTTCAGAAGCTACGTGAGAGTTGGAGGTGGGCTGGAAAAGCATAACGATGAGGAATTGGTGAGAAGGGATCAGAGTCTGGACACATTTTGAAAGTAGAGCCTCCTGGAATTGCTGATGGATTGGGCGGCTTTGACTCAGTCCTCTTGCTTTCAGCTTCGCTCCTCATGCTGCCTTTTGCAATACTAGTACTTCGTGTCTCTGTCTTCTGAGCCTTCCCAGGAATCGGGTGGGTGAGTGGGGGTGGCACCAAAGGCCGCGTCAGCTCACCTCTTTACATCTCATCTGCAGGGACTTAGTATTACTCTTCTGTTACTTTTCTTTCCTCTCTTTATCAGCTTTCAAAGTTGTAGAATTATCTCATGCCCACTGATACCACTGTGCCCATTCTTTCTCCTTACACGTAGGTTTACACCTTAATTTTTTTAAACTCAGTGAGGTTTAGAGAAGCAGTGTTGATAAACACATGTGTTTCATCTGTCATGTTTAACTAGAAATCTGTTTATTATTTGAGAATATTCAGCACAAGAATGTTTAGTGAGTATGCTTGATTTTTTTCAATGCAACTTATAGAAGTGAAAATTATTTTAATAAAAAATGAGAAGGATTTTTAGAGCACTAACCTTTTGTTTCCTGACCAGAGCCTTGCCTCTAAGACTTCTTGGGTTTGTTTGTTTGTTTGTTTTTGTCTATTTTAATCAATTCTCAGATTGAAAATTAATTTTAAAATGTTTAAAGCTCACACCCTGAGAATTATTACATAAATGCTAACAATCATCAGAGAAGCATTAATCATAGTTTGTCAGCTCTTATCTGAAAATAATTTATCTTTCTTCTGGATCATTGTTGTAACTAAGGTCTACAACTTTGGTCCTCTTCTTGAATGTCACCCATCTGAAGCCAGAGGCATGACAGTAGTAAAAGTCTATTTTTGAAGTTTTATAAATAAAATTCTAAAGATTCAAAGATACCAATAGTTTTTTAAAAAATAATTGTATATGTTGTTAAATATCCAGAATACCTTGTTGGCTAACTTAGTGTGTTATTCCATTCTCACACTGCTATAAAGAAATACCTCAGACTGGATAATTTATAAAGAAAAGAGGTTTAACTGGCTCACAACTCTGCAGGCTGTACAGGAAGCATGGCTAGGGAGGCCTCAGGAAAGTTACAATCATGGCAGAAGGCAAAGGGGAAGCAGGCACATCTTACACGGCCAGAGCAGGAGGAAGAGAGAGAAGGGGGAGGTGCTACACACTTTAAAACAACCAGTTCCTGTGAGAACTCACTCACTATCATGAGAACAGCAAGGGGGGAATCCACCTCATGATCCAATCTCCTCCCACCAGGTTCTTCCTCCAACACTGGGGATTTGACATGAGATTTGGGTGGGGACACAAATCTAAACCATATCACTTAGGTAAGTATATTTTAGGTTCGTTGAGATTAGGAAACATGCTCTGCTGATTTACTTAACCCCAAAGCACCCAGCATAGCACTTTGCATATAATATCGTATCCACTTATGATGTTTGAGGAATCCTTTATTAAATAAAGGATTTTACATATTCATTGGTCTTGTTGGAAATTGTACTGACATAACAAGCCAAACTCACTACTCCCAGAATAAGTGTAATTTATTCTTCCTAGTAAATATCAGAAATGAGATGCCTCATTTTTATCTAAACTGGCACCAGGAGTTTCAACACCTAAGACTCATAGCTCCCCAACCCTAACTGATCACACAGGCCCACTAAAGCTTCTTCAGCCATAATAACTAAATATAGTCATCCCTCAGTATATGCTGGGAATTGGTTCCAGGACCCCTGCATATATTCAAGTCCCATAGTTGGGCCTGTAAAACCCAAATATATGAAAAGTTGTCCCTCTGTGGAGAAGGGCTCACATTCCGCAAATGCTGTATTTTCGATTCATATCTCATTGAAGAAAAATCCCCATATAAGTGGACCTGCACAGTTAAGACCTGTGTTATTCAAGGGTCAACTGTATACATGCCCACCCACGTCCATCCCAGGCACAAATGAGAACCTGCCTTGACAGCCCCAGGGAAACCTATTCGGTCATTTTTAAGTTACTGTTGTGGGCTCAAAACTGTGTGGGGCACTTTAGGGGATAGAAAGTAAATTAATCCCTTGACTAATGCCCATGAGGAGTTGACTGACACCTGAAGCAAAAAGATGGATACGAAGGATTACATTGTTAAATGCTAAATTATATGGGAGAAACCACTAAAAATATAGAGGTTTAGAGTTTACCATAGATAGGAATAGAATCTTAGAGTTTGAAAAGTCCTTTTAGAAGTCCAGTCTAAATCCATCTTCTAGTATAAGAGTTCTTTTTAGATTATCTTTGACAGATGGTTTTCCATGTTGATTGTGGCCTGTGAAGGGAGGCCCTTGCTATTTTCTGAGGCAGCCTCTTCTGTAGTAGCACTGCTCTGATAGTTTTCTTGAGTCAGAGGTGCTCAAGAGTTAGTAAGAGTGCTCAAGAGTCTATAAGTTACTGCAGTTAGTCTTGCCTTGTCTTGTGGGCCATACTGAATGAACATATTGCCTTTTCGTCACAGCCATCCTCTGTTCAGTATTTAAAGAAAGCCCTCGGATTGACGAAAAGTATAGCAGGGAGAGAAAGGTCTTGAACTCCAACTAGGTGAACTATTTTGTCCCTTTATGTCTTGGCCTCCTTGATACTAATGTGTAAAAGCAGGGAACACAGTGCCTGATGCACAGGCAGGAGGCAGTAAAGGTGAGCTGCGGGCAAGTCTGTCTTGGGTCTTCTCTTGCAGGCTGCCTGGTAAAGGAAGGCCTCAGAGACTAGATGGGGTTCAGGCTTAGAGAGCTTTGATAAAGGTGTGAAAGAAAAACAGGGGGCAGCAGAGAAGAGCAAATGAATGGACTTGACTGACTGAAATAAAGACAGCATAAAGAAGAAAAACCACGGGGACTGTGGTTTTAATCCGGTAAACGATGGCACCAATCACAAAGCATTTGTGTCTCATTGACTTGAGATGGTGAGATGATGGAAGATCATCTCGAGTGCCTATATTGTTGATTAATTCATCCATTTATTGAGCTTTCACTGTGTGCCAAGCACTGTTCTAAATACTGGAAATACAGAGGTAAACAAGACTGATGGGGTCTCTGTTCTCCCGGGATTTGTGTTCTCCTTGGGGAGGAAACAGACAAAAAAGAAGTAAACAAAAATATAAACCCCAACTACTTAGTAGGCTGAGGCAGGAGGGTCACTTGAGCCCAGGAGTTTGAGACCAGCCTGGGCAGTATAGCAAGACTCCATTTCAAGAAAAAAAAATGTGTAAACAAAAATATAAACAGGATAATTGAAGGTAATGATAAGTGCCATGTATGAAGAATGATATAAAAGAGCGGATGGTTTAGAGGTGGGGGTGTGTACTTTAGATTACGATCAGGAACAGCCTCTCGGAGGAAGCGACATTGAGCTGAGACACGAAGGATACAAAGGAGCCAGCCGAGCAAAAGTCTGGGAGGATTTAGTTATAGGCAGAGAGAACCATTAGGGTAAGAGTTCTGAGGCACGAGTAAGCTTGGTATATTCAAGGAACAGAAAAAAGGCCAGTCTGGCCAGGCATATGCCTGACAAGCAGCACAGTATGAGACTTGGGGAGTGAGAGAAGGATGATGGGGTCATATCCTATAGGGCCTTTTGGCTAAAAGAAAGGAGACTGGACTTTACTCCAGATATGCTGGGAACCAACAGAACTGTTGGATGGTGGGTGTCTTGGTCCATTTTCTGCTGCTATGACAAAATACCACTGACTAGATAATTTATAAAGAAAAGAAGTTTATTTGGCTTATGGTTCTAAAGACTTGGAAGTGGAGGGGCGTGGCACCAGCATCTGGAGAGGATCATCCCGTGGCAGACAGGCAGAGGGGCAGGAGAGCTTGCTTTTATAACCAAACCAGTCCTGAGATAAGTAACCCAAGTCTGTAATAATGGCATTAATCCATTCATGGGAATGGAGTCCTTATGACCTAACCACTTCTTAAAGGCCCCATATCAATTAAATCTCAACATGAGTTTTGGTGGGTACATACAAACCATAAAAATGAATATAAGCAAAGGAGTGACGAGATCTAACTTACAACTTCTAGAGCTCACTGTGGATTCTATATGAAAAGTGGATTGGAACGGGCAAGGAAGGGGGCAGGGAGACCATTGCAGTGGTCCAGGCAAGAAAGGGTGGTGGCTTGGACTAGGACAGCGGCAGTGGAAAAATAGAGAGAAGTGACTGGATTCTGGACATACTCTGGAGATAGAGCCAACAGGACTTGCTTATGGCTTGGATGGATGTTGCAAGAGGAAAAGACAGGAGTTGAGGATGAAGTTTGTGGCCTGAGCAACTGATAATGCTATTTACCAAGATGGGAGCAATTGGGTAAAGAATAGTTTTTTGGCGTTAGACAAGGGCAGAGGTTGAGAGTTTGGGCCTCAGGTTGAGATGATTAGACTCCAAGTGAAGATATAGGCTGGCAATTGGGTATAGAGCCTAGAGCTCCAGGGAGAGATTTGGGCTAGAGAAAAAATTGAGGAATCATTTGCATGCTGTTTATCTCCACATTTATAGTATTTTACTTTTTGTGTATTGATCATTTATAAGCACTTTTATCTATATTTCATCCTTTAACTGGTACAGTTCCAGTTTGTGTTGTTATTCCTACTATAAAGAGTAAGGAGATTGGCCAGGCGCGGTGGCTCACGCCTGTAATCCCAGCACTTTGGGAGGCCGAGGCAGGCAGATCACGAGGTCAAGAGATCAAGACCGTCCTGGCTAACATGGTGAAACCCCATCTCTACTAAAAATACAAAAAATTAGCTGGGCGTGGTGGCAGGTGCCTGTAGTCCCAGCTACTCGGGAGACTGAGGCAGGAGAATGATGTGAACCTGGGAGGCGGAGCTTGCAGCGAGCCTAGATTGGGCCACTGCACTCCAGCCTGGGGTCAGAGGGAGACTCCGTCTCAAAAAAAAAAAAAAAAGAGGAGGGAGATTGAGGTTCAGGGGAGGTGAGTAGCATGCCTCCTACAGCTTGGTGCTGGCAGAGCCCACATTTGAATCCAGGATTTTGATTCCGAGCATATGGCTCATTTGGTTAAATCTGGTTAAAGGTGGTTCTTTTCTCTTCTTGTATCTTACTCTGCTCCTGAGATTGCCATATTCCCAGAGATTTCTCGTTGGAAAGACACTACCTTTTCTGAGGATGAATCCTGCTGTTTTTTAGTATTATTTTCTGTCTCCTCCTTAAGATGGGCATCTTCTCAAAATTCCCATTCTTCCTGGATAAGCAGCTTTACAGCTGCCACAAATCCAGAATAAATACTACCCTCATACAGCATGTCGCACAGATGCCTGCCAAAGCCCCATATTAAGATGTACTCCTAAAATAAAGCTGTATTTTCTGGTGTCCCTTTCCTTCTAAAATCAGCTTATTGTAAAACACTATCCCCACTCCCTTCTTTAACTGGTCCTCTGGTCAGGCTTTAGTGGCCTTGTGTAAAATTCAAAATCTATCAGGATTTCAAACAGATGTAAAAGGAAGTAAATTTCTGAGCCCTCAACTTTGACAGTTCTCCCAATTTATTTGGCTAGATGTGACAGTAAAAGCCACAAAAAGAGGGCACTTGAAGAAAATGTTTTGGCCACAGTGTTTACAGTTAGTGCACTTGGAACCTTCACATGCCAGGCACAGATGGCAGGTGTCTGTAAGGAGCCACACAATAACCCAGCGCTTAGTGTGGGCCCTAAGGGGGACTGCATCAGGCCTAAAGGAGTTGGATATTGGCAAGTAAAATGTGAGTGAAACAGAAAATGTAGTCCACAACATCAGTTATGCTATTTGTAGTTGTCATGAAATGAGCTGATAAAAATTTCAAAGTGTTGAGTTTTCAGGGTATATGTGTCACACCACGATTCCTGCAGAGGTTTGTTTGTTTGTTTGTTTCTGTTTTGGTCCAGATACATGCCAGAATAAGAGCAGTGGTTAGTTGAACTTAGTTTTTAATCCTGAGATGTAGAATTGTTTGGAAATCCTGTTTTTTCTTTTGTAGTATCTCCTGCAAGTTGACACATATGTATTATCTATGAGAAAATTTAAAAATTCTTTTGATTTAGTATACCTTTGTGCATATTATTTTTCTCTCTCCATTTAGAGCATTAAATGTATTGTTCTGGGTGTTCAGAAAGTAACATGGCCCTGCAGATTGTCTGATTTTTGTCTTTTCTTAAAAGCTTACTTCGACAAAGCTGTTGTTAGGGATTCTTTCTGTATATGAATTGTGTGTAGATCACATTTCGGTGCCCAATGCCTCTTCAGATATCCTAACAATTAAAGGAGACTTGAAAATTTAGTTTCACAGAACATGTGCATCTGTCCCGCTCAAGCCTGATCGCTTCAAAGGTGGTAGGATAATTAGTAGCTAAATGAAACAAACGTAAAGAGGAAGCGGAACAGTGGTAGTTATGTGCTGCATGTGATCACAGAGCTCATGGAGAAGACTGAAGGGGGCAGAATGCGTGGGTCAGCTGGAATAAGCGAGTCAATACTGAGTAGTTGGGAATCAACATCAGTGCTGCATGATAAGCAAAGATTGAATGCAGTTGGTCAGAGGAGGCCCACTGGAGAAGTGAAAATGTTTTATCAGTTACAGAGGTGACAGACCCAATAAGCAACATCACCTTCTATAACCTCAAAAGTGGAGGAGGACTAAGCAGAGAACCAAGTAATGAGGAACCATGTTTTGTAAAGAAGGTGGCATCACAATTAACATAGACTACTGTGGGCTCAGAAGCAGGCAGGATTCACTCACAGTGTACTTTTTAGATGAGGACATTTCAATACAGTCTTCTACTGAGACATTCAAAGAATCTTAATGAAGTACAACCTTCCTTTGGGCATTGTGAGGTCAGTTATATATCTTATCAGTAAATGTGCAGTGAGTCTGCATCCCCCCAAAAGAGCTGGACCTTTGATTAAGAATCTCTAGAGCCGTTCATCCTTTAGTAGTATGCAAAATGCTGGCCAAGGTGAAATGATTTAGTGATAACCTTCTATACATCAAAGTTGTGAATTTGTCTTTTGTTTATTTACAAAGGCAGGAAAGTTTAGTTTTGTTTTAAATTCATTTGGGGAGAAATATGTAAACCCTGAAGTCTTGAGCTCATTTCCCAAGTGGTCTAGACTTCTAGGTATTTTCGAGTGAAGCCATGACTTATCTGGTTGAGGCATAATGATGTTCCAAAGGGAAAACAGAGCTGAACATGGGTGTGGAATGTTCTATGTGTTGCTGTATATTCTAATCATTTTTATAGATAGAGTTAAAGATAGGAAGAGACATTCACATATGCTGATTGAAATTATGTTTGGAATTAGACTTTCTATTAAAATCAAAATAACACATGTAAGCCTCTTCAACTGTGTTATAAATTCTAATGGAGGGAACTCATCAAGGGCAAATATTTTTATCTTGAGCCTTGTTTTCTCTGATGATTAGTGCATTTATTAGAAGATTAACTACTCCTTTTAAAAAAAATCTTTAACAAAAATTATCTGACAGCCCAAGGAATTCTCAAGTTCCATTTCAGTGTTCAGGCAAACCAAATTATTATATTTCCAGATTTCCTCTTCTTTTGCTGCCATTCACAATGAAGGAGGAAAAAGCGGACTCCTTTGATGTGGAGAGAAAAAAAAAGCAATATATCACTTCCCTGAAAGAACATTTCTCAGTCTCTCATGTGAAAAAGGATTAGCACCTCCAACAAAGGTCCTGTGGATCACAGCATCGGGCAGCAATACCAAGCAGTACTCCTAAGGAGAGGAAAAACTGTATTTGAGCAAGAGTGTTTGTCCTGGCAAACAGAAGCTTTTTAATAACTGCAAATCTGAGATAATGGCATACGCTCCCTAAATCCTTAAGGACCAGACAGCTAGTTTAAATGGAGTGAAGTCAACTTTTGTTTTACAATAGAAGTCTAGTCTTATCAAAATATAGTTTTTTCACTTAATGGTTTAGTCTGCCTATCTGTGGTTGATAAGGATTATGCGTATATGGATAAAATCGTTTGGAAGATTCATCATTGACCCTCTCTTATACAAGAAAAGTTCCATTATAAGGTCACTTGCTTCCATTTTGCACTAATAAGTTATTCAATAACCTGCAGAATTAATTTATTAAGATTTTGATTGAATGTTTCTTAGAAGAAAAGAAAACCTGCCCTGACTTTCCAACACATTAAAGAATCTTTTTACAGTAGATATAAAGAGGCTGTGGGAAGTAAGAAAATGGTAATTCATGTGTGATAGAAAAACCAAGGAGAAAGTTTATCTGTTAAACAAGGCTTGGTTTAAAAGTTTGGTTTTGCTAGACCTTCATTTGTTAGTCCTTTTTTCTGTATTATGCTTTCTAAAATTGAGACAGTGAAAAGAACCTGATTTAAAGTAATAATAATAATACCTTGTACTCGTGTAGTACTTGAGACTGTCTAAAATCCTCTCTGCAAGTCCACAGCTTTAAACAGTCTGGATAGCTTTGGTTCTCTGCTTTGCTTGATCCTGCTTGAATGGAAGTTTCTAAGTGGGAGGGGAGAAGGAGGCTGGTAGGGCTATCCGTATGAGCCCCATCATAAGGTGTATGATGCCAAACGATCCATCAGAGTTTCAGTCCAAAACCAAAACTCCAGCAGCTCTTACTTTAATGTTATTAAATCAGGGTTTCTTCGTCCACACAGATACCTTATTGGAAGAAGATTTTATGGAATTGACTTTTTTAGGAACAAATTTTGGTCTTCAGTAGCTCGCCAGTAACCCTCTGACCTTTCAGTAAATATCCAACTAAAGCTTTGAAATTAGGGTATTTAGTGTTTTATGGCCCAGAATAAAAATCTCCAATTCTGTTTCCAAATAGTGTAGCCTCAACACATTTTATTAAGCTCTTGACACATTCAGCCGTGTGTATTTTGTAAAGTTCCTATGGTTATTGTTTTACAATAGTTGCTTGCAAAAGCATTGTAAGGGTTTCAATTAATCAGCCCTTTGTGCGCTTCAGACTATGCAAATTTATCACATCAAACCATTCAGCTGCTCATGGGAAAGCCGTGTAAAAACTGTATTGTTTTCTAGCGCCTCCTCTCATTTAGAGTGATGTTTTAATAAGAAAGCTAATCAAGTTTTCTTATGCATTATTTATCTGTTAACATGTAAGGAAGAGCCGAATTAAAATTATGTCAACCGGTATATGGCAAGTGATGTGATAGATCTGGAAATGATTCAACAACAGAACAAAGCCAATATGATTCAACAGTTTTTGTCTACTCCCCTCCCTCTGGGGATTATTTAAGGTGGTGGTGTGAAAAATAAAAGGAGGTTAATTCGATAGCTGGAAAAGGGGAGGGGAAGAAAGGAATAACCACCTGTGTTAGCCTTAACATTTTGATTTAGAGATTTCATTTCTGAATGTATAAAGGCTCATTGAGATGAGTTTACTCAAAGCAAACCATGTCTTAATAGGAACAGTCAAACTTGAAAGCATTCCTACTGCTTCTTTGGCCCCATTTACCACCATATTCATCAGCAGTAAACTATTCCCCAATAGATATCTGCAACCCCAGGCCTCGTGAAAGTTATCAGGAGACAGTGTCTTGATGATGTTAAATGACCTGCACAACCCAGGAAGGAATGAGCTGCTTTTCTGCCTCTCCAGCCAAAGTTAGTGCAACTGCAACTGCTCCTTCTATTCATTAAGTTGGTCTCCTTTGCTTTGCTAGTTTGCTTCCTGCTGAGAGTAATTAGGTTTCTTATATAATAATAATTCCTTGTATTTAAATGCAGCCTTTCTCTAAGGACCTTAAAGTACCTCTCAGACATTAGCTCATCTGTTCTTCTAACACAATTGCTTCATGAGATAGGTGCTAATTATTCCCATTACAAAGAGCAAACAACTAAGGCTCACCAGAAAGTGGTGCTTCCCCCGCACCCCCAAAGTAACATATCAGTGGAACAGCATTGAGTCAAATTAAAGTCACCCAATTCCTCGATTCACCTGCTCTACATAGGTCTAAGAGTCCAAGGGGTGATGAATTTTTTACAGACGGCATTTCCCCCCACATTTATAAACCTCACTAATACTGGGCACTGGTTGAGTGTTCATCCCTTACTAAACACAGCTCTCTTCTTGCACTGTGACTGATGGAGAAAAACCACAGCATCATTTCACCATTCAGTGTAAGGAGTGTAAAACTGTGCAGAATAAATAGCCTTGCCCAACTGCTGAGTATCTGCGGAAAGTAAAAGGAGGTAATTTAGACTTTGATTAGGATTATTTCAGCAGACCATCCTGCCAGATGTGCTCCACATCATTTAGAGCATTAGAAAGTGGCAAGCTGAATTGTATAAATGTATACAATATATTTACAAAGTTTTCAATATTCACTCAGATGACTTGACATAAGCTACCTCCGCCTATCTGGAGTTGGGGCCCTGAACCTCTACTTCCCCAGCAATTGAGGGAAATGATTCTTTTTCTCTTTCCTCACTCAGAAAAGGAAGAGTAATAATATATATTAACCTCAGAGGGGTAAATTTAATTCAAATGTGATTACGCTTAGAAGGTAGACTTGCTAAATAAAAATGTAAAAATTAAAGCAGACTGTAATATTAAAATGAGAACTGGCCATCAACAAAATTGAAATAATCTACTAGTCAGGTCTCAACACACTGAAGTCACATCAAAAACATCTCTTGAATTAGAGATGGCATTACAGTTGTCTTCTGCAGTTGCCATTTGCTTTCCTGTCTTCATATGCTACTAGAATGTGTTAATTTTTCTTACCATTTTTTTTCTTCTTTTCTTACCTTTTTTTTTTCCTGTTTAAGATAGTCCATTACACAGAGACAGTACACTAAAACCAGTATTTTTTAAAGGCCAAAAATGACTTGAATATGTCAGTTGCTGTTTAGAATTAGGAATACTTTTTAAGCCAGGCATGGTGGCTCACACCTTTAATCCCAGCCCTTTGACTTGAGTCCAGGAACTTGAGACCAGCCTGGGCAACATAGTGAGACCTCATCTCTACAAAAAAAAAATTTAAAATTAGCTGGACGTGGTGGCATGCAGCTGGACGTGGTAGTCCCAGCTACTAGGGAGGCTGAAGTGGAAAGATCACTTGAGTGAGCCATGATTGTGCCACTGCACTCCAGCCTGGGCAAGAGAGTGAGACCCTGTCTAAGAAAAGAAAAAATGAGTATGTTTAAAGACAATCAGATGATTCCTGAGATTAACTTGACTTTTCCTGAGCAAGCCTATTCTTAAATGATTTCTATGTTGTTCTGTGAAGCCTTGGAAATAGAAATAACAAATTGGTGTAGGAGCCAGCAGTGTCTGAAGCATGATACAGAGAGCTGTGATAGTGGGTGTCAGAAGTGCCTCTCCTGAGTGGATCGGCAGTCAGATTTAGACTCCCTCAATTCTTCCCCTTTACAACTAGAAATTAAGATGGATGGTGATGGAATAATATTTTGTCGATTGGGGTATTGGCAGTCCCTTTCTGCTCTAAGTTTCTGTGATTCTATTTTTTTTCTTACTATTTGCATTTGTTAAAAGTTCTATACTGTAGTCTGTGGTCCAATTCCCATTTGGCCCTCCTGAGTGCATTAAATGTTCCTGAGCATGTTAAACTGGTGTATTTGCATTTTATTGCCAGGAGGCTGTGCTGTAAACAATGGGGTTGAGACACCAGCTTGAGCCAGGGGATGAAATTTTATTTTAAAATCTGAAATGCTGTGTAAGCATTTAAGGTATGAATTGGTAATTGTTTCACAACAGCTTCCATTAGATATGGTTTATTTGTAGTCCATCCTCTTTTCAAGGATCCAGGGGAGTGTTAACACATTGAAGCGCACCGCATATCATTTACATTTTAAACCAGTGTTAAGGGAAAATGACCATAACTTTTAAGACTTCTAAATATTGGAATGGACTTTATGCCGCTGTCCCTGGAGAAAACAGTTTTAATCTTTCATTTGAAAATAAGAAAAGAAACCTTCCCGCTGTGATTAAGGATTTGAATAATTCTGAAACAGAGAAATACTGTTAGAAAAAGAAAAGTCTGGTTCTAAGATTGAGAACTCTCTTTCTACCCCTAATGAATTCAGTAAAATACAAACTTTTAAAAATCATCTGTCTAATTTGAGATTCGAGATCATCAAATTCTGTCTAAATATTTTGTTTTAACTTCTAAGCTCATTATGGTCTCTTTGTGTTAACTTGTATTAAAATCTGTCAGCTATGACTGGTCTCATAAGCACAGTCAGCGGACCAGAATAAGTTAATTATTTACTTGTGTCACTAGTGCTCTTCATCTAATGAAATGCACAGCTGTGTTAGATCTGCAGTTGGATGTGTAGCTTCCATTGTTCCGCAAGTCAGCAGAGGGTAGAAGCCGCAATGATGGAGAGCCCTCAGTTCTTTCTGCTGTTCTGGCTTTCTGTGTCGATTTCATGGATCTTTTATCATTCACTTTCACACAAAACAAACAACACAGGGCTGTCTGCTATGGGAACCATCTTGGCATATAAAAGGGTTTTCAGGGCCTGAAGTAATTTTAAGTCAGCTAAGATTTAATTTTTGACTTACAGGTGCCCTTGGTTCAGATATTGCCAAAGCAGTTCCTATAATGGAAGGAAAAAAATCCAAAAGCTACTTATGTGTATTTTTTTTAACAAAATGTCAGAAGAGGGCTGATAAGAAAACAACTTCCCCAGAAGGAAGCTCTGCACTAAATATTCTTAATCAGATTTCAAGCAAAGGTATTAGAGATTCACATTTCAGTGGAACGAGCACTTTTTTCATTTTAATAACATAATAAAGTTGAATTTACTTAATTAAATGTGTCGATTAAAACTGAAAACACAAAATGTAAGTCATCTCTGTCCTTACCCACCCCCAATATAAGTATGTCATGCTTCCTTGGTCAGTTTCTGCACCTCCTGCCCCTCTCTCCCACCTTCTCTTGATGGAGGGTGGACAGGCAGCTTCCTCCTGAGCAGACGCCAGCCTCCTCCTGCGAACTGCTGCTTAAGGGGTGCCGAGATTTCTCTTTGGTTTTGTTTTTTCAGGGGTATAGCTGAACCCTCCATCTCCTCACCAGCCAAAATTACATTCTCCCCCGAGCTCGTCCCAGAACCGGCCCCTTTAGGGATTGCCATTTTTAACATTTTGTTCACTGCTGAACAATGTTGTTGTCGGTGCACCTAGATTTACAATTTGATCTCTTTCAAAGTAGATTTCCCAGTAGCCCTAGGGTTTTGTCAGATAATTTCAGTGTGGATAAGATGGATTTTTGGAGGGAAGAAAGAAGGCTCACACACTCTGCTTGATTGAAATTCTAACACATTGTAGCTGAATTTGAAATAAAGTGAACTGAATGATTGTTTCTGTTCTTCATGTAGGAAAGCATATATTTATAATAAACAATACCATTTTAACCCAAAAGCCAATTTAAACTAACTACATGCTCTAGAATTCAACTCCACAATATCCATATTGTTGGCAGCTACAATAAATCAGAATATTAATAACCAGTATTACATAGGCAAATGGCATTCTTTTTCTTTTGACTTTAGCTCCTGGTGATTACAACAAATCGTAAACTATTGAAATAGTTTGAATAATTACATAGAATCAAATTGAATGAAATATTTGAGAGCAGTTTCTTTGCAATAGGGGCAGATAGTTAATAACTTTACACACAGAGAAAAGGAATTTTATCTTTTACTACCAGTGTAAAAGTGTTTGTTTTCTTAGTCCAATGACACTGTACAATTCTAAATTATGGAGATTGTAGTTAACAATCTAAATTCTATTCCCACTCCTCTTCCCAAAAAAAGAAATCAGAGGAATGAAAAACTATTTAGCAACAAAATCCCCTATAGGTTAGAATAATATTAAGGGAATTAATTTAAGAGAATATTAGTAGTGTATAGAGTTGGTAGATTTTTGTTTTGTTGTTTTCATTCTTAGAATTCCATTTCTAATTCTAGCCTTTTTTTTCCAAGAACGATTTGGTATTTAATTTTCTTGTTCAACTTTACAAGTTCAATCAAAGATCACTTTCCTAATGGGCTGTAAGCTATAGGAATTAAAATTCCTTTGGGCAGTTTAGACTCAGCCAGGGGAAGCCCTGGCAAAAATCAGCCAACCAGCCAGAGCACTGCAGCCTATAGGTAGACATGTTAGCACATCAGCCACACACAGGTACTTCTTGTCACTGGTTTTTCAAACCACATTGTAAGCACACTCCTCATCCAATCATTTCTGTGTTTGGGGGTCAGAGAACTTGGATTCCTATAACTTGGGTGTAGAACCCAGGAGATCACGAACTAGCTAATGAGGAGCAAAACTGCTGCTGACTTAAAGCTTCAGGTATGGCCACAGGCCTGGGGTCCAGTGAAGCTGCTGCTCTTCAGTCTCTGTGGCACAGGAGGGTGGGCAGGCAGCCCAACAGCACCATTGTGTGCTATGCCAGCAGCACAGTCCACAGGCTGCAGTGCCTTTCGCAAGGAGAGTTGTTTTTGAACTGTTTGTCAAGCAGGATTGTTGAAAATCACTTTTGTTGCTCTTGATAGAGGCCATGGGGAAGATTTTAGAGCAGTGGAAATAGAGATAGCAGCGGGGAGATCCCAATTAAGTACTGTATTCTTCCTTTCTGCCAACTTGCTTTATGTGGCATGAAATCTTCTCTCCCCCAGGTGTTTGTGGCTTGATCGTCCCCCAGGAAGACATGCCATTTTGTGATTCTGGCATCTGTCCGGACATCATCATGAACCCACACGGCTTCCCATCACGAATGACGGTCAGTGACCTGTAGGTTTTTCAGAGGCACTGCCTTTAAGGAAGAAGCAGGCAGTTAGTTTCGTTAGAGTGAGTGGAGGTGACGAGGACTCTGAAGCTGTTTTTTCAGGTAGAGCTCTTTTGCCCCTTACCAGATAAACAGGCTTCCAGCCCCTAACAATTCTGGGCCACTCCCCTCTACAGAAAGAATGAGGAGCACGTCTATACCTCCCTTTGAGAGTGGAGTCTTCTGAGTGATGAATTTACCCCTCAGCAAAAGAGAACCCCTTGTCTTGAACCTAAATGGATCTCCCTTTCAGTGATTATTTTTGATGATCCTGGCTCCACCTCTTACCAGCTGTGTGGCCTTGGACAAGTTGCTTATCCTTCCCATACTTCAGTTTCTTCATCTGTAAAATGAAGAAATATAGGACCTATCTCATAGGGGTATTGAGAGGTGTAAAATTAGATCACACATGTCAAGCTTAAATACTGCTTCTATTAATTTATTACTGTTATTAATAGTGGTCTTGGGGAAATGAGCTGGAGATAAATAAGCAGAGAGAGTGCTTGTGCCACAGGGAGGTGCTCACTTAATTTGTTCACATCCCGCAGGTGGGGAAGCTCATTGAGCTGCTGGCTGGCAAGGCCGGTGTGCTGGACGGCAGATTCCACTACGGCACTGCGTTTGGAGGCAGTAAAGTGAAGGATGTGTGTGAGGACCTCGTTCGCCATGGTTATAACTACTTGGGGAAAGACTATGTTACATCCGGCATCACAGGGTAAGCATGCGATTGAGCTATTTTAAAGAAAAAGAATGGTTTTACTAGGATAGGGGAGACAAAGCCTTAAGGTATACTCTATTAAGTATACCTTCAGGCAAGCTTGTACAGTCCGTGAGCGGCATGTGGCCCAGGAAGGCTTCGAATGTGGTCTGACACAAATTCGTAAACTTTTTTTAAAAACATTATGAGAGTTTTTCATGATTTAAAAAAAAAAAAAAAATTTTTTTTTTTTTAGCTCATCAGCTATCATTTGTGTTAGCGTATTTTATGTGTGGCCCAAGACAATTCTTTTTCTTCCCATATGTCCCAGGGAAGCCAAAAGATCAGACACCCCTGCCTTAAGATGTAAGCATTAAGGCTATATGCCTTAAGCTTTATTTTTTTAAGAAACTGAATACAAGAAAATCTAACTTTAGAAAACTAACAATTGAGGAGTGCTGTTTGTACTGGTAAGATTATAATTTGGAAAGTAGATTTTTGGTAGGCCAAAGCTAGTGGATCGCCCAGGAGTTTGAGGCTAGCCTGGGCAATATAGTGAGACCTCGTCTCAAAAAATTTAAAGTAGAAAAGATTTAATTTACCAAAATATGATTTCTACCCTATGCCTACTTTTAAGGAACACATCAATTACATATAATGCAAAGTTTTCGTTTAACTGTTGAACTTTCCCTGCAATTATGTAATGAGTATCAGAATAATAAATGCTTTGACAGATAGACCAAGGCCTAACATTTGTGCATGTGTTCACTAAAGATGTGCTAAGCACCTACCTAATATGTGCTAGGCACTGAGTATATACCAATAAATACAGTAGACATGGTCCCAGTTCTATGGAGCTGACCGTTTAGGTGTGTTGCTAGACATTAAAAAATAATAGACACAAGGTAACTTCTCAGTAGGGCCTACTATTACCATCTAATTTAAAACTATAACCCCATACTGCCCATTTGCTGCTTTATTTTCCCTGTAGCACTGACCATTTTCAAATATACTACATAGTAATACTGTTGCCTGTCTCCCCAACTAGAATGTAACCTCCATGAAAGCAGGGCTGGTCTGTTTCGTTTACTGTTCTATTTCCAGGGCATAGCACAGGGCCTGACACACAGCAGGCACTCCGTAAACATTTATTGAAAAAAGGAATGCAGACAAATAAATACAAGTACAT
Source organism: Gorilla gorilla gorilla (assembly GCF_029281585.2). Lineage (NCBI taxonomy): Eukaryota > Metazoa > Chordata > Mammalia > Primates > Hominidae > Gorilla > Gorilla gorilla. The sequence goes on from NC_073234.2 coordinate 121,911,931, forward strand.
ATAGCTCTCACCAAAATGAAGACAGAGTGGGTGAGAAGGCCCCTGTGAGGAACTGGCTATGATATTTCAGCTGAGAGATAAAGGGTGAGAAGGATAGGGCATTCGAAGAGTGTTTAAGGGAGAGGAAAAGTTATGTTTGACACTTTGCCAGGGAAAGAGCTTGGTAAGTTCAGGGAACAGGAAGAGGCCAGCCTGGCTGCGGTGCAGTGAAGAGGCAGTACCGGCAGCCCAAGGTGAGGGTGGAGGGGAAGAAGAGCCAGGCGACCAGGCTTGGGAGCTTGTGTTAACCTGTAGAAACAGATCTCTGCAATGATCGTGAATGACAAGGTTCTGAAGCTGGAATCATCGTGGTTTTTAAAAGATCAAATTAGTTGCCTAAATTAAGACACACTTAGGTATTTAATGCCAGATAAAACTCCAGGGCCTAGTGTTTATAGTGTTCTTCTGGGTGTTGTTTTTTGTGTTTTTTTTTTGTTTGGTTTTGGGAGTTTTTTTTGTTTTTGGGTTTTTTTTGGTTTTTTTTGTTTTTTGAGACAGAGCTTCGCTCTTGTTGCCCAGGCTGGAGTGCAATGGCGCTGTCTCAGCTCACTGCAACCTCTGCTTCCCGGGGGGGTTCAAGCAATTCTCCTGCCTCAGCCTCCCGAGTAATTGGGACTACAGGCGCAGACCACCATGCCCAGCTAGTTTTTGTATTTTGAGTAGAGACGGGGTTTCGCCAAGTTGGCCAGGCTGGTCTCGAACTCCTGACCTCAAATGATCCACCCGCCTCGGCCTCCCAAAGTGCTGGGATTACAGGCGTGAGCCACCACGCCCTAAGGTTTTAAACCACTTGAACACTAGTGAAACTCAGCATGGAAGCACATGTAAGAACAGAGCTTGATTTTAGTGCTGCAAATAGACTCTCCAGATGTGATTGAAATTGTTAAAGCCTCTATCTATTAAAAATGTGGAGTGCTTTTAAAAATTGCCTATTAAAACTATAATAATATGGATTTCTTAGGTGTATCATACCTGAGATGTTATAGAAAAGCACATTACAGGAAAAGACTAATGGACCATTTCAGAAATGGTTCAATAAAATAATTGTGACCATTTCAGAAAACATAGTTGTCATTGCTAAATTCATTAACCTTCTCTTCACTTCTCCACCCAGAAATAAGGCACATTTTTGGCCAGATGTTGACCAGAAAGTGCAAAACCATAGGATCAATTTGGTGGACCTTCGTGAACATAATTTGTACCGAAAGAATTGGATGGGTTATATCCTGCTTGCCGTAGACAATGGTTAGACTATATCCCAGTCCACACTGCCTTCCCCTATGCCCCCAGCCAGAGTTTTCCTTCCTTTGCCATTTATTTCAGTGACAAAATCTGAGAAGCACTGTTTCGTTGAAAATTCCCGAGGGCATTTAAATATATCACCACCAGCTTTCACTTTTTGTTCATTCTTGAACATAGGTAGGAGGAAAAATTGCATATGGCTTTACTCTGTGGATGATGGAATAGCATTGAGTAACCGAGTGTCATGAATTCTACCGTGAGCAACCCTACCATTGAGGAATAGAATCATTCACTGTTAGAGCAGGAAAGAATCTTGTTCTGACCGCCTTCTTGTACAACTAAGAACACTCAGCTAGAGAGGTCATGTAATTACTTTACTATGTGACAAAACCAAGACAAGGACAGAGTCTCTTAATACCCTCTCCATTGTGCCTTCCACTCCACTCTGTGTCTTCCAAGAACCAGGTTGTGCTGAAGTCAGCAGAATGGCCTGATGACCACAAAAGCCTTGGCTCAGGATGCTGAGAGTGTGATCAGGGACACCGAGCAAGCAGTGGCCAAGCTTTTCCTTTGCCTCTCTGCTGTGTCTGTTGTTTCCTTTACTTTTTCTGCTTTTACATCATGCTGTACCCCAGAGTTTACTTGTTCCAAATCAGACCAGTGTTGCAGGGAGAGCCCTGGATTTGAACCCTCACTGCACCACTCACCAGCTCTTATCTGACCTCTCGGGCTCTCTGTGTCCATTTCTTCATCTTCAAAATAGAGGTGACAGTTCTTCCTCCCTGGATCGTTGTGTGGATTAAGTAGCACATGGTAGTTGCTTCCTTCCCTTTGAAGAAGAAAGTTTGAGGCTGTTAAAAAAAAATTTTTTAAGACATCAGTTCTCTGGTTGTTCTTGCTCCAGATTAATGAGAAAAGGTTTCTTCTGTCAAAGTACATATATATTCACCCTCTTCTTAAACTCTTACTACAGACTTTCTAAAGATTCATTGAAGCAGTTATGTAATAGACATTTATTGAGTACCAGTTGTGTGCCAGGCAGGGTCACAGGTGCTGGAGCCACCGTGACAAAGGAGACAAAGTGCTTATCCTTGCAGAGTTACTTCTAGTGGGGAAGACAGGCAATAATCCGAGAGATAATAAATGTACACCACGGTATCAGAAGGGGCAAGTGCGCCAAAGAGTCAGGTTGAGACAGGGCTGGAGTGATGATGCCAGGTGGGAGGAGGACTTCTTTAGATGTGGTATTCAGTGAAAGTCTCTCTGAGCAGGTGAAATGTTTGACAGAGCCATATGAGTACCTGGCGGGAGAGTGTTTCAGGCAAAGGAAACGGTAAGTCAGAGGCCCCAAGAGAGGAACAGGCTTGCTCCATTTGAGGGGTAATGAAGAGGCCAGTGTTGTTGGAGTAGAGTGACTGGCGGGACACTGGAATAGGAAACAGTGAGGTGTGCAGGAACTGGAGTATGTCTCACCATGTGGCCATAATATAGAATGTTGGCAATACAGATTCCAAGTATGATGGGAAACCATTGGTGAGTTCAGGACAGAAGAATGACCTATTGTGATTTACATTTTAGAAGGCATCCCCCTGACTTTTTATGCAAAGAATAGATTGTTGAGGGATGAGAGTGGAAGCAGGGAGATTAATTAGAAGATTATCTGTGGTAGCCCAAGCAAGAAAGGATGGTGGCCTGACCAGGGAGGTCATCCTGAAGGAGAGATCATCCCATACACACTGTTTCCCAACCTGTTTAAATGTCTATTTCTTTGTAAAGCCATTTATCTTTAAATATAGCTATGGTACTTTTCATATTTTTACAACTAGTCTTTTCATTCACTACAGACTGAAAATCATTCTTATCCAGTCAGTCATAAATGAGTAAGGACCTGCCAGTGATGGGTCCAAAGGCTGTCTCTTGTTAGCCCAAACTTAGTTTCTTAACCCACAACAATTGATCTTTCTTTCAGTGAGCCCTTAGAAGCATACATCTATTTTGGCCCCGTGTACTATCAGAAGCTGAAACACATGGTGCTGGATAAAATGCATGCCCGGGCCCGGGGCCCACGAGCCGTCCTTACCAGGTAAGAGAAAAGTACTTACAAAAAGAATTGATAATGCAGTCAAGTCCACCTTGTATTTTCCAGATGTGGCAAAAAGCAGACTCAACAAAGTTTCTGTTTTCCTGAGATGTCAAAATTTGGCAAGTTTGGCATTAAGAAAATCATATATGTATGATTAAAATGAAAAAGTAGCAGCCAATTAAAAAATATTTCACAAGCGCAAGAGCAAACCCACCATAGGTCTTGCCAGTGGACTCCTAACACAACTATTTACTGTGTAAATGTCTGCAAATATGGTCCTATTTATAAAGGTCCATACAAGAAGATGTGTATGTATATACCCACACACACATTGATACACTTGCATGTACCCATGTGTACACAGAAGACACATGCAGACATTATTTGGTAGCATAAACCACAATTGGAGTTTTTTAAAACTAATGTTATTGAAGCATAAAGTACCTCCACTTGCAGACTTATTTGAGTAAGCTAGAGGAGGTTAGGGGCCACATGTGCCCCATTCACAGGTGTACCCTCAATCCCAAGCACAATGTCTATGTGTTAATGAATGGATAAATTTCTTGGGAAAGAGAATTATAGCTACTAAGTTTCACATGTTCTTAGTGCTACTTTTTCCAGTTGGAGATGCATAGTCGAGGGCAATGGTTCTCAGCCAGGGATGATTTTGCCTCCCAGGGGACATTTAACAACATCTGGAAACATTTTCAGATGTCCCAACTTGGTGCTGGGGAAGTAGCTACTGGCATCTAGTAGGGAGAGGCCAGGGATGCTGCAAGGACAGCCCCCTACAACAGAGTTACCCAGCTCAGTATGTCAGCGGTGCCGAGGTTGAGGAACCCTGGGCTAGGGGAGGGAACCCAGGCCTTGGAGTCAGACAGACAAGGCTGTGATCTCATCTCCACCTTTTCATTCCGTCACAAGCCTTGGACAGATCACTGATGACCACAGTCTGATGAAACGCTCAGCTTAAGCATTTCTCATATTTAAAGTGGAGACAATAGTACCTACTTAACAGGTGCCAGTGAATGTCAAGAGTGTGAATACAGAATGTGTACAGCGCCCATCCACAGGTGGCATCAGCAAGCATCCAGTTCCCTCCCCACTTTCACTGAGCACTGCCTGGATGTAACAGTGTAGAGAAGGGGCAAGGATGAGGCAGCTCATGCTTGGGGTTTCATTTTTTTTTTTTAAGCCAAGGGAGAGGTGTAGGTGACTCAATTCTTTGACCATTTAAAACTGAGCACATGCACATGTGTGTTGAAATGATAGACATATGTGTGCTTAAAACTGCAAAGAGGGAAGAGAAGTTGATTCTCAAGACAATAATCACCTCAGCAATGGTACCGTAACTGGGTTAGATGTGTTTCTCCCCTAAATGCTGTCCCCTCCTAAACTTCCATTTCAGTTACAACATCCAAAAACTATTTCAGAGTAACATAAATGTCAAAGCAGTTATTTCCTATATTTTGCTTTGTTGTGTAGAAAAAGTTATTACTTTGGTAACTTTTGTCTCTTCCATATGAAGACTGACTCGAGTGCATTTGTCTGTAGTTGGTTATCTTAGTTGGTTAAAATCCAAGTATTGGATTCTGTCCACATGTGGTCTGTCTACCTTTACCTTGTTCACTGACCTCAAGTGAAGGGAGCAACTACCCATTTGTGTTTCTACCAGCAGATAAAAATGTATAGATGTGCTCAGTTATGAAGTTTCCACTATAATGTGTTTATTTAGACCTATTTGTAAGTTATTCATGTGTATATTTCCTTTCAACAAGTAATCTACAACTTCTTTGATTTCATATTGAAACTCAACCACAACAGTTTAAAAAATCTTAAAATTTCAGTATGTGTTGGCATACCCTGTGTTCACCTTCTTAATTCTTTGGGAGACTGGCAGCAACAACAAAGATTAAAAGATGCTATGGAATACAGCAAACAAGGGGTGCATGGTCACCCCTGCTCAAAGATTACCTTTAAGAAGCCTGCCAGGGAGCTTGCTTTTTTTTCCCCCCAAATAATTTGTGTGATCCATGCCTACATGGGGTTGCCTAAATTGTTCAGATCCCCCTAATTTTAGCTACACCTCTGGGTCCTGGATTCTGAACCTCTTAAAGTATTCTCAAGCCCAGCATATAAACCACAGGGAATCCATTCAAGAGGCTAACAGCTCTGGCCGCAGCTACTGGAGGATCCAGGTTTCCCCCACAGTCTATTCTGCTTAGTTTTTCTGCTTTTAAATAATAGAATACTGAGACTCTTTGAAAATACTTAAAGACATTGTTTCCTGATTTGAAAACTCTGCTGTCCTAATAATAATGATAGTGATGGTAATAGTAATGGTGTTTCTGTGATTACATATTAATATGTTATTATATCATATGATATTATGCAATTATATATTCATTTAACCATAGCAACCATCAATATTACATCTTTTCTCAATTGAGGCTCTTTGGGATAGGTGTGCTTATGCACTTTTACAAATGAGGCTAAGCAGCGTGTTCAAGGTCCCTGTCCAGTTATTGATTTGGATCCAGATGAGCCCTGCTCCAAAGCCTCGTGCTCTCTGCCAGCATGTGATGCTACCTCTTTGTTTGTTTAACAGAATAATAACACATTTGTCTAATAACTTGTTTCAAAGGCAACCCACTGAAGGACGGTCTCGTGATGGTGGCTTGCGTCTCGGGGAAATGGAACGTGACTGTTTAATCGGTTATGGAGCCAGTATGCTTTTGCTAGAGAGACTAATGATTTCAAGTGATGCCTTTGAGGTTGATGTCTGTGGGCAGTGTGGACTTCTGGGGTATTCTGGATGGTAAGTGGATACCATATGTCTCCCATACCACACCCCTTGCCTCTTAAATCACAGCTCAAGAATTGACCCTGGATCCTATCCGCGTATTCTCCAGCCTCTGTCTGTGATCACTAACATACCCTCCCTCATGCATGTATTCCTGTCACTGGGGATACTCTGTGTACATGTCTCATTTGTCTACATCATGATCTACTTCCTACACAACTAGAGGCTAAGCTCCCAAGGAGTACAAACTTTACCTCCTTTTAAATATTCTCTCAGGTACTTTTTATAACACTATTTGCCTGTGAAAATCCTACAGATGCATTGTCAGGTGTTAGAATCACAGTGTGTTAAAGAAACTCTTTAGGGAAGATTACATCGAATGCTTTCATTTGTAACTTCAGACCCAAAGAGCCAGGGATGCTGCCCCAGGTCTTATAGCAAATTGGTGACAGAGCCAAGAGCCAAGACCAAGACGACCTGGTACCCTGCCCCCTTGTCTGTACTCTCTCTGCCATGGCTGGCTGCTTCACACTTGTACTGTAGATTCTGTGAGGGCAGAAACCGGGTCTGTCTCAGTAATTTATTCAGCAAACATGTAGTAAGTATCTGCTAAGTGTCAGACACTGTTCTAGGCCCCAGAAATGCAGCAGTGAACAAGACAGATGATGGCTGCTCCCAAGGAGCTTATCTTCTAGTTCATTCTGATTGCATCCTGTCATGTTTACCCTCATTTCTCCAGCCTGGGACCTGGTAGATGCTTCATAAAAAAATACTGGTTGAATGATACCCTGCATTTGTAGGATTGCCAATAAGTAAATCGTGTCATTTGTAAAGTTTATAATTTCTGTGTAGCATTTGGTACACAAAGGTCACCTTAAAAGGTGATGCTGAATGTTTTTTGTTTTTGTGCAGTTGCACCACCTTTCCTATTTGTAATGATTCCACTCTGTCACCAGAGAACAAAAAGCTCACTTAGGGTTATTCCTAAAACACTCCTGTAGGCAAGAGAATCCATAGTTCCCCAAAAGCAAGGGGTTTTTTATTTTGTTTTTGGTTTTTGTTTGTTTCAAGACAGAGTCTCACTCTGTCACCCAGGCTGCAGTGCAGTGGTGTGATCTTGGCTCACTGCAGCCTCAACCTCCCAGGCTCAAGTGATCCTCTCACCTCAGTCCCCTGAGTAGCTGGGACTTCAGGCTCACACCACCACGCCTGACTAACTTTTGTGTGTTTTGTAGAGACAGGGTTTCACCATATTGCCCAGGCTTGTCTCAAACTCCTGGGCTCAAGTGATCCCTCCCAAAGTGCTGGGATTTATAGACATGAGCTACCATGCCCAGCCAAAAGTGAGTTCTTTACTTACTTTTCAAGCAGAGGCAAGGTCCAACAAGATCTAAGACACAAGCTACAGAGCTTCCAGCCTCACCCCCTCATTGCCCCTCACCTGCCCTCCCCAGGGTGCCTTTTCTCTAGATAGGGGCCATCCCCAAGATATAGTTAGGCCCAAATAGCATTCATTGCTGGGGTTTGAGGAATTTGTGGGCCACCTTTTCCCCATTGAGTCCCCATCGTAGTTTCCTTCCAGACAGAGCCTCAACTTCTTGCCATCCTGAGCTACTAATTTCTAAGTTGAAAAAAGCCAATCACAAGTTGAACAAGTGGGCTCCTTAAAACGCAGTGTATCCCTTGCCAGATAAATGTCAAAACTTTCTGGCCAGTTATTTCATGATTTTGGTGTAGAAGACTCGTCTGTAAAGAGATCATTTCACTTTAAAAACTAACAGAAGAGGTGGCCATTTGCGGTTCATCTTTCATAAGGTTGCAGAGGTGACATGATTCCAAGGATAAGCCTAGCTCTTTCTTATATGAATGAGATGGGGGTTTGCTTCAGTCGTGAGATGTCTATTTGTCTTTTGACATGCATATTGAGCTTGCTTTTTATAGTCTGGGCTGTGCAACCAAAAAGAAAAAAAAGAAAAGAAATCATGTAATAGGAAGATGCCTGGATCCTAGTTCCACTATGCTTAAATCTTCAAATTTGACACAAGGATTTTTAAATAATTTACTTCGAAAGGATGGTACAGAAGAATCATGTCATTAAAAATAGAGGTCATGGAACTTCAAAAAGAGTTTCCTTTTCTCTTCCTCCCCCTTGCATTCTTCCTCCCTCTCCCCACCCCCGGAGAAAAAAGAAAACAGTCAACCCAATTCACTTATGTGCTTTGAAAACCTTCCCCTCTCCGCCACTGGTTACCCAGGGAAGGTAATGTAAGCAAGAAGACCTGTAAGCAGCGATTGATCCTTCAGCATTATTCTGCTAAATGTATATCTTCTTTCCTGCTTCATGTCTGTCTCATTTAGAGAGCATCTGATGGCAGTGTCTGATTTTGAAGCGTATGTATTCAGTGTGTATTGTATTTGAAATCCTTTGAAAGAGGACTAAATCAGGTTATACAGTTTGAGGGTCTTTACTGTAATTAAACAGACCTCAATATATACTGTATGTCTGATTTTGAGTGGCCTACTTATACCCTTGTTGCCAACAGAAAAAAATCCTAATCCATTCTAGTAGTCTAGCCACTGCCTCGGGTGCTGCTTTCTGGCCGAGGAGCGTAATGATGCTGTCATTTTTCCCATCATTACCTGATCATGTGTGCTGGGTTGAGTGGGAGGGAGCATGGGCGTCGTTGGAGGAAGTGGCTCTTTAATGAGCCACACAATGAAGGCTAGGTAATTAGAGCAGTTCGGAACCTTGAAACTGGCCTTTTGTCAGGGATTTGCACATTAGTGAGGCATTGCTATGGGGATGTTTACAGCACGACTGTTGTTCTACAGAAGACACTAAGGGCATAAGTCACAAAAGAGAGGTCCAAAAGGAAGACTTCAGGAAGAAGAAAATCCCTATTAAGATAATTAGCTCATAGAGGATGTTTCACTGGACAGTCATTTCTATATGAAGCCACAGCCTCCCCTTTTTGCTACCTTTGCCCTAAAAAAGCCGTTCATTTTATTGTTGTTCACGTCAAGTTTCTACCTTTGCAAATTGTTCAGATACAAGGTAAGGTAAGGTTTTATACACACACACGCACATTGGAACATTTTAAATGATGGAGAAGTATTTAATAATAGAGAAGGCTAAAGGGCTTTCTGGAATATGAATCAGTACCTATGGAAATTTAAAATAGATTAGCTTGGATCGGAGTCATTGGGTAATGTACTAGTCAGGAGAAGAAGCGAAAGGTACCCCCGTTAAATGCATTTCCCCAATTTAATGAAAGCATGAACATGATTCCTAGATAAATTACATCAACCCAAGCACATTAAAAACATAATTTTTGAACTCGAATGCATTAAATAGGTCTTTAGATAATCTTTTAAGAAAAAGTAACTCACCAAGTTTGTATTTGTACTGTTAACGGATCAAATACAGGTTAAGCACCCTGCGTCCCCTCATCATAACATCAATTGTGCATTTGTGAGGGTTAGTCTTCTCCCATTCTCCTCCTCAGGAAACTCTGTCTGCATAGTTACCACCACCACGTGCACATTCTCAGCCTCAGTTCTTGCTTTTCTTTTCTAAAATAATGCAAGCTTTATTTTACTGATTGCAAAAATGATCCCTGCTCATTGTAAAACATTCAAAAGTTACCACAAATATAAAGTGAGTCACATTAATTCCCACCACCCAGAGATGACCACTATTAACATTTTGGTGACTCTTTCAAGATTCTGATAAGGGCAGAAAAATACAAATATACACAAAAAAAACTTAAAATTTTACGTATGATTTTGGGGGCTCCATACACTTACAAAACTTGTTTGAGTGCCCCCTTGGGACCATGCTGATCAACAAACTGCTTTTTTCACCTCACAGTTTGTCCTAGACACCTTCCATTTCAATAAATGTGTGTCCACAACAGCAGGTCTAATGGCTTCACAGTCTTCTTCTATCTAAATGTCCCAGTGGACATTTGCATAGTCTCACCTCATGCTGTTATAAATAGTGTGGCTGTCAGCATTCTTGTGCACATACCTTTGCCACTTTTGGGATTACAAAATCAAAGAATATGCACATTTACAGTTTTTACACACACTGTCTTACTGCCCTCCAGAATGGCCAATCCTTTGTTCACTAAGGAATCCCCCTCCAATTCCTGGTCAGCACCAGATCTTCCAAGCCTCAGTTGCTATTCTTCTTGGACTCATTTTCCTCCTCGTTAACTGTGAGGACCTAGTTTTCTACCTGTTAAGAGTCAGGATTTGTACTGGATACCTACTGTCCTAGCTGCTGCGGACCCTTGAGGTGTAGGGTAAGGTCGTATTTTGGTCTGAAACCTGAAAGAATAATTCACTTTCTCCCCAGGGACCCTTCTACAGTTGTAGCCATTGATTAAGAACTAAGTTCAGTTTACCAGCTCTTCTGGAAAGAAGAGAAAATAAAGTCCTAATTAGAATATGAGGCAAAGTGGTTAGGAACATGGGCTGTTGTTGCTAGGGTTAAGTGGGAACATATGTGCACATGCACACATACACACATTTCTTAGTTTTGCACAAGGGACATGTAAGTATAGTACCTTCCAACACTCATAGAAATCACCAAGCCTGAAGAGCACTAGACAAGTTACCATGTGATTGAATACCACTGTCCTATTCAAAAGTCGTGTCTTTTCCATCAGACTTTACGTATCTCAGTGACAGAAACCAAGTTATAATTGTTGAGCGCCTTGCCTAGAATAATATACTGCTAGTATAGTTGATGCTTATCAAATACATGGAGATTGATTGAATTGGTTTAAAACTCTTTAAACAATGAAAAAAATTTAAATCTGAGTAAATTTCCCAATGGTTCAGATTTCTGGAGCTCTTTCAAAACAGTATATTGGCAAATGTTTTACATTTTAAGGAGAAAGGGCTAGATGTGCGGTAACAACTGACTCAACTTGCATGCTTTAAACACTGGAGGGAATGGTGTTTGTTTCCTCTTTTCTTTTGCTTCCTTGGATGTTTCTTTTTTTCTGGGCACATATATACTTATATGATAGTGCAACTGAACACTTAGGAATAGAAAGATAATTTGATAGAATGATAATAGAACTTTATAGAGACCATTCTCACTTCCTACGTGGAGGCCTTTGTTTCCGAGTTGCTGTCTGTCTAATGCTTGCTGACTTGGGTTTCAGGTGCCATTACTGCAAGTCATCCTGCCACGTGTCTTCCCTCCGTATTCCGTATGCCTGCAAGCTGCTCTTCCAGGAACTACAGTCTATGAACATCATCCCCAGGTTAAAACTGTCCAAGTACAATGAATGAGGATGGAAAAAATGATTATTAAAGAGAACAAGTGATACATCCAATGCAACGGAAAGCAGAAGGGATTTAGGACTACGTCTCCTCCTGTGAAGAATTCCCTTGCGTATTCTCTCTCTAAAACAACCAAAAAAAAATGGAGAGGCTTTTTATATACTCTAAGACTGGCTAAACAACCTTGATCATTGAGCCTCGAGCCATGGGAGAGATGCTGACCATGTGGACTGCAAGGCAGCTTGATTCACAGATGGATGTGACCTAAAGGATAAATAAGCTATTACTTATGTACTGATCTCTTGACATTCACTCATTAGAAGACCTTACTCCTTCAAGCGAATGTTTGGGGTCAAATTTACCGTATCTTCTGGCTAACCATATTCAAGATTCTTCTGAAACTTGGAGGATGTAAAGAATCCATTTGATTTGGTCAGCCTGGCTTTTGTCGTGGTGGCTGGCTTGGATAAATTTTCCCAACAATTAAATCTTGCCTTTACACACCCAAACTTTGTAATTTTAGTCTTGGTGAAATATAATGAATTTGTTCCTACCTTGTCAAGCAAGAATGTCATCTTCCCCTATGGACTCAATTGCTATTATTTTGAACCTGCATGATTGTACCATGCAATACTATTTGTTAAATATCTGAATCTAACCCCGTGGCTGCTTTGTCATGCTCTGTCCCTTCCATGCCTGCCAGGATGCTAGCTGTCCATTTCCTTTTTAATCTGACAGACTTCCTTACTCATTTCTAATTTGTTCTCAACTGCTGCCCCAAAGCCAGATAAACATTTGTGTTAAGGATTGTTTGTAAAATCAGAGTCAGAAATACTTTGAGTAATGGCCTAAGGCTTCGTTCCCAGCATGTCACACTGAAGATGTTCAACAGAATATTAATAGGTATTATATACCAACAAGAATCAAGCTCCTATGTCAAACTAAGGTTGAGAAACTGGGGGTAACCAAGTTAAACATTCCACAGGACTTTTTCAAAGCCCTTAAAGATCCCAAGCTAATGTGTACTGGGTTTCAAAAGAGGGATGTTCCAGGGACCCAGGCTAGTCATTGACTTGAGAACTCAACCTCACTTCTTTTTCTTCACAATAAAAAATTTCTAACACACGTGGGTATAACAGTCATAGAGGTATCAGTGAAAGCAGAATGAAAGACACTGCAGGTGAGCAGGCCTTCCTCAGCCCTCATGGCAGAGACTCAATAGGTATTCTTTTTTCTTTTTTTTTCTTTTGAGACAGGGTCTCTCACTCTGTCACCCAGGCTGAAGTGCAGTGGCAAGATCACGGCTCACCGCAGCCTCAATCTCCCAGGCTCAGGCTATCCTCCCACCTCAGCCTCCTGAGTTGTTGGGACTATAGGCGCATGCCATCACACCCAGCTAATTTTTGTATTTTTGGTAGAGATGGAGTTTCGCATGTTGCCCAGGCTGGTCTTGAACTCCTGAGCTCAAGTGATCCGCCCGCCTCGGCCTCCCAAAGTGCAGGGATCACAAGTGTAAGCCACTGCGCCTGGCCTCAATATGTATTTCAACAGGCATTTCAAAAAGGAGTTTGAATGTTCAGATCTTTGCTATGCCAATTCCTTTTTTTAACCTAGCTTATAGTTCTCAAAACTGATGGTACATAAGGATTGCCGTACTGGATTAAATGTACAATCATACTGTACTTTGTGGGCTTTTTAAGGAGTTTTCTAGGGTGATCCTGATTATCTCACATCGTGTAGCAAATCCACTTCCCAAATCCATCAAAGATGCAGTTGCCCTGCAGTGTGGGACACGCCATTTCAGTGAACACTCAGAGGGTCAGGCTGGAAGAGTTAAAGGCAGTGTGCTGGGTGCTGGCAGGAGGACTTCATCGTTCATCATTCAGTACCTGCCACGTACAAGGCACTGGACTCAGGATAAAAGAACAGGACAGGGCCTCTGCCTGACCGAGGACATAGTCCAGTGGAGGAGGCCAAGACGTGCGCTGGTCATGGAGCACTGCCCTGCAGTCAGTGCTGAGGATTAACCTCGGCAGTGCTGAGGGAGTGCCCAGGGCAAAGCAGCCAACAGTGCTCTGAAGATTTGGAAACACTTCCCAAGTGTGAGTATGCCCTTTATACATGAAGAAACTGACGCCCTGAGTAGCTAAGTGACTCCCCAGAGCCTCACTGATAACAAGGGGGACAGCAAGGGCCTTGGGACCAGGCATTCTCACATGCAGGGCTTTGTTCTGGTTTTATCTGTGATTATATATTTTTCAGTCACCAAAAGTGATAGTTTTTAAAAGAATTCAGATGCCCTTGAATGGTTGTATCTTTTATAAATGAACATCCTCCTCAGGAAACCATTCCAAGCCAGTCTAATCTTTCTGAGGGAGTCACCTTTCTAAGTGTCTAAGAAATTCTAAGTTTACAAGATCTAGAAAGTATGGGTTTTCAAGTTGAGACATCCTTAAAGGAAAAAATTCTATCAGATCGATATCTCAAAAATTAGCAACTGCCACATTTGAATAGCTATTTGACTCTGAGAAATACTTTAATGAAAAGCAGCCAGACACCAGGCATGGTAGCAGGCACTTGTAGTTCCAGCTACTCAGGAGGCTGAGGCGAGAAGGTCATTTCAGCCTACGAGTTTGAGACCATCCTGGGCAACACAGCAAGACCCCATCTCTGGGGAAAAAAAAAAAAAAAGCAGCCAGATTTGGTAAGCTAGTCCCACTACAGTTTTATTTATTTGTAAGTTAAAAACAATTAACTTACAAATAACTTTAATAGTTATTTTTTATTTAAAGAGTTTATTTAAACTTTATTTAAAGAGTTGTTTATAAATAATTAGATTTTCTTTTCCAGTAATGATAGAGTAACCTTTTACAGACCACCCTCAAAGCACTTTTTTCCCTCCAGTCTTGCGAGGCTGGAAGTGGCACAGGATGAGGCTGAAAAGCCACACCAAAGCCATTGAAGAGGCTGTGACCCTGACATGAGCTTTGACAGAATGAAAGGGCTGGGGAGACAAGACTGTGGGCACAAAATTGCCCAGATGCCAGGATCAGAGAGGTCAAGATCCCATATAGAAAGGAAGTACATTGAAGTGAGCTCAGCTTCTTCACAACTCTTCTGGATTTGCCAGCTCCAGCTGATAAAATGTGAAATCACTGACTGGGTGGATTTAAACGACAGAGATGTATTTTCTCACATTTCAAGAGGCTCAAAAGTCCAAGACAAAAGATGTCCACAGGGTTAGGTCTAGTGGGCCTCTCTTCCTGGCTGCTGGTGGCCACCGTCTCACTACAGCCTCACATGGCCTTTCCTTGGTACACAATAAGGGAGCATTGAGTGAGCTCAGGTGTCACTTCTTAAGATGCCAGTCCTGTTGGATCAGGGTCCCACTCATATGTCTTCATTCAACCTTAATTATTCTCTTAAAGGCCCTATCTCCAAATGGGATCATGCTGCGGGCTAGGGCTGCAACATGTGAATTTGGGGACACACAGTTCAGTCCATCATACCCCTGAAGACATTTGCCAATTCATAACAGCACGGATAGAACTTGGCAGTATCTATTAAAGCTAAACATACTCATCAATTCCATTCCTAGGTGTGGGCCAGCAGAAATATGAGTGTGTTATCAGTATGTGTGTACAAAAATGTTTCTAGTAGCATTATTTATAGTAGCCCAGGTTGTAAATAATCCCTGCCTATTAACAACAGAATAAATTGTGGGATGGTCATTGATATGGCTTGGCTGTTATGCCCCACCCAAATCTCATCTCGAATTGGAATCCCCACGTGTCAAGGGAGGGACGTGTAACCCCCACGTGTCAAGGGAGGGACGTGTAACCCCCACGTGTTGAGGGAAGGAAGTGATTGGATTATGGGGGCGGTTTCCCCAATGCTGTTCTCGTGATAGTGAGTGAATTCTCACGAGATCTGATGGTTTTATAAATGGTAATTTTTTTCTTTGCTCTCCCACTATCTCTCTTGCCTGCTCCGTGTAAGACTTGTCTGCTTCCCCTTCTACCATGATTTTAAGTTTCCTGAGGACTCCACAGCCATGCAGAACCGTGAGTCAATTAAACCTCTTTCCTTTGTAAATTACCCAATCTTAAGTAGTATCTTTATAGCAGTGTGAGAATGGATGAATACAGTGATACAATGGAATACTATACAGTAATGAAAAATGAGCTGCTGCTACATATAATATCGTAGGTAATCTCACAAATATAATATAGGGCAAAACAAGTTAAGCCCAGATGGGGTGTGGTGGCTCATGTCTGTAATCCCAGCACTTTGGGAGGCCGGAGGTGGGTGGATCACCTGACGTCAGGAGTTCAAGACCAGCCTGACCATCTGGTGAAACCCTGTCTCTACTAAAAATACAAACATTAGCCAGGAATGGTGGTGGGCACCTGTAGTCCCAGCTACTCGGGAGGTTGAGGCAGGAGAATTGCTTGAACCTGGGAGGCGAAAGTTGCAGTCAGCTGAGATTGTGCCACTGCACTCCAGCCTGGGTGACAGAGTGAGACTCCGTCTCAAAAAAAAAAAAAAATAAAGTTAAGCCCAAAAGAAACATACTATATCAATTCCTTTAAAGCTCAAAAATAGGCAAAATTAATATATAATATGAACAGTCATAAGATTTCCTTATGCAGAGTGGGGTGGCTAATGGCTAAGAGGTGCAAGAGTGGGGCTTCTAGGATGCTGGTAATATTTTTTTGACCTGAGTGCTGATTACATGGGTGTGTTCATTTTATGAAAATGCATTAAGCCATATTCACTCAGGACTTTTTACCTTTCTGAATGTACATCATTGTTTAATAAGTTTTTTTTTAATCTACCAGGTGACTTAAGAGTTTAAGAATACAAGCTCTAAACCTGTGTTTCAGTCTCTTCACATAATAGATATGTCACCCCAAATATAACATATTGTGTTAGTTCTTTTAGTTTTCCCATCTTCAAAATAGGGAATATAATAGTACCAACACCTGGGGCTATTTTTAAGATTAAATGAGATAATACCTCTAAAGGGCTTACCACAGTGCCTGGCACAAAACAGTTGTTCACAAATGTTTGTTATTGTCTTCATTGATGATAACCAGTAATCATATCATACACCTTATTAACAGCACTGCCAGGAGTGGCAGTGTACAACTGTACAACTTCATCAGGCAAGGGTTAGGAAAGGCAAACCCTGAGTTTCCTTTCAAATAGAGAGTTTGGAAACTAGGACCAAGTGCAGAACTCAGGATTTAGCAAAAGCGATTTGTGAAAGCTGCCCTGTTTAACAATGATGGGCAGAAGGAAGGTGGTGGACTTAGTGAGCACACTTCCCTGGAACAACCATTTAGCACTGACATCAAAGTGAGGCCTGTCGTCGGCGCGGGAGTCCCAGAATGGTTTCATGAAACCCACAGAACGTTCTCAAAATGCTTCCATGTGGTGAGAGTCAAGTAAAAGATTAAAAAAAACACAGAAGTCCTTGATTGGGTGCTACATAATGGGATAGTTTTCAGCTGCTTCAGAGCATTTTGGCCAACACCTTTATTTGCGGTAATGAACCACATGAGGGTGAGCACATTAGGGCTGGTGGCTGGGCCCATCCGTTCTCCGCCGTCTGAGTAATAGAGGAGCCAGTTTCGGAGAGACCTGTAAATAATTCCATTGTGAAACGGATGGTCAGAAAAGTGACTGTAAAAGTAGCACCTCTTTACCATCCATATTTACTCCATATGTGTCTTGAAAACAGTTTATTTCATTTGTTGACCAAAAGTTGATTTTTACTACTTCAGCCCACAGGGCCAAGATTGGTGGGAAATTAATGCCAAGCTTTAAAAAGGCGGGAAAAAAGTAGTAGCAATCCAGAAGTATATAGATTATCAATGCCAAGCTACCAGTTTGAGTTTTAGAAAGAGGCTTCAGAAACAATGAAGAGATTTGCTTCAGCAAATCAGTCTTGATCAGGATGTCACGGCAGAAAATCTCAGCACAACCAGACACTCACATTTTTACTCACAAGTCTAACATCTCACACCATGCTCAAAGTATTTTTCAAGGTCAGGTAATAGCTCTCGTTCCATGCATAATAAATTTTAAGTCTGGCTAACTCCCAGTCATCCACATTAATGGAGGCAAGGTGTGATGTGAATCAATTAAAACATGATGAATTCAACATCTTTTGTATTGGATGCTGGGATGAAGTTTGCAGGCACATTTTTAATATAGCTTGCATGGTGGTTTGGTGAGTTTGCTGTACTTCCAATAGTGACTCCTAGGAACACTGTATTTGAAGAAAGTGTAATGATAATATCTTTTCTGGCTAAGTAATGACAGATCTTTGGGGTGGGGGGAGTGGTTAGCCACACTCAACTGGGATGCCTCTAGGCCACTAGTTTTCAAAGTTTGGTCGCTGAACCAGCAACATCAGCATCACCGGGAAACTTGATAGAAATGCACATTCTCAGGCCCCTCCCCAAACCTGCTCAGAAAATCTGCTGGAGAGGCTCAGCAATCTGGGTCTGGAGGTTTCTGCTTTCTCCCTCTAGCTTCCTTTCCACTCCCTGCTACTCCCATAAAGATATCCCACTTCAAAGGGGGCCTGAGTGAGTGCTTGGAAGGCCACGGTTTCTCTTCCTATCTCAACTGGTCATGTCAGTCTGCTGTCCAAGTCCATGAAGGGATGGGACAGCATCGCCTCTCCCACAGCAAAGCCCTGAAGTCAGCAGAGTGCACAGCTTCCTTGGCACCTGCAGGGGTGGTTTGGTGCTGGGATTTTTCAACTCTCTTTGCAGGGGTGTCCAACCTTTGGCTTCCCTGAGCCACATTGAAAGAATTGTCTTGGGCCACATATAAAATAAACTAAGGATATCTGATGAGCTTAAAAAAAAAAAAATCACAGCTGGGCGCAGTGGCTCACGCCTGTAATCCCAGCACTTTGGGAGGCCAAGGCGGGCGGATCACAAGGTTGGGAGTTCAAGACCAGCCTGACCAACATGGTCTTGCTACTCTACTAAAAATACAAAACTTAGCCGGGCATGGCGGCACACGCCTGTAATCCTAGCTACTCAGGAGGCTGAGGCAGGAGAATCTCTTGAACGCAGGAGGTGGAGGTTGTAGTGACCTGATATTGGGCCACTGCACTCCAGCCTGGGTGACAGAGCAAGACTCCATCTCAAAAAAAAAAAAAAAAAAAAATCTCATAACGTTTTGAGAAAGTTTACGAATTTGTGTTGGGCTACATGTGGCCCATGGGCTGCCGGTTGGACAAGCTTGCTTTAGAGTATGACCAGCCTTAGGGCTGCTGTCCTAAAAATGAGTTGGCAGTGGTATTATCAACAAAGAAGGAGCCCAGATGCTTCCACTAATAAGCTGAGTCTCAACTTTCTCATCTGTTCAGTGGGTATATAATACCTCCCCACGTAGTGACCTATGCGGGCTTACACAAGGAGTAAGAATAGTACTTACCCCATAGGTTTGCTGTGATTAATAAATGAGTTAATTCAAGTGAGGCACTTAGAACAGGGCCTACCCCATGCTACACACTTGATAGAGATTCGCTTTTCTTTCTTTGTATGTGTAAACTTCAAACTAGGCCAGTTTCTCAAGCTTGGCACTACTCACATTTGGGGCTGGCTAATTCTCTGTTGTGGGGCTGTCCTGTGCATTGTGGGATGTTCAGCAACATGCCTGGCTGCCACCCACTAGATGCCAGTAATGTACCCTAATCATGACAATTAAAAATGTCTCCAGACATCGCCCAACATTCCCTGCCGGGAAAAATCACCCCCAGTTTAGAACCACTGAACTAGACAATGTGTATGAAATTGTTTTAAATTCCAGAGCAATTAAGAACAGTCTCAGCAAATCTTATGCAGCTTTGTCCTCAGGAAACTGATAGCCAATCTGCTTCTGAATAATTGAGGGACTGTATTAACAAATGTGAACATGAATGCAAACCCTTGTTTTTTCTTCATGTATCAGTTGTCGTGGCATCAGATCAAGCTGCTGTCAATCATTTGTTAGTCATTAAGTTAAATAAGTTTCATTCCTGTTGTACACTGTACTTTTATAGATCTGTTGGTAATGTTATAGTCATAAAAATAAGATCAATCATAATCTCCGTTGTCATTCACATTTGCCCCCAGCTTGATTTTGTCCTAGATCTAGCCTATTTTTGGTTTTTGTCAAGGACATATGCTGATTTTCATCATTTACTCAATCACCCCTCAGCCTTGCATCTGCCCGCCTGCCATGTAGCAGGGACTGTTCAGCTCCCAGTTCACCCCAACGCTGAAAATTCTGCCTCGAATGGCCCTGTGGGAGCAAATGGGCTTGAAAGTCCTAGGGAGGGCCCTCTTCCACACAAGCTAAAGTCCTGCTTGCATTTTAATATGACAGCAATAGGGCTGGGTCCCCAGCACAGAAATCTCAGCATCGACAACTCTCTTTGTGAGTTACGGGAAGGTCTCCTTCATCGTTACTCTGGGTCTTGCATGTCCCAAGGATGTCTATAATCTGTCAGGACCTGAAATATGGAAACATCGGTCCAGACAATGAAACAGGAGGCTGTTTGTGATTTACTACCTGCTCTGCCTGCAGGGAGAGTTATTCTAATTACCTTATTCAGTGTCAGATGTTACAAAAATCCAGGAGTAAATATTTATAGAGATTATGAGACAGGCACAGTTCTGATAGTACAGATGTCATAGGACTTTTTCATTTAAATAAAGTCAGAGATGGCAAATACACATATATGTGCTCCCATTCTCGGTGGCTCCCTAATTGCTCGTGCCAGTCTATTGTGCTAAACCTGAATTTGATCTCAGACTCTTGAACACCAAGCTCTGACAGCCACAACCCATCAGCTGCGAGTCAGGAGCATGCTGTGGTCGAGAGCAAGAACTCTGCGATCAAATCGGCTGCCTTCAAATCCTACCTCCACAACCTACTGACTTCTATGATCTCTGGCAGATTATTTTGCCTCAGTTTCCTGTCTGTAAAAATGAGGTAATCGTACCTACTGGCCCAGTATGGTGGCTCATGCCTGTAATCCCAGCACTTTGGGAGGCCAAGGTAAGAGGATCACTTGGACCCAGGAGTTCAAGATCAGCCTGAGCAACATAGCAAGACCCTTCATCTACAAATTTTTTTTTTTTTTTTTGAGACAGAGTCTTGCTCTGTCACCCAGGCTGGAGTGCAGTGGCACGATCTCAGCTCACTGCAAGCTCTGCCTCCTGGGTTCATGCCATTCTCCTGCCTCAGCCTCCCGAGTAGCTGGGACTACAGGCGCCTGCCACCATGCCCAGCTAATTTTTTGTATTTTTAGTAAAGACAGGGTTTCACCGTGTTAGCCTGGATGGTCTCGATCTCCTGACCTCGTGATCGGCCCGCCTCGGCCTCCCAAAGTGCTGGGATTACAGGCATGAGCCACCGCGCCCGGCCACACATTTTTTGTTTTTTAATTAGCCAGGCATGGTGGTATATGCTTGTTGTACCAGCTCCTCAAGAGGCTGAGGGTGGGAGGATCACTTGAGTCCAGGACTTTGAGGCTGCAGTGAGCTATGATCATGCCACTGCACTCTAGCCTGGGCAACAGAGCAAGACCCTATCTCCCATAATAATAATAGTACCTACTCATAGGTTAATTGAATCAATCAATTGAGCACATAACAAATGCTCAATAAGTACCAGCTATCATCATGATTACTTGGAAATGGCTTTCTTATGAAACTTAATTTCCATCCCTCTATAATGGCATTTTTTCCTCTTTTTAGATTAAGTTCAATCCAGCTATGTGATTGGTTACCTAAGTGGGGCAGCCTCTCGTGCTAAGGGTAGGGTTTCGTCTTTGTTGGAGTAGTAAGTTTAAATTTTTGTTCAAAAATTTATAAATGTTTACTTTTGATTACAATGGAGACTGGGTCAAAGGGTGTGGTTGACTGAAAGTAAAGACATCTCCACTCTCAGAAACAAAACAGCTTAAAGTATTTACCTAGCACTGGGTTAGGGAGTACAGTCTCATGTGTGAAAGAAATTGAAGACATGCATATGACATTGTTGTTCTTCCCATCCGGCATCCACACTGCCTCATATTACCAGATTTTATATATAATGTCCATATTCAGCTGTGTGCATTGAACACAGCATTAATGCTCCCCGCGTAAGAATCTGATGACCTACATAAGAAGGAATTTGTATATAAAGGAATCTTTGGCTTATGTGCAAAGGAAAAAGTCTCCCCTGGAAAAATGCAGGCCTTACACATTTAGCAGACCCTCATGTCCACAGTAACAGTCATTGGCAATTAGGCAACTGCCATAAGATCAGAAGCAGGAGCCCGCACATGAAACAGAGGCGGTGCAGGAAGATCACTGCCTTCTATCTCTTGAAGTCTGGGCGGCTGAGGTTGCCTCCCCCTGTGTCCAATCTGCTCTGAGCTTTTCCTGCTGTGGACAGAGGCCTTGGAGACTTTTACACACCCCAGTTTTCATGCGGCTTACTGATCCCTTTTCACGTGAATGAAAAACACCTTTGATTTTGAATACTCAACGTCTGTTTTGTGTAACACTTAACTGATGTGCCAGAATCATTCTGTACCTTAAAGGGGGTCTTGCACTGGGCTATTAAAATCAGTCCTTCTGTGAAGAGTCACTGTGCTCACTTAAAGGATAACTGCCCTGCCTTTTTAAATGGGGCTCATCTTGTTAGACCTGGATTAGGGAAGAGAGGAGCAAGCCGACCCGCTGTTGAAACCCATCCAGAGCCCATCAATGAGTTGGGTCCAACCACAAGAGAGGCTTCAAAGAAATATTACTATCTGCCAACCAGCTCTTCTTTGGGAACTCTACTTCCTGTCATTAATTCCAGTTAGAATCATGGTAAGCTAATAGAGACCTTGAACCAGTAGGTCTACTTTATTTGTTCAGATGACAGAATGGGTTGTTCCATTTTCTATGGAGTTCCACATCTCTGGAGAGGTCCAAGGAAAAGTTTTATGACTTATCTGTTCAGTCAGCGTTCTCTGTCTCTTCTAGGAACGGATGCTGTACTAGGTTCTGGGGCTACAGAAATGAGTTAGATGATGTCCCTGCCCTCTGGATGCTCAGAACTGGGAGATAAGATAGAGAAGCTACCAGAGAGAGGAGGCCGCCATTCACCTATGTAACTTTGGCAAATTCAATTACATGCTCAGCATTTAAAAGGTAAAGGAAGGGTAGTATTTAAGGCAGACAATACCACTCCCATCCTTCATCCACACCCCTGCCATAGTTGAGCCCAGGTTGAGTGGAATGTAGTCTTCTGTCTCCTCATGCCTCTCACAATACGAGCATCTCTGCTGCAGTGTGAATCTCTGGAGTTAAAAAGATCATGGATAGTTTTTAGTCTTTTTGTACCTTATAGACCCTAAATGGAAAGTACTGTCCCACTGGGTGTTCAACCAAACAAATAGCCACTGTCCCAATGATGAGCTGTTTAAGTTATCTTCAAGGATGATTTTGACTTTATGGGGTTTTCACTTGAAACTATTTAAATGCCTGCTGTAGAAAATAACAGACTAGATTTCTCTATCATACAGGAGGGGAAGCTGCCTGTAGTGTCCTATAGTGGGGGCTCCGGTGCAGGCAGGGCAAGTTTTCCAGAGGAGGTGGCTGCCAGAGCTGACTTTTGAAGAATGAGTGGACATTTGCCAAGGGCAGATGGTCCTGGGTGGGGCTGGAGGTGAGAGCATCAGGAAGTAGAGCTGACAGGACTTTGCAGGCAGTGAGAGAGGAATCAAGGGCACTGTGAAATTACAGCCTGGACCGCCAAGTGGGTAGTGAACCTCCAAGGCAAGGAGCGAGTGGCAGACACACTACGATGTGTTCTGTGTGGCACATATGGAGTTGGGTGTGTCCAGGACCCCTGAGTTAGTGGCACATCTGGAAATGAGAGACAGGGGCTGCCAAGGTAGATTGGGAAGTCATCAGTGATTGTGGGCACAGAATGAGTGTCACACACACCCGCTCCAGAGAAGGGAAGAGGGTCGGAATGAACCCTGAGGACCCCAGCATGAGGGGGATGGGCACGGAGAGAGGCACCTTCCAAGAAGTCCAAGTTGGGGCAGCAAAGGAAAGCCAGAAAACAGCAGAGTCCAGAGGCCAAGGGAAGAGGGTTTCTAAGTAGGAGGGAGGTCACAAGTCGGAATGTGAAGAGGACCAGGAAGATGAAGTCTGCAAGTCCAGTGGATCCCACCAGGCTGTGAGAGCTGATTCAAGGGCATGAAGGCGGCAGGGGTTAAAGGCGCTAGAGGAGGGAGCAGCAGGAGGCTGTTTAATATGATGCCTTAGCGTTCCTAATTGCCCACTTAGTGTCTAACAGAGGCAAACAAACCTAGGAGACACCACTGGACTTTGTGTGGCCTCCGGTGTGCTGGTGTCAGCACCCTTTCCCAGAATTCTCTCCCATCAGCCTGCCTGAAATCCCCACATTGGACTCCGCAGGCAAGTCACCTGGGAGGACCATCCATGAACACCTGATTCCTATCAAGACTAATGTGATTCCCTAACCTGTCTTCTCAGGCCCCTGAGGAAATGGACGAGGATCAGGAGGGCAGGATGAGGGCAGCTAGAGAGAGGCAAAGTGAGCAGACCCCACACCCCACCACCCGCATAATGGAGGTTTTGGGAATTACAGTGAGGGGAGGGTGACAGAAGAACATGCTGTCCTACCCACAACTTGCACAGTTTGGACTTTGACCAACTTGACCAATACTGCTGCAGAAGGAACCTTAAGCTTACTGAGCACGTACTAGGGGCTAATCCCTTTACGTAGAGGATCCCACTACCCAACCCTGCTAGGTTGACATTATTCTCCTCCATTTTATTCCCTTCTAACCTGATGTGATTGGCAGAAATGTCTTAATACAAAATTCTCCCTATGTGTAAGAAATGCAAAATCAATTTTGAGCTAAGCTTGTTATAGGCCCACTGCAAGGTAAAATTTTGTTAATGGGTGATCTATTAATCAATCTGATTATGGAGGATCTAGGGTGTGCATTCACAATCCCATTTTACTCATACCACAGCCCTGTGAGGTAAATATTATCTCAGTTTTGTGAGACTAAGTGATTTGCCCAGTGGTACCCAGTACTAAGTGCCTGAGCCAGACTTGGATCTAAGCCTACTCTACCACCTCTCCTCCTTTGTCAGAAAGCTCTGGAATGTTCTGCAGAATGTGTTCAAGGACCCAAACATGGTATGCCAGCCCATGGCCTCAGTGCTATCCAGGTACTCTTCAAATTCTTCTTCAGCAATGCAGAGTTTAGACCAGAAGCAACCTGTAAATAACGCTGAGTCATCCCTTTTACAGCAGGTCTAGGAAGACAGTCTCCTGTGTGTGTGTGTTTGTGTGTGTGTCTGCGTGTGTGTGCATGTGTGTTCGTGTGTGTGTGTCTGTATGGTTTTTTGGGTGTGTATGTATGTATGTGTGTGTGTCCATGTATGTGTGTGTTTGTGTGCTTTCATACTCTCCTGGCTGCTGCCAAGAGATTTCCTTGAAACTTTCACCTCCCTGACTTCCAGGAGCAGCTTCTAATGATAAATCTTATTGGGACCCAAGTTGGAAGGCCACTGATCCCTCACTGCCGGGGCCACCATCTGGGTTTTATGGCCAAAGCCCATTCTGAGGAGATCTCTTGTATTAGGGATTTATACTTACATACAGAAATGCCTCAATTTATGAAAACCCCAAACTTCTGAGACCCGGGTGCTGGAGATCCATAATTCCTTCCCATAGCAGGGGGTCCTTTAAATACAGTACTGTACAAAAAATACATGTCATTGTGGACCAACTACAGATAGGCACCAATAAAGTAGCTTAAGTTACCCATAATCTCATCACAAATCACAATTGTTAACATTTCAGTGTAGTCCATATAGTGGAGTACTGTGCAGCTTTACACAGAAGACAGACAGTCGCAGCCCTACCTAGTAATACTGAAAGCTCTCTAAGTTTCACACTTGGAAGAAAAAAGACACTTAGGAAATAGAAAGTCTCATTTTTGTAAAAAAAAAAAAAAGTGATGAGTAGATGGATACATAAGTAGGTAGATATATAAATAGATGATAGACACAGAGAGGTGGGGAGAAAGAAAGAGATTTAGCAAGGTACAAAAATACGTCTGATTGGACAACAAATTGTTAAGAGTGGGATGAGGGAGGGAGAAGAGGAAGGACTTAGGAAAAGAACTTCCCTTGTTTTCTTTTTTGTTCAGTTATGTTTATTTCATGTACTTATTTTTGTATTTTATGACATCATATATGCATTACTTTATAATGTAAAATAATTTATAAAAGTAAAGCAAATTGGCATCCAAAACTTTTCTATATATAGTTATATAAATGCAGGCACACACACAGACACACTTTTTCAACCTTAACCACAAAAAATTCCAAATATTTACAAAACTAGAGAGAATGGTATAGTGGACCCTCATCTATCCATCACCCAGTTGCAACGATTATCAACTCGTTGCTAGGTTGGTATCCATGACCCCACCTATTTTCTCCTCCTAGAATATTTTGAAACAAATCCCAGGTTTACAAATTCATTTCACCCATAAATATTTCAATATATACCACTAAAGTCACTCTTTAAAAAAAAAAAACACAATACCATTGTCATAATAACAATTAACAATAGTCTCTTACTGTCATCAAATATCCAGTTTGTATTCAGATTTTCCAATCATCTCATAAACGTTTTTTTCCAGATGTTAGAACTGGAATCCAAATAATTAACGTTAATAAATCTTTGAATTCTCTTATAATCAGTGCTGGTCTCTTCTGTCTCCCAGGTCCCCATCTCCTTCTTTTATTTGCAATTTATTTCTTGAAGAAACCAGATCCATTGTCATATAGTTTCCTATAGTTTGTACTTTCCAATTGCATTCCTTTAGTAGAGTTCAACATGTTTTTCTGTATTCTGTGTCTTCTGTAAGTCTGCAGTTAGAACTAAAGGCTCGATTGGATCAAGTTTGACTTTTGTGACAAGACTCATTCATAGGGGGTGTCGCCTTCCCACAGGAGGCACGCACGTTTTGTCCCTCTTTTTGTGATGTCAGCAGCCACTCATGCACAATACTTGCTCCATTAATTTAATAGAGGGTACAAAATGGTGCTATGCTCATTCTAACGTTTCTTCATTTATTAGCTAGGATACACACCTGTTTAGAGAAACTTCCTTACATCAATTATTTGCTTACCCAGAAGTTTATTTCATATAATAAAGGGTGGATATGTGTTTTATTCTTTTCCTTTACTTACCAGTTGTCAAAATAATGAGTTAGTTCCCTAGCATCCTTCAATGGGAGCCAATGAGTTTGGGGGGGAATTCTTATGAACTCATGGACTAAACATATTGCATTGTCCCAATCCATTGCAGTTATTATTCTGCTGATGCTCAGATTACTCCCTCTTTGGCCAGGACAAGCTGTTCAAAATGTCTCCTGAGCCCTTTTGATACAAACTCAGTAACATTTGAAAATTTCCTTGCTTTCAAGTATGACATGATGTTCCAGTCTCCCACTGTACATTTTCTGTCCCAGGCCTGAACCCAACCTTTTCTTTAAATGAGCCTAGTTTGTGTGTGTGTGTGTGTGAAATAATATTTCAAGACCACAATCTAGGTGTTAGGGAAACAGTACTGCTGAGCAGGTAATTGGTTCCAGGCCTTTTTGATGGTTAAAACTAAGATAGATAGATGAGAGAGAGCGAGAGCAAGCTGTGGTCTGAAAGTGTCCCCTTCAAAATTCAAGTGTTGCCAATGTGATAGTATTAAGAGGTGGCTCCCTTGAGAGGTGATTAGGCCATGAGGGCGGCTTCCTCATGATTGAGATTAAGGCCTTTTTGAAAGAAGCCTTATGCCTTCTTTGGTGACCTTGCCCTTCTGCATTCTGCCATGCAAAGTCACAGAGAGAAAGTCCTCACCAGACCAAATGCTGGTGCCTTGATCTTGGGCTTCCCAACCTTCAGAACTGTCAGAAATAAATTTTTGTTCCTTGTACATTTCTCAGATATTTTGTTGTAGCAGCACAAATTGGCTGAGAGAGGGAAAGAAAGAGAGCGAGAGAGAATACATCAAGTTCATACCAATATTTCCCATTCTTATTCAGGACTACAAGGTTTTCTTAATTGCATCCATCTTATAGACAATCAAAATTTCCCCTTTCTCTCTCACTAAAACTCCCAGTACCAAGTTCTCAACAATACCAACACAATTACTTAGTTGCTGTCCCAGAATATACGCATAACTGTCTTATAATAGCAATACCAACATTATCACCAACAATATGATTACTAATGAGAGTGTAATATTTTTGTGGCTTTACAATTTTTTTTTTTTATTTTTTAGACAGGGTCTCGCTTTGTTGCCCAGGCTGGAGTGTAGTGGTGTGATCTCAGCTCACTTGCAACCCCGCCTCTTGGGTTCAAGGGGTTTTCCTGCCTCAGCCACCTGAGTAGCTGGGATTGCAGGCGTGTGCCACCACACCCAGCTAATTTATGTATTTTTAGTAGAGATGGGGTTTCACCATATGCTGGGAGCCACCACATCCAGCTACAATTCTTTCTGTTTCTATAGGATATCATACTAGGGATACACAGTCAATGACTGGTTGTATAGTAATTTAGAATTGTTCTCTGTGAGGTTATCACCAATAGTATGTAAAGTTAGGTTTATTTGTTTAATTTGATTTGGATTTTTAGGAATTTGATTTTTATTTAATTTTATTTTATATTAAGGTGAAATATTTATGTGGCTTCAAAGTTAAATTTATAATGCAAGCCATATTAAAACAACTGTGGCTTCTATACCTGTCCTTGTTACCCTATAGGTAACCATTTAATTTTTATGTTAATATTTTTATTATTTTTAAAATACATGCATATATTATCCTCTTTGAAAAACAGAAATATGCTACTCCACCTTGATTTCTTCACCCAGCATTATATCCATGAGACTCCGCATAGCACTATATAGAGAAATGGGTCTCTCTTTCAATGGGATCAGATATTACATACTGTTTTCCCTTTTTTCACTTAATATCCCAGGAGCTTCTTTCCCTCTTTCCTTAAAGCTTTGAAAATACAAATTAGATTTAAAAATTTTTAATCTAATACTGGCCATAAAGCAATTAATCTTGCCTGACATTTCATCCAGAGCTGGGAAAATAACTAGCCCACAAGCAGATCTAAAGAGACTGCAGGAGAAAGTTGTTTTAATTGTACTCAGTAGAGGCCAGTCCCTTCAATATAATGGCTATATTTGTGAGGGCTCATCTAGGATCCTGTACATGACACAGATGTGACCAAAGTGTTAAAAAGAATTAGAGGTCTTTCAAATTCACCTCTTACATGTAAAGAATACAGAGTCTGTCATTTCTGTTCTTGCAACGAGAAAAAATGGAATAAACTGAAAAGAAACAATTTTTCTTGGGCCCATCAGAGAACTGGGTATGTAGAGCAAATCGGTGCCTGGAAATCTAGAGACACAGGTGAATGCAGAAGACACATCTGAGATCTGCTTACCTGGAGCAGAAGCCAAGGGAGCCATAAAGTGGTGGGAAAATTTAAATGATAATTTTCATGACTTCCTAGAAGGGAAGTGTGGGCTAGCCTGAGAGTGAGAAGTTTCTGGGGCTTTTGGTTTTAGGAGTCCCTCACATTTTTGTGGGCTCTACCTCCGGTAAGCCCACCAGATTACCACGGTTAAGATGCCAGAAGGATCTCCTCATGGCTCTGGCAGGGGCAGGGGAAGAGTTACTGTGAAATACACCTACAGTGTTCTCCATGACCAAGAACCTTCTAGCTTAAATCAGGAAGAATTAGATACCCTGAACCTTTCTCCAAGGGAAAGGACTATACCAGAGCTTTATCCCACTTGGCGGGAAGAGCATTCCTCCCTCCTTAGCTCCCTCTAACTTCCTCTGACTCAGAGGGGAAAATCTATGCCAATAGAGAAACACTTGTGACAGTCACAGGTCAGGGACGCAGCCCACTAGAACACTGAGATTTAATCATAAGGTTATAGAATGCTTCCCCTCCCCCACACCATACCACCACTCCAACAGGGCTCCAATACAATCACAGTGGATTATAGTTGAAAGAACTGCAAGACACGGACTCTCTGATGAGGGGTACTTAGGGAAGCCCAAAGTCAAGAGAGTAGACAAAAACAAGAACACTAGAGGAATTTGAATCCCCTGACACCTATAGCTACAGCAAACATTACACACAGCCCAACTCCTAACCAGATTAACATAATCCTCACACCAAAGGCTCTGTTCCTATTACCCAGTACAACATGTCCTGTCCAACTTCAACAAAAAGCTACAAGGCCCACCAACAGCAAGAAAAAAAAACACAATCTGAAAAAAACAAAGCAAGCATCTGAACCAGACTCAGATATGACACAGATGTTGGAATTATCACAAAGAGAATTTAAAATAACTGTGATTAACATGTTAAGAGCTGTAATGCAAAAAGTAGCCAAAATACAAGAATAAATGGGCAATGTAAGAAGAAGAGATGGAAATTCAAAGAAAGAATTAAAATTCTAGAGATCAAAAATATACTAACATAAATGAAGAAAGCCTTCATTGGGTTCGCAGAAGACTCAGCACAGCCAAGGAATGAATCAGTGAACTTAAAGATAGATCAGTAGAAACATCCTAAATAGAAATGCAAAGATGGGCCAGATGTGGTGGCTCATGCCTGCAATCCCAGCACTTTGGGAGGCCAAGGTGAGTGGATTACTTGAGGTCAGGAGTTGGAGACCAGCCTGGCCAACATGGTGAAACCCTATCTCTACTAAAAATACAAAAATTAGCCAGACGTGATAGTGGGCACCTGTAATCCAGCTACTCGGGAGGCTGAGGCAGGAGAATCACTTGAACCTGGGAGGCGGAGGTTGCAGTGAGCCAAAGTTGCACCATTGCACTCCAGCCTGGGCAACAGAGCTAGATTCCGTCCCAAAAAAAAAAAAAAAAGAAAAGAAATGCAAAGATGGAGGTGGGGAGAGAAGAAAATAGCAGAGCAGAACCTCCAAGAACTGTGAAAGAATTTCAGAATTTCTGAACATACGCATAATGGGATATCAGAGAGAGAACAGAGCAAAATAAATATTTGAAATAATAATGACCAAAAGCTTTCCAAAATTAATCACAGACACCAAACCACAGATCCAAGAAGCTTGGCGAATACCAACTAGAATAAATACCAAAAAGCTATACCCAGGCATATAGTCTGTAGTCAGACTGCAGAAAAACAAAGACAAATAGAGACTCTTGAAAGAATCCAGAGGGGGAAAAGAATCTTCCCTGTAAAGGAACAAGGATAAGACTTACAATGGATTTGTCATTAGAAACCATGCAAGCAAGAAGAAAGTGGAATGAAATATTTCAGATGTTCAAAGAAAAAGACTTCTGATCTAGAATTCTATATTCAGTAAAACTATCCTTCAATAGTGAAGAAAAATAAGGACTTTCTCAGACAAACAAAATTTGAGGAAATTCATCACCAGGAAACCTGCCCAATATGAATGTTAAAAGATTTTCTTCAGAAAGGAAATGACATAGTTCAGAAGCTTGCATCTACACAAAGAAAAAAAGCATTAGAGAAGGAATAAATGAAAGTAAAATAAAATGCATTTCTTAATTGACCTAAAAAGTAATTTTTTAAAGAATAATAATTTATTGGTTGAATATAGTATATAGACAAGTGAAATAATGACAGCAACAACCTGAGGAATGGGTGATAGAATTGTGAATAAAACTGTTATTTTTAGAGTTCTTTTTTCATAAGTTATTGGGTTACAGGTGGTATTTGGTTACATGAGTAAGTTCTTTAGTGGTGCACCCATCACCCAAGCAGTATACACTGCACCATATTTGTAGTCTTTTATGCCTCGCCCCCTCACACTCTTTCCCCCACGTCCCCACAGTCCATTGCATCATTCTTATGCCTTTGCATCTTCATAGCTTAGCTCCCACATATCAGTGAGAACATACAATGTTTGGCTTTCCATTCCTGAGTTACTTTACTTAGAATAATAGTCTCTGATCTCATCCAGGCCACTGCAAATACTGTTAATTCATTCCTTTTTATGGCTGAGTAGTATTCCATTGTGTGTGTGTGTGTGTGTGTGTGTACATGTACGTATGTGTGTGTATATATATATATACACACACACATATATACACATACATATACACACCACAGTTTCTTTATCCACTCGTTGATTGATGGGCATTTGGGTTGTTTCTATGATTTTGCAATCGTGAATTGTGCTGCTATAAACATGTGTGTGCAAGTATCTTTTTTGTGTAATGACTTCTTTTCCTCTGGGTAGATACCCAGCAGTGGGATTACTAAATCAAATGGTAGTTCTACTTTTAGCTCTTTAAAGAATCTCCACACTGTTTTCCATAGTGGCTGTACTAGTTTACATTCCTACCAGCAGTGTAGAAGTGTTCCCTGATCACCGCATCCAAGCCAGCATCTACTGTTTTTAGAATTTTTTTATTATGGCCATTCTTGCAGGAGTAAGGTGGTATTGCACTGTGGTTTTGATTTGCATTTCCCTGATCATTAGTGATGTTGAGCATTTTTTTTTCTTTCTTTCTTTCTTTTTTTTTTTTTTTTTTTTTTTTGAGACAGAGTCTCACACTGTCACCCAGGCTGGAGTGCAGTGGTGCGATCTGGGCTCACTGCAAGCTCCGCCTCCTGGGTTCACGCCATTCTCCTGACTCAGCCTCCCGAGTAGCTGGGACTACAGGTGCCCACCACCACATCCGGCTAATTTCTTGTATTTTAGTAGAGACAGGGTTTCACCGTGTTAGCCAGGATGGTCTCGATCTCCTGACCTCGTGATCCACCCGCCTTGGCCTCCCAAAGTGCTGGGATTACAGGTGTGAGCCACTGCGCCCGGCCAGTGTTGAGCATTTTTTAAATGTGTTTGTTGGCCATTTATATATCTTCTTTTGAGAATTGTCTATTCATGTCCCTAGCCCACTTTTTGATGGGATTGTTTGCTTTTTTTTACTGATTTGTTTGAGTTCATTGTAGATTTTGGATATTAGTCCTTTGTCAGATGTATAGGTTGTGAAGATTTTCTCCCAGACTGTGGGTTTTCTGTTTACTCTGCTGACTGTTCCTTTTGCTGTGCAAAAGCTCTTTAGTTTAATTAAGTCCCAGCTATTTATCTTTGTTTTTATTGCATTTGCTTTTGGGTTCTTGGTCATGAAATCATTGCCTAAGCCAATGACTAGAAGGGTTTTTCCAATGTTATCTTCTAGAATTTTTATAGGTCATAGATTTAAGTCCTTAATCCATCTTGAGTTGATTTTTGTATAAGGTGAGAGATGAGGATACAGTTTCATTCTCCAGCATGTGGCTAGCCAATTATCCCAGCACCATTTGTTGAAAAGGGTGTCGTTTCCCCACTTTGTTTTTGTTTGCTTTGTCAAAGATTGATTGGCTATAAGTATTCGGGTTTATTTCTGGGTTATCTATTCTGTTCCATTGGTCTATGTGCCTATTTTTATACCAGTACCATGCCGTTTTGGTGACCATGACTTTATAGTATAGTTTGAAATCAGGTAGTGTGATGCCTCCAGATTTGTTCTTTTTGCTTAGTCTTGCTTTGGCTGTATGAGCTCTTTCTTGATTCCATATGAATTTTTGAATTGTTTTTTCTAATTCTGTGAAGAATGATGATGGTATTTTGGTAGGGATTGCATTGAATTTGTAGGTTGCTTTTGACAATATGGTTGTTTTCACAATATTGATTCTACCCATCCATGAGCATGGGATGTGTTTCCATTTGGTTGTGTCATCTGTGATTTCTTTCAGCAGTGTTTTGTAGTTTTCCCTATAGAGGTCTTTTGACTCCTTGGTTAGGTATGCTCCTAAGTATTTTATTTTATTTTATTGCAGCTATTGTAAAAGGGGTTGAGTTCTTGATTTGATTATCTGCTTTGTTGCTGTTGATGTATAGAGGAGCTACTGATTTGTGTACATTAATCTTGTATCTGGAAACTTTGCTGAATTCTTTTATCAGTTCTAGGAGCTTTTTGGAGTCTTTACAGTTTTCAAGGTAAACGAGCATATCATCAGCAAACAGTGACAGTTTGACTTCCTTTTTACTGATCTGGATGCCCTTTATTTCTTTCTCTTGTCTGATTGCTTTGACTAGGACTTCCAGTACTATGTTGAAGAGGAGTGGTGAGAGTGGGCATCCTTGTCTTGTTCCAGTTCTCAGAGGGAAGGGTTTCAACTTTTCTCCATTCAGTATTATGTTGGCTGTGGGTTTGTCATAGATGGCTTTTATTACATTGAGGTATGTCCCTTGTATGCTGATTTTGCTGAGGGTTTTCATCATAAAGGGATGCTGAATTTTGTTGAATGCCTTTTCTGCACCTATTAAGATGATCATGTGATTTTTGTTTTTAATTCTGTTTATGTGGTGTGTCACATTTATTGACTTGCATATGTTAAACCATCCCTGCATCTCTGGTATGAAACCCACTTGATCATCGTGGATTATCTTCTTGATATGTTGTTGGATTTGGTTAGCTAGTATTTTGTTAAGGATTTTAGCATCTACTTTCATCAAGGATACCATTCTGTAGTTTTCTTTTTTGGTTATGTCCTTTCCTGGTTATTTGGGTGATGCTGGCTTCATAGAATGAATTAGGGAGGGTTCCTTCTTTCTCTATCTTGTGGAATAGTGTCAGAAGGATTGGTACCAATTCTTCTTTGAATGTTTGGTAGAATTCTGCTGTGAATCTATCAGGTCCTGGACTTTTTTTTTTAGTAATTTTTAAATTATCATTTCATTCTTACTGCTTATTATTGGTCTGTTCAGGGTATCTAATTCTTCCTAAGTTAAGCTAAAAGGGTTGTATTTTTTCCAGGAATCCATCCATCTCTTACTAGGTTTTCTAGTTTATATGCATAAAGGTGTTCATAGTAGCCTTAAATAATCTTTTGTATTTTAGTGGTGTCAGTTGTAATATCTCCTGTTTTGTTTCTTAATGAGGTTATTTGGATTTTCTCTTTTCTTTTCTTGGTTAATCTTGCTAATCGTCTATCAATTTTATTTATCTATTCAAAGAACCAGCTTTTTGTTTCACTTATCTTTTGTAATTTTTGTTGTTGTTGTTTCTATTTCATTTAGTTTTGCTCGATCTTTGTTATTTCCTTTTTTCTGCTGGGTTTGGGTTTGGTTTGTTCTTGTTTCTGTAGTTCCTTGAGGTATGACCTTAGAATGATAGCTCATGCTACATCATTTTTTTGATGTAGGTGTTTAGGGCTATGAACTTTCCTCTCAACACTGCCTTTGCCATATCCCAGAGGTTTTGATAGGTTGTGTCATTACTGTCGTTCAGGTTGAAGAATTCTTCAATTTCCATCTTGATTTCGTTTTTGACCCAGTGCTCATTCAGGAGCAGGTTATTTAATTTCCATGTATTTGCATGGTTTTGAAGGTTCGTTTTGGAGTTGATTTCCAGTTTTATTCCACTGTGATCTGAGAGAGTGCTTGATATAATTTCAATTTTCTTAAATTTATTGAGGCTCATTTTATGGCCTTTCATATGGTCTATCTTGGAGAAAGTTCCATGCACTGTTGAATAGAATGTGTATTCTGTGGTTGTTGGATGAAATGTTCTGTATATTTCTGTTAAGTCCATTTGTTGCAAGGTATAGTTTAAATCCACTGTTTCATCATTGACTTTCTGTCTTGATGACCTGTCTAGTGCTGTCAGTGGAGTATTGAAGTACCCCACTATTATTGTGTTGCTGTCTATCTCATTTCTTAGGTCTGTTAGTAATTGTTTTATAAATCTGGGGGCTCCAGTGTTGGGTGTATATAGGTTTAGGATTGTGATATTTTCCTGTTGGACAAGGCCTTTTACCGTTATATAATGTCCCTCTTTGTCTCTTTTAACTGCTGTTGCTTTAAAGTTTGTTTTGTCTGATATAAGAATAGCTACCCCTGCTCACTTTTGGTGTCCATTTGCATGAAATGACTTTTCCACTCCTTTACTTTAAGTTTATGTGAGTTCTTACTTGTTAGGTGGGTCTCCTGAAGGCAGCAGATGGTTGGTGAGTTCTTATCCATTCTGCAGTTCTGTATCTTTTAAGTGGAGCATTTAGGCTATTTACATTCAGTGTTAGTATTGAGATGTGAGGTACTATTGCATTCACTGTGCTCTTTGTTGCCTGTGTACTTTGGTATTTTTTGTTTTTTGTGTTTTTTTTTTTTTTTTGCTTTTTAACTTGTATTTTTGTTTCATAGGTCCTGTGTGATTAATGCTTTAAAGAGGTTCTGTTTTGATGTGTTTCCAGATTTAGAGCTCCTTTTAGCAGTTCTTGTAGTGGTGGCTTGGTAGTGGCAAATTCTCTCACCATTTGTTTGTCTGAAAAAGACTGTATTTTTCCTTCATATATGATGCTTAATTTCACTGGATACAAAATTCTTGGCTGATAATTGTTTTGTTTGAGGAGGCTGAAGATAGAGCCCAATCTTTTCTAGCTTGTAGGGTTTCTGCTGAGAAATCTGCTGTTTATCTGATACGTTTTCCTTTATAGGTTACCTGGTGCTTCTGTCTCACAGCTCTTAAGATTCTTTCCTTTGTCTTAACTTTGGATAACCTGATGACAATGTGCCTAGGTGATGATCTTTTTGTGATGAATTTCCCGGGTGTTCTTTGTGCTTCTTGTATTCGGATGTCTAGGTCTCTAACAAGGCTTTGGAAATTTTCCTTGATTACTCCCCCAAATATGTTTTCCAAGCTTTTAGAATTCTCTTCTTCCTTAGGAACATAGATTATTCTTAGGTTTGGTCGTTTAACATAATCCCAGACTTCTTGGAGTCTTTATTCATATTTTCTTATTATTTTTTCTTTGTCTTTGTTGGATTGGGTTAATTCGAAGATCTTGTATTCAGGCTCTGAATTTCTTTCTTCTACTTGTTCAATTCTATTGCTGAGACTTTCCAGAGCATTTTGCATTCCTATGTGTCCAATATTTCCTGAAATTTTAATTATTTTTTCTTTAAGCTATATATTTCCTTGACTATTTCTCCCTTCACTTCTTGTATCATTTTTTTGGATTTCCTTGCATTGGGCTTCACCTTTCTCTGGTGCCTCCCTGATTAGCCTAATAACTAACCTCCTGAATTCTTTTTCAGGTAAATCAGGGATTTCTTATTGGTTTGGATCCATTGCTGGTGAACTAGTGTGATTTTTTGGGGAGTGCTAAAGAGTACTGTTTTGTCATATTACCAGAGTTGGTTTTCTGGTTCCTTCTCATTTGGGTAGGCTCTGTTTGAGGGAAGGTCTAGGGTTGAAGGCTGTTGTTCAGATTCTTTTGTCCTACAGGGTGTTCCCTTGATGTAGTACTCTCCCCCTTTTCCTGTGGATGTGGCTTCCTGTGAGCCAAACTGCAGTGATTATTGTCTCTCTTCTGGGTTTAGCCACCCAGCAATTCTAACCAATTCTGGGCTGGTACTGGGGGTTGTCTGCACAGAGTTCTGTGATGAGAACTATCTATGGGGTCTCTCAGCTGTGGTTACCAGTGCCTGTTCTGGTGGAGGTGGCAGGGGGGTGCAATGGACTCTGTAAGAGTTCTTAGCTTTGGTGGTTTAATGCTCTGTTTTTGTGCTGCTTGGCATCCTGCTGGGAGGTGGCACTTTCCAGAGAATCAGCTGTGGTAGTATGGGGAGGAACCAGCGGAGGGTAGGGCCCTAGAACCCCCAAGATTATATGCCCTTTGTCTTCAGCTACCAGGGTGGGTAGGGAAGGACCATCAGGTGGTGGCAGGGTTAGGTGCTATGGCTGTTATGGGGGATGCGGGTGAGGTGCCCAGGTCAACGGAGTTGTGTACCTAGGAGGATTATGGCTGCCTCTGCTGAGTCATGCAGGTTATCAGAGAGGTGGGGGAAAGCCAGCAGTCACAGCCCTCACCCAGCTCCCAAGCAAACCGAAGGGCCGGTCTCACTCCCACCATGCCCCTCTAACAGCCCTGAATCTGTTTCCAGGTGGTGGGCAAGCCGGGCTTGAGAACTTGCCCCAGGCTACCCACCTCCCAGCTGTGAAAGAAAGGGGCTTGGTTCTTCCCCCACCTGTGGAGTCTGCACACCGGATTCATGCCCTCCCCCAAGTTCTGGCCAGGAGGCTTCTCACCCAGTTCAAATTGCTACAAAGTTAGCTGGAGATTTCCTTCTCCCTGTAGTGTTTCCCCTTGCACTCCACTCCTCTGGCTGCTGCCTTCCTGATGGATCCCTGTGGTGCCAGGCAAGAATGGCCTGCTTGGGGATCCAGCAAGCTCCCAGGGCCTTTCTGCTGCTTCCTGTACCCCTGTATTTCACTCAGCTCTCTAAATTGACTCAGCTCCAGGTACAGTTGGAAACTTCTGCAAACAGACCTTCAGTTTCGCCAGTGTGGGTGTGTGTTCGGGAGAGGAGGCTCTCCCTTTCCTGCTTCTGCAGTTGGGGCACTCACAGTATTTGTGGTGTCTCCCTGGTCCTGCAGGAGCAGTCCGCTTTTTTCAGAGGGTCTGTGGGTCCTCTCGGGATTGCTGGTTTGTTCTTGCAGTTGATCTGGAGCTAAAATTCATGATGCAAGCCTCAGCACGCTGCTCTGTCCGTCCGAGTCAGAGCTGCAATCTCTACTCTGTTATAAGGTATGTTCATTACCATGAAGTTATATAGTGAAGGTGAACTAGTTAAAACTGGCCAAAAGATCTGAACAGACATCTCAGCAAATAAGACATACAGGTGGCAAATAAGCATATGAAAAGAGGCTCAACATCATTTGCCAATAGGAAATTAAAAATTAACAGTGAGATGCCACTACACATCTATAGAATGAAAAAAGTCCAAAAAACTGACAATACAAATTGCTGATGATGATGCAAAGCAAGAGGAGCTCTCATGCAGTGCTGGTGGTAATGCAAAATGGTATAGCCAGTTTGAAAAACAGTTTTGCAGTTTCTTACAAAACTAAACATAGTTTTACCATATAATTCAGCAATCATGCTGCTAGGTATTTGCCTAACTGATTTGAAAACGTACACACACAAAAATTCTACATGCGAATGTTTATAGCAGCTGTATTTGTGATTGCCAAAAAATGGAAGCAACCAAGATGTCCTTCAATAGGTGAATAGACATTCAAACTAAGACGCTTTCATGCAATGGAATATTATTCAACAATAAAAAGAAATAATGTATCAAGCCATAAAAAGACATAGATGAAACTTAATTATATATTGCTAAGTGAAAGAGTCTAGAAAAGGCAACAATTTTTGGTAAAAATGAAGTGGTAAAAACATCAGTGGTTGCTGGGGTTTGGAGGGAAGTTGAAAAAGTGAAGCATGGGAGGTTTTTCCTCCATCCCAGGTGGAGAAATTTATTCCATATAATACTGTAGTGGAAAATACATACTATGCATTTGTTTAAAACCCATAGGACTTTGTAGCCCAAAGAATAAACCTTAATGGATGTAAAGTTTTAAAAAAAAACAATTGGGAGGTTGAGGGATCCCAAGATGGAATGTAGAATATGACAAAAAAAAAAAAACAAAAAACCTACCTGTATTACAAATGTATAATGCAATGTCATTAAAGGAGTTAGGGAAAGGTGCTGACCTAAGTAGCTTTGGAAGTGAATCAAGTTTGTAAGGCTAAAGGCACAAGAAACTGTATGTAAGCATTTACCCTAGTTCAGTCCTTCCCAACTCCTGGTCTGCAGACCGGTACTGGTCTGTGGCCTGTTAGGAACTGTGCCACACAGCAGGAGGTGAGCGGTGGGTGAACATCACTGCCTGAGCTCCACCTCCTGTCAGATCCGTGGTAGCATTAGATTCTTGTAGGAGAGAATCTCATAGATTCTCATATTGTGAAGTGTACATGTGAGGGATCTAGGTTGCATGCTCCTTATGAGAATCTAATGATAAATGTAATGCTCTTGAATCATCCTGAAACCGGCCCCCTACTCCCATTTATGGAAAAATTGTCTTCCACACAACTGATCCCTGGTGCCAAAAAGGTTGGGGACCACTGATCTAGTTGATACAGTTTTCCCCAGGGAGTTATGGGTTAACAATTCTGATACCGCTACACACTGTGGTTGAGCAATTAAGTGAATGATGGCATATGGTGGCAATCATATGGCATATGGTTTCTTGCTGTTGGAGTGGCAGAGGCAAGAGCAAGCCTAGAGGACCCTGAGGAGGCATGACTACTACATGTAATGTTGTTATCTTGACTGGGATTCTGGAACAGAAAAAGGTCATTAGGAAAATATTAAGGAAATCTGGATAAAGAATTGACTTCAGTTAATAATAAATGTATCAATGTTGGCTCATTAATAAGTGTACCATACTGATGTTAGATATTAATAATAAGGGGAACTGGGCATTAGGTATATATGAACTTTGTATGATCTTTGTAATTGTATTGTAAATTTAAGCTGTTTAGAATAAAAGGTTTATCTTTAAAAATTACAGAAAGTGAATAATTTAAACTGAAATTTAATCATGTATGGCAGTAAAATAATAAATGAAACAGTTTTGAATGTTAAAATTTAAAAACCACAATGAAATACCAATATAACCATTAGAATAACTAAAATGTTTTAATACGACAATTCCAATTGATGGTGTTGGTGATGATATAGGGACGGACATTGGAACTCTCATATATTGCTGATGGGAGTGTAAAAGGGAGTGTAAAAATCCGTCTTTGGAAAGCTGTTTGATGGTTTCCTATAAAGTTATATATGCAATTACCATATGACCCAGCAATTTCACTTCAAGGTGTTTATCCAAAAGATATGAAAGCATATGTACACACAAAGATTTGTACCAAAATATTCATATGCGTTTTACTCATAATAGCCCAAAACTGGTAACCACCCAATAGATAAAAATGGCTAA
Organism: Gorilla gorilla gorilla; assembly: GCF_029281585.2. Lineage (NCBI taxonomy): Eukaryota > Metazoa > Chordata > Mammalia > Primates > Hominidae > Gorilla > Gorilla gorilla. The sequence continues at coordinate 121,952,371 of NC_073234.2, forward strand.
ACAAGTTGTGGTATATTTGTAAAAAGGAATACTACTTAGAATTAAAAAATGAACAAACCTACATATATATGCAACAAACTAGATCAATATAATAAAAGCATTATACTGAGAGACCAGGCGTAAAAGAGTAAGTATTATGTGATTCAATTTTTATGAAACTTTAGGAAAGACATATCTAATCTATAGTGATAAAAAGCAGATCAGTGGTGGTGTGAGGCTGGCAGCAGGGGCAATTGATTGAGAAGGGGCAAAAAGGAACTTTTTAGGATAATGAAAATATTTTTATTATGGTAGTGATTATACAGATGTATATCTTTATCAAGATTCATTCATCTATACGTTAAAATGTGTGCATTTTCTTGTGTATAAATTGTTCCCTAATGGACTTTTAAAGAGGATTAGAGAAAAAATGACATTATTTTATAATGTGAGTTCAAAGGAGTTTTTAAACCTGTAATTCAAATAATTAGATGTAAAAGGACATTTAAGGGTATAAAGCTGTATAAAGCCATATAAAGGATATTTAAAGGTATGAAGAGAAATACTAGAACAGCTAAAAATTATTATAAAATTAAATGTTAGTGATAGAAGGAAGAGACAATAAGGAGGTGGGAGGAGGTGAACACATACTAACTTTTGTATTGCACATAGTCAAAAGCCATTAATTGCTATTTAAAGAGAACAATATTTAATAATTAATTTTATAAAATTAAATCACTAAAATAACTTTTAAAAGGATGAACCACTAAAATAACAAAATAACCCCCAAAATCTTCCCAATCATCAGAAAAATGCATTCACAGAATGAATGAAATACAGATAACACAAATCACACGTGTATTAATCAGTTTTCACACTGCTATAAAGACAACCTGAGACTGGGTAATTTATAAAGAAAAGAGATTTAATTGACTCACAGTTCCACATAGCTGGGTAGGCCTCAGGAACCCTACAATCATGGTGGAAGGGGAAGAGGCATATCTTACATGGCAGCAGGCAAGAGAAGAGTGTGTGTAGTGAAGGGGGAAGAACCCCTTATAAAATCATCAGATCTCGTGAGAACTCACTATCACAAGAACAGCAAGGAGGAAACTGCCCCCATGATCCAATCACCTCCCACCAGGTTCCTCCTTGACATGTGGGGATCACGAGGATTGCAATTCAAGATAAGATTTGGGTGGGGAGACAGTCAAATCATGTCAACATAATAAAAATATTTTTTAAATGAATAAAAAATACATAGTATAGCATAAAATATAATTTAAAAACTGAACACCAAATGTACCTGTTGTATCCATAGATTTCACTGGATAAACTAACTTTTTAAATAGAAAATATTCAGGCTATACCACAAAGCAAATCTTAGCCATTTGCACTAGTGAGCCGACACAAAAAACCATGGTAACCTAGGAAGTTTGAAATATAATGTATTAGGCTGTTTTTGTATTACCATACAGGAATACCTGAGACTGGGTAATTTATAAAGAAGAGACATTTAATTGGCTCACAGTTCTACAGGCTGTGCAAGCATGGCACCAACATCTGTTCAACTTCTGGGCCTCAGGAAGCTTACAATCATGGCAGAAGGCAAAGCAAGAACAGGTACATCCCATGATAAAAGCAGGGGTAAGGTTGGGGGATGTGAAGGTGCCATGCTCTTCTAAACAACGAGATCTTGTGTGAAGTACAAGAGCAAAAACTCACTCATCACCAAGGGAATGGCACTAAGCCATTAATGAGGGATCTGCCCCATGATCAAAATTCCTCTTACCAGGCCCCACCTCCAACACTGGGGACTGCATTTCAACATGAGATTTGGAGGGGACAAACATCCAAAGCACACCATTCCACTCTTGGCTTCTCAAATCTCATGTTCTCCTAACATTGCAAAATACAATCATGCCTTCCCAACAGTTCCCCAAAGTGTTAACTCATTCCAGCATTAATTCAAAAGTCCCAAGTTAAGTCCAAAGTCCAAAGTCTTATCTGAGATTCAAGGCATATTTCTTCCACCTCTGAGCCTGTAAAATCAAAACCAAGCTATTTGCTTCCAAGATACACTGGTGGTACAGGCGTTGAGTGAATATTCCTATTCCAAAAGGGAGAAATCAGCCAAAAGAAAGGGGTTTCAGGCCCCACACGTCTGAAACCCAGCAAAGCAGTCATTAAATCTTAAGGCTCCAAAATTATCTCCTTTGACTCCATGTCCCACATCCAAGGCACACTGGTGCAAGCAGTGGACTCCTAAGGCCTTGGGCATGTCTTCCCCTGTGGCTTTGCAGGGTGTGGCCCCCAGGTCTGCTGTCATAGTTTGGAGTTAAGTGCCTGTGGCTTTTCCAGGCTGAGGTTGCAAGATGCTAGTGGCTCTACCATTCTTGGGTCTGAAGGACAGCAGCCCACTTGCCACAGCACCACCAGGCAGTGGCCTGGTGGGGACACTCTGGGGGGTTCCAGCCCACATTTCCCCTTGGCACTGACCTAGTGGTGGCTCTGCCCCTGTGGCACATTTTTGCATGGGCACCCAGGCTTTTCCATACATCCTCTGAAATCTAGGTGGGAGCTCCCAAGCCTTGTTCATGCTTGCATTCTGTATGCCTGCAGGCTTAACATCATGTGGAAGCCACCAGGGCTTATGGCTTGCACCCTCTTGAGCAGTGGCCTAAGCTGTATCTGGGCACCTTTAAGCTGAGGCTAGACCTGGAGCAGCCTGGATGTGGGGAGCAGTGTCTTGAGGCTGTGCAGAGCAGTGGGGCCCTAGGCCTGGCCCATGAAACCATTCTTTCTAGGCCTCTGGGCCTAGATGGGAGGGGCTGCCTCAAGGATTTCTGAAATGCCTTCCAGGCCTTTTTCCCCCTTTGTTTTGAATATTAGCACTTGGCTCCCTTTTAGTCATGCTAATCTCTTTAGCAAGTGGTTGCTCTGCAACCTGCTTGGACTCACTCTACCACAGTGCCAGGTTGCAAATTTTCTAAACTTTTATGCTCTGCTTGTCTTTTAAATATAAGTTCCAAGGCCAGGCACAGTGGCTCATGCTTGTTATCCCAGCACTGTAGGAGGCTGAGGCAGGTGGATCACTTGAGGTCAGGAGTTTGAGACCAGCCTGGCCAACATGGCAAAACCCCATCTCTACTTTAAAACAAACAAACAAACAAAATTAGCCATGCATGGTGGTATACACCTGTAATCCCAGCTACTCAGGATGCTGAGGCTTGAGAATTGCTTGAGCCCAGGTGGTAGAGGTTGCAGTAAGCTGATATTATGCCACTGCACTCCGGCCTGGGTGACAGAGCAAGACTCTGTCTCAAAAAAAAAAAAAAAAAGTTCCAACTTTAAGTCATTTCTTTACTCCCATGACTGATTATAGGCTGTTAGAAGCAGCCAGGTCACATCTTGAACACTTTGCTGTTTAGAAATTTCTTCTGCCAGATATCCTAGGTCATCACTTCTAAGTTCAAGCTTCCACAGATCCCTAGGACCCAAACATAATACAGCCGAGCTCTTTGTCAAGGCATAACAAGGGTGACCTTTGCTCCAGTTACCAGTAACTTTCTCATCTGAGACTTTGTCAGCCTGCCCTTCATTGTCAATATTTCTATCAGTAGTTTGGTCACAACCATTTAACCAATCTCTAAGAAGTTCCAAAGTTTCCCTCATCTTCCTGTCTTCTTCTGAGCCCCTCAGAACTCTACCAACCTCTGCCTGTTACCCAGTTCCAAAGTTTCTTCCACACTGTCAGGTATCTTTATAGTAACACCCCACTCTCAGTACCAATTTTCTGTATTAGGCCATTCTTGCATTATGATAAAGGGATACCTGAGACTGGGTAATTTGTAAAGAAGAGAGGTTAAATTGTCTCATGGTTCTGCAGGCTCTACAAGCATGGCACCATTATCTGCTCAGCTTCTGGTGAGGGCCTCAGGAAGTTTACAAACATGGCAGAAGGCAAAGTGAGGGCAGATACATCACATGGCAAGAGTGGGAGCAAGACAGAAAGAGATGGGAGGTGACATGTTCTTTTAAATAACAAGATCTTGTGTGAACTACCAGAGCAAGAACTCATTTATAACCAAGGAGATGGCACTAAGCAATTCATGAGGTGTTTGCATGACCCAAACACCTCCCACCAGGCCCCACCTCCAACACTGGTGATTGCATTTTAACATGAGATTTGGAGGGGATAGACATCCAAACCATATCATAGAGATACAGGGCAAAATTTAGAGAAATATAAACAAAGCAAAAATTATCACTCAATAAAACTTAGAGCAAAAAGCATATGGGATGAGTAAAGGCAATTTATAATAATAGGTAAACTGTGAAATAAAGACCTTGCATTTATACTTATTCATACACCAAATACATATCATCTAAATTCATAAAGCAAAAATATAAGGAAATAAAAGAAGAGGTAGAAATAGAAGTAGGGGCCGGGCGCAGTGGCTCAGGCCTGTAATCCCAGCACTTTGGGAGGCTGAGGCGGGTGGATCACCTGAGGTCAGGAGTTTGACACCAGCCTGGCCAACATGATGAAACCTCATCTCTACTAAAAATACAAAAAATTAGCTGGGCATGGTGGTGTGCCCCTGTAATCCCAGCTACTCGGGAGGCTGAGGCAGGAGAATCGCTTGAACTCGGGAGGTGGAGGTTACAGCGAGCTGAGATTGCACCACTGCACTCCAGCCTGGGCAACAAGAGGGAAACTCCATCTCAAAAAAGAAAAAAAAAAAAAGAAATAGAAGTAGGATACTTAATATCTCTCAGTCTATATAGATATCATTTAAAAATAATAAATAAGCTCATTGAAGGCCTAAATAAAATACTTTAGGAAAGTTTAATGTATCGAACTCTACACAACCAAAGCAAATAGTCAGTATCTTCTCAGGAGCCATGCAAAACACAACAGTATCCAGTCACAATGCAAGAAAACTAAAAGTCAAATGATAAAACTAGAAAACAGAAAACAAAAAACTACCACAACTATTCAACCAAAGAGGAAATCAAAACAAAAAGCCAGAATAATTAGAAAATGACAATAATAAAAATATTTCCTTGAACTTATGAGATAGGACCAAAGTTGTATAGAGAAAAATTCATAGCCAAAGACATTAATAGTAATAAATAATTAAGGATTAAAATAAATTAACAAGATAGAAAACATAAAAGCAGAAAGAAAAACTAATGTAAAGACAGAATTTAATGTACTAAAATGTTAAATTGGTCTAAAAAATAAGAGGAATTTTCTAGATAAAAATAAGAACCTAATCAAGAAAATGAAAAAGCATAAAAACACAAAGTCATAGAGATGATAAAAATAATCTGAGGGTAAACTAAAAAATTATATGAATCTTATGTTTTAAGTGGCAAAAAAAAAGCTTTTCCTCTAAAATCTGGAACAAGACAAGGATGCCCACTTTCACCACTTTTATTCAACATAGTACCAGAAGTCTTAGGGCAATTAGGTGACAGAAAGAAATACAGGATATCCAAACTGGAAGGGAAGAAGTCAAACTGACTTTGTTTGTAGATAACATAATCTTATAGAAAACTCTACAGACATCACCAAAAATCTTAGAACTAATAAACAAATTCAGTAAAGTTACAGGATATAAGATCAATGTACAAAAACCTGTGGCATTTTTATATACCAGTAGCAAACTATCTGTAAAAGAAATTTAAAAAGCAACTCCATTTATATTAGATAAAAAACTCCCAGGAATAAATTTAACCAAGGAGGTGAAAGAGCTCTACAATGAAAACTCTAAAGCATTAATTTAAAAAATTTGAAGAGAATACAAATAAATGGAAAGCTATCCCATGTTTGTTGATTGGAATAATTACTATTGTGAAAATATCCACAGTATTCAGAGTGATCTACAGATTCCATGCAGTCCCTATCAAAATACTGCTGACATTCTTCACAGAAATATCAAGACATCCTAAAATTTGTATGAATGACCTCAAATGGTCAAAACAATCTTGAGCAAAAAAAAGCAAAGCTAGAGGCATCACACTACTTGACTTCAAAATATACTACAAAGCAATAGTAACCAAAAGAGCATGGAACTGGCATAAAAACAGGCACATAGACAAATAGAATGGAATAGAGAACCCAGAAATAAATCCATACATTTATAGCCAAATGATTTCTGGCAAAGACACCAAGAACAAATACTGGAGATGAGATAGTTTCTTCAGTAAATGATGCTGGGTAAACTGGATAGCCGTATGCAGAAGAATGAAACTAGACTCCTGTTTCTCACCACCTATCCAAATCAACTCAAAATGGATTAAAGACTTAAATGTAAGATGGCAAACTATAAAACTACTAGAAGAAAACATAGAGTAAATGTTTCATTACATTGGTATGGGCAAATACTTTTTTTTATAAGACCCCAAATGCATAGGTAACAAAAGCAAATATAGACAAATGGAATTACATCAAACTAAAAAGTTCCTTCACATCAAAGGAAATCATCAACAAAGTGAAGAGACAATCTACAGAATAAGAGAAAAATATTTGCAAACTATGCATCTCACAAGGGACTAATATCCAGAATATGTTAGAAATGCAAACAACTCAATAGCCAAAAAAAAACCAAAAAAAAAAACCCACACCATTCTGATTTAAATACAGGCAAAATGGGCCAGGCACGGTGGCTCATGCCTGTAATCCCAGCACTTTGGGAGGCTGAGGTGGGTGAATCACAAGGTCAAGAGATCAAGACCATCCTGGCCAACATGGTGAAACCCCATCTCTACTAAAATACAAAAAAATTAGCTGGGCGTGGTGGTGTGTGCCTGTAGTCCCAGCTACTCAGGAGGCTGAGGCAGGAGAATTGCTTGAACCTGGGAGGCAGAGGCTGCAGTGAGCTGAGACTGCGCCACTACACTCCAGTCTGGCGACAGAATGAGACTCCTTCTCAAAAAAAAAAAAAAAAAAAGGAAAAAGAAAAAAAAAGAAAAAGATCTGAATAGACATTTTTCCAGAGAACACATACAAATGCTAACAGGTATATGGAAAAGTACTAAACATCATGAATCATCAGAGAAATTCAAGATGTCACTTTACACTTGTTTTTTTTTTTTAATTATATTTCAAGTTCTAGGGTACATGTGCACAACGTGCAGGTTTGTTACATATGTATACATGTGCCATGTTGGTGTGCTGCACCCATTAACTCGTCATTTACACTAGGTATTTCTCCTAATGCTATCCCTCCCCACTCCCCCAACCGCACGACAGACCCTTGTGTGTGATGTTCCCCACACTGTGTCCATGTGTTCTCATTGTTCAATTCCCACCTATGAGTGAGAATATGCGATGTTTGGTTTTCTGTCCTTGCGATAGTTTGCTGAGAATGATGGTTTCCAGCTTCATCCATGTCCCTGCAAAGGACATGAACTCATCCTTGTTTATGGCTGCATGGTGTTCCATGGTGTATATGTGCCACATTTTCTTAATCCAGTCTATCACTGATGGACATTTGGGTTGGTTCCAAGTCTTTGCTATTGTGAATAGTGGGGCAATAAACATACGTATCCATGTGTCTTTATAGTAGCATGATTTATTATCCTTTGTGTATATACCCAGTAATGGGATTACTGGGTCAAATGGTATTTCTAGTTCTAAATCCTTGAGGAATCACCACACTGACTTCCACAATGGTTGAACTAGTTTACAGTCCCACCAACAGTGTAAAAGTGTTCCTATTTCTCCACATCCTCTCCAGCACCTGTTGTTTCCTGACTTTTTAATGATTGCCATTCTAACTGGTGTGAGATGGTATCTCATTGTGGTTTTGATTTGCATTTCTCTGATGGTCAGTGATGATGAGCATTTTTTCATGTGTCTTTTGGCTGCATAAATGTCTTCTTTTGAGAAGTGTCTGTTTATATCCTTCGCCCACTTGTTGATGGGGTTGTTTGTTTTTTTCTTGTAAATTTGTTTTGAGTTCTTTGTAGATTCTGGATTTTAGCCCTTTGTCAGATGAGTAGATTGCAAAAATTTTCTCCCATTCTGTAGGTTGCCTGTTCACTCTGATGGTAGTTTCTTTTGCTGTGCAGAAGCTCTTTAGTTTAATTAGATCCCATTTGTCAATTCTGGCTTTTGTTGCCATTGCTTTTGATGTTTTAGACATGAAGTCCTTGCCCATGCCTATGTCCTGAATGGGATTGCCTAGGTTTTCTTCTAGGGTTTTTATGGTTTTAGTTCTAACACTTAAGTCTTTAATCCATCTTGAATTAATTTTTGTATAAGGTGTAAGGAAGGGATCCAGTTTCAGCTTTCTACATATGGCTAGCCAGTTTTCCCAGCACCATTTATTAAATAGGGAATCCTTTCCCTATTTCTTGTTTTTGTCAGGTCTGTCAAAGATCAGATGGTTGTAGATACATGGCATTATTTCTGAGGGCTCTGTTCTGTTCCATTGGTTTATATCTCTGTTTTGGTACCAGTACTATGCTGTTTTAGTTACTGTAGCCTTGTAGTATAGTTTGAAGTCAGGTAGCCTATACACTTAATTTTTTAAAAAACTTTTTGACTCTTGTAGTAACACAGCTTAAAACAAACATTATACAGCTGTACAAAAATAGTTTCTTTTTTCATCTTTATTCTATATGCTTTTTTCTAATCTTAGAATTTATTATTTACTTTTTAATGTTTTTTATTAAAAACTAAGACACAGGTGGGGCACAGTGGCTCATGTCTGTAATCCCAACACTTTGGGAGGCCAAGGTGGGCAGATCTCTCAGACCAGCCTGGGCAACACGGTGAAACTCTGTCTCTACAAAAAATACAAAAATGAGCCAGGAGTGGTGGTATGTGCCTGTAGTCCCAGCACACTGGGAGGATTGTTTGAACCCAGGAAGCAGCAGTTGCGGTGAGCTGAGTTTGTGCCACTGCATTCCAGCCTGGGTGACAGAGCAAGACCCTGTCTCCAATAACAACAATGAAAACTAAGACACAAACACATACATTAGCCTAGGCTTACACAGGGTCAGAATCATCCAGATGTCACTAGGTGATTTTTCAACTCCATCATAATCTTATGGAACCACCATCACATATGCAGTCTGTTGTTGACTAAAACATCATTACGTGGTGCATGACTGTATTTACCACTCTTCTGAATAAAGGTTCTTGGAGGTGCTCTGCTGCTTAGTATTGCTTCTACCCTTATGTGATGGTACTCACATAAAGTGTCATCTACACCGGGAATAGTGGAAGTGTATGCTAGCTAGCCTTGTCTTTTATTTTTGCCTTTACCTTGCATCTGCCCCAGAGTATAGGGACAGTGTCTTATCCTTGTTGTATTCCTAGCACTTAACCCAGTGCCTAGTCTGTAGTCGGGAATCAATAAGTATTTGACAATCAATGGATACACTGATGAATAAAATATAATTTTTAAAGTATCCTTTGTCATTGGATCTGCTAAACTGTATTCTTGCAGTGAGCCATTTTGTCTGCCCACTCAACTTGCCATTCTTTTTTCTAGTCTCCCTGGCTTTCCAACCCTTGGTTTTGCATCCTGGTTCCTGATAACCACTTCAGGCCATTCATGTTTTGATGACTCATTTCAAGCCTGTGTTGGATATTCTTCATTCTTCCATAAAGGATGAACCCACAGTTTTTATGTAGGCATATGATTGCTCAGTTTAAAAACTATATCTCCCAGTCTCCCTTGTAGCTAAGTATGGCCATATGACTTAGTTCTGGCTGATGGGAGGTAAGCAGGGGTGGCCTATGGCAACTTCCAGGAAGCTTCTATGGTTGCTATCCTCCAAAGATGGCCCCCAGCAATTCCCCTTCACCCTGTATGTGCATGCCATTCTCACATCAAGAGGTGGAACATGTCCAGCCCTTCTCTGGGCTGGCCCTGAGACTGCTTTGACCAATAGGTTATGGTAGCAGGGACATCTTGGGACTTCCAAGCTTGGGCCTTAAGAGGATTGGCTGCTTCTGTTTCCTTCTTCTCCACATACTTATGTTCAGAATGATCCTTTTTGAACACAACTTCCATGCTACAAGGAAGCTCAAGCAACTGTGAGGAAGAACCCTCATGAAGGAGAGCAGGCTTCAGGCCATGACCCTGGCTGAGCTCCTAGTTAATAGCCAGTGCCAACTTGCCAGCCATGTGGTTGCAGTCATTTTGGATCTATCAACTGTGTCAGAATGCTGGCCAACACCATGAAAAGCCATCTACCCACAGAATCATAACATATGATAAGTTATTGTTATGTGAAGCCACTAAGTTTTGGGGTGGTTTGTTATGCTGCAATAGAAAATTAACACATCGTTCTTAAAATATAGTTACATAATCCTGTAATTTTGATATTTGTCCCTTCCAAACCTCATGTTGAGATTCCTCATTAATAGATCAATGCCTTCCCCCTCAGGGGTGAGTGGGTTCTCACTCTATTAGTTCCTATGAGAGCTAGTTGTTAAAAAGAGCCTGGCACCTTCTCTACTCTCTCTTGCTTCCTCTCTCACCCTATGATCTCTGCACACACTGGCTCCCTTTGCCTTCTGCCATGAGTGGAAGCTTCCTGAGGCCCTCATCAGACCCAGATGCTGGTGCCATGCCTGTACAGCCTGTAGAACTGTGAGCCAAATAAACCTCTTTTCTTTATAAATTATTCAGCCTCAGATATTCCTTTATAGCAACACTAAATAAACTAAGCCATACACTCTTTGCCTCTTCTTTTTCCCTTTATTCTTCCATATACATGATGACCAGAGCTGGAGCCACCATCTTGGACTCTGAAGTAATCTTGGAAATGGAGATCATGCAAGAGAAAATAAGTTGAAGTATCTCTACTTCACACACTTATATTAAAAAATTAAACTTATATCCTGAATAAGCCACTGTTACTCTGAATCTTTTACTCCAGCTGAACCAATTCTAACTAATGTAGACTCCTTCTTTGGTACCACTCAGATGGTAAATTTTGCACATCCCCTTGGTTTCTTCAGTTTGCTTGTTCTTTTATTTTTAAATTAATGTTTGTTTTATCAGACAGACACAGCTATACAGTTTTAAAACTCAAATAATTTGGGAGTTCCAGTTACTGACAAAATAATATTAGCTTAGCCTCACCAATTTTTTCCTCCAAATCCCTCCTCATAAATTTCACAAAAGCCTGAAACTATGTTTATGAAACTAACATAAACACATTTAAAAATCTATGGTATAACAGTAGGTGTTTAGGTCCTGATGTGAGGGAGAAGTAGAAGCCCAGAGCCCAGCATGGCTGAGTCCCACGGATGGTGGCAGGAAGATATGTTTCAAAGACACTTTTAGATGCACCGTTTGCTCTTTAATATTGTCCTAAGTGGACATGTGTCCACCCCAATGCCACAGCGAAGCAGAAAAAGCAGCCAGTCTAGTACTGCCAGAGTTGCCAAGATAACATCAGAGTAGGCACTGTAGCCAAGCTGGGTTAAGAACCGGTTAAGAACTAGTTAAGAACCGGTTAACAGTGGGTACAAGTAAACTGCTCAGCCCCTTAGCATTCCTTCCTCACTCTACCGTGCTTTATAGTGACTCCTCCTTCACAGACAAATCTTGAAAACAAGGGGGTCCAGATGGAAGTCCAAACTGTAACATCCTGAGCTCTCTCTTGCTCTCTTTCTCTCTGCTCCCTCAATGCCAAATTTATCAAGAAAGATAGAAGCTAGGGCTTATGCTTTAGCCTTTCTCACTGGCTCAGGCATCTAGTACCTCTAGGACAGAATTTCTCAACCTTAGCATTATTGAAATTTTGGCCAAATAAGTTTTTGTTGTGGGAGGATTTCCTGTACATTATAGGATTTTTAAGTGCATCCCTGGCTTTTACACACTAGAGCCAGTAGTAATACTCCTCTACCCTCCACCACAGGTGATGACAACCAAAAATTTCTTCTGTTGGGGCAAATTTACCCCAGGTTGAGAATCTCTATTCTAGAAGAATAGGTATAGGGCCACTGCATTGCAGTGTGACAGCTCTGAATATGAACTCCTAGGAAAAAAATATACTCCTGGGTATAATTAGCCACTGATATAAGAGAAAAGCAACTAATGGAAAAATCTAATCTTAGATAAAGCAAACTTAGCAGACCAGACAGAACAAGAAAGCATATTAAACAGATAAGAAAGGATACTGTGAAGCCAAAGGCATAATGAAGCCCCAAGAAGAATTTCTGAGTATAAAAAATTGAAACGAAAACTCAATGGATTGACTATTGATTAGTAGATTGAATAGCAGAATACATAGATAAGAAATCAAAGTAGTGGAGTATTAGTTCCAGATAGCATCATGATGGGTTTTATAGTTGTAATATAAAAAAGAAAAGAGATGTGGAAAATAGAAACAGAAGCACCAACATTCAATTAATAGAAGTCTCAGAAGAAAAGAAAAAATAACAAGAGTAGAATATTTAAAGAAAGAGTAACAGAGAATTTCTCAGATTAGAGAGAGTTTTAAGACCTCAAAGTACAAGTACTCCTAACAAGATAAGGAACATAAGAAAAAAAATACCTAGATACATGTTCATATCATTTAAGCACATCAGAGACATTGAGAAAATTCTAAACACTTCGAGATACAAAACAAATTGCCTGAAAAGGAACAAGAATCACCAACATCAGGTTTCTCAACAGTGACATCTACAAGGAAACCACAGAGTAATATTTTCAGTATTAAAGTAAAAGAACTTAGGACCTAAAATTCTAAGTCCAGCTAAACTATCATTTAAATGTGATAATTAATAGTAATATTTAATGTTAATAATTCATGTTTGCCATAGAAACACCCTCTTTGAAAATATTCAAGGAAGTGCTCTAGCAAGAAGGAAACAAGGAGGATGTGGCCAAAAATGGAAGGGTAAATAAATAATTTGGTAAATTCTGTTGTAAAACTCAGCAACCATTACAATGAAATAAGCAAACAAAACATGTACGTGACAATCGGTAATTAAAAATGATTAGATAGATTGAAATGTCTCTTGCTTGAAATTATACATTCAATTTTATTCTTTGGGTAGTCATTCATAACTTACTAAAACAAAAACCTGGTTTAATTTTACCCTTTCTAATGGCAAGTAGTAAGAGGAAATAAAAGGAACAGAAAGTGTGGTAAATAGAATACATGAAAAGAAGGTCATATGTATAAAATTCACTAGTATAAAAAGATAAAGATGCAGAGAGGATTAATATCTAATGTTATCTATGAGAGAAACACTTAAAGCAAGAGAATACAAAAAGATAAAAAATACAAGAAGGGAGATAAATACACCAGAGAAATAGGATCTTAAAGAGAGCAATTTTATTATCAGAACAAATAGATATGTGACAAAGAAGGAAGCTTTATATTTGTAAGGCATATTTCAACAGATATATGATCACACCTGTATATTCACCTAAGAAAGCACTGAAATACATATTTTTAAATGACAATTGAAAGAAATAACTAAGTCAGCAAGTATAGTTGGTAGTATGAGACACACAAGTGTAAGCATTTGTCATACTCATGGAACTGTAAATGAGATCTGTGCATTTCACTAAATGTAAATCATCCCTTCTCTCAGTTCTAGTCCTCCAAGAAGCAGGAGACAAAGCAAGATTAGACATGCAAGAAATGTATTGGGAGAAAAATTCCTGTGAAGGGTAAAAAAGAGTAGAAAAAGATGGGGAGAATCGTCACATGGTAATGCCTGACTCATATCTGTGAAAGGAAAGGGGGAAGGAAGAAAGATTAGGTAGGACAACTCTCAGTCTGCAGCAACGTTCTAAAAATGGTTCAGCCGGGCAAACGGGGGGCCTTCAGACAAAGCTTGCATTCTGCAAGAATGCACCAGCGCTATTACCCCTACTGTACCCAGTCACTGGGAGCCATAGGTAAGACTGTGATGGTAGCCACAGAGAGGCAGCAGCAGCAGCTGTCAGTCAACCATGCTCCCACAGCAGATTCTCTTAAAAGAGTTCTGAGTCACACGTCTACCTGACTGCCACATACCTCAGCAAAGTTATGAAAAAAACAAATCCAATAGTGTTCTTTTAAATAGTATGGCATACACTCCTGGCTGTCTACCTATTCCTGTGTGTTTCAGAGGAGGACAGACCTTTATCCAGACCTAGAGGAGAATTTTGGTTCATCTTAGCCTATCATGGTATTTATTTTCCCTTTGCCTAGTATTGGTTAAGGAATGGGCAGGTAAAAATTAATTATCTGATGGTATAAGGGGGAAAATCTTCCAAGAGGCTTTTGAGAAAGTTCTTCTACTCTTACGAAAGGACAGAAGGAAGGGACGCATTCTCTTTCCTCCATTCAATCTTTGAGAAGTGTATTAGGTAGGCATGATGCTTAGCAACTACAGCCATCTTGTGATGGTGAGGAAAGATAAGCAGAGGACGAGAGCAAGCAGAAAGCAGAGCTTGAATGTGGGAGGAACCTGGGGCCATGATGACATTCTTGAGCCTCTCAATTAGCCAAACTTGGAATCCTCCTATGACCAGACTTTTTGTTATGTAGGCCTTTAGAGTTAGGTTTCTAGAACTTGGTAGAAATAGTGAGGTGGTTATTTATCTTGTAATTCTCTGAATTGGTAATTCATTTATTTCTTTCTTTCCTTTTCATTTCCTTTCCTTTCACTTTTCTTCCTTCCTTCTTTTGTTTCTTCCTTTTTCTTCTTTCTTCTTTCTTTACATCCTTCTTTCTTTTCTCCTCTCTTTCTTTTTGTAAATGCACATTTGCTGACTCCCTTATGAGACATATTTCCATAGGGCAGTGTTCTCTCAAAGTGGATCCAAGACCCTTCTGCATCACAATTACATAGGGCGTTTACTTAAAGGCCACAACAGCAATAGGAGGATAAAACAAAAGTTTTTTTTTTTCTTTTTTTTTTTTTGACAGGGTCTCACTTTGTCTCCCAGGCTGGAGTGCAGTGGCATGATCTTGGCTCACTGCAACCTCTGCCTCCGAGGCTCAAGCAATTCTCCCACCTCAGCCTCCTGAGTAGCTGAGACTACAGGTGCACACCACCATACCCAGCTAATTTTTGTATTTTTTGTAGAGACGGGGCTTCACCATGTTGTGCAGGCTGGTCTTCAACTCCTAGACTCAAGTGATCTGCTTACCTCAGCCTCCCAAAGTGCTGGGATTACAGGCGTCAGCCAACGTGTTCAGCCTAGTTTTTGTTTTTTAAAGAAATAGTTACTATAAGGGAAGGAAAATACATGGTAAGTGGGACAGGAATGGGATATGAAATCCTTAATATACTTTGTTTCATAGATTTTTTGTGTGTATATTTGACTTTGAAAACATGTAAATAAGTTACATTTAAAAAAAATTCTTTTCAAAATGAAAAGAAAAAAACTAAATTTAAAAAGTTAAATGAATCAACTTCCAATTTTAGGCCTTGAGATCAGAAGTTGTTACTCCCATTCTAGACAAACTGAAAAGCAATGACTTTTTTGGATCCACTAGAGAACTGAGGTTGCCACGCAAGTGCCACCCCAGAATATAGCGTAACTGAAGGATCCAAAGAGTCACAGCCAAGATCTACTATCTGGAGCAGAAATCACTGGAGCCATGAACTAATAGGACGTTTAAATGATCATTTTCTTGAATTGCTGAAGGTTAAGTGTGGATTAGCATAATAGGAAGACATTCCTGGGGACCTCAGTCTTAAGGGCACCCTCAAAATTTTATGGGCTTTACCTCTAGCAACCCAGGCTGTCATGGTAAAGATCTAAGAAAGATCCCCTCGTGGCTCTATCACGGAGAGGAAAAGACTAATAATTGTGAAATATGTTCAGAGCTTTTTCTGTAATAAAGGCCTATTCTCCAGAGTAAAAATCTTCATCAGAAGCTTGTCCCAGAGCCTTTAGGGAAGAGTGTCCCATTCCAGCCCCCTCTAGCCTCCCGGTCTCACCTAAGGGAAGGGGGAAAACAGAAGCTATAGAAAACTTGGGAAAATTATAGTTCAGGCTGGGTGTGGTGGCTCACACCTGTAATCTCAGCAGTTTGGGAGGCCGAGGTGAGTGGATCACTTGAGGTCAGGAGTTCAAAACCAACCTGGCCAACATGGTGAAATCTTGTTTCTACTACTACAAAAAAAAAAAAAAGTTAGCTGAGTGTGGTGGTCCATGGCCATAGTTCCAGCTACTCAGGAGGCTGAGGTAGGAGAATTGCTTGAACTCAGGAGGCAGAGATTGCAGTGAGCCAAGATTGTGCCACTGTGCTCCAGCCTGGGCAACAGAGTAAGACTCCCATCTCAAAACAAAAAACAAAAACAAACAAACAAACAAAAAAAACAGTTCAGAGACACAGGCCCACTAAAAGGTTTAATTAGAATATTATAGAAGGCTCCCCTCCCTCACACCTTACAACAACACCAGTAGGATTCCAGTATAATAATAGGTTACAGATGACATCTTACAGCTGGAAGACTCAGACTGTATCTTAGGAAGAGGAATACTTTAGGGAAGCCTGACGTCAAGAGGGAAGATAAAAACAAGGACACTGAAGGAGTTTGAAGCCTCTGATACCTGACTACCTCTGACATCTCTGACACTAGACTACAGCAAACATTAAACAAAGTCTACCTCCTATTCCAATTAATGTAGATCTTCACACTAATGGCTCAGTTCCTGTTACGTAACGCAACATGTCCAGCTTTCAACAAAAAAATTATAAGGTGGCCGGGCGCAGTGATTCATGCCTGTAATCCCAGCACTTTGGGAGGCCAAGGTGGGTGGATCACCTGAGGTCAGGATTTCTAGACCAGCCTGGCCAACGTGGCGAAACCCCATCTCTACTAAAAAAAATACAAAAAATTAGCCAGGCATGGTGGCGTATGCCTGTAGTCCCAGCTACTCAGGAGGCTGAGACAGGAGAATCGCTTGAACCCAGGAGGTGGAGGTTGCAGTGAGCTGAGATCACACCATTGCACTCCAGCCTGGGTGACAGAGCGAGACTCCTTCTCAAAAAAAAAAAAAAAATTATAAGGCAAGAAAAAAACACTCTGAAGAGACAAGGCAAGCACTAGAACCAGACTCAGGTATGACACAGATGTTGGAATTGTCAGACACGGAAATTAAAATAACGGTAATTAGTATGTTAAGAACTCTAGTGGAAAAAGTAAGCAACATGCAAAAGCAGATGGACAATTTAAGCAGAGAGATGGAAGTTCTAAGATCTAAAGGAAATATTAGAATTCACAAACACTGTTAACAGAAATGAATATTTTTGATGAATTCTTTCATAGACTTGACATAGCTGAAGAAAGAAATTAGCATGCCTGAAGATAAGTCAATAGAAACTTCCCAAACAGAAATGCAAAGACAATGGGGAAAAAAAAAACAAACAGAAGAGAATATTTAAGAACTGTGGGACAGTTTTCAAAATATGTAACATACATATAATTAGGATATCAGGAGGAGAAGAAAAAAACAGAGCAAAATATATATTTGAAGTAATAATGATAAAGAACTTTCTAAAATTAATGACAGACACCAAATCACAGATCCAGGAAGCTCAGATAACACCAAGCAGAATAAATATAAAAACAAAAACAAAAAAACACTCCACTTAGGCATATCACATTTAAAATGCAAAAACAAAAAACAAAGGGAAAATTGGAAAAAAAAAAAAAAAAAAAGAAAACACCTTACCCATAAAGGACCAAGAATAAGAATTACAATAAACTTATCAGAAACCATGCAAATAAGAAGAGAATGGAGTGATAATATTTAGTGTTATGAGGAAAAAAAACACCAACCAAAAATTCCATATCCTGCAAAAATTATTCTTCAAAAGTGAAGGAGAAATATAGACATTCTTTAACAAAAACTGAAGGAATTCATTGTCATCAGACCTTCCTTACAATAAATGTTACAAGAAGTTCTTCAAAGAGAGAGAAAGTGATATCAGAAACTCAGATCTAGCCAGGCACTGTGGCTCACACCTATAATCTCAGCTACTTGGGGGGCTGAGACCGGGAGTGCAAGACTGCAGTGAGCTGTAATTATGCCACTATACTCTGGCCTGGGTGACAAAGTGAGACCCCATATCTAGTATTTAAAAAAAAAAAAGCCTGGCCAACATGGTGAAACCCGCATCTCTACCATAAAATACAAAAACTAGCCAGGCATGATGGCACATGCCTGTAATCCCAGCTACTTGGGTGGCTGAGGTCGAGAATTGCTTGAACCCAGGAGATGGAGGTTGCAGTGAGCCAAGATCACACCACTGCACTCCAGCCTGGGTGACAGAGTGAGACCCTGTCTCAAAAAAACAAAACCAAAAGAAAACAAAACAAAAGCGAAAACTCAGATCTATGTAAAGAAAATAAGAGCATTGGGGAAAGTTTAAATGTAAAATAAAATCTTTCATTTCTCTTACTTGATCTAAAAGATTACTGCTGTTTAAGGGAATAATATTAACAATATAATGGGTGTTTATAGCATATAGATAAGTAAATAAATGATTACAACGTCATAAGGGACAGGAGAGAAGAATTGGGAATGTTCTGCTATAAAGTGCCTGTGCTACAGGTGAATAATGCTATTTGAGCGTGAACTTACATTAGTTAGAAAAGTATGCTGAAAACTCTAGAGCAATCAATAACATTTTTTAAACCAAGTATAATGCACTGAGAGAGAAGAGAAAATGCACAATTAAAACCAAACAAGGTAATAAAAGAAGTCTCTGACAATGGATAGAAAACAGTTACAAACATAGTTGACCTTCCCAGAAATATATTAATAATCGCTTTAAATATGAATGTCTAAATATACCAATTAAAAGATAATCAAAGTAGATTTTAAAAAACTAGATTCAATATATGTTGTCTACAGAAACACATTTTTAATATAAAGACTGACAGATTACAAGTAATGGGGATAGAGAGAGATATCCTGGGCAACACGGTGAAAACGTCTGTACTAAAATATGAAAAATTAGACAGGCATGGCATGCGCCTTTAGTCTCAGCTACTCGGGAGGCTGAGGCAGGAGAATTGCTTGAACCCAGGAGGTGGAGGTTTCAGTGAGCCGATATCGCACCACTGCACTCCAGCCTGGGCAACAGAGCGAGATTCCATTGAAAGAAAAGAAAGCTGGAATAACTCTACTAATTTCAGACAAAACAGACTTCAGAACAAGAGAAATTATCAGGAACAAAGAAGGGCACTAAATAATAATGAAAGGATCAGTTTTCCAAGAAGGTATAACAAATGAATAAAGCTGATAATTTATCCAGATTTTTTTCCCCAAGGGATTTTGAAACAATTATTTGACTGTATAGCTTGTGCAAAATATACTCTAATGACAAAGAGCACTGTAATAAAATGACCTTAAACTGTTTTCCATAATCATATTGTTAGTAATAATACAGTATTGTAATTTTGAAACTATTATACACACATACAACTATAAAGAACACTGTCCTATCTTTCAGTACTCATAGCCAAGTGCAAGAGACATACATAAAAGCTAATAATCATGGCAATACGATAAATAATATAATAGAGATATGAACAAGATTCGAGGATAATAGCCAGGAGGAAATACTGAACTTTTTGTGATAAGGCCAGGCAAAGCTTCCCGGAAGAAGTAACAATTGCATTATATATGAATTTCTAGTACAAAGTGAGAACAGCAATCCAGGCCAAGATAATTTACAAAGACAAAGGCATGGCTTGGTTGGAAAGCTACAAAATTGCTTTGACAGGATTGGGGAACATTGTATGCCCAGAAAAGAAGGCTAGAAATATAGAGAAGTGAGGCACAAAAGCAGACAAAAAGGGCCTTGTGTGCCAATATAAAGAGCTTAGACTTGAACCTGTGAATGATGATACACTGTGTACAATTAAAATCAGGTAAGGGACATAATCAGATTTGCCTTAAAGAAATATTACTAAACAGTGGCATAGAGGCTGGAGAGTGTTTTAAAAGAGAGGGAGACTAGAGGCACAGAATCCACCGTTTTAAAAGCTTACCATATGCTCTAAATACCATTTCCCACTGAAAGGAACCGGGATTCCTTGGAGAAATAGCTGATTCCACATCTAAGGAAAAAAATAAAATAAAAGATGAGCCTGGGTCATCTTGTCATGCCAGAGAGCAAGGAAGCCATCAAAAGCCACAAGGGTCATGTCAAAAGGCTTGGGGGCCAATTGAAAAGTAGGATAATTTTAGTGTAAAAAGAGTAATTTAATGGATTAAGCATTTCAAATTTGTTAAATTCTTTAAGATCATAATACTACTACAACAAAATATCCAATGAGGGCCACCTTTGGAAGAATTTAGGAAACAAAATTATTATTGTAAAACCTGGTAAGTAAAGGGGGAAATCACATATTTATCCTGCCTTTGTTATATTAACTCTATCTCAAGGCAACAAAATACTGGATGGAAATAATTTTTATAGAGAATTCCAGCTATACATGCAGAAGGGATGATAAAATCAAATATTACTGTTTTGCAGGCCCTAAGAAAAAATAATGGATCTAAGTAATAGTCATCAATGGCTGTTAAAACCACTAGGTGAACAACTGATGAGGAAATTTTAAAAAATGGATCAGGTTGGTGACACCTGAACCCATTGATCTTCTTAACACATAGAGACATGTGAATCCCAATGTTATGTAACAGAAAGTACACACCACCACCCATATGCTACTCTTGCCAGAACCTTGAATCTGAACCTGATCAAGTCTCTAGACCCAATTACCAATTTACAGACACTACAGGGGACAAAGGAGCATGTGAAACAACCCAGCAGTGACGCAATTAGCAGATTGCAGAATGTTGGGCACGCAACGGGACAAATGATTTTGTCACTAAATAAGAAGGAATAAAACAAGGACAGGAAACCTCCATATTTAAAGAGACCTGAGAGATATAGCAAACAAATGCATTGCATGGATTTGGCTTGGATCTTAATTCAAACCAACTTAAATTATCAGATAGGCAAATTTTGACAGCAAGTAGTTGATGGTTATGGAATTATTATTGATGTTTTAGGTGTGATAATGATATGGTTGTGTTTTTTTTAAAAAAATCGTTGTATTTTATAGATACATGCTGAGAGTGTTTATGGATGAAGTATATGATGTCAGTATAGATACATGCTGAGAGTGTTTATGGATAAAGTATTTGTGTTGAAATAAACCTGTCAGAGGTGAAGGGCCGGGGAGGGTAATAGGGTAGATTTACAGATGAATCGACATTGATCCCATGTTGATAATAATTGCCTTATGGTTACTTTCTTATGGGGGTTCTCTGTATTACTGCCTCTTATTTTATATTTATTTGAATTGTTTTATAATAAAACTTTCTTGAAGTACCTGTTGCTGGGCCCACTGCAGACCTTCTTAATCAGAATCTCGGGGGACAAGACTCACTAGTGTATTTCAATATAAAGTCCTCCAGCTGATTCTGCAACACACTAAGTTTAAGAAACGGTGTTCTATGGATAACAATCGCCAGCCATTTATATCTCTAGTTCTAACCTTTCCACTGAACCCTAAACTTATATATCAAAATGCCAGTTTGACATCTGCAGTGGATGCCCAAGAGGCATCTCAAACCATACATGGCTGAGAAGAGGTATTGGTTTTGCCCCAAACCTGTTTGACCCCAGACTTCTCCGTCTTAGTAAATAGGACCACAATTTACCCTGTTGTTAGAGTTAAAAACACAAGGGTTTCTTCATTCTTATTCTCATTCCCTACCTCTATCCATCAGCAAGTCTTGTTTTACTTCCAACATATACCCCAAACCTGTCCGTTTCTCCTATCTTCATATCTACCCTCTTTTTAAAAGTCACCATACAATTTGCCTGGACCCCAGCCCCAACCCTAACCCCTACTCCTATCCCTAACTCTTACCCTAACCCTGTTACTACTGCAACAAGGCTGCATCACAAACCACCCAAGGACAGAGTGGCTTACAATAACAAGCATATATCACAGGTCTGCTGGTTGGCTAGACAGTCCTGCTTCAGGCTGCAGTCACAGTGCATTGTGGAAATAAAGGTTCATGTAGGTTGGGCAACCTGGAGGCCTGGCTTCCAGTGGCTCTGGGGATGAGCTCAGATCTGAAGCACATGCTGTAGTCCCAAGGGTTTCTTCCAGAAAGGCTGGCTTAAGCTGACATGGATGCTGAGAGAAGCCAGCTAGGGTTCTTCCATGGGCTTACTCTTTAAGGCGATTCACAGTGGTGAAGCCATCTCCAGAGAGATGTTCCTCACTAGCACCTCTATAGCTCCCCTTATGTCTGCAGATTGCCTAGGTTCAAGTCTTGACCCTGTTGTTACTTGTGTGACCTTAAGTAAGTTACCTAACCTCTTTGTGCCTCATGTAAGTGGGTATAATAAAAGTACCTCACAGGATTTTTGTGACAATTAAGCCTTAGAACTGTGCCTGATTCTTAGTAAATGCTTAATAAGCATTAGCTATTATTAGTAATAGTCTTACCATCTTAAAGGAGAAGACATTAATATATCAAAACCCTACTTATAGACTTGTCTTTCCCCTTTAAGATGGTAAGACTATTACCAACAACTTTCAGTGGCTTATAACAACAAACATTTATTTCTTGCTCACAGTTATGTGGGTCCCTGGGAAAAAGGGGAGCTCTTCGAACTGCCTGGCAGGTCCTGGTTGGCTCCATGTGTCTCTCGTTCTAGGACCAGTGACTACTTGGGGTTTGCTCAAGGCAAGTCAGGAGTCCAAGAGTACTAGCCAAACTACCCCCAGGACATGTAAGGCCTCTGGTTTCATTTAACATATGTTGTCCGCTCACATTCTGTTGGCGAAAGCAAGCCAATAGCCAAACCCCAAATCAGCGGGAAGGAAAGCCAGAGTAGGCCAGAGAGGGAAGAGAGAATTATGAATAAGTAATACCATCTACCACATCAGACAAATAAGTAATTACAATGAAGTGAGTGCTGGGTTTGGAAAGTACAGGGACTGTTGAGATTACAGCAGTGGAGGCAGAGCGCACCCCGTGATCTAAAAGGGATCCGCCCTGCACCTTCCTCTTTCATGCTGCTCATTCATCCATTCCAGGGGATTCAGCAGCCACCCAGGTCTGCACAAGCAGTGCCAACTCCACACCTTTGTAGGTCTGCCTGGCTGTCATTGCCACTGGGCTACTGGGAAGTTTTAAGGGCCCTTCAAACCCTTCTCTCTTGCTGCCAAGTCTTCCCTCCTCATATCACATCCTGGTACCAATAGCTACTCATTGCTCAAGTCAGAAACCTGGGAATCCCTTCTCCCTCTCCATCCCTGGCCACAACTAATCAACATCAAGGCTGGGAATACAGCTTCCTTGGTATCTCCTGAACCCTGCCTCCACTGCCATGTACCTGTGTCAGGTCATCCTGATCCCTCCCTCCCACCCCCTCCTGCAACCAACCCCCATCTGGCCACCACACAGTTTGAGATCTCTTCGCATTTTGTGATCTCTTCAAAATGTAGATTTAGTCCTATATGCACCAAACCCTTCCAGGGTACATTTCTTGGCATGGCCCTAGCTTACCTCCCCATGAAATGGCCTGTTAATCCTCTCTTCCTCTCTTGGGTTCCGTGTGCAGCCAGGCCAGGCTCCAGTCCCAAACACACTCCACAGGTTCTCCTCTTCGCCTGTGCCTCTGTCCGTAACACCCTCAACCCCCTTGTCTGGCTAATTCAGCTCCTGGGTCACCACTTCCTCCAGGAGGCCTGCCTTGACACCAGCCTCCGAGGATCAGTCACATTGCCCTTTCTTTGCTCTCACAGCACCCACAATTTCCCCATCACCCCCTCCCTGCCCCTGTGCTATGTTCTATTGAGATTTCAAGCCTCTGCAGGATAGGAATTGGATAATTCATTACTGTGTCCACAGTGTCTGTCAAGGGCAAGAGAGCCACACAGAACCCCAGTAGTTCTCCTAAAAGTGGAGACGACAGTAATATGTATTAGTTGTGTTGTGAGGATGAAATGAACTAATGCATGGAAGACGCCTGAACCCGTGGAAACACATAATGAATACATTAATAGTAAATGGTAGCTATTACTATTTATGATGTTGACAGCATTAAATCTAAGCAAACATTTTATTGAAGTATGAAATACATTCCAAAAAATGCGCAAAATCACAAGTGTCACAGTCAGTGAATTGTCACAAATGACACCCTTGTGACTAGCCCCTGGATACCATTACTTTTAAGCTCAAATGTCAGCTTCTCAGAGGGGCCCTCCCTTGACTTCGTCTCCCACCTCTTAATTCTATGTTGTATATATTATCTGTTTCCCCTCACTCCCATGTAAGCTTCAGGAGAGCAAGATTTTTTTTTTTTGGTCTATTTTGTTCACTGATGTAGCCTCCGCTTCCTAGAATAGTTCTGGACACATAGTAGATGCACAATAAAAATTTGCCAAGGAACGATGAGCGATTATTATTTTCATTTATTTAAGCTCCCAGGCGCTGCAGCATGGTCATGCCCGAGAACTCGTGCCATCCCAGGTGAAGCAGCGCTGGGCCGGGACCAGCCGCACCTGGCCCGGCTCTGAGCTGTGCTGGGCTGGCTCCGGGTTCTTCCGCCTCACTCCTGGTCTGTGAGCCCGGCTCACCTCACCCTACCCACCTCCACTCTGCGTGCAAAAATTATAATAATAGCAACAATAATAGTCTCATCCGCCCTGGAGACCACCCGTGCCCCCGTGGCATCCCTCAAGGACTCTCCTTGAGGCTGCCACCGCCCACCCTGGGGACGCGCTCCTTGCTGCCACAGGAACGCCCCTGGCCAGGCTCCATCTACGCGCTGTCAGACCCTCCCGCCGTCTGAAGAAGGCTTTTACTCTTCAGCCTATTCCAGTGGCAGAGAAGCTAAGGCTACAAAGGCGAACGCGAACAGTCAGATCTGACTTCGAATTCCGCTGTCATTGCTGCCAGGCGCACCACGAGGACGCGCGGTGACCGCCACCATGGCATTCGGCTGCCAAAGGTTTCCATCGACCTCTTTCCCATCACCAGCATCGCAGCGGGAAAGAATGTGCCTGGCGCCCTTCTGGGCACTGGGCATGGGGTGGTGAACAAAGTCCTCCAGAAATAAACCGGGTAATGAGCCCGGCAGCGGCCGGGGCAGGAAGGGACCTTCGCAGAGAGTGGTCAGGCACAGCCCCTCCGAGGAGGCGACGCTCAGCTGAGACCAGGGTGACGCAAAGGTGTCGGCCGGTTAGGCACCTGTGAGGAAGGAGGAGCCGGCAGAGTGCCAAGTAGAGGGAACAGCAAATGCCCGGCTCCATTTATAACCACTGCCTCAGTTATCTTCCCCCAAAGCTTGAGAGGGGGCAACTTTGCTACATTTCACAGACGAGGAAGCTGAGGCCCAGAACGATGAAGGAATTTACAGAGCTGGGATTCGAACCCCGCGCTACCGTCAGTCCATCCCGGGCTCTGTCCAGCCGGTACCGCGCGCCGCCCCCTTCCTCCCGCACCGTGACCTTAACTCGGCACGTGCTGGCCCCTCGGGCTCCCCAGCCTCCGTACATTGTCCCACTCAGCTCTGATTGTGGGGAGGGGGCGGACCGAGGGGCGGGGGGCGTCTTTCCGAAGGATCGCGGAAAGCCGCGCGCAGCCAGGGGCCCGGGGTTAGAGACCCCCACTCCCGCACGGCGTTAGGGACTCCGCGCTTCCCCGCCCCCTCCGCGGCCGGCCGGCTCTGCCTCTGTCCATGGTCAAAGCACCCGGGGTAATCCGCCTTTCTCTTCCGCCCGCCGGGCCCCATTCATATTCTAATCACAGCGCGGCCGACCCGCGAACGGCCACTTTATCGGGGCCCGCTGGAGACGCAGCTTGCTCCCCCCCACTTCCACTTCTAGCACCCCCGGCCCTCGCCCCCCTCTTTCTGCACTTTCAACTCCGCCGAGGAGGGGGTCCCTGGGAAAACCGCGTCCCCACTTGGATGCCGGGGCTTCTCACAAACTTCGAGGCCGACTGGGGGACGGCGGTGGGGTGGGGAGGGCAGGGGGAGGGCGGAGGAACAGAGACAGACAGACTGACAGAGTTACGGGAAGAGGCGGGGGAGGGGGGACAGTACAGAGAGACCGAGGGGGATAGAGACAGAGAGGGGCAGAGTCCTAGGGGGAGACAAAGAGAAGTGGAGGCAGGGTCTGGACAGAGACACTAGCAGCCAAGGAAGGAGAAATAGTGGGACAGAGACAGAGACAGAGACACAGAGGACGAGAGGGACAGAGAGCTAGAAACAGACACCGGGAGACAGGCGGAGAGAGACAGCGAGATGGAAGGAGAGAAACAGGATGAAGGACCCAGGCCCAGAGGAAGACAGAAAGTTCTGGAGGAGGCGAACCAGCCACTCACCTCCTCCCCGCCTAGCGGCCTTGTTACGCTCAGATTGGGGCATGGGGTCTTAGGGATTCAGTTCCCCTTCCCCACCCTTTCCCCTTCAAGCTCGCTTCACTCCCCCACGCGTGTCTGCGGATCCGCGTGTAAGGGGTCAGGACATACCCCCTCCCGCATTCCCAGGGCCACCACCGGAAATCTAACCCAGGACCAAAATGGGGGGGGTGGGTGGGGGCGCAAGAGAAGGAAGGGAGTGGGGCCCCACTCGTGGTAGCGCAGGCGACTCCCCAGGCTCCAGGAGTTCCCCGCGGCTCCCCCCCCGCGCGCCCCCCTCCCGGCCTGCCAGCGCGGCGCGGGGCCCGATGGCGGGGAAGGGCCGGGAGGGGGAGGGGGCCACATCTAAGCCAATTTTGATTTCGCCTATAATGAGTGCCGGGCGAAGGCTGGAGAAGGCCTCTGGAACTTTAAATAAGAAAAACGTTGCTAATGCTATAATAGAAGGGGGAAGTCGGAGGGCTGGGATTGCGTCGCTCTGAGCCCCCCTTTTCGGAGGCGGCTTTTCTTATTCAAAACAGGCCCACAATGGGCTTCACAGTGCGCCTCGCCACGGCCCCATCTGACGAGCGGCCATTCATCAGGCCGGCTGGCCTATCAATGACATTGCTCCCATCGGGGCTCCTATAAAATGATGCTTTTTCCCATGAAACATCCGCAAACATTTTGACGGGTTTGGCTTTGCCCGGCTGGATTACTGAGTGTCCCCTCGCTCGCTCGCTTTTTCTCTCTCCCCCTTCTCCGAGCTCGCTCCCTTCTCTCCCTCTCTCTCCTCTTTTCTTCTTTCTCTTTTCTTTCCTCTTCTTTTTCTTTTCTTTTCCTTTCCTCCTTTATCCTTGTGCCCCCTCACTTTCTGCATCTCTCTCTCTCCCCTTCTCCCTCCCTCCCTCCCTTCCTCCCTGGGCATCTCTAGCACAGGGGATCCCCAAACATCAGGACTTTTGGGGGGCGCCTGTGCTGTCCATGGGAAGAGCATGCATTGTGGGTTACTGGAGGAACCCGACATGGATTCCACAGGTTAGTCCTACTGGCGGGGGGTGGGGGGATACATTGGGAGGCAAGGAGAAGGGAGAGGGGGAACTTTAGAAAGAAGTTGGGAAAAGTTCAGACGGATCAACTTGACAGTGGAACCCCAAAGAATAACGCAGAGCTTGCAGAAGTTTTCAGTTCGAGGCGATGTGTGTAACTGGATGCGTGGAAGTATGTGTATAAGCGTGTGATTGTGTACGTGTGTGAGTGTGTGTGCGTGCGCGCGCGCGAAGGAGCGCGCTTTCGCTTGCCCTGGACACAAAGTTACGTAAAGATGCGCTGGCTCGCGGCGAGCTCGAGGTGCCACTTGCAGAAACTTTGCCAGCCGACCGCCCCCTCCCGGACCCAGGTCCTCCTAGGGTATGGGGGCCTCGGAATAGCGGTGCGCTCGGGGTCTGGCGGCCAGGGCCGGGAAGCCGAGCGGAACGCCCCGAGGCGGGGGAGGGTGACGGCTTCGCACTGCGCCTGGGAGGTGGGGACCGAGGCTCCGGCTGGTAGAGACGCGCAGCTGGAGGGAGTGGCGGCGGCGAACCCGGTGGTCCGGGGGAATCCGCAGAAACGGGAGGTGGGAGTCCTGGGCTGTGGGGGCGGGCTTTTAGCTTTTCTGCCAGGAAGGGGCACCCAACGCCGGGCTCCACTAGGGAGCTGTGACCTTGCTGGAGGGAGGGCAGGACGCAGATTGGCCCGCTAAACTCGGCGTTGGGGTCTGCAAACTGCTCTGCAGTTTAAGATCTGCTGGGCGTCAGGTTTTGGGGGCGCGGCGGTCCTTAACAACGAAAAAAGGAGGCCAAGGAATCTTTCACAACGAAAACGCCCGGTATCTCGGTTCTTCCTCCAGTAGTTTTCGCCACCTCCCACTCCTAGCACCTTTGAAGAGCCGTCACACTTCTAGATCTGTTAACGCTCCCTAAGTCCCTTGCAGGTGGAAGTTCTCTTACAGTTCACCCCCTCCCCTAGGCTCATTCTTGCAACCCGGCTATTTTCATTTTGGCCCCGCTGCAGCCTCAGGATTTCTTAGGGTGATGAGTTCGGGGAGAGGCAGAAATAGGGCAGTGGACTCAGCCTGGGCCGTGGCGAGGTTTGAGAGAATGCCTGCAAGCATACGCTGCTGGGCATTGCAGCGCGGAGCAACAAGTGCCTTCCAGCCCCGGCCGTCCCCTAAGCATGCACGTCCTTTCCTTGAGCAAATAAACAAATGCCGCACGAATGTCTCCCCAACTCCACCCCTAGGCAGGCTGGATATGGAAGTGGGGTGGGGGCTGGGGTCATCGGGGCATTGCCCCAGAAGGTCTTTCCTCGGTCCCTGCAGAAATATTTAAGGCCTCTCCAGGTTTCCGCTGCAACCCTGGTGGCCCGGACACCGGGCTGCTCTTGCCAGGGGGTATATTCGGTGTTTTAGGGTAGTTGTCGATCTCTGATTCCTAGAGTCAAGGCCCTGCCTGATAGCACTTCCCTGGGTGGGTGTGAGCCCCCAGGGAGTGGGGAAAGGCTAAGCCCCGAAGTTCTCCTTCCTATACTCGATGACAAACGAAGGCAAGGAGAAGCGTCGCCTGCCCTGCGTGCCTCTCCGGACACGGCAGGCCCCGCTGAGGTCTCTGCTGGCGGTAAAGCGGGAGCCCAGAGAGAGAAAAGCGCCTTTTCCACCATTTTTTCATCTCAAGCTCTGCGCCCTCACCACCTCCTGAGAACCCTAACATTAAAAATGAATAACCTTAACAAAATTAAACGCATGTCTGCAGAGTTTGTGGCCAAGTATTTTCGAGCGGCCCACGCAGGGACATAGGGTCTCCCTACATCCCAAACCTGCAGTGGCCCTGCTGGGGGGCTTTTAGCTGCCTCCTCCACAGGGCCAGGCCCCTCGGTACTTCTGGGGAGGACTGTGGGGCTGTGGATTCGTGGTGTTTTCTGTTCTCGACGCAACTGGTGGTCGTGGGGGCACCGGGTCCTCTTCACCTCAACTGCAAACACTCCAGAGAGGTTCTGAAATAGAAATCCTTTCCCCATCCACTTCTCCCCCTTTTGTATATCCGAGACATCCCTAGGTCACCACCCTGAACGCAAAATCAAAAGTTTTGGTACACGACAGTGTGAAGAAATGACACGAGACGCACCAGGTGACATTTCACTCGGACTTGCAAAACCGACGACAAGGGAAGTGCGGCTCGGCGTGGTCCAGTCCAGAAGCCTTCCCTCACCTCCCTTCCAGAGAATTTAATCCAATTAGCCTTTCTTCTGAGTTTCCCTTGTTATGTAAAGGTCTTTTCTCCTCGGCTTGCAGAGACGCGCGCTCCACGGAGCAGTTCGATTCTGCTCCTTTTGTATAAGATCGCGCGCGATCAGAACCAGGAATATTGCTGTTATTATTTCATTCCGAAAGGACTGGAACAACCGACTCACAGCAAGTGCTGGGGCGAAGTAGGAAACGTCCAGGATAAGAGAGACCGGCGAGCGGGGCCACCGTCCCTTACTCTTAAAAGGAAAATCCCCGCGAAGTGCCTCGGGCCCGGGAGAACAGTTTTGCAGGGGCCAGGGCTCTAGTGGCCTGCTTTGGGGCCACTTCAGCGTGACCTGCGGAAACGCGCCCCTTTGTTCCGCACACCGAGCCAGTAATATATTCCTCGGGTTTCCCCAAAATACTCAACAAGTGTGGAGCTAAGACAATGGCCCGGTCGGGGGAAGCTGGGCAGCCGGCGCGCGCCTCCTGGGCCCTAGGCGCTCTCGCTGCCGAGCCCGACAAAGCAAAGCCCCTCTCGGAGGCAAAGCCCCAGCTTGCCGCGCGCCGCGGTGCTCCGGCAGGAGGCAAAGGCGACAGGCGCGCGCAGGGGCAGTCGACGCACCTTCTGGCCGGTGCGCGGTTTGCAGTAAGCGCAGGCGCGCGTCCCGCTCGGCCCGCGCTACAGCCCCACGCCGCGCAAAAGTGGGTGCTGAGCCCCGCGTGGCCTGCCCTCCCCACGCGGGCCACCGGCAGCAACGTGTTTGTGGCCGCCGGGTCCAATCAGGGCTGCTCTGCCCGGGTGATCGTTGCTCAGTTACTCAAGTTATCCGGAAATTCGAGAACGATGGGGGAAAGTGGGTAGAATTTTAGGCCACCGAGAACTTGTGCAAAGTGGGCCGGGCCGGGTCGGTCCCCTACGCAACAGAAGGATCATTTCTTTTAAAACGGGATGGCGCGTTAGAGAGGGCCACTGCCAAGCTGGAGCTGGAAACTTCTGCCTCCATCCACTTTCCGCTCCCATCTCCAGAACCCAGAGCTGAGGCGGCCAAAGTACTTCCTGGAGCCGGATGTGAGTTCCCTGGGCCGCATCGGTAGGAGGGCACGCTAGTTTACAGGCCCCCAGCTCAGCACAAATTCTGTCTAAAATTCTACCACCAAATTAATTATATGCCTTTGTGGGCCTGGGGTAGGGATGTCCAGTGGCCTTGGCGCCGTGCCCACAAGGCAAAGTGCGTCCTGGAGGGAACAGGGCCCGAGCCTCCTCCATTCTTGCCCAGGCACAGCCCTGGGGAAGGAGCCACTGTCTGCGGGCTTGGGAGAGCAAGGAGCCGGAGGTCCGAGCCTTGCTCCAGCGCCCAAACCAGACAGTCTCGCCCTCCCCGGGCGTGTGTGTGTGCGCGCGCGCGGGCGAACGGGGCATGTGCGCCCGCATCTCTGCCGCCTGCTAAGCGCCGGCGTCTGGATTTGGCAGCGGGGTCAAGTGAGAGCCGCATGGTACCAGGGTTCCGGGTCCCCGAGGCTGCAGCCCTTGATGGCGCGGAGGCTGCACGCAGGGTGGGTCCTCGGAGTCCCGGATTCAGCACGCGACTCTGTGCGGCAGCCTGGGACAGCGCGCTTTCCTACCCGGCCTGCAGGTCCCAGAGACTCGGAAAAGTTTGCAGGGGCCGCCCGGCGCCTCGGGCCTGGGATTTCCAAAGCCGCTCCCGCCCCACTCCCCAGCGCGTCACCATGGAGACTGCTGGAAGTTGGTGGTGGAAAACAGACCTGGCGCAAAGCAAAATATTATGAGTGCAGTTGGGGTGACTTCAGGGGGGCGGGGGGACCGGAGGGCAGGAGCGGGAGCCAGAGGCAGAGGCCGACAACAAAGGGCCCAGTGCGAGGAAGAGAGAGGAGTTTGCACGGGGCCTCCCCGCCGCTGTGTGAGTGCTGGACCATCCTGCTTCCCAGAGGCGCCGAGGTCTCTAATTTCTCTCCAGCAGCTATACCTTTTCTCAGCCCGCCTTGGAGCCCTTGCTCCCTCCCTTCTCTCCGGGTTCTCTTCCAGCCTCCCCCCTCACCCGTCCGGAGGTTAGGCGCCAGCTGGGCAGTGCGCCCGCCTCCCCAAGAGCCACAGGCTCACCAACGTGAAAGGTTCTGGCTTTTCTTCCCCACGACCCGTGGGTCGCCCAGGGTGAGTTTCTCACCCCCTATCTCAAACCCGATCTGAAAGGGTGATGGGTTAGAATAAGGTGGGAACGGAAAGAGAAGAGAAGGGAGTGTCTGGCCAGAAATCTTGCGAGTGGGGATGGGTAAAGAGGAGATTCTGATTTTTCCCCCCTTTTTACAGTGAGAAAGGCGCTGAGTCGTGATTCAACTCAGCCACTTGTAATATGACTTTAGGTTAATCTTCTAGGCTTTCCAAGATTATTTTTAATTGCCTGTAAAATGAAGGGTTAGACAGCTCACAGGCTGGGATCTCTGACAAGGTAGACATTTCCCTCTATTCCTTTGGCTTTACTGTAGAATCCAGGAAGCAATATATGAGCTGGTTACCACTATCTGAAATATGACCCACTGCACAATTAAGTAATTTCTCCTGGAACTAATAATATATTATTTTTTGCAAGTCATTTGGGATTTTAAGAGTCAATAACCGTGAACAACTCTTTTTAAAGGCCCAGAATGTCCTTTCTCATTGCCACCTGCAGTGCATTCCTTAATTGTTTGGCCAACTCCCTCCATCCCCAAAGGATTTACTAAAAGACACTAGACTTTATGGGGCTGTATCCAGTGCCAATTTAGGGAACACTGAAATGCTTCTAGATGATGAAGCTGGCATCACAGACCCTCACATATGTGAGAGAGGAATACACATTGGCCAATGTACTAAAATGCGGCCATCAAAGGAAAATCACTCCACCCTCCACTGCTCAAGCTTTTGGGAAGAAGTCTCTTCTCACGCCTAGGCACCCCTCCTGATGACAGTCTGGGCAAAGGAGCCCTTCTCCTTTCCCTGAGATTCCATAGCCTCATTTGCAAAAGAATGGATTGGATGTAAAAATTGATATGCTCTATTGAGTTGGTGCAAAAGTAATTGCGGGTTTGCACAACCCACAATTACTTTTGCATCGACCCAATAAAATTCTACCTCTCAATTATATGCCTGTGTCCGTGTTTGTGTTCTGACATCTATGTCAAATCTTCTGGGTACTTTGTTTATAAAGTAGTTTTACTGACATTGAGCCTCCCAGGCACTCCATGAGCGTGGCATTATTCTGAAACATAGGGTTTTTCTTTCATTTCCAACATTTTAAGACTGATTTCTAAGCCAAGTTGGTCTGTTTGCCTCAGTGTCTTTTCCAAAAAGGCTGAGAAGATATAAAGTGGTGACATCACAAGTTGGGATGCCGGACACTCAGGTCTCTACTCCACAGGTTCCTGAGAGCCCATCCTACGTGTTCTGCAGGTCACTTGGGAAACTCTTCAGCTGCCCCTCTGATGGCCATAAGGCTCTGCAGGATGGAGACGGTGGGAGAAACCCCCAATGTTGTTTTTACCTCTTCCACTCTATTTTAGATATTTGCAATTTTATTAAGGTTTAGGGGAGAGAGAGAATGAACTTGAAGAGTTTATTTGGAGGTATCAGGTAAAAGTGAAGTTTAAAAAAAGAAGAAAATAGACTACTTTGGGTTTTATTCAATCTCACTTCCTGACTACCTGCTGGGTGGCAGACCCTGAAGATGAACAAGGTCACAGTCCCTACTGTCAAGGACTTCAGAATGCATTTAATAAGAGAAGGTATGGACACACTGAGAGTGGTGAGCACTACAAGGAACATAAAAATTGAGTCATTTTGGAGCTTAGAGGAAAGGATGCTCTCTCTTGCTGAGTACCTACCATGTATCAGCTCTGTAACAGGCACTTTTTCACACATTAGCCATTGAAGCCTTATCACAACTCTGCATAGTCTCTTTTTAGGATGAAAGAGGGTCTGGAACCTGCCTGAGGTCTCAACTGGTACATGGCAGAGCTAGATTGGAGAGCAGACTAGGGAACACTCATGCCCTCTCCCCACCCAGGCCACATCACCTAGACTCTGCTGTCGTGATAGGTCAGGGTTCAGTTATGACACTGGCTTTAGGTGGATTTGAATCCCACTTGGTGAGAAGGGAAACAGGTGGATGAGAGTGGAGAATCACAGAATGTTGTCTTCCCTGGGCTCCAGAGAAAACCCCTCTGAAGGAATCCTGTGACTCCGCCTTTAAGGAGGATTTTAAATGGTGGCAGCAATGGGGGGCAGTGTATCACAGCGGTTGAGTAGAGATTTGGGGCACAGACAAATCTTGGCTTTCTTCATTCATGTGTTCATTCATTCATCCAAGAAGACTATGTGTCTCTTATGTGCCCAGCGTTCTGCTACATACTGGGCTTAACAAAAATGTCATCTTTGCTTCCCTAGAGCATAAGTTCTAGACCCACAAATAAGTAAACACAAAAATAGATAATTTCAGTAAGTGATTAGCAATATGAAGGAAAAAAACCTATCTGGAGTAATAAAGACAGAGCATGGTGATGGGGTTGTTGCCTTCATAGGGTGGCTGTGCCACGTAAAGCTGTGAGCATTTGGTCTGGAAGCTTAATGTTGCTGAGCCTCAGTTTTCTTATGGGATTGATACAACCAGCTGATACAGCTGTAGTGAATATGAAATATGAAAGTGGTAATAGTTAACATACATTCCATACTTACTGTGTCTTCACTTTGCTAAGCATTTTAAGTACATTGTCTGTGTAATGCTCACAACAATCCTATTAAGAAGAAACTGTAATTATTAAGAAGAAACTTATTATTTACAGTTTAAATAGAGAAACCAACAATTTAAAGGAAAAATTGAAACTAGAAGCTGACATGTTCAATAAGTTTCTGAGCCCTAGGAAGCTGGGCTGGCAAGCTGTACCTCGATTGCTTGGGAAGCAAGATCACTCTTATTGTGTGTTCCTAACTTTCCTGAGGCAGAATGCAAGTAGGAGACCTAGCTTTTCATTTGTATTTTAAAAAGCAAATGTTTTAAAACCACTGTGACAGAGAAAGGATATAATGGCCAGGCGCTGTGGCTTATGCCTGTCATCCCTGCACTTTGGGAGGTGAGGCAGGAGGATCACTTGAGGGCAAGAGTTGGAGACCAGCCTGGGCAACATAGTGACACTCTTATCTCTACAAGAAATTTAAAAAATTAGATGGACATGGTGGTGCATGCCTATAGTCCCACCTACTCAGGAGGCTGAGATGGGAGGATCACTTGAGCCCAGGAGTTCAAGGCTGTACTGAGCTCTGATCACACCACTGCACTTCAGCCTGGGTGAGAGTGAGACTCTGTCTCAAAGAAAAAAATAAAAAAGAAAGGAAGGAAGGAAAAGAACAACAAAAAAAGAAAAATTTAAAAAAGAAAGCTTATCCAAGAGATGGGTAAGTGGCAGAACCAGGATTTGAGCGGAGGGCCCACAACCCAGCCTGGCTGGCTCTTAGATCCATACTCTTAGTCATGAAGCTGTATTGACTATCTCTTCTTCTTTCTTTCTTTCTTTTTTTTTTCATTAGGGAGAGGGTGGCAGTGGGAGGAATGCCCAGTAACATACGTAGCATTTTAGCAAAAGTAAATGACGTGCTATTTTCTCCCTATATGAAAGTGTTAAAATAGTCTTTCTTTTTTTTTTTTTTTTTGACGGAGTCTTGCACTGTCACCCGGGCTGGAGTGCAATGGCTCAATCTCAGCTCACTGCAACCTCTGCCTCCCAGGTTCAAGCAATTCTCCTGTCTCAGCCTCCTGAGTAGCTGAGATTACAGGTGCCCACCACCACGCTGGCTAATTTTTTATATTTTTAGTAGAGATGGGGTTTCACTATGTTGGCCAAGCTGGTCTCAAACTCCTGACCTCGTGATCCACCCACCTCGGCCTCCCAAAGTGCTGGATTACAGGCGTGAGCCATCGCGTCCGGCTAAAATAATCTTTTAAACTGTAAAGGCAAAATGTATAATTGTTGACAAAAATAGGGACATAAGTAAGTCATTCATACCTTTACTACACATGTGAAATGTACTTTCATCTTCTTTGGGATTCACTCAAACTTTGGTTAATATTTGCTTTGTCTCTGAGAAAGTCAAGGCTTCATTCATGCAACAGGAAGAATAATAGAATGAAGCAAAAGCAGCTAAGTAATATGATAATATATGGAGCCTTTAGGTAACTTAAACAATATATTGCATCTAGAAGTCATTCACAGATATGTGCTAAAATATGGCTTCAGGGGTATGTAGTGTGACTTAGTGAAAAGAACATGAGCTTTGCCATCAGACAAGGTTCAAATCCTGTATCAGTTACATTCTTGCTGTGTGACCCAGAGCAAATTATCTTACTTCTCTAAGCCTCAGTTTCCTTCTTTGTGAAAATGTCTACTCACTACCTTCTAGGATGGTTATGAAAATTCAGTAAGATTGCACATGTTAAGTATCTGATTTCATGCCTGACTCCTAAAAGTTTCTCGGTAAAAGGCAGATATTATTATTATTATTAACAATAATTATCTGGCCTTCCTATACTTTATTCTAGGTGTCTAGTTGGGAAAGGGGATAAGAATACTGAAAAAAAAATGTCGACTGTTTTAGAATACCTAGATGTGCTTGTACTATGTAGATACAACCCCAGTTTTAATGTTGAGATAAGTCATTTTTTTTCTGAAGGGTTTAGACCAAAAGACTAATTTTATTTTTATTTCTCCACCTTTCCCATGAAGAAGGCATTTTATGTGCCCCTGTTTGCCATTATTTCATCCTTGTGTTTTCCAGTCTGTTAAAGGAAGTGGAAAATGTGTCTTTGTAGAGGCAACACCTGTGGGCTTGAATTTAAATCCTAGAAGAGAGATCTATGGTGTACTCAGAGACGACATATGTTGCACAACCCTGATCGAGGCCCCTCCACAACTCCTGATGCCCTTCCAGTTCTGGAATGTGATGGCCCACATTTTTCATGCCTCTTCCTCTTGCCTTCCCCCCACCCCAGCCCCCCTCAACCACCCAACCCTCTTATGTTTTTAGGCATCACTGTTTTAAGGATTGAGCCATTTTTACACTTGGTTTTCAGGAAGTAGAAAACTCAGTTTCAAGTGAGCCGTTCTCTGGAACTCATTTTAGCAGGATGCAGAGAGAGTTTGGTTCTTTTGACTTTCTTGCATTTATATATATATTTTTAATGTGAGGATAAAACGTCCATTTGTTCTGTTTTTGTCTTTACAATTTGATGTTTACTAACACTGCAGTTTTTGAGTTCTTGAAATGTTTACGAGAGGGAAAGAGATGATAAAAAGCAGAAAAGAATGAAATGCAGCCATTTTGCTTTCAGTTGAATTGGGTCCAAATTGAGGCAACTAGGGCTGGATTGACCTGTGCTGGGAGATTACGGAGTTTATGTGTGTCATATCCCACCCTCAAGGCAGGAATACTTCAAAAGATGTGTACAGTTTCCACTTTTCTGGTTGGTTATTCTTCCATAAAACATGAAAGCATCATTGTGCCTCGGAGCAATCAATAATTATTAGTAGAGAGGTGAAAATGGACATGTTGGATTTGTATTTTTGTAGTTGTTTTGTTTTAATTTAAAAGAACGATGAGAAAGCCTTTGAAAAGGCTGCAACCCGGTGAAGGTTAGCTAGCACTTTGTGTCCTGTGTGTTTTCCAGCTACCCAGTAGTTGTGCTAAAGACCAGTGTTTAGACACAACCTAAGTGAGACTGCTGAATGTAGCAGATATTTATTTAATCAGAATGGAAATTTACCACTACATAAGCACTGATGTCCTGAATCCATCATGTTGGAGAAAATACAGTATCAGTCAATGCAAGCAAACTAGTCTTTGAACTAGATTTTGAATGGACATTTGGATAATCTAACGAGTGATTAGTGATTGACAATTACATCTCCAAGCCAGCATCTAATTTTTGAGACACAAATGCATTTTGTGAATAAAATGATGTCAGTGCCTTTGTTTTGAATCTTGGCCATCAAATCATCGCAAGTTACATTACACTTTTGAAGAAGGAAGTGTTTCTTGGAATGTTGCGATTATAGGATTTGTAATTTTTAAAAGTGAGCATGAGAGAGTTTTTGAGTTCTACATTATCTTTTTCTGAACGTGATTAGTCCAAATTTGGGGTGTCCATACATAGAACATATTTATAATTTGTGTACTGAATCTAAATGCTCATAAATAAGTCAAGTTTCTATTGAAGTTATTAGGATTTTATAAAGTTCCAGAATTGGCAGAATTGGGTCCATGGTATAAACTCAAACCTATGTATGGTGGAACTGATGGATTATTCTAAACATTTTGCCAAGTTTTCTTCATGGTGTTCACTTCCACTGCTGATAATAAGTCTAGGGTGAGGGAAGAAGTAGGGTGCCTTTGTAAAGTTATTTGCCTCCCCAAAAAGAAAATCAACACAGTTTGCTTCCTCCTTAAATGGCTACTAACCGGGCTAAAATTTCTTTTACTTTTATTTCTTTTACTCAGTGACTCCTTTTTCAAAAGTAAAATAATTTCTCCAACAAGCATTATTGGACATCACAGAAAATAAATAAGTCTGGCTCAGAAAGCTCTGGGAGTTTACAAGGGAGAAAAATTCCAGAGGGCTTGAGGCCCTCAGTTAAAACATTAAAACTTTTAAGCTTTGGAGAGAAGATTTCTAAAGCGTTGAGCGGTTGTTGTGAGAAAGCCTTTGGTCTCCGTGAACTTTTATTTTCAACTCAGTGGGCAGAGTTTTTGAGGTTTCTGTGGTTTGGGTAGGGGACCTTTTCAGAAATGCCAGGCTTTTAGAAAAAACACAGCTTTTCTTCTAATCAAGGCTGCGTTTTAAAGTTTGAAAACTTTGGTGTGATGACAAGAATAAATTATTTCTCTGCTATGTTGAGGTTTCCTCTGGGTGCCCAGGCTGCGGGGCATTCTCGCCTCGGCTGCCTCACAGGGCACAGCTGAGGAGGCGCTGGGAGTGGGAGCGCCGTCAGTCCAGACCTCGCCCCGCATGTACTGGGCAGCCTCGCACAGAGGCCGGCTGAGCCTTGAGCGCCGCTAGGAAAGGCTGCCGAGCTGAGCAGTGCACAGGGATCCAAGCCACGGAGGACCTACACAAGGATGCCCCATGGATCCCGTGTTCTGCTCAAAGTTTTTCTTGGTATTGAGAGGGATTAAAAAAAAAAAAAAAGAAATGAAAACACCAAGGCTGTACGTTGTATATCGATAGCTGATGATGAACAGAGCATTTTGAGAAGGAAGGGAGAAAGAGAGGGAGGGGGACCCCGAGGGAGGTTGGGAGGCAAGGAAGAGACCCCATCAGAATCATTTCCATAATTGACATCAGGCTAACTTAATGAGTTTTTTCAAAATTATTAGTTTCTTTTTTATACAAGTGAGTCCCTTTTGGAAATTGAGTGGCAGATTAATCAAACTTGTAATTTTTTCCAGGCACTGTGCTGAATACTTATGCATGTTACTTTATTTAACTCACATATTGACTCTATGGTATTATTATCCCCAGTTTACAGATGGGGAAACTGAGATTCAGACAGCCTAGTTAACAATATGTCCAGGCCAAACCCCTAGTGTCAAACCAGGATTTGAACACGGATTACTGTGATTCCAAAGCCAGGCTGCCTCCTTGCCTCCCCAACTCCAGAGCTAGAAGGAAGACCTGAGAGTTTTACATTCTAGTTCACCTCCTCTACTGCATAAAGTTCAGGAGGTCCAGTCATTCCCTCATCCTGGTGGGAGACAGCAGCTCACACTGCCGTTCTTTGGAGTGTACTGTCATGGGTGTCAGTGGGCGACTGGGTGCCACTGGCCTTGAGATGTGACTCTAGCAGCAGGCTGCTGAGGATGCCCACGGGCACTCCTCCCTGAGTGGGTGCCTCCATGCAATGTGTGCCTTTCATCTCAAATCATTCTCAGAGCTTCTAAGTTCAACCTGGCACCACCACTGGGCCGGTATCTTCCCACCTGCCAGTTACTTTGGGAAATTTGACATCTTACACACATCATCAAGGGCTTCATTTCTATTTACTTACAGACATGATTTCACTTAGAATAGGTTCAACATAAAAACCTTGCTGTTAAAAGAACAGCACCTTCCATTTGTATAGCATGTTACAGTCTATAATCATGGATGGAATCATTAACAGTGCGGGCTCTGGAATCCAGCAGGCTTCCTGAGAATTGGTTTTGCCATGGGCTGGATATATGAACTCAGCAACTTAGGTAACCTCTCTGAGCCTCAGTTTGCTTTTCAGTAAAATGGCACTATTCAAATACCCGCCTCATGGAGTACTGTGAGGATTAAATAAAGTAATATGTAAAGGGACCAGCACAGGTCTTGGCACATTGTAAAAGCTCAATAAACAGAAGCTGCTTTAAGCACCACTTGCAGGGAGAACCTTGTGGTCCTCTAGTGACTTCCAAGACCTTTTCCCCCAACCCCCACTCACAAAGACCACATAGGATGATATGGTTTGGCTCCGTGTGCCCACCCAAATCTCATCTTGTAGCTCCCATAATTCCCAGGTGTTGTGGGAGGCACCTGGTGGGAGATGATTGAATCACGGGAGCAGGTCTTTCCTGTGCTGTTCTTGTGATAGTCAGTGAGTCTCATGAAATCTGATGGTTTTAAAAACGGGAGTTTCCCTGCACAAGCTCTCTCTTTGCCTGCTGCCATCCACGTAAGATGTGATTTCCTCCTCCTTGCCTTCCACCATGATTGTGAGGCCTCCCCAGCCACATGGAACTGTGAGTCCAATCAAACCTCTTTCTTTTGTAAATTGCCCAGTCTCAGATATGTCTTTATCAGCAGCATGAAAACGTACTAATACACAGGAAAAGAAAACAAAATTTTATAGAATTTGTTCTTCCACTGTGTTCAGTCTTTTGAGGCAATATCTCATAAACCAGTGAATTGGAAGGATCATTCATTCCCATTGTACACCTGGTAAAACCAGTAAGATTCAGTCACATGCATTGGTCTGTACAGCAACTGAGTATCCAAACTGAGGTTTGTTGTTCCAAAGCTGATCCTGCTTTGTTTAAACCAGGCCACCTATATCTCAATTAAAAACTTATAAGGAAGTGTATTTTTCATTCCGATTTTATATGGTTATTTGGAGCTTTTCCTTTTTCAAGAGTTTTGCCTGTGTAATTTTTATCTGTGTTTAGCACAGTACATAGCATCTGCTAGAGTGGCTTGCACATAGTTAGTGCTTAATAAATGTTTATTTAATATATAAATCAATCCATTTTTAATATTACAAAGGATGCTGCATCTCTTTCCTTACTTTCTAGGAAGCCTGGCCCAAGGGCCCCTGCAAACTTGTTTGTGCCTGATAAATTACAAACTTGTTTGTACCTGATGAATTACAGATTAACTAACACTCTTTGGATCCCCTACTATGTGCTAGGCACAGTGTTAGTGCTTCATTCATTCATTTCTTTCCCTCCCTCCTTTCTGTCCTTTCCTCCACTTCTATTGATCTGCTATTCTGGGCCAAGGGCTGTCCTAAATACAGTGAATAGTGGGTGAATAAAGTACAATCAGCACTTAAGGAGCTTATATTATTTCTTCTAATCCTCATAATAACCTCATGGGGTAGTTTTTTTTTAATAGGAAGGAAATTGAGGCCCATGAGGTTAAGTAATTTGCCCAGGGTTGCAGAGCTTACTTAGTCAATTGTAAGGGGAGGATTAGAATTAGTGTCTTTCTGGCGTCCAAGGCCAAGTTCTTTTAATTGTATTGGGAGATCCAAGAATCAAACAGGAAAGGTGATTTCAGGTACAGACTAAGGTGGGATGCCTTAGAGGTGGGCCTGATACATTCGCTAAGACATACAATGCTTAAATCATGTAGGCACCTGATGTGCCTTATTAACTCAATTCTTACATAAACTCTGTGAGCTGTTACTGATACTACTCCGTTTTACAGATGAAGAACTGAAATCTCAAGGAGGTTGAGTCCCTTGCCTTAAGGTCACAGAGCAAAGAAGTCAGAATTGAGTCTAGCAGTTTGGCTCGCCAGTCCATGGTCTTAACTATTATACTGACATTAAAAACAATAACATGGCCGGGTGTGGTGGCTGAAACCTGTAATCCCAGTGCTTTGGAAGGCTGAGGTGGGAGAATCACTTGAACCCTGGAATTTGAGGCTGTGGTGAGCTATGATGGTGCCACTGCATTCCAGCCTAGGCAACAGAGCAAGATCCCATCTCTAAAAAAAGGTGGTTGGGACGGGGGTGCAAAAAAGAAAAAAGAAAAAGAGGAAAAAGGGTGCCTCTGTCAAAAACAAACTCTTGGGATTACGGTTATTCTGTGTGGCTAGAACTTGCTCTGGTCCAGGTAGTATTCTATGTGCTTTCTGTGCATTTGTTCACCTAAATCTCACACTATTAAGATGAGGTAGACAGATTATTATTATCCATATTATGCATAAGGAGACATTGAGGTTTGAAGAAGTTAATTTGCCTTGATTCATTGCACTAGTAAGTATTAAGCCTAGAATTCAGACAATTCATTGGTAATTAGTCACTAATCCCACCTGGTAACTTTTCCTTCTTCTAAGTGACTCTCAGGAAATGATTCAAAACAAAGAAAAAATGATATGCACCAAGTCGTTTATTGAAACATTATGGAAAATAGAAACACTTGCTCAATGGAACGTTTGGCATCTTTCAAACAATGATGAATATGAAGACTGTAGTGACCTAGGAAAAATCTGCATAATAATAGAACATTAAGAGAAAAACGAATGGAAATGCTATGTTTGCTGGAGTTACAGTTCTCTTATGAGCACTTATAGATATGAGACTTGCGACCAATACACACAAAAAAAGAAAAGAAAGGTAGTTACCAGGTTAGAGTGGTGGGATTGTGGGAAAATATGTTTCTCTTTTCAATATTTTAAAATGTAATTTCTGCAGTAGACTTACAGGAAAGAAAAAAGCATTTTGCCTAGGAGAAGCGTGTTTTGGTGGCTTACCTCAAAAGTTCAGGCTGGGTTAAAATCTATTTGGCTTCTGTAGCCAGGAGTGCCTGGCTCCTGAGCTTTTGGGGGAATCCACATCCCCAAACAGAGCAGGAGAGGTAAAAATAAAATAAAAACCCAAAAGTAGAAAAGGCAATGATGTCAAGGATGGAATAATATCAGATGCCGTGCAGAGCGAGTAGCCTTGGCCTCAATGATTCTTTTCCTAATTTTATGTTTTAATAATATTGTTATAGTAGAAATAGAAACAAAGAAAAATGTCTGCTAACATTAAGTAGTAGTAGGTACACCCTTCCCCAGAAGTTGAGGGAAAATGAAATTTTTACAACCCGGTTATGCAATAATGTACATTAATGCTAGTGTTCCCAGGGATATTTTCAGAGCCGAGATCTGCTTTTACATTGAATTTATCTTCAACAGGAGATGGCACTGAACACCTTAGGTTGAATTTTCTCTAGTGTCTGAAGACTCCTGGTGAGTTCATGATCTCTGAACAAACGGCATTTGTGCATCGCTGGGAGTTTCCTCTTTCTTTTTTTTTCCTCCTCGTTGTTTTTTTTTTCTTGTACATTGCAGGTAATGACCCTTAGTTAATTTCCTTGCCCACTTTAGAGTTTTACATATTGAGTTTCCCTAAAGTGGGAAAGGGCAGCCACATTATTGAGCACCTATTGTACATTTGGTGTTATGTTAGACACAGCTTAGAATTCACAATGAGACTTTAATGTATATATAATTACGAGTATATAACCACGGGTGAGTAGTTAGGTTCGAGTCAGATTCAAATCCCTGCTCAGCAGCTTAACAACTGTGTGATCTTGGGCAAGTCATCACTGTGATGATGATGATGATGATGATGATGAAGGTGATGGTGCTTGTGTTGGGAAGCCATATTCCAGGAGAATGATATTAGCGTCATCTCAGGCTCACCTGTGTCCTGTTGTGATTGAGACTCCAGCTGATGAGGAGGAGACGTAGAGCCAGTGTTCACATGGATTGGCTGGGGAGTGAACACAGTTAACTGGAAAGCGTTCTTATCTTTTCTCCACGACATTCTTTTTTTTTAAACAAATTACTTCATCCATCCAGTTCAGGTGTCTAAGACATAATGAGCCTCTAGCGGCCTCCTACAGAGGGGGACAAGTAAGTCTTGGTTCGCCTGGCTCAATCCTGGTTTATGCATGTGATCCTGGCAAAATTATTAATAATATTGCTTTTCAGTCTCAGAATGTTCAGGTTTGGATGATAAGGGATACGGTCACCCTTACTCCATGGCCTCCTCTTCCATGCTCTCCCCTCTAAAATGTGTTTAGCAGCACCAGACGGAGCTGCCCACAGAACTGCTTTGCTTATGCCCCACTCTACTCAAAAACTTTATGAGCTTCTCAACCACCTACTGAATACAATCTAGGCTCCTTAACCCAGCATTGAGTACAGAAGCAAGGCTTATGTATGTGCATCTCCTATAGCATCTCATAAAGTGCTCATCAAGCAGGATAACATCAGGAAACACGTGTTGATACCTGAATCAATGTGTGTAGTCATGCTCAGGCTGCTTGTCAGTTTCTTGAATGCATCTTTCTTCTGCCTGCTTCAAGAACTTCACACACGCAGTTCCTTCTGCCAGGAACACGCTTCCTCCCTCTCTACCTGGTTCATGCCTTCGCATTCTT
Source organism: Gorilla gorilla gorilla (assembly GCF_029281585.2). Taxonomy (NCBI): domain Eukaryota; kingdom Metazoa; phylum Chordata; class Mammalia; order Primates; family Hominidae; genus Gorilla; species Gorilla gorilla. Next base: position 121,996,715 of record NC_073234.2, read on the forward strand.
TAGCTGCCAGTTTAATGCTGCTTCCTCCAAGAAGCTTCCTAACTCCCCCAGATTAGACCCAACCCCTCTTTTTTTCTCTCGCGTGGCACTCTTGGTAATTGCATCTCTGTTTGTGTGATTATTTATAGTTGACCACACTAAACTCTAATCTTCCAAAAAGACAGAACTGTCTATCGAGGCTGTGTCCCTCCTGTGTAGCCAGCCCCTGGCGCATGGTATCCCATAAATAGTTGCCAAATGAAGACAGGGATGAATGAATGTGGGCTACCCTTTCTGAGCCAGTGCAGTCCGCGTCACCTGTTTAAAGTCCTCCAATAGCTTCTTAGCGCACTTGGAATAAATGTGAAGTTCCTAGGAGGGTCTGCGAGTCCCTACATACTTTGGATTCTTCCCAACTTTCTACCTCATTTCCTGCTGCTCTCCCCACCTCCCGCTTCATCATGCTGGCCTCCTGGCTCCTCCTCACACACCCAAGCCCACCCAGGCCCTTGCACTCCAACATCACCTCCTCAGAGAGGCCTTCAGTGTCCCCACTGCCCAAAAAGCACCCCCACCTCTCTTGATCTCCCATTCTATGGTTTTATTTTCTTCATAACACTCAATTTCTGCTGTCTTCTTGCTAATTTGTCTCTGTCTCCGCCACAGAATATAAGCTCTCTGAGAGCAGGGACCTTGTCTGCCATGTTCATCACTAGCTGCTCAGAGCCTGGCAAACAGTAGGTGCTAAATCAATATTTGGTAAATGAGGGAAGGAATGAAAGCAGAGGCAGGGCAGAGCCCCTTTCTGGAACCCAACAGCCCCTGGGGCAGGGCCCGTGGCGTTGCCATGGCAACCCACTGACCTGAGCCACCCCCTGGAGAGGCCACAGCTGCTGGCTTCCTGGGCTTCTCCAAACTCCTGTGTGTCGCCACTGCCACCGGCAGGGAGCCAGGAGAGAGACAGAAAGGGGCTGAGAGAGAATGATCAAAAGGAGAGCCCACCCTGGTGCGGGAGGCGACAGGACCAGGCCTCGACGGCGCCGTTCCACTGGTAATGACCAGGGCCCAGGGACAGGAGACTGGGGTGGGCCTGGCACCCTCAGGGGGAACTGGGGCCAGGCCCGCCTTGGTAGCTGTGAGTGTGGCATGTCAACTCTTTTATGTAGCGTTTCTGGAGCTGCAAGTTCCTAAAATAGGCCTCAGCACAGTGCCCTGAAAGACTGTTGATATAGTGTGAATAATGGCCTCTATTAAATCCCGGTGACACTTTTTAAGTCAGGCAGCATTTTCTGCAGGTATTGCATAAGTCAGGACCTCCCTGTTCTCATCCAGTGCCTCAGGAACAAAACTCAGCGTGTTCACTTCTCCACTGCTTGAGCACCACGGCTGGCTCCCAGCTGCCTGCAGGCTTCGCGGCCTGGTGGGCCCGGCGGGCAAGGCCTTTGCAATCTGCTCCTAACTGACTCTTCCACCTGTCTCCCACCACTGGGAGTCACAGGTCGGCGAACTCTTCACCTTTCCCAGAACCACCAGGCCTTTCACAGCTTTGTGCCTTTGTCCTGAAGGCAGCCCTCCTGCCTGAAATGCCCTGCTTCCCTCCTTGGTCTGGCAGGTGCTGAATCCTTTAAGGACCAGCTGAAATGCCACCCCCTCTGTGAAGCAGCCAGGCTTTCCTCTCCATGGAAGCTCTCCTCTCTATGCCCCACAGCATCTTATTATAATACCAAACACTCCTGGTACCTGCTTGCTTGTAGAGGCAGTGTGGGCATGAGGGCAGTGAGCGCACCCCAGCCTCAGAGTCAGGCAGACCTGACCTAGCTCAGCCATCAACTAGCTTCTCTGGATCTGAGTTTCATTCTTGCAAATCAAAGTTAGTCAAGTCTCTGCTTCAGTTGCTGCGAGCAACAGAGATGAAGCATGTGGAGCGGAGCAACCAGCCCTGGAGGTCACTCAATAAATGCCAGACATCACCATTAGGCATCTGTCCCTGTCACTCAGCTGTGAGTTCCTGGTGGATAGAAACCATGCCTTCCTCATTTTTCTATGGCCCTTAAAGCCAAACACACTAAGTGCCTTACCTTTATAATTCCAGTTAATCTTTGAAGAAATCAGGTAGGTAGGAATTTAGGACAATTTAGGAACCATCCCAATGTTACATAACTAGTAATTGGCCAGGCTGGGATTTGAAATCCAGTCAGATTTGAGCTCCAAACCCCACATTCTCCCAAGCCCGTCTCTGTCTTCTCTTTCATGTTGTACCACCTCTCCCTCAGTCACTCTGCATCAGCCACCTGAGCCTTCTTGCCATTCCTCAAACAAGTCAAGCATGATCTTTCCTGGGGTTGGGGGTAACCTTTGCCCTTATGGTCCCCTCTCTCTGACTCTTGGGAAACCTTGCTCCCTCACTAAACTCAGTGTCTGCTCATAGGCTGTTTCTTCCCAGAGGCCTTTCTGGTGGAGAATCCCCCCTCCTTGTCTCTCATTCTCTATTCTTTTCTTCCTTTACTTTTCTTCATCACAAGCATCGCTACAGCTATGTGCCCAATACTGTACTAGGCTCTTGGGGACAAGGTACTGAACAAGATAGACAAGGTCATTCGAACTTACATGTTAAGGGTGGGAAAAATAAGTGATTTAAAGAAATGGAATAAACAAAAAAACCCAAGATACTATTAGGTCTTGAGACGCTGGTCCACCAGAGATATCCTGTGTAATATATGTGTGTCCTGTTGAATAGCTTTTGTTCATCCCTTCTGTTTGAACATCGAAGGCACTTGATAATTATTGGAAAATGAATAAATGGATGCAGGGATAATCTAAGAGACTGCTGTCAATGTGTGCTATAAACTTCAAGGATTACCTGGCTCTTGATAACCGTCTTAATAGGCCCTCCCTGCCAGGTCAATATGGGTTTGTGAGGCACCACTCTGAACCTTGAACTGCCTTGGACGTGCCATGTCCCCGATGCGGCTACTTCTGGGTTATTCTTTGCTGCCGTAAAGAGAATGAAGCCTTGTAGAAAACCTGATAACTGTATATGGCTCTGCTCAACCTCATTATATGTACCCGAGAAAATAACTTCACATTGGGGTTTCCAAATCTTCAGTCCAAAGTAAAGAGGCATAAAGATCTTCCTCTAAGGTATGTGAGCTGAACTCCCTGAAAGTGAAAATCCATAGGCATTATCTGCCTCCTCCTTTCTGCCCATAATCCCAGATGAATCGGGAAGGGATGCTTCACAGCCCAGGAGCCTCTGCTCACGGCTGTAGGCAAATCCTGTTGGGCACTTAGCACAAGCTTGGTCCTTACTAACAGGTCAGATGATTTTTATAGATCAAGAATGAGGCAATTGGGAATAGGAAGTTATCCCAGTATGAACTGAACTCTCTTTCTCCTATGTCCCATGCAGTCCCCAGAACTCAGTAGCAGTATTGCAGCATTGATCACAGTCTGCCTTCCTTTTAGAACTTTTGCTTCAAGCCTAACTTTCCATATCTATAAATAGAGATATGAAAACATAACATGTAATGTTGTTCTGGTTCCAATTTAGACAACATATATGAAAATGGCTTCTATGGTACCTGCCACACAATAGGAACTTAATGAAGTTTTTAGAAAAAGCATGCATTTATTGTGCGACATCTATGGAGCCAGCCACAGCGCCAGCCACTGGGTGTGAGATGATGGACAAAAATGACAGGGTCCCACTCTCATGAGCTCAGGGAGTAGCACTGCCTTACTTTCTACTTGGTAACTAGAGGGCAGAAGCCAGTCTTATTCATGTTTATATCACTACAGCTTCTCTCTCTCTCTTTTTTTTTTTTTTTTTTTGAGAACGGAGTCTCACTCTGTCACCCAGGCTGGAGTGCAGTGGTGCAATCTTGGCTCACTGCAACCTCTGCCTCCAGGGTTCAAGCGATTCTCCTGCCTCAGCCTCCTGAGTAGCTGGGATTACAGGTGTGTGCTGCCCACACCCGGCTAATTTTTGTATTTTTAGTAGAGACGGGGTTTCGCCATGTTGGCCAGGCTGGTCTTGAACTCCTGACCTCAGGTGATCGGCCTGCCTCAGCCTCCCAAAGTGCTGGGATTACAGGTGTGAGCCACCACACCTGGCCGCTACAGCTTCTCTTTAGCACAGCTTCTTGCATCTGGAAGGCACAAAATAAATGTGTGTTGAATTTTGCTTTATTTGGAAAATTGCCTTTGATATGTTATACTTTTCCAAGCCCTATGTGGTTAAAAAAAAAAAAAGAAAATGATTAGGAAATTCTATAGATATGTGGATGTATCTACTTATATGCTATGCATTCTTTGACATGTGTGTCACTAATGTAACAGTTATTGAGGCCAGACTACAGGAAAAATTTTATAACAGTACTAGTAGAGAGTCAAAAGAAATAGAATAAAACGGGCTCCATTATTAAGTGGTTTAAGTTCTAAACTGAAGAGGCTGTTGTGTATGACAAAGGCTGACAAAGAATATGGAAATGAATTTAGCAAAATTATGTAAGTAGAGTTTTAGGAAAAGTTCGAATACAAAGCAGACTGAGAAAAATGCTGCAGAATTGGCACATTGTTCTGGGGACTAAACAGGACATAGGAAAAGGAGAAAGCTCAGTTCACATTTGGAGAGAGAACTGTGATTATGACCTGAATTTGAATGCTGGTCTTCCTCTTACTAGCCAGATGACTTTGGACGAGTCACTGAATCTCTCTGAGCCTTAGTGTTCTTATCTCTAAAATGGGCCTATTAATAGCACCCACCTCTAGGATTGTGATGAGTATTAAGTATGATGATGTATGTAATGCAGTTGTATGATACCTCACCCATAGTGAGAGCTCAATATACAGTGAACTTTATTATTATGAAATCACATCATCTACAAATCAATAAGGTGGAAGAACACAGTGTTTCATTCAAAATTCAGTATACATGTCATTCTGCTTAAGTAATTCTTGACCTCTGCAAGACCAAAATCCATTGTTAAGAATAATTTTAAAGTATATAACATTGACTTCAGTTGACCTAAATAGAGGCCTTCCAGTCATAGGAAGCTACCTGGCTTGTGAGACATGAATTGGAGATGCCACTCCTAAGGGCTCCACTAGGGAAGAAGACAGAGGTCAAAGTGCACTTGCAGATCCAAGGCCTGAATCTGGTTTGGATATCTCAGAGTGTTGCATCCACATAGTCTGAAATGCAAGACCCTTGAATGCATGAGAACTCTAACTGTCCAGAACAACATAGGTGATGGTTCTTTCACTGCTCAGACCATTGTCTGAACCCTCAGAGTCTATCCCAAGTGCCACGTGTTCACATGGACATTGATTAACTAGAAGACACCCAGAAGCAGGTGAACTGGATGGCAAAGAAATGGGAACAATTTCTTCCAAGAAAGAGATGAAACAAATGTGGTTCTTTGATGGGGGTACTTCAACCAGAAATATGGGGAAATGATGGTTGTCTTCTCATATCTGCAATGTGCCAGTGAGACCAGACTTATTCTGGATTGCCCCAGGGAGCAGAGTTGGCTACAGGCATAGACTGTGGGGTCAGAGAGATCTGAGTGGGTGCAATGGGTGAGATGTCTTCTCTTTCATTTTCATGGCACCTCCCACCCTCTCCCACTTCTTGTAGCCTTGCTTTCATCTCTCTCCAGTGTGGGATTGCACAGTGTGGAGGACAGGTGCTGCCGTGAGGAAAGTTCTTTCTTTACTCAAACTCTTGTGGGTGGGCGCTGTGCTCTCTTGGCTTACCTGGTTAATAGAACCAGCTTCTCTCGGGAATGTTGCCACGAATTCTTCAGAGAATGTCCCGTCAATCACAGGGGGTTCTCACCTGCAAGAACAGGCCCTTCTAAGGACCCTGATGTTATCAGGCCTGAATGCAGTGCAGGCAAATGGGTGAGAGGGAGAGTGTTTCCCTTAGTTCCTGATGAAAGGGGGACTGGGGTGTAGATGTGAGTGTGTGTGTGAGAGTGACTGGGTGTGTATACCTATCTAGGAAGACCAGGGGTTGGCCCAGAACTATAGATACTGCTTTTGGTGGTATGGTTTGGTGGAGGCAGGGGCTGCAAACTTTAGCAGATGCCATCTAAATGTAGCTATGGCTGCTGCCAGGGAAAATGTGCCAGGACTTGAAAGGATGAGAAGAAGTGAGTGGAGACATTCTGGAGAATCCTGAAAAGAACTCTGGAGATTTGTAACCAGATGTGCGTTTGGATACAGTGTGATGACAGACACCTACCTTGTGCATCCCAGCTTTGAAACATTACAAGCTGTCTGTCTCCACATTGTGCATTCGATGTCTGGAAGGTGCAGCGTTTTAATGTTTTGAATTTCTCTGCTCCTCAGTATTTCCTGGGAAATATCAGATTTCCATATTCTCTCAACAAGCTGGCCCTTGTTCTTCCCCTCGGATATTTTCCCCCTACTTATTCACAATTTTGGAAGCAGCTTTTAAAAGAGCAGTTTGTTGGGACATAAAATACAAAACAAAACAAAAATCCGACATTTCTCCCAGCTGTTGGCATTGATTTCCCCTCTCCGCATAGCTTACTCGTCCGCGTGGCTTCTTTTTATGGTGTGTAACCTAAGGTGTTAACTAATGGTCTTTTCCTCGGCTCTTTGAATTATGAGGAGTCACATTACTTAATCCCTCTAAATCCCAGTTGCTTTCTAGGAAAAACAGAGATTAAAATCCTTGCTTCAGAGAGTTGTTGTGAGGACTCAATGAAATAATGTATGCAGAGGGCCTGGCATGTTCAAATAGGTGTTCAATAAATACCAGCTCCCAGATCATAAAGAAGGCAATGGGAAACCACACTGTCCAAAAGCCTGCAGCCATAGGTGTCGCCACTTCTGCTATAATACCCCATATGCCTTCCTAAAAATCACCACATTATACAGAATCAGCCAACAAAGACCACTCAGTTTACTGGAAAAATAAGCTTAGGGGCACAATACTGAAAAACTTTGTCAGTGACACATAATAAAAGATAGAAACCTAATAAAAATGATATCACAGTTTTGCACATGTTAAATGGTTTAGAAATACACAAATACAATAAAAATGGCACTTCACCTTGGAAAAGACCTGAAGATTGCTTTTAGAGGTGGGTATCAGAAGGGTTGCAGCCTGTGAGTTATTATGAAGTGAGCAGGTGTGACTCATAACACAACGTGGACCGAAGTAGCTGGTAGATGTCTGAGGTGTGAACGTGAGTGTGTTCTGCATATTTCTGTGGTGCTAAGTATAATGGGGGGTGGGGTGGGGGGGGCGTGGAGTTTTCTGCATTCACCTAATCTTTTTATGAAATAAATGGAGCATAAAAAGACACAAAGTTTGCATTGTGCTCAAATTGTTCCCAAATATATCACTTGCATTGGGACGCATTTGTTTTCTCAAGACAAGTGTTATAGCAGAGCTGACTGTACTTAGCTGATGTTGTTGAATGATGAATGAATGAATGAATGAATGGTGGGTTGTCTAGAAAAGAGAATAAGTATTACACTACATTGCAAAAAATACATCTGTAGCCTTTGAAATTGGATTAAAAAAAAAAAAACCATAGTCTTGGATTTTAAAAGGGCTACATAGTGGCTGGGCACCATGGCTCACACCTGTAATCCCAGCACTTTGGGAGGCCGAGGCAGGCGGATGGCCTGAGGTCAGGAGTTCGAGACCAGCCTGGCCAACATGGTGAAACCCCGTCTCTACTAAAAATACAAAAATTAGCTGAACTTGGTGGCAGGTGCCTTCCCAGCTACTCAGGAGGCTGAGGCAGGAGAATTGCTTCAGCCCGGGAGGCGGAGGTTGCAGTGAGCCGAGATCACGCCATTGCACTTCAGCCTAGGTGACAAGAGCAAAACTCCGTCTCAAAAACAAAAAAAAGAGGGGCTACATAGCTACCATAGTGCTTTTGATTTCTTCTCCTGCTGTGGCTTCCAGTCTGTGAGAGCCCTTTGAGGGGTCCCTGGCCAAAGGGAGGCAAGCTACAAGGTTCCCTGCCCTCTTTCAACCAGAGTCCCTAAAGTTTTACCTGCTTTTCTCTTTGTTTTCACTTGAAGAAAAGTTCTGCTGCTAATTCACAAGTTTACAAATCACCACCAGTGTTTCAGTTGGCCAAGTCTGGTTTTACAAACTGCTACTCAGGAACATACCTTCTTTTGCTCAGAAAGATAATCCTCAGGTGGTGCTACAAATACTCCAGAATTCATGCAATCTGACCAAGAAATACTCAAGTGAGGCTTCAAAGAGCCATTTTGCATCCAAACTACTCAGCAGTCTCATCAGCAGCAGCAATGGTGCACATGGAACTCCATGCAAAATCCCATTCCAATCTGGGCAGATGCCACATGAATATTGATGAGCATTTAAATCTAATGCATTTATGATGTTCTGTCTCTTCGCAAACACCCACAGCAATTCTGTGATTTTCTTTTTTCTTTTTCTTTTCTTTCTTTCTTTCTTTTTTTTTTTTTTTTTTTTTTAGAGAGCTGGATTGAAAGATGTCTCAACGAAAGTGAAAACAAACGTTATTCCAGCCACACATCTCTGGGGAATGTTTCTAATGATGAAAGTAAGTGCTCAAAACTCATCCTTCCATGACATCCCAGACATGGCCAATGTCCTGATGGGAGGGTAGTGCCACTAGATTGCTAGGCTGGGCCAAGTCACCTGGAACAAGACACTCTCTAGCTATTTATGAAATATTCCAGGTCCTCTCTGTAATATTCCACAATAGGGAGTGGAATCCATTCAGGAAGACCTGGAAACTAAGACCACAGCAAAAACTTGCTGTTTACATACTCATCTTCTGCAGGAGACTTGCTAGCCTGCATTCCAAAAGACCTTGTTATAGTGACACTCCAGGCGGGCAAATGTGCACCCTCGTTGGGAAAGGCCATTCTCAGTGTCCACTGTAAATATGGGTTCAAAGTAGTTGTGTCACAGGATAGTTGTTTTAGTCATAAATGTCCTTGATACAGAAAGCAGAAATTTCTTCCAGTTCTTGGACTACAGAGCTAGAGTTAACTGAAAGATATATAATCCTGTGTTTACACCTTGTCCTGTGTTATGTCAGACTGGGGCTTCTGGGTGCTATATTAAGAGCAGTAGGCTGCATGGGACTTGTATTTTTTCCCTTAAACACTAAAAAAGAGGGATCAGCTTATTATAAGTCCAATTTTTTGCAGAGTCAGAAGTGTCTTTCTTCCATGGTTGGTAAAGCGCATCTCCTTCGTTCAGTTTTCTGAAAGCATGAGCCCCGGCCCACCTGCTCCACAATCCCCTAGCATGTTTGCTAGATCTACTCAATAGCCCCCTCCTGAGTCTTAGCTGGCATTGTCATTCTATCATCACCATGTCACTTCATTTTATAAAATTGAGCTACATTGAACATAGAGTATACAAATCTTGTGTAATTAGTTTGATGGGTTTTTTTTTCTTTACATGTTGTATCCACTGGTGTCATTACCACCCAAAAAAGATATAGAACCTTTCTTGTCCCCCAGGAGGCTTCCTCATGTCTCCTCCCTGTCAATCACTACTGTCCTGACTTATCACTATAGCCTGTTTTTGCCTGCTTTTAAAACTTCATATAAATGGGATAATGGACTCTGTATTCTTTTGTGTGTTACTTTTCTCAGTCAGTATAATGTCTGTGAGATTCATTCATCTTGTTGTCTCTAGCAGTAGTTATTTCTTTTTCATTGCTGTATAGTATTTCACTGTATGAGTATATCACAGTTTACAGATCCTTTTAAGTGTTGATGAATATTTAGTTGTTTCGAGTTTTGATTATTAAGAATAAAACACTACTCGAGAGGCTGAGGCAGGAGAATGGCGTGAACCTGGGAGGCAGAGTTTGCAGTGAGCCAAGATCGCGCCACTGCACTCCAGCCTGGGCAACAGAGTGAGACTCCATCTCAAAAAAAAAAAAAAAAAAAGAATAAAACATATCTGAACATTCTAAGTTTTATTTAAGTTTGGCAAAATCTACATAACATAAAATTTAGCATTTAATCATCTGAAATGTACAATTCATTGACATTAAGTACATTCACCTTTTTGTGCAGCCATCTACACCATTCATTTCCAGAGCTTTCTTCATCTTCCCAAACTGAAACTCTGTACCCGTTAAACAGTAACTCCTCATTCTCCTTTTCCCTCAGTCTCTGACAACTACTATTCTACTTTCTGCCTCTGTTAATTTGACTGCTCTAAGTATCTTATATAAGTGAAGTCGTATGGTGTTTGTCTTTTTATGACTGGCATATTTCACTTAGCATAATGCCTTCAAGGTTAATCCATGTTGTAGCATGTGTCAGAATTTTCTTCCTTTTGAAGGCTGAATAATATTCCTCTGTATGGATATGTCACATTTTCTTTATCCATTAAGACATTGATGGGCAATTGAGTTGTTTCTGTCTTTTGGTCATTGTAAATAACGCTGTTTTGAACACAGGCATACAAATATCTTTTCAAGTGTCTGCTCCTAATACTTTTGGCGGTATATACCCAGAAATGAAATTGTTGGATCATATGGTAACTCTGTGTTTGATTTTTTGAGAAACCACAAAACTGGTTTTCATAGTGGCTGCATCATTTTACATTCCCACTAGCAAGGCACAAGAGTTCCAATTTTGCCACTTCCTAGTCATCATTTGTTATTTTCTGTTTTTTTTAAATAATAGCCATTCTAATGAATATAAAATGGTATCTCATTGTGGTTTTCATTTGCAATTCCCTAATGATTGGTGATGTTGAACATCTTTTCATGTGCTTATTCACCATTTGCATATCTTCTTTGGAGAAATGTCTAAGTCCTTTGCCCATTTTAAAATCAGGTTGTTTTCTGTTGTTTAGTTGTAGGAGTTCTTTATATATTCTGGATCTTAACCTCTTATCAGTTATGTGACTTACAAATATTTCCTCCTATTCCATGGGTTGCCTTTTCACTCTGTTGATTGTGTTCTTTAATGCACAGAAATTTTTATTTTGATGCATCCAATTTAACTATTTTTTCTTTTGTTGTCTGTGCCTTTAGTGTCATATCTAAGAAATCATTGTCAGATCCAATGTTGTGAAGCTTTTGCCTTTTTTTTCTGAGAGTTTTACAGTTTTAGACCTTACATTTAGATTCGTGATCTGTTTTGAGCTAACATTTGTATCTGGTATTAGGTAAGAGTCCAGCTTTATTCTTTTTTTTTTTTTCAGACAGAGTCTCACTCTGTTGCCCAGGCTGGAGTACAGTGGCGCTGTCTCGGCTCACTGCAACCTCTGCCTCCTAGGTTCAAGGGATTCTCCTGCCTCAGCCTCCTGAGTAGCTGGGATTACAGGCACATGCCACTGCGCCAGGCTAATTTTTGTATTTTTTTAGTACAGACAGGGTTTCACCATGTTGGTCAGGTTGGTCTCAAACTCCTGACCTCGTGATCTGCCCCCCTCAGCCTCCCAAAGTGCTGGGATTACAGGCATGAGCCACTGTGCCTGCTGGAGTCCAGCTTTATTCTTTCACATGTTGGTATCCAGGTTCCCCAGCACCATTTGTTGAAAAGACTATTCTTTCCCCCATTGAATGGTCTTGGCACCATTGTCAAAAAACATTTGATCATGTATGTGGAGGTTTATTTCTGGGCTTTCCATATTATTCCATTGGTCTATATGTCTGTCTTTATGACAGAACTAGACTGTAGCTTTGTAGTAAGTTTTGAAATCAGGAAATGTGTGACCTTTCATGTTCTTCTTTTTCAAGATTGTTTTGGCTATTCAAAGTCCCTTGAGATTCCATATGAATTTTAGAATGGATTTTTCTATTTCTGAAAAAAAAAATGCCACTTGGGTTTTGATAGGTGTTGCACTGAATCTGTAGATTGCTTTGGGTAGTTTTAATATCTTAATAGTAAGTCTTCCAGTCCATGAACACAGGATGTCTTTCCATTTATTTGGTGTCTTTAGTTTCTTTCAGCAACAACATTTACTAGTTTTCAGTGTACAAGTGTTTTGCTTCCTTGGTTAAGTTTATTCCTAAGTATTTTATTCTTTTTGATGCTATTGTACATGAAATTTTCTTAATTTCCTTTTCAGATTGCTCATTCTTAGTGTATAGAAATGCAACTGATTATTGTGTGCTGATTTTGTGTCCTGCAACTTTGCTGAATTCATTTATTAGTTCTAACAGTACTTTTGTGTTTGGGTATGTGTTAAATCTTTGGAGTTTTCTACATGTAAGATCATTTCGGCCAGGTGTAGTGGCTTACACTTGTAATCCCAGCACTTTGGGAGGCCGAGGGAGGTGGATCACCTGAGGTCAGGAGTTCGAAACCAGCCTGGCCAATATGGCAAAACCCCATCTCTACTAAAAATACAAAAATTAGCTGGGCATGGTGGCAGGCACCTGTAATCCCAGCTACTTGGGAGGCTGAGGCATGAGAATAGCTTGAATCTGGGAGGCAGAGGGTGCAGTGAGCCACGATTGCACCACTGCACTCCAGCCTGGGTGACAGAGCTAGACTACGTCTCAAAAAAAAAAAAAAGATGATTTCATCTGTGAAAAGAAATAACTTTACTTCCTTTTTATTAATTTGGAATGCTTTTATTTCTTTTTCTTGCCAAATTGCTGTGGCTAGGACTTCTAGTACTATTTTGAATAGAAGTGGTGAATGCAGGCAACCTTGTCTTGTTCCTGATTCTAGAGAAAAAGCTTTCAGTCTTTCACCATCGTTAGCTGTTGTTTTTTTTATATATGACCTTTATTATGTTGAGGTAATGCTCTTCTGTTCTTAGTTTATTGAGTGCTTTTATCATAAAATGGTGTTGAGTATTGTCATATGCTTTTTCTGCATCAGTTGAGATGGTTATGTAGCTTTCCTTCCTTGAATGCAAGGATGGTCTGGCAAACAAAAATCAATCAATATAATGTATTTATTGATTTTGTATGCCAGACCATCCTTGCATTCAAGAAATATATCCCATTTGGTCATGATCTGTAATCCTTTTACTATGCTGCTGAATTCTGTTTGTTAGTATTTTGCTGAGGATTTTTGCATCAATTTTTTTTTTTTTTAGATGGAGTCTCACTCTTTTGCCCAGGCTGGAGTGCAATGGCACAATCTCGGCTCACTGCAACCCCTGCCTCCCAGGTTCAAGCGATTCTCCTGCCTCAGCCTCCCACATAGCTGGGATTACAGGCGCCCACCACCACACCCAGCCAATTTTTTGTATTTTTAGTAGAGACGGGGTTTCACCATGTTGGCCAGGCTGGTCTCCAACTCCTGACCTCAGGTGATCCACCTTCCTTGGCCTCCCAAAGTGCTGGTATTATAGGTGTGAGCCACCGCGCCTGGCCTGCATCAATATTTATAAGGGATATTAGTCTGTAGTTTTCTTTTCTTGTAGTATCTTTGTCTGGCTTTCATATCATGATAATGCTGGCCTCATAGAATAAATTTGAATGTGTTCCCTCCTCTTTCATTATTTTGAAGGAGTTTGAGGATTAGAGTTCTGAACATTCTTGTATATCTTTTGGTGAACATGAGCACTTATTTTGTTGGTATGTTCCCAGGAGTAGAATTGCTAGATCATAATGTATAGGTATATTTAGTTTTAGTAGATACTGCCGAAACAGTTTTCTAAAGTTTTCTAAAGTTGTGCCAATTTAGACTCCCACTATCAATTTATAAAAGTTTCAGTATTTCACTTCCTTGCCAACATTTGGGATAGCCATTCCTTCTAATATTAGCTATTTTCATGGGTGTATAGCATATGTCATTTTGGTTGCATTTTTTCTGATAAATAATGACTGTAGCATCTTATTATATGCTCATTAGACATTTGTATCTTTTGTGAATTACCTCTTCATGTCTTTTTTTTTTTGAGTCGGAGTCTCACTCTGTCACCCAGGCTGGAGTGCAGTGGCATGATCTCAGCTCACTGCAACCTCTGCCTCCCAGGTTCAAGTGATTCTTCTGCCTCAGCCTCCCAAGTAGCTGGGACGACAGGCACATGCCACCATGCCCAACTAATTTTTGTATTTTTAGTAGAGACTGGGTTTCAGCATATTGGCCAGGCTGGTCTCGAACTCCTGATCTCATGATCCACCCACCTCGGCCCCCCAAAGTGCTGGGATTACAGGCGTGAGCCCCTGTGCCCGTCCCTTCTTCACGTCTTTTGCCTGTGTGTGTGTGTGGTTTTTTTTTTTGTTTTTGGTTGAGAAGGAGTATCGCCCTATTGCCCAGGCTGGAGTGCAGTGGCACGATCTTGGCTCACTGCAAGCTCCGCCTCCTGGGTTCATGCCATTCTCCTGCCTCAGCCTCCTGAGTAGCTGGGACTACAGGCACCCGCCACCACGCCCGGCTAATTTTTTTGTATTTTTAGTAGAGACGGGGTTTCACTGTGTTAGCCAGGATGGTCTCGATCTCCTGACCTCGTGATCCACCCGCCTCGGCCTCCCAAAGTGCTAGGATTACAGGCGTGAGCCACCACGCCCGGCCACCTGTGTGTTTTTAAAAATTATGTTGTTGGTTTTCTCCTTAAGGGTTTGTAAGAGTTGGTTTTATATCTTGAATAGGAGATATTAATATTTGTCAGGTAAAAGTATTACAAATATGTTCTCTTGGTTTGTGGGTTGCTTTTATATTCTCATAATAACTTTTATGAACATAAGTTTTTAATTCTAATAAAATTCAATTAATGTTTTTCTTTTATAGTTAGTGCTTTGGTATCCTATTAAGAAATTTTTGCTTACGAAGTTCATGAAGTTCTTTTCAACATATCATCTAGCAGCTTTACTATTTTACCTTTCATTTTTATATCAATAGTTCATCTGGAACTTTTGTGTATGGTGTGAAGGAGTAATCAAAGTTCTTTTTTTTCTTATTAATTTTCAACTGATAGAGCACGATTTCTTGAAAAGGTCACCCTTTAACCACTGAGTTTCAGTGGTGCCTTCGTCATAAATTGGCAGATTATATATATTTGGATCTGGGTCTGGACTTTTATTCCAAACTGCTGGTCTTACTATTTTTGGGCTAATACTACAGTCTTTATTACTGCACCTATAAAATAAGTCGTGATATCTGGTAGCATAAGGCCTCTTGTTCTTCTTTACTTCTTCAGTATTGTTTTGGTTAATCTACATTCTTAACAATTCCATATTGATTTTAGAATTAGTTGTCATTTTTTCACATATGCAAAATACCTGCTAGGATTTCTGATGGGGATTGCATTGAATCTATAATAAATTTGGGAAGAACACCTTAACAACATCAAATTTCCAATTAATATATGTTGTATTAGGGCCTCCATGTATTTGGATCATCTTTAATTTTTCCCAGCAGTGTTTTGTAGATTTCACTGTAGAGATTTTACACATCTTTCTTTAGACTTATTCCTAGATAATTGATGTTTTTCAATGCTAATGTAAGTAGTAATATTTTAAAGTTTTTCCTAATTGTTAGTTGCTAGCATATGAAAATGCAATTATTTAGATAATAACTTCGTATTTAGCCACTTTGCTAAATGTGCTTATGAATTTAAAATTTGCATTTTTTGAACATTCTATGAACATCATCATGTCACCTGAGAATAATGACAGCTTTGCACCTTCCTTTATAATCTTTGTATTTTTATTTCTTTTGTGTGTCTTATGTACTGGCTGGGTTCTCTAGTGCAATTTTGAGGTGACGTGGTGATAGTGGGCATCATTGCCTTTTTCCCAACCTAAGTGATGAAAGCATTTAGTGTTTCACCATTAGGTGAGATGTTTGCTGTGGATTTTTGTAGATACTCATTATCAGGTTGAGAAAATTCCCTTCTGTCTTTGGTTTTCTGAGAGACTTTTCTTAAATGGGTGTTGAATTTTATCAAACACTCTTTCTACATTTGTTTTGATGATCATATATTTTTCTCCTTTATTCTATTAATACTGAGAATTACATCGGTTGAGTTTTGAATGTTAAGCCAATCATGCATTTCTGTAATAAATCACACTTGGTCAGAAGTATTATCTTTTTTATATACTTCTGGGTGTGATTTTTATATATTTCAGGCTGGATATTGTTAAGGATTTTGGCGTCTATGTTCATGAGATTTGTGGCCTATGATATTTCTTTTTTATTATGTTCTTGTCAGGTTTTGGTGTCAAGATTACAGAGGTCTCATGAAAAGGGGTAGGAAGTTTCCTATGTCTCTGTTGTTTTGAAGAGTTATATAAGATTGGTATTCTTTATTTCTTAATTGTTTGGAAGAATTCAACAACTGGGTTTGGAATTTTCTTTGAGGGAAAGTTTTTAATGATGGATTCAATTTTCTAAATAGTTATTGGATTATTTATATTTTTATTTCTTTTTTTACTTTTAGTAAATTGTTACTTTTAAGGAATCTGTTTCATCTAAATTTTCAAGTTTATTTACACAATGTTCAAACTTTCCTTTTATTACTTTTGCCTTTACTTTTTTTGAGACAGAGTCTCATTCTTTCTCCCAGGCTGGAGTGGCGTGGTGTGATCTCAGCTCACTGTAACCTATGCCTGCCAGACTCAAGCAATTCTCCTGCCTCAGCCTCCCGAATAGCTGGGACTACAGGTGTGCGCCACCATGCCCGGCTAATTTTTGTATTTTTTTTTTTTAAGTAGAGATGGAGTTTCATCATTTGGCCAGGTTGGTCTCGAACTCCTGGCCTTGTGATCTGCCTGCCTCAGCTTCCCAAAGTGCTGGGATTACAGGTGTGAGCCACTATGCCCGGCCACTTTTGTCTGTTTTTGACATCTATGTTGATGTTCTTTCATTTTTGATATTGGCAATTTATGTTTTCTCTGTTTTTCTTCATCAGTCTTGCCAGGGTTTATCAATTTTATTAGTCTTTTCAAAGGTGCAACTTTTGGGTTTGTTGTTTTTCTCAATTTATATCTTTTAAGAATTGCATTCATTTCTGCTCTTATTTTTCTTTCTTCCTTCTACTTTCTTTCAGTTTAATATGCTTTTTCTAGCTTTTGAGATAGGTGCTTAGATTATTGATTTTCAACCTTTTCTAAGATATACATTTAAAGTCATAAATTTTCCTCTAAGCATTGCTTAATTAATCCCAACATTTTTCTGATATCACACTTTCATTATTGTTCAGTTAAATATATTTTCAATTTTTTATTGTGATTTCTTCTTTTACTTATGGTTTATTTAGAAATCTGTTGCTTAATGTCCAAACATTCATAGATTTCCTAATTGTCTTTCTGTTGTTGATTTCTCTTTTAGTTCCACTGTGGTCAGAGAACACATTCTGTATTATTTCAAAATTTGAAATTGTTGACACTTAGTGTCTGTCCCAACATATAGTCTATTTTGGTTAATGTCCATGCACACTTGAAAAGAATGTATATTTTGCATTTTGAATATACATTTTGGGTTTGTTGTTGTTGTTGTTTTTGGGACAAAGCCTCACTCTGTCACGCAGGCTGGAGTGCAGTGGTGCAATCTCAGCTCACTGTAGCCTCTGCCTCCCAGGTTCAAGAGATTCTCCTGCTTCAGCCTCCCGAGTAGCTGGGATTACAGGTGCCTGTCACCACGCCTGGCTAATTTTTGTATTTTTAGTAGAGATGAGGTTTCACCATGTTGGCCAGGGTGGTCTCGAACTCCTGACCTCAAGTGATCCACCTGCCTCAGCCTCCCAAAGTGTTGAAATTACAGGTGTGAGCCGCCACGCCCAGCTGAATGTACATTTTAAATGTCCCAACATATAGTCTATTTTGGTTAATGCCCATGTGCACTTGAGGAGAATGAGTATTTTGCATTTTGAATGTACATTTTGAATGTATACTGGATGGAGTGTTTTATAGATAACAGTTATGTGAAGTTGGTTAATTATGTTATTTAAATATTCCATATCCTTACTGTTTTATTGTTGCTATTGTTTGTTCTCTCAGTTACTGAGACAGATATGTTAATATCTCCAGCTCTGATTATGGTTATGGCTATTGATATTTTTAGTTTTGTTAATTTTTACTTTATATATTTTGAAGTATTAATTTCTTAGAAATTTAGGATTGCTATGTCCTCTTATTGAAATGGCTTTTTTATTATTGTTAAATATTTCTACCTTATCTCTAGTAAGAATTTTTGCTTTAAAGTCTATTTTGTCTGATATTATACAGCTACACCAGTTTTCTTTATACATGGGTTGCTATGGTATATCTTTTTCATCTTTTTATTTTCAATCTTACTATATAATTTTACTATATTTAGTTTAGTAAAGTTTTTCACTATAGCTTTTTTGAAAAACCAAACCCAGTCTGATAATCTTTGAATTTAGACCATTTAAATTTAATATTGTTACTGACATTATTGAGTTTAAGTCAACAAACTTACTATTTAGTTTTTATTTTCCCATCTGTCTTTATTCCTTTATTCTTACTTTTTAGCTTTTTGGGAAGGGATTAATAGAGTTTTTAAAAATATTTGATGTTTTCTTCTGCTAGCTTTTCAATTATACATTATTTTAGAGTGGTACTATTAGGGATTACAATATGCATTTTTGCGTTCTTCACTAATTATTATTAATACATCTACCTCACATTACTTCTTCCCCCACTTCAAGCGCAGTGAAAGAGCACCATCACATTTTAACCTCATTTTCCTCTTTCTCACCTTTTGAGCTCTGGTTTTAATGGATACATCTTGTACATGTGTTATACACCCCACAAGGCATAATTATTATTGTTTAAAGCAGTTAATATTTATTTTTATTTATTCACAAATTTACCCTTTCCAGGGTTCTTTCTCCTGCAGCAGTTTCATGCTTCCATCTGGAATCATTTTTTCTTTAACTCAGATAAATTCCTTGCAGATTTATTATCATACTGTGTAGTATACTGAAGATCATGAAACACATGTTTATTTCACATATATTTTTGAAAGATATTTTTGCTGGTGATAAAATTCTAGGTTGGTGAGACTTTTTTTAATTTTAATTTTCCTTTCAACACTTTAAAGTTATCATTCCACTGTCTTCTGGGGTCCAAAAATGTCTATTGAAAAGTTAGTCATCAGATGTATTGTTACTTCTTTGAATGCAATGTGTCTTTTTGTCTCTGGCTGGTTTAAAAATTTTTTATTGCCTTTGGTTTTCAGTAGTTTGACTATGATGTGCATAGATACGGCTTTCTTGTTTTATTCTTCTTGGGGATCACTGAGCTTCTTGAATCTGTGTGTTGTCTTTCATCAAATTTGCAGATTCTTTGCCATTGTCTCTTCAAATATTTTGTCTCCCTCACTCTTCTCATCTTCTGGAGCTGCAGTTACATGAATATTAGACCTTTCGATTATACCTCATTTTTTTATGTTTTGCTCTGGTTTGTCCATCTTCATCTCTTTGTACCTCAGTTTTGTATTTTTTTAATTGACCTGCCTTTCAGTTCTAAATTCCCATTTTCTATCATATTTAGTCTTCTATTAAGCCCATCCAAGTTATCTTAATTTCAGATATTGTATTCTTCTGTGGTAGGTGGTCCAATTGATTCTTTTCTCATAGTTTCTAAATCTTGATTGATATTCTCCATTTTTTCATCTGTTTTGTCCATTTCCTCTAATTTGCCCATATTTTTCTCTATCTCCTCGAACATATTATCCATGGTTGTTTTAAAGTTCCTGTCTGATGAGTCTAGTATCTGAATTATCTCTGGATCTATTTCTATTATCTGGCTATTTCTTGGATTTCAGGTATTTTTGGTCCTTTTGAGGTTTTTCAATAATACCTCATAGTTTTTTATCCAATGCTGGACATTATGGATGCAAAGTTGAAGAGCCTCTGGGTGAAGGATGTTAACTTTCTCCAACAATATTGGGGGAATGCACCCCCAATATTTCAACGTAGGTTCTTTCTATTTTCCATAAGTGTTGGCCGGCTGAGAAATAAAGAGAGACAGTACAAAGAAAGGAATTTTACAGCTGGGCCACCGAGGGTGACATCACATATCAGTAGGACCGTGATGCCCGCCTGAGCCTCAAACCAGCAAGTTTTTTATTAAGGGTTTCAAAAGGGGAGGGGATATAAGAACAGAGAGTAGGTACAAAGATCACATGCTTCAAAGGGCAAAAAGCAGAACAGAGATCACATGCTTCTGAGGGAATAGGGCAAAGGGCAAAAGCAGAACTACTGATAAGGGTCTATGTTCAGCGGTGCATGTATTGTCTTGATAAACATCTTAAAAAACAGAAAACAGGGATCGAGAGCAGAGAACCGATCTGACCACAAATTTACTAGGGTGGAGTTTTTCCCCACCCTAGTAAGCCTGAGGGTACTGCAGGAGACCAGGGCATATCTCAGTCCTTATCTCAACCACATAAGACAGACACTCCCAGAGCGGCCGTTTATAGACCACCCCCCAGGAATGCATTCCTTTCCCAAGGAATATTAATATTAATATTCCTTGCTAGGAAAAGAATTTAGTATATCTTCCCTACTTGCATGTCCGTTTATAGGCTCTCTGCAAGAAGAAAACTATGGCTCTTTTTGTCTGACCCCACAGGCAGTCAGACCTTGTGGTTGTCTTCCCTTGTTCCCTAAAAATCACCGTTATTCTGTTCTTTTTCAAGGTGCACTGATTTCATATTGTTCAAACACACATGTTTTACCATCAATTTGTACAGTTAACACAGTTATCACAGTGGTCCTGAGGTGACGTACATCCTCAGCTTACGAATATAACAGGATTAAGAGGTTAAAGTAAAGACAGGCATAAGAAATTATAAAAGCATTATTTGGGAACTGAAAAATGTCCATGAAATCTTCACAATTTATGTTCCTCTGCTGCGGCTCCAGTTGGTTCCTCTGTTCTGGGTCCCTGACTTCCCACAACACAGCAAGTGTTGAGTTTTGTTCTAGCAGGCAGAGAGAGAGCTAGCAGATCTCCTTAATCTTGTCAAGCCTTGCTTAAGTCTAGTCTATTTCACTTTTGTCTGTACTACTAGGGTGTGATTTTTATTCCTAAAGCCTGGCCTTTCTGGGTTCACTGCTGAAAGCACTGGGTGTTTACCAACTTCCCTTTACTTTGACCCAGCTTGGACTCCAACCCTAACCAATTAATGATTGTCTCTTTAGTCTCTAAGCTGCTACTTTTCCCTCAGTTTCTTGTTTTCTCAATCTGCATGTATAGCTTAGGAGTGGGCTAAGGACTTGAGGGGTAATTTGAATACAAGTATGTTTGTCTCTTTGTTTAAAGTTCTCTTCTCTTTGGGATTTTGCTCCTTAGATATTAGCTACTCTGTCATCCCCAAACTCTCCTTAGCTCAATAGACTATACTCTTTGCTTGGGTTCTATTTCCCAGTGTAGCAATTTGGAAAGATCTTTCGGGAAAGATCTTTGGAAAGATCTTGGCATTTCAGGAAAACGCCAAGGTGGCTGTAGAGCTTACTTCTGGTGCTTCCTTTCTTTCAAGGCTTGTAGTTCCTCTAGTCCTGTCTGCATTTATTGCTCTCCAATGTTTTCAAATAGCTATTTGTATATTTTATCTAGCTTATACAATTTGGTGGGTGAGTAAATCTAGTGCAAGCTACTTTATCATGGAGGGAACTGGAAGTCTGATTATCAACAACTCTTAGACAAGGAAATTGAGACCTAGAGAAGTGAAGTGGCTTTCTAAGCGTATACAAGAAGTCAATACCAGTGCTAGATCTAGAACATGGGCCACCTGACTCTTGTCCAAATAAAAGAATAAAGAAGTTTCAGTTCACATTTTGCATTTATTTTCAAAACACAAAGATCATATTTTAAAAAAATATAACTTACAGTCCCACAACTGTAAGCTACATGTACATATATTTGGAAAAATATCTGAGGAAAGAAAAGAATTGCCTCTAATCCTACTACGTAGAGATAACCATTCTTGATGTTTTTGTGTTTCCTTCCAGTCTTTTTTCTTTCTAAGAATACTATTGTTAAGCAAAATTGTATATATGTATATTTTTATAGTTAATATGTATATATAGCTATCATTTATTGAACAATAAGAAGTGCTTTAATTCCATGATCTCATTTCTTCCTCACAATAGTCCAAAGAGGTGGCTTATGATTATGAGCTTTAGCTTACATATATAGAAATTGAAGCTCAAGCATACTTGCATTCAAATTCCCTTCAAGTCCTTAGCCCACTCCACGCTGCATTTTTTTTTTTTTTTTGAGACAGAGTCTAGCTCACTCTGTTGCCAGGCTGGAGTGCAGTGATCTCAGCTCACTGCAACCTCTGCCTCCTGGGTTCAAGCAGTTCTCCTGCCTCAGCCTCCTGAGCAGCTTGGACTACAGGCACGTGCCACCACGTCCAACTAATTTTTGTATTTTTAGTAGAGATGGGGTTTCACCATGTTGGCCAGGATGGTCTCGATCTCTTGACCTCGTGATCTGCCTGCCTCGGCCTCCCAAAGTGCTGGGATTACAGGCATGAGCCACTGCACCCTGCCCAAATTGCATTTTTTCTCCCTAGCAGGTGTCAAGAATCTTGCCCAAAGTCACATAGCTGGTAAGTGGTAGAGTTGAGATTTGAACTCAGGTCTATATGTCTGCCTTTCAGCATTAGTCTTTTTTTTTTTTTTTTTTAAGACACAGTCTTGCTCTGTCACCCAGGCTGGAGTGCAGTGGCATGATCTCAGCTCACTGCAAGCTCCGCCTCCCAGGTTCACACCATTTTCCTGCCTCAGCCTCCCAAGTAGCTGGGACTACAGGTGCCCACCACTGCACCTGGCTAATTTTTTGTATTTTTAGTAGAGACAGGGTTTCACGGTGGTCTCAATCTGACCTCGTGATCTGCCCGCCTTGGCCTCCCAAAGTGCTGGGATTACAGGCATGAGCCACTGTGCCCAGCCCAGCATTAGTCTTTTATAGTGTTTTTTGCACTTGTCTGCCTCTCAGAAAGTAATGAACCCTCACGTTTCAAAGACTTGCCACTGGAGATTTCATAATTTGCCAGTAGGAACACCAAGAGTAGAGCTCATCACCCTTGCTTAGTGATTGATCTGGAGTGTCAATATTTGATTGTGCCTTGTCATCTCCTTTACTAGACTAGAAAACCCCAAGAAGGCAGAAATGTTGTGTGGTTCACTGTTGTAACCCCAGTACTTGGCACAGGACGTGGTTGAAGTTTTAAAAATTACTTACGAGAGAAAAAACCACTCTGCTTTAGCATGTTAAGAATGCTTTGGCCTGTGGTCCCAGCTACTCAGGAGGCTGAGTTGGAAGGATTGCTTGAGCTAGGGAGGTGGAGGTTGCAGTGAGCCAAGATCATGCCACTGCACACAGCCTGGGTGACAGAGTGAGACCCCATCTCAAAAAAACAAAAATCCAGCAGAATGCTTTGGATTGTAAGAGACAGAAACCTGATGGTTTAAATGATGTAGATATTTATTATTTTATTTAACCAAAGATGGGAAGGAGGAGGCTCCGGGGTTTATTCAACAACTCAGCATCCTCCAGGACCCAGGCTCTTTATGTCTTTCTGCTGAGTCCCCACATTGTTGGTATTTTGTCCCCGTGTTAGTACCTCATAATCACAAGGCAGCTGCTGCAGGTCCAGGCATCAGGTCCACATTTAAGACAGGAAAATGGAACAAGGGGAGGTGCCAGCTACTTTTCTTCTTGTGTGTCTCTCTTTTATCAGAAAACAACAAAATCTTTCCCAGAAGCCCTCAATAGACTTATTTTATGTTGGTTTTGTCCAGAACTCTATCATTTATAGCTAAAAGGAAGGATGAAAGAGGATTTGTCCAAAGAATAAGATTATGATAATTGGACTGACCACAGGTCAAATCTAGCCTTGGGCTGTTTTTATACATCCCATGATCTAATAATTTTTTCATTTTTATTTTATTTTATTTGTTTTATTTTTTGAGATGGAGTCTCGCTCTGTCACCAGGCTGGAGTGCAGTGTTGCGATCTTGGCTCACTGCAACCTCTGCCTCCCAGGTTCAAGCGATTCTCCTGCCTCAGCCTTCTGAGTAGCTGGCACTACAGGAGCGCACCACCATGTCCAGCTACTTTTTGTATTTTCTTTTAGTAGAGATGGGGTTTCACCATGTTGGCCAGGATGGTCTCAATCTCTTGACCTCGTGATCCGCCTGCCTCAGCCTCCCAAAGTGTGGGGATTACAGGTGTGAGCCACCTCGCCCGGGCTTTTTTTTTTTTGTTTCATTTTTAAAGAGTGTTGGGTGGGGCAGAGGGGGGAAGAAGAAGAAAAGGAATAGACCATATGTGGCCCACAGAGCCTAAAATATTTACTATCTGGCTCTTTGCAGAAAAAGCTTACCAACTCTTGGTTAGAAAAATCATGGTTTACCTCTTGGGCTATCATAATATTGCCTTGCATAAAACTGGGGTTTGATTAGCAAGCAGGAAAAAATGAACGATTGGCTATTGGCTGGCCTGCCATAGAGTGTATCTCTGGACCAGGCCAATTGAAAAAATGCCTTCTTGGGGTGTGATTTCAGAGAGGTCAAGATTCTACCCACTGAGAGGACTGCTTTTTCTGGCATGAGCCTTTCAGTATCAGCACCAGGGACCTAGTCAAAATGAAAATGTGTTGCTTGGAATGGGAGGCTATTCAGTTTGTTAGCCTAGAATAAAATAGTATGAGATTTTATGGATCATCTTGGCCCAACTCTCCTGTTTTACAGTTAAGGAAACTGAGGCTCAGAGAAGGGATGTGATTTGCCAGAGATCACACTCCTTGTTAGTGGCAGAATCAGGACTGTTACTGAGGTCTTCTGATATCTGTCAAATGCTCTGTTACGTCCCTTTAGCAACCCAGAAAAGATTGATTCAGTTGATTCGCTAGAGATTCAGTGAGCGTGAGGAAATGTGATATGGGACTGATATTTTTTGATGGAATGCAGTTGGAAAGAAAACCCTGGACCAGTGGGGTCAAGTCCTAAATGCCTGATGGGTGAAGAAACCGAGCAAGAGTGGATGGGTTATTTACCATAATTCAGGTCTCATGAATTCTCACTTCCAATCTAAACAATTGCATTTTTCCCCTAGCAGATGTCAGTAGATATGTATGCTTCTCATGGCATACTCACCAACAAACAGGAGGATTGTGACTGTAAAATATTAAAAAGTCCATGACTGTTGGAGCATCATATCCAGAGAGGAAAGCTCAGCAGTGTGGATTGGACAGAGTTGTATGGGTAGAACAGAAGTTTCTGCAAAAGTTGGGCCCAGAAGATTCCCTGAGCACCTACTACATGCTAGACTCCATGGAAATCCCAAAATTATATAAGGAAAGAAAGAGGAGGGAGCCAGTATTAAAATATATTCAGCACCAGGCAGTATGCTGGGCATAATCACAACCATGATTTCTTTTAATCCTCTGGAGGGAAAGTATTTTTTCTCCCCATTTTACAGATGAAGAAACTGAGATTCAGAGATTATGTGACTTATTCAATGTCATAGCAAGTAAATGGTAGAGTTAAGACTTTAATTTAGAGCTATCCGATTTTATTGCTGGCTCTCTTTTGACTACATAAACTGTCTTTTCCATGGATCCCTGCTCTCAATGAATTTTCAATCTAGAAGAGAAGTTAAGGCACATACTTGAATATTAACAATGCAAGGTCATATGTGATCGACTTCATTCAAATGATATGAGTTGTACTTAAGACCTTGCCACACCAAGTGTGATCCTGGCCTATAGCATAGACCTCCCTGGAAGCTTGTTAGGAATGCAGTATTTCAGGCCCATCCCAGACTCACTGAAACATGCTCTGCATTTTAACAATACTTGCAGATGATTTACTAATTATGCATGCTAAAGTCTGGGAGAGGTCACAAGATTGGAAGGTGACTCTGGGGAAGGCATCTTGGAGGAGGTGACATTTGCCTTGGGCCTCAAAGGATCCATGTGGTTCCTGCAGTGATGGGAAGATGGGGGGAGGCAGAAAGCTACGAGACTGGTCTTGAGCTTGGAGAGTTTTCCAGATTGGCTTGAGCAGAGAGGTTGAAGAATCATGGGAAATAGGGCTAGGAATGAGTTTGGGCCACATCACTGAGGGACCTGAATTCCAAACAAGGGGTCTAGAGTTTGAGGTCTGAGGTGCCACTGAAGGAGCTGGCTGAGGAGTGACAAATCAAAGTGGTGTTTTCAGAAGGTTGGCGTGGAGGTTCTATGCAGGTGGATTCAAGCCAGCAGACACATCAGGGCTGCTACCTACTCCAAGTTTGAGGCCTTAGACTAGGCAGATGTTAGAGGGTTTGAAGAAATTGGAGAAACTGGGAGGATAGGATGGGTCCAAAGAGCAGGAACCCAGTGGGATTCTTTGGGATTCCTGTTTCCCTCTTTCAGAGACAGAATAAGTCAAATGTAACCAAGAGGTGCCCAAGTCCTCTAGCCTTCGGGTCACCATTTCCTTAACGTCTAAATGAAATGACTCCATCCCGTATCCTAGGCGGGAGTCCAGAACCTTCCAATTCCCTCCACGAGGTATCAGACACACACATGCATGTGTGCATGTTTGTTGTGGAATGTATGGAATGAGGCTCTTCCTCTCCTGAGACAGTCCATGCTGTGTCCCATTCCCTCTGCCCTTTGACAGCTCCTAGCCACTGCCATTCTCCTGTCTTACCATGTTCCTCACTCTGAGTGTACACTTCTTCCTTTACTCTCTTCTGTTACTGACTGTCCAGTGGGGACAGAGGATATCTATAGCAAATGGTAGGGAAAAGTTCTAATTCAGTGGCGTGATGGCATAGAAAATCTGGGGTCACCACTTAAGGTGACTCATCACTATTGTATTAAAATATCATTGCGGGCTGGACACAGTGGCTCATGCCTGTAATTCCGGAATTTTGGTAGGCTGAGGCAGGCAGATCACTTGAGATCAGGAGTTCAAAACCAGCCTGGCCAACATGGTGAAAGCCTGTCTCTACTAAAAATGAAAAACTTAGCCAGGCATGGTGGCAGGCACCTGTAATCCCAGCTACTTGGGAGGCTGAGGCAGGAGGATTCCGTTAACCTGGGAGGTGGAGAGGTTGCAGTGAGTCGAGACCACGCCATTGCACTCCAGTCTAGGCAACAAGAGTGAAACTCCGTCTCAGAAAAAAACAAAACAAAACAAAAAAACACATCACAATTCAAGGCTACATAAATAGAAGTTACATCTCTCTCTCACTCCATTCACCTCACTCAGCATGTCTTAGTTGATTATCCAATTTGGTTTCTTATAACTTCATAAAAAGATTTCCAGAGAAGAGGAAATGTCATTAAACCTTATTTGAAATTCTTTACTAAAAAAGACGGAAGGAACTGCTCGGCCTTATCTGTTGTGGAGAAGAGAAGACTATGGTGAGATGGAATGTCTCCAGGAGAAGAAGGAAGTTCAGGGTGGTCAGGAGCTGTTTTGTATTTCCATTGAGATGTAGGCCAAATGCCCTGCCAATAGCAGAAAGGCGTTCAGGCAGCTCCTAGAGCTAGGGCAACACTGAGAGTCCAGGACAGGATTCAACAGGAGAGACCTCCTGGGACACTTGCAAAGAATTGGATTGCCCCCATGGGGTGTCTGCTGCAGTTTTAGTGCTGGCTGGGAACCCAGGTTCGAGACTGCTACCTGGCTGGTGCGGCCCCAGTGTTTAGGCTGTGATTTAAGATGACCTCCTTGGCTCCTCCCCTTCCTCACCTCCATGCCCACAGTGTCATCAAGGGCTGCCCATTCTGCCCGCAGTGTCAGTCTATCTGTCCTCTCTTCACCAGCTTACCTTCCCCACTCCTCTGGGGAAGAAGGACGTACCGTTTCCTCTGGGCTTTGAGCACACTGCCAGGCCAGGGCCCCTCCACCCTCCATTTAGTCTCTCCATGGGGCCAAAATACTTGAGGGGAAGGCACTATGTCTGACTGTACTCACCAGCACTTAACATAGTAGGGCCTGGTACATAGTAGGTGCTCAGTAAGCATATGGATATTAGGAAAACAAAATAGACCATAAAGCCTCCCTAGATTATGGGTGTTTATAATTTGCTTCCAGTTTTTGGCACTCCAGGACCACTTATCCATTTGAGTAGATTCTTCCTGTGGATGCCCCTCCCCTATAGGGTCTTTTTAATTTGTTCATGCTTAAAAGTTAGAATAGTTTTAAATAGATAATACAGCCATATGGTCCAACAATCAAAATGCTTTAAAAGGTACTCATTGAGAAGTCCTGGTCTCACCTCCAACTTCCCCCTGCAACACTCTATCCCAGCTTCCTAGTATTAACACTTTTGTTACTTACATATTCTTCGAGTATTTCCGCATGCAAATGAAAAATTCAAATATATGTTCCTTTTTTTTTTTTTTTTTTGAGACAGAGTCTCGCTGTGTCACAGGCTGGAATGCAGTGGTGCCATCTCGGCTCACTGCAGCCTCCACCTCCGAGGTTCAAGTGATTCTCCTGTCTCATCCTCCTGAGTAGCTAGGATTACAGGCATGCACCACCATGCCTGGCTAATTTTTGTGTTTTTGTAGAGGCAAGGTCTTGCCGTGTTGGTTAGGCTGGTCTCGAATTCCTTACCTCAAGTGATCCACCGGCCTTGGCCTCCCAAAGTGCTGGAATTACAGGCATGAGCCACCATGCCCACCCATTTGTTACCTTTTTAACACAAAAAAGTGGCATACTATATGCACTGTGCTGTGACTTGCTTTTTTCACTTAATAATAAAAACCAGAATGTTCCATATCAGTAAGAACATAGAAAGCGTCCTCATTCTTTTTTGGTTTTCATCTTTAAAAAAAAATACTTGCATAGTATCCCATTGTGAGGATGCATTCTAATTTAGTTACCCAGATGAACACCTGGGCTGTTTCCAAACTTTTGCTGCTACAGAAAAGCTGCAACAAATAACCTTGTGTATGCATCATTTCGGATATGTCCAGGTAAAGCTGTAGGATCAGTTCACAGACCTGGGGCTGCTGGATAAAGGGTACGTGGGATTTCAGTAGATTCTGCCAAATGACCTTCCATACAGGGAAGCCCTGGGTTTTGTTTGTTTTGCTTTGTTTTTGTTTTTGAGATAGGGTCTTGCTCTGTTACCCAGGCTGGAGTGCAGTGGTGTAATCCTGGCTCACTGCAGCCTCAACTTCCCAGGCTCAGGTGATGGCTCCTACCTCAGCCTTCTGAATAGCTGGGAGTACAGGTGTGCATCACCATGCCTGGCTAATTTTTTTATAGAGATAGGGTTTTACCATGTTGCCAAGGCTGGTCAAACTCCTGAGCTCAAGCAATTTGCCCACCTTGGCCTCCCAAAGTGCTGAAATTACAGGCATGAGCCACCATGCCCAGTCTTTCCAGCTAATTTTTTAAATTTTTTGTAGAGACGGGGTCTCACTATGACCCTCTTGCCTCAGCCTCCCAGAGTGCTGGGATTATAGGTGTGAGCCACTGTCTGGCCAGGAGGCACGGTTCGCTCTCCCCCTGCAAGGTCGGAGGGTGCATGTTTCTCATAGCTTCACAGCAGAGTTGTGTGGTTGTGATTTGGATTTTTGCCAATCTGATAAGTAAGAAATGCCATCTTGGTGTCATTTCTATGTTTATTGATTAAAACTGACCATCTTTCCACCTTTTAAGAGCATTTGTGTTTTTTCCATTAACTGTGTGTCATGTGCATGCCTATTTTTTCTTTTGGTTCTTGGTCTTTTTCCTGCTATTTTTTTGGGAGCTCTTTTCTATGGTGGGCAGATGAGACCATTGTCTGTGGAATGATTGCAGTTTTCCCGAGTGAGTCATTATCTTTGTACTCATGTTGTGGTTTTTGTTTCCCTCACATAGAAATTTTGGATTTTTTATATAGTAAAATTTATCAATCTTTTCTTTTATGGCTTTGTGATTTTGTATCAAAGTTAGACAGCCTCTTTCTCACTCCAAGATTATGAAGGAATTCACCCAGAGGAGGCGAGAGGAAGCAGGTGTGGGCCCCTCACAGCAAATGCTGCCAACATCACAGTTTTGTTTGGGATTTAGCCTCGTTCCCACGGGGAGAAGGGTTTGCTGCCAGAGGCTGATGCCCACTGCCAAAGGCCTGGGTGCCAGTCACCCTGCTCATCAGCTGGTGCCCTTTGCAGGGGCTGGAAAGGAGGTGAATGAGGGGAAATGAAACGTTTGGCAGCCCCATGTTCCCAACAGGTGAGTTCTGGCCAGGTGCAGCCAGGTCAGTATAATGAAAGGAAATAGAATTAGAACTTTGAAGTGAAATTTGAGACTCACATAAACTTGAACCTTTCCTGGGATTTGAAAAGAAGTAATTAATTTAGAAATGTGTTTCCTCAATATTAAACTCTGCCACACTGACTCCAGGCAGGAAATATTCTAGAATAGATTCCCAAATGTGAATTCATTTGACGTGGAGGCAGAAAGGAAATGATGAGGCAGATAATAACTTCTCTAAAATCTTCAGTCCGGTACTATGAGTTTGAAGACAGAATGAGGCTTATAAATGTTTGGGTCTGGGGAGGTTTTGACATCAACTAGCCTAGGTCCTTGTCTTTGCTCTGCCACTCACTGTGTGACCTCAGACAAATTCCTTCACTTCTCTGAGCCTTAGTTTCTTCCTCTGTAAACGGGGATAATACTAATCATTAGGCCTGACATTGATTAAGCACTAAGGCACTGCATTTGATGTTTCACGTGCGTTAAACTGTTCACTGTCTAGGGCAGCTGTGAAAACTAAATGCCATACCATGAAGAGCTTTGCACAGTGCCTGGCACAATATAAGTCCTCAATAAACATTCCCCGATGGTACTGCTGTTTTGTATGCTTACTGAAATCAGATGGGAAGGCTCCACTTTTAATTGTGGTGTCATTTTATTCATTCACTCATTCCACAAGTGCTTCCTCCGACCCTACCACATGTGGGTGCTGGAGACAACGGTGAGCAAGGTCTGTACCCTGCAGAGCTTACAAGCTAACAAGGCAGACCCAGTGGTCAGTGCTGCAGACTGAATGTCTGTATCCCCCCAAATTCATATGTTGAAACTCTAACCCCCAATGTGATGGTATTTGGAGATGAGGCTTTGGGGAAGGGTTAGGTCATGAGGGCTCAGCCCTTGTGAATGGGATTAGTGTCCCCTTATAAAAGAGGCCCCAGAGAGCTCCCTCACCCCTTCTGCCATGTGTGAACACAGGGCGAGAAGACAGCTGTCTTTGAACCAGGAAGCAGACCCTCACCAGACACCAAATCACTGGTGCCTTCATCTCGAACTTCCAAGCCTCCAAAACTGTGAGAAATCAATTTCTGTGTCTAAAAACCACCCAGTCTGTGGTATTTTGTTACAGCAGCCTGAATGGATTAAAATGATCCATGGGCAGCGACCACACTCTGCCATGGGGACTTTGCTGGGGAGCAGTCAGGGTGCTGAGGGAGCACAGAGTGAATAACCCTGTCCCTGCTGCAGGGCTTGCCAAACCTCAGGCACATGGTCCCTCTGGAGGAGCAATAACCATTATAGGAGCAGGGAACACTTAGATAGCAAGTCCTTTGAACCGGAAGTGGTTCAATTAATACTCATGACAGCTGTATGTGCTTAGTACTATTATTATCCCTATTTTACAGATAATGAAACTGAGGAACCAAAATGTTGTTCAAGGTCACGTGGCTAATAAGTAGTGGAGCTGGGATTTGAGCCTGGAAATTTGGCCCCAGAGTTTATATCAGGAGGTAGATGCAGAGAGGAGAGCAGAGATGCTCACCACTGCAAACTGGACTGAGACCTCTGCACCGTGTTAGGAATCATAACTGCCAAGTGGGAGCAGAACAGAGTGGCAAGAAGACCAGGCGCTGGGGCAGCATCTTGGCAGGAGTTTTTTTTTAAAGCAGACCATTGCTCTCCAGCCTTGGCAGGACCGTCAGGGGGGCACTGCAGGTGTGCCTGCGAATGGCTCCAGGAATCCTGCTGGCCTAAAATGATACTTTACAGGATGAATCTTGTTTGGTTCAAGGCATGTCTCCCAGTGAAAATGAAAAGGCATTTGGCAGGACCAGTTCCTAAAGTCTCTATCAACTATGGCTATTTACCTAAAATGTGTTCTCCTACTCTCTACTCTCTTCTCCTAGGTAAGGTTGCTGCTCCTCCTCAGATGCCCAAGCCAGGCTCACACCCCACACTTGGTGCTGCTATAGCATCCTGGACCTGCATTTCACAGCTCTTGCCTAGGACTTAATTTTAAAGTTTGGGGTTTCTTTTTGTTTTGTTTTATTTTAATTTTACTTTACTTTTGAAATGGGGTCTTGCCATGTTGCCCAGGCTAGTCTGGAGCTCCTGGGCTTAAGTGATCCTCCCAGCTCAGCCTCCTGAGTAGCTGAGACTACAGGTGCATGCCACCGTATCTGGCTTGGACTTACATTTAATTGGCTGATAATTTATGGCCTCAAGAGAGCAGTGACTATGTCTGTTTTTTCTTACCCTTTAGCACCTGTCATGGGGCTGGAATGTAGTAGACACTCAATAAATATCTGATGAATGAGTAAATAAATAGCCAGCACTTCAGGAGAACTGAGATAGAGAGCCATCAAATAGGAGGGTCAGGCCTGGGTGTGACACACCTCCTACTTCAGAAGAAAAGGGCTTGGGCATTCAGACCCTGGGCACAAAGTCACCAGTGATCTAAGGAAAGGAGCCAGCAGAGGTGGACAGCACCTGTTTGCTGACTGAGCTGGAGGGCCCACATTGGCTTTGGGGTAGACCAGTTCTCTTCTAAACACTATCAGTAGCCACTGGATTGCTGAGCACCTAGCGAGGTCCTGTTTCCATTCACCAGCTACATGGCCTCATGCAATTATTCACCCTCACCGAAGATCTGTTTCCTTATTTATAAAATGGGGATATAAAACTTCTTCATAGCAATATTTGGAGGAATAAAATGAGGTAGCATATGAAAAGTGATGTGTAGTGCCTGGCTTAAGTACTTGACCAATGAATGCTATTATTAGTATGGCATTTTTAAAAACTGTATCTAGTTCTTAACATATTATATTTAATCCTCAAAACAGCCTTGTGACATAAGTTATTATTCACATTTTTTTAGATAAGGGCCTTCAGGCTTGGATGAGTCAAGTTGCTGCTCAAAGTCCACACAGTTGGGGGCAATGCTGGAATTTAAACCCATGTCTGCCTGTCCTCAAAGCCAAGTTATTTTTATTTACTGATACTCAGAAATGGGGCCATAACAAAGTTTAGTTGGGAAAAAAATCTGACATAACAAAGGCAGTATTGCTTGAGTGGGAGACGCTGCGATGGAATCCCAGAACAGCGAGCTTCCCTGGCTCCACCAATGGGACCACGTGCGTCTTCCCTGGGCCCCAGGTCCCAGTTCCTTGCCTTTGCTCCTGCTGCTTCTGCCTCTTGGAGTACCCTCTCCCTTGGTGGCCTCCTCCCAGAGTCTGACGGGTCCTCTTCAAAATGAACAGGGCAGGTTACAAACTAGGATGGACTGTATGACCCTCACATGTTTTAAGTGTAGATATGTATGTGCTTGTGTGTGAAAGAACCCTGATAAAAGATGAGGCAAATAGGATAAAAAGATAACAGTTGTTCCCTCTGTTGAGAGGAGCTTGGATTCTGAGATATTTTCTCCATACTTTCTTAATTTTAAAAAGATGAACATGCATTACTTTTGTGAATATAAAGCAACATTATTTTTTAAAAACCTCAACCATCCCTTCAGGGCTCAGCTCAAGTGCCGTCTCCTATATGGAGCTGTGACATCCCCTGGTGTGTGTTTGCCTTGTGAGGTCCTTGGTGATGCCATTGTCTTTGCCCCTGTAAATCTTCCAAAGCAGCAGATCCCAGCAGACATAATTTCTCCAAAAGCCTCCTGGCCGGCCAGGCACAGCCAAGGGCAACCTTTCCCCGCAGATGGCTGCAGAGGGTGCTTTTGAAGGCTTACCCTCTGTTAAGCTCATTTCACTTAATCCTCCCAACAACCTTTTGAGGTAGGGATTATTATTATCCTCCATTTAGAGATGACTGTCTTAAGACTTAAACGGGATAATTAGATTGTTAAACATCACATCACGTACCATACTCACCTGGATCCACTCTGCCACACCCAGCAGAGACCCGTGCTGCAGCCACCTTGCTTCTGGGAAAGTGACATAATCTGTCAGGTCCCCTTGTGTTTATCTGCTCTCACCTTCTCCACCCTACTCCTGACTTCCATCCCACCTTTCCCCCATCTGGCGCCCATCTCTGGCTCACTCCAGGACACAGCTCACCTATCACTTCTTCCAGGGAGTCTTCTCTGACAAGCTCTGCTTTTTCATGTAGTCCGGGTTGGCCGACTCCTCTGTGCCTACCTGTATCACAGCACTTACCACTTCTTGCTGAATTTGTCCTCTCTCTCCTCTGTCTTTCTCTTTCCCCAACCAAACTCAAGGGCAAGAGTTTAATTTCTTTCTCCCCAGTGCCTAGCTGGCACAAATAAGGTATTCAATAAATATTTGTTGAACAAATTAATAGGATTCTTATAATTGCCATAGAAGATGACCTTTTTACAAATGAGGAAAAATGAAGCTCAAGTAAGTTGAGTGATTTGCTCAGTTCTGGCCAGTAAGTGTTGGGATTATTCGAATCTAGGTCTTTTGACAACCTGTCCAGGTGGACCAAAATGCTGAAATTTAAAGAAACAAAAATGTAAAACCCTGCCAGTTTTAGGGGGAACAAAAATACTAACAACATGCCAGTGCAAGCTAGGTAGAGGTAGATTTTGGTTGTTTTTCTTGTTTAAAAAAATACAATTGACAATTTGTCATTGTTATTTGTTTTTGAGACAGGGTTTCACTCCTGTCACACATGCTGGAGTGTAGTGGCGTGATCTCTTTGCAACCTCCGCCTCCCAGGCTCAAGAGACTCTTGTGCCTTAGCCACCCGAGTAGCTGGGATTACAGGTGTGCGCCACGATGCCCAGCTAATTTTTGTATTTGTAGTAGAGACAGGGTTTCACTGTGTTGGACAGGCTGGTCTCAAACTCCTGGCCTCAAGTGATCTGCCCCCCTCCGCCTCCCAAAGTACTAGGATTACAGGTGTGAGCTACCATGCCCGGTCCCATGTTTTTCATATAGCCTTTTCTTTCCTTTCAATTATTTGCTTAGTATTATAATTTCTAGAAGCTGGGTTGTGAGGACAAGCAGCTGAACATTTTAGATGTCCCTCAATATTACTGCCAAATTGCATACTAAAAACATTAACACTACCTTCAGGTATAAAGAACTCTGAGAGTGTCAATTTCACCATGTATACACCAGCATCAAAAATTGTCATTATTTAAATTTGCTTTTCCCTCAGAGATATAAGGAGTGCCTCATTATTTGTTTCCTTTTTACTTCTTTGTGAACAACAGAGGTTGAGTATTGTTCTGTGTGTTTAGGGGTTCACTTACCCACATTCTTGTGAGACCCACATGTTCATGTCTTTATTGTGCTGTTCTTTAAGACTGGAGAAGGCACACTTAAGTATTTAAATACTAAGTGGAAGGCACTATGCTAGGTCCTGCAGGAGGTAATGCAGATGACTGAGATACCACCCCTGCCTTCTCACTGAGTTTATGCTTGAGCAGAAGGGACGGATGTATACAGAAATAATGATCCAGTCACCTGAGGTCAGGAGTTTGGCACCAGCCTGACCAACATGGTGAAACCCCGTCTCTACTAAAAAATACAAAAATTAGCCAGGCGTGGTTGTGGGCACCTGTAATCCCAGCTACTTGGGGGGCTGAGGCAGGAGAATCACCTGAACCTGGGAGGTGGATGTTGCAGTGAGCTGAGATCGTGCCATTGCACTCCAGCCTGGGTGGCAAGAGCAAAACTCTGTCTCAAAAAAAAAAAAAAAAAAAAAGAAAAGAAAAGAAAAGAAAAGAAAGAAAGAATGATCCAGGTGGCTACACTGGGCAGCTAACAGGCAAATAATGTGTTACAGAAGCACAGAGTTAGGATCAATGATTGATTCCTGACTAAGAGAGAATCAAGGAAGGCTTCAAAGAGTTGGTGGCATTTATTCCAGACTGGAAAGGATGAGAAACATCTATTTAGAAGAACTCCAGGTTGACAGAGTATCATGAACAAGTGTTGAGTCTACAATGTATTTTACATTCCGTTCCTGAGAACATTTAGCATTAGTGTGGTTTGGGTTCTAACTACCAGTTAGAATGGTTTTGGTGGCAGGGAAGAGAATACCCAATGAAAGGAGGTTTTATCAACTGAAGAAACTGTGCTATCTCATAGAACAGGAGGCAGCCATTGTTTGGGTTGGTTCAACAGAGGCACCACACATGACAATCAGAGCCCCCAGGCTTTCCCTTTTTTTCTCTGCCTTCCTAGGTGTTGACTTTGTCCTCAGATTGCGTTTTTCCCCATCCCAAGTTTGCTGCTTTCATCTAGTTATTGTGTCATCTCATAGCCACATTCAAAAGTAGAACAGGCCAGAATCTCTCACTCCTTCAATTTTATTAGGGAAAAATACTTTTCCCAGAATCCCCGAGAGAGAGCGTCTCCTGAAATGTGATCGGCCCGCATCATGTTACAGGCTCCACCTAATCCAATCAGTGGCTAGATGACATATAATTAATTACCATGATTGTTGTAAATGAATCAACATTCACCTTTCTAGGATTTGAAAGGGGGTCATTCTCCTTGAACACACAATCCCCTCTAAACTGGCGTTCTATAAATAAGGAAGAAGGTGGGTACATGTAGGTTTTGATTAAGCAACAACAGTATCTGCCACAGTGCTTACAAGCAGACATTTAAATCAGAATTACACCAATATTGATAAATTTTCATCAAGAAGATATTTTCTAGATTCAGCTTTGATGAGCTAATTTAATTTTAGAAAAACTTTTCTATACATCATATGACATTTTCATTTTTTTATTTTCATTTTTGTTTTATTTAAACTATTTTCATAGATACCAATTCTTTTCCATATAAATTTTATGCCACAGATTGATTTCATTGATCTTTTTAATGTCTATATTAAATTTTATTGATAATATTTGTAGGCTTTGACATTATTAGTTTTCTTCTTGAGACTGTTATTTGTCCTAATTATCTTGGGCCAAATTTTGTGGATCAGGGAATTTTATGTTGACTGTTCCTATCAATAATCTTTCTTAAGAATTGGATAAGAGACTGACTATATGTATTTCTCAGTAAATCCATGATGAAATTATGACAAATTCTTTTTAGATATGCTAAAAATTAATCTGTTGTTCAGATTGTGGTATTGCAGGGATCAGCAAATCAGGGTGATGTGAGCTAAATCTGGCCTGATACTTGTAGGGCTGCAAGTTAAAAATGGTCTTTACAGATCAACTTTTGCAATCTATTTAATAATAGGCAATACTAATTTTAATCCCAATTAGAAGAACATTACCCACACCCCCAAAATTAATTTAATTCTTCTTATTAATAGACAGGTATTACAAATATTATATTCGATTATTACTATTACACTGGATTTTTTTTTTATGAGTCTTGCTCTGTTGCCCAGACTAGAGTGCAGTGGCATGATCTCGGCTCACTGCAACCTCCACCTCCCAGGTTCGAGTGATTTTCCTGCCTCAGCCTCCTGAGTATCTGAGATTACAGGTGCATGCCACCACTCCTGGCTAATTTTTGTATTTTTAGTACAGACCGGGTTTCACCATGTTAGCCAGGCTGGTCTTGAACTCCTGACCTCAAGTGATCCACTCACCTTGGCCTCCCAAAGTGCTGGGATTACAGATGTGAGCCACTGTGCCTGGCCTTACATTGAATTTTATTAATAAATATTTCATGGAAACTTGTTTTCTCTCCTGTCATATAAGTTCTACATAATATTCTTGATTTTTACTATTGGTCCACAAACCCTAAAATATTTACTATCAGGTCCTTTACAGAAAATATGTGCTAAACCCTGTTCCATTGCATTGCTAACCTGATTCTTCTGAACACTTACACTTTCCCTACCCTACATTAAGTCTCTGCTTCATTGGGGTTACAAAGAACAAATGGTGAATAGCTTAGTCTGTTCAGGTTTTCATAACAAAATACCATAAACTGTGTGGGTTATGAACAACAGAGATTTATTTCTCTATTGTTTATTCTCAATGATTTATTAATTAACAGAGATTCATTCTCCCAGTTCTGGAGGCTGGGAAGTCCAAGATCAAGGCAATAGCAGATTTGGGTGTAGTGAGGGCCCACTTCCTGGTTCATAGATGGCTATCTTCTCACTATCTTCTCTGTCTTCTCAGAGGGGAGAAACTGGTATGGGGGAGCTCTCTGGGGTCTCTTTCATAAAGACACTAATTTCATTCATAAGACTCATGACTGATCACTTCCTAAAGGCCCCACCTTCAAATATCATCATCATCTGGGGGATTAGGTTTCAACACACAAATTTTGGGAGGGACACAAATACTCAGTCCATAGCAGTGAGTGAGGTCCCTATGTTTTTAGGGTTGAAATTGTAGTCTGTCCTGCTTCAGTTAGGAAAATATTAAGTGGATGAGTGTGATCACATTGCTCAGTGATAAAGGGAAATGCTCTTTAACTCTAACACGTTGTGTCAAATAAAAACAAAATTGACATAAGAGTTTTAAAATAAAAGTCAATTTCCCCTTTTTAGTATTAAAGTATGATGAGTCTAACATGTTGGAAAAGCCAAAATATTGTTTCAAAGCATCAACATTTCAAAGAAACATAGTCTTTTGAAACTTGGGAGAGTCGAGAGGACTTTTACTTTTTCCTACTGTTTCCTACTGAAGTTAGCTTCTTTTTCTTTCCTTTAACAGATGAGGAAAAAGAAAATAATAGAGCATCCAAACCCCACTCCACTCCTGCTACTCTGCAATGGTAAGTTTCCATTTTTAGCAAGTTCTGTCTTCAGAGGATGCTCATATCTTCTTGCCTATAGGATAGGATATCACTTGGATATTTTAACATTGTCATGATAACTTGACATTCCACAGCATGAAATCTATTTAATTTGCAGTATATGTAAAATGCTCAACTAGCCTTAGATCTAGCCTGGAGATTGGAATTTTTGTATTTTATTTTAGGGTAGATGTTTTTTCTGTTATCCAAACACTGGCAAGGACTGGATTCCCCATGGGTATTATTAATTGATTTTAATAGAATCCATTATTACAATTTATAATAAAAACAGAGGTCTGTTGACTCTTACCAATGAACCCTTAATTCATAATGAATTACAACTGTATATAATTATTTTAACATTAATAACACTAACAAGAGTAATCTACTAGAATGGCTTTCTCTTTAATATTTGGCACTCCTGGGCTTGATGAAATATTTAATAATGTTTAAGTGGTTGCACTTGTGTTTGATATTTACAGATAAATTCTCCTCTGAAAGCTTTATTTGGAAATTATGTTGTAGCTTTGAACACTAGAGCTCTCTATGCCTGAGAGTAACCCTATGGAGAATCTTGGCCATTGAAGGCGATTATTCCCCTAGCAGTGCAGCCCAGCAATATGAAGGAATTAAGGAATGACGGGGAAGGAAAGAGAAATGGGGAAAAGAAAGGAACTAAAATCCATTATATGCACCCCTCCAGGCTAGGCACTTTATATATATGCCTCATTTCATTCTCACAATTCTGTGGAGTTGCTATTGTTGTGCCCATTTAACTGATGAGGAAAATAAAGCTGAACCAGTTAAACCATTTGCCTGAATAGCCACAGAGCCAATCAGTGGCAGAGGCAGGAACTGGCTGGGTCTCTTTAACTGCGAAGCTCATGCTTGCGAAGAAAGGAAAAGAAACATCAGGAAGGATAGAGAAGAGAGGACAGATCAGAAAAGGAAGCAGATGGGCTTTAATGAGCAAATCATATTAGATTCTCTAGTCTAATCCATCCAGAGGTGAGAGGAAAACAACACTGGGAGAAAGCATTCAGGAACGTAACTCAATCTTCTCTAACAAGAGCCTCAGCAGTCAGCTTGTTTTGCTTCAAGAATAGCAAAGGTTGTTCTCAAGAGCTCTATTTCCAGCCTTTTGGCCTCTTTCCATCATTTGTTCCTATAGACTTTTTCTCATTGCATTTGCTGCTTTTTGCTTTATTTAAAATTCTACTTTATGTATCAGATCAAATCTCCCCCTTCACCCTTCTCTAAGTATTATGGCCATGCAAGTTCCCATAGTGCCAAGACATTGAATGAGGCATCGATGTAAAGGACTTTGGGAGTGGGAGTTTCTAGACATGCATGGAATTGACAGACTTTTTTTTTTTTTTTTTTGAGGTGGAGTCTCACTCTGTCGCCCAGGCTGGAGTGCTGTGGCTTGATTTTGGCTCACTGCAACCTCCACCTTCTGGGTTCAAGTGATCCTCTTACCTCAGCCTCCCTACTAGCTGGGATCACAGGTGCCTGCTAACACGCCCGGCTAATTTTTGTGCTTTTCGTAGAGACAGGGTTTCACCATGTTGGCTAGGCTGGTTTTGAACTCCTGACCTCAGGTGACCCTCCCGCCTTGGCCTGTCAAAGTGGTGGGATTACAGGTGTAAGCCACCACGCCCGGCCAACAAACATTCTTGCTTTAATAACCTGAACATGTCATATGTTTCAGAGTAAAAAATTTGAAAGGAACTAGAAGAAAATCACTTTGTTCACATCTATTTTTCTGGGATTCCAGGACATCTGCCTGGGAGCAGTGAGGCTGTAAATGGTGCAGTCTCTGAAATCAAACTGTCACGGCTTAACTCCCAACTCTGCCACTTACAAGCTGTGAAATCTTGGGCAAGGTCCTTAACCTCTCTGTGCTTCAGTCTACTCACCTGTAAAATGGGGATAGCAATAGTGTCTAGCTCATAGGGTAGTCATGAAGATGAAATGAGTTGTTCTATAGAAGGTGCTTGAACAGCACCTGGCATGGGGTGGGGCTCAGTCCTTCCCTCAGCACACTCCTTCCTTCTGAGACCCACAAGGACCACCTGGAGCAGGCCCCGTCTCCTCCCTGGCATAGGCACAGCCAGTTCTCCTTCTATGGTACCTAATTCTGCACAAAATATCTGTTTTTCTAAATAAAGGGTCACATAGATCATTCCAGAAGAAATTTCACCCTCCAAGTCACAAGGTCAGACAGTGAATTTTTTTTAATGATAAGTCTATTTTCAAAGCCAAACCAAATTTGAGAATTTGTACATATTCGCCTATTCTTATCAAAATACATCAAGTTGTTCAAAGAACATTAACGTTTGCTCTAATTATCTTTATATTATATGTTTAAGATAGAATTTCAGTCATTAACTAATTCAATAAATGTTTACTGAGCACCTGGTATTTGCTAGCTCCTTGTTCTAGGCTCTGGAAATGCAATGGTGGATAAGGTAGACCAAGAAGAGGAGCTGATGATGGGGGAAAAAGGGGAAATATCTATATCTATATCTATATCTATATCTATATCTATATCTATTTTTGAGACGGAGTTTTGCTCTTGTTGCCCAGGCTGGAGTGCAATGGTGTGAGCTCGGTTCACTGTAACCTCCGCCTCTTGGGTTCAAGTGATTCTCCTGCTTCAGCCTGCTGAGTAGCTGGGATTACAGGCATGCACCACCATACCCGGCTAATATTTTATTTTTAGTAGAGACAGGGTTTCTCCATGTTGGTCAGGCTGGTCTCGAACTCTGGACCTCATGTGATCCACCTTCCTCAGCCTCTCAAAGTGCTAGGATTACAGGCGTGAGCCACTGTGCCCGTATATATATGTCATTAAACTAATGACACTCAGGGCACAGTGGCTCACGCCTGTAATCCCAGCACTTTGAGAGGCTGAAGTGGGAGGATCGCTTGAAGCCAGGAGCTCAAGACTAGCCTGGGCAACATAGTGAGACCCTGTCTCTGCAAAAAACAAAAAACTTAGCTGGGCATGGTGGCATAAGCCTGCAGTCTTACCTACTCTGGAGGCTGAGACACGAGTATCGCTTGAGCCTTGGAGTTCAAGACTGTAGTGGCCTGATTGTGCCACTGTACTCAAGCCTGGGTGACAGAGCAAGACCCTGTCTCTATTTAAAAAAACAACTAATGATTGATAGATAAACAAGTAATGTATTAGATAGTGAGAAGTGCTGTGCGGTGACTTCAACTTGGCTAATACGATAGTGTCTGAGAGGCTATTTCAGGTTGAGCAGTAAGGGCAAGTTTCTCTGAGAAGGTGACATTTCAGTGGATACATGTATGACACCATGACAGTGTGAAAACCAGGGACAGGGGAATGTTCCAGGTGGAGAGAACAGCTTCTACAAAGGCCCCACTGTTGCAGGTGACCTCTCCAGATTGAGCAGAGTTGTGCATACAGGTGGTTTATTAGGGCAGGTGCCCAGCCTCCATGCCCATAGGGGTGTGAGGGATGCTGGAATAGACAGAGGGGGTGTTAGGCAGTGAAGAGGTTATCACAGAGGCTTCAGCCAGTCCTACAGGGAGTTCTGAGGTGGAGATGGCCAGTTAAAAATGATCTGAATCAAAGCAACGGATCCAGACCTTTATCCCCCAACCCCATTGTCCATCACTGAATACAGGCTGCCCCCAGGGTGGGGGTGTAACTTGGGAGAGGCAGTTGCCTTCATGATTTGCTGAGGATCACTCCTTGGAATGATTCAGCCTCCCAGTAGGGGGAACAATGTCTCAGTGTCCCAGGGCAGTCTGGGCACACACAGCGTCCACCACTCCTTCCGGGGATGGGAGCAGGCTGAGCTTGCTGAAGGACCAACGAGAAGGTGGCCCATGTGGTTGGAGCATAGCACACATGGAGGAGAGTGACACAAGATGAGGTGGGAGAGGCAGGCAGGGGAGAGGCTACATAAGCAGTAGGGGAAAGAAAGTAGGACATTAAACTTGGATAGGAACAGTCATGCTTAAAACGGTGTGGAGAACATGTGACCTCCTACGTAAAGCTGCACATGTATCATCTTTTAAAAAATATGGTTTCAGTATAAAAACTTTCTCAAAAGAGAGTGGATGCACCCTCCATTTTACAAGGAAAAGTGACATAATGTACAACGTGTCCCCTTTTTGCTGTGGCTGCCGTGGGGTTGAGAGCTAAATCTGATGCTTACATACTTTTGCAATCACTTCTTTCCTTTGTCTAATTTTCTTCTTCTTTTGCTAGCTTAAAAAAAAACCCAG
Organism: Gorilla gorilla gorilla; assembly: GCF_029281585.2. NCBI lineage: Eukaryota > Metazoa > Chordata > Mammalia > Primates > Hominidae > Gorilla > Gorilla gorilla. Next base: position 122,039,816 of record NC_073234.2, read on the forward strand.
GATATAAGTAAATTTAATAAATATATTTTTGCTTTACTTTTATTTTGTTTACACAAGAAATACATTTCCTTGTTAAAAAATTAAAAACATTACAGGTAAAACTCCAGTCCATTTCTCCTTGTAGTTCTTTGCCTTCTCCTCAAAAGCAACTCTATTCAGTGAGACATGTGTGTGCATGTGTGCACTTGTGTGTATACATATGTGTAGACATGTATTACAGACCCTTCCCTATGAATTTGCACACATATGTATCTGTAGAAGTTTCTGAAGTATGGTTTTTAATTTAGCATTGTCTCCTTTATAAAAAGCATGCAGATGTATCACACTAAAAATATTGACCCGCAACCTGTTATGCTGTATTGATCCACTGCTTGCTTTCTTCCTTAGTAGAATGTCCTGAAGCTACACTCATGGTTCGTAAAGAACAACCTCATTTTAACTGCAGCGCAGTGTTCAGCATAAGACAATGGCAGAATTAGTGTTGCCATTTCCCTTTTTTTTTTTTTTTTGAGACAGAGCCTTGCTCTGTCACTCAGGCTGGAGTGCAATGGTGTGATTTCCGCTCACTGCAACTTCCACCTCCCAGATTCAAGCAATTCTCCTGCCTCAGCCTTCTAAGAAGCTGGGATTACAGGCGCGCACCACCACATCCAGCTAATTTTTGTATTTTGGTAGAGATGGGGTTTTACCATGTTGGCCAGGCTGGTTTTGAACTCCTGACCTCAAGTGATCCACCGGCCTCAGCCTCCCAAAGTGTTGGGATTACAGGCATGAGCCACCCCACCCGGCGCCACTTCCCTTTGGATGAACATTTAAGTTGTGTTCAAATCTCATCTTTGCCATTACAAGTAGGGCCTCACAGAACATCTTCGTGTGTGCCCCCTTGGACACCGTGGGAGTGTTTCTTCATGTCTGTATCAAGAAGCAGAATTGCTCCATTAACACTTAAAGTGTTGATGGGATTGCAAAATTACCCATCAAATGGCTTTACCATTTTATATCTTCATCTGCAATGCAAAATACTTACAAAACAAAACAGGAACCTAAGGCTAGGACAAGCATCTCATTCTCTGAGGCATTTATGTCCTTCATGCTGTGCCCTCTCTCCAGCGGCAGTGGCCAGCCCCTGAGGACAGAGAGGAGGGCAGGCCCAGGAAAGGACACTGGCCACACCACTAAGGCGCCCGCCACCCGCCTGACAGTGTCGAGCTCTCCTGGGACATTTGGCTTGTTATTGGAATTGGGTTAGGAGCTATTTGCTTCTCCTTCTTCCCGTTCCTTGCCACAAACCCCCTCCCCCTCCCCCTAGAACAAATAACACCGCTCTAAGAACAAATAATACAGCAGCCAAGCAGCCTAAAATAATTGGGGACACGTGATCTGGAGGCAACTCCCAGCAGAAAACAGGCAAATATTGTCAAATGCCTTCTGCCAAACACTTTCCAGCATCCTCGGTCACGAGGGTTAGTAAATCCCAACTCACTGGGGATGGTGAGCGCTGCTGGAATCCCGGCCGCACAATAACCTCTATTCATGCAGAGAATTTCGAAATGGAAAGCAGCCTGTTCCGCAGTCCCGGCCTACTTGCTGCCAACACATGCCCCCTCCGTGCCCCGCCCTCGCCCGCCACCCTTGCCGCCCTTACCCAGAGCTCCTTGTGCGCCTTCTGGGTGGGGACGTTTTCCCTTCCAGCAATTTACCGAAGAAATGAGGCTCTTCCAAAAAGGAGGACAGAAGATCAAATTGTCACTTTCGGGGGGGATTGGGGGGAGATTTTCCTTTCTTTTGAAAAAATTAAATTGAGGACTTGGGTGGTTGACAAGCTATCAATATTCCAAATTAATATGAAACAAAAGAAATGTAGAATTTCTCTTTAGAATGTTCTGGAAGGTCATAGGTAAGAAATTGGGTTTGGCACTGTTCCAAAGAAGAAATACATTGACATTTTAGACCAGATCACAGCTGCTAGACCAGACTCATTGGATGTAACCGATACCTGACATTTTACACCTGTTTGTGACTTGATTCTTACTCAACAGTGACAGAACATTGCTTTCATAATGTGAGTTAGGTAACATGGTTCTAAAAAGGGAGGCTGAACACTTTTAGCTCTGAACACAACCAGTGTTGATAGATAATGCCACTGGATGTGACTGTGTCCCTCCGGATGACCTCAGCTACAGATGGAGAAAGGTCAGTTAAGCTGGACAACCCAATGCCAAGGGCAGAAATTTCTCAGGGAATGAGATGCTGTGTTGTGGAACCACAACTTTTTTTAAAAAAAGTATTTTGTGCTGTGGGTAAATGTGTCAAATGGTAAAGCCATTTGATGGGCAATTTTGCAATCCATTAGCATTTGAAGCACATGTAGCCAGCAGCTGTGCTTCTTGATGCTGGCAGGGAGAAACACTCCCACACAGGTGTGTAAGGGGGCACATATGAAGATGTTCTGCGGGGCCTTATTCATAATGGCAAAGTGCAGTAGAGATGAGTAGAGTACTGGGTATAGGTGGAAAGGGACCACTGAGGAGGTAGCTTCTGGTAGGGGATGGTGCCAAAATCACCTCAGCTACTGTCCAGGACCACCAGAGCTCTGGGCTGCAAACCTGTAGCCTAGGCCCCAAAAGAAGCATTCGGAACCGAATGGAAATTGCAACACTGTGCTTAATACATTGCCTAGTTTTACCCAAAAAAAAAAAAAAAAAAAAAGAGGGGACTTGAATAACCAAAAACTGAGCTGAGAGATTCCAGAAGCTACCTAAGCCCAGGCCTTACTAGAACACTAATTCAGTAGGTTGTAGGTCAAACTCAGCGTAGGAATTGGATGACTACTGTTCTGGTCCAGTTTAGACATTACAATGGCAGGAATAAATCTCTGATTCAGTCCATTGCCCCACATCAGCCAAACGTACAGGTTCAGCAATCGCCCGTGGGATGCCAGGCTTGTCAGGTGATGTCACTGCTGAGCACACCTAATCCTCATGAAAATCCTGTAGAGAAGGCAGGACAGCTACATGTATTTAAAGAGGAGGAAACCAAGGTAGTCTCTTTCTACACAAAGAGGGGGACATTCCTGACTCCCCAGGGAAATCCTCAACAACAAGGAAGCTGGGTCAGCTGAAGTCCCCTGAGAAATGTCAGTGTCCACACAAATGCATGTTTCTGATTGGCTCGTCTACTTAGCAGCAAAGCATGGCTTAACGGTTGTGTAATGAAATAGATTGTTTTTTTGTTTGTTTTATTTTGCTTTGGAGTTTTCTAGACTTAGCCTCAGTCCTAACCAGAGCCTGTATGAGCCAAAGCCCACTGTTTTCTATTCATTTGCTGTCTGGTGGTGTTATCTCCCTAGCTCCCATCTTCCTTCTGGTAAACTGTCAGTTTCTTAAAGGCTGGGGCAAGAGTAGCATCTTCTTGTTCATGGCTGTATTCTACAGTGCCTGGCATATAGTAGGTGCTCAATAAATGTATTCTGACTAACCAAATGAATGTCAGTCTCTGGCACATAGTGAGAACTTTAGAGGCATCATACCTGAGTTCATACTTTTTAAGCCTAGCTTTTCCCAGCGGAGTCGCTGTGGACAAGCCACTTTACTTCCTTGGCCCTCCATTTCTTCCTCTGTGTCCTAGGGCATAGTGTTTACTCATCTTGTGGGGGTAGTGATAGCCAATATGAACATCCCTAGCGCAGGGTAGGCACTTGAAAATATAAATCAAATATATTAATATTAACCATGCTTTTCCTTTAACTACCCAGATATTAAGATTAATAAAATACCAGAATCCCTTGACCTGTGCAAAAGCCTGCCTTCCTTCTTATTGGCCTTTCCTCCTTTCCCCTCCTTCCTCCTGCAGTGTTTACCGACTGTGTTCAGGACAAGTACTAGGAACTATGTTAACATCAATAGGAATTTGGTTTGATCCCTGCCCTCAAAGGACTTTCAGTTTAAGATACAAAACATTACCTGAATATTCCACAATATTGTAAAATAATGCTGATCGTTACTCTTTATTGAGTGTCCCCCACAATAAAGGGCCTCAGGCTGTGCATGGATTCTTGTCTAGTCCTCACAGCAAGCTTGGGAGATGGTACAGTTTCTCTCATTTTACAGATGAAGGAAGTGAGAGAGTTCGAGTAACGTGCCCCAGGCTATATGCTTGTAAGTGGTGGAGGCAGGATTCAAAGTCAGTGATCTCAAACTCTAAAACCAGTGCTGGCTCCTGATAAAGCTATTTGAGCCATAAGCTATGAGGAACCATGGCCATCCCTGGGAAGTAGTGAGAGCTTTACAAGCAGAGGATGTGGCTTTTCCTACAGACATAACAGCAGCTGGCATTTAGACCACTGCAGCACTCTACATGTTATTGAATGAATAAATGAATTTGGCAGGGAGGAAAGGATGAAGAAGTGGTTAGCAGATAGGGTTGAGTGTGCACTGAACATAGTTCCATGGAAGAGAAATGTGAGTTGCGCCTTGATGCATGGAACACGGTGGAAGAGGTCATCCCCTGCGGCAGGAAGGTGATGGATCGTGTGTGTGGGTGGAAGGTGACAAGGTGTGTCTCAGGAGCAGGAAACGATCCAGTTGGCTGGAAAGAGGTATACATGTGGGAAAGCAGGACGGAAAAGGAGCCAGGGGCCTTGGATGCCACGGTCAGGAACCCGGACTTTTGTGGAGAGGGAACAGGGAGCCGTTGACGGGTGTAGACTACTGTCTTGTCCTGATTGCTTAGCAAGGGTTTTTTTTTTCTACATAGTTTACAGTCTCAGATCTCTGTGACAACTTCAGTGATAAGTTACAATAGTTAATATTTTTTAAAATCCTGTTGTCTTGTAAAGTCTGGGTTTTCTGTTAAAAAAAAAATCCTGTGGGTTTTTTTTTTTTTTTTGGTAAAAGAGAATGAAAAAGTTTCTGTTCTTGACATGTGTTCAAGAACTTGAGAAGTGGGCACTTTGAACTGACGCAGAGCGACCTTTCCTAAGAATACATCGATCATGCTGCCCCCATGCTATAAAACATCTAATCAGTTTAAAATATCTCTGTGTATACATATAAGAAATCACAGGTTTAAAATGAGGACAGTGGGAAATGATGCCAGGTGCCGAAACATTTGCTTTTCATTGTAAAGTGCTGATACAAAGCTTCCTCCATGTGCCTTAGGAGGCCACATGCTGAAACCTTGTGAGGAAGTCTTCTTAAAAATATATAACTCAGATAATGACTCATGTTAGCTAGCAGACTGAGCTCATTATCTCTCCATAATAGGATAGGCTCAATTCAAATATAATCAAGTTGTTAAATAGAAGATAAGGAAAATGGAAGAAGTGGGAATTTTTTTGTGATCATTAAAAAAAACCCAGGTATAATGGAGCATTGTTCACCATGTCAGACTAATGATGTCCTCTAAAAGAGAGGAGGAAACGAGAAAATTTCATCAGATATGAAGAAGAATAATTAACTGCCTTTCTTTCTGCCATGCCTTGGTCAGGGAAGTGGACATTCCAATTAGCAACTTTAGTAGATAGGCAGAACCTCTGGTTTTGGGCAAAGGTGTCATGATGCTATTCCTGTGGAAACTTATCAAGCATCAAAGGGGCCCTTCCATGCCAATTACATCCATTTGTTCATAGAGCTTATTAAAATGCTTCGTAGTTATAAGCCACCTAGTTACTTTGAGGCTCAGAAGCTCCGGAAACAGGAACAAAACGTGGGCTGAAATGTAGTAATTTAGGAGGCTCTGGCCTTTGACAGGTAACTGTTTAATTAGCTCAGCCTGTGTGAACCATGACTTACACCCATCTGATTTGAATAGTTTGTTGCTGCTATGGGTTCATTTGATGTGATGTTTCTTAACCATGATCTTGTATTTTAATCTTGACCTCTTGGCCAGATTTAGTGAGCACACAAGCCACAAGAACAGCAAATGGAAACTGAGGCACAAGGAGCTTAAATAAAGTAACTTACTTAGAAACTCATGCTGTTTAATGCTGCATTTGAAAGCATGATTTTCACCCTTAACTGTCCTCTCCTTCTGCATTTCTGATCGTGGAGAATGGAGCCCCCCATTCATCCATTCTGCCCAGTTAGGAACCTGAGGGTTTGCTTGGTTACTCCTGTCCTCCTCACATCTGGCAGCATGAGGCCCACACCCTAAGTGTTACTTCTGCCCCCACAACCATTGCTTCAGTTCATGCCCCATCATTTCCTGCCAGAACTATTTTAGTAGCTCCTAATTGGTCTCCTGTGTTCATTCATTCATTCAACAAGTACTAATTAATCAGCTACTATGTGCCAGGCTTTGATCGTCCACCTGGGCCACCTCCCCCAGAGGTACAGAGCAAACTTTCCAAAGAATGCATTGATGCCACTCCCATGCTTAAAAAAATCTAATTGGTTTTAAAGGATTTCTATCAATTTAAATAATCATATGCAAGATGAATTCTGAATGGTTTGAAATGCACATTTGTTTAATGTGTTCATGGATTTTTTTTAGCCAAAATAAATTTTAGGAAGCCATTAGCAAAAATAAGCAAAAAGGGATACTTTTATCTTCCCCACAGCTTGTCATACACAAAATTGCAGTTGCCCAAATTGTTCATATGTATGCATGAGACTGGAAAATGTTCCACTACAAGTGTTGAAGTCAAATCTTTTAAAAATTGCTTAATGGAACTCTCAAAAGTCAAAGATGGCCAGGCTCTGTGGCTCATGCCTGTAATCCCAGCACTTTGGGAGGCTGAGGCGGGAGGATCACTTGAGGTCAGGAGTTCGAGACCAGCCTGGCCAACATGGGGAAACCCCATCTTTACTAAAAATACAAAAATTAGCCGGGTGTGGGACACCTGTAGTCCCAGCTACTCAGGAAACTGAGGCAGGAGAATTGCTTGAACCGGGGAGGCGGAGGTTGCGGTGAGCCGAGATGTCGCCATTTCACTCCAGCCTGGGTGACAGAGCGAAACTCTGTCTCAAAAGAAAAAAAAAAGTCTAAGATGATACCTATGAGACAGGTGTTTCGTTGTTGTTTTGTTGTTTGACATTCTTTTATTATACTCAAGCCATTCCTGGCAAATAGAATGTATTAAGCTTTAAATTAATGTCAGTTATTGTTGTTACTGATGATATTATTATTATCATCATTATTATTCCTATAGCATCCCGGAAGCACTCAGGTCTTCCCGACTCCTCTGAGTCTTTGTTTCTTTCAGTCCTCCTGAGTACAATTCTACCACCTTCTTCTGAAAATAACATTTTTATAGTAACTCTTCAACTCCAAGTGGGTGCTAAATTCTTAAGCCAAATCATATCCCTTTGTGTGGCATTTAAAGACTCCCTCCACCTCCCATAGTTCTTCCCTTTAGATAACCTTTCCTTCTCTCTTTACTCAGATCAGCATCTCCATCATTAAAAGCACATGGCACTGTCTCCCATCCTTGCTGTTCTACTTGCCTGGAACCTCCCTCCCTCCCCCAACTACCATGGCAGAATACCAGAGAGATTTGGAGTGAGACAAACCCTCCTATTTACTAGCTGCATGACTGGGCAAATGAGTTACACCCTCTGAGCCTCAGATTCCTATCCTGAAACATATGTATAAATACCTACCTCATGCCATACAGTTATTGTGAGGTCAAATGAGACCATGGATACCCAGTGCCCAGCACCTAGTAAGAGCTCAACAGATGCTAACTGTTGTTGTTACACAATCCTAAACCCAACTCTTCTATGAAACTTTAATTATCTACTCTCATCTACACATCAATCTCTCTGTTTTCCCACCTTCAACTGTACCTATGGTCAGGAGTTTATAGTAATTAAATATTATTTCTTGTGCATATGTCTCCCCAAATAGACTGCAAAGTTAACTAGGACATAGATCATGTCTTATGCCAACACAAGTGCCTACAGGAGCCAGACAAAGAACAGAAAATAGACAGGGTACAAAGAAATAGGGAGGAGTGAGCACTCTGGCCAACTTCAGGGCACATGTAGCTCTGGCCAATTGTTGTCGTGCGGGAATATGGGTCCAGTGTTGCCAGATCTCAGCTTTTTCAAAAGAAGCCAGAAATCCAGATTCTTATGTGCAATGTCCTGAATTTTAAAAATTGGGCCAACACTGTTCAGTCCAAAACAAAGCATGTCTGTGAGACCCCAGTTTGAGAAAGCTGTCTTATTCAGATGGCCCCTACAAGTTTGTACGCGAGCTGGTTATTTGGACCTCTGAACTCACTTTCATAGAGAAACAATGCCGTGAATGGCAGTTAGGGGTCCAGGCTAACCTCCCAGGCTGATTTTCATTCATACTGGACCTGAAACTTAGGACAGTCCTAAGAAACCTATTCTTTATGTGAAACCCTTTTCCCACTGGAAAACACACTTAGAATTCCAATTTATGATGTCAAAGACATACATCAGAATGTAAGCCTGTTCAGGACAGGACCATTGTTTTGTTCACCACTGTTTCCTTAATGTCTAGAACATTGCCTGGCACTTAGTAAATATTTGTTGAGTTAAAGGTTATCTGTGTCTTTGTCCATCTGTCTACCATTAATCTGTTCACTGTATGCAAGCATGGACTATCTTGCTCACTGTGATATCCCCAGCGCCTGGCAGGTGATAAGATCAATAAATATTTGTTGAATGAATAAATGACTAAAATAATCTATCCATAAGACACTTATTGAGCCCCTACTGTGTGCCAAGGAATATGCTGGACCTCAAGGATGCAGAAGTGACTCAGACACTATCCCAGCCTCAAGGAATTTGATCACCTAGAAAGGATTACATCAACTCTTTCTGGGAACATTTCTAAAAACTATCCCAAGTTACTCAATGTTCCCCATCCCAGAAGTGTGGGAAGTAGATGAGATGATCGGGGACTATTCAGCACCAGGTTTTGTCTTGGTGCTGACAGGTCTGTGTCCCTAGGGTTGTATTCCCCCTCTGTGGGGTTTGGATATGAAATGATTGAACTGATGTTCTTGCAATCACATGTTGGAATGAGTTGAGCGAGTGCTGCCCTTTCAAGTGGGCACCTTGGGGGGCCGTGTCCTCATTCCACTTCACTTACGACAGCGCTGGGCCACTTCTTTGGCAAATGCTCTCAGAGGGAGTTTTGAAGCCACTTGAGGACATTTATTTCATCACTTTGGAATTATGCCTTATTTTTGACCAAAAAATTGGGGGTGGGGGATGGTTTTCCAGTCACTTTATCCCCTAAACTTGCTTCCAAATGACTTTGGGTTGTTTCCTAAAATCTAGTTAATGATCAAAGGAGAAATGTTTCCTGTTGGTGCGTTGATTTAGCAGTAGGTGCCCCAGGCTTTGAAGGCATGACCCTAAGAGAAGTTCCCAAATTGTCTTGTGCCACAGCAGTTTTCTTGGGAAAGGTATTTAACTTTCCAGAGTGCCTAGGACAATGGAGGCAAGATTTATTTGGATGCCTATATTCTGGTGTTTGGGTTAAAGAATAATAAATTTTTTAAACCCTGTATCTAATTTTTGTTTATATCCCCAATATTTAGCACACGGTCAGGACATATAGTGCCCAAAAATGTTTTCTGGAGAGGAAGAACGAATCATGAGGAGGTCTGACGTCTTCTCAGTGCTTCCCATGCACGTGCCAGGCACCATGCAGATGCTTGTCACACGTTACCTCGTCTGATCATTATAACCACTTTAGGAGGCACTTACAGTTCAATCCCACCAAAAGGAAACTGAGGCCTGAGCTTAAGTAACTTGCCCAAGGTCACCAAGCCAGCAAGTGACAAGGCTGGGATGTAAACCCAGTTGTAGAAAATCTCTCCTACAGAATCCCTAATGGAGACTCACTAAGAAGGTGATGGGTATAGAATCATTACCCCTAGCACAGCAGAGGAGAAGAGGATTCTAAAGTAATCATGGGGCCAACTTCCTCCTCTGGTCATGAGACCTCCCTTCAGTCAGCAGATCAGTGGCTGTACAGCTATACAGGCCTCTCCTGGGGCATTGGTTTTCCCAGACAATCCCCCTCCATAGCATTTGTCAGCCAAGGAGCTCCAAGATGTTGACACATCCTCCTTGGGCTTTTAGCTGTTACAAGTGGCTCCTCAAGTTGGTCTGTGGTTCCATTCCTGGCTGATTGGGGCACCCACAAGACCCTATGTAGTTTTTGGAGTTTGCAGGTATCTGATCTAGCCAGAACAAGGCCAGGTCAATGACAGTACAGAGTAGAGGATCTGGGAATTTGGGCTGAAAAAGTAGCCTGGTGTCATACCCAAAGGGGCCAGGATTCTGACACTGCCAAGCCACTAATGCCAGGCATGACCTTGGGCAGCTTGCTTTGTCTTTCTGGGCCCCAGCTTCTCCACCTGTAGAAAGAACGTTATTTCTAAGGACTGCCCATCTCTGGAGGACTAGAAAGAACAGACTGTTCTTGCTTGGGGAAGGTAACACATTTTTTGCTCATTGGGCGTTTATTTCCCTAGGCTGGAGGAGAACTATGAGATTGCAGAGGGGGTCTGCATCCCTCGCAGTGCCCTCTATATGCATTACCTGGATTTCTGCGAGAAGAATGATACCCAACCTGTCAATGCTGCCAGCTTTGGAAAGGTGAGTCCAGCCTCATCAGGCTTGTCCTCCCCACCACCCCAATTTTAAGTAATTTATGCACAGTTTTAAAGCATTTTAGTTATTTTTTTAAAGTTATCAAAGTACTTACTTACTTTGGTACTTTGACAACTTCAACTTCACTGTAATACTTTGCTATCAAAATTTCAAACAATTCAAAAACATTGTAAAGTAAGAAAGGAATGTCTCACTTGAATTTCCTCAGTACTTAATTTTCATGAAGTCACTTATTTTCTCTGAGAGGCAAATATTGAACTCACAAGTGTGTTACATGGATGTCAATCAGCCTGGGACAGGCAACCTGCTTGGCTTAGTCATGTGGATGCCTGGAGAAACTGGAAATGGCCCTGTATCCTTAGATTGGAGGTGTGGGAGTCCTCTGCAAAGAGTGGTACTATTTGCATTATCACTACAGTCCAGACTGTTCTCTTTCCACCTTATAATAAAAATACAATCCACATTTAGAGCTATGTCTACAAAAAATTGTTAGCAGTGATCATTCCCATTTAATAGGCCAAGGAAAGCTGTTGGGGCATTCTTTAAGACTGATCATTTATTTATTTGATGGCTACACCAAAAAAATACCCAATTTGAGTCAATACATCTAAACCTTCCTCCTTTTGTTAGCTTCCTTTTTCTATGTGTAATTTTTCCTGCATCTGCTAACAAAAATAGGCTTGTTCTGTACCACGATTTTTTATCAGTTTTCTGAGTGCAGGAATACAAAGGGCTGAAATGGCAGAAAGAGGTCAGTGTATGGGTTTCAGGAATTCCCTTTTCAGAGCCCCAAAAGATAAATCATCAGTAGGAAAAGACAAAGAGCCGTGTTAGGGCTGAGCCAACCACCCTGGAGAGCCCAAAAATGGAGTGGCTGAGAAATGGCTCCATTCAATAAATGGGAGGATGCTCTGTGATGACTTGGGGAGGAAAAAACATTTTTGTGTTGATTAACACGATTTCTCCAAAGTGAAAGGGATGTTTTTTTAAAAGTCAATGGAGAAACTACCTTTGGCTATTTCTTTCATTCATTTCTTCAATCCTTCAGTATTGGTAGAGACTGGCTGTGTGGCAGGCCCTGTGTTAAGTAGTGGCAGTGGGGACCCAGAAAGGAACTCAGTATGGCTCTGCTATGGAGGTGCCCCTCAGCAAGTGGGAGAAGGGAGAGCACACAACGTGGATGTGTATGCTACCAGAGCTTGGTCAGGAGTTTGTGGTCCTGGAATATTCAGTGGCACCTACAAACCCCTCGCAGAGGCCACAGTGGAAAGCCCAGATGAGGCCTCTTACATACAGGTTGGGGACAGGTTGGGTGAACCAAAAGACCAAGAATCCTGACTTTCCTGGACTTATTATCTAACCTCTCTGAGCCTCAGCTGCCCCAGCTTCCTCAGGGGGATGTTGCAAGAGTCACCTGAGATGATGTCGGTGGATGATGGAAGGTACTGTTTACTCAGTCATCCAATAACTCAGACATTTATTAAGCACCTACCATGTGCTATTACAACTGTTGCTGTTATGAATTCTGCATGAGATGTCTGTGCATAGACATAAACAGATATTTGTTAGCTTATATTCTGCAAAACAAATAAAAACCCTCACCACTTTTAGAAACTCCAATTTGCCTGCATAAGAAGCCTCTATTCTCTTTTTCTCAACTACTTTTGTAACCCTATTAGCTTGTGGTTTTCTTGACCTCCTGATCTAGGTAAAATCAGTTTAAGCGCACGCCTTCACCTCAGCACCCCAGTCCCATTTTCAATTTAAGTCTCAAGCCTGCCCCAAGACTTCAGCAAATCTCAAGGCATTTGCATTCTCAGGGTCACCTTGACTTGAGACTCTTCCTTCTGGTCATTAGCCATGTGTGGCTGTTTAACTTAAACAAAATAATAACTTCAGTACACTAGCAGTTGCATTAACCACATTTCAAATACTCAAGAGCCACATGTGACTGGAAGCTACCATATTGGGCAGTGCAGAATGAAACGTTCCCAGCATCACAGAAAGTTCTATCAGAGAGTCCTGTATTATACTGCAGTGAGCCAAGGAGGAAACTCAGTACCCACTTTGCTTTTCACAAGACAGCCCACAGGAAGCCTCTGTGATCCTAGTAGAGTCAGATTTATAGGAGAGGTTTACATCCCAAACACGGTTAACATCCCAAACAGGGTCCTACGGAACAGACATCCCCAACAGGGTCCTACGGAACAGACATCCCCCACTTCAAAATGCTCTTCAGCCTCTTCACCACAGTGGGAGCTTACTGGCCCTGCCCCTGATGGTTCCCAAAGCTAGTCCCAGTGCTTCTCCACCCTGCTGTCTCCCTTTTCTCCTCTTCCATCTCCCTTCTCCTCATTCTCCTCTCCCCTTCCTCCTTGAGACACCCCCCACCAAATGTCTCTCTTCTGCGATCTTTGGTTTCTGCTGACATCTATGCCCGTAGAGGTACCCAAATGGCATTTCAAAATATTTTTCTGAACAATACATTTCCTCCCTAAGAATTACAGTGCCAGCTGCTTCCAAAATAGTCATTTAAAAAACATCCGAACTCCATCTTATCTTCAGCCTTAAAACAAGGAAATACTCTAATGGCATTAGGAACACAAATGCAAATGCTCTGTGCAGCTGCCTTGCCATCAGTTTCAAATGGACTGGGCATTGGAGCTGTCCTTCCAGCCACAGAGGACAGGAGCTGCCTGCTAAGGGTTTCCACACTGAGCTTGCTGGATTGAAATCCCAGACACATTTGCCTTTCCTGAGGACTCCAGCATGCTGCAGCTGCCATCTCCTTGAGAGAAAGGGACTAGTTGTTCTGTGAAACTTTGAGATGAAATCGTGGACAGTCTTCCTTTGAGCAGATCCATCCAAACTTACAATTCATTGATGAACTTTTAACTTAGAGCAGGCGAGGTTTAATGTTTCAGCTTAGCTTTTGGAGAACAAATACATTGGTAGTAGTCTCTACCCAGTTTGCAAGTGGGCTGAGGCAACACAGACATCAATGCTGAAGCTGTCCCCCAGGGACAACCAGGGTGACCTGGTTGGGATACCATTCTTCATAAAGGGGGTGGCAGCCATTGCTTCGCTGCAAGTAAGATCTGAAATGTAAATCCTCTTCCCAAGTCTGTGGCCAAGCCCCAAAAACACCGGCTTCCAGTAATGCTGTATTGACTTTGGGTCCCAGAATTAATTTAGGGAGTATAGAGAATGTGAAAGCTTCTAGCTGAACTGGTCTTGTGCCTGCTTTCGCTGTTAAGGGTAATGAAAGTTCACCCAACTTGGAGTCACTGAATTTTTCTGAGCTCATATTTCCTTATCTTTAGACAGGAATAATCCCTCACAAAACTAGGGATAAAATGAGACAGTGCTTATGAGGGTGTTTTTTGAAACTGTCAAGTGCTCTATCCATCAAATAAATCATCATTCTCTAAATGATGGCCTCATTCCATCTCACCTCCCATCCTTCCTTACCATGCTTTATTTTTCTTTATAGCATTTATCATGACTTGAAATAGATATATTTATACATTTATATAGTATAGTTTTCTCTCTCTCTATAGATATATAGCTAACTTTCCCTACTGCTACTCTATGCTTGCCAAATATCTATATCTATGTATACACCTACCATGTGAGTATAGAGAAGCATTATATATATACATAATGATTTTGTTTTGTCTGTCTCCTCTAGAATGAAAGCTCTATGAGGACTTTTTGTTCGTTATGCATCCCCTACACCCAGAACAATGCCTGGCACAGAATAAGCCCTCAGATATTTGTTACATGTTGTATGATTTATATTTACATTACTTGTCAGGGACCATGTGAATCACTTTTACGTATGTGAACTCGTTTAACCTTCATGATAATAACCCTATGAAACTGGTGTTGTATCCATTTTCCATTAGCCCGTTTACTGAGTAGAAATGAACTTACTGAGGTACACATGGAAACTAGCTGTATTTTTACTTACTTTGAAGAATCGCCTTCAAAGTTCTCCATCCAACTCTTCCTGCTCTGATGATGATGTCTTCAGAGGAAATCCCATAGCATCTGGCCATGTTCACCCATCACATCAGTCTTGGCTGAATAATTACAGCTCACTCTCAGCTATTAAAAAGTGTAGTTCAGTCCAATTTAAAACTTCAATCTCACATCTAAGTCAGACCTTCTTCCTCCTTGTGGCTCAGAATTTGCTCTGGGAAAGAGGGGTAGGATCAGCTTTTCCTCCTTCCTTTTCTGGCTCCTCCAGGGTTGGGGTTGGGAGACAGTAGGGGAGGAAAGGCAACAAGAGTCATTTGACAAACTGGTGCTCACTGGGGGCTTCTCCTAGCTATAAGTGCCTTCTGCTATGACTGTCACCCAAATGCTGGGGCCAGGGGTCCTGTCATAGGTTTTGGGGGAGCCACTGTGGATCTCTGTCCACATTAGCTGAGAGATGTGCTCTCTAGCCAACCTCCTACCACCTCCACTCTCAGGCTGCTTTGGCCCGGCAGGTAACTGAGGAGTCCCTCTGTAGCTCTGTTATTGTGTTGGAAGCTTCTGGCCAACTAACCGCACACCGAGTGTTACACCCTGATTCTTAGAGATGCCCAGAGGAGCCCCAAAAAGCAGAAATGGCAGATAGAACAGGCTGAACTCAATGAAGCATAAACAAAAAATAGCTTTGCTTTGTTCCAAGTTTGTCTATGGCTCTCTTCCTTCCCTGACCCCTGATTGTTGCATGGCAGATTTAATAGCTTTTGGGTTATTGATTATAAGAACAAGCATCTTCTCAATAATTTATACTCTTTTTTAGATGTTAAAAGTCCAGTCCAGTCCAGTTCTTGAATTTAAAACTGCAGTCTCACATCCACTTCAAAACTCCTCCCTAGCCCAGCTGGGGTCTGGCTATCTGTGGCTTGGGGACCCACAGTGAGGAAGGGAAGAGTGTGATCTGATCTTCTCCTTTCCCTGGCCATTCCCTCCTGCTCCTGGTCCCTTTAGGTGTGTTAGACTGAGAAAAAATACTTCCAGAATATAACTCTAGCTCTCCAGGGAAACAGTGAAATAAATTTTTAGAGAACAACAGAACTATAAATTGAAACAAACATACGGTAATAGGGATCACAATTGGCATGCACATGACGTTGTCCAAGCTTATTAATAGGCAATTTTTTAACAGATGGTAGAAGTGTCTAGCTCTGTCTAACTTAGAATGCAACATTCAGTTTTCATATGATTAAATAGCAAACATTTATGCAGGGCTTTCTGTATACCTGGTACTGTTCTAAGCACTTTACATATACCAACCGTGTCTAGTCCTCTAAATAACTCTATGAAGTAGATACTGTTATTGTTCCCATTCCATGGATGGCAAACTGAGGCCCAGAGAAGCTGGATGATTTGCCAAGTTCACACAGCCAGTAAGTGGTGGACTCAGGATGTGAACCAAGGAAATATGGCCCCAGAGCTTATGCCCTTAGCCACCTCGTTTACACAGGATGAGTTATTTCAGGGCTAGGCTAGGTATGTGTGGAGGCAGGTTTTGTGCACACACTTGTCCTTTTGACTTTGTTGTAGTCATTAGTAGTCATCTGGTGATCTCCTAGGTGATGGAATTTTGGAGAGAAGTCTCAGCCTTTCTGTATCTCAGGGATCAAGTGTGCTGATCACTGCAGTTGAGAAATGCTTTCCCAAATCTTCCCAGCTGGGGTGTTCTGGGTACTGTGAACTCTGAGGTACTGAGTACTAACTCCCTCAGCACCCGGGTTCATCCATTTATCTGATATTCATTTATCTCATGTCTGCGTGGACCCAGCCCTGTGCTGGGAGATGGGATACAGAGTGAAGTCTGCCTCTGAGGAGAAGGCCCTGTAGAAGAGACATATACACATGAGTGACTGCAAAACAAGATGGCAAATGCAATTCCTGAGTATGAATGCAAGATTGGAAGGGCACAGGATTAGAGGGATGCTTCCTCCTTGTAGGGGTGAGGGGCAGCCTGAGAACCAGGCTGGTTGTGGAAAAGCTCCAGGCACTGAGCATCCCCCTCCCTCAGCCCACAACCCTGGAAGGTCCATGGAAGCTAAAGTGGGTGTTTAAATTTCACCAGAAACCTCCTTCTCCTGCTTGACCACTTGTCTCTCAGAAACTCTAAAACGAAAACTCTACCCACACAAAGATGGAGCATCACTGCATTTGGCCAACAAGCTAAGCGTTTTCAGAAAGAACAACTGAGCCTCAGATTTTTGAGAAAAGAGAACATCTCTAGCCTACAAATGAGTTGCTTTCCAAGCATTTGTAAGCTGCATTTCAGTAGAGCAGAGGTCCTCAACCCCTGGTCTGTGGACTGGTACTAGTCTGTGGTCTGTTAGGAACTGGGCCACACAGCAGGAGGTGAGTGGGTGGGCGAGTGAGCGAGCATTACCTCCTGAGCTCCACCTCCTGTCAGATCAGTGGTGGCATTAGATTTTCATAGGAGTGAGAACCCTATTGTGAACTGCGCTTGTGAGGGATCTAGGTTGTGTGTTCCTTATGAAAATCTAATGCCTGATGATCTGAGGTGGAACAGTTTCATCCTGAAACCATTCCTTCAACCTGAATTGTCTTCCATGAAACCAGTCCCTGGTACCAAACAGGTTGGGGACTGCTGCAGTAGAGGCCAGAAAGTGAAAGAATGTCTTCTTCAACTCACACTTATTGAGGGCCCACCATGTGCTGTAGCCCATGGAATTTCCAATAATGTCAGGTTTTGAGCCCTGAACTTGAGGATCTATCACCCTTACTCACCATGTGATGATGGGCAGGTCCTTTTCCCTCTCTGAACCTCACTTCCTCCATCTATCAAATGGGGAAGTTAGTCTACAAGCATATGAGGATCTTACCGTATTAGCCCAAAACACTTTTCAACTAGAAATCATAAAATAGCTAACACTGACTCTATGCCAGTTCCTGGGCAAGCCCTTTTCATGGATTATCTCATTTAATCCTCACATACTCTGTGAATGAGATGCTGTGATCTGGGTTTTTTGTTTGTGCATTTAAAACTTTTTAAAAGAGAAATTTTAGTTTGACAGCAAAGAATAAATTGTACAGAGATTTCTCATATACCCCTGTCCCTACACTTGCCCAGCCTCCCCCATTAACAACATCCCTCACCAGAGTAGTACATTTGTTACAATTGATGAACCTACATTCACACATCATCACCCAAAGTCCATAGTTTATATTAGAATTCACTCTTGGTGAATTCACTCACATTGGTGAATTCACTCACATTGGTGAATTCACTCACATACTGTGAGTTTGGACAAATGTATAATAACATGTATCCATTGTTTTGGTATCATGCAGAGTATTTTCACTGCCCTAAAAATCCCCTGTTCTCTGCCTAGTCCTCTCTCCCTGTCCCCTAACCCCTGGTAACTACTGATCTTTTTACAGTCTCTAGTTTTGCCGTCTCCAGAATGTCATATAGTTGGAATCATACAGTATGTAGCCTTTTCAGATTGGCCTCTTTCCATTCATAATATGCATTTAGGTTTCCTCCATGTCTTTTGTGGCTTGACAGCACATTTCTTTTTAGTGCTGAATAATATTTCATTGTCTGGAGGTACCATGGTTTATTTATCCACCTACTTACTGAAGGATATTTTGGTTTCTTCCCATTTTGGCAATTATGAATACAGCTGCTATAAATATGCATGTGCAGGTTTTTGTGTGGACATTAGTTTTCAACTCCTTTGGGTAAATACCAAGAAGGGCAATTGCTAGATTGTATGGTAAGAGTTTATTTAGTTTTGTAATAAACTGCCAAACTGTCTTCCAAAGTGGCTGTACCATTTTGCATTCCCACAGCAATAAATGAGAGTTCCTGTTGCTCTACATCCTCACCAGCATTTGGTGTTGTCAGTGTTCCAGGTTTTGGCCATTCTAATAGGTATGTAGTGGTATGTCATTGTTGTTTTAATTTACATTTCCCTGATGACATGTGATGTGGAGCATCTTTTCATATGCTTATTTGCCATCTGTATATCTCTTTGGTGAGGTGTTTGTTAAGTAAGGTCTTTGGTCCATCTTTTAATTGGGTTGTTTGTTTTCTTATTGTTTTTAAAGAGTTATTTGTATCTTTTGAGCAACAATCCTTTATTAGATGTGTCTCT
This sequence comes from Gorilla gorilla gorilla, assembly GCF_029281585.2. NCBI lineage: Eukaryota > Metazoa > Chordata > Mammalia > Primates > Hominidae > Gorilla > Gorilla gorilla. Next base: position 122,058,561 of record NC_073234.2, read on the forward strand.
CGCAAATATTTTCTCCCAGCCTGTGGCTTATCTTCTCATTCTCTTGACATTGTCTTTCACAGAGCATAAAATTTTAATTTTAATGAAATCCAGCTTATCAATTATCTCTTTCACGGATTGTGCCTTTGGTGTTTTATCTAAAAAGTCATCATCATACCCAAGGTCATCTAAGTTTCCTTCTATGTTGTCTTCTAGGTGTTTTACAGTTTTGTGTTTTACTTAGATCTATGATCCATTTTGAGTTAATTTTTGTGATGGGTATAAGGTCTGTATCTAGATTCACTTTTTTTGCATGTGTATATTCAGTTGTTCCAGCACCATTTTGTTTAAAAGATTATCTTTGCTTCATTTATTGCCTTTGATCCTTTGTCAAAGGTCAGTTGACTATATTTATGTGGGTCTGTTTCTGGACTGTCTATTGTGTTTTGTTGTTCTATTTGTCTATTCTTTTCCCAGTACCATACTGTCTTGATTACAGTAGCTTTATTGTACATCTTGAATATGGGTGGCATCAATCCATCAATTTTGTTCTTCTTCAATATCGGGCTGACTATTCTGGGTCTTTGGCCTTTCCATAGAAACATTAGAATCAATTTATTGATTGCCAGAAAATAACTTGCTGGGATTCTGATTGAGATTGTATTGAATCTATTGATCAAGATGGGAATAACTGACATATTGGCAATATTGCATCTTCCTATCCATGATTATGGAATCTCTATTTTTATCTAGTTCTTCTTTGATTTAGTTCATCAGAATTTTGTGCTTTTCCTCATATAGCTCTTATACATAGCTTGTTAGATTTCTACATAAGTATGTCATTTTGAGGGGATGCTAACATAACTAGTATTGTGTTTTCAATGTCAAATACCACTTGTTTATTACTGGTATATAGGAAAGTGATTGACTTCTGTATATTAGCCTTGTATCTTGCAACCTTGCTTATTAGTTCCAGGAGATTTTTTTTCTTTTGTAGAATCTTTTGGATTTTCTACTTGGACAATTATGTCATCTTTGAACAAAGAGTTTTATTTCTGCCTTCTCAATCTACATGCATTTTTTTTCCTTTTCTTGTCTTATTGCATTGGCTAATGCAGTATGATGTTGAAAAGGAGTGGTGAGAGGAGTGGTGAGATATCCTTGGCTTGGTCCTCATCATAGTGGGAAAACTTTGAGTTTCTTTCCATTAAGTATAATGTTAGCTGTAGGTTTTTTGTAGATATTCTTTATCAAATTGAAGAAATTACCCTTTATTCCTAGTTTGCAGAAAGGGTTTTTTTTTTTCAAATCCTGAGTGGGTGTTTCAATTTGCCAGATACTTTTTGTGCATCTGTTGATATGATCATATAATTTTTTAGCTTGTTGATGTGATAGATTACATTAATTGATTTTTGAATGTCAAACCAGCCTTGTATATCTGGGATAAATCCCACTTGGTTATGGTGTATAATTACTTTTATACATCATTGGATTCAATTTGCAAATATTCTGTTAAGAATTTTTGCATCTATGTTTATGGGAAATTGGTGTGTAACTTTTTTTAATGCCTTTTATCTGATTTTGGTACTAGGTAACAGCTGACCTCATAGAAAGAGTTAGGAATAGTCTCTCTGCTTCTGTCCTCTGAAAGAGATTGTAAAGAATTGACACAATTTCTTCTATAAATGTTTGGTAGAATTTACCAGTGCACCCATCTGAACCTGGTGCTTTCTGTTTTGGAAGATTATTAATTATTGATTCAATATACTTAATAGATATAGACCTATTCTGTCTGTTTCTTTTTGTGTGAGTTTTGGCAAATCAAATCTTTCAAGAAACTAGTCCATTTCATCTAGATTATCGAATCTGTGGGCATAGAGTTATTTATAGTATTCCTTTATTATCCTTATAATGTCTATAAGATCTGTAGTGGTGTCTCCTCTTTCAATACTAATATTACTAATTTGGGTCTGCTCTCTTTTTTCTTTGTTATGCTTGCTAGAGGCCTATCAATTTTATTGATCTTTTCAAAGGACTGGCTTTTGGTTTTACTGATTTTCTTTACTGATTTCCTGTTTTCAATTTCATTGACTTCTGCTCTAATTCTTATTGTATCTTCTTCTTACTTCAGATTAAATTCACTCTTATTTTTCCAGTTTCCTAAGGTGGAAACTTAGATTATTGATTTTATATCTTTTCCAATATATGCATTCAGTGTGATGAATTTTCCTCTACTCACTGCTTTCATTTCATCTCACAAATTTTAATGTTGCATTTTCATTTTCATTTGGTTCAAATATTTTTATTTCTCTGAGATTTCTTCTTTGCTCCATGAGTTATGTAGAATTGTTGTTTTATTTCCACACATTCAAAGATTTTCTAGTTATCTTTCTGTTATTGAATGATAGCTTAATTCTACTGTGGCCTGCCTGAGAGCAGACATTATATAATTTTTGTGTTTTATGACCCAGAATGTGATCTATCTTGATGAATGTGCCATATAAGTTTGAGAATATATATTCTGCTATTTTTGGTTGAAGTTGTCTATTAATGTCAATTATATTTAATTGATTCATGTCCTTACTGATCTTCTGCCTTACTGATTTCCATTTCTGATAGAGGGGTATTGAAGTTTCCAACAGTGATACTGGATTCATCAATTTTTCCTTGCAGTTCTATTAGTTTTGGCCTCATATAGTTTGATGCTGTCTTGTTAGGCACATGTATATTAAGAATCATTGTGTCTTCTTGGAGATTGATACCTTTATAATTATATAATGCCCTTCTTTATCCTTGATAACTTTCTTTGCTTTGAAGTATGCTCCATATGAAATTAATATAGTTATTCCTGTTTCTTTTGATTAGTATTATCATAGTATATTTTTCTCCATCCATTTACTTTTAATCTACATGGATCTTTATATTTAAAGTGGGTTTCTTATAGACAACATATAGTTGGATCTTGTTTTTTGAACTGCTTAGGCAATCTTTGTCTTTTAATTGATGCATTTAGACCATGATCTTCAAAGTAATTATTGATAAAATTGGATAATATTTACTATATTTGTTACTGTTTTCTATTTGTTGCCCTTGTTATTTGTTACGATTTTTGTCTTCCACTCTTCTGCTGCCCTTTGCAGTTTTAATTGAGCATTTCATATCATTCCATTTTTTCTCCTTTATTAGCATATGTTATACTTTAACATAAAAAAACCTTTTAAATGGCCATCCTATAATTTGCAATATATATTTACAACTAATTCAAGCCCACTTTTAAATAATGCTATACCACTTCACAAGAAGGGCGAGCACCTTATAATGAGAAAATCATAACTTTTGTGCCCTCTGTAAAAAAACACATGCACACATACTTATGTATGTGTTTTAATTGATATACACATATAATCAAGTACTTTGTTGCCATTATTATTTTGAATAAACTGTCATCTGTTAGATCAATTAAAAAACAAGAAAAATAAGTTTTTATTTTACTTCACTTATTCCTTCTTCAGTCCTCTTCCTTTCTTTGTGTAAATCTGAGTTTCTGACCTATATCAATTTCCTTCTCCCTAAAGAATTTCTTTTAACATTTTTTGCAAGTCAGGTTTACTGAAAACAAATTCCCTTAATTTTTGTTTGTCTGAGATAGTCTCTACTACTACTTCAGTTTTGAAGGATAATTTCTAGTGTACAGAAACTTAGGTTGGTAGGTTTTTTCCTCTCAATACTTTAAATATTTCATTTCACTCTCTTCTTGTTTACATGATTTCCAAGCAGAAGTCAGAAGATAGTCTTGTCTTTGTCCTATATAGGTAACATGGGTTGTTTTTCTCTCTGGCTTTTCTCAGGATGTTTTTCGTTATCTTTGATTTTCTATAGTTTGAAAATGATATACCTTGATGTTGTTTTCCTGTGGTTTGGCTTTTTGTTGTTTGTTATTTGACATTTATCCTGCTTGGTGTTCTCTTAGCTTTCTGAATCTGTGATTTGGTGTCTGACATTAATTTGAGGAAATTCTCAGTCATTTTTGTTTCACATATTTCTTTGCTTCTTTTCTCTCTTTTTTTCTCTTTCTGATATTCTTATTATGTGTATTTACATCTTTTGTAATTGCCCCCTAGTCCTTGGATGTTCTGTTCGGTTTTTCAGTCTTTGTTCTCTTCGCTTTTTAGTTTTTGAAGTTTCTGTTGATATCTACACAAGCTCAGAGAGTCTTCAGCTGTGTCTAGTCACCTGCAAATCCATCAAAGTCACTCTTAATTTCTGTTACAGTGTTTTTGATCTTTAGCATTTCTTTTTGGTTCTTAGGATTTCTATCTCTCTGCTCACATGGTCCATCTGTTCTTGCAGGCTGTCTAATCTATCAATTAGAACCCTTAGCAAATTGATCACAGTTGTTTTAAATTCCTGGTCTGATAATTCTGACATCCTTGCCTTGTCTGGTTCTGAGCCTTGCTGTTTCTTTAAATTGTGTTTTAGCATGCCTTGTAATTCTTTCTTGGTGGCCAAACATGATGTGCCAGGTAAAAAAGGAATTGCTGTAAATCACCTTTAGTCATATGGTGGTAAGGCGTGTTGTTGGTGGGGGAAGCAATCTATTGTCCTGTGATTAGGTCTCAATCCTTTAGTAAGCCTATGCCTCTGGACTGTGAACTTTACTACAAGTGTTTCTCCATTTTTTCCCTCCCCTCTTAGATGTCATAGGATGGCTAAAGTTGGCTAGAATTGGATATTTCCCTTCTTTCACATGGAAGGTTAGAGGGGACTGGTGTTGGGTTATTTCCCTTCTCCGCATGGAAGGCTAGAGCTGACTGGAGTTGGGTATTTCCCTTCTCCCAAGTCAGTTAGGCTCTGATAATACCCTAGCAGATTAGGCTCTGGTTAACTAGCTTCTCCTGAAAACAGGCCTTGTTAAGAAGAACAGAGTGCTCCAGCGTATTTCAAAATGGTTCCTTTACTCCTTCCCCTGCCGGAAGCGTGAGGGACTTTTGCTCTGATATTTACTGTGGGAACCTGGTCAAGCTCCTAGAGGTACATCGCTCAATATTGTGTGGGTTCCCCTATGATTGGGCCTCCCTAGAGTTATTTTTTAACTCTCAGCCTTGTCTGCATTAAGCCTTCACAACTTGTCAATTACAATTCAGGTGTTCCTACTACAGTACTGGGTCCTGAGGCAGTTCCCACTCCTGAGTCTCTGCTCCAGGGAGCCATGATTCCCTGTATTTGCCCGTCTCTCCAATCTTGAGGGCAGCAGTTTGCTCTGTGTCCTCCCCTCTCTTAAGGACCCAAGAAGAATTGTTGATTTTTCAGTTTGTTTTGCATTTTACTTGTTAGGATGGAGTGGTGACTTCAAAGCTTCTTATATACAGAAAACCAGAAACTGGAAGTCAAAATGCTGTTTTTATTCCCATTTAAAGATGAGGTAGTTGACTCCAGGGCCTGTGTTGTCAATATCGGATTTCTGATCAATGCAAACGAGCAAAACACTGGAGCATTCTCTATAAAGTAAATCCTAGGTGGAAACCAGAAGGTCTCTGAGTTATTACAAAAATTGGGGCTGTGGGGAAAGATGTCCCTCCCCATGCCTCAATAGTGGCTTAAATAAATTAGTGGTCTTACTTTTCTCACATAAACTAAGTCTAGAGGAAGGTAACCCAGCTGCAGTTGGGCAGCTCCTTAAGAGCATCAGAGACCCAGGTTCTTTCTGTCTTTGTGCTCTGCCCTTTCTAGCAGATGGCTTCCAGTTTCTATATCACCTCATGGTCCAAAATGACTGCTAGACTCCAAAGACTATCTTCCAGGAAAGAAGTAGAAAAAAATGGGGTAAGGGAAGAAAGGTCAAAGCTCCCAGTTCAGTCAGCCCTCTTTAGACTCTTTCCCAGAGCCCAGCCCAGTGATTTTCCCTTACATCTCATTGGCTGCCTTTGGCTATCAGGGAGGCAAGAAAATGTGGTCCACTCTATCCTGGAATAAAAACTACGGTTTGAGCCAGGTGCAATGGTGCAGGCTTATAGTCCCAGCTACTCAGGCAGGAGGCTGAGGTGAGAGGATCACTTGAGCTCCCGAGTTCGAGTCCAGCCTGGGCAACACAGTGAGAGCCCCTCTTAAAAATTTTTGTTAAACTTAAATAATAATTAGGATTTATTTACCTTGGACTAAGGATGAAGGGGAAAAAAGAAAAAATAATTAGGGTTTAGTGGGGAAGGAGTAGGCAACTAGCCATTTTATCCACATAAGGGTGTTTCACACATCCATGCATCCTTGTATATGCTACAACTATGAAATGGAACTCAGGATCCTGGAAGAGTATAGGTTATTCTCTCAAATTATGAGCTCATGGGAAGTAACATGGGCAGTACAATGTGATCACTTAAGACTGTGGAGGGTGACATGATTCATGGTCAGCAATTTGCTGAACTTTTCAGGAAAAGGCTGGCTTATGGATAGGCACTAGATAGTTGTGATATAGTGTAATTTGAATATGTGGAGAGGCCATTTGGCCTCAAAAATATACCTTCTGAAATAAAGGCTTAATGATGTCTTAAATTCCTCAATCCCACTCATTTAAGTCTGTAAAAATGCAACTAGAACAGGATAAGATCATTCATTAATACTTATCACTTACTAACACTTCAGTATGTATGAGTTTAATCTATTAAGGAGACTCAGAGATCAGTTGATGCAATCCCTTCACTTTCCAGATGTGGAAATTAAAGCTCAGAGGGACTGAGTGGTTTTCCCCAGTTCCTACATTTGGTGGCAGGTCTCCCCCTCCCCCACACTGGATCCAGTGGTGGGGCTGAGAGTGTGGAAGAGACACCAGTAAGAGGTAGAGAGACTGGAGAAAGGGAAGCTGAGGTGACAGATGTGCTTGTATGAATTAAATTTATTTATATCCTGCATTTTTCCAGTGAGGACATGGATAATTGGCAGTTTGGGTTGTGGGTGGCTCATCCTTGAAGATTTGGCTCCTTTCTCCTCGCTGACCATCCTTGGGCAATGGGGAAAAAAGCCAAGTGTGTTCTGGGGACCTGTGCTTCATCAGCTGCACTTACCTGCATTGGAGAGAACAGAGACCCCCTCATTTACAGGGTGGCCCTCTTCTTCTAGTCCCACCAGTCTGCCCACCCTCCTCCCACCCTGACCTGGGGTCACTTGCACACCCCTGAACTGACACAGCAGAAGATGAGGGCACTCTTGAGGCATCTTTAGGATCCTTCAAAGATGGTCTTTTTCCAGTTCTCAAAGGAAAAAAAAAATACGTACATAGACAGACTTTCCTTCTACTTTTAATTCTTGTATATATTTTTCTTAATATTTTTGAATCTGCTGTGGGGCGTCCATGACAGAATGTCTGATTTCACACCAGGTTTTTTCTAGGGGTGTGTGTGTGTGTGTGTGTGTGTGTGTGTAGTGCCATGTAAAACTCTGAAGTCAAACTCTTTGGGTTTGAATTTGAATCCTGGTTGTACCACTTAGCAGCTGTGTGAGCTCAGATAATTTCCTAACAGCCCTCAGCCTCAGTTTCCTCATCTGTAAAATGGAATATTGATAGCAATCAATCACCTGGAGAACTGTTGCGATAATGACTGTAAAAGGGCTACTTAGCACAGAGCCTGTAATTATAAACACTCAATGCTTGTTAGTTATGACTTCAGTTTATTATAGCAATATTTCATGATCACTAACATATCAGTGTTCCAGCCTTTCTAGGTGCTCTTCTTTCTGAATAATTTTGAGAACAATTGTTCTAAAAATGTCCTACATCACACACATGCTGCCATCACCACCCTCGCCCTCTCTTATTATCATCTTCAGAATTATTCCATTTTTGACTTAACCTGTATCTTATGTAACTCACCTCATTCTAGCTAAATCAGTGTGTGATGACTGCCTTCTCTCATGTACACGTGACACATTATCCAGTCACCCTGAGGACAATGAGGTGTTCACATATGGATTTTTGGCATTCTTGTTATTGCCATCCATGGTACCCCTCAAGGGGCAACAGATTCACTGTTACCTTTTCAGCCCTGGGGCTTTTCAAAGAATTCTTCATCAATCCATAGGCATGATTTGAAATTCCACTTCTGTCTCATTGCCCTCAGTATGAATTTCTTGTAGAAATTTTGCAATTTCTCTTAGGGAATTTCCTGTGAAACTTGTAGCATTCTCTAACCCTTTCATTCCCCAGTTCCTGGCACCCAGGAAGTGTCATAAAAATTGTTGAGTAGGTAAGAGTTATATCAGTATAGTAAAATGACCCCAGCAAACACTCATTTTAAGATGGAAGCATTGAGATAGGATGTTTTACAGTCCCCATTCATATCACCAGCTTTAATTATTTTTTCTTTTCTGAAAAATAGACTAGGTTTATTGTCAAAAGAAAGAAAGTGAATATCCTGCTTTCAGAGTTAAATTTGTGACAATTAGTTCCCTTTAACCAACTTCTTTCCCTAATCATTTCTCTCTCTTGTTCAAAGCATTGTTTCTTATGTGTGTTTTTAAAAATATGCCACAAGATTTCCACAATATATGGTTATAAAACAGGAACTTGTCATTGTATTAAATTTCTAATTTCTTGCTTCTTGAAAAGCCCTTCTTTTCCCACACCTAAAATGAACCCTGAAGTAAGACCCACAACTCTCATTTTTAAACTATGTTCAGCATACTTGACTCTATTCTGCATGAGTTTATCTCCTTCAATGTGTGGAAGGACATCTACTGATTCCATTGCATTAGAATTTATTTTAGATCACTCCTTGTTGATGGCAAATCTTTACCTACTGAGGGTGGGTGGAATTTTTGGAAACAAACGCCTGATGACTAAGTTTGGAGATCAAACTGATCAAGATCATATTATTTGGGGTCAAAATTGAAGGCTGTATTATGTAGAGTGATGAGACTGAATGGCCTTCCTGGGTGGCTCTGGGGGTGTCTCTTGAGGCAACACCAAGAGAGGCAGTGGGGCAGGGGGTGTCATTCACAATGAGGGGACACCGTGCTGGCTCTGGCATGTGTGGGCGTGTGTCAGCCACAGTAAAGAAGATGACAGGTAGAAGAATCAGATTCCTGTTTCTTCCACTGGCCAGAGACTGTGAATGGAGACAGCCTTGAATCACCCTAGATCCCAGTTCCTCATTTGTAAAGTAAGATCATCATACTCTCTTCCAGTGTTGTTTTCCTTCTTTCTTTTCTTTTCTTTCTTTTTTTTGGAGATGGAGTCTCGCTCTGTCGCCCAGGCTGGAGTGCAGTGGCATGATCTTGGCTCACTGCAACTTCCACCTCCCAGGTTCAAGTGATTCTCCTGCCTCAGCCTCCTGAGTAGCTGGGACTACAGGTGAACGCCACCACGCCCGACTAGTTTTTTGTATTTTAGTAGAGACAGGGTTTCACTGTGTTGCCCAGGCTTGTCTCAAACTCCTAAGCTCAGGCAATCCGCCCACCTCGGCCTCCCAAAGTGCTAGGATTACAGGCATGAGCCACCACACCCGGCCTCCAGTGTTGTTTTCTAAGACAAAATGTACTACCGAGTATAAAACCACCTCATTTAGGGCATGGTGCTTAGTGATGCTCAGTGGCTGACAGTTCCTCTTTTCACTCTTTCCTTTCCTCATCTTAAATTAGGAGGGCAATTGTTTGAACATGCCATCTCGGAAATTCTTGCTTAAAACTCATGTTTCTTTAAAAAAAAATTGCACCCACAAAATGATGTAAGGGTATCCTGCATGCTGGGCTACCTTCAACTGGAGTGTGGTGTATGGGGAGGAGAACGGACAGGGGAGATGAGTGACATGGCCACCACCACCTAAAGAAGAATTCCAACAGCTTCAGAGAGAGTAGTTCTCCAGAGCTTCTCTGCTTCCCACCCCTATCCCTGTGGAGCCCCCAGCTCTGTCTGCCCAGGCTGAAAGAGAGAAGGGTGGGATTCATGAGTAATTAAAGGGAATTTGGAAGGCTGGGATGTTGCGGAATGTTAGATCAGTAGCTAGAACAGCATGTGGCGTTCTTTAGGCAGGCTTCATTGAATCCATACAAAAAAAGAAAGAGGGGCTGCCTGCCTGTCTGCTCATTTATCAAACAGCGAAGCTCAACTTTCACAGCTCCACAAAAGTGTTTTACTGTTTGCTGAGTCTTGCTCCAGAAATTAAAAGCTGAGCAGCCTGAGCGGGGCTGAACCGACCCTGCATTTTGAGACTCGAACTAAATTGTGCTGGGCTTTCAGATTCAGGGACCAGTTGATTATTTGGTGAAAGGAGAGGAGAATAATTTGTAATTTGCAGCCCATAAGAAACACTTAAAAAAAAAAAAAGCCAAACCCCCTTCCCACAGGTTTTTGTTGCAGCTGCAAGGAGGAGGTGCTATCTGCAGCAGCCCTTTCTTTGCTCAGAGTGGGAAAAGTCTTGACCTGCATTTGGGCAGAATGTGATGTGATACAGCAGCGCTTCCACCCATCCCCCATCCCCTACTCACAGAAAACTCCCTTTCCTCTGATTACTTGAGATTGCCTTTTTCTCTCTTCGGAGGAGGAGGAGAAGATTTGGCCATTAGATACTTTTAGGTAAAAGAATTTTCACAAACAGAACTAAATATTCCAACCACACTAATATGTTCCTTGGGAAAGCATAATATACCACAAAAGCCCAAAAACTAGATTGAATGAGGAGCACCTGCAAATCCATGAAGGATGGAAGTATAGAGGGCTAACTCCGTCAGTGAAGAGAAAGGGCTAGAAAATAATGACAACTAGAGGACGAGTCACTAGAGAGGCAGAGAGGAGTGTTAATAGATATGGACCCCCTGCTCCGGCTCCTCCCTGGCAGCTGGTCACTCCTGGCTCCCCTCCAGCCAGCGGGCTGTGAAAGCCTGTTGAGGTTGAGCTCTTGCCCTTCACTCTTGTCCCACTTCCGGCTGGTGAAGTCCCAGGAGGCAAGCCTGGGTACCCAGTCTCTAGCCTCTCTGATCCTGCTACGAGCCTGTGAGATAAGCTGAGCGAGTGTTATGATCCCCACTTTATAGATGAAGAACTTGATGCCCAAATGGAAGAAAGAGCAAAAGGTCTTTTGTGACTTTTCAATTTAGCACATTTTTATAAAGTGTTAATGCTGTCCTATACTTTATAAAAGTGTGTTTTAAGAACATTGAAATGTGTCTCCCCTTGGATAAAGCAGCTCCGCCTTTGAGAAACTATCATGAGGAGGAAATCCCAAAACAAAGTATCCACAATAAAAAACAAAAATCATGCCACACAAAGATATTGTTTATAGCATTATTTGCATTAACACAATGCTGGAGACAACTTCAATGGCCAAAGAGGAATGATTCTTTCATTCTTTCATTGAATGAGTCAATGAATTAATGCACCGAGCCACCTTCTTTCCCACCTGGACTACTGCAGTAGCCTTTCAAGTGGTTTCCCTGCTTCCACCCTTGCCCCTAAGTCAGTTCTCCACACAGCAGCCAGGGTGACCCTTTTGCATGGTAAGTCAGGTTTTGTTCCCCACTCCCCTCCTTAAAGCCCTCTGAAGTCTTCCCATCTCACTAAGAGTAAAAGCAGACATGCCTACAAAGGCCTGCAAGGCCCCGCGAACCCCTCCAGCCCCCAGACCTCTCCTCCTGCCACTCCCTCGCCCACTGGCTCTGCTCCAGCCACATGGGCCTCCTCATTCTTCCTGAAACGAATGAGACAAGCTCCCACCCAGGTCCTTCCCATGGGCTATTCCTTCTTGCAGTTTCCTTCCCCCAGATATCCACAAAGTTCATTCTCTCACTTCCTTTAGGTCACTACTCGGATGCCACATCATCACACAGTCCTAATCACCCTAAACAAAATAACATCCCCACCTCCATTTTCTTTCTTTCTTTTTTTTTTTTTCCAAGACAGAGTCTTGCTCTGTCACCCAGGCTGGAGTGCAGCGGTGTGATCTCGGCTCACTGCAACCTCCGCCTCCTGGGTTCAAGCAATTCTCCTGCCTCAGCCTCCTAAGTAGCTGGGATTACAGGCATGCACCACCACGCCCAACTAATTTGCGTATTTTTAGTAGAGACGGGGTTTCACCGTGTTGTCCAGGCTGGTCTCGAACTCCTGACCTTCGTGATCTGCCTGCCTCACCCTCCCAAAGTGTTGGGATTATAGGCATGAACCGCCGTGCCTGGCCCCCACCTCCATTTTCTTTATTCCCCTCACCCTACTTTTGTGTTCCCCTCTGGAGCACTTACCTGATAGAAGATACATTGACTTTTTCATTTATTTTTGGTCTTCTCACACTAGAATATAAGCTTCTTGAACAGAGGCTGTTTCTGTTTTGCTCAGTGTGTTTCTCAGTGCCTAGCAAAATGTCCGGCCTATAGCATGAGCTCAGTGGATATCTGCTGGTGAATGAATCCAAGCTTTGTACCATTAGCCAACCTATTATGGTTATTGAGGCTGCAGCTTGTTGAACATGGGGAAAATGAGGCTGGAGATCCAGTTTGTGTGGAGTCTTACAGGCCTAGGTCAGGACTTTATAGAGCTAAGCAGAACACTGATTATTTATAAAGATTCTATGGGAGTGGCGGAGTTGGAGAAATTTGGTCAAAGAATACAAACTTTCAATTAGGCAGGAAGAACAAGTTCAAGAGATCTATTGCACAGCATGGTAACTATAGTTAATAACAATGTATACTTGAAAATTACTGGCCAGGCACTGTAGTTCTGGCCTGTAATCCCAGCACTTTGGGAGGCAGAGGTGGGTGGATCACTTGAGGCCAGGAGCTTGAGACCAGCCTGGCCAACATGGCAAAACCCCATCTCTACTAAAAGTACAAAAATTAGCTGGGCATGGTGGTGCATGCCTGTAATCGCAGCTACTCAGGAGGCTGAGGCACAAGAATCACTTGAACCCAGGAGGCAGAGGTTTCAGTGAGCTGAGATGGTGCCACTGCACTCCAGCCTGGGTGACGAGTGAGACTCTGTCTCAAAAAGAAGAAAAAAGAAACAAGAAGAAAAGAAAATTGCTAAGAGGGTACATTTTAAGTGTTCTCACCACAAAAAATAACAAGTATGGGAGGTAATGAATATGTTAATTAACTCAATTTAGCCATTCCACAATGTATACATATTTCAGAACATCATATTGTACACCATAAATATACACAATTTTATTTGTCAACTTTAATTTTAAAAAAAGATTCTATGGATCACATAACTACGGTCACCCAACAAGTGGCCCAGGGAAAGTTTCTAGGAGGAAATAAGGTACAAGCTGAGATGTGAGGATGAGTAGACATTAGGCAGAAAAAGGGTGTGAAGAGAGGGCTCTGGACAATGAGAACATCCTGTGGGAAGGGCCAGAGTAAGACAGAACACAGTGTGTTCATGAAACTTGGAAGAAGTTCCATTCCGTATGGCCAGAACACAGGAATTGGGAGAGGACGGGGAGAGGTAAGCTGGAACAAAGGCAGGGCCAATTAGGCAGGACCTGGTGGGTCTGGGTTCTGTCTAGAGGCTTCATGGAAAAGTGGTCGTGATGGGGCATGACGGGAAGCAGGGCCAATGAGACTATGGCAGCACTCCAGATGCAAAACCATGGTCCTGGGATGCGTAGAGATGGGAGGATATGGGTAGAATCAGGAATATGAAGATAGAGGGTAGAACTTGGTCACAGGTTGGAAGTGGCACATACAAGGCAATCATGGTTTGGGGAAAGGCGAGCTCCGGTGTGGTCAGGTAATGGGGAAAGGCTCACAGAGCAGCGGAGTGCATGCTGGGTGGCTGGATGGGCTCTGAGGGCACAGGTAGTGAGGAGGGAGAGAGAGTTGAGGGTAGAAGGTGCAGAGGTATGGACCTGGGAAGCATTCAGGGAATAGTGCAACACCAAGTAGTCTGACTTGGACAGAACCTCGAGTTCATGGAAGGAAATTTAGAGAAAAGATGGAAGCAAAGAGTGGTGTCTGAGTTTCAATCAAAAGAACCTCTGCTAAGTCAGGTGACCATGGAGAATTGCCAGAGGCCTCTAGGTAGACAGGTAATGATCTGCATCATTCCTTCAGTAAACCTACTTGGGGACCTCAATTATGCAAATAATGATTTTTGATTAGCATTTTATTAAGCAGGAGCGTTTCACTGCCAGATTATCACTTGAGTGGGTGCAGGGAAATTTCATCCAGGAGGAGACACGGGGCTGTCTGCTGATGTCACCATCCCCTCAGCTGCTTCTCACCTTCCCTAGCCTATTGGGTGCAGGGCCCTCAGATCCTGTTCATAGCAGAGGCCACCAGAACATCTCCAAGAGGGTCAATGTGAGGAGAATAGAAGAGAAATCTTCACTGAAGAGTTGATGAGAACGAGAAATCATTTCATTCCTCAAACACACCCAATGTGTAAATGTAGGAATATGACATAAAAGAAATAAAGGTTACTGTTAAAGGAAGGAATGAGAGGCTTCGAGACATTCTCATTTGTCTAGAGGCAGTAACATTGCGGTGGTAGAGTGTTAAGTTGGACTGGATGCATTCAAATCGCAGGTCTGCATCTGAGCTGTGTGGCTTTGTGCAGGTTGCTTAGCCTCTCTAAACCTCACTTTACTCATCTATACTGAGGGAATATCAGTGGAACCTGGCACTGGATTGTTGTGATGATTAACTGAGATAATACATGTAAAGTGGTTAGCACAGTGCCTGAGCCGGGACTGGAACCTGGGTGAGCCTGACTCCAAAGCCTGTGTGCCTAATCACTGTATACCACTGTTTCCCAATTCACTAGGAAAACAGAGAAAGGAGGCAGCTAAGGCTGCATGGGAAGGGTCACAGGGCAAGTGGGAGAGGCTCGGAGAAAGCTAGGAGTTCCTTGGGGTGAGTGGAAACAGTGTGGCCTTGGCATTCCAGGCACAGGGAACAGCATTGTGGATGTGGGAGCAATATAAGCCTGGAGCTCTGGGGAGTGGCTGGATTTTAGGCTGGGCAGCTGGGTGGGAGTCGATCACAGAGGGCCTCATGGACCATCCTGAGGAGCCTGGATTTTTATTCAGAGTGGGCAGCAAGAAGACATTCAGCATTTTCAATGAGGAAGTGAAATGATCATATTGGCATTTTAGAAAGATCCTGCCGCTGAGGCCGGGTGTGGTGCATGTACCTGCAGTCCTAGCTTCTCTGGAGGCTGAGGCAGGAGGATCTCTTGAGCCCAGGAATTCAAGGCTGCAGTGAGCTAGGATAGCACCACTACTCCAGCCTGGTCAACAAAGCGAGACCCTGTCTCAAAAAAATTAAAAAAACAAATTCCACTGGTGAGGCAACAAGACTGGTGGCAGGGAAACCAGTTAGAAGAATGTTTCTGTGGTCCAGGCAGTGAGAGATCACAGTGGACTAGTGCAGTAGTGGGGGTAAGGGCAGAAAGAGAGAAGGGGCTAGGTTCAGGAGACATCCTGAAGGCAGAACCAGTAGGACCCGGGGTTGTGCAGTGTTAGGAAGAGAGGAGTCAGGGAGGACTCTCCTGTTCTGTCTTAGGTAACTCAGTGGAGATTGATGCTGGGTCACACAGATGTTAAATCTGCATGTATTGATCTATACATTATTCAAAAAGAATAAGTAAAAACCATCAGGAATGAAGGGAGTCATAGATTAAATTGATCCGTGAATTCCCAGGCCCCATGCTATGGCTTGATAATTCCTCAAGATCACAGTGCATAGAATTACAAACACACTGATTGTACACGTTATTGCCTCACAGAGGTAGAACAAATGGCTCCAGAAGGCCAGTCATTTCCCAGGGCCTTCTGGCACATCTCTAGAACACAGTCGGCAACCCCTGGTACCTTCACCTAGGGCCAGGCATCAAGGGCTTGGCCTGTGTTGCTTTATAGATGTTATGTAGGATACCATTTGGATAAACACTTAGAAAGATTTCAGAACTTAGCCCAGTCTCTTAAATCAAGTAATCATAAGACTTAGCAACCAAACAAAACAATGCTGCTTTCTTTAATTATCTACATATTGTTTATAGAAAATAGGAAATGATTTATGTTTTTAAAAAAGGAAAGAAAGAAAAAAATAACAACACTATAACACTCTGGTAGATTTTAGGTGCTTCTTCCAAGATTATCTTGAACTTTCAGTTATTTCAATAAGGAAATCCTTTTCTATTTGCAAAAAACAAAAAGTTTATTTAGTACATAAATATACAAACCCTTTTTGTTCTACCCACAATCCCAATGCCCTAACGAATATCCATTTTCATTTTACCACATTACCTGTTTATTCCTATATTTTTACAAACAATTCTCTGTTATAAAACTATAACATAAACACAGATTGAGATCTGCTATTTCATTTAACATTATAAGCATTTTCTATGTTGTGACATAGTTTTTGTTACCATCATTTTTAATGGCTATTTCATAATTTCTACCGTGTGTATATATACTATCATGTTTTTAGACAGTTTCCTATCATTAGACATTTATGTTGTTTCAAATTTTTCACTCTCATTAGTAGACTTACATTTAGCTTTTCCTTATTTTAGATTATTTCCTTGGAATTAATAGATCAAAAATATAAGTACTTTATGGCTTCCTATGTATTTTAAAAATGCTCTGGGGAAGGGTTGTGCTAATAAATGATATCATCAGCCATCTGAGTGTTCCAGTTTTACTACAGCCTTGACAGCACTGAATATTATCCTTTCCAAAATGTCTGTGAATAACAGAGGGTTAAACATGGTGCCTTACTGGCCAAGTGCAGTGGCTCACACCTGTAATCCCAGCACTTTGAAAGGTTGAGGTGGGTGGATCACTTGAGGTCAGGAGTTCGAGACCAGCCTGGCCAACATGGCGAAACCCTGTCTCTACTAAAAATACAATTAGCCAGTCGTGTTGGTGTGCACCTGTAGTCCCAGCTACTTGGTAGACTGAGGCAGGAGAATCACTTGAACCCAGGAGGTGGAGGTTGCAGTGAGCTGAGCCGTGCCACTGCACTCCAGCCTGGGCAACAGAGTGGGGGCTCTGTCTCAGAAAAACAAAAAAAAAAAACCCCAAAAACATGATACTTTACTGTTGTGTCCATTTGTATAGGAGAAATTTTCCAGACCTAAACATAGGAATATTTCTGCTTTTTCTAAGCAACTAGTATGCACTTATATTGATACTGGGACTCTTGGAACTCTATTGTATTATCTTCTTTGCTTGGGTGGTTAGGAAACTTAGAACCCACTTTTAACCAATGTGAAAAATCCCCTGGCTCAATTTTTATGCTTCCCTTGTTTTCTTTCTATCTCTATTAGCATGTCTATGTCTGTTCAGTAGTGTGCCTTTGTGAACAGCTGCTTCAAATCCTGGCTCTGAAGCCATTCATATGCTGAAAGTCTGAAGGGCTTGGCCACAGGTTAATATAAATCCAAGGTGATGAGGCCACTAAACCTGGATGCAGTCTTAGGCTGCACTGCTAGACAAAGTGTTTAAAGAGCACTGTTACTGACCCTATCTTGAATCACTGCCTTTTACTCAGGTCACCACAATTTGAGAGGGACATAAAGTGAAAAGCTTGGATCCTCAGTTTACAAGAGTCAGGGTTAAAGAGATGGGATTTATTGCCTACAAAGTGGTACCCTTAAAGAATTCAGAGAATTGTTGCATCATTTTATTCAGTATTATCACCATGAGATGGTATTTTAAAAGGCTTTTTTACTTCCAAAAGTGGTTTCATGATGCTATCGCATTAGATTCTCTAAACATTCTTGTGAGGTGCATCTTTTTGTCAACGATTCTCTGATGCTGAAATGCTGCGGCATCCATTCTCCACACTGGAGGTGGTCAGCTCCCCAGCGTAGAGAAATGGTCAGTCTTCAAGATTCTCAATTTCTCACTAATTTGTGCACTTCTGTCCATCCCACTGATACCATTTTAGTTGAGATCACCAACACCTAGCCCTCCAATTAGGGGAAGACTACACAACCCCCCTTAGTCCTCAAATGCCACAGGAGGAAATTCAGGCACAGAGAGGTTAAATAGTATGTCCCAGTTCAAACAGCTAACAGGGTCACAGTCCATATTTGTTGAGCGAATGAGTAAATCAATCAATGAGAGTATTGGTGTGGATAAAAGAGGGGTGAATAGATGAATAGAGATTCATCCCCATCCCTAGAGAAAGCACTCAAGGTTTATGCCCTACCAACAAGAAATCAGCAACAGCATCTTTTCTCATGAAGGCTTACTCTCTCTGACCATGTATGCCTGCTCAATGCTGTACCAGGAGGGAAGGGAGTCTTGGTTACACTCAAAAAATCCCTGGAAGTAAAAGGGTCATCAGGACAATCAGTGGTAATAATGGGTAACATTTATTAAGTACTTACTAACTGCCAGGCACTACTGCCAGCTATTTACATACATTCACTTTTTAAAATTTCACAATAACTCTAGAGGTTATTATCATTCCTATTTTACAAATGGGGAAACTGAGTCATGTGGATACTACATAACTTGCCCAAGGGCATCCAGCCTAACCAATGCCTGAGCTTGCATTCAATTCAGGTAGTCGAGTTCCAGAGTTCTTGCACATAACCCCTGCCCTGTCATGCCTCTCCACAAACATCATCTCCGTAAACCCCAAGGAAAGGGGCCCCATGGTTATGTTTTCACCTTGAGAGATGCTCTCTCTTCACGGATTTCTTGTGAATTGGTGTGGTTGTCCTGGGCAACAGCAATTATCATCCTCTGCTCTGCAGACAGAAAAAAGATACCCCTAGGCTTTCATTCCTTCATTCAACAGATGTGGATTGAGGTCTTTGCATGTGCCAAACCCTGTATGAGGTCCTTGCTCTCATGGAGCGTGTGTTCAAGCAGGAGGAGACATAAACTAAGTACCCAGAGAGTAAGTGAACAAGATAACTTCAGATAGTGCTAAGTGATAAGAAGACAAAGCAGGGCCATGTGACCCTTGTGCTACTCCACACTGGCTGGTCTGAGAAGGCCTCTGGGCAGAAGGACATTGTCCAGATGCCTGAATGGTTAAAGAGGAGGCAGTCTTGTGAAGAGCTGAGTGAAATTCCACTCCTGGGTGCAGTACAAAGGCCCCCCATGGGGAGCAACGCTGGTGTGTTTCAGTAATAGAGAAAACAATAAAAAGCCAGTGTGGCTGGGATCTGGTGAGTAAAGGTGAGAATTATAAGAGAGGAAGGCCAGAAGGTAAGCAGGACGAGTTACAGAGGCTAAGTGTGGGTTTTAGTTCCAGGTGCCGTGGAAGCCACTGGAGGGTTTTAAACAGGGGAGAGGCAGGTTCTGGACCAACCAGAACTCTCCTTCCTTTGTGAGTAGGACGGGGTGAAGCATAGAGTGGCCAAGTGAGACCCCCTTAGTATCCAGAGCCCCACAACCATCCAAGCACTACCCACTCTGACACCAGTAGTCTTCTCCAGGGTCCTCACAGACTCCTGTTAAGTCATTGCAACCAAGGACCTATGTTTTCCTCCCTTCTGTAGATGGCTATTTGTAAAACTCAGTCACTGTGCTCCCAACTCTTCCCAATGGGTAACTGATTCTTGTGTTGACTTACAGATCATAAGGCAGCAGTTTCCTCAGTTAACCACCAGAAGACTCGGGACCCGAGGACAGTCAAAGTAAGCACCGGACGGTCATTCCACCTGCAGAGCGCACATCTATGGGCCTCGAGACAGGCCACACCCTTGGCTCTTTATCCTGAGCTCTGTCTGCAGGCCTGGCAGAAGTCTGTGCCTACAGGGAATATGGAAGAGCTTTATGATGGACAGGGCCCCTCTCTCAGGACTCCTGAAAGAGAGGTTGTCCAAAAGCCCAAGAGGAGTTGGCTCTGCTGCTTTAAGGAATCTGATTTTGTACCACCCTGCTTTTAGGCATATTTTGTAAAATAGTCTTGGGCATCATTGAAAGGATTGCCTTGTGGCCTCTTGGATGATCACCAGGTTATCTGGACTGTTTTGCTGAGCAAACTCTGCTCTGATAGTATGCAGTAGACCAGAGAAGCAAAACTGTACTATTCCCTGCATGGGAGATGGGGCAGAAAGGTCCAGCTGCACCATGGTCCATGAAGGTTCACGGCTTCCCATTCATCAGTTTCATCAAGCAACCAACCAACTCATGCTTTATACTTTCTGTGTGTCACATATGTGGTGCTAAGTACTGGGAACACAGGAGCAAATCAGTTGCTGCCCTCATGGAGCATACATTCCGGTGGGAAACAGACAAAACAGAGAATCAGATTGTGACAAAGTTGTAGCAGAGAGCAACAAAAGAGGAATGGCCAGGGAAGGTCTTTCAGAGGAGGTTACATTTAAGTAAAGACTAGGGGAGTGCAGAAGGCTGTGCAGACACTTGTCTGCTAGGTGTGAGTCAGTGGGAAGGGAATCTCTTCCTGTACTGCTCGACCTTCATTAAAATCTGCATTTATAGGACTTGCCTCTAAGGATGTTTCAAAAATTGTTGGACGATAATAGGTGTTCCATGAAGAAGGGCAGCAGGCCCTATAAGTTTGGTTAACACTAAGTTTAAACAGTTTCCTTTACTGCAAGACTTCTCAGAACCCTTATTATGCTAATGTACAAGGTGACTCCACTAGAGGGTGCCTTATTATGCAGCATTTCTAAGCATTTTGACCACGTTGAGCAGGTCAGCACATAGTGACCTATAAAACACTGTAACTTTTTAGAAAGGCAACCATATAGGACTTTTAAGACTTGTCTTGAAGGATGTGTCAAAAGCATGTCCAGTGCTCTCACCCTGGGCCAAACCCCTGTCCCTCACCAGCTCCTCTCATCCCTGGGCAGCACATTCCCATCCTCCAAGGGTGGGTTTGATTTTGGAGCCAAGGTAGGGAAAGAAAATGGATGATCGAACTGGGAAAAACCCTTTTTTGGTATTCTGAAAATAATGAGACTAATTTTTTTGGTGTAGCTCAGAAGCTTTTCAACCAGTCTCTAAAGGGATTTCCAGAAGACTGTTGAACAAAGGACCTCTTGGAATAAATTCCTAATAATTTTCCAAGATGACTATTCTGAAAAAAAAAAACAAAAAAAACCTCAGTTATAATTTTAAAATTCTGGTGTTTGTTTAAAAGTAAGGTTTCAGCCTTGGTACGATTATAGATTACAAAAGCCAGATTCTTCCTTGTTAGCTGGTAAACACATAGTAGGCAATTCAAAATGCTGGTCAAACAGAAGAGTGGATGGATAGAATGATATGGAATAAATGAAAATAAATTATTTTTCTCTAGCTCTTGGTCTTTGAGGAATCAGTGGCTCCGATATCTTGTTGCTCATTTCTGAGAAGAGCAGAAATAGTAAAGACACATAGTAAAGAGAGAGCAGAAAGGTTTCCCATCCTGCATAAACAGAGAAAATTTCCTTCTGTCCACATGGGAGAGTCTGTTTTTGTTTTGTTTGTTTTTCTTTTTCTTTAACCTCGAGGTTGGCAAAATACCCTCTTTAAAAATTCTGTATAATCAATTTTATTGTATCCTCTTCCATAAGGATACTCCAAAGTTGGTCACACCTTCGACCAGTTGAAAGGCAGTAAGAAGCTCTTGTCTCCAACCTGCATCGTGGCCTTATAGAGAAACTCCCTTGGCAAATTGACAATGACAGAAGAAATCTGGGGGGGTGGGCCAGGTGCAGTGGCTCACGCCTGTAATCCCAGCACTTTGGGAGGCTGAGGCCCGTGGATCACTTGAGGTCAGGAGCTCAAGATCAGCCTGGTCAACATGGTGAAACCCCATCTCTACAAAAAATACAAAAATTAGCCGGGCATGGTGGCACGTCCCTTTAGTCCCAGCTACTCAGGAGGCTGAGGCAGGAGAATTGCTTGAAGCTGAAAGGCAGAGGTTTCAGTGAGCCAAGATTGCACCACTGCACTCCAGCCAGGGTGACAGAGCGAAACCTGTCTCAAAAAAAAGTACATTCTGCACATGTATCCCCTGCCTTTTTTTAGAAGAAATTAAAAAAAAATAAATAAATCTGGGGGTGGCTGGTGAGGAATGTGTTGTTGTGCCCTACAGAACTGAAATAGAAGAACTCAAGATCAGAGCAGTAGCTTCACTGTGGTTGTTGATTTTAGCTACGTGATCTCTGAATAGTCAAGAAGTGGTCTGGTCTGAACATATTAGATGATCTGGCTCTTAAGAAGTTATAAAGGTGAACTTTTTAAGGTTACGGTGGTGTGTCATAACTGTCATCCCACCTGAAGCCACCGGAACCATGCTCCTCCCCCACCCACGGAGTGAGTTCCAGGTGGGAAGGCAGTTATGACAGTTGAGAAGTAGTAGAAGACACGGAAGGCACAGAAGGCAGACTTCGCTCAGCACAAAGAAGAATTTTCTGATAACCATACTGGCAAAATGAACTGGGCTGCCTTCGGAGGGTCTGAATTCTTCATCCCAGAAGGCATTCAGATAGATTCGAGATGCCCACTAAGCAGAAATATCACGGAATGGTATCAGGAGTAAAGGAGGGTTGGGGAGAGGGAAGGTTTTGACGTGCTCATCTCTTCCCTCCTCGCGAAAGCCCTTCCCATAATTCAAAATGCCTTCTCATCTGTATGATTTTGTGACTTTCATTGTATCTCCATGGGTAGAGAAAAGTAGTTAATATGTTGTGCGGTGTTTCTGAAAGCGAGGTCCACGGATGACCTAACATTTGTATTGCCATGGGACTGTGAAAATCGACTCTAGACCTACTAAATAGGAGTCTTTAAGGGCGGGGCAGGGCCCAGAAGTCTCTATTTTAACGGTTTTTTTTCTTCTTCTTCTTTTATTCCTAGCTACTAGACTACCAGGGATATTTTAATATGTTTTGTAAGTGATTCTTATTAGTAGTAAGGTTTGAGAATCACTGGCTTAGTGGTTCAAAGCACTTGGGAGGTTCAAATCCTGCCTCTGCTCCTTACTCACTGGCTGATCTTGGGTGCATGACTTAAATTCTCTGGGCCTTAGTTTCCTTATCTATAAAAATGGGGATAATAATTAATTCTAGCTTTATGGGGATTTTGTGAGATTAAATAAGATAATGTGTGTCAAGCACTCAGTACCAGAGATCTCAAACTGATGTGCTTTAGAATTACCCCTGTGGTGCTTGATTCAGTGCTGATTCCTGGGCCCCATTCCCAGATGTTCTAAATCAGTAGGTCCTGAGAGAGGGCCCAGGAGTCTGTATTTTTATTAAACTTTAAAAATGATTCTGATAAGATCAAAGTTTATAAGACTATCTTGCAGTGTTTTCAGTAGGATAGCACTGTGGCTTCATAGTCAAAAACACCTGTCTGTGTTCAAGAACCTGTTTCTCCCCTAAACAGCTATATGACCTTAAACAAATTATTTGAGCTTTCTTGCCTCCAGTTTCTCATGTGTAGAAAGACTGTAATAATTTCCATTATTGGTTATTTTACAAATTAATGCATGCAAAGTCCTTTGCAAACTGCCTGGCATATAGCCAATACATAATGTTCAATAGATTATAGCTAAAATCTAAACAAAATGCAGCCTCCAATCCCTTGTTAGTCTTAATTGAAAACATTGCTAATATTAAGCCCATTTTGAGTTAATAAAAAGTTCTGGTCTTCGCTTTACATTCAGTGTCAACTGAAGCACTGAATTTACCTTTTTAAAAATACAGGTCTTTGAGACTACCATTCATTGATTAAGAAAAACATAGGCCAAGGCCAGGCGCGGTGGCTCATGCCTATAATCTCAGCACTTTGGGAGGCCAAGGTGGGCAGATCATGAGGTCAGGAGTTCGAGACCAGCCTGACCAACATGATGAAACACCATCTCTACTAAAAATACAAACATTAGCTGGGTGCGGTGGCACATGCCTGTAATCCCAGCTACTTAGGAGGCTGAGGCAGGAGAATCGCTTGAACCCGAGAGGCGTGGAGGTTCAGTGAGCTGAGATTGCCCCACTGCACTCCAGCCAGGGTGACAGAGCGAGACTCTGTCTCAAAAAAAAAAAAAAGAAAAAAGAAAAGAAAAACATAGGCCAAATGAATTTTTATTAGAGGTGCAGTTAGTAGTCACAAACATATCCTGCTTGGGTCCCCACAGAGAAGGGACACTCAAATGCTGGTATCCCATTTGGCTAGACATGAGAGATCAAGTACTAATGGAAAATTTTTCATCCCCTCTCTGCTTTGCAAAGTATCTGACTTAACGTTTTCTGTAGGAGGCAATTTTGGTTATTTTTACCTGCCTGATTGATGGCTGGCACTTTGGTTTAATTCTATATTTCAGTGATATTAGCCTTACAGGAGAGTTAACTCTTCTATCCCCAGGTAGGATGGCCCCAGCTTTCCTTGGCCTTGGGCAACACTCCCTACTCAGGAAACCTCACTTAATAACAGTGCATGTGGGTCTCTCTCTCTTTTTTTTTTCTCTTTCTCTCTCCCTCCCCTTGTGGCGCAGGTACCATTACTATGGCATTGCAGTGAAAGAAAGCTCCCAATATTATGATGTGATGTATTCCAAGAAAGGAGCTGCCTGGGTGAGTGAGACGGGCAAGAAAGAAGTGAGCAAACAGACAGTGGCATATTCACCCCGGTCCAAACTCGGAACACTGCTGCCAGAATTTCCCAATGTCAAAGATCTAAATCTGCCAGCCAGCCTGCCTGAGGAGAAGGTAACCACAACTGAAGTGACTATTTGGGGTGGGTGGTTTCTCTCTCTTTCTCTCTCTCTCTCTGTCTCTATCTCTCTCTCTCTCTCTCATACACACACACACACACAAACACACACACACACACACATTTATTGCAAAACAGTGAGTTTAAAAATATAAAGATAGAAATCCAGGCCAGGAGAGGTGGCTCATGCCTGTAATCTCAGCACTTGGGAGGCCAAGGTGGGTGAATCACTTGAGGTCAGGAGTTCGAGACCAGCCTGACCAACATGGTGAAACCCTGTCTCTACTAAAAATACAAAAAATTAGCCAGGCGTGGAGGTGGGCACCTGTAATTCCAGCTGGAGGCTGAGGCGGGAGAATTGCTTGAACCTGGGAGGCAGAGGTTGCAGTGAGCCAAGATTGCACCATTGCACTGCAGCCTGGGCAACAAAAGCGAAACTCCATCTCAAAAAAAAAAAAAAAAAAAAAAAAAGAAAAGAAATCAAAATAAAGCATGGACTATAGTTAATAACAATTTATCACTATGAGTTTATTAGTTGTGACGAATATATCCTAGTAATGCAAGATGTTAACAATTGTGGTGAGGCATATGGGAACTCCCAGTACTATCTTTACAACTTTTCTGTAAATCCAAAACTATTCTAAAATAAAATTTGCTCTATCAATCTCTATCATGTATGCCTATCTGTCTATCTACCTATCATCTATCTTCTGTCTGTCTACCTACATACCTGTCCTATGATCTTACGCTGTCTCATTTCATGAGGAAAGAACCTCTCCCCTCTGAATTGCTTTTCCACAGGATAAAGTCCATTTTCCCATGTGCTGCAGGGGATTTGGTGAAATAATAGTCTAACAGTCAAAGAAGATTTTATAGGTATAGTGAATCTGATAGTTTTGATCATAGAATATTTGGAGCAAGTTACTGGAAAAACAAATTTGGGGAAGTTTCCCTTGGGGTATCACATTTCTTTTTTTTTTTTTTGAGATGGAGTCTTGCTCTGTCATCCAGCCTAGAGTGCAGTGGTGCAATCTCGGCTCACTGCAACCTCCGCCTCCCAGGTTCAAGCAATTCTCCTGCCTCAGCCTCCCAAGTAGCTGTGATTACAGGCGCCCGCCACCACACCCAGCTAATTTTTGTATTTTTAGTAGAGACGGGGTTTCACCATGTTGGCCAGGCTGGTCTCGAACTTCTGACCTCATGATCTGCCCACCTCGGCCTCCCAAAGTGCTGGGATTACAGGTGTGAGCCACTGGGCCCAGTCGAGTATCACATCTTTAATGCACCTATTGATGCAACCCAGTGCTGCTCTAACATGTATTGAGCTTCTACTAAGTCTCCATGTCACACTAGGATCTGGGATGCAGTGAAGAATGAGATGAGTCCTGCTTTCAGAAAGCTTAGAGTCAACCAGGGAGACAGTGCTTGTATAAGTCAAATTAAGTTTATATAAAATGCATGTCTATGTTCTAAAATGAGGAAAATGAACTTGTATCTGTAAAGGATACATTAAATCTAAGAAATAGATAAATATTTTTTTCTTAAATTTGCTTTTTTGGCCAATAAACATACAAATGAACTTCCTGCACCATGGATTTAAAATTCTCAGGTAATTTAAAAAAACATAAAAATAAAACAATTATTGGATAAATGGAGGGGGAGATTAATTTTTTTTTTTTTGCTAAGCACATTGCAGAGAATTTCCAAATGTCTTATGGTGACTTAGGCAGAATCACTTCTTCATATAACTATACATTGGATTTTAACTTTCTAGTGGTCTCAGCCAATGAAGAGAATTTAGTTCCATAACCCTGCTTAGCTCTATGTGCCAGGCACTGTGCTAAGTGCTGGATACATGAGCATGAATAAGATACCATTTTTGTTTTCCTAGAGCTCACAGTCTCAGGGGGTGGAAAATGGGGGCAGGAGGAGAAACCAGCGCATTCCGTATCTCAGGGAGAAACACACTCATGCTGTGTGAGCACAGAGGAGGGAGCCGAGGGTCAGAGAATACCACCTAATGAAAATCAGTCTCACCTGGGTCTAGTAGGCTGAGCCGGTGTTAGGTGAATTGCATCCCCCCCACAGGGAAGAAATGACTTAAAAACTGAAAGTCCAAGGGCAGCAGCAATGTGTATTAATGTATGTCTTTGTTGTTGATCCTCTACCCACCCCCACAGGTTTCTACCTTTATTATGATGTACAGAACACACTGTCAGAGAATACTGGACACTGTAATAAGAGCCAACTTTGATGAGGTAGGTCAACAAGGGTTGAGCTGTGAATACTCGGCATTAAAAATCTTGTAACACTAGCTCCTATTTCATGAGCTCCTGCTAGGTGCCAGGCCTGGCATCTGGAAGCCCTTCCTGGATACCCATTAGCTCACTTCATCCTCATGAGATCCCATGAAGCAGGTATAATTATTATCCCCATTTTATAGACCATACATGTGTATAGCAGTGGGCTTGGCCTCCTCCTTTGACTGAACTGGTGAACTGCCTCCTGCCCTATCAGCACACTAGGAAGACCATTTTGCCAGGATATCATTAAACCCAGGATTATAGATTCAGAGAAGCTAAAGAAAAGCTTCCTTACATTTTGGAAAAAATATATAAAAAGCTTTATTCTATTTTGTATATTTAGGCTTTTCCTGAGGCTTGTCCACTTGGGTACATTTGGAGCTGGTTACCCTCCATTCCCAGGGTCTGATCCATAGATTTCCATCAAATCCCATCAGTAGGGCCATCGTTAAATACAAACAATGTAAGAAGTCCATTTTATTTTAAAATATTGTAGTTAAAGAATGGAGAGGAGGAAATGAGAAAGGATGGGAGAACAATAACCAATAATAAAGTTATATAACTTTATTATTTTTTGAGGGAAGACAATGTGGTCTCTAAAAGGACTATAAAAAAACCCAGTAGCTATTGATGGAAGACATCCCAGAAATTCCTTTGGTGTGTGTGTTGTGGGGAGGGGGTGCTGTTGTAGGTGGAGGGATATAAAAACGATGTCAGGTACAAAATGCTCTTCTCCCGTACTTTTCTGCCTTCCCACGGCTGTGTCCTTTAGGAGCAAATGTTTGTTGAGCACTTCCACTATCACTTTGCTCACAGACACAGCTCCAGACAAGATGGGAGTGTGTTGGTAAAGAAGTACTGTTCTTCCTTCTCTTGACTTTTATCCACTAGACTTCTAAAATGTACTTTAAAATGTCCCAAATTACTTGAGCAATAATTTCAGTGAATTTTTTATTTTAAGAAAGAAAACTCCCTGCTTTCTTTCGAACTGCGGTTTGGCTCTATCTTACATTCCAAAGATCACTGAGATCAGGACAAATAATGATTCGTGACTGGCTAAGACAATACTAGCTGCTGTAACAAATAACTCTGCAAATCTTAGCACACTGGAGGTTTATTTCCCACTCATGTCACAATCCAGTGCATTTGTTCTTGGTTGGAAGGCTGGTTGCTGGGGGTGATTCAGGGACTCAGGCTCCTTCCACCCTGCCCTAGAGCCTTGGAGTCCTCTTTGTTCAGCTGATGGGTGGGGAAAAGAACTACTAGGAAGGCATACCCCCTACTTATCCTTGTCAGCCCAGAAATAAAATAGCACTTCTGCCCATATTCCATGGACGGGAGCTGGTCTCACGGCCCCACCTTAATGCAGCGGGGGCTGGGGAGTGTGGTCCCTCACTGGGCAGCAGCTTACACTACTCAAATCTCTAATGGACAGCTGTTCCTCTCTGCCACAGTTACCAACAACAAAACTAGTGGCAGTCCCCCCTTATGTTCATATGTAGCTTAGTCATCTCAAAACTCACTCTCATTTCATTTCATTTGCTTAATTCCAACACTTATTGGGTCCCATACACTATTGGAGAGATAAGTAAAACACAGTCGATAGGATGGGGGGAAGGCATGTAACCAGCAACTAGGATGCAGAATATACGGTGAGAGGTCCAGAAACATTGAGGGGCAGATGCTGCTATGGAAAGAGTGCCAGGCTTCAAGTCCCAGGCTTGGATTCAAGAGCTGGCTCTGCCTTTCAAGCCTCAATTCCTCATCCTAGAAATGAAGATTTAAAACAATCATCCCCATCTATTTAATTCATAGTGTTACTAGAAGGAGGAGATAAGACTGCCTGGTAAAAGCTCTTTGTAAACTGTAAAAGGTCATACAAATGCTTGTTCTTTTCAGATGTATCAACCAGAGTGTTCAGAGATTTGGCCAAGGTCACACAGTTGGTTAGGGCCAAAGGTGTGACAAGGTCCTTCATCACCTGACACCCTTAGGCCAATTCCACCCCACTGGCAGGAATATTTGGTGGCTGCTTTTAAGATAGCTAATTCTTCTCAGCCACAGAATAATGAAGGGAGACATTTTACCTCTGATGAGGATGGCTTTCTCCTATAGCTGAGAAAAGTCATTGGTAAATGGATGGTGGATGTATCTGGTACACCTTGACTTTACAGTTGGTTTCAAGTCTTCCAAGTCTTTAATATCAGTTGAGTTTACAACTTATGCTAGTATCACAGTCCTAAATTATCTTGTTTGTTCACTTGTTCATTGTTTGTCTCTACCACTATAATGTAAGCTTTTGAGGGCAGGAACCTCATCTGTCTTGTTCACTACTATATCCTATCTAGCCATACTTTTAGGCTGTCAGTATTTGTTGGGTGAATGAGTGGATGAATGGATGAACAGGTGTAGAAATGCCATTGACTTACAACATTGTCAAGCAATTAAAGAATGCAAATCTGAGGCCGGGCGCACTGGCTCACGCCTGTAATCCCAGCACTTTGGGAGGCTGAGGTGGGCAGATCATGAGGTCAAGAGATCAAGATCATCCTGGTCAGCATGATGAAACCTCGTCTCTACTAAAAATAGAAAAATTAGCTGGACGTGGTGGCGCGTGCCTGTAATCCCAGCTACTCAGGAGGCCGAGGCAGGAGAATCGCTTGAACCCAGGAGGCGGAGGTTGCAGTGAGCCAAGATTGCGTCACTGCACTCCAGCCTGGTGACAGAGTGAGACTCCATCTCAAAAAAAAAAAAAAAATGCAAATCTCTATGTAGGGGACTCGGGAACGTCTTCTCCAGACTACATTGCACAATAAGCTGTAAAGTTCAGTAGTCTTGTGATTGAGTCCCAAATCTGCCACTGACTAGCCTGTGACCTTGAGCAAGGCACTTAACCTCTCTAAGCCTGGATTTGCTTTGTTACAAGATGAAAATAATAATTATACCTATCTCATAGTGAGCATGAAATTGTGTATGTAAAGTGTCTGATTTTGTTCTAGAATATGATGTTAGGCATTTTTGTAGTTATTTTATTGAGAGCCTTCCAATCCTGTTATACTTAGGGACCCCAATTGCAAGTCATCACAGGTGTTTCCACAAGGTGCCAATGTTCAGAATGAACTAACTATGAACATGGAAAAAGAAATAGAAAATTTGCTTGGTATTCCTAAGGAAATCATCTCCTAGTACTTCACTGAGCTGAGAGACAAAGGGCCGAGAGTTCAGAAGATTGAAACAGATAGCTCAGGAAACTTAATTTTACTAATAATTTGGAATCATTTGCCTCTGATTCTTTCACTGTTTATGCTTGTAAGGTGTAAGAACTTATCAGAACTCTCCTTTCTGCCTAATAATGTTTCCATTTGTTAAATGCCTATACGATGCCAAGCATTTTACATAAGCTATCTTATTTCACCCTAATAGTAGGAAGACATCATTATCTTCATTTTACAAATGCTGGTAACTATCAGAGTTATATGTTTAGTCCTGAGCTCCAGATTCAATTGACTCGAAATCTAACTTAACACGGCCAAACCAGAGCTCTTAATTTTCTGCCCCAAATCTGTTTTTCCCAGGTCTTAGATTGCCACTCCCCTCCACCCAATTGCTTAAGCCACAAACTTTGATTCTCCCCTTTCCCTCACCCTTCAGATCCAGTCCACTGGGAGATCGTGTCAGCTCCACCTTCTGCAGGGAAACACTGCATCTGTCCATTTCACGCCTAACTTCCAAGCCTTAGTGCTTGAGCTAAGGCCATTCTCCCTCCTTCCTTTTCCTTCTCACCTGGAGGAACAAGTATCATTGGACAATAAATGACCTAAAATGCAGAGTAGAAAGGGAGGTTAAAACTGGAGAATACATCTTCTACAAAAGCCACTCAGCAAACTGAGGATGGATCAGCCTTCCCAGTGCAGCTTGAACAGGCTTCAAACAGACAGATGCCTGCTGAGGACACTGATTTTGCACAGATTTGTTTGAATCCACACAACAGCTGATCTCTTCTAGACATTCTGCTAGAAATTGACTGCTCATATAAAAAAGGGGGTATGGCTGCCTGCAGGAAGAGCTAAGTAAGGCAAATGAATTCAAAATGTATCAACTCAAGAATCAGCTGGGCAGAGCTTCTTACTCAGAGTTAGAGGAGCAGACAAGAAGGCCCAGGACCTGACCTAAGCCTGATGCCCAGGGAATGAGCTGGGATCAGGGGACAGTGGAGGGTCCTCTGGAGGGCAAGTACCTTGTCCAAAAGCCGTGGACATCTCCAGGCTCAGGCCACGCTAATAGTCAGCCACCAGGTGTCTCAGTGACAGAATAAAAGTCTTGATAGGTGAGCGGAGCCACAGTAGGGATCCTGGCTGGGTGACACTCAGAAACATAGGCAAGAAAGTCTCAAACACCTAGGGCAGGACACTGATCTCTTGAGCCCAGTAGTGGCAGTGCCTCCATGATATAATAGTAATAATAACAGCTAACCTTTATTAAACATCTACAATGTGCCAAGCACTAGAAGTACTTTTTAGAAATCTTTACCAAAACCTATGCAGTAAATGCTGCTTTTATCCCCATTTCACAGAAGGGGAACGGAGGCTTAGAGATATGATACTCCTCAGTAGTGGAGCCAGGATTAGAACCCTGCAAGTCAGTCTTCACTCCTCCAGATTTTGTTTTCATTTTCAATCTGGATGAAAACTTTGCAGTATTTCCACTGTCATGGAATAAACAGGACTCTAACTGAAGTCTTTTCGATTTACAGACCTGACTTCATTCACCACTATGATCATGTTTTCGGCAATCACCACTTCTCTCCTAGGAAGTCAGAGGGGCATGCCTTTATCCCTGTTCCTTATCCTCCAAGCCTTCCATCCTGTACTTCCACGGGGAAGTCCAGGCAGGCTGTAGGCATCAGGGAAGGCTATTCACAGGAGGCTGAGATGGAGTCACCAGGCTAGAGTCAGGGCAGGGCTCTACTAGCCAGAGGCAGCCTTTTCAGAGGAAAATTAGGCCCTACTCCTTGGAGGGGCCTGAAGGATGCTGCAGGTTACCAAGGCAGGGGCAGAAAGCTGGGAAGTGGGCAGCAGTCTAGGGAGAGACATGGGCCTCAGCAATGGGGTAGAAACCCAGTTACCATGTGAAGAACAAACGCCACAAGAGAGACTGTGGAAGGACTAAGGCAGACATAGGCTCTGTCTCATCCATTCCCTGACTGGCTGTCTGGCTTTGGACAACTAATATCTCTGCAAATAAGAGTAATGATTCTCAGCTATAGTATTATGAGTATTACATGAAAGAACCTAAGCAAAGTACCTGGCATATAGTAGGTACTCGATAAAGAAAGCTAATGGCGGCCAGGCGGTGGCTCACTGTAATTCCAGGACTTGGGAGGCCGAGGCGTGCAGATCACCTGAGGTCAGGTACTCGAGACCAGCCTGGTCAACATGGCGAAACCCCGTCTCTACTTAAAAAATACAAATATTTGCCAGGTGTGGTGGCACACACCTAGAATCCCAGCTACTCAGGAAGCTGAGACAGGAGAATCGCTTGAACCCAGGAGGCGGAGGTTGCAGTGAGCCGAGACCACACCACTGCACTCCAGCCTGGGTGACAGAGCAAGACTCCATCTCCCCAGAAAAGAAAGCTAATGGCAATAATACTTGCCCCAAAATGTTAGACTGGAGGGACTCAATTATCTCCCACGCCAAATCAGGATTGATTTGGGGAACCAGGGATGTGGATAATGCTACATGTGGAACTCAAGAGTGCCCATCTGTTGGGGAGAGAAGGAAACATGACCCAGAAACCAAGTCAAACCCATTGGAATGTATAAAAATTCAGAGTTATGTGTTCCCCAGCTCCGAGGTGGGCTGCTCCCCAACTGAAGATGTGCTGCAGATGTTAGCTGATAGCTGAAGTCTAGATTTTCTCAAATGTTATTATATACATCAGTTACTATCTTCTACTATTTCTCTTCACTTCCCTTACCTTTCCCACCACTTCACCCCCTATTCTACTCAACTTCTAATCCACAGCTAAAAGACAGAGGTGTAGGGGAGGCGGCAAGGGGTTCTCTGCTTTGGACATTCACTCTGCCCTTCATTCAGTAACAATGTGGCTCAAGTTCCTGCTATCATCATATTAATAGTAATAATTGCATTTCTGGGTGCCTGCTATAATCTGGTTCTTTGCTAGTGGTTTGGGGAGTTTTAAAAAGTCAGTCACACACACTTCATGTGCCCACATAGCTTACCACTCAGGTATCACCATCTAGCATCCCATATAGCACCCACTGGCCCAGGGAGCTTTGGGAAATGGAAGAATTCTGATATGAAAAGACTTTTGCACTTGACCCAATCTTTGACGCACAAATTTGAATCAGGAGAATTTTGTGTGTGTGGCACCTACTCTCCCTTCAGCCACACTCCTTTTACCCACGACTCCCATACCTTTCCCTTCCTTCCCAGAATACCCAGGGGCCCCTGAGGTTCAGTGAGCTCAAAGAATAGTGAGTACTAGTGCTCCGACCTTTTTAAAAACAATGCCCCACCTTCCTTTCCTTAAACTCTTCCCAGACCCCAGTAAGCACTGAAGGGGCTGAGGGGTGAAAGTGCTTCATCTTTTGGGGCAGAGGAGACCCCAGCCTGCCAGGCTAGGCAGTTCCCCAGCAGTGAGCATGTTGCATGCCTAGGCAGAGGGAAGACTTGAAGCAGGAGAAACTCCCAGGGCCTCCTACAACATGGCAGGCTGGGGGTGACTTCTGCTGCTGCAGGGGAAGTAGATGACAGCATCGTAGACTGGGTTGGCCTTGGTGGAGTCCCAAGCTTCTGTCGGGAGGGCCCTGGGTAACCTCATGGTTCTTCTCTCTGTGGGTCAATACAGGTTCAAAGTTTCCTTCTGCACTTTTGGCAAGGAATGCCGCCCCACATGCTGCCTGTGCTGGGCTCCTCCACGGTGGTGAACATTGTCGGCGTGTGTGACTCCATCCTCTACAAAGCTATCTCCGGGGTGCTGATGCCCACTGTGCTGCAGGCATTACCTGACAGGTGGGCATGCTTATTCTTGTCTTCCTTCATGGCTGGTCCACAGAAGGGATTGTTGTGCTTCTCTTGTACTGATTATAATCATGCACTGTCCAGAGGCCTCCCTCGTAAAGACCATTAATATTGAACTTTTAAATATTAAAGTTTATTTATATTTTGGAATATAAATAAACTGTTAATATTTTGAACCATTTGTGTGGCTTAAAATTCAAAGGTATAAGATGGTGTACAGTAAACAATCTCCCCACCAGACTCCTGTTCCCCAGACAACCCAGTCCCTTCCCAGAACATCAAATAGAATCATTTTCTTGGAGTCTGTCCAGATCTGATATGCACATGTAATCAATGCATATAATATACTGTTTTTCTTACTGAAATGGTGACATACACTATATCCTGTTCTGTGCCTTGCTGTAAAACAAAACAACTTAACCTTGAAGTTTATGCTGGACAGCTTCCATGCCCCTCCAGATGCACTCTCCACCACACTTCATGCTGCCTTCTGCTGGGGCCAGAGGTGGGGCATATGCTGATAGCATGGGCCACCACACAGGGCACTTCTCAGGGAGGGATGGAGGGAGGAGAGTGAAGTCAGGAGATGGATTATCTGGCCCCCTTCCTGTAAGATTGTGTTGAGCTGGCTGGGTTCCTTCACTGGGCTGTGTTCCCTTCCAAGCAACTTTCCAGGCTGTCCTTGGGCACAGAGTGGGCGAGAACCTGTGCTCCGAGCCTTAGGTTGCAGCAGTCTCCCTTATAGTTCCTCTACTCCGTCCACACCTTTGTGACATGTCCCTTGTAAATAAACCCACCTATTTAGAGTGGCACTCCTTCCTGTTGGGACTGTTACAAAGCACATTCCACATCCATGTATAAGGTATAAGGAGCTTTTTTCTTTTTTACAACTGTATAGGGTTCCACCATCTTGCATTTAGTCAATTCTCTTGATATGTCCAGTTTTGTCCTACTCCAAACAACACTGTGATGAATGACATTTCATTTACCTTTTTTTTTTTTTTTTAACATGGTGAAGTGCATTAGTTTCCTGTAACTACTGTAACAAATTACCACAAACTGGCGGGGTGACTTAAAACAACAGAAAAGTTATTCTCCCACACTTCTGGAGGCCAGAAGTCCCAAATCAAGCATTGGCAGGGTTGGTTCCTTACTGAGGCTCTAAGGGAGAGTATGTGCCATGCCTGTCTTCTGGCTCCCGGTGTTGCCAGCAATCCTTGGTGTTTCTTGGCTTGCAGATGCATCACTCTAATCTCTGCCTCCACCTTCACAGTGCTTCCTGCTCTGTGTGTGTGTGATTTTCAATCTGTATACCTTTTCCCCAACCCCGTCTTATTGCACTGGCTAAAATCTTTAGGATGATGTCCTAGCCTAGGCAAGGGTGGACATCTTTGCATTTACCCTGACCTTAAGGGGAAAGCATTCAGTATTTACTATAAAATACAATGCTAGCTATAGGTTTTTAATATCTGGTTGAATGTGTGTGTGTTCGTGTGTGTTTATAATTATTATAATTATTATTATTATTATTTTTGAGATGGAGTTTTGCTCTTGTTGCCCAGGCTGGAGTGCAATGGCGCAGTCTTGGCTCACTACAACCTCTGCCTCCCGGGTTCAAATGATTCTCCTGCCTCAGACTCCCAAGTAGCTGAGATTACAGGTGTTCACCACCATGCCTGGCTAATTTTTTGTATTTTTAGTAGAGACGGGGTTTCACCATGTTGGCCAGGCTGGTCTTGAACTCCTGACCTCAGGTGATCCAACCGCCTCAGCCTCCCTTTGTGCTGGGATTACAGACGTGAGCCCCCCACACCTGGCCAATTAATTTGTTTTTAAGATGAGGTCTTGTTCTGTTGCCTGGGCTGGAGTGCAGTGGTGCAATCATTGATCACTGCTTACTGCAGCCTCAAACTCCTGGGTTCAAGTGATCCTCCTGCCCCAACCTGCGGAGTAGCTAGAACTATAGGCATGCCCCACAGGACCTGGCTAATTTAAAAAAAAAAATTTGTAGAGATAGTGTCTCACTATACAGCCTAGGCTGGTGGTCATAAATTTTTAAAAAATATATTGCTAGATCTGAATTGTTAATATTTTGTTCAGAGGGTTTTATAGTTCATCAAAGTTATTTGATCAATAATGAAAGTTACTCATCTTTAGTTTTCTTGTCTCATAATGTCTTTCTCTTATTTAGATATCAGAGGAATCCTGGCCTCATAAATGCGTTGAAAAGTGTTCCCTCTCTTCTTTTTTTTTTTTAAATTCATAATATTTTTCTTATTATCCTTTTAATATCTGTAGGCTCTGTAGTGATGTGTCCTTTCTCATTCCCGATGTAGGTAATTTGTGTTTTCTTTCCTTTTTCTTGGTCAGTGTGACTAGAAATTTTTCAATGTTATTGATCTCAAAAAATAGCTTTTGGTTTCTCTGATTTCTTGCTTTCTGTTTTCAATTTTATTGACTTTTGCTTTTTATCTTTATTCCTCCCTTTTTGTGCTTGCTTTGGGTTTATTTTGCTCTTTTTTAGTTTCTTTAAGTGAAAGCTTAGGTCATTGATTATAAATCTTTCTACTTTCCTAATAAAAGCATTTAATGCTATAAATTTTATTCTAATCTCTACTTAGCTGCACCCACAGATTTTGATATGTTGGGTTGTCATTTTAATTCAATTCAAAATATTTTCTACTTTCTCTTGTGAATTCCTCTTTGATCTATGGGGTATTTAGAAGTAAACTGTTTAATTTCTAAATATTTGGGGATTTTCAAGATATCTTTCTATTAATAATTTCTAGTTTAATTCCCTTCTGGTCATATTATATACATAGTAATACATCAATTCTTTTAAGTTGATACTTGTTTCATGCTCCAGAATGTGGCCTATTGGTGAATGTTCTATGTGTACCTGAAAAAGCTATATATTCTGGTATCATTAGGTTAATTATTCTATAAATGTCAACTAGGTCAAGTTAATTGATAGTATTGTTTAAATTTTCTTTGTCTTTACTGATTTTCTGTCCATTTGTTCTATTGATTAGCACTAGAGAAGTATAGACACCTCCAGCTCTAATTGTGAATTTGTCTATTTCTATACATTTTTGCTTCATGTATTTTGAAGCTCTGATGTTAAATGCATACAAATTAGAACTGTTATGTCTTATTGGTGAATTGACTTCTTTTCATAATGTCTTTTTTTTATCTTTCATAATATTTCTTGTTCAGAAGTTTACTTTGTTTGTAATATAGCTACTCCAGGTTTTTTTTAAATTAGTGTTTGCATTACATTTTTTTCCACCCTGTTAATTTGTCTTTATATTTGAAGTAGATTTCTTGTAACCAACATAGAAACATAGAGGGAGGTCTTTCTTTTTTATTGTCTGGCAATTTTCCTTTTTAGTTGGTATGGTATGTGTAGATCTTTATATTTCATGTAATTAAATATACGGTTCAATTAAGATCTTCCCTCTTCCTAGTTGTTTTCTATTAGTTTCATCAGTTTTTGCTCCTTTATTCCTCTTGTTGTGCCTAATTTTGTTTAATTATTTTTATCATCCCATTTATCTCCATGGTTGGCTTTTTTTTCCCCCTCTGAGACAGGTTCTCACTCTGTCACCCAGGCTCCAGCTGGAGTACAGTGGCACAAACACAGCTCACTGCAGACTCAACATCCTGGGCTCAAGCAATCCTCCCACCTTGGTCTCCTGAGTAGCTGAAATTACAGGCATGTGCCACTAAACCTGGCTAATTTTTTTACTTTGATGTAGAGATGGGGTCTTGCCATGTTTCCTAGGCTGGCTTGAACTCCTGGGCTCAAGGAATCCTCCTGCCTCAGTCTCCCAAAGTGTTGGGATTACAGGTGTGAGCCACCATGCCTGGCCATGATTGTCTTTTTAAAAATGGCTCTTAAAAAAAATTTACTAGTTGTTTTAAGTTTGTATATCTTCAATTACAATATACCTTCAAATAATGTTATACTGCTTCACATGTAGTGTAAGAATCTTAACAACAGTATACTCCCTATTTGTCCTCCCATTTTTATGCTATTGTTGTCATACATTTTGTTTTTGTATATGCTATAAACTCCTAAAACATTATAACTATTTTTGCTTTAGATAACTATCTTTGAGAATGATTAAAGATATGAAAAAATATTTTATATCTGCTTTCATTCACATGATTCCTAATCTTCATTTCTTTGTGTATATCCAACTCATCTGTGTAATATATGAGCTGGATATGTAATCATAGTCCTCTGCCTGCAAAATTTTCTTTAATGTTTCTCATATTGCAGGTCTAGTGGTAACAAATTATTTGTTTCTGAAGAGGTCTTTATTTCTCTTTGATTTTGAGAAATACTTTCACTGGGTATGGTATTCTGAATTAACAAGTTTTTCACTTTTGGCATTTTAAACATTTCACTCCATTGTTTTTGGCTTGCATGTTTGTCTTTTGTACATCTTTGCTCCTCTGTAGGCAGTGTGCCTTTTTTCCTTGGATGCCTCCACAGTTTTCTCTGTCTTTGGTTTTTCAGTCTCTATCTTTGGTTTTCAGCTGTTCGACCATGATGTGTCTCAATGCTTTGTGTTGTTTTCAATCCTACTTGGGGTTTTCTGAGCTTCTTGGATCTGTGCTTTGATGTATTTCATTATTTTTGGAAAATACCCATTCATTATCTTCTTCTCTGCTTTCTCTCTTTTTTTCTCCTCCTGATATTTCAATTACAAGTATGTTAGGCCATTTGATACTGTCCCACAACTCCCGGATGCTTGGTTTTGCTTTTTCTCTACTCATTTTTCTCCTTGTGTTTTAGATGGAGTAATTTTTACTGACCTATCTACAGGTTCACTGATTCTTTCCTTTGCCATGCCAATGCTACTAATGAGACTATTGAAAGCATTTTTTATCTCCATCACTGTACTTTGTTTTTATGTCAATTTCTAATATTACATTCTTTTAAAAGTAATTTCTGCATTCTGGCTGGGTGCCATGTGGCTCATACCTGTAATCCCAGTGCTTTGGGAGATGAAGGCAGAAGGATCACTTGAGGACAGCCCAGACAACATAGCAAGATCCTGTCTCTAC
This sequence comes from Gorilla gorilla gorilla, assembly GCF_029281585.2. Taxonomy (NCBI): domain Eukaryota; kingdom Metazoa; phylum Chordata; class Mammalia; order Primates; family Hominidae; genus Gorilla; species Gorilla gorilla. Next base: position 122,097,573 of record NC_073234.2, read on the forward strand.
AAAAAAAAAATTAGCTGGGTATAGTGGCTTGTGCCTATAGTCTAGCCACTCAAGATGCTGAGGTGGGAAAATTAATTGAGCCCAGAAATTTGAGGTTACAATGAATCATGATCCAGGCCGGATGACAGAGCAAGACCCTGTCTCTAATAATAATTATTATCACATTTATTATTAATATATTAATTTTATAGTAGTAATTATTTATGTGTTCTTCTGAAATTCCACCTCTGTTCATGCTTGTTTACTTTTTCCATTAGAGCTTTTAACATAGTAATCATAGTTACTTTAAATTTTAAATTACCTGTCTGATAGTCTGGTTATGTTGATTGTTTTGTTTCTTGACAGTAGGTTCTTTTTCTTAATTTTCTGTTTATCTCATAATTTGTATTGGCTGCCAAACAGTGTGTAGAAGAGTAGAGACTGGGATAAATAATACTTATGCCTGGAAATGGGCATGCTTCTTCCCCTGGGCTCTGAATATGAGTTGAGGCAGTCTATTCGGGAGTTCATTGCATTTGGGTTTTGTTGTTCCTACGATTACCTTTAGTGTAGCACCAGATTTAAATTCTTCTGGGGTACTTTGTGCTTAAGTTGGAGATTTGTTGGGTTGTTTCCCTTAATGTGCCTGCTCCTTTACCTGTAGGCCATCCCTATGCACACGGTTGCTTAAGACTTGGTGCTTGTTAGCCTGATTGGAGCTGGAAGTGGGGATGTGGGTTCTCCTTTGTACAGTCGTGTTTCAGTCTTAAGCAAGCCCTGTGCTTTGGATCTCAGAGTTGGGCACTCTCAGTGATCTTGACTCATTGCAGAGACAAATCTCTAGTGATCTGAGCCCTTGGTGGTTTCTAGCAGGGTTAGAGAGCTTTCTCTTTTCATCTTTCCCCCACCTACAACGGGTCTTCCCTATTCCCTGGGGTCAACAGTGTTTTCTGCTTTTCCCCTAGTCAACTGAGGCTTTTGTTCCATAAGGGAGAAAGGTCTTGGTGGAACTTCATGCTTTTTCCACAGCAACAGCTGTTCCCTTCCTCCAAACATGTACCTCTCAGAAAGGCTTCTTCTGTCCTCCTGTCCTGTCCCCAGTCTTCCTCATGAACACCTGGTGAGGCCTGTGGAGGAGGGCTTGCAAATAGATGTGAACTTCTTTTGTATCTGTCATTCCAAGAGTTCTATACTCTCATGGTAGTTCATATTGGCCCATTAGCAATTTGTTAAAAGTGTTAGCAAAATTTATTTCACCCACTTGTATGTAACGCCCTGTTTTCTTCCCTCTATTGCAAGTGAGCCAGTCCCCAAGTCCTTCTCTCATTGGAGGTGCCTTTCTTTCCATAAATTCCAGGCTACATGATTGTGACCTCAGCTCTCTAATGGTTTAAAGAAAAGTTATAATTTTGTAGATTATCTGGCTTTTTCTTGTTATGGTGGAAGTGATGCTTTTTCCAGCTTTCCACATTGTAGATGGAACGGAAACACACCCAAATAGGTTAACAAAGGTTACCTCCAGAGGGGATTATGGCCACATTTTAGTCTCATCCTTTTCTGCATTATTCAAATGTTCTACATTAAGACCGAGTTTCAATTTTTATAATAATATGTATATGTCTATATTATATATGTAGGAGCCATTTAGGGCTTTGTGTTATTAAAATCTTTCTCAGTCACTGATCAAGTGAACGGAGGCTAAATCTCCACTTTTATTTTGTACCACAAAAGTATCTTCTGAGGATTTAGTAAAACACATCTTTATAAGAAAGATTCACATACTTTTAATAATGCTTTATAGGTGTTAAACACACACATACACATGGCATTTGCTGTTTATTACAAAGCAGTTTGTGGGGTACAAATGAAATGTTAACCCCTCCCTTCCTATCTATAATTGACTTATTTTTACAGATGTGGAGGTTAAAGCTTAAAAGCTGAAATGAGGGCCAGGCATGGTGGCTCATGCCTGTAATCCCAGCACTTTGGGAGTTCGAGGCGGGTAAATCACTCGAGGTCAGGAGTCTGAGAACAGCCTGGCCAATGTGTCGAAACCCTGTCTCTATGAAAAATACAAAAATTAGCTGGGCGTGGTGGCAGGCGCCTGTAATCCCAGCTACTTGGGTGGCTGAGGCACAAGAATCACTTGAATCCAGGAGGCGGAGGTTGCAGTGAGCTGAGATTACACCACTGCACTCCAGCCTGGGTGACATAGCAAGACCCTGTCTCAAAAAAAAAAAAAAAAAGGCTGAAATGATTTGTCTACCTTCACCTGCAAATAAATGAAATAGTCAGGACTCGAATATTCATTCAAGAAAACCACAATATTCATTCATTCATTAAACAAATGTTTAATGATTACAACAATGTGCTAGGGACTATGCTAGTTCCTGGAATACAGCATTACATAAGATAAGCATGCTCCCTGCCCTCACTGAGTTACAGTCTGCCAAAGGAGACTGTTAAAAAATTACGTGGTTACATAATTACTACTGCAATCTTAGCCTGCAAGGCTTACAAATCAAGTGCCTTTTTCATTAAATCAGGAAGACAAAGTTATTCAAAAGATCAGGCTCCATCTGAGAGCTGACTTTTCAGTTTTATATATTCATTCATCCCTCAAACTTTTTTGAGTGCCTTTTCTGTACCAAGCCTTGTGCTTGGCATCATGGAAATGAGAATTGGCACTAGAAGTTCTCACTCATGACCCTGGGCAGGCCCAGGCTGAGGCACAGCTCCCCACCCCCTAGCTCAGACCCATCTCTTCCTTTCCAACTCAGAAGAGCATGTTGAAATTCAGGGGAATAAAAAGACACTATTATAGAGATAACCATGGATCATACACTCCCATTTATAAGAAAGGGAAATCATTCTCAAACTGGGGTTTTTCACTTCTTCCAAGTAATCTCAGCACAGTGGTTGTTAATAACAATTGGGTTAGCTATAGTAAGAAAGTGTGTGTGTATGCATGTGTGTGCATGCGTGTGTGTGTGTGCATGCGTGTGTGGTATGGGCAGGGAGGAGAAGTCAAAGAGGCAAAGAAAAGACTGAGGACCAAGCCTGAAATGCCAAAGGAGTAGCAACATCAGACAGAAAGGCAGAGGGCACTGGAGATGGGGAGCAGCAAGGCATGTCAAAGTGCACAATGTGGTACTTTCATCAAAGTGGAGTAGGACAGCGGTTGTAAGTCAGATAGACCTGGGCTTGACTCCTGGCTCTGCTACTTGCTGCATCTCTTTGGACAAGTAAAATAACTTTTGTGAGCCTCGATTTCTCACCTCTCTGTTGGGACTAACAACAGTATGTACTTCTAGGGCTGAGGTGAGGATTAATTAAGAAAGTACATGTGAAGTGTTTAGTAGCTTGGCACATTGCACTCATTAAAAGGTAACTGCTGTTATCACCGTTGTTGCAGTTGTAACAGCATTACCGCTGATGGGCATTCAGGGAGCTACGAGTGTGGAGTTAAGATGTAGGAGAAGGGCTGAAGCTGGAGCTGTAGACTTGGCAGCCAACCGCACAAGAGGGAGGAAAAGTGTGTCCCTAGAAGTGGAGGACAGACCCTGGCATCCCAGCCTAGGGAAGGAAAGAGGTGGAGGGAAAGCGGAGGAAGGAGGTCGAGCTGCAGGTGTACACCCACAGAGGACAGTATGTCAAGAAGGCATAGATGCTGCAGGAGATGGAGTCAGTTGGGGCTTAGGGAGGCATCTCTTAGAGCAGGTGATCAGGAGGGGAGCTGCTATCTGGGGCAAGAGCTTCCAGGCAGAAGGGATGGCAAGTGCAAAGGTCCTGGTGAGGTAAGCAAGGGCCTGAAGTGTTGGAGAAACTGAATGGAGGCTAGTGCTCCAGGGATGGAGTAAGCTGAGGGGACAGTGGGAGGAGCTGCAGCCAGAGATAAGGAGGGTAGGGAGGGGGACAGTTTGGACAAGGCCCGTTGTCCATCTGGGGATGGAGAGCCATTCATTCTTACACTTCACTTAACAAGCATTTCTTATGTGCCTACTATGTGTCTGGCACTATGCTAGGTACTGAGAATACAGTGATAAGCAAAACAGACATAGTCCCTGCCCTCTGCATGAAGGGTACAGTGAGAAAGATGCACAATGATCAGATAATCACACAAGTTGACATAACAACAAACTGTCACAACTACATGGTCTTTCAAGAGGAATCATCAGGGGTGCTGACCTGGTCTGGGGGCTTCGGGGAAGGTTTGCCTATAGAAATAACATCTAGTCTGAGATTAGCTGAATAACGAGGAGCTAAGCAGGTGAAGAGGGAAGAGATGTTCTTGACTGAAAGGATGCCAGGGGCGAAGGCCCTGAGGGGAGAGGACCAGTTGGAGTTGGAGGCCAGAGGTCCGGAATGCGGAGAAAGGGAGAAGGTGCAAGGTGGGGCCTTGGGGGCTGCAGCAAGAATTGGGGTTTTTATCCTAAGAATAATGTGAAAACATTGAGGAGTTTTAATCGGAATTACAGGTGTTTTGGAAATGTCCCTCTGACAATGTGGAAGATGGAGTGGAGGTGGGAAGGTGAGCAGGGCAGGATGGACTCAGGAAGCTACTGTAAGTCCAGATGAGAGATGACGGCAGCCTCAACTAGGGAGAAAAGGGAGAGAAGTGGCTGTGCTTGGGAAGTAATTTGGAAGCAAAATCTGTAATATGTGGTAAAGGGAAAGAGAGACTGTGTCCAAAATAGCGTATGCAAAACTGGATACTTGCCTAAAGAAATTGTAACTGAATTAATCAAGTCTTTAGAAGCAGACAGGATAGATGAATAGATTACATGACACTACAAGACAGAACTCAACCAAATCAGAGTGTAGGACATTCCAGGGAACAAATACCATGATGTTGCCAATAAATAAATGGCACAAAATAGGGGAAAAAAATATTTAAGAAATAGAACAGGACAATGTTATATCTTTCATGCAATGTGTGGACCTTGTTTGGACCCTGATTCAAACAAACTAAACATCTTTGGGAGAAATAGAAAAATCTGAATGCAGACTGGGCTGTAGATGATATTAAGGAATTACTATTCATTCTGTTAGATAAACTAATGGCATGGAGGATTTAAATGTTGCATGCACATTGTGTGCGTGTGTGTATACACGTACACATATGTATTTAAACCTTGCCAGTGAGAAATGCACACTAAGTTTTTAGGGGTTAAATGACATCTTGGATTTGTTCGAAACACTTCAGAAAAGAAAAAGTGGAATATAATATATTAAACTGGCAAAAATGATGCCAGTTGTTGAAGCTGGGTCATGGGTGCTTGGAGGTTTATTATACTACCTGTCTTGGGGTATGTTTGAAATTCTTGAAAATAAAAAAGTGACCAATAAAAATAAAATGATCAAAAATAGAGTTCATACTGAAATAGAGGACACAAGAAAAGAAGCAGGTCCAAGGGGGAAATCACAAGTTCAACTTGGAGACCTCTGGGCTGGAGATGCAAAAGTTAAGTGCAGACAATGAATCTGCACAGATGGGAATTTCGCAGATTCAGTGAATCTGTGGGCCTGGATAAACTACCCGGGGAAGGAAGAAAGCTTTGTGAGAAGAGAGCCCAGGACTAGACATGAAGAACTGAGAGGCGTGATGACCAGGCAGAGGGCAGGAGTTTTGTGACTGGGGAGGAGCAGCAGGAGGGATCACAGAAGCCAAGAGAAGTGAGTGTTTCCAAAAGGAGGGCGCAGGTGACAGAATCGAATGCTGCCAAGATGTCAAGCAGATGAGAACCATGACAAGTCCACTGGGTTTAGAATCATGCATGGGGGCTGCTTAGGCTGAGGTCAGGAGCAGGGTGAGGAGGGAATGGGAGGTGAAGGAAATGAGACAAAGAATTGGGCAGCACTTTGAAGAAGTCTGTCTGTGATGTGGGAGAAAGGGCAGTGGCTCAAGGAGATAGAGTGGAGGAAATAAGAGGTTTTTGTGGTTGTTGTTGTTGTTTTTAAGGTGAGACATTCTTAAATGCATTAAAATAATGAGCAGGACTGGGCATAGTGGCTCACGCCTGTAATCCCAGCGCTTTGGGAGGCCAAGGCGGGCGGATCACTTGAGGTCAGGAGTTCGAGACCAGCCTGGCCAACATGGCGAAAGCCCATCTCTACTAAAAAGACAAAAAATTAGCTGAGCGTGGTTGTGTACGTCTGTAATCCCAGCTACTCAGGAGGCTGAGGCATGAGAGTCATTTGAACCTGGGAGCCGGAGGTTGCAGTGAGCTGAGATTGTGCCACTGCACTCTAGCCTGGGCAACAGAGCAAGACTGTCTCCTAAAAAAACTGATGAGCAGAATGATGTAGTAGAGAAGAAAAAGCTGAATATACAGGAGAAGGGACCATCGGTAATGTAGATTTCCTGAGAAAGCAGCAGGGGATGGCAAGAGGAAGGATCGCTCGTGGATTCTATCAGGAAGGAGGAAGAGATGAACCAGACAGGTAGCTGAGTGCTGATGACGTCCTTCCTTTGTGTGTGTGTGTGTGTATGGTTTTTTTTTTCCCTGAGAAGTAGGAGGTGATTCCACCCGCTGGCAGGGAGGGGAGAGTTGGGGAATTGGAGGTGTAAGGGTCTTGAAGAAGGCTGGAGAAGAAGGTTTCCTTTCCATGAGAAAGGAAAGAGTCAGTGACCAGAGAGAAATGGGGTTGCCCAGTGGGGTGGAGGTTGGTGATTTTGTGTCTGACAGGAGACAGTGGGTGAAAGGCTGAACCAGGGCAGGCTAGGTGGTGTTGGTGGAAGGCAAGGATGGATGGTCAATGGGGAGATGTCCCTGTGTCTGGCACAACCAAGGAGGACTTCGTGGAGGAGAACGAACCTAGGCCTGTGAGCAGACGGCTTTGATAGCAAGAGCCAGAAAATGGTGCCCGGTGTCTTCTCAACTTCAAATTCCCATCTTATTGCAACCTACTGCCCTGCTCAGTGCTTCGCCTCTCCAGTTCCTTCCTGCCTCCTGTTCTAATATGGTCTTTGACTCTTGGAATCTAATATGGTTTCAAGGCCCATATCAGGGTTGTTTGCTAATTTAAAAATATGCTGTTGCTTCCCAGTTCCCACCAAATGGTGAGCAGTTTGGTAAGCTGGGTGGGCAGGCTTGGCAGTTATGTTGCAAACGGGGTTCCTGCCTGCCTGGGAGGATCAGACAGGACTGGGCTTTCTAAGGCCCACAGCCCACTGTCTTCACCCCTCACACAAGCTCTTCAAAAGCATGAAGGAGCATGTTTTGCTTGCATCTAAATAGTTCTGGATGCCACCAAGCCTTGCAGTGGCCATCAGTGACCAGCAGAGTACATTCTATTCGTGCCCTTCCCAGACCCACCGGCTCTCCACAGGGCTTGGGCTGTTGGCACTGTCTCTGAGGTTGCTATTACAAATGGCACCTATTGGTAGCAGCCAAAACATGATTAGGGGAAATAAAACCCTCTAGGGGCCTGTGGGAGGAACTAAGCAACATGTGCAGCACTTAAAACTCATCGTTTCTTTTTCTAGCTTAACTCAGGTGATTCGAAAGTTTGCCAAGCAACTGGATGAGTGGCTAAAAGTGGCTCTCCACGACCTCCCAGAAAACTTGCGAAACATCAAGTTCGAATGTAAGTACTGAGTTGGGAGCGGGATGGAAGAGAGAATTACATTTTAGTGCCAAATATTTTACATAAGCTGTTAATAGTAGCAGCAGCTACTGTTTACTGGTTGACTATAAAGCACCAGGTATTATACTAATTACTTTACATATGTAAATATATTTAATCCTCATAAAATGTTTATTATAGGTGGCACATTTCTTCCTTTACAGAAGAGGAATCAACTCAGAGAGGTAGTAAGTAGCAGAGACAGGATTTTCTCCCAGGTCTGTCCGACACCAAAGTTTCTGCTCACCACCACCACCATCCTCCTTATCTCATTTAATCCTCATGCTGCCTCTGCGATGTAGAAAGAAGTATCCCTGTTCTACAGATGAGGCTCTAAGAGGCAAAGAAAGTTCCCCCAAAGCCACGCAGCCACACGGCTGTAAGTAGGGGCCAGGAATCAAACTCAGGTCTCAGATTTCCTTGAAGTTCCTGCCCATAAAATGGTGGTAGCAGGAGAGAGAGAATAGCTTAAGGGCTTCATGCATTCTCTGCCTAATTAGAAAGCCAAATTAATATTTCTCATAAAGGGATTGAGACCGTGAACCCTTTCTTTGCTGAGTGTTGGCACCCATTCCCCAGCATTAGTTTTCTAATTTTCTGTTTCAATCTGCCTGTACTTGTGGGGAGACTCATGTACAGTTCGTTTGTTGCTATTAAACAAAGATGAAATGATTTTCAGCAAAACAAAGTTTTAAAATATACATTTTTTAAAGCCCCATTTGAATACAACGGCTTGCTATTCTTGCCCGAAATAAGTGCCAGTGAACAAAATGAAGGCGATCAAATTACCCTCTCTCCACAGGCAAAGGGAGCCCTTTCAGACGCGCTTTGAGGCTGCCTGCAGTGGCCATCACCTATTGATAAAGCCTGCTTTATTTCATGGCTCTCAGCTCTTTTCTTTTCATGAGCACTAAATTCCACATCACAAAGTTAAAGAAAAAGTAATTAAGGAGAAGGATTAACGATTGATCAGCCTGGAAAATTAGAAGTCCATCTGCCCCCTCCCACCCCCATTCCTCCACTCCACACCTTATTTTTCAAATCAAGCCAGCTCTGAGTACAAATTAGAATAATCCTAGGGAAATTTCCGACTATTACTTGACCAGTTCAGAAATTACCAAGAAGAATGCCCCCGCACCCATTTTAATTATGCCGACAAAACAAACCTGTTCAAAGTCGGCGGCAAGGAGGTTTGTTGGACCTTCCACCTGTGTGTGTCTGGAGGAAGCTGTTCTTCCCAGGGAGCCCAGCCTGGGAGTGTATTTTGAGAATGTGCAAGGGGTGGAAACAAGTCCCACTGCAACCACTCTGTAAGAATGAAGAGCTAGGGCAGGCACATGTCTGCGTTGAAATCCACAGATATAAGATCACCCTACTTCAAATTATCAGCCTATTATGTCAGTGTAGGAAACAAGACCTTTTCCTAGCTGCAGTCATCATCAAAACATGCAAACAGGTCATGGAGATCACTTGATAAAAAGGACAGATTATGAATGCAAAGCCAGGGTTCCATCCCAGAAGCACCTCCTAGCCCCACACACCGCTGAGGCTCAATCAAGGTTTACTATTAGACATACTACTTTTTAAAGGAACTTCTTCAAAGCTTCCACTTGATTCCTGCAATTATTTACGGGGAGAAGTGATTGAGCTTGCAATTAGTGAAATGAAAGGCAAGTAAATAATTGCTTTTACTCACGGTTGATTGACGCCACCATTTCTCACACCTGCGAGTGTATCGTGTGCATGACTTTGAAATATGTACCCCAAATGTCACCATTAGGAAATAGTTGTTGAAGCCCACATGGGAGAACAAAGAATCAAGTGCAGGGTTTTACCAGTGGGTACATAAAATGGGATTGGGCAGTGAGATAAACGTAGGCAAAATAAGCAGGCTACTTTTTGAAATGTGCCCCTGGAAAATCCAAGTTAGAATCATAAAGCATGCAAATATTTCAAACTAATTCTTTTCTCCTTGCAGTGTCGAGAAGGTTCTCCCAAATTCTGAGACGGCAAACATCACTAAATCATCTCTGCCAGGTAGCTGTCCTCCATTATGTGTTTTAATCACTGCTGAGTCATTGCAAATGAGGGGGCAAATCCACAAAAACAACCTCCTGCAGGATCTTTCAGGTTAACAGGGCACTCTCTCTATTATTTTTTAATTTCTACAGATAAGGAATGAAAACATTAGCCAATAACTAGTTTCAACTAATATACAAAATAATTTCTGGTATCAGTTGCCCCTTAACCTTTCAGATATGTTCTAAGTCCACAGTTCTGTGTTTCTCTTAATTATCCAGCCCAAAATGTATGTAGTGGTTGAATCAAATGATTCAAACAGATTAAGAGGATGATTTGTTTGTTGTATCATCTGAGTTCAAAGCCACATAATATATTCAATATTTGCCTAATTTTGTTTAGTTTTTTTCCAGATCTGCATTATTTTTAGCACAAAAGTGACATATGCTTGCTTTCAAAAACATTTAAAAATATAAGTATAGTAAGTAAAAGTGGAAGATCCCACTCCATGCCCCTATCAACTCTGTAGTTATAGCTTGATGGCATATAACTACATTTCTATTAATTTTGCACTTTAATGAAGGGACTCTAAGTCTGTTAAGGCAACCAATTAACATTACATTAAAATATTAATGACCTTAAAGCAGAGGTGGCAAACCAGTGGCCACAGGCCAAATCTGGCCCTCAGATGTGTGGGGTTATTGTTGTTTGGTTTGAATATGTTCAAAACAATTTTTTTCACATGGTCACTAACAGTTGGAACTGGGAGATGACAGCTAAACACTCACATTTTTCTGTAGAAAACCTTCAAGGGCTGACAACTTGCTCCCAGAGTCCCGTTTCCCCAGGGCAGCTGTCAGCTGCTGGGCCAAGCTTCTCCACAGCAGCCACCGTCCTCATTCCACCAACTCTCTCACACTTGGCCCACCTCACTCCTGAATGTCACCTGCCTGCCCCCTTCCTGTGTTTCTGTTTGCAGCCTCTCCTTTAAGGTGCTGTTGGTTCTGGGTGGGTTCAAGGTCAAGGTGGTAGGGAGGGGTTTCTAGTTAGAGTGGCCTGAAGGAGGGTCCCAGACCAGGAACCAGAAAGTATAACACAACACCCACATATACCTCACTGCTCCTGTCCTGCCCCTGGCATGGACAGCACAGGGGATGATTTGGAGACCAGAGGGAAACTCATCCAGATTCATGCAGGCTGCTACAGAGGCTACATCTGGGCATTGTTCTGGTGACGGTGCAGAGCCTGACAGATTAATGGGATTCAGGAAAGAAAGTGAATATTGGCCTAACAAAGAAACACTGCCTTATTTCTGAGGATGCATGCCGGCACCTGGTTCTTTTTTCCAGCTTGGAAGAGTGGCTCTTGGGTCATATCAGGGAACTAGACATGGTTTTGGTGCCTCCCTCTGGTGATCAGACAATTGAGAGAGGACTTTGTCCCTTTAATGCACATGTAGATAAAAGCGTCCACACCCATGCCTACAGCCACGTGTTGCACAAGCGTAGAGGCGCACACACACGTTCCCTCTCCACCTTCCGCACAAAAACAGTATGTAATTTAATCAGCAAATGCCCCATTTCCATCTCTACCGGAAAGCTTTCAGACACATTCCCAGATCAGACAGAGGACTAGGGTTAAGGCTGGGAATGAAACACCAGCTAGTATCCCAGTGAGCTTTCCCAAACACATACACACAGCAAGTCAGACTAAACAACGTCCAACTGAAGACTCACCTCAAATACTTAGACCTAAGATTCACACGTCCAGGCTCTTTCAGATACACCAGGTAAGTAAGCACTTGGCATTCCTATCTCAGCCATTCACTTCACAAAATCTTTTGGGTGCCTACTGTGTGCCCAATACTGTGCTTAGTGGTACTTGCCCTCAGCAGGAAAAAAAATTAAAAGTGTTAAATGTTATGAAAGAAACAGAATGGAAATAGAAAATCACAAGGCATTCAGGTCCTATGTAGATAAAGTGGTCAGAGATGGCCTTTCCATGGGTGTGACATTTAAGCTGGAGCATACATCGTAGTGGGGCTGCTGGTGCAAGGAGGGAGAAGAATGTTCCAGCCAGCAAGAACACCATGTGCAAAGGCCTTGAGGTATCAACACAATCACTGAAAGAGAAGCGATCGGATAACAGTAGCCACTTTTATTGAGTTCCCTGCACTATGCACTCTGTTTTTCAAACACTATCTCAAGGAATCCTCAACAGCAGCCCTTCTTTAAGAGGTAAGCACTAAGGCCCTAAACACGATGGTAAGAGACACTATTAAAAAGCATGTTCTAGGCAGGGTGCGGTGGCTCAGGCCAGCAATCCCAGCACTTTGGGAGGCCTAGGTGGGCAGATCACTTGAGATCAGGAGTTCAAGACCAGCCTGGCCAATATGTCGAAACCCTGTCTCTATAAAAATACAAAAAAATTAGCTGGGTGTGGCAGCATGCACCTATAGTCCCAGCTACTAGGGAGGCTGAGGCAGGAGAATCACTTGAACCCGGGAGGCAGAGGTTACAGTGAGCCAAGATCGCCACTGCATTCTAGCCTGGGCAACAAGAGTGAAACTCCATCTCAAAAAAAAAAAAAAAAAAAAAAAAAAAAGCATGTTCTAAACACTTGCTTACAGAATTCACTCTTTGGTAAACAGTTCATTTCATTGTAATAAAGTAGCTCACAATGCATCTCTGAAGGAACATGCTCAGGAAAGAAAAAAAAAAAAAGGTAGGTACTATCATGTCTCCATTTTATAGATTAGGAGGCTGAGGTTAATCTACTTGCCTGCCCCAAATCAGCTGGTCAGCAACGAGGCCAGGATTTGAACTAGGTTATGTTTGAATCCAGGACACCTGACCTTTCCATTCAGTTGTTTTCATTATCATTAGAGATTCACCTAACTCATATATTCTACACCTTTGTGACCTTTAAAGAGTTCTACAATTATTTAACTAAGATTTTACTTGTAATTGGATGGTCTGGGTACAACAAGGGGTTGTCAGTATTTACCTTTGCCTAGAAATTTACATGCATTAGGAGACTTGGCAATGTCTTCGTGTATTTTAATTTTTTTTATTTTATTAAAAGACATTTTGAAAACATGCAAATAAAGGAAATGATCCTAGATACATATTTTTCTTAGCTTTTCTCAGTATTGTTTCAACTTGATGATATTGTTCTAAGTATTGTTCCAACTTGCAAATTTAAGTTCACTAATAAGGGTTCCATGAAAAAGCCACAGCTTTAAAGAAAAAAAAATACATATATATAATTATTCACACACTATACACATCCCTCCATCCACTAACAAACTACTGAGATGTATGGTATAGTTTCCCTTTTCCTCCAACCTAATTATTCATGTATGTTTTAATCATTATAGCAACATTTTAAAAAAGCAAAAACAGAAAACTAGAGCATAAACTGCTTCAGAATGTATTTATATGAAAAATACACACTTTGAAATTTCTGGGATTAAGTTAGGCCCAGGGGTAGCAAGAACACTTCTAAATCCCAGCCTGCAGCTTCTCAGGTACTAGAGACACAAGGATAATTCAGCACAGAGCTCCCATCCCACAGGCTTACATCAGAAAGCTGATAGATCTCTGGGCTTCATCCCATTGTTCCATGGGGTCAAGACCAAAGGGACTGGAAACAGCAGGGTTTGGTCTGGCCTAGCCCACCCTCGTAGTTTCTTGTAGAGAAAAAGAGATGTGTGGAAAGAACCACAGGAGAAAACAGTGTCTGCGTCTTCTGAGTTACAGAGTCTTCTGGTGCTTTCCTGAAATTGAATTTCCCGGAATTTCAGGGTAGTTTGCAAAATACCATAAGCAGATGCATTAACAAGGCATAAAAGGAAATACAGTGAAAGGATTTTAACAACCCATGAGCTAACGAGTTGATTGGATTGGATTATAGGCATCTCGAACAGTGATCCACAGTGCAGACATCACGTTCCAAATGCTGGAAGACTGGAGGAACGTGGACCTGAACAGCATCACCAAGCAAACCCTTTACACCATGGAAGACTCTCGCGATGAGCACCGGAAACTCATCACCCAATGTAAGCTGTCCCACCAGGGATTGTTGTCCTGTTTTTATTTTTAAAAGAAAGAAAAAGTATCTTAGTAAATACCGAAGTGGCATCCCCACCCTGTTCTTCCCAGCATCTCTTCCTCCTTATTGTTCCTTTTAAATGAGTCAGTCCAGAAGGAAGGGCTGATTGACTTAAGAGGACATGTGTCAACACTGCTGGGTAGAGTGTTCTGGTGCAATTGGGCAGCATACAATGTCATGCAAAGGGCCCCACATGTGACCTGAATGCCAGCCCCGGTTCCATGGAGGTGGCATTAAATATGAGAACAAAAGCTTATTGCCTCTCTCAGTGTATGTCAGCCTGGGGTCAGCTGGATATGCTGCCTATTTTTCATTTGAGGGTCACGAGTCAGCCCATCTATTGGTAGGTGAACCTTTCAATCACGTTAAATGTCTGAGAAGCAGGTGGATGGTATTTTACTTCTGTGAATATATGTTCATGTTCCGGTGAACAAAGACTTCCAACATGCAGACTGCAGGTATACTGCTCCAAATATCAACCCCATGTAGGCAGGATGTTTGCTCTTGGTACTAAAGCAATATGAGAAGGCCAGAGAACAACATCATTGTTAGCACATCCCTGCTATTCCTCAGATGCCCATCCCAGCTGACTGCCCAGGGCATCCCCCCAGCCCAATAACCCTCGATCCATAGGCGTCTACAGGCTACCTCCATAATTAGAGAACATCAGGTCAGGAAAGGTGTTGAGAGCATGCACTCCCATGTTCTCAATGGGGTGAGGCCCAGGATCCCAATAGTGACACTGCTTGGGGAGCTGCAGAGAGGCTGTCCCACCAAGAAGAGGGGTCTTTCTGAAAGCCCCAAGGCCCTTCAGATTTCTTAGTATATGCCTTCTGCACTGCTGTCTTGAGGGAATTCTATTCAGCTACCCAGTCTAAACTTGAGGTGCCTTTAAACAAAGTTCCCTAAGAGGGTCCTATTAGAGATCTCTTTCCCATTAAGCCCTTTTCAAAAGCAAATGTAACAGCCGAAATGTTTGAACATGTGGACCTTCCGCAGGGCTTCTTTCCTGGCTTAGCCCAAACCTCACTCAGGCTGTTACTTCTTCCTTCACAGCTGCCCCAAGCCCACTTTTCCCCCGGTAAGAATTTTAGAGATCATCACTAAAATAATAATTCAGCTTATTGACTGCCTATTCTAAGCCAGCTCCTGTGTCAAATCCAATACATGCATGGTCCCATTTAATCTCCACATCAACCCCATGAGGAAGACACTCTTATCACCCCCACTTTACAGATGAGAAAACTCAGGCTTAGAGAGTTGGTGAACCTAACTCAAGGTCATACAGCCACTAAGCAATAGAGCTGAACCCAAGTCTGGTCTCACGTCTAGTCCCAGCTTCATCACCAGGCCTTAGTGCTGCTCATATTGTATTCATGTGCACAGGAGACAAAAAAAAAAAAAAAAGGAAATATGGGTGAGTTTTAGAGGTTCCAGGATCTTTCCAAGTGCTTACAATCATCCTTCCTGTTCTGCTTTTTCCTGTCCCCTGATGGAAGGTCAACAGAAAGCATGGCCCTGCACACCCTAATAGCACTGGGGGTACCTTTGATCACTGTGCCCCTAGGAACTCCCAATGGGCCAGGCACAGAGCAGGTGTCCAGCAAGATTCATGGAATACCAAAGAGATGAGTGGAAACCCAGAGTGAACCTAGTTCTTAGCTCTGCAAATCTTCCTAGCAGTGTTAGACTCAGTTCTCTTCCCACCTCAGCTCCTTTCATGAGGGACGAAAATGTGAACCAGACTCACAGGGAAAAATACAATCAGCATTGCTTGCTTAAAGGACCAGGCTCTGAGCCTTTGCTGGAGCACCATGGAGGTCACTGCTGCCTCTCTCAAGAAAGAACCTTCTGTGGCTTTCTCTTCAAGTTCCTTTAGGTCCAGGGCAGAATGGTGCCCTTTAAAGCTGTGATTGCATTCTTCTTCTGGGGAAGTAAATGCTGTGGTTCAGTTCAACCCAGCTAGTCCTTACTGAATGCCTGTCCTAAGTCAGGTACTGTATTAGATGCTGGCCAAAGGGCAGTGAATAAGATGGACACATCCCTTCCCAACATGGAGCTTACAGTTAATGGTAAATAAGACCTCAAACATGTATTTACAGATGTGTTGCATCTTACCAAAGAGAACAATGTCATGTAATACAGTGCTGTGAAGGGGGAATTGAGGGAGGGTACCAAGCCTCAAGGCAGTCCAGCACATGTGCGTCAACCCTGTACCTCCTAACCAGACAGCTGGGAAGTTCCTGACACACAGGGAGTTGGACCAAAGGTCAGCTTGAGCAGGGCTGGGACAACTGTGTGCAGCGCTCTTCTTTCCTCACAGCCAGCTGACAAATCTGCAAACTCTTGCTAGGGGGTTACCATCACCTCTGTGATATAGATCTCAGCCGGCAATGCTCAGCTTACCTTAGATTTTAAAAGTGCACATTAGTACTTAAGCAAGCTGATTAGAATGAGTTATAATTGTAACTGCCCAAGGTCTGCTGGGCATCCCAGCCCCATGTCCAAGTTCCGTTGGCTGGGATCCCTGGGGCTGGGATGCCCAACAGACCTTGGTTCAAACCTTGCTCTTACGCAGCTCTTACACAGCATGGGGCTGGATGCCCAAAAGACCTTGATTCAAACCTTGGCTCCAGTACACTGTGACCTTGGTTTCCATTTCTGTAAAATGGGACTAAAGTGAAGGGATTAAATGAGACTATCTGTGCCACATGCTTGGTACACAGTCTAGTGTTAGCATAGTGAAGTGGTTAGGAGGCAAGCACTTGAGTCAGGATGTGTTTGAATCTTGTCTCTGCAATTCACTAGCTGTGAAAGAACAACCTTTGGAAAGTTACTCATCTTTGTCTCTTTCTTCACTTGTAAAATGGAGGATAATAATCGTACCAACCTCCATGGGTTGTTCGTCCATTCAGTCAACAAACATTTGAGTATTCTAGTGTTATGACCCTCTGGCCTCAGAATCTTACTTCTTGTAGCAAGCGTCAACTAAGTAAAATAGAGAAAAGTGTCCAGTCCTTTAAAATGAGAGAACAAAAACTGCTCAAATGAAAATGAAAGAAACATATGGATTTTGAACTGTGGTTTGATTTATTGATCTCTGCATACAGAAACACAAAAATGTGATGAAAAGAGATGTTTCAAACTAGAGATCACCAGAGCCATGTTTCTATTTTCTAGAGCACTTCATTGATTAAAAAGCACTTCCAGCCGGGCGCGGTGGCTCACGCCTCTAATCCCAGCACTTGGGAGGCCAAGGCAGGCGGATCACGAGGTCAGGAGATTGAGACCATCCTGGCTAACACAGTGAAACCCCGTCTGTACTAAAGATAAAAAAAAAAAAAAAATTAGCCGGGTTTGGTGGCGGGCACCTGTAGTCCCAGCTACTCGGGAGGCTGAGGCAGGAGAATAGCGTGAACCCGGGAGGCGGAGCTTGCAGTGAGCCGAGATTGCGCCACTGCACTCCAGCCTGGGCAACAAGGCGAGACTCCGTCTCAAAAACAAAAAACAAAAAACAAAAAAAAGCACTTCCAGATTCAGTTATCTGACTTAAAGTGAAGACAGGTTGTAAAGTGGTAGGATTATCTCTCTAATGAGGAAACTGAGGGGCAGAGAGACTGTTTCACTTACTCAACAAGTATCTATTAAGCACCTACTACATGCCACACAGAGAGGCTGCTTGCCTGATACAGTTGTGGTCAAGAAACATTTGAATTATCACATGTGCCCTACCCTGGGCAGAGAGCAAGAGAGCAGCAATGCCTCACCCATTAATTCAAGCAAGAATTTGTTGGGTAACAACTATGTCACAGATAATGCACCAGCTAATAAAGATATCAGACAAAGAACTAGCAGGAAGACACACATGCCCACCCAACTATGCCACAGTGCCATTAGTCATATAATAAAGGTAGAAAACCAATAATAAAGTGCTATGTGAGTGCAGAGGAGGGGTGATCAGTTCTGCGGGCAAGGGGCATGGAAGGTTAAAGGGATTTCATACCAGGGCCATTTCAGTGGGGACATGAGGAACCAAGTAGTGGGAAAAGCCTGAAAAAAAAGACTAAGGCTATGAAAAAAGCAGGGCTTGCTGGCGGAATGGCAAGTAATATGGGATAGCCACAGTTTAACATGTTCACAGGCATGGAAGATGATCTTGGAAAGGTAAGTTGGGGCATGTTTTATAGAGTCTCGAATGCTCTGCTAAGACCTTGGAGTTTTATTTATTTAAAGTTTTACTTTATTCAAAGTTTTGTTCCTCTGTTCTTTTAAGACGTAGCTCTTGTTAAATACAACTGCAGTGATGCGTGTGGGGTTCTCCTTTGTTTGACAGTATATCAGGAGTTTGACCATCTCTTGGAGGAGCAGTCTCCCATCGAGTCCTACATTGAGTGGCTGGATACCATGGTTGACCGCTGTGTTGTGAAGGTTGGTAAACCGGCACCTAGCGGGCAGCCTTGGGCCCTGCAGCCCACCACTGCCCTCTGTGAACTTGGCCAAGACAAAGCCCTATGATGAGCTATCTGAACAGGGTTTTGAGGAGAGGCCCCAGGAGGTGGAGGGGTCAGGAGGCAGGACTCTTGAGTCTTCCATCCCTGATTCAACCAGGTCAGCATCTCTTTTATCTGCTGTATACACTGAGTCTTGGCATAAGATTTCATTTTTTAAAGTATTTTTGCTGCTACAAACAAAACAAAAACCATTGCTCCATAGCATTGACTTTGAAGACCATAAGCCTTCCTGTCATTTTTCTGTATTTATTTATTTATTTTTGAGACAGGGTCTCACTTTGTTGCCCAGGCTGGAGTGCAGTGGTGCAATCACAGCTCACTGCAGCCTTGACCTTCCCAGGCTCATGTGATCCTCCCACCTCAGCCTCCTGAGTAGCTGGGACTACAGGGGTGTGCCACCATTCCCAGCTAATTTTTGTATTTTTTGTAGAGATGGGGTTTCTGCCACGTTGCCCAGGCTGGTCTCAAACTCCTAGGCTCATGCGATCATCCGCCCACCTTGGCCTCCCAAAGTGCTGGGATTACAGGCGTGAGCCACTTCAACCGGCCTCATTTTTCAAAGAGACAGTAATAAATGAAAGGTCAAGTCAACCACTATTAAAGCCATTTACTTTCTTGTAGGTGGCTGCCAAGAGACAAGGGTCCTTGAAGAAAGTGGCCCAGCAGTTCCTCTTGATGTGGTCCTGTTTCGGCACAAGGGTGATCCGGGACATGACCTTGCACAGCGCCCCCAGCTTCGGTAAGGCCACCCCAGCCCTCCCCATCTCCAAACACTTTTTCCTCTGGGCTCCATGCCCAGAGGAATCTACCACAGTCTAACTTGCTGTTTCTGCAAGGTCATCACCCTGAAACACATCTGTTCTGGGGAGACATGACATTGTTAGGACTTTCAGGGAGAGAGATGGCATTACATGCTAAAGGTGGAGTATCAATCTGAAAATGAGTGGTTTTGCCCACAGATAGTACTATCTGAGCTTAAAGAAGAATAAATTGCAGTGGCTGTACTCCCCATGCCTAGATGTCCCCAGTGATTGCTGCTTCCAAAGCACAATTTCATAGAATCCCATATTTGTGCACTTCCCAAGACTGGGCACATGAAGAAACCTCTGAGTTTGAACACTTGCAAATGGCTTGATTGACCATACTCTTGCTGTGGGCAGATGACCTTAAGTTTTCTTTAAAAATGTACTCCAGTCTAATCCCTAAAAGAGGGCATTTGCATTCACTTTCCCTTTTGTTTCACTGACCCTTTAAGTCTTCATCACCTCCAGGAGATATCCCCACCTCAAGTCTTCATCTGCTGCTTTCTAGTATAACAGGGCTTGAAATCTCTGCCCAAAGGTACTGAGGGCAGTCTCTGCGGGCAGCAACCTGATTACTGAATCGGGGTGAATGTTATGCTACATTGTAGGACAGTTTTCTACTTTTCACCAGAAAGAAAGCAGTATGTACTGAATCCAGGTCATCATTGGCAAACTGAGATGGGACTTTTAGGCATTATCCAGACATTTGAAATCCCAAAACATTTTGGTTTCAATTTTCTGGGCATTTCGGCAAAGGGGCATTGGTAAATTTTCTGGGTAATTGCTTCAGTTCTCTACTTCCCTTCGCAAGTAAGGGTTGTGGTTTTGTTTCTCATTATCTCCAATTAAGCCAATCAGCTCTGGGTTTTGCTGTGGGTTTAATTTGACACTTTTCCATCTAGCTTTTTATGGTCTTGTCACCATTTTCCAGTTGTGCTATACAACGAAGTAAATATGTGGGAAAACAAAGAAGGCACTATTTTTTCTAAACAGCCCTGTCCATGAAAGACTGTGTTTACCCACTTGGAGAAGTGTTTTGTTGTGGATTTCTTTAATCTCAGCATTGGAAGGTTCTCTGAACCTGCCTGCACCATGGCTACAGATGGAAATTCTCTTTGAGCTGTATATGGAAATGCTCTGCTGACTGCTACCTGGGCAGTGCCATCAGGCATGGCATTTTGATGACTTCCAGTTCAGCACAGTTAGTGTTAGCACATGTTACCTCTAGCTCTGGAAAAATCATTCATGCAGAACTGTTTTCCCTTAAGTGAACTGTTGGAAAATATTTGAGATTTCTTCATTGCTTCCAAGTCAGAGAATCAACAATATCACACACAAACACACATACCCACACCCACACAGCGAGCATCCTCTCCATGCTTTATCCTTTACTCTTCAATTTGCTTATTCTTAAACTGACCACGTATGGTAGCAGGTGCCTTTCATTAGACAGGGAAAGTAATTCCCTTGCAATATTCTTCGAAATTCATCTGTGCTTACTGAGTTAACAGTCAATGTAAAAAAGAAAGCTTGAGCAGGAGAATGATTAGGCTTTATGAATGGGTTGAATTTATTACTAAGAAATATGGTTCCTTGAAATGTGTTTCTTTTTGAACCACACACTCTTTTGGGATAGATATACTGGAAACTCAGGCAAATGGCAAAAAAAAGATGATCACAAATCACTTAGAAAAGGAGAAAAAGAGATATTAACCCAGTCTCAGTTTTACAGTATTTTTCAACCCTGAGTGGGTTGAAATAATACCTGTCTCCCAAGTCCATTTAGCAAACTATCTGAAATGGCCCAGCTCATCTGACTCATTGTTGAATTTTGCAGCTTGGGGTGACAGGCAAGTTAAAAGAGTTTGCGGCAGACAAAAGCCCAGCTCCCCCTTTCTGCTTGTATATGTCAAAGACCCAGTTGGTGGTTGTGTTTGGGTCATGTGTTCCCTGTATGAAAACAGCTAATTAGGAAAAAGAGCCCTCTGTTCCTTGGTCCCCTCCCCCAGCCACAGGGGCCAGCTCTATATATCTTATAACTCCCACATGGTCCTTGTCGCTGTGAATGGGTACAGGGTTTGTGTGTCAGCGTAGCAGGCTGACCATTACAATGATCGTGTGGAATATCACAATGATCCCGTAGGGGACTCTATCACCTCTTCCCAGAACAGCCTCTTTCAAAGGTAGTTGACTCCTTTCTTCTCCTTAATTCCTTTTCACTCTCTTCTCCTTAATTCTTTTTCACTGAAAGAACCTATGCTGTGAACTAAAGTAGCCAGACTTTCTTTCTTTGCTGCAAGCAGTGTTTCTAGCAAAATTAGTTACCAAAGGTAGGCTATCAGGCAAACTTTTAGTCCTAATGAAGCAGAGCAAATCAAAGTTTTGTTTTTAAAAAACACAATCTTTTTAGTCGACTGATCTGATTTCAGTTCCTAGAGTACCTAGATCTCAAGTTGGTGCCAGCGCCTTTACCTTTTCTTTCCGGGTTTTCAGCAAATCCCTGCTTATCTCACTGTTATGAACATCTGGAAGGTAATAATAGTTCCCGGAAGTACTCCAGCATATATCAGTTTAAAAAGCAGCCTGGGTGTGACAGCTGAGGGGCACAATTGCACAACACTTCCACGGTTTCACTTTTTTACACACCTGTTGTCTGACCTAGCATCAAAGCTCACTCACTTCGGCAGGGCTGGGGAGACCATGTGGGCATGTGTCAGGGAGCGGCTCCCAGAACAAGAGGCCATGACCAAGCCTTCCCAGCTGCTTCTCTATGCTTAGATGGCCTGGCCCAGCTCGCTCTCTTTTAGGCAGAATCTGCTAAATTGCAAGACCTTAATGTTCGCAATGTCATTCAGGCCCCCACCAAGCACTAAGGGACAGGAATTGCTTTCCCTGTAGTCAGGAGTGGAAGTAAAAACCCAGAGAAGAGAGGACTTGCGTGTGGACTCAGAGAAGTGGCAGATTGAATTCAACCCGCAATTGTTCCCATGCTAAAGCTGGAGTTTTTTCTGCCATGCTACACTGCCACCACCTCATTTACCTTTCTTTAGGTAAAAGAACATTAATAACAACACAGAAACATGTATTGAGGGCCGAATATACTTTAGACATTACATTTTCTCAATTACTTCTCACACAACCCTGTGAGGTCTGAATTACTGCCCTCAATATGACAGACGAGGAAGCTGAGGTAGTACTTGAAGGATTTGCTTAACATTAGAGATAAGAATGAAGCAAAGACAAGATAATGATGACTATTATAAGAAATATTTTGGAAGCACATACTATCATTGAATTCTTGCATTAACTCTGCAATGTAGGTAATAATAGACACTTTCTAAAGAGGTGAGAAGGGAGCTTGGAGAATTTCCTTGCACAAGATCAATGCAGCAAATGTCAGAATTCTGTTTCAAAATCAAACCTGCCTGACCGCAAAGCCCATTCCTTTTTGATTATCACAATTAAGGCAAATACTCTGGGCTCAGATGCATGCCACAATAGAGCTAGAAAAATTTATTTAATCCACATTGATGGTATTAATATTTTTAAAATATCCATGGATTAAGATTTAAAAATTTAAAGCTATGAGAGAAAAGAATAATTATTAGACTGTCATGAGCAGTAAGAGATGCCAGAAGACAATGGAGTAATATCTTTTAAGTGTTGAGAACAAAGAACTGTCAACTATTATTCAAGAGTGAGGGCAAAATAAAGACATAATCAGTTATACAAAGACAGAATTTGGCACCCACAGATGTTCACTTAAAAAAACAACAACAAAAAACTATTAAAGGATGCATTTCAGCTGGGCACGATGGCTCACACCTGTAATCCTAGCACTTTGGGAGGTGGATTCCCTGAGGTCAGGAGTTTGAGACCAGCCTGGACAACATGGTGAAACCCCGTCTCTAGTAAAAATACAAAAATTAGCCGGGTGTGGTGGCGGGTGCCTATAATCTTAGCTACTCGGGAGGCTGAGGCAGAAGAATCGCTTGAACCCACGGGGGCAGAGGTTGCAGTGAGTCGAGATGGCACCACTGAACTCCAGCCTGGGTGACGGAGCGAGACTCCATCTCAAAAAAAAAAAAAAGCCATAGCTGAGGTCTAGAATACAAGAAACAACAATGTTCTAGTTATTGTTGCCATTGCTGTGTAATAAATTACCTAGGCTTAATGGCTTTAAGACAACCATTTTATTATGTTTATGGATTTTGCAAGTCAGGATCATGTGCCAGCTCACAGTTCCACGTGCAAGTGCCCCAAATGTGAAGTCACTTTGCTTTTATGATCCCTTCTTAGATACAGTGTAACTTCCCTCATACTCTATTGGTCAAAGGCAGTCCCAAGCCTACCATGACTCAAGGAGGTGCACAGACCCCAATTGTTAATGGACGGCACATCAAATAATTTAGGGACCCTGTTTTAAGATGAAAGAAATTTAAAAATATGTAAACATATTTAATTAACTATTGAATGTAATTTAAAAACTAAAAACTAATTTGTATATGTGTTTTAAAAAGTTAAAAATAAGTTCTAGGTAAAACTATAACATGGAGTAATGAGAAGAGAATCTTCAAGGAACAGTTAAAGCATGCTAATGTCTTTGTCTTTTTTGGGAATAACTAGGTAACTTTAGGCTTTGTTGGAGAAATTTACAGTTTGGATTTAATAAATGTTTAGCATATATGTTAATAAATTAAGGTATCATTACTAAAAGAACACAATCATGATTTATGGAGGAAAATGGAAAAATATGAAAACTTAAGAGACAAAACGTTAAATGGAAAAGAAGAATTGAGAAGATAAAAGAAGCATAGAAAATGGATGGTAAATGAAAGCACAAAATAGCATGGTAGAAATAAAGACCAAATGATAATCACAATAAAGGAGAAAGTCTCTTCCTCCAAAAAACATTAGGCATAAATGTTTTTATAGGCAAGTTTAACTAAACTTATAAAAAATGTAAAATCTTTAGTCTATGAAAATAAACATGAAAATCAATATTTCAGAGAATAAAAGAAAACAAGAGGCCGGGCGAAATGGCTCACACCTGTAGTCCCAGCACTTTGGGAGGATGAGGCGGGCAGGCAGATCACGAGGTCAGGAGTTCGAGACCAGCCTGACCAACATGGTGAAACCCTGTCTCTACTAAAAATACAAAAATTAGCCGGGCATGTTGGCACGCACTGTAATCCCAGCTACTTGGGAGGCTAAGGCAGGAGAATTGCTTGATCCCGGGAGGCAGAGGTTGCAGTGAGCTGAGATCGTGCCACTGCACTCCAGCCTGGGCAACAGAGCAAGACTCCATCTAAAAAAAAAGAAAAAAGAAAAAAAGGAAAAAAAAAGAAGAAGAAAATCTGTTTTCAGTGACTGCAAAGTTTAGGACATCCTGGCCCAGCCTAGGATGTCTGATCTCATTGTCCTCAGTGCTGCTTTGCCCACCTCATTCCCTTCAATAAAATGGTTTGACCTGCCCCCGCAAAATAAGGAAATGATTGTATTCTTTTAGTAATGATACCTTAATTTATTAACATATATGCTAAACATTTATTAAATCCAAACTATGAATTTCTCCAATGAAGTCAAAAATTACTTAGTATTCCTAAAATAGACAAAGACCTTAGCATATTTTATTCCTTGAAGATTCTCTTCTCATTACTTTGTGTTATATTTTTACCTAGAACTTATTTTTAACTTTTTAAAACACATATACAAATTAGTTTTTAGTTTTTAAATTACATTCAAAATAAAGAAATATACAACTCATTTTACAAAGCTAACATAATCTCGATTTCAAAATCTAGCAAGAAAAGCAGAGGAAAAGAAAATTATGACTCAACCACACTTTTTTTTTGAGACAGAGTCTCACTCTGTTATCTAGGTTGGAGTGCAGTGGTGCAATGTCGGCTCACTGCAACCTCCGCCTCCCGGGTTGAAGTGATTCTCATGCCTCAGCCTCCCAAGTAGCTGGGATTACAGGTGTGTACCACCACGCCCAGCTAATTTTTGTATTTTTAGTAGAGATGGGGTTTCACCATGTTGGCCAGGCTGGTCAGGAACTCCTGACCTCAAGTGATCCACCCACCTAAGCCTCCCAAATTGCTGGGGTTACAAGCGTGAGTCACCACACCCAGCCTACACACATTTTTTCCATAGGTGAAAAAAATTCTAAATAAAACACTAGCAGATCAAATTTAGTGGCAAAATTTTTTAAATCAATATTAGACTATGCCAAAAATCCTAGTAGGAAAAATTACCAATTAACATACTATATTAATAAAAAGAGAAGAATCATAAAATCATCATTATAGATACAGAGAAAAAAAGCATTTGATACATTTCAGCTCTCAGGTATGGTTTTTAAAAAACCTTTTAGCAAACTAGGAATAGAAGGGAATTTAATATCTTAAAGGGCATCTACAAGTCTGCAGCAAACATCACACTGAATGGCGAAATGTTAGAAAATTTCCCATTTCTATCATGAAAAGACAGGAATGCCTTCTAATATGATATCTAATAAATATGTACTGGAGGTCCTAGCCAATGCCTTAAGAAAAGAAAATGAAATAGAAGAATTAGAAAGGAAAACACAAAATTGTCTTTATTTATAGATGTCATGATTGCTGGCAAGAGAATCCACAAACTAATAGAACCAATAAGAATTCAGTCAAGTTACTGAATTTAGTTTTTTTTTTTTTTTGAGACAGAGTCTTGCCCTGTTGCCCAGGCTGGAGTGCAATGGCATGACCTCAGCTCACTGCAACCTCCGTCTCCTGGGTTCAAACCATTCTCCTGCCTCAGCCTCCCGAGTAGCTGGGATTACAGGTGCGCGCCACCACACCTGGCTAATTTTTTGTATCTTTAGTAGAGATGGGGTTTCACCATATTGGCCAGCCTTGTCTCGAACTCCTGACATCATGATCTGCCCGCCTCGGCCTCCCAAAGTGCTGGGATTACAGGCATGAGCCACCGCGCCTGGCCCTGAATTCAGTTTTTATAAAATCATTGGCATTCTTAATTTCACTAACTCAAAAATATAACTTAAAACATACACATTCACACAATTCATAATAGCAAAAGAAACTAAAAGGTACCTAGAAATAATTCTAACAAAAAATTGGTGGTGATTACACTGGTGTTCATTTTAGAATTCTCTATATTTTTCTATGATGCATATTTTTCATAAGGAAAATGAAATGCTTTGATTCTACCAAATGCAATCAACTATATTACCATATAACAATAACAAAATAAAATCTCCTTTTGTCTCTAATCCTAATGCCTTTTTCCATAACAGGCTCTGCTGCTCCCTAGCTCTGTGACTTTAAGCAAGTTATTCAAGCCCTCTGAGCCTTCATGTCCTCATGTATTAACTGAAGATAATACCTTCTTTGCAGTGTTGTTGAGAAGTTAAAAGAGCTTACTTAGCGCGGTGCATATGGAAGTAGTCAATGCTTGCCTATTTGATTCATACATCTAACACATATCCATTGAGTCTCTGTTGTGTGCCTGGCAATGTTGTAGTCACTGGGTATAAAGCACTGGTCAAGACAGAAAAATCTCTGCAAGATAGAGCTTACAGTCTAGTGAAGGAGGCATGCAATAACAATTAAGTTAAATACAGGTTATAGTATTTAACTTCGATGGTGAGAAATGCTAAGGAGATAAATAAAGTGGGATGTTCGCTGTAACTGCCTCTCTCCTCGTCTTTGGTGTCTCTCTGTCTCTCTCATCAGTCTTTCTGTATCTCCTTTTCATTTTCCTGTCTTCATCGATATTCACTATCCTCATCGCTGTGACACTCTGGCACTGAACTGTTTACTGCCCAATAATCTTAATGATTAATTTCCGCTTAGTAAGAACACAGCTTCTGTGGAGTCTGAGACTGAGCTTTATGCCTCCTTTGTACTCAGAGCACTTAGCACAATGGTAAGCAGGTAGCAGTAGCTCTACAAACTCTTGTTGTTTGAAGGATTAAAATTTAGAATGGAAAATTAACAGACAAACTGGTAGCTGATCAGAGGCATTAATGAAGAGAGCTTGAAGGCCCATGTCAAATCCGCACTTTCCCTAAAGTACCGGCTTCCAAGTTCAGCTCTGATGTTTTCTAAGAGTAATCTTAGGCAAGTTTCTTCACCTCATCAGATCTTTGTTTCCTTGTCTTATAAAACAAGAGGATGGTATAAAATGATTTCCAAGGTGTTTGTTCATCCTAAAACTACTGGTTTGGATTTTTATCATCCAAGCTTTCCATGCTAATTAATTATTTCATAGTACATTTCTCTCTTTCTATCCATGTTGACTTTAGATCAACATCCCAGCAAATAATTTCTTCATTTTGGAGACCCTTTCCTTATTTGATGCTATCTTTTGACTTGTTTGACTCTATGAACAAAACAATCATGTCATGGGATCTTAGAACATAGCAGCAAAAGGGATCTTAGCGATAATAATAATAGCTACCAATTATTAAACATCTAATATATACTTTTCCTCATTTTAGTACTTCTGTAATGTACATTTTACTGTCCTTTTAGAGAGCTGTAGCACATAACGATTGAGGAGCAACTTCAGAGTCAGACAGTCCAGGGTTCAAGTCTTGGTTCTGCCACTTAATAACTGTGTGACATTAGACAGCTACTTTACCTCCCTAAGCCTCACTTTCTTCCTTTGTAAAAGGAAAGTATCACTTATCTCACATGGTTGTGATGAGGATTAAATGCCAAAATAAATCTCTGGTGGTTTATACAGTGGCTGCCACAGAGGCAGAGGTCAATAAATGTCGGATTTTGTTTTCAGTATTTATAAGGATTAGGGAGGGTAAAGGAACTCATCTAAAGTCTAAGCTACTAAGTGGCAGAGCTAGGATCTCAACCTGGGCAGTTTGATCAACAGCCCATGTAATTACCCACACAGTGCTGTACCTCCTCAGTGGTTCACAGGATCCCATTTCAGAGAAACAGTTGGAAAGTTTAGTTTTAGAGACTGCATCTCACAATGATTGAGCAGAACCTGGACTTTGCTGAATACCAAATGGCATTGAAAAACGACATAGTACTGGAGATGGAAGAAGGATGTGAAGGAGGTACAGGACAGTGGACCTTGGCCTTGAGCTCTGTGGGAACAAGGACAGGAGTTTATGGCAGGCTGTAGAGAGAGGGGGTCATGTTCATGACCTGCTGAGCATCTAGTGCCCTTACAGTTAAGCCAGGGATCTTCCTCTCTAGCCTTTCTAGACCAAAAGAATTAACTGATCTGAGATGAAGGGTGGGGGTGTATACAGAAGCCAGGTGCAGTTAAGGAGAAAATACATAAATTTCACCAAAGAGTGCTCCACAAGCCCCCAGCTAGCCTCCATTACCTTATTTCTGAGACTTGGAGAGACCTAGCTCCCAGCTCAAGTGGCCCCTGTAGGGGCCAAGTCACTTACGCCATCTGGGCCTTATTTTCTCACCTGTGCTATGAACATATTAAACTAAATGACTTATAGGGGAATGGGAACAGATTACGGAGCCAGACCAAACTGAGGCAAATCCCTACTTGATTACTAATGAAGAGACTCATTTCCTCATCGGTAAGGGAGGATAATACCATCCACCTCACAGTTTGTTGTAAGGAAGAAACATATGTTCAGTGCTTAGCAGAGTTTTTGGTACAGAGTAAACACTCAATAAACAGTAGATGTAATGATGATAATAGTGATGGTAATGATCCATGATGAAGACAGAATGACAAAAAAAAATAATGCCAGAGAGTCCCGTAAAGTCTCTAAAAGGCTGGGCGTGGTGGCTCATGCCTGTAATCCCAGCAGCTTGGGAGGCCGAGGTAGGTGGATCACCTGAGGTCAGGAGTTTTAGAACAACCTGGCCAACATGGCAAAACCCATCTCTACTAAAAATACAAAACTTAGCCAGGTGTGGTGGCACGCACCTATCATCCCAGCTACTAGGGAGGCTGAGGCAGGAAAATTGCTTGAACTCGGGAGGCAGAGGCTGCAGTGAGTCAAGATAGCGCCAATGCACTCCAGCCTGGGTAAGGTAGTGAGACTCCGTCTCAAAAAAAAAAGTCTCTAAAAAAGCAAACTAGAAGGAAATGGGAAAAAACCAAACAGTATACTGGTCAGCTTGGAGAGAGGTGAGAAGTTTTGGACATTTTAAAGGGACTGCAGGATATCTACATGGAGATGTCCTATTAGGACCTGGAAACATGGGATGGGCGATAAAGGCTTGGCCCCTCTCTCTGACCCTGGATCCATGAGGCCTTGATTACAGTAGACATTAATTGAGCCCCTACCGAAGGTGCACCATTCCACTGTGCATGGTAGCAGCATGACATGCAAAAAAAAAGCTGGTTTTGAAATAATGTATTATCTATTAATCGTGCCATCTTGCACAAGTGCTTGGCCTGCAAAATAAGAATAAAAATACCCACCTTGCCACATGGTTGTAGTTATTAAATTAGAGAAGATAAGACTTTGAGCACAGAGACTGGCATATAGGAAAGTCTTTAAAAATGATTGTTCACATTCCCTTTTACAAAATAATCTACTCTAAATTGAAAAATGAAGACTGCCACTTGAAAAGACCAACTATTTTTAATGAATTACCTTTTCTAAGAACCATGTGCTAAATGAGGTCTTGAAAACATTTAGGGAAATAAGTAAATAACTTGTTGCAGATTTAAATTTTCAAATTGGCTCCTAGAATTATGTCAGGTACATTAGTAGATAGCAATACAAGGCAAAGTCCCTGCCATGGACATACTTAAAGTCCAATTGGGGGAATAATATGCTGGTGGAAGAGATAAAAATGAGAGACACTATGTTAATAAATGCCAAACAGAGTGAGGGGTGCTCACATGAGGATGAGGCCAGTGGGTAAGCAGGAGCTCAGAGATGGCTCGGTGGGTGCCATTTTTGATGGTGTCATACTGATATAACTTCAGCAAGGAAAAGATTCACTTGCCACAAAGTGTTAATGACACTTACCTTATGCCAAGCACTAGGCTAAGCTGAGGATACAGCCAAGAACTGCAACCTATGACCATGAGGAGATCATAATTGAGTGGAAAATTAGACTCTTGAGCAGACGATTTAGAACACTGTGTAACTTGTGCAGTTGGCCAGACAGAGGGGGCATACACAGACAGCACGACTTACTTTCTGTTTGATCCTTTTTTTCACCAGGGTCTTTTCACCTAATTCACTTAATGTTTGATGACTACGTGCTCTACCTGTTAGAATCTCTGCACTGTCAGGAGCGGGCCAATGAGCTCATGCGAGCCATGAAGGGAGAAGGAAGCACTGGTAAGCCAGCATTTTCCTGGGAATTGCACCACTTGGTAATGTTATTTGTATCCTTACTTCTGTGCTTTATGTTTCTTTAACTCTGTATCTCAAAGAATTTAGTTATGGTGAACAGGTTAAGTGGTATCAAACCAATCATGTCTTTTTCCTCTTTAAAGTGGGCATGTGGGCTGGGCGTGGTGGCTCACACCTGCAATCCCAGCACTTTGGGAGGCCAAGGCGGGCAGCTCACTTGAGACCAGAGTTCAAGACCAGCCTAGTCAATATGGCAAAACCCCATCTCTACTAAAAATACAAAAAATTAGCTGGGTGTGGTGGTGCACAACTGTAGTCCCAGCTGCTCAGGAGGCTGAGGCACGAGAATCACTTGAACCCGTGAGGCAGAGGTTGCAGTGAGCCGAGAGTGTGCCACTGCACTCCAGCCTGGGTGACAGAGCAAGACTCCATCTCAAAATAAGTAAATAAATAAATAAATAAACAAATTAAATAAAGTGGGCATATTTGTATACAGAAATTGCCTTGAGTGTCATGATGGTGATGGGAAACCATCGAAGAGTTTGACAAGAGAGTGACATCACACAGATTAGAAGAATATTTCACTTTTTAAAGTCTTTTAGAGACACTTGCCTTTACATTTGGTTTTAAAAACTTACCCTATCTCTATCCACAGCAGAAGTCCGAGAAGAGATCATCTTGACAGAGGCTGCCGCACCAACCCCTTCACCAGTGCCATCGTTTTCTCCAGCAAAATCTGCCACATCTGTGGAAGTGCCACCTCCCTCTTCCCCTGTTAGCAATCCTTCCCCTGAGTACACTGGCCTCAGCACTACAGGTAATGGAAAGTCCTTCAAAAACTTTGGGGAGTTAATGTTTGAAGAAAGGGCTTTCTGCCAGCCTGGGCAACATAGTGAGACTTCATTTCCACACACACAAAAAGCCAGACATCTTGGTTCACACCTGTAGTCCCAGCTACTTGGGAGGCTGAGGTGGGAGGATTGCTTGAGCCCAGGAGCTACGATCGCACCACTGCATTCTAGCCTTGGTGATACAGTGAGACCCTGTCTCAAAAAAAGAAAAAAAGGGCTTTCTGGAAAAACATTCTTCTCCCACAATCTCCAAAAGATAATGCCAAAACCTGGGTATCTTCCTGGATTTGTGAATGATGTACAGGTATTCATTTATTCGTTGGTACACATTCTGTATGCTGCTGTTTTCAAGTTGGCAAATTAAGCATATGATAAAATCCCAAAACTAAGCCACTGAATTGATTATAATGCTATGTAACATAAATACACAACATTCTTGAAAACAAGAAAGGGAACTCTCTGAATCAAAAACTGAGCTGCTTTCGTTTTCTCTGGAAAAAGAGGCAGACAGGAAACTTTACACTAAGCTATGGCAACCATAAGGAGGCAAGGGCTGTGATGTGAGTGGGTCTTCAGGTAAGCTAGAGCTGCCGGGCACACAGCATGAGGCTGATGCTACCGTGACACTGTGTGGTGGCCCACACAGTCCAAGATATGCACAGGAGTCTCATAAGATTCATTTACAACCAAGAATTACCCAAGCTTGGATACACACCCAAAAGAAGGCAGAGACCCAAACAGATGTTTGTACATCAGTGTTCCTAACAGCATTTCTCACAATAGCCAAAAGGCAGAAACCACTGAAGCGTCTATCGATGGATGATGGATAAAGAAAACGTGTTATATACATAAATGGAATACTATTGAACCTTGGAAAGCAATGAAATTCTGACTCATGCTACAACTCTGATGAACCTTGAAGATAGTATGCTTAATGAAAGAAGCCAGACACAGAAGGACAAATATATGATTCCATTTATATGAGGTACCTAGAATAGTCAAAGTCACAGACACAGTGAATGGAATGGTGAATGTCAGGGGCTGGAGGGAAGGCAAATGAGGAGTTAGTGTTTAATAGGTACAGAGGTTCAGTATAGGATGATGAAAAAGCTCTGGAGATGGATGGTGGTGATGGTTGCACAACATGGTGAATGTACTTAATGCCATTGAACTGTACACTTGAAAATGGTTAATACTGGGCGTGGTGGCTCATGCCTGTAATCCCAGCACTTTGGGAGGCTGAGGTGGGTGGATCACTTGAGGTCAGGAGTTTGAGACCAGCCTGGCCAACATGGTGAAACCCCATCTCTACTAAAAATACAAAAATTAGCCGGGCATGCTAGCACATGCCTGTAATCCCAGCTACTAAGGAGGCTGAGGCAGGAGACTCGCTTGAACCCAGGAGGTGGAAGTTGCAGTGAGCCAAGATCGCTCCACTGCACTCCAGCCTGGGCATCAGAGCAAGACTCCATCTCAAAAAAAAAAAAAAAAAGTTAATATGGATATATATTACCACAATTAAAAGTCACCCAAGTATCCGTGGAAGCCCAATTCCACGAAGGAGGAACAACAAACTTAAGAACAGAGAGAGTCTATATCCAAAGGAATGAAGTTAATAGGACAACCTGAAAAGTATTGTTAAGATGAGAACTAAAAAGAAACCAGCCAGGCATGGTGACTCACCCTGTAATCCCAACACTTTGGGAGGCCAAGGTGGAAGGATGTTTTGAAGCCAAGAGTTCGAGACCAGTCTGGCCAATATATTGAGACCCCATCTCTACACAAACTTTTTTAAAAAGTTAGCTGGGCATGGTGGTGTGCACCTGTGGTGGAGGCTGAGATGGGAGGATCATTTGATCGTAGGAGTTCGAGGCTGCATTGAGCTATGATCAGACCACTGCACTCCAGCCTGGGTGATAGCCTGTTTAAAAAAAAAAGAAGAAGAAGAAAGAAAGGAAAGAAAGAAGAAAAAGAAATCATACCCATGAGAGTCAAGATCTTCAAAAGGAAATATATAATTGTTGAAATAATAATTTCAATAGATAGGTTGAATATTAGAAAATTAGATTCAACTGAAAGAGATCAGTAAACTGAAAGACTGAGCTGAGGAGTTCTCTGATAATGTGGCAAAAAGAAATAGTAAGTATAAAAGTGATGTTAAGAAAAAGGACGGATAAACTCAGAAATTCTAATATTCATTTAATAAATGTTCCAGAGAAAGAATAGAGAGAAAGTGAAGATGTAATAGCTGAGAGTTTTATAAAATGGAATAAAGACAAGGCTTTTTAGAACAAAAGCTCTCATTGAACATGTGCTGAATAAATGGAAAAAAAAATTACCTCTAAGCCCACTGAAGAAAATCAAAGATAAAAGAAATCTTACTAGTTTCCCCAAAGAAAATGTATATAACCTCCAAAGAAGAGAGAACCAGACTGATATCAGACTTCTCATTTGCAACATTAGATTCAATACCTGAAACCATACTTTTGAAGTGTAAAGAAAAAAACTGCATTGAAAACTTTGGATCCAGAATCCTATATATGTTTATTCATGTATATATGTACACACATGTATTTTTTTCCCCCGTGAGGACATTTTATGTACCAAGTCCTGTGCTGGGTGCTATGGGAAATAAATAGATTAATATGCCAAGGCCTTGCTACCAAGAGGGAACACAAGGATAAAGAAAAGTACAGAGATAAGTGTTATGGAAGGAAGAATGTGGTATATGCAATAAGTGAGATATAAACTAATGCTATGAGGTTCCCAAGGAAGGAGAGATTCTATGTGGCTGGAAGTATCAGGGAAGACCTCACAAAGATTCCAGGCTTTGTGGAGTGGAGGGCTTGGTCAGGCTATGATAATTAATTCATTATCTTTCCATCCAAACCTGCTCTACTACCCTCCTGTTACCCAGGCAACAAATACGGGAGTCAGCTTCAAATCTTTCCTCTCCCTCAACTCCTGTATTAGTTAGGGTAGGCTAAGCTGGTGTGACAAATAGATCCAAACATGGGTGGAGTTAACACAACTGAAATCTATTTCATGCTTGAAGACAGTACTGCTAGGGTATTCAGTCATAAAGGAGGCTCTCTGTAATGCAGTCATTTGGAAACACGTGCTCCTTCACTATTAAGCTCCCACATAGCCCAGGGCAGTATTTCCCAAACTGATCCACAGACCAGCAGTATCAGTATCTCTTGGAAACTTATTAGAAATGCTCTTATCTGGTCCTGCTGCAGACCCAATGAATCAGAAACTCTAGGAGCAGAGCCCAGGAATCTTGTTCAGCAAACTTCCAGGTGATTTTGATGCTCACTAGGTTAAGGACCACTGCCTGAGGGCTTTGTTAAGTCTGTAACCAGCTGGCAGAAATGGAAAAAGGGCACGGAGGATGAAAACCAACTCTCTTAAAAGCCCTGGCCTGAAGGTGGCACACGTCACTTCCACTTATATTCCATCAGCGAGGACTTAATCACATGGCCTCATGTAACTGCAAGAGAAGCTGGGAAATGTAGAATAGCATATACCCAGGCAGGGAAAGGGGAACAGCTTTGGGGGCGACAGCGGGCATTCTCCATCACACTTCCCAAGTCCAGTTGTTCTAATACTAATCTAGACTGATCTGTTCCTTCCCATCCCACTTGTGCCTCTGTTTCAGGCCACCCCCACCTCTCATGGACATCCACAGTGACTCTCAAGCTGGTACCCTGCCTCCAGACTCTACTCTGTCCTCTCTCACACTACTCACTAAGTCTCGTTTTCATGAAGCTTGTGCCTCCTCAGAGTGCTGGGGCAAAGAACCCACTGCCTCACTCTAAAAGCCTTAAAGAGCTCTCTTTCTCCTAATCACTTCTCACACTGTTCCTTCTTCTTGGGCTAGCCTCCTTCTACCCTCTGCCTGATAAAATCCTACTCACCTCCTTTGATGTTCCCCTCACCCTCCAAGTTAGAATCTTCCTCCAGACCCTCACAGCATGGACTTAATTATATCCTAATTCTATTTAGGACTGTTTCCAGAATAGACTCGGAACTAAAGTTTTTTTTTTTTTTTTTTTTTTTTTTTTTTTGAGGACCAAATAAATAGGGTCAGATTGCTCCATTCAGGAGCATTTACTCATTTACTCACCTATCTATCCATTTCTCCAAAAAATATTTCTCAGGTGGCTTCTATGTGCTAAACACTTTCGGATAGGTGGTGATATAATAGCAAACAATAGAAGTGTGGTCCCTGCCCCCTGGGAGTTTATGTTTAGAGGTTAAGGTTCTTGATGAGCAAACTGACAGTAACAATATAGTGTGAGGAGTGCTAGGTTGGAAGAAGGGTCAGAGTATCATGGGAGCATGAAGGAGAGGGGAGAAAAGGTATTCCAAGTAGAGGCAAGAGAGAGCATATTATTTTTGGGAAACTTAAAAGTATATATCCCAGAGACTTTTGATTAATTCCTTCCCCAAAGTTTCCTCTCTCTATGGAACTACACCTACTTAGAGAAGGATTGAGCGGATGCTTAAGAAACTGGAAGAACTTGCTATCTTGTGTACTAGCCAATAAACTCAGTGGCCCTCTGTCAGGGACAGCTAAGGAAATTGGATTCTTCAAAGTATTGAAAAGCTGGGTTGTTAATAAATGGCATTAGATCAAGCTTTGATTTCACTTTGGGTACACAGCTAGAGAGCCCTCTTCTGTGGAAATTTAGATTTGAGATCGCCGTATTTGTTTATATAGATGCGCCTCAAACTGTATTTTGTTTTCTGCTTTGAGGAGGAAGAATGTGATCAGGCTCCCACCTCCCTCCCATTTTCTTTCCATAGTGGGTTGTTGTAGTTCCTGCTTAGAAGGCTCAGAAAAAGTACGTGTAGTGAAAAGAATGACTTTGTTCACCGAACATTAAAAGGGAAGAGAATTTAAGTACCATTCGCAGCTCTTCATGCAGCTCTCAGGAGTTCTTCAAAGACTGGGATTATTGGGCAACCATCCTGAGTCTCCTTTCTCCCTAAAGAAAGAGCCATTTACCCAAATAATCCTGCCCAAATATCCCTGTCATCACCAGGGAGACACACACGAGTCTGCTAGTGATAATATCCTAACTTCTGAAATAAACAGGGAAATTATACAAATAAAAGAGTTCTGCATTATGAAGCAGAAACCATTTGGATGAAATGTTTCTCAAAGTGTAGCAACATTTCAAATAAGGAGACAGACTCTAAGGGAATAAGGGATGGGAGGGAAGAGTGTGAAAGGAAGACGTCTAGGATCTTCTCATAGTTCTCATCCAGCTAGTGAGTGTGCCTGGCTTTCTTTGAAGCAATGTGGAGGCCTCAAGTTACGGCAGGTGTGATAGACAAGGCCACAGGAATATCATAAATGGCTTCAGATATTTCTGTGCAATGTGTTCAAGAGCCATAAACGTAGCTTCTTAGAAATACAAATGTGAAACAGGTTCTCTTCAGATGATTTTAAGCTTTGAAGATTTTGGCACATTCCAGCTTTGTTCTCAGATATCTCCATGGGGCATTAAAAATGTCATCCTATATAAGACTATGTATGATATTTTTCTCAAGTACCACTTTTGAAATACTCCATTGCTAAATTAGACTGGATCTGGGCATGTAATGTGGGTCATGGTCTTGGAGAAAAGAAACCCAATTTCCTAACAACATGTATGATTATATAGGCATATTATATTATAAAGCACAAACTATTTACCCATGCTAGAAACCTAAATATTAGGAAATCTATTACGGTAGGCTTCTTAAATTTTCATTGAACAATAGTGTAAATTGTAAAACAATTACGTAAATCTTATAAAATGTATTTGCCATGTTTCTTTTTTTAAAAAAGTCAACTCAGCACACAGTTTTCATGCCCAGTTAATTTTTATTTCTATTTTAAAATTATCGCTTGACTTATATATCCCATCTACTTTCCAAAAAGTTTTGAAGTAGTTTATAATAAAAACAGAAAAATCAATTTCGTAAAAAGGACCAAAACCAGGAAAAAAGAAAGAAAAGGTGAGGAAAATTAAATCAAACAACGGTTAGCTTTAAAAATTTATTAAAATCTTATTAATATGTGAAATTTTATGTGACCCAGTTATTTTGTTGGGTTTCCAGCATATCGTTGATCAGACAATGTAAATATTACCAGGTTTGACTTGTTGAGAATCAAGGCCAGTCAAGTACCTGGGACTGTTTAACAAATAAATGTCCCACTTTGGATGGACACTTCTCCATTTTTCAGCTGTGAAAAAGGAACAGTATTATGTGTGCTTGGTGGCACAAAGCTAAAATTAATTCATTGCACATAACCTTTTGGCATCCTTCGATACAAGGACTAGGGAATACAAGGTAGTACAGATAATGAGTTATGACTCACTAGGAAAACAGTCACTCTGCTTATCTGTAGCTACGTCTAGTTCCATGTCCACATTTCTAAATATATTTTATTGACTGTACTTATTAATTGATTTTTTTTTAATGGGGAAAGAAAGGGAAATGAAATAAATTTCAGGTACCTAAAATTAAACCTGATATATGGACAATTTTGGTTGGGTTTACGGCAATGTCATGATAAGAGGCTGGTTAAAGGATTCCATTCCAACAGATTTCCGCAAGGTAAGATCTAGCCTGTCTGTCCATTTTCTCCCCAAATTTGTAGGCTTGCTACGCTCCCTCATGACCTGGCAAAGTTGGCAAAGTTTAGAAACCTTAACTTTCTTTAAGGAAAACTGGCTCCTTTCCTCCTTGGGAGCATGGCAGGCAGTGCCAAACTGATCAGTCTATTTAACATGACATTGGGCTGCAATTCTTTAATGGCATCTAAAGCAAAACGTTAAGCTCCTACTCTGTCCCATCGGGCCACCGAAGGGTTCTAAAACCTCGTTTATGATGTCATTTTAAGTATTCCCTCCTTCAGCAATGACAATAAAAGTTAACTATTAAACTCATGTTTTCAACTTCCCACCATGGGTTCCCTGCAACACAAAACCAGCAAATTAAATCATTGAGATACTAGGATACTTAATGAAATAAAAGCGAATTCCTCATAAATGGCCCTAACTGTAGAACATCTGGCCTGCCCAGCTGCATTTTCTCTACATCAGTTGAGGATGTAACAAAGATAACCGACCCTTAGTCTTTCCAAATAACAAAAGCCCAGTTATTCTGAGGGCAGCTAAACCGAGTGGGATAGGATGGACACTTCAGCCCTGCCATAGAGTCTGCGATGACTCATTTACAGGACCTCAGAGTTGTCAGTGCTAGTGAATTCCTCCTTCTTTCGTCCCTGCTACTTCCTTTTCTTTAAAGGAATGGAATCACGAAAAATAAGCTGGGATTGAAAATAGATTGTTTAATTGACTCTTTTTTTTGGATCACAAAATCAAATCTTAGCTTGCTGCTGGGACTTTAGGCTCCCTCATTCATTCATTTGTTCATTCATTCAACAAATATATATTTCGTGTCTAATTTGTACCAAATCCTGGGAGTACAGAAGTGAAAAAGAGTCATAGTCACTTCCCGCATGGTACTTACATTCTAGTGGTAAGAGTCAATACAGAAGTAAACTGCCAGGTAAAGGTGTAATTTCAAATGGTCAAAGTGCTATGTGTGAAAATAATAGTGTGCTATGAAAAAGTATAAAGTGGGGACGCATCTTAGTTGGTGGTCAGAGAATGCCTCCCTGACAAGGTGACATTTATCTGAGACCTGAAGTTTTACAAGGAGCCAGCTACATAGAGGTTGCGGAGGGAAAAAGAACTTTCTATGCGACGGGGAAAAGCATGTGCATAGGCCTCAGGCAGCAAAGAGCTTGGCATAGTGGGAACTGACAAATGTGTATAATAAATAAGGAAGAGAGTGGCAGGAGAGGAAGTTGCAGAGATAGGCAGAGGCTAGATTATGCAGCAACATAAGAAGGAACTGATTCATTTGCTGCCCCTGGTCAGTTCTGTCAATCAGATTTTGACCATGGAACTATTGGTAAAGTGTAACTCAAACAGATGAGGTTTCTAGCTTCAATAGGAGGTCTCTTTAGACACAGCTGTCTTAAGGATAGATAATAGCCAATGACGGAGGTTGCAGTGAGCCAAGATCGCGCCACTGGCACTCCAGCCTGCATGACAGAGTGAGACTCTGTCTCAAAAAACAAAAAAAAGATGATAGCCAATGACATACCTAGAGATACAGGTAAATATCAATATATAGTCTTCTTTCCCTGTCTCAGTCATGAAGATTACAGGAAATGCTTGTTTAGTAGCAAATCCTGTCAAGCAACATCGTCCAAATAGAACTTTCTGTGATGAGATGGAAATTTTTTCTATCTTAGCTATCCAAAACAGTAGCCATTAGCCACCTGTGGCTATTAAGCACTTCAAATGGGGCTAGTGGAATTAAGAAACTGAATTTTAAATTGTATTTAGTTTTAATTCATTTAAGTTTCAATAGCCACGAGTGGCTATAGGATAGGGCAGAGCAGCTCTAGAATCTTGACACACTTAAAGGAGCTTACAAACAAAAGGCGTAGGTTAGGTTAAAACTTGAGCAACATCTGTGATGGTTCACAGAATCCTCCTAAGGAAAAGGTTAAAGCAGTGGTCTCCAACCTTTATGGCACCAGGGACCGGTTTTGTGGAAGACAATTTTTCTATAGACTGGGGAAGAGGTGGGGGGGATGGTTTCAGGATAAAACTGTTCCACCTCAGATGATCAGGCATAGACTCTCATAAGGAGTGTGCAACCTAGATCCCTTGCATGTGCAGTTCATAGGGTTCACACTCCTATGACAATCGAATGCTGCTTCTGATCTGATAGGAGGCAGAGCTCAGGCAGTAATGCTTGCTTGCCCACCACTCACCTCTTGTGTGGCCCAGTTCCTAACAGGCCACGGTCCAGTACTGGCCCTGGGGTTGGGGACCCCTGGGTTAAAGGATTCAGTCCAAGATCTGAAAAAAAAGGGTACAGCTAGGTAGCTTGGGAAGCACTCTAAATTTTCAGAAGTCTGTAGCAGAATCTCAAAGCTTCTGGGTTTTTGTTGTTGTTGTTGTTATTGTTGTTGTTTTTGAAACAGGGTCTCACTCTGTTGCCTAGCCTGGAGTGTAGTGGCGTGAGCACAGCTCACTGCAGCCTCCACCTCCTGAGCTCAAGTGATCCTCCCGCCTCAGCTTCCCAAGTAGCTGGGACGACAAGCACACACCACCACACCCAGCTTTTGTATTTTCTGTAGAAATGGGGTTTTACCATGTTGCCTAGGCTGGTCTCAAACTCCTGGGCTCAAGAAATCAGCCCACCTCAGCCTCCCAAAGTGCTGGGATTATAGGCATGCGACACTGCGCCTT
Organism: Gorilla gorilla gorilla; assembly: GCF_029281585.2. Lineage (NCBI taxonomy): Eukaryota > Metazoa > Chordata > Mammalia > Primates > Hominidae > Gorilla > Gorilla gorilla. The sequence continues at coordinate 122,138,133 of NC_073234.2, forward strand.
GCCAGCTTCTGATTTTTAATGGCCCTTAACATACAGAATGTGTGACAGGAGGCAGTATGTTATAGAGCTTTGTTACTCAAAGTGTGGTTCACAGACCAACCACATTGTCATCATTTAGAAGTTTGATATAAGGGCCTCACTCCCAATCTACTGAATCAGAATCTGCATTTTTAACAAGATCTCCAGTGATTCAAATACACATTCAATTGTAAGAAACATTGCTATGGAAAGGGTTTGGGGTTGGGCAGACGTGCATTCAAATCCCAACTCTGCCACTTACCTGAGCAAGTCATTTAACCTCTTGGGCCTCAATTTTCTCACCTGAAAAAGGAGGTAATACTACTTACCTCAAAAGGTTGTTGTCAAGACTGAATGGGTCAATGTATAAAAGGAAATGAGCATGAGATATGGTTTATGTTGGATGATCATTAATTCATTTATTTGACAAATCATTACTGATTGTCTATTATATTCCGAGCACCCTTCCTGTCCTGTGCTTAAAACCCCTTCCAAAACAAAGCAACCTTGGGGAAGAAGAGTGTTTTGTTGGGGATGGGAGGGGAAGAAAATGTTCCCCTGTAGCAGTTTCAATACTGTAAGGTGACCAACAACTGCTCCTCTTGGGATCTTTATAGGATTCTCAACTATCAGGGGCTTCCACCGCTATCCTCAGACCTTTAAATAAATAGAAATGTGAGGAGGGGAGGGGGGAATAAGAGAAAAATATGGGAATTGAACAAATAGGGAAGATTTGCTATTGTTTTACCGACAAAAAGCATTAGAATTGTCTTAAAAACTAAGCACAAACTGTAAGCTGCGCAGATTTTCTTTTATTAGCTTCCTTAGAAAAGCAGCAGCAGCAATTCTCACTGGAGGTCTCACTGGTAGGAAAGGGAATTCAAGGGGTGTTCTTTTCTGCTCCCCAGGCAAAAAGGGTTTCTCACCCAAGCCAGTAGGTGTTAATCTGCTTAAGCCTGCCTGAGTGGATGTGTTAGATTGCTGGCACATGGCCATTTAGGGGTTTTGTTCCCCAGACCACAGGAGCCCATTTTTCCAAGAGTTCCACTAGCTTTTTGTTTGATAACGTCTATTTCTAGCAGCATTTACTCCTTCAACAACAAATTCAATGGAACGAAAATTTACTGAACACCTACTATTTGGCACACCCTCTGTTGGGGATACAGAGATGAATAAGGAACAGTTGCTGTGCTCCGGGGCTCACACAAAAGTAACTGCTGTTGCATTCTCTCAGGTGATGGCTATTATCATGACTTCTTCCCACTGCTTGGAAAAAAACATGCTTTGGTTTCCTTGGCTGCCCCGTTTAAATATCCACTGACCTCGCTGTGCTCGCCTGAGGTCCCAGAGGCTTCAAGGGTTAATTACTTGCTTGTTGTGGCTGGTTCATTGTTCTCCCAAACTTCTCACCCTTTCTGATTCCATTTCCAATTCTAAACTTTGTTTAATGTATTAATGTTTTTCTTTTTACGGAGGCAATACACATTCTTTACAGAAAAATACAGATAAGTAAAATAAGGGAAAACACTGTAAAACTCTCCTCAATCCCACCACTCAGTGATAACCCATTTTAATAAACATGACATTTTAAAAAACTGTTAACAGTAATATAATTTCACATGAAGTTCAAAACATAGAGGAGGGCAATTATGCATAATCCAGTCATCTGAGTTGTGATCATTTTGGGGATCTTCCCTTCCCATTTTCTTGTACTTATAAATCAAGCCTAACATGTAGCCTGCTAAAGTCATTATCTTTTGGGGGAAGAATATGGAATAGATGTGCAAAGCAGGAAGGGGTACTTTCAGCTGTGCTGGTGAGTAAGGACACTAGTAATTTTATAGAAAAACATGTTTAGAAATTTGCCGTAATTGGCTAAATTACTGTTGCTATTCAAATGTTTCATCCCTGGTAATAGAATCTCACCCAAGAAACTTGCCTTTCTTCCCTGGGGTCTGAAATGAGAAATACAGAAATATCTATTTTAAGAAGTTCTCATGTAAGAATACCTGAATTCATAATGAAGAGTGTTTGCATACCATTAAAAGCCTACCACGTGCCAAACTCTCTGACATATATTATCTCACAACAGTACTGCAAGATAGATATTATTACTCCTGTTTTAAAGATGATGAAACAGAAGCTCATAAAGTTTAACAGGCTTGCCCAAGATCTTATAGCTAGTACCTGGCAGAACCAGAACCCAGAGCAAAGAGACACAACGGTAGAGAGTAGAAAGTTTGTGGCAGAAAGTGTGTGGGTTCACAGCCCAACTGAACCACCCACTCACTCTGGGACCTTGGGCAAGTTATTTAACATTCTAAGTTTCCTTGAACTAGACTTTTGTGTGATGCCATTAGCCTGCAGTTAGTGTTGACAAAAGGAACCGTCCTTAGAATCAAGATGAAGTCCATTGTAAGGGTGTTGAGGACATTGTTGAACAGTTCATAGTTAAAGATATTGCTGTTTGCTCTGAATTTGGAGGACAGTAAACTCCTGAGCAATCGTCAGTCTTAGTGCTCCTAACTATTCAGGCTTCCAGGAGCACTGGCTCCTGGAAAACTCATATCTAAGTTTAAAGTTCACATATAGGAAGAATTTGGGCGGCATGTTTCACCTCATTCTGAATTGCATTTTTTGCCTCCAATTCTGCTTTTCTTTCTTCTTTCATTCCCACTTCCATTTTATTGTCTCGAATCTTTTATATTGCTATACACTCCCTTAAATTCTTTTGGATTTAACCATCAGTTTCCTCATCTATAAATGGGGGATAACGTTCTTTTAAGGGTGTGTGACAAGCACTTAGCACAGTGCATGGTCTGTAAGAGATGCTCAATAATGGTGTCTCCTTTCATACTCTTAGAATAAATCTTTGTCACCTCATTACAACAAAGGACATTATTTGCATTCTAAAAGATTCTTCAATTTATGAAAGGGCTCACCAAAGGGTTCTTTTAACAATAAGCAATGTATTTAAAATAGGACACCATTTCCACATTTCTTCAAGGGTATTCCTTACCGAGTCTCTGTCACATAACTGGCACAGCGCTGATCCACCAACTCTGCTTCCTCCCACTACTCCATATCAATGCAGCTCCTCTCATATGCTATTTGCAAAGTCCCTGGGATGGAATGGACTAATTTTTAAAGTGAAAACCTTTCCTTTATCTTTCCAGAGGAATTTTTAGATAGAAATGGTCTGCTGCAGAAAATACGGAATGGGAGATCAAATTTTCTCTTTTACTTCACCTTAAAAATGTCCTCCCTTAAATTCTTTCATGTTTTCCATGTACCTAAAGGGGGATGTTGAATCCCATTCCCTCTGCCTTCTAAAACAAGTTTAATTATTTCCACCATACTAACATATTTTAAAATTTATCAGAAATTAAGTTGTCTGATGAGTTTAGTATTGCTATTAATGATTTATCAAATTATCATTAAAAAAAATTCTAGCCCAGGAGCGGTGGCTCATGCCTCTAATCCTAGCACTTTGGAAGGCCGAGGTGGGAGGATCACTTGAGACCTGGAGTTCAAGACCAGCCTGGGGAACATAGTGAGACCCTGTGTCTATAAAAAATTTAAAGGCCAGGCGCGGTGGCTCACGCCTCTAATCCTAGCACTTTGGAAGGCCGAGGTGGGAGGATCACTTGAGACCTGGAGTTCAAGACCAGCCTGGGGAACATAGTGAGACCCTGTGTCTATAAAAAATTTAAAGGCCAGGCGCGGTGGCTCATGCCTGTAATCCCAGTACTTTGGAAGGCAAAGGTGGGTGGGTCACAAGGTTAGGAGTTCGAGACCTGCCTGACCAACATGGTGAAACCCTGTCTCTACTAAAAATACAAAAATTAGCCAGGCATGGTGGTGTGCACCTGTAATCCCAGCTACTCAGGAGGCTGAGGCCGGAGAATCACTTGAACCCAGGAGGTGGAGGTTGCAGTGAGCTGAGATTATGCCACTGCACTCCAGCCTAGGCGACAGAGTGAGACTCCATCTCAAAAAAAAAAAAAAATTAAAAATTAGCTGGGCATGGTGGTACATACCTGTAGTTCCAACTACTTGGGAGGCTAAGGTGGAAGGATCCCTTGAGCCCGGGAGGTCAAGGCTGCAGTGAGGGCCATGATCATGTCATTGCACTCCAGCGTGGGTGACAGAGTGAGAGCTTGTCTCCAAAAAAAAAAAACTAACCATCTCATAAAATATTAAGCATTTAATTTTGTCAGGTTTTTATCCCCCAGTCTTTAGCACTTTCAAGGTATCCAATTAAATTAAAAAATAGACAAAGGGAATTCATAATTTGTATGGAATAGGTCACTGTCCAGGTCACTGTCTAATAATCTTCAAAAAGACCTGAGCTGGCAGAGCCCAGTAATCTACTTATGTTTGCTTAAAGCAATTTGTTGGATCCTTAACACCTGTTGAGTTGAGCGCTGAAAAGTTAATTTGCAGTGCCTATCTGGGCTGTATTTCCCCAGGCTCTCCTTTTCCTTCTCGCCCTCCCTTCCTTTCTTCCTATCCTTCCCTTCCCTTTTCTCCCTTCTAAAATTTTTATTGAGTGTTTTGGCAGTCAGGATCTGTACTAAGCACTGGGAATCCATTGGTGGCCAAAATAGGCCAGGCCCCTACCCTCATGGTGCTTTCTGTCTGGTGAGGGGGCCATTAATCTAATCACATTCACTAATGGGTGTAGGATTACAAATTGCAGTAGGCACCACTTAGGCCTACAGTACAGTGAGGGATCTGGCCTAGTCTGGGGTTAGGAGAGGACAGCTTTTTGGACTGTGAGAGGAAGAATGAGTGGGTAATAAGGCAGCAGAAACAGCACGTGCAAAGGCCCTGAGGTGCTGGGAATTGTGGTACTCTGGAGACAATGAAAGATACTGTGGCTGGACCAGACAAAACAAAGACAGGGGATGGGGGATGCCTCTGGTGAGCTCAGCAGAGTCAGAGATACATGTCTTATAAAGATTTTGGCCTTCAACTTAAGAACAAAGGGAAGCCACTAAAGTAAGGAAGAACAAGGGATATGAGAACTGTTAATGATCAAGACGTCTTAATTTGTCTCTGCAGGAGCAATGCAGTCTTACACGTGGTCTCTAACATACACAGTGACGACGGCTGCTGGGTCCCCAGCTGAGAACTCCCAACAGCTGCCCTGTATGAGGAACACTCATGTGCCTTCTTCCTCCGTCACACACAGGATACCAGTTTATCCCCACAGAGAGGAACATGGGTAGGTAACTTTCCAGGGATGCTGCCGGACTTTTAAAATTTGATCTAAAGAGGCTGGGCACAGCAGCTCACACCCTGTAATCCCAGCACTTTGGGAGGCCGAGGTAGGCCTTGAAGTCAGGAGTTCGAGACCAGCCTGGCCAACGTGGTGAAACCCTGTCTGTACTAAAAATACAAAAATTAGCCAGGCATAGTGGCTTACACCTATAATCCCTGCTACTTGGGAGGCTGAGGTGGGAGAATTGCTTGAACCTGAGAGGCAGAGGTTGCAGTGAGCTGAGATCGCACCACTGAACTCCAGCCTGGGTGACAGAGCGAGACGCCGTCTTAAAAAAAAAAAAAAAAAAGAAAAAGAAAAAAGATCTAAAGAGGGGTTTCCTTAGCAGCTATTTTCTCAAAGAACAGGAAGGGTGCTACCCTTTGCTGAGTTCCCACAATATCCTGAGCACTGTATTGTGTAATCCCCACAACAACCAGGGTAGGTAGGTAGGTAAGAAGGTGTTAGTGACCCCATTTTAGATGAGGAAATTGAAACTTGTTTGGTTATCTTCCATTCCCCAAGGTCACACAGCTGGCACATGGTAGGGCCTAAACTTAGCAAATGTCTGACTCCAAAGCCTGTGTTCCTCCCTCTTTACTCCTTTAACGCCTCAGCTGAAAACCCCTTTCAGCAGTTCCCCTGGGTGTCTCTTTGTACACTTTGCAGAATTACAGAGCTTCATCTTAGGTTCAAGTCTTTTATGATTCCATTTAGAGAAGGGCTTCCCCACCTGAGGGCTGGAGGTCCCTTTAGGCTGCAGTTATTCATGAGGTTCGGGGGATTTCCCATAGGTTCTAGTGGTGTTTTATGCCCTGGAAAAATGCATCATTTGTTTTGCCCATATTTTTTTCTTTTTCAAATATGTGGAGTGATGTTGCTGTGATGAATGAACTACAAATCCATACAAAAGTGTTACTTGAATCCTCCTAGCTCTTTGCCGTTATGCACTGTCTTTATCAAAAGACACTAACCTTACAATGTCTAATGAGCAGTGATCTGAAAAGCACTTATGATATTAACAAGAGATCCTGCCGGGCACAGTGGCTCACACCTGTAATCCCAGCACTTTGGAAGGCCGAGGTGGGTGGATCACTTGTGGTCAGGAGTTCGAGACCAGCCTGGCTAACATGATGAAACCCCATCTCCCTACTAAAAATACAAAAATGGGCTGGGCGCAGTGGCTCACACCTGTAATCCCAGCACTTTGGGAGGCCAAGGCGGGGTGGATCACGAGGTCAGGAGATCGAAATCATCCTGGCGAACATGGTGAAACTCCATCTCTACTAAAAATACAAAAATTAGCTGGACGTAGTGGCACGCGCCTGTAGTCCCAACTACTCGTGAGGCTGCGGCAGGACAATGCTTGAACCCAGGAGGTGGAGGTTGCAGTGAGCTGAGATTGTGCCACTGCACTCCAGCCTGGCGACAGAGGGAGACTTCATCTCAAAAAAAAAAAAAAAAAGAAAAGAAAAATTAGCTGGGCATGGTGGGTGCCTGTAGCCCCAGCTACTTAGGAGACTGAGGCAGGAGAATTGCATGAACCCAGGAGGCGGAGGTTGCAGTAAGCTGAGATCGCGCCACTGCATTCCAGCCTGGAGAATAGAGCGATATACTCCAACTCAAAAAAAAAAAAAAAAAAAAAGAGAGATCCTACCATGTGGTGCAGTGGGCCTTACCACTCACAGGCCAGGTTCCAACGGACCAGTTGTGGGGGACATGAGGGGAGGAGGGGGAGGATTTCTCAGGTCCCTTCCACAGTTGGCCCAGCATAATGCAGCACAGCGGTGACCTGACGGTGGGCACAGGCCTGGATGTTGGTGTACTTTTCCATAGGTTCAAGTGCCCCCGAGCAGTCAGTCGGGCAACCATTATTTTCTCAGGGGGCCTTTGAGAGTATTTCCACACATTTAGAATAGACTCTGAAAACTCTGTTTCAGAGAGATTTTTGATTCAGCAGAAATAGCAGAAAAAATACTCACATGGTCATAGGTCAGCATCTTTGCCATAAAGATTTTACTAAGAAGAACAGTGATAATAATAGGCTACGTCTACACAGGACTTTCTGGTTTATGGAGTGTGTTCACACATACGATCCTCAGAATGACCGTGTGCAGCATTTTTATGGATGTGAGAAACAGGGTCATGAAAGTCACACAGCTAGAAAGTCGTGGAGCCTGACTTAGAACCAGGGTCTTTGATGCCTGTTTGAACACGCCATGGTGCTTTCCCCCCAGGAGACAGCTTAACAGAAACCCACTACATCCTTCCCCATGATGTGGAAGCAGAGGCCTGAGTGATACAAAAACATAAATCTCACAGTGGTTTCTTTTTTGTTATCCCTATTTGATTTCAGGATACAACAGGGGTTTTAAACACAGCATGAGTAGAGGTTTCCATCACTAATGATGTTTGGCTCAGGGCTAGATTTCATCCCTGAACGCTGGCTGGGGGGTAAGGGAGGTATGTTCTAGGTGTTGAGGGAGAAGGAAAATCAACCTGGGGTTTTAAGTTAACCATAACAAGGCCACAAGAGTGGAAATGGTAAGAATCAAAAAGAAGAGGCCAGACATGGTAGCTCATGCCTGTAATCCCAGCATTTTGGGAGGCCAAGGTGGGTGGATCACCTGATGTCAGGAATTTGAGACCAGCCTGGCCAACATGGTGAAACCCCATCTCTATTAAAAATATAAAAATTAGCCGGGCATGGTGGCACACGCCTGTAATCTCAGCTACTCAGGAGGCTGAGGCAGGAGAATCATTTGAACCCAGGAGGCGGAGGTTGCAGTGAGCCAAGATCATGCCACTGCACTCCAGCCTGGGCAACAGAATGAGACCCTGACTCAAAAAAAAAAAAAAAAAACCAGATGAAAGAAAGAAAAATGGGATTGGGGGTGAAGGGGGGGAAGAAAAGAAAAGAGAGAAAAGAAGAAAAAGGAAAAAAATAGATGAGGTTTTTAAAAAGGTGTCAAACTGATCTGTTCTTGCTATTACTCACACTATTCAATGTGCTTGATGCATTTTAGATACGCAGGAAGCTATAACTATGGGAGCTATGGCAACCAGCATCCTCACCCCATGCAGAGCCAGTATCCGGCCCTCCCTCATGACACAGCTATCTCTGGGCCACTCCACTATGCCCCTTACCACAGGAGCTCTGCACAGGTGAGTCAGTGGTCCTGGTTTCTTGGCCAGGCCTTGGTATATTTGGTGCCAAATCTGGTTAACACAGTTCATAAACTGTTATGCATACTGTGTGTGCAGCATGTGTGTCCCCAAGGAGACGACAGTCTTTATTTATTTATTTATTTATTTTTATTATTATACTTTAAGTTTTAGGGTACATGTGCACATTGTGCAGGTTAGTTACATATGTATACATGTGCCATGCTGGTGTGCTGCACCCACTAACTCCTCATCTAGCATTAGGTATATCTCCCAATGCTATCCCTCCCCCCTCCCCCCACCCCACAACAGTCCCCAGAGTGTGATGTTCCCCTTCCTGTGTCCATGTGATCTCATTGTTCAATTCCCACCTATGAGTGAGAACATGCGGTGTTTGGTTTTTCGTTCTTGCGATAGTTTACTGAGAATGATGATTTCCAATTTCATCCATGTCCCTACAAAGGACATGAACTCATCATTTTTTATGGCTGCATAGTATTCCATGGTGTATATGTGCCACATTTTCTTAATCCAGTCTATCATTGTTGGACATTTGGGTTGGTTCCAAGTCTTTGCTATTGTGAATAATGCCGCAATAAACATACGTGTGCATGTGTCTTTATAGCAGCATGATTTATAATCCTTTGGGTATATACCCAGTAATGGGATGGCTGGGTCAAATGGTATTTCTAGTTCTAGATCCCTGAGGAATCGCCACACTGACTTCCACAATGGTTGAACTAGTTTACAGTCCCACCAACAGTGTAAAAGTGTTCCTATTTCTCCACATCCTCTCCAGCACCTGTTGTTTCCTGACTTTTTAATGACTGCCATTCTAACTGGTGTGAGATGATATCTCATTGTGGTTTTGATTTGCATTTCTCTGATGGCCAGTGATGGTGAGCATTTTTTCATGTGTTTCTTGGCTGCATAAATGTCTTCTTTTGAGAAGTGTCTGTTCATGTCCTTCGCCCACTTTTTGATGGGGTTGTTTGTTTTTTTCTTGTAAATTTGTTTGAGTTCATTGTAGATTCTGGATATTAGCCCTTTGTCAGATGAGTAGGTTGCGAAAATTTTCCCCATTTTGTAGGTTGCCTGTTCACTCTGATGGTAGTTTCTTTTGCTGTGCAGAAGCTCTTTAGTTTAATTAGATCCCATTTGTCTATTTTGTCTTTTGTTGCCATTGCTTTTGGTGTTTTAGACATGAAGTCCTTGCCCATGCCTACGTCCTGAATGGTAATGCCTAGGTTTTCTTCTAGGGTTTTTATGGTTTTAGGTCTAACGTTTAAGTCTTTAATCCATCTTGAATTGATTTTTGTATAAGGTGTAAGGAAGGGATCCAGTTTCAGCTTTCTACATATGGCTAGCCAGTTTTCCCAGCACCATTTATTAAATAGGGAATCCTTTCCCCATTGCTTGTTTTTCTCAGGTTTGTCAAAGATCAGATAGTTGTAGATATGTGGCGTTATTTCTGAGAGCTCTGTTCTGTTCCATTGATCTATATCTCTGTTTTGGTACCAGTACCATGCTGTTTTGGTTACTGTAGGACAGTCTTTTCATCAGTGTCATTTCTGGCCTCCAATGGCTGACCCACAGTGGGTGCTCGGCCAGTGTTCATGCTCCATTTGCTCTCACACACCTGGTCACTAAACAGTTTTTTTTTTTTTCATTCTATCCCCTCTTTGACCTCTTCATGCCAAGATCTAATTGGCTGCATGCCTGCTGCCCTTTTTCGGGCAGCTACCCTCACCCTGGGCCTTGGGTCTCCTTTCCCATCACCACTCTCCTGGTGCAGACCCTCATGGAGTCTTGTCAGGACTGGTCTCTCAACATCATTTTAACTGGCCTTGGGGTGTCCCGTGTCTGCTCTTTTCATCCAGCCCGCACAGGTAATCTTAAGCTGAAGAATCCTCCTGAAATGGATCCCTTTTCAAATCACTCTCAGGCCCTACATCTCCTTGGGCTCCTCACTGTCTAATAAGCCAAATCAGCCCTCTGTGGCCTGCGGGGAATAGACAGGCCATTGCACTTGGCTGCATTTGGGAAACCACCGCTGGACCCTCTACCTGTCTAACACTTCCCTGTGCATTGGCTCTGATCCGACTGGTGGCCAGTTCCACTCTACATCCTAAGTATCTCTGTATGCCCTCTGTGCTCGTCTCAGCTCAGGCCTTTATCATATCCAACTTAGATGAAGACAGAAGGCTTCCTGGTGGTCTCTATGCCTCTAAAATGTGCCCCATCTCTGGTCCACCCCCTACACTGCTGCTAGAGGAGGCTTTCGAAAAAAACCCAACTGACCGTGACACTTTCCCTGTCTTTGGCACATCATTGCTTTCCAGGACAAGTTCAATTCTTTAGTATGTCTCTTAAGACTGGTTACCTTTCTGGCCTACTCACAAACTCCCTCCCTCCCCGCAGCCATGCCAGTCCACATCTGGTTGTCTTGGATGTGCCGAGTTCCTCCATGTCTTTGCAGAAATTGTTCCCTCTGGCTGGGTGTCTCTTCCCCAATCTCTTCGGCTGGGCATTCATGATGGGCATTCATGGCAATCATACTGCCGTCTTTGTGGCATTCCTGAAAGTACCCCCTTGAGTCCTCCAGGACCTTATTAGGTGCCACTCCCTGGGTTTCCTCTCTCAGTAGCATTTCTCACACCGTTATCATCACCAACTTTCCTGTCTGACACGCACGGAGACCCTAAGCTCCCTGAAGGCAAAGATGAAGTCCAGTATCCTCAGGTCAGAGCACTTGGCACCTATCAGAAAGAGGAGCTACCTTCTCCTGAACATGTGTTGTATGCCAGGCTCTGCGCTGAGCACTCTCCACATCCCTTAGATAACCCCTGCAGAAGAGGAAGTGAGACTCACAGTAACCTGCCTGAGGGGTTGAACCCAGGCGCTGTGACTCCTGTCCAAGCTCTCAGGCACCACCCCCTGCCGCCTCTCAGATGCAGGCATTCACTAAGTGTACACTGAGCAGATGAGTACATGGGAGGTGGCGTCAGCATGAACAATAGTATGGTGTGCCGAGCACACTCACTCTATTCTGCAGGCACAGGAAGCTACGGAGTGGTAAGATCAGAGCTATGATTAAGAAAGAGAGCTCTCAGGGCCCCCACAAAATGAACCAAGGGGGACTGGTGGAGGCAGGGGGCTCTGCTCCAAAGAACTTGTAGAAGTTTAGGAATGAGATGGCAGGACTGACGCTAGCGTGGAGGCTGTAATTACATCAGCTGTTAGCACAAAGACTTGTCTCTGAGGGAGGGCACCAAGGAGAATGTATCCACAACACATGGGCATTCTGGGCAAACAGGTGTTTGTTTTGATTTCCATCTGCAGTACCAAGGGGAGCCCTGGTTTAATCCCCAAACAAGCCAAGAAGTTGATTCCACTAAATCATCACCTGGGGCATTCATTATAGGTCTCCAACTGCGTCACACAGAGATGCCAGCTCCTTAGGAGCTCCGTCTCTTGGGAGCACTCTGTGCTCCTCACTGTGATCCACTGCATGACTGAGAATGGCTGCAACAGCCTAGATCACTCTGCACACTCCAAGCATCTCATTCATTCATTCATTTATTTCTCAAATGGCTTCTGGGTAACTACTATGTGCAAGCACTGCACTAGCCACTGGGAGTACAGTGAGAAGGAGACAGAGCATGCCTGCTTTGGTAGAGCTTATGCTCCAGTGGGAGACAGCATCATCAAGCCATAGCTCTGGGCATTGTCTTCCCTCCTTCTTCACTTCCTCATTCCCCCTCATGAAATGGCAGGAGCTGGTTTTCTGGGGTGATATTTTTAAAGCCATTGCCATAAAAAGAAGCCAAGGTCTCCTCAAGGCCTATGAGGTCCTGCTCTGGAAGCCACAACAGTCCCCAACTGGAACACTGCCATTTAATATCTGGTCTTAATAGAATGGCCCAAGGACAAGTGAAAGCCCACGGAAGAGCCCTTTTAATCCAGACAAGGTGTGAGAGTCCAAAGGGTCCTAGGCCAGGCTCTTCGCCACCATGCCTTGTGACTCTTAGACGAGTGCCTCTGACACTCCCCTCAATATACACACACTCCACACTTCATGGTTTATGCCTTAGTCTCCATCTGTAAAATGGGGTGGGAAGAAATTAATTATATCAGTCTCTACCCAGGTTGATGAGTGAGGTCAGTGTTCAAAATATACCTCTCTGGGGGAAGGTACTGTCTAAAGACAAAGTATCCTTTGTTTTGTTTTTCATTAACATTTATTCAGAGCACTGTTCTAGGCATATTTAAATATACAGACTCACTTAATTGCCCTAACAACCTTGGGAAGAAGGCATTTTTGGAGATAGGATCTCACTCTGTCACCCAGGCTGGAGTGCAGCTGCGCAATCTTGGCTCACTGCAACCTCTACCTCCTGGGCTCAAGTGATCCTCCCACCTCAGCCTCCCAAGTACCTGGGACTATAGGCACATGCCACCAAGCCCAGCTGATTTTTGTGTTTTTGTAGAGACAAAGTCTCGCCATGTTGACCAGACATGTCTCGAACTCCTGGGCTCCAGTGATCCTCCTGCCTTGGCCTCCCAAAGTGCTAGGGTTACAGGCGTGAACCACCACACCTAGACTTTTCCCTCAGTTTTTAAAGATAAGTAGACTGCCTCAGAAGGTAATGTGCCCCAGGTCATGCATCCAGTAAGGGACAAAGCAGACTCAAATGCAAATCCTCCAGCTCTCAATTCCAATGCTAAACCAGTGGTACTTAATACTACTGTTTCGGAGAGTGGAAGGTGAATTCAAGAGGTTACTGCTGCTATTCTCAGTAAGTTTCAAGTTGCCAAAGAGAAGCACACACCCCAAGATAACCTTATTTCTTTCCTTTATTGGTTCTTTGGTTTAAGGTTCAGCATAGAGAAAATCCACTGCAGGGCTAATTAGTTTTAGCTTTCCAGAGCAGGGGTCAAGCTGTTCCAATTCTGAGTAACTGAATATCACACTTCACTACATCAGACTCACCAGGGAAAAGGACAGTCTGAATTGGAAGACAAATTGCAAGTATACAATATGGTTGGAGAAATGCAATTGGTCATCAGCACAAAAGTAATTGAAATTACTGCAAATAAATGCCAGCTAGATTTGCCTTAGAGGGCTGATACATCTTTGAAGTGCAGTAATTGTAGGTTTCCCAGCATTTATATGCTCAAAATAATTTTAAGTCATTTGTTTTCAAAATAGAATATGTGTATGCCCTTGTTTACACTACTTATTTGCACAATACCTACTTTCTTCCTGGGTACTACAAAGGTAAACCTCCCAGCCCTGCTTAGATTCTTGTAACTTCTGACTTAGTGAGTCCAGATGAATGAGGTTTCACAGCGTGAGGTTTGAATTATTTTGGAAAAACATTGCAACTGTGCTGCACTTGTTCACATCAAAGTAAGCTGCCTCTTTCCAGGTTCCCCATTCCCAGGCCCAACCAAAAGGAGAAAATAAACCAGACCAAGTACATAGCTACAAAATCTTTCTGAGCCTCATTCAATACATGTTCATAGAACCTCTACCCTGTCAAGCAGCCATAGTGGAACTGGGGACCTTGAGCTCAAAAGCCATTTGATCACACTTAGACTGGAAAGCTGTCCCTTATTTCTCATCTGAAAGGCAGAGGCCCAGCCTTATCAACTAATCACCCCCTCTCACAGAATCTTAAGTGGTCTGGCTCAAACCAACCCAGGACCACTGGGTGCTACAAAGTTTGCTTAGGGCACTGTACTTTGGGTTGGTGTCTTGGGCCAAAAAGAAAAAAAAAAATCAATCAATGATAGTGTTGTAAGATCTCTGACTGTAGAGCCAGGCTCCCTGGGTTCAAATCCCAGCTTTGCCTCCAATTAGCCCTGTGCCTCAATTTTCTCATCTGAAAAATGAGGATAATTATGGTATCTATTTCACAGGGTTGCAGTGAGGGTCAAGTGAGTTAATAAAGGTCGGAACAGGGCCTGGCTCATAGTTAACACATTTTATTATTATCGTTTGTAACACCATAGTTATAATATTATATTTAGGGTAATTTTATAATTAAGATCTGTCTCCCTCACTGTACTAGCTCTGTGAAAGCAAGGACCAAGTCCTTTTTCTCTCCCCATTATATTCCCATGGCCTAGCACCGAACTTGGCCCTCAGTGAGTGCTCAGTAAATACTTGTCAATGAAATGAATGAATGACTGGATTCTTACTCTGGTACTAAGTTGCTGTGTGACTGCAGTAGATCATTTCCCTTCTCTTGACCTTAATTATTTCATCTGTAAACCCAGAGGTAGAACCAGATGGTCAGTCACTAAGGCTCTTCCTATCATTAATGGACCATGACCCTGTGATTCTAAAAAGAACATTAATAACAGCTAACACTTTTTGAAAACTTACTACATAGGAGTTCTAAGTGTTTCACATGTAATAACTTAACTAATCCTGACTCTAAAGGCTCAGCAGCAGAGGGATGGTGGCTCACACTTGTAATCCCAACACTTGGGGAGGCTGGGAGCCCAGGAGTTCCAGTGGGATGACCGTTTGAGCCCAAAAGTTCGAGATCAGCCTAGGCAATGTAGTGAGACCTCATCTCTACAAAAAATTTAAAAATTATCTGGGAGTGGTGGCACATGCCTGTAGTCCCAGCTACTTGAGAGGCTCAGGTGGGAGGATCACTTAAGCCTGGGAGGCACAGGTTGGAGTGAGCTGAAATCACCCCACTGCACTCCAGCCTGGGTGACAGGGCAAGACCCTGTCTCAAAAAAAAAAAAAAAAAAAAAAAAAAAAAGCTCAGCAGATGTGGACTGTCTGACAAAGATTTTTTGGGAGCTACATCCTTCTCCAGAAGAAGCTAAGAGGCTAGGGGTGAGCCCTCTGGCAGTACTTTGGTGCAGTGAGAGCCGCCTTTCATAGGAAAACAGTTTGTGCTCCTGACTGGGCCACCTTTCACCCCTTGTTCAAGTAGCAGCTCATTTGGTAAGGGGTCAGGAATAAAGGGCTCTTTCTTCCCTCTCCATGTGTAGGAAAGTCAGCCCTTGGTGTGGAGAGTCATTTCTCAAAATAGATCTTCCTAATATGGTTCCAAAGAGAGCAAGAGTCAATCACAGCTGAGATGGGCTTATGCCATAGGCATCTGATGAACGTTGGACTGTGTGTGCAGGCACACACATGTGCACACAGGCACCTCTCATACAGTCCTTTCAAGGGATGGTAAACTGGTGACTTATGTCCTTTTTAAAATCAGTAGCAACAGCATATGATTTGATCCAAAGAATGGTTAACTTCCTGTTATGGGCCCTCAACAAAAGGTGCCTTATTCCAGACAGAGATCTCTGGACCCTGGAGTTTGTGCCCAGCATGCTTAAGGACCCTGTATGAAACCGGATGTAAAGTGTGAGAGGTGAGGCGGGTGCCACGGGCCAGCCTCTGCCACTCCCACCAGACTAAATAGAAGCTTCATTGGTCATGTTAATGACCAGGCCAAGGCAGTGAGCACTTCAGCTAACTGGTCTTTCAATGGTCTCTTCACTACAGGGAAAACGAGTCACTGACTCATTTGCAATTAGCTGACCTAACGGGACAGAATTTTCCATGCTGGATTCTGTGGTAACAGAATTTTATTGTCACATTAGAGATATTTTCAGCCAGTCTTGTTTCCAGGCAATTACTCTTTTCAGTCTATGACACAACTTCTGAGCACAGCTGTGTCGAGGGTCCTTGACTAGGCACAAAAGCCACACTCTCTCGGGTTCTGTGGAAAAGAGCCCAAGTCCATTCTGTGACATTTTACCTACATGAGCCAAGGCAAGGGGGACTCTGTCGGAACCAGCAAGCTGAGGCCAGCTGAGAATTCTAAGGCCCCAGAGCTCTGTCGGGGAAGAGGCAGCTTAGTGAAGGAAGAGGAGCAGAGGGATTAAAGTCTAATGGGCTGGCCTCCAAAAAGGGAGTGCTCTCCTGCTCCTGGGTAACTTGGCAGTGGCAGGTCAGCCTCCTTTGGGACGGTCATATCAATGTGGGGAAAGCATGCTCCCCAACTGGGTTTCTATGCCAGCTCTTCCACTAGCTTGCTGTGTGACTTTGGGCAGGACACTTGATCTCATGGGGCCTGGCTTTCTCATCTGTACAACATGGGGTTGGATCACAGAATCCCTAAAATTCTTTCTAGTAGTAACGTCCCAATGTTCATTTGCCAACTATTATTTAGCACCTGCTAGGTGCTAGGCACCATGCCAGATGTTGGGAACATGGTGTTGAACACAGCAAAGCCCCATCAGGAGCATATGAATATAAGCCAAAAGAAAGACCTAGCTAGCTGCCAGGCAGGATGGTAAGGCCCCGGCCCGAGAGGCACAGGCTGGGGTGTTTAGGTTCTTGAGATAGGATTCCAGAAAAGTCTCTCCGAGGAGGTGACATTTAAGCTGAGATCTAAAGAATGACAAAAGGGCAGGCATGGCAGGAGCCAGGGGTAGGGGTGGTAGAGAAGGTTCTAGGTAGAAGGAACACAGGTAGGACAGAGTTCCCTGAGATGGGAACCAGCTTGGCATGCCATGGGACCAGAAGGGAGGCCTCTGTGCCAGGGAGAGTGCCAGGAGGTGAGGTGATACCCAGGAGTTGACTTGAGAGAAGATCAGGTGGGGCAAGCAACCTTTTTGAAAAAGTAAGGATTGTTTTGTAGTAATAGTTCCTAATGTTATCTGTTTAATACACCTGGGATCTTGTTCTTTGGGACAGGGCCCAATCTTACTATGGTCTCACTGGGATTTAGAGAGGTTCCTGTGCTAGAATCCCACTGTGCAGGCCTGAGGGTCCACCACTGCTGCCACACAAACAGCATCCTGTAGGTTCCCATGATGCAGAGCACAGGGGTATGCGCCAGTGTTTCTGATCTGATTTGGGATTAGGAAAGCCTTGGCGTGCTGTCCATGGTCTCCTTGGCAACAGCCCTTGGTGCCTTCTCCCTTGAGTTCCCAGACACCACCTACGCCCTTCTCCCTCTTTCCTAACTGTTCTTTTGGTTCTGAAGTGGCTGTACTTTTGCTATGTAAGGCATGCCATCCTATATAGGGGGAAAAATCCCTCCCTACTCAAATTGGGATCCCTCTTTCTTGACCTCTGAATTGCTGGTTCTCTTTGCATGCTTCGGGCCTAAGCGCCTTCCCCAGCTCCCCTTAGGCTCTCACTCACAGAGGGAGAGCAGTTCCCTGTAGCCACCTAGACTCCAGGGAGCAGCCATTGTTGTCATAACCCCTTCTCCCTGCTGCCTAGGCTTCAGCCTGTCTGTCTCCCTCACAGGAGGCAGCCTCCCACCTAATCCCCTGGGCCTCCACTTTCCAACTGTCAGGGAAGACAGATGGGGAGCAGAAGAATTCATACATTCACACAGTCTCTCTCCTCCTCGCTGCTCTGGCCATCCTTGTTGATTGGCTCCTGTCCTTGCTGGTGTAGCCCTAAGCACAGCAAAGAAATCTTTGTGCTGACTGGCCTGCAGACTGGGAGCTCTCAAAGGGAGCCCATAGCTCCTCCCCTTCCTCCCCTCTGATCCTACTAACAGGGGCTCATTTGCATAGCTGTCTTGGTAACAGAAAAGAATGTAAAAGAAGAAGCACTTCAGAAGAACTTCTCTTACTCCTAATCCTTTCTAGAACTACTTCCCCTCTTCTTGTAGCTACTAACACCTGTTCCTCTGACCTGCACAAAAGCTCCCCTCCCCGCCCCTCTCAATTGGTTTCTCTTGACTCCTTCCTCCACATTCACACCAAGCCCAATTCCTATTCGTGTATCTTCCAGGAGTTCAGTGAATGTGAGCCAAAAAGAAAAATGTTCTCTAAATGATAGGCACTAATGATAACCTTCGAAATTGTTGACTTGCTTCCTCTTCAAAAGCCTGCTTTTAGGCTGAAGTTTATAATTGAATTCAACTGTAAAATGTTATTTTTAATAACATCATTGTATTTTACTTGGCAGTGTTATGCTCTTGGGTTGACAGACTAGGACCTATCACATCTCCATAACTAATGATAAAACTCACTACCATCCATCTGTACATCCATATTTATTTATCTGGACATGCAGTTACTAGTGTATGTGTGTGTGTGACAAACACACACTTTCCTGTATTCCTGGTGTGGCTGTTTCTCATTTTGGGTTTGACTTCCCAAGATATTGTAGATTAGGAACAGAAAGCCAGTATAACCGCATGAGTAAACACCAGCCCAACTCAGGCTATGAAATCTTTTGCATTTCTCCTGTTGACTTCCCTAAGACCAATATTCGATCTTGTAGAAGTTCAGTGATTCTTCTCCATCAACTCTCATTAATAGCATCTTAAGAAATTTAACTTAAACTATAAACATGACTGATATTGTGTATATGCAACCTCAAGCTAATTTTAACTTTGTGGAATTTCTTTCCCCTCAACAAGTACCCTTTTAATAGCCCCACTTCCCGGATGGAACCTTGTTTGATGAGCAGTACTCCCAGACTGCATCCTACCCCAGTCACTCCCCGCTGGCCAGAGGTGCCCTCAGCCAACACGTGCTACACAAGCCCGTCTGTGCATTCTACGAGGTACGGAAACTCTAGTGACATGTATACACCTCTGACAACGCGCAGGAATTCTGAGTATGAGCACATGCAACACTTTCCTGGCTTTGCTTACATCAACGGAGAGGCCTCTACAGGATGGGCTAAATGACTGCTATCATAGGCATCCATATTTAATATTAATAATAATAATTAATAATAATAAACCCAACACCCATCCCCCAGAAGACTTTATCTCTATACATTGTAACTCATGGGCTATTCCTAAGTGCCCATTTTCCTAATGAACATGAGGATGGGATCGATGTGGGATGAATAAACTTTAGTTCAGAAACAGGACTTACTAAAAGTCAGTGGGACTGGGTTTCTGTAGCCAAGCCAGACTTGACTGTTTCTGTAGAGCACTATCTCGGGCAGGCCATTCTGTGCCTTTTCCCTCCGTTCCATGACTTTGCTTTGTGTTGGCAACCACTTCTAGTAAGCTACTGATTTTCCTGTTGACAAAATCTCTTTAGTCTTGAAGGATGGATACTGGAGACAGAATCTGGTTTGTGTTCTTGGATGGGCACATAATTTACCAAGAGCATTCACCTTGCCATCTGTCTTGTCATTGTACTGTACAAGGAACAGCCCTCAGACGTGTTCTGCACATCCCTTCTTCCTGGTGGTACCATCCCTATTTCCTGGAGCACCAGGGCTAAATGGGGAGCTATCTGGAAACTCTAGATTTTCTGTCATACCCACATCTGTCACAGTACCTGCATTGTCTTGGAATGTAAGCACTGTCTTGAGGGAAGGAAGAGGTCTGTTCTGTATTGCCTTAAGTTGATTGAGGTTTGTAGGAGACTGGTTCTTCTACATACAAGGATTTGTCTTAAGTTTGCACAATGGCTAGTGTCAGCAAAAGGCAGGAGAGGGTTTTTTTTTTTTTTTAAGTTCTATGAGAATGTGGATTTATGGCATTGAGTATCACACTCAGCTCTGCTGTGTTAACTTTGTGAAACTGGATGGAACAAACTTTAACTTACCAAGCACCAAGTGTGAAAATGACTTTCACAGTTCCTTCATAAAACTATAATAATATCCGACACTTTGATAGAAAAAAATTCAAAGCCGTGCCTTTGAGCCTATACTATACTGTGTATGTGTGGAAATAAAAATGTATTGTACTTTTGGAGAATTTTTTGTAGGCATTTTTCTGTCAGATTTGTAGTAATTTGTGAGGTTTGTTAGAGATTAATATAGGTTTTCTTTCTGTATTATAAAATGCACCAAGCAATTATGGTGGACCTATTACCCTATGGGTAAGAAATAAATGGAAATATGACATCGGATGTTTCAGCAACTGTTCTGTAAATAAAATCTTTGATCACACCACTCAGTGTGATAATTGTGTCTACAGCTAAAATGGAAATAGTTTTATCTGTACAGTTGTGCAAGATATGAATGGTTTCACACTCAAATAAAAAATATTGAAATGACCTGCTTTCTTTTGACTTTTCATTTGACATGACCTGTGTGTGTGTGTGTGTGTGTGTGGGTGTGTGTGTGTGTATAAACATTCTGAATACTTAGGGTGTAAGTAGGCAGGGCAAAAAACCAAGTAGTCTTATATGGCTGTGTTTATCCAGTTCCCCATCATCTTGTCATATAATAATAATTAAAATGTGTATAAGCCACACATCCTGGCCTTGAATAATGATTAAGTAAAAATAGTACCTACAGCCTGATAGAGGTTTGTAGGGGACCAGTTCTTCTATACACAGAGATGTGTCCTAAGTTTGCACAGTGGTTAGTGTCACTCAAAGGCAGGTACCTTTCAGCTCTTATAGGGAATATTATTCTTCAATACCAACACCATTAAGAGGTCCCTTGGTACTTAGTTCATTATGCTTTAATGATCACTAGGTGTAAAGATATTTCAAGTGCAGTGCTTTAAATGCTAATAAACTTCTGGAACAGAACAGTAACATTACTGAATACTTAATAAGTATTAACAAATTCTTCTCCAGCACTGTATTTTTATTCTGAGGCTGAAAGGAGTGGGGTATAGAAGTACAATGATGGTGTTTTTCTCAAACATTAAGAGTCTAGGATCTATGAGAATTTCAGAACCACAGATTTCCAGAAATGGGAGTAGTGAGTATATTAACTAAAAGGCATGAGAACCTGACAACTCAATTTGCATTTTGAAAGATTTATATTTAAAGCCAAGTTCTTACTTGCTATTACATAATATATTTATACCTGAACATGATTTTTAAGATTGAAATTATATACAGAGCATCCCCTTATATTTAGCTACATTGTTCTACAAAAAGAAAGCAGATGTTGAATTTCACTTTCTGATGGTCAATTAGTTTGATCTTTTGACCACAATCCATTAGTTGGCTTTCATATAAAGAAAGTAAGGAAAAGGAAGAATGAACTTTCAGATTTAGTCACTGCAAAAAATAAACCTGAGAGTGACCGGACCAGTCTGTCTCTTACAATTCAAAGCTAGAGCTCCCTTAAATAAATGAAAGGGTGTAGGAAGTCTGACTTTTGACTTACTAAGCACAAAAAAGTAATCACCAAATTCTTTAGTCAGGTAACAACAGCATAGGACACCCATTTACACGTAACAGCCACAAGTTCATTAACTGAACAAATCTTTAGGCAAAACTAGTCATAATCAACAAGGGCCTGAAGCCCAGAGAATAGGTCACTCCAGGAACTTTGCAAGGAAGAAAATGTGTGCCTCCCTTTCTTAGCACAACCAAGACCTAGGCATCATTAGCACCCTGGAAAAGAAGGCAGCTTCAGATGAAGGCAAAAGACCACTGGGCCTTCTCTCCAGAGCACAAGGTGCCTACCTCTTGGGAGCCGAGCAGTACCTATGTTCCCAATTGTTTTAAAACTTTCAACTTCAGAACCGGGAAAGATCTGAATAGGAAAAGGCAACAGCTGCTGTGAGCACATGACTCAAATGCACCTTCTTTCCCTCTGATAGCTCCCAGTCAGTCACCAGAATGGGAAATTCGGGCAAGGTTGGCAGCTGGGAGTGGGGCCAGTCACTTGTCAGGGGAAGAAAAGAAGAATCTTGGCAATAAAGAGACCCTCCCCTCTTAGGACTTTTTCTGAAAAGAATTCTGCCAGCTTGAAACTGGTTGAAGTCATGAAGAGCAGCCAGGATGGCTCACCCACATTGCAGGCCTGTGGTGTCCTCAGATTCCATCCTGCTGTGTCCTTTGTCAGGCCTCTAGTACACCCCAGCTCTGGGTAGAAAGAGAATTTGTGGCCCCTCTGAGACTGAAACCCAGGCACAGACCAACCCAAAATGTTTGCCATCGAGTAAGCCCAACCTAAATGGCAGTGGAGGGGGCGGGGGGGAGTTGTGGAAACTGCCATGTGACCTTGAATGGTTCACCTCCCCACTCTGGACCTCAAGCAATTGTGTTACATGATTATGACATTCCAACTTACAGTCTGCACTGATGGACCAGGGCTGGCAGATCTGGATGAGGAGGATGGACGGGCCGCTTAGGGAAAACAAAAAACGGAGTAGACTGGCAGCTGGGCAGTGATTCAGGGAAGGAGCCACAGGAGAGAAGGCACTGGCTCCACCAGCTGGTGCTATAACACAGAGTGAGGCTCATGAGTCCAACCCCCATCCTCCCTTACACAACTCTGGATAGTAGTGTTTGACAATTTTCCTCTCTCTTCAAAACTGGCCTTAATATTTGCTTTAAAGTAAAGTCAAAATGTCTGAAGTGAATCTGGAGAAGGAAAGACAGCAAAAACAAACAGTTATTTTGTCCCAACCTCTTGCACTGTTTAAAGGCAGACTTGCAAGATTAGAAAAAATTAAGGCTGGGCATGGTGGCTCACGCCTGTAATCCTAGCATTCTGGGAGGCTGAGGTGGGTAGATCACTTGAGCTTGAGCTCAGGAGTTTGAGACCAGCCTGGGCAACCAGGTGCCTCTACAAAAAATACAATTAGCTAGGTGTGGTGGTGCATGCCTGTAGTCCCAGCTACTTGGGAGGCTGAGGTGGGAGGATGCAGTGAGCTAAGATTGCGCCACTACACTCCAGCTGGGGTGACAGTGATACCCTGTCTCAAAAGAAAAAAAAAAAACCAAAAAGGAAAAAAAAAGAACATAAATTAAATCCTAGGAAGAGGGATAGCATAAATACCCCCATTATTACAGTGGAAGAGACTTGGGGAAGGGTTGCCATAGGTCTTCTGAAGCCTAGGGGAAAGCTCTCTGAAGTCTAGTGAGAGCAGAGGCATAGAATTCAGACTTGGGCAAGAGCCTCAAGTATGCAAATCATCATCACTATAAGCTTTTAAAAAATTGGCCCATTTGCGACTTTGAAGTGAGGGAGAACTGAGGTCAAATTCTGGTTTCACCAAAGTTGTTGTAGAGGGGGCATTCCTGTTCTAAAGTAGGATTGGATGTCAGTGGCTCTCAACCCTGGCTGCCATTAGAGTTCCCTGGTCAACTTTTTAAAAATACTGAGTATAAGCCAGGTGCAGTGGCTCACACCTGTAATCCCAGCACTTTGGGAGGCCGAGGTAGGAGGATCACTTGAGGCCAGGAGTTTGAGACCACCCTGGGCAATATAGTGAGATCCTATCCCTACAAAAAATTTAAAAATTAGCCAGTTGTGGTGACATGCACCTGCAGTCCTAGCTACTCAGGAGGCTAAAGTGGGAGGAACACTTGAGACCGGGTATTTGGGCTTACAGTGAACTATGAATGGGCCACTGCACTTCAGGCTGGGTGACAGAGACCTGTCTCAATAAATTAGTAAAGATAAAAATACTGATGCATAGGTCCCACCCACAATAAATAATGACTTGGAATGTGACCCAGGCATCAGTATTTTTCTAAGCTCCCCAGGTGATTCAATATGCAGTCAAGGTTGAGAAACATGATCCCTTCCACCCTCAAGTTCTAAACTTCAGGGACTACTATTCCCTGAACATGTGGCCCAAGTTTCTCTCTTGCAGTGTTGTCTGTCCAGAGTGGAGAACCATGCTCTGTGCAAGTAGTGACACTCCACAATAACCTACACTATGCATAGTTTTCCCTTAGCTGACAAACCTTTCCCTAAACTGCGCTGTTCTGTTCGCCCTTCAGCCACCCACACCTCCCTACCACTTTGCTGCCTGCCCTTCTAACCTGGAACTTCTCTGCTTCAGTTCCTTGGCAGCCTCCCAAGCTAAGCCAGCTTGGACACAGTGCTTGGGGCTTCCTCTTGTTCCAAGGAGGTCAGAACCTTTTGTGCTTCACCAGCCTCCTCCCTGAAGCTCTTCCCCCAATCCCCCTCCTGTGTCTCAACCTCCCCCAACCCCGCCGCCGCCCTCTCACCCCCATATTTTGCTGCTGCTGGTGTAGGTGGGACGGAAGACGTGGGCCACAAGAGATGAAGAAAGAGCTGTTGCTAGGAAAGGAGTGTGGGTGAAGAGAATTGGTGGGCGGGAGAAATAGGACTCCCCAGTTATATGCCTCCCTTTCTCATCATAAATGCCTCAAGAGCTAAAACCAGCTGTTTAAAATCTATTATGAAAAATAATGAGGTCTGACCGTGACAGCAGGGGTAAGAGAATCAGACTCAGAAAGAGCTGAAGTGCTGATATTTGGTATTTATAAGTCACCTCCTAGAAAAGAAAAGCCTCTGAGTGAAGTTTAAAAGAGTGAATTCTTAAGGAACTATCAAACTGTGCCCGTGAGGGACAGTATCTAGAATGTCTTGGCATATGCTACACCTCTCAGAAACAATAAACTGCAAGATGTCTTAAGAACCAAAATATAGTTGAGGCAGAAGGATGATCTTTAAATGAGAAGTCTGCAACACTCTTTCCTCCTCACCTCACACTCAGGGGCACATTTCTGAAATAGATCTGCCTTAATCCACGGAGTCTCCCATTTATTGGAGTCTTCTCTGTATCAGGCACATTAGACTCACCATGTCTGCTTCTCACAAGTTCCCTGCAATACCAGTGGCATAATCGCTTCTGTTTACAGGTGAAGAAATGGAGACTATGAGCAGCTTAATGCCTTGCTGAAGGTTACAGTTTAAGTGGCAGAGCTGGGATCTGAAAATTACTCCAGGCACAGTGGCTCAGACCTACAATCACAGCACTTTGGGAGGCCAAGGTGGAAAGATCACTTGAGGCCAGGAGTTTAAGACCATGGCAACATAGTGAGACTCCGTCTCTCTCTATATATTAATTTTTAAAACACAATAAAAGAAATACTACTCCAGAGCCTGTCTGTGCTTTTTCTACTAAAGCACACTCTTCCTCCTTCCTACTTTTCTTCCCAGCTTCCCACCCCTATCCCAACTTCCATTCCCCTCTCCTAAGCAGTTTTGCAGTTTTAAAAATCAACCTTGACTGTGGTAATAGAACCTACTGGGGTGGAAGAGAGTTTCAGAAGTTCTGGAAAATTTCTGTGCTCACAAACTGCAGGCAGTTTCTAAGCTGGGCACCAGATCTTCCCCTAAACCAGAGGTGGCATTCTGCTCACTGTAAATAAATAGCAGACTACCTTTCCCTCTGTCATTTCCCAACGTACAAACAAACCAGTGCATTATCTATGACTGAGATTTGGTTATTCTATAGAGAAACAGGAATAAAAGAAAATCAATAATAATGAAAAAAAATACCAGGTCACAGAGGATTTTTATTACCAGGTCGAAAAAAAAAGCTCTGCAGGGGGGCGTGCAATGAGCCAAGCATTCACTGGAATGAAGTCACTGGGGTGGGGGAGGAGGGAGCACGGAGGAGACTGGCTACCTCTTGCTGTTAAGGTCACTACCCTTTGACAGAGGTGGCCTCTGACCTCAACAGCCCTACAATTCTGTTTTGACTGACCCTGAAACCCATGAAATTCAGATGTAGGCACTGCCCAAAAGTTGAGATAAAGCTGACTAATATGGGAAAAGCTCCCGGTATGTGCCCCCAGCTGAAAGGAGCTGGCAGTTCTTTGGCGGTAGACGCAATTTATTCTGTCCTCCTCCTTTCAGGGAAATGCTAATCCTTCATAGGCAACTCGAGGGGAAGACTAAAATGTGTTGATGATGAATGACAATAATCCTTTGTCCACCGCCACCTCCTCCTAGGGTTGAACCTTAAGAGTTTAATCAAATGTTGGTAAGTAAATTAATGCCTTACTGCAAAAGGAGGTGGTGGGAAGAAAGGTTGTGAGAATATATTTCCTCTGACATGTGAATCTCAATAAACTTAATTGCAAAGGCATTGATATGGGAAGGGGGTACTGAAAGAGTGTTTTAGATTCCTATTTACACACACATACACATAACAGTCACTACCCGAAAACTGTCTTACAGCATGTCAGTGTTAAAATGTTAACTTTGAAGTCTAAAGACCAAAGCAGCGCAATGGAATCACTTTGCTGTTGTTAAAAACAACAGCAGCAACAACAAAACTCATGCATTTGTGCATCCATAGGAACAGCAAGATGTTTAGCCCTGAATCTTCACATCTTTCTAAGGAAGGTTGCATTTTTCATTCCAGTTCAGCTAACATTTTAGTGGCTACTCCATGCCAGGTCCCCCTTGCTGGCCACTTTGACAGCCATCTCTTTTAACCCTTCCAACTGACTGCAAAGTAGGTATAATTATGCTCATTACAGTTGAGAAAAATCGGTGCTCAAAGACGGCAAGTGATTTATCCCTGTACACCCAGAGTTAAAATTCAAACTAGAGTCTTTCAGCTTCGGGTTTTCCTGTTAGATACAAAAAATTGATTGCCAGAAGGGTTTCAAGGAATTTGACAAATGATCAGCTTCTGAGACTCACACAGTGAGTCAGGGCTAAAAACCAGGTTTTCCAATTCTCAGTCCGGGTTCTTTCACCACATTACAACATTGCCACCCAAAGCGCTGGGTTTTCCCAAGAGGTGTTTGGATGGGATTCCAAGTCAGCGAGATGCAAATAGGTCTGACCCACATTCCTGCTCTTGGGTAAATAAAAACTCCTAAAGGGCAGAGCCCATTTTGTGTGCTTAATCTAAGAGTCCCACTGTGGGTAGTCAATCAATATTAAACAACTAGAGGGACATCTGCCTAGGACTAACGGCATGGACTCAATTTAAGCAATCAGAATACAGTGAATATTACTGAGGAACCTCATAAAGGTGCTGAAAGGCTGAATCAAGTAAATTTTTAAGAGTTGGAAAAAAAACCTTTGAAGTAATCTAGTCCGACTCTAATTTTATGAGATAGAGATAAAATAATGTGCATAAAGATCTGAAGACAGTCAGCAACAGACTCTCCCTTCCTGTCTCCCAATTCTATTTAATTTTATGTCCTACAGCATTGTAAGGTAACGTTTTCAGGAATGCAACATGTTGTAAGTCGAAGTTGGACTGGCTGGTTACAGAGTCATCATTGATTATGAAACATCTCTCATACGTAACTTTTCCTTTCCCACTGACCAAACTGACCTCTAAGAAATCGCCATTGCTGGCTTTCAAGTTCAACCAAGTTGGTATCATTTCTCAACAAGAATCTCATTAATTTTGGCCTCCTGACCTTTTCTCACGGCATTTCCCCGTTTTGGAGCCCTCTACGCTCTCTCCACCATCCCTCTTTATAGATCACCTCCTTCAAGAAGGCTACTCTGACTACTATCCTTCCCATTAACGTTTATCTTGCTTTGATTTACACAGTACTATGTTCAATTTGTTTTTTCCTATCAGTAAAAAAGATTACTTTATTGTTTGGTTGTTTCTTATATCCCCAAAGGATATAAGAAAAATTTAAAAAATTTTTATGGTATCTAAGACAATGCTGTGCTCCAGTGAGCACTACATATGTGTTAAAAGATCAAACTATGTTAAGTAACTTTGCTATCAAAGGGAGACTGCATTCTTTTTTTTTTCTTTTCCTTTTTTTTTTTTTTTTGAGACAGAGTCTTGTTCTGTCACCTTGGCTGAAGAGCAATGGCACGATCTTGGCTCACTGCGACTTCTGCCTTCCGGGTTCAAGAGATTCTCCTGCCTCAGCCTCCCAAGTAGCTGGGATTACAGGCATGCACCACCACGCCCAGCTAATTTTTGTATTTTTAGTAGAGATGGGGATTCACCATGTTGGCCAGGCTGGTCTCAAACTCCTGACTTCAAGAGATCCGCCTGCCTTGGCCTCCTGAAGTGCTTGGATTACAGGCATGAGCCACCGCACCCAGCTGAGACTGCATTCTTGGTAAAAAATGAAATAAAAATAACTTCCTTTCTGTTTTTTTTTTTGAGACGGAGTTTCGCTCTTGTTGCCCAGGCTGGAGTGCAATGATACGATCTCGGCTCACTGCAACCTCCGCCTCCCGGGTTCAAGCGATTCTCCTGCCTCAGCCTCCCGAGTAGCTGGGATTATAGGCATGCACCACCAAACTCAGCTAATTTTGTATTTTTTTTAGTAGAGATGGGGTTTCTCCATGTTGGTCAGGCTGGTCTTGAACTTCTGACCTCAGGTGATCCACCCGCCTTGACCTTCCAAAGTGCTGGGATTACAGGCATGAGCCACCGTGCCCGGCCAAAAAAATAACTTTCATATTGTCAGGTTATTTCTCAAAGACTAATGAGTTACATGCACATGAGTTTGGGGGTCTATCAAAAAACCAGTTCAGTGGTAGATACTCTATCAAAATATTGATCCAGTGGTTCTCAATACTAGCTGTTTATTCAAATCAACTGAGAAGCTTTTAAAACTACCAGTATCCAGATTTCACCACAGATCAACTGAATCAGAATCTTTGGAGGTATGCCCAAGGAATGATTTGCATATATCATATTGATATTTGATTTGCACATATTGATTTTCACATCCCCACTCTTCATAATAGGTTTTTCTAAAGAATTAGCATATTTAAAGGTGTTTTTGTTTTTCCGAGAATCACAAAATTTTAGAACTGAAAAATTTAGAACTGAAATAATATCTGGATCAATCCCTTAGTTTAACAGCTAAGGACACTGTGGGACAATCCAGCTATTATTTCAGTTCTAAATTTCTAAACCTCAAGAAAGGCTGAGTGAGTGGCCTCACATAGTGAGGTGGTGGTTGCTGAGTGACAAGTCATATCTTGAATTAGTGGAATTCTCTGAACTCCAGTTCTGGAGCTGTAGCTAATAGACCAAACTGCCAAGGCTTTAAATTCTGCTTTCTCCTAAAGAAAATGTATTCAAAATATTACAACAGTTGAATTTTAAAAGCTGTTAGCACCAGGTACTCATTAAAGACCTTCAGTTTGGCACATTCCAACTAGCCCATTGTCATGGCAAGAGGAAATGCCACAGCAGGATATATCAAAGTCCAAAATAAATGACTAGTATCTATTTGCAGGCTTTTTCATTGGCCCTAACCTGAAAGTCCATAATATTTTATGTTATCAGAGCCCAGGGTGCTTCTAGCCCTTAACTATACCACTTATTAGCAAACTTCTTTGCTTATGAGCCAGCTAATCAATACTCTGAACTTCCCTTTTCTCTGTAAAAAATAGTGCCTCTTATTGACCTTGCAATTTCAGATATAGTAAGGATTAAATCAAATAATCTACGTGGAGATATTTTAAGAATTTAAAATCTCTATCCATAGATATATATAGCATTACTATATTACTGTTTCTAAGAGCAACGACTTGTGAAAAAATATTTGTTGCTTTGATTACCAAGGCTCTAAATATTAATTCCTTGCTATCATGCCACTCAAGCATCACCAGGAAGTGAAGTCAGAACAGGACTAGAGTCTCTAGTCCCTGAAAGTATCCCGTAACTAATATTCAAGGAGGTAAAGTGATGTAGTGACCTAGGACTCAGCTAGTCTAGGCTCCATTCCCAGAGTCTGCTATTGACCTTGGACAAGCCACTTAATTTTTCTGGAACCAGAGTCTCGTCAGTGGTCAAAAGATGACTTGAATTAGAGTCAAAGATCCCTTTGAGTTATAAAATCAGAATACGAACATTTAATTAAAATTACTAAAGTACAACTTCCCAAGTCATTAATTCATCTGGTTTTACATTTTTTAAATCTCTTTTTAGAAGTACAGAGTTGGAGACTAAAAACATAGCCTATTTCTGGCAAACAGACATTTCAAAGACATGTGTCTGAAATGTCAGAGACCTTCTAAAAGAATGCTAAAGAGAAACATCTCTACGGAAATAAGATACTTTGTGCTCGTTTAATATCGTCTCTGGGAGACCCTTGCTCCAAAAATAAATATATGGATACCCCCAAAGCACTTAATTCTGTACTGGACACAGAGCAGGCACCCAAATACTTTGTTAACAGCTCTCAGTTTTTGTCCCAGTTCTTGTTACTTAACTCATCTGACCCTGTTTTCTTATCTATAAAGTGGGAACAATACCTTCCCCAATGATCCATTGAGATTAGAAGTATTAAAAAGTTCTGTAAACTGTTAAAAACAATTGCAAGATGTTACTATTAGCTTAGAAAATTAGCTAACTATTCCATGACCTTACTAAAATGTGCTTTTCGGAGAGAGGAATTAAAATCTTTCTGACTTAATTTATTACAGAGCACCTACCCCAATGCCTGACTCAACAAATATGCTCAATAAATGTTTGCTGCATGGAAAGTATAATATACAGAAAGACCAAAAGCTCCATAAACTCAGGTCCCATGTTCGTTCTTATTTCCGAATTCCCAGTATCTAGCAGAATATCTACCACAGCATAGAAGAAATTCAATCATTAGATAAATAAACTTTTGCCCCCTCTAGTTCCTCTTCAGCGCAGCTCAAGCGGG
Organism: Gorilla gorilla gorilla; assembly: GCF_029281585.2. Classification (NCBI taxonomy): domain Eukaryota; kingdom Metazoa; phylum Chordata; class Mammalia; order Primates; family Hominidae; genus Gorilla; species Gorilla gorilla. Next base: position 122,168,893 of record NC_073234.2, read on the forward strand.
AGAGACTGGTAGGGAAGACATCAAGGATGATTATGGGTAAAGGCTGCTTGGAATGGAAAACTTGAAATTACTTGGAGAATTCATCCACTTTCCATCAAAAAAAAAAAGCTTGGGAGAGCAGAAAGAGCACAGGCTCTGAGTTCAAATTCTGTTTCAAAAAATCTGCAATTTTGATAAATTAACCAACTAACCTCTCTAAGACTCAGTTTCCTCATCTTAAAATGAGAATAACTCATATGGGTGCTCACTACAATGGAAGCTCCATGAAGGCAGGGACTTCACTTTGGGCCCACTGTATCCACACTGCATTTAACAGCACCTGGGCACAGCACAGGCTCTCAAATATTTGTTGAATGAATGTGTATGAAATTGATTGAGCTAACACAGGTGAAGTATTAACAGAGTGCCTGACACGTAATTACCACCGGGGCAATGGGAACCTTTGTCATCACCACCACCGCTACTGTATCGGTATTATTACAGTTCCTGGAGGTCGTAGAGCGCCCGCTTCGGGGGGAAAGGCCTGGTTTCAAACCTCGACTTTCCCATTCTCTGGCCGTGTGACTTAGGATAAATTACTGAAACTATTCGGGTTCCTTTTTATTTCCACAAAAATTTGCGTTGGGAGAATTAGAGGATATAGGGAAATTACCTAAGAGAGTCTGGAGCCCCGGTGGCACGAGATGCATGCTAGAGATTAGTATTAAGGCAGAAAATTGCCGAGTCCTGTTTTATCCAGATAACTGCCTTCGATTATTTCCCACATTACTGTAGCTGAGTACATAACAAGAACGCAAATAAGGGTGGAAGGAATTCCCGAGACCGAAACCGCTAAATGAGAAAAGGGAATTAAACCGTGCTTGACAGTTCCCACCAAGGGATGGCAGTTTCTGCGACCGTCGGCCAGTCCAGCCAGCCCAGCCAGCCGAGACTGGAGCAGGACAGTCAGCGACATAAGGAACAAAACCGAAGCAGACGCTTAGACCCTCCCTCTAACGGTCTCCCCGCCGCTGACCTCAGGCGGCCGCCAGACTCCCGTTTCCGGCCCTCGCGGTACCACAGTTCCCAGCATGCCCTTGGCGGGAAGTCTTTCCGGCTGGATGACTACTAATCCCAGCATGCCATTCGGCACGCCAGTAAATTAGATGGAAGAGCGGGATAGCCCCATTGCATGCAGGGAATTGCAGTCCATTTAGCGGCTGGTTCATAGATGGGCGGGGAAGAGCCGGGTTGCTCTCGTCCTTTGAGAATGATTCATAGAGGAGGGTCAGGAAAGAAGAACGGTTCAGTCTGTGAAAGCCCCCTTAAAAGACTGGACAGTTCTCCGAGGGAGGGAGCGGCAGGAGAGCAAGCAGGGCCTTGGGCCTGACTCCGCCTCGGTCCGCTAGCCAGGCCTCGACCGAGTCCTGGGCCTTGTCGGGGGCGGCCGTGAGGCGCCGGTTGCTGGGGGAGCGGTGACGTCGCGGGGTGAAAGTTGAGGGGCGGTGACGTCGGGCCGGCCCGGGCGGAGGCTGGCGGGTTGGAGGCAGGAGGGAGGGAGGGAAAGAGGGAAGGAAGGAAGCTGGGAAGGAGCGAGCGGGGGCGCGAGGCGTTTACCTGGAGGCAGCGGCTTGGGCGCGCAGAGCGGCCGCGGCTCCCCCGCACCTGCGGCCATGGATGAGGAGCGCGCCCTCTACATCGTCCGGGCCGGCGAAGCAGGGGCTATCGAGCGGGTCCTGAGGGATTACAGCGACAAGGTAAAGAGTCCTGGCCCCGGGCGTGCGGTATCGCACCCCCGGGCCGCCCTCCGTGCTTGCACATCGCATCCTTCCCCACCCCCCTCATTCCGGGGATGCGCATTGCTCTCCCCCGAAAACGTTTCCGGCTTGGGCATGCGTGTTTGTGCCCCCAGACTTTTCCATCCATGCATCCTGCATCCCACTACCCCCACTGTAGCGCCCACTCCTCTGATTCCTGGCCCAGCAGCTTGACCTCCGGTCCTCCTCTCAAGCGTGCAAGTCACACCCCCGGAATCCGTAGATGTGCATCTGTGCCCCGTGCCCCACTCCTGGATGCATAAATGCGTGAGAGGCTTCCTCACCTGTATAGCATAAAAATACGTGCTTCCCTGCATAGACACGGCCCTTGACATGCATCAAATGTATCAGCAACGATGGCAGTTTCTATACCTTTAGCACTGTACGGTTTTCAAGGCATTGATGTCTCATCTATGGTCTCCTTTGATCCTCAGAGTGTTTATAGGGTAGATGGTATCATCCTCCCCATTTTATAGATGAGGAAACCGAGGTGCAAAGAGCTGAAATCACGCCCAAGGTCATGGACATATAATGTTGTAAGTGGGTGGAGAATGTAACTCCTAATGATACCTGTTATTTGTATCGCATTAACAGCTTTTCTATCCATTATCTCATTTAATCTTACAGCAATCCTGTGAGGTATTATCTGCATTTTGCAATTGAGACTCTAGATTGGTTAAGTAACTTGCCCAAGGTCATACTTGGAGCTGGTATTCCAGTTTAGTTCTTTCCACTTTACAACTCTGCGTAAAAGAGTATCTTGTTATAAATCCCAGTCACTTCTCAGAACCTCTTTCCAAGAACCGTTAGCTCTTCATTACTTTTCCTTCCAGGAATTTTACATGCTCACTTCAAAAGATAGCCTACCACACCTTTATCCTTTGGTTTAGAAGACTGCTTTATAGGAATGACTGGCGACTCCCTTCTGTGAAAACACACCCAACACCAAGTCACAACCTAGCTGTTAATGTTTTTCTTTCTTTTGCCCCCGTACATCATCTCCCCTTCAGTGTTTGCTTTGTGTCCACCACTGCATCCATCCACTTTGTATTACTGACAATTTGTGTCTTATTTTTGAATCTTTTCCACCCGGGGCAGAAATGGCATACTGGTGGCTGAATTCCCGTTTAATCTTCCCAACAACCCTGGGAGGAGAGTGATGGTATTCCCCAATTCACAAATGATAAAATTTAGAATGATAATGTGGTCCCAAGTCCACACAGCCACTGAGAGATAGAGCTGAGATTTGAATTCAGGTTGTCCAACTCCAAGTCCAGCGCTCTTTCTGCCGTACTGTGTTGCTTTCCCTGGGAAGATTCATAGGTTCTATCTATTCATATCTTAGCTCCTTCACTTTCTGATACGCTTTATTGTTGAACATGTCTGCCTAATTTAGGAATAACTCATTCAATGCATAGTTGTACATATTGTGGAGATTATGATTTAACCCGATTTATTAACTGCTTTCCAGAAAAGATATAAGGCAGCTTCAAACTGATTTTCAGAAGCAAGAAATGCAAAGAGAACTTGGCCATTTGTTGAATCAACTAATGTTTATTTAGCACTTACTATATGCCAGATACCCAGCAATAAATAGGAATTTGTTTCTGTAGGGGAGGAAGGAGGAAAAACCTTCAACTGGATATAATCACGTTCTTTAATATTTCTCCTTCCCTTTATGACTAAACTAATTAGACTCCAGATTTGCTTCCTCCAATTTATCTCTTCTCATTGATCTCCCTCCAGATTGGTATCTACTTACCACTCCTGGCCAGGTGCTGTCAGAGCTTAAATCCTGAACATCTCCAGCTCCCCTTTTGTATTGGGAATGTTTTTAAGGTTGTTTTGCATGGTGTGTCTTGCTTAAGGTGGTATCTGAAGTGTTTCAAAAGATTCCCAAACACTTGTAATTTTGGGATCAAGCCTGAGAGTGCTCTGACTAGATGTGAACTGGGTCAGTTAGCTCTTTCAGAAGAAAGCGCTCCCTTCTTCTTTTTCGGAGACAGGGTCTGTATCTGTCACCCAGGCTGGAGTGCACTGGTGCAATCATGGCTCACTGCAGCCTCCATCTCCTCCCCCCGCCGACCCTCCCAAGTAGCTGATACTACAGGTGCGTGCAACAGCACTGGGCTAACTTTTTAAATTCATGTTTTGTAGAGATGGGGTCTCACTGTGTTGCCCAGGCTGCTCTCAAACTGCTGGGCTCAAGCAGTCCACTCACCTTCGCCTCCCAAAGTGCTGGGATTATAGGTGTTAAGGTACTGTGCCTGGCGAGAAAGCTCTCATATTTAATACTGACTGTAGTAGGGCCAGTATAGTAGGGCTGATTATAATACAAAGAAAATGGCTGAGCATCATATTGCAGTGAGGTTTTGCCCCTCAAAGGGAGAGATTTTGAGAGCAGATGAATAGGAAGTGAATGTATGATCATAGTGGTTCAGGCAGTAAGAATGGGGAGGTGGAATTAAATTGCCCAGCTCTATGGTATATGGAATTTGGAACCCTGAAAAAAATAGTTGGGTACCATATACTTCAGTTTCCTTATCTGGAAAAATGGATTTGAGAAATGTTTGGATTATGAGGTGATTATAGGGCATTGAGGAGTCCAACAGAAAAATGAATGCTGTAGAGAGAGAGAGACCGGTTCATTATTTGGGAGAGTAGTGGAGAGGTTCTTTATGCTACCTTATACCTCTAATAAAGCTAGTCCTTGAAAGGAGGCAGTCAAGTGTAGTAGAAAGGTGGTGGGATTTGACATCAGATAAACTTGGTTCAAATCCCAACTCTGCCATTTATTAGCTTTATGACTATGGATAAATTATATTAAGCCTGTGAGTCTCAGTTGCCTTACCTGTAAAATAGGGATAATATCACCATTCTCTTAAATTATTGTGAGGATTACATTAAATGAAATATAAGGCCAACACGGGGCACAATGCACCTAGGAAGCACTCAGTAAGTTACAGTTATAATGACCAGGGTACCTAAGAGGTGTGGCCAGATCACAGGTTCTGTAGCCAGCCTGGCTATGATCCTCAACTTAATGGCTTGTGTGACCCTAAACAAGTTACTTAACTTTGCTGTGGCTTAGTTTCCTCATCTGCCAAATGGAGATAATAATAGTAACTATATCATAGGTTTGTTGTCAGGATTAAATGAGTTACATGTGTAAAGCACACAGAACGGTGCCTGCCACTGAGGAGGCACCCCATAACTGTTAGCTTTGAACAAAAAAATTAAATGTGGCATGAGTTGGGATAGCACAATATTAAAATTTGGGAATATGCTCCATTCTTCCCCTTCTTTTTCTAATGGGTAGCAAAATTGTACCTTGTACCGCTTTTAGAGATACCTGTCGGGCTCCGGGAAACATCTAATTTCTACTGTGTTATATAGATTCTCATTTCCAAGCCTTCTTGCTTCATTCACTGACCTTTGTTATCTTGGAGAGAGGAAATATCTATCTATCCCAGAAAGAATGAAACTTGTCTGTTTGTCAAGGGCATAACACAGCATAGGTCTCAGCATAGGCAAGTTTTTTTGTTTGTTTGTTTAATGGGAGGAGCAGTTGTTTTTCTCTCCTCTCAATTCACCTGTTAACATTTATTGAGTGCCTGCTATGTACTATGTATTATCCCAAGCATTTTCACATTTCGTATGTCATCTTATATTAATTCCTCTTATATTAATCCTCTTATATTAAAACTTATGAGGGAGATGGAAGTATTCTATATACAGGCTCAAGGTCACATAGCTAAGAAATGGCAGACCTGGTCTTCAGATTCCATATCCAGGGATCTTTTTGCAGGGCTATGTTACCTTTACCCTGTCTCTTCTGTGTTTTTGAGCACAGAAAAAGTTTCTTTTTCAGGAGTGGTATACTACGGTTATTCCTCAATATCCAAAGGGGATTGCTTCCAGGATCTCCTGTGGATACCAGAATCTGTGGATACCAAAATCTTCGAATGCTTTAGTCCCTGATAGAAAACACCATAGTATTTGCATATAATCTGGGCACACCGTCCATTTTTTTGAGATGGAGTTTTGCTCTTGTTGCCCAGGCTGGAGTGCAATGGCGCGATCTCGGCTTATCATAACCTCTGCCTCCTGGGTTCGAATGATTCTCCTGCTTCAGCCTCCTGAGAAGCTGGGATTACAGGCATGCATCACCATGCGCGGCTAATTTTGTATCTTTAGTAGAGACGGGGTTTCACCATGTTGGTCAGGCTGGTCTCAAATTCCCGACCTCAGGTGATCTGCCTGCCTCGGCCTCCCAAAGTGCTGGGATTATAGGTGTGAGCCACTGAGCCTGGCTGGGCATATCCTCCTATATACATTGTTTTTTTTTTTTTTTTTGAGACAGAGTCTCATTCTGCCGCCCAGGCTGGAGTGCAGTGGCTTGATGTCAGCTAACTGCAGCCTCCGCCTCCCAGGTTCAAGCGATTCTCCTGCCTCAGCTTCCTGAGTAGCTGGGACTAGAGATGTGTGCCACCATGCCTGGCTAATTTTTGTATTTTTAGTGGAGACAGGATTTCACCATGTTGGCCGGGCTGGTCGTGAACTCCTGACCTCAAGTGATCCACTCACCTGGGCCTCCCAAAGTGCTGTGATTACAGGCATGAGCCACTATGCCTGGCCTCTCCTATATACTTTGAATAATCTCTAGATTACTTATAATACGTAATACAATGTGAATGGTATACAAATAGTTGTACTGTATTATTTAGGGAATAATGCCAAGAAAAAAAAAAAGCCTGCACTTGTTCAACACAGACACACAAAAAAATTTTTTTTTTTTTTTTTTTTTTTTTTCAGATATTTTCAAGCCATTGTTGGTTGAATCCACAGATACAGAATCCTTTGGCTACTGTTGGGTCCTAATCACCTCAACTTTAGTTATAGAATGAACTGTTAATTTGGGGAAGTATGTATCATTCCAGTCTAGACTGTTCAAGCTCTTGCTCCCCCACGGGCCTGTTCTTTTTTTTTTTTTTTTTTTTTTGTGTGTGTGTGTAGAGTTGGGGGTCTCACCATGTTGCCTAGGCTGGTCTTGAACTTCTGGGCCTCAGCCTCACAAAGTGCTGAGATTACAGGCATGAGGCACAGTGCCCAGCCCTCAGGACTTCTCTAATACATTTAGTAGAGAGATTAGTTGCCATCATTATCATGATTATCAACAACAAACTGTGACTAAGGGCCCTGAGGTATGGAGTAGTATCATGATTCTTTACATCGCAGGATATTTATGTTAGAGGAGCCTCAAAGATAATAGGGCCCAACCCCCTCGTTTAATAGATGACTCATCAACCATGATGATAACCGGAGAGGTGGCTTGGTGGCCCTGCAGGCCACCTGGACATATGACTACCCCATACATAGCAAATTCCAGCAGGATTCCAGTTTTGAAGTATGGCAAGTTTCTGGCCAAATGAAAGGTATTTAAGATACAGACAGATAGGTAGGTCTCTAGTAGTAGTCCTCTTAGGAGAAGAAAACAAGACTGCTGGCACTGAGGTCTTCATTCATGTGCTAGAAGAACCTGATTCATAGAAACCTGATATTGGGACAGTTCTATAAATATAGCCTCTGCATTTGAATAGAGTATGTAAATATCCAGGACCGTGTAAGAGGACTTTTTGTTTTCTACTTTGGAAGTTGGGCTCTGACTCTTTGAGTTCACTCTGTGGGTTCTTGCAGAGAAGCATGTTTAGTGGGCTGTTCCTTTGTTAAACTTTGTTCTTATGTCCAGATTATGTTATATAATTTGTTTCTGATTTTTAGTTGTAGAAGCAATCTGTGTTCATGAAACAGCACAACATACACCACCCAATTAGGTTTATTCCCTTGTAGTAGTGCTGTTTGAGTGTATCTTTAGAAATCTATGAAATTATTCCTAGCTCTCTAATAGGTCAATATTTGGCCAGATGCCACACCATAGGTTATTCAACAATAACAGTAGTGGCCATTGAACACTACTGTGTGCAAGGTGCCATGCTTATAAAAAATAAGGAAAATTTGATAGGTAGTAAAGTTGAATAACTTGACCAAGTTTACACTTTTAGTAAGCAGTAAGACTGGACTCAAACTCAAGGTTGTCTGACTCCTGATCCTGAGCTTTTTAGAGCTTATTCATGGAGTATGAAACCTGCAGTGAGAGTCCTCATAATAGTCTGGTGAGTCACTGAGCTGTTAGCTTGCTTGATCTCTAAATTGAACAATGGTTTAACTCTTTTTTTTTTAAATGGGGTTTTATCGTGTTGCCCTGGCTGGTCTCAAGCCATCTGTCCACCTCAGCCCCCCAAAGTGTTAGGATTACAGGTGTGAGCCACCATGCCCGGCCAATTTAACTCTTTATATTTGATTTTTTGCTCCTGTTTCTCTGGAAATTAAACATGTAAAGAAGGTGAGATGGCTGACTGTTGGCTAACAGTTCTAGAAATACACGTACAGCTGGAAATGCTTGTTCTCTTTTTCCCCATTTCAGCCTTAAAAAGGGGAGAGAATAAAGATAGGGGTACTGAATAAGTTAAGTATGATCTAAGTTGGATAAAAGAACCCAGGTTTATAGAAGCCAACATCTATTGGATCCAAACACTCTTAGAGGTTTGAGCTTCTGAATAGATTGGCGCATTCCAGATTCAATTTGTAGTGCCTCACAGACCATTATATTTTCTAATTAAGAGCAACAGAATAATTAGACCTTGGTACTATTCTGAATTCCCACCTTAAAAGATTAATTCTACAGAGGAACTGTTTAAAAGACACTTATAACTTACTGAGTGTCTTTCCAAAAGACAATTTATTTTTCTTTCCCCTTACCATTAATGCCAAAAAAAAGTTTAGAAGAAACATTATATTAACAAGTAGGTACATTTATTCCAGATAATTTATGGAATTAGCATTTTACATATAATGGCAAAAAAATAGGCTTTCTTGGTTTCTTAGTGCGATTATTTTCATTTGTATTGAAACTTCATGGAGCTTTAGTTTACAACTTTAACCTGATATCTGGCACTTTTAAGTCTAATGTTAATTTTCACTAAACCTCAGGTCTATACATTTCTAAGTATAGCCCTCAGATTTACAATCTTTCTTTCCTCTCCTCCTCCTTTCTTTTTCTTGTTCTTTATTCATTATCTATTTAAAAAGTTTTTTTATTATGAAAACAATATACCGAGTCTTCTTTTTAAAAAATTGCTACATAATATTTTGTCAGGTGAATATACTATGTATAATAGAATACTGTCACATGCATAACATTCCGTCAGTCTCCTGTTGGTTATTCCAGTTCTCGCTTTTTTTCTTCCACTATATTGGATGACACTGCAGTGATACACATATAATTATTCTCTCCTTCTAGATCAGTAGGATAAATTCCTAGGAGTAGGAGTTCTGGGTCAAAGAATATGAATATTTTTATGTCTTCTAATATGTGTTGTTGCCAAATCACTTTCTCTTTTAAGGTTTATGTCAGTTTATACTGCCACCAGGAGTATCATGCCTGGATTATTGATGTCCATTCCTCACAGGGCATTATGTCCTTAGTCTTGCTTTCCTTTAATCTGGCCTGTGAGCAACTGCCCAAAATGTTCTACCAGAATGCTGGTCACACCTCCGTCGTCGTCTTCCCCTGGTTGCCTGTCACCTATTTGCCAATTCAGGTGTAAATTTTAAAATCCATGCCCTTACCACCTGAGTTCATTCCTTTTAATTGTTTTGCATCTGTATTCGAGGCAGCCTCCCTCCCTCAAATGGCCACTCTCTCCTACCTCTGAGTCTTCCCTCTGATCATTTCTTACATTCAGAACTTCTTTTCTGCCAACATTTCTCTATCTTCTTTAAAAAATTGCTGCTTCTACAAAGATGTCAACACAGAACCACCTGTGATGATGATATCTTTAGTACTCAGTGTACTTCACTCCTGGTGGGTTGCCAGTAAATATTTGTCAGTGTGGCTAATGAGAGAAAGAAAAAAGAAAAAGCGGAGAGATTTTTGGTGGAGATTTTTGTTTTTTAATAGAAAGGCTTAGAATTCTTAAGAGCACTTGGTTGTCCTGAATAAAACTTCAGAGGAGAATGAGGAATTCTCTGCTCTATTTTTGGGGTACCATTGTTCTTTCTGTGATCATGGGCAAGCCAACTTATTCTGTCTTCTATTCCCCTCTACTTCAGCTACAGAGTAGAAAATATAGTATTGCCAATCATTGCAGAAGAGTCATGACACTCTCTGCCTTTCCAGTTATTTTTTCCTCATAATCATTGGCATCATCATCATTATATCCCTAATATTTACTGAGTATTGCTACTTGCCAGCACTGAGATTGTGCTTTATATACGTGCCTTAGCTTTTTTTTAACTGTCACAGTCTCTCTATGAACTAGGTACACCCTGTTTTCAGATGAGAAACTCAGCTCCAGAGAGTTTACTTGCTCAAGGTCACAGCTAGTAAGTGGTGGAGCCACCATGATTTAAACTCTTATTCTTATTGAATTACTTTTCTGAAATATCAAACCATCAAGTCTTTCCTATCCACAGTTCTCTGATGATTTCTTATTGCATATGAAAAAGAAAGTATAAACTCAGCAGCATCGGAAGGCCCTTCCAAATCACTGTCCAGTCTACTTTTCCATTCTCATCTTCCTCCATGCCCCACCCCAAACATATGTCCTGTGTTCCAGTCTCACAGAGTTGCTTATTTCACAAATATATCATATAGTTTCACACATTCGAGCCTTTGTTTTTGTTCCTGGAATGCATTCCATTTGCCTCTGGCAAACTCCTGTTTATCCCTCACGATCCAACACAAATGCTCTGTATTCTGTGAAAGCGGTTCCGGATTTTCCTGGGCAGTTAGTGGCTTGGTTTGCTGTGCTCCTTTGTATATATATCTGCTGTAGTCTTTTCACACTGCTTTATAACTATTTGTTTACATGCCTGTCTCCCTTACTTTAATAAGAATATTGAGATACGGGGAGGCAACATTTTTTACAGGGACATTATTTTAGATGCTATTAAACGTAGCCAAAATTAAAAAATACATGTATTTAAAATGACATTGTTTCCCTTTTTTCCCCCTCAGCATAGGGCTACTTTCAAATTTGAATCAACAGATGAAGATAAGAGAAAGGTAAGCCTTGGTGTTACTCTGTGAATGTTTATGTGTGTGTGTATTGCATTCATGGACTTTCTAAGCAGTGGTCATGTTTTCATCTGATAGTTATTGATTGGTTTCTTGTTTCCCTTCATTTTGTTTTTTAGGAACCCTGAGAAGAAAGGTTAGGTTAGGTTTAGTTTGGGTTACATGTAACTCTTTCCTCCTTTGTCCTCACAGGACTATTAACACTTGTATAAATCAGGGGAGTGGGAGGGATTCAGAGGAGTCTCTCCCCAGATCTACTCACTCCCAAAGACTGACTGTTTAGTGGCAAGACTCCAGGTTGCCCAAAATCCATTGCTAATATTACAAAACTTAGCTTGAGACAAGGTCTCGCTCTATCACCCAGGTTGGAGTGCAGTGGCTCACTGTAACCCCAGACTCCTGGGCTCAGGCAGTCCTCCTGCCTCAGCCTCCCAGTAGCTAGAGCTACAGGCACACACCAGCATGCCCATTTTAAAATTTTTTTGTAGAGACAGGGTCTCATCATGTTGCCCATGCTGGTCTGTTGAACTTCTGGCCTTAAGTGATCCCTCCTGCCTTAACCTCCCAAAGTGCTGGGATTACAGGTGTGAGCTACCATGCCTGGCCCTGCCTTTGTGTCTTGCTGTACTCCGTACATCTATCCCTGGCTATACAAATGCCAGAACCAAACAAGAGAGTATGACTGAATCAGTGTAAATCTATCACTGCTGCTAGAAACATAGCTTAAATCCAGTATTTTGCTAGTAGTGGGTTGACAGTGCCTTGAAATCATTCCTCCATTCACCTGTATCCCCATACCTAATATCAGTGTCCTGCTCATTTTACCTTTTCAGATTTCTTCCATCCATTTTCTCCTTAACCTCTGCTCTAATTCAGGCCTACATCTGATTACTGCATCAGTTTCCTGACTGTTCCTTCATTTTCCAGTTACATGCTTTTCTAGTAGATTGACATCCATAAATCCAAAATAGCAATCTGACCATGTCATCCTTAGCCTTAAAACACTTCATCTATCCCTTCATTGACTTTCTTTACCTACAGAATAAACTTCAAGCTTCTTAACATGACATGCTGGGTGCTCAGTGATCTGATATATGCCTACTTGTATTTTGTGTTTTAGAAATAGAAAATGTTTCCAGTTATGCACACATCCACATCCCTTCTGTTTCTTGCTTACTACTTTTGCAATATATTGTTTTCTACCTAGAGTGCTCTCTCCCTCTTGTACACCTCTTCTTTTTCTCACCTGGTGAATCCCTACTCACCTCAGGGGCACCTCCTTCAGCAAGCCTCCTCTGACATTCCAGTTAAGGTGAAGTACCTCTTCAATATTCTCATAATACTCTATATAAATCTCTAAATTAATATTTATGCCTTGTTTCTTAATTATATATCTGTTGATGTTAGCCACTGGTATCTTTATACACTTGACGTTTGGAGTGCCCAGCACATAATAGGCACTCAAAAAGTATTTATTGGATGAGTGACCATGGAATATAAATTTTGTAGATTAAAGGTTTAACTCTGACTTTCTTTTGGATTTGAACAATGTAACCAAGACTAGAATACCTTTTTAGAACAGGGATTCTAAACTAGGGATATGCTCTTCAGAGAGCTTTTTCAAAGTAGCCCTGCTCAGGCCCAACCTCTTATCTACTGAGTGAGAATTTGGGAGGTGAGCTCCAGGCATGTGTATTCTATGTCTCTCTCTCTCTCTCTCTCTCTCTCTCTCTCTCTCTCTCTCTCTGTGTGTGTGTGTGTGTGTGTGTATAAAGTATATAAATTATTTAGAAACAGAATCTTGTTTTGTTGCCCATGCTGGAGTGCAGTGGCATGATTATAGTCCCCTGTAACACTCCTGGGCTTAAGTGATCCTCCCGCCCTAGGCTCCTGAGTAGCCAGGAATACTGGCTACCATGCCCAGGTATGTGCCACCATGCCCAGCTAATTTTTAGATTTTTTGTAGAGACGGGCTCTCACTCTGTTGCTCAGGCTGGCCTCAAGGGATCTTCCCGCTTTGACCTCCTACAGGCGTAGGATCACAGGTGTGAGCCACCACATTCGGCCCAATGTGTATTTTTTTTTTTTTTTTTTTTTGAGATGGAGTCTTGCTGTTTCGCCCAGGCTGGAGTGCAGTGGCGCCATCTCAGCTCACTGCAAGCTCCGCCTCCCAGGTTCATGCCATTCTCCTGCCTCAGCCTCCCAAGTAGCTGGGACTACAGGTGCCCGCAACCACGCCCAGCTAATTTTTAGTATTTTTAGTAGAGATGGGGTTTCACCGTGTTAGCCAGGATGGTCTCAATCTCCTGAGCTCGTGATCTGCCCATCTCGGCCTCCCAAAGTGTTGGGATTACAGGCGTGAGCCACCGCGCCTGGCCCCAATGTGTATTTTTATAGATGGTCTTCAGGAAATAAATACTCATATATCTGATGGGAGTGCAAAATGGCACAATCCCTATGGGGAAGAAACTGGCAGTGTCTACCAAAATTACAGATACGTTTTACTCTTTCACCAAGAAGTGTCTCTTTTAGAAATCTATTCTGCAGATAGATTGAACCCCAAGTAAGCAAAGTTATTCACTGAAACATTGTACATAATAGCAAAAGATTGGAAACAAGTGTCCAGCATTTAAGGAGTGTTTGAAGAAACTATGGCTCATTTACATTATGGAATATTATGATGTAGTAGAAAGAGATTCACTGTATGTGCTAATGAGAGAGTGAAAAAAAAAAAGCAAGGTGTTAAAAAGAACATGTTTGACAAACTCATGATAAGTATTCAGGCTAGGAAGCCAGCTGCTATTTATTTAATTTCATTGGAAGATCCATACTATATCCATAGATTCATGGTGCCTTAGAAATCTGACATTAGAGTCTTTGGTAGTGCTTTTACTGGTAAAAACAAGCGTATTAAGACAGAGTCTCCTACCCCATATAAATTTCAGGTGAAAGGGAGAAATTTCTTTCACAGTTATTAATAAAATGTGTTTATTTCCAATAGGGTAGTAGAAAAAAACTAACATTTTCAAAGTACTGTCTTTTTCTGAGTTTTAGATTTCTGAAGAGAGTAACTACTCTATAGTGCTTATTACCAGTTATAGTGTGTAGGTTTCTGCTTCCTGGGAAGTCTGTTATAAACAAATGTCATTAGGGACCTAGCCAGGTAATCTTCATTAATGGGAAAACATCGACAAACAAATTCATTTCTGTGAAGTCTCTAGGGGTTAAAACCATCTGTGACTCTTTCATGCCTAAGGCTCTTTTTAGACTTAGACATCAGAACTATTGGACAGCTCAGAAGGATCTATACCTTAATAAGCTTTTCAAGTTCTTAATGGAGAGACATATAGAATATAGGCATTTCTGTACCTTAAGCCTACTCAGAAAATAAAAGGAAGTCACATTACTGCCCAATTCGTTTGCTCCCTATATTCGTTTTCACACTGCTGATAAAGACATACCTGAGACTGGGAAGAAAAAGAGGTTTAATTGGACTTAGAATTGCACGTGGCTGGGGAGGCCTCAGAATCATGGTGGGAGGTGAAAGGCACTGCTTGCATGGCGGTGGCAAGAGAGAAAAATGAGGAAGATGCAAAAGTGGAAACCCCCGATAAACCCATCAGATCTTGTGAGACTTATTCACTACCACGAGAACAGTGTGGGGGAAACTGCCCCATGATTCAAATTATCTCCCACCATGCTCCTCCCACAGTACGTGGGAATTATGGGAGTACAATTCAAGATGAGGTTTGGGTGAGGACACAGAGCCAAACCATATCGTTCTGCCTCTGGCCCCTCCAAATCTCATGTTCTCACATTTCAAAACCAATTATGCCTTTCCAACAGTCCCCCAAAGTCTTAACTCATTTCAGCGTTAACCCAAAAGTCCACAGTCCAAAGTCTCATCTGAGACAAGGCAAATCCCTTCCGCCTATGAGCCTGTAAAATCAAAAGCAAGCTAGTTACTTCCTAGATACAGTGGGGGTACAGGCATTGGGTAAATACAGCCATTCCAAATGGGAGAAATTGACCAAAACAAAGGGGTTACAGGGCCCATGCAAGTCTGAAATCCAGCAGGGCAGTAAAATTTTAAAGCTCCAAAATGATCTCCTTTGACTTCATGTCTCACATCTAGGTCACGGTGATTCAAGAGGTAGGTTCCCATAGTCTTGGGCAGCTCCACGCCTGTGGCTTTGCAGGGTATAGCTCCACACCTGGCTGCTTTCACAGGCTGGTGTTCAGTGTCTGCGGCTCTTCCAGGTGCAGGGTGCAAGCTGTCAGTGATCTACCATTCTGGGGTTTGGAGGATGGTGGCCCTCTTCTCACAGCTCTACTAGGCAGTGCCCCAGTAGGGACTCCGTGTGGGGGCTCTGAAGCCACATTTCCCTTCTGCACTGCCCTAGCAGAGGTTCTCCATGAGGGCCCCGCCCCTGCAGCAAACTTTTGCCTGGGCATCCAGGCCTTTCTGTACATCTTCTGAAATATAGGTGGAGGATCCCAAACCTCAATTCTTGACTTCTGTGCACCCACAGGCTCAACACCACATGGAAGCTGCCAAGGTTTAGGGCTTGTACCCCCTGAAACCATGGGCTGAGCTGTCCCTTGGGCCCTTTTAGCAATGGCTGGAGCATCTGGGACTCAGGGCACCAAGTCCCTAGGCTGCACACAGCCAGGGACACTGGGCCCGGCCCATTAAACCATTTTTCCCTCCTAGGCTTCCGGGTCTGTAATGGGAGGGGCTGCATTAAGACCTATGACATGCCCTGGAGACGTTTTCCCCATTTTCTTGGGGATTAACATTTGGCTCCTCATTACTTTCACAATTTCTGCAACCAGCTTGAATTTCTCCTCAGAAAATGGGTTTTTCTTTTCTACTGCATTGTCAAGCTGCAAAGTTTCTGAATTTTTATGCTGTTTCCCTTTTAAAGTGGAATGCTTTTAACAGCACCCAAGTCACCTCTTGAATGTGTTGCTGCTTAGAAATTTCTTCTGCCAGATATCCTAAATCATCTCTCTCAAGTTCAAAGTTCCACAGATCTCTAGGGCAGGGGCAAAATGCCACCAGTCCCTTTGCTAAAACATGACAAGAGTCACCTTTGCTCCACTTCCAACAAGTTCCTCATCTCCATCTGAGACCACCTCATCCTGGACCTTATTGTTCTTATCACTATCAGCATTTTTGTCAAAGCCATTCAACAAGTCTCTAGGAGGTTCCAAACTTTCCCACATTGTCCTGTCTTCTGAGCCCTCCAAACTGTTCCAACCTCTGCCTGATACCTAGTTCCAAAGTTGCTTCCACATTTTCGGGTATCTTTTCAGCAACACCCCGCTCTACTGGTACCAACTTAACATACTAGTCCATTTTCACACTGCTAATAAAGACATACCCGAGACTGGGAAGAAAAAGCAGTTTAATTGGACTTAAAATTCCACATGGCTGGGGAGGCCTCAAAATTATGGTGGGAGGCGAAAGGTACTTCTTACATGGTGGTGGCAAGAGAGAATGAGATAAACCCATCAGCTTTCATGAGACTAATTCATTACCACAAGAACAGTATGGGGGAAACCGCCCCCATGATTCAAATTATCTCTCAGCAGGTGCCTCCCACAACATGTGGGAATTATGGGAGTACAATTCAAGATGAGATTTGGGTGGGGACACAGCCAAACCATATCACTCCCCTCGTTCTCTTTCCTAAAGGTGTTTTTGGAGCTCTATGCCAGCAACTACTTAGTAACAGCGGGACATTTTTTGGTAAACTACATTGCTATCTCTTTGAAAAACACTAACCCCTCTTATATGAAAAATCTTTGTGACAACTTAGAAGTAAGTGTAAGGGAACGGTGCCCTTTAAAAAAAAAAACTTGATTATACTGTGCTTTTTAGGAGATAATTATAAATTAATGATCTTTAGACCTAATTCCTGACACTTATATAGTGTTTTGCAGTTTTACAAAGATTTGCTTCTTACCGGTAGTGCTGTAAGTATGGTAAGAATATCACCATTCCTATCTTATGAATAAGGAAACTGAGGCTCATATGAATGACAGCTTGCTAACACTCACACCACTAGTTAGTGGTTCAGCCTCACATAGACAGCAGATTATCTATTATGTGCAGCTCCTTCACTGCTCACTGCTCAATAGCTCCCTCTTATTACCATTGAGGTATATTTCAGAAGGCTTGAAATTATGATCCAGTACCTTGTTTTCTCTCATTTTATACCTTGAGAAACCATTTAGGTAACTAGATTTAAGTTGGAAGATAGCAAAGGAAATTAGCAACTAGAAGTGCTTGCATTTTTCTAGAGAAGTAAAGTCAGATACAACGGCTAATGTTTGTGCATGTAATGCAAATAGTTCCAGGTGCATGTGGATCATTGTATACTTAGATATAAGCACCTGTGTTTATTGAAGCATTTGCTTTATATTCTGTACCTAAATTGGTAGGCTGTGATTATCTACCAGCACATAAACAAATATGTCATGCAAATATGTAGGATTGGGGGGGAGGATATAATGAATAATCTGAAAATTCACATGTTGAGGAAATGAAAGCTCTTAAACAAAAAGCTTTAAAACAAAACTGACCTCAAAACCAATAAAGAGTACTAATTGCAATAAGTTTTGGAAGAGACATATCATAAAATGATTAAAAGATTTCCAGCTCTTTCACATATAAGAATACAGCCTTATCAAATGTGGAAAATTTCAGTTGTCTGAGATAAATCTTTGTGTATATAGTAATTTTCCTCAAAAGAGTGAAGTTAAAAGTAGCCAAATATCAAGCATATTTTATTACCTTCAAATTCACACAGACCATATTTCTGTGAAGCCGTAAGGTAATTGTCAAGTTGAGATTGCAAGCTCTTTGAGGACAAGAACTCTAGCTTACTTTATATTTTCAGCAAAATAGGCACCTATAATAAATGCTTGTTAACTGAATGAAAAGAACTTGGTGAGTGAGTGGAGGCCAGAATTCCTGTGACTTGTACATACTGTTTGGTTTTGTGTTCTATATTATTTTAGCTATAAAGTAGAATCCCAAGCACAGCTCATGTTGTTCACTGAAAAAGCAGGATACAGTGCAAAAGTATGCATACAGTATGATCACAGCCACGTAAAACTGATAAAAACCATACAAAGAAAAAATGGTGACAAGGAGATAAATGGCAGCCACCTGAATAGTTATTACTGTGGATATTTTCTTTTCTGTTTTTTAAACTGTTCTTTTATATTACAATAGATTATAATGATATAAGCATAGGTTCATTATATAATTATAACGTTACAATATACTGTTACAATAGTGTGATTGGAGTTATAAGCGAAGGACTAATATTTCTTTTTTCAAATCATGTATTTTCTCTAAAATTGGCCTTCTTGATTACGTATTCCTTTTGGGAGAGCATAAAAAACTCTTACTCAGTTTGGGGCAGTATTATCGGCAGAACCAGTTTATGGAGTGAAATATATATAAACACGAAAGTTCATTCTGCCATTTCAAATGCTTTTTTCTTTTTTTCCCCCAGACACAAATGTATTTAGCATATTAGGGATCTCTAATCCACAAATGTTTTTTCAGTAAATCCTGTATTCCTGGCCTTGTGTTAGGCCTTGGCTCCTAAGTTGGCTTTTTGTCCGTGGTGTTTGGTTTGGCACTTTCTCAATTATAGATGCATGCTGAGGCTTGCCATTGTGGACTATAGAAAATGAATGGGTAAATTTCTATATTAGATTCCCCCAAGGAATATGTGCCAAAATAGAATCATTAATCCTAGACTGTGAATCCATGCTTTGGAATAGCTTGAGGAATGGATGCTTGTTCTAAAAGCCCTTTGTCCTTATTTTGGTCATTTGAAATTGTCACACTCCAGTTTTTACTAAAACAAAATAAGCTTTGTATGCTTTGCAAATTTGACTCAAAATTTATTTGGTGTCTTTGCTTGAGGGAATGTTTTGATACATAGTGCAAGTACAGTTCTCACTTAGAAACCAGTAATTTTCAACATCTTCATCTCTTTAAAATAATTGCACACAATACCAAAAGTACATCTAAACCTTTTACTTTTTAAAGTTCCTGTCCAGCTGGAATCTGACACAAGACTTGACTTAGGTCTGAGTTGTATCATAGGGCAGGATGAATGCTTCACGGTAGGTCAAAAAAACAATTTAAACTTCATTCCAAATTCCACTTTTAGTTTTAGATGTTTTCCATGGCACTGGAGGAGTAAATCTAGAAAGCAAGGACAGGACAGCCCTGACTTAGTAAGCCACAGGTATGGCAGTCTATACATGATCGTTGGGTCACATTTTAAGATTTCTGTCTGGGATGATAAGAATACTATCTCTGATTTGTACTTTAGAGTTTCAGGTGCATTTTCTCATATAGAGATTTCATCAAGAAGTTCCACTTCCAGCCATGACAGTGTGAAGATCTCTACAGATCTGCTCCCTAATGGAACTGGTAAAAATTATTTTTAAGAACAACCATTTAAAGTCTGGAAATAGTCCCAAAGGCATACAGTCAATGAAGAAACACCTATTCAAAAAAATCTAAAAGTAAGAAAAGTGGGCCGGATGCTGTATCTCACTCTTGTAATCCCAGCTACTTGGGTGGCTTGAGGAGAGAGGATTGCTTGAGTCTAGGAATCTGATGCTGTGGTGAGCTATGATCACGCCACTGCACTCCAGCATGGGTGACAGAGTGAGACCCTATCTCTAAGGAAAAAAAGCAAGGAAAGTGAAAGTCTGTGTTATATGAACCAAGACCTGTTCTCCCTCTCTTCTCTTGGCTAAGTGAGATAGAACTCTTCTCCAAACTGGTGCAGGGAAGAATATACGGTTCCCTTTCCCTCTAGTCCCAGTTGGAGTGCTGTCTTCACAGGAGTGATGGAATGTCAGCATTTCTCATCCTGCCCCCAGCTACCTGTTGCTGAAACTAAATTCTGGATAAGTGTAGCTGAGAGGTGGGTCTTACCTCCTTCCATTCTGCCCTTCCTCATGGGATAGCAGCTGTACCTTGGATGTGACACTGCTGAGAATACCGGGGCCACAGTCATCCTGGTGGCGGAACATGGTTCCACCCCAGGAAAAGCAAACCAAGGAGATCAAGGGTTGCTGTACCTTTACTTCAGTTGAGCTGTCAGCCCTAAAGTGGGGGTGTCACACAGAAGCATACCATTGTCTCTGCCCCCAGCATCAGCACCAGGGCTCAGAAATTTTGTCCAGGGGAAGAAGCAAGCCTTATAAAAGAGAGTGCTGAATGTCTCCTCAAAGGAACTGACTTCATTTGCACAGAATATGGAGAAGTTCATACCTAAGGGTGCAGGTTGTGATGAAAGGCACTTGGGGTGACATTAACACAGTCATTGGAGATATAGGTTAACCCAAAGGCCAGCTACTTTGCTAGGAGGAATGGGATAACTGAGCTAGATTGCTAGAGAGAAAGGAGGAAAGTGGTAGCTGGGAGGAACTATCCCTTCAAAAGATTGGATCTGTTTGTGGAGCAATTTTTGCCCCAGGACATTTTTGAAGATGGTAGATCAGTCAACCAGCAATTAGTGTCACATAACAGCTGTGTGTGATCAGGAAAAGAGAAAGTCAGAGGGGTCTGCCAAAGCCACTGTCATCCCAGTGCAACTGTGGGCATACCCAATGGTGTGCCCTATAAGGTGCAACATTAGGGCTTCACACTTTGAGGAAGCAGAGAGAGAATAGACTGCTAAGATAATTTAGCCAGTCACTAAACAAATAAACAAATACAATAGCAACTCCTGGAGAAGGTGGGTGGGAGGGAGTGCAAATACCTAGAGTTGTTACAAGATGTCCAGTTTCCACGGGCGGGGTGGGGGTGGGGGAGGGAAGCAGGCACCAAAAACTGCCTGTATGACCAGATGTTGGATTAAACAAAGACTTCAAAGTAGCCATTATAAATATATTCAGAGAACTAAAGGAAACCATGATTAAAGAAGTAACAGATGTAATGAAGTCCCATAAAATGGAGAAATCAATACAGAGAAGTTACTTTTAAAAAAAGCCCAATAGACATTCTGGAGTTGAATAAAGTACAATAACTGAAATAAAAATTCACTGAAGGGGCTCAACAGTAGATTTGAACTGGCAGAAGAAAGAATAAGCAAACCTGAAGACACAGCAATAGAGAATATTCAAGGCAAAGAACAGAAAGAATAAAGAAAAACGAAGAGAGCCTTAGAGAATTGTGGAATAACATTTACATACCAGCCTACACATAATGGGAATACCAGAAGGAGAGGAGAGAGAAAGAAAGGAGAAGAAAAATATATTTGAAGAAATAATGGTATAAAACTTCCCAAATTTATTGGAAACCTACATATCCAGGAATTCAGTGAACCCAAAGAGATGCATAAATACATCATAGTAAAAATGCTAAAAGCCAAAGACAAGGAGAAAATCTTGAAAACAGCAAGAGAAAAATGACTCATCATTACAAGGGAAGGTCAATAAGATTCACAGCTGACTTATCAGAAATGTAAGTCAGTGGGATAACATATTGAAAGTGCTTAAAGAAGAAACCTCATCTAAGAATCCTGTATCTAGTAAAGCTATTTTTTAACACTGCAAGGGAGATAAAGGCATTTTCAGATAAACAAAAAACTGAGAAAATTTGTTGCTAGCTGACTCACCTTACAAGACTTAATAAAACAAGTTCTTTAGACTGAAAGCAAGTAACCCTAAACAGTACTTTGAATCCACGTGAAGATATAAAGAGTACCTGTAAAGCTAATTATGTAATTGTAGAAGTCAGTATGAATACATAATTCTCCCATTTTCTGTTCATTGATTTTAAGAGTATTTGTATAAAACAATATGTATATAATGTATTGTTCAGTCAATAATATAGAGAAATGTAATACACTTGCCAAAAACAGCACAATGGTGAATGGGAGCAAAGCTGTATTGAACTAAGGAAGCAAATCCAGATGGTAACTAGGATCCACAAGAACAAATCAAGAAAACCAGAAATGATAAATAAGGCTAATATATCAAAAGCTATAAATGTATACTTGTTCTCCCAGCTTCTTTAAAAGACAAAATTATAAAGTAATAATTATAATAATGTATTATTGGATTTGTAATGTTTATAGATGTATATAACAATAATACTATAGAAAAAGGGGGAAGGGAATAGTGAAGTAGCTACATTGTCTGGGGTAAATACCCGTGGTTCGTCTTCTCACGCCAAGGCAATTTAGGATATGGACACACACCAGGAGTTCAGGAGCGGAGGTCTAATAGGCAAAAGAAAGAGAAAAGAAAACAGCTCTCTCTCTAGTGAGAGAGAGGGGACTTCTGAGAGGAAAAAGGAGCCAGCAGCGGATGTGCCAGATTTTATAGTCAGATTTGAGGAGGTGATGTCTGATTTACATAGGGCTCACAGACTGGTTCGATCAGGTATGATGTTTACATAGTGTGGGGAGGGCTGGCCGCCCCAACCTCATCTTATTATGCAAATGAACTTTCCCATTGGCCAGCACTATCTTGTCTGCTCCTTAATGTACATGTGGCTGACAAAGAGAAGGGAAGATGGAGCCACCATCTTGAATATGATTGGCACAACTGCTGGCATGTATGTCTGCAGCTCGATTTTACAGGCTGCTCTTTGTTAGAAAGGGAAATAATTTGGGGCTGCTTTTCATTAAAAGGAAAACCTTACCGAGGACTTCCGTACCCTCACTATCTGCCTAAGTAATTTCTTCTTAACTCCTGTGTCAATAATGTTATACAGGAATGTTTCTGTATCTCACTGGAATTAGTATAAATCTGGAGCTGATTCTAATAAGGTATATATGCTAAGCCCTAGAACAATGACTAAGGACATAACTCATACTTACACTTTGAAAACTGTAAAACATTGTTAAAGGAAATTAGAGAAGCTTAAAATAAATGAAAAAACATCCCATGGTCATTTATTAGAAGACTTACTATTGCTAAAATGTCAGTACTCCTCATATTGATCTACAGATTCAATGCAATACCTTTTAGAAACCCAGGTGGCTTCTTTGTAGAAATTGACAAGCTAGTTCTAAAATTCATATGAATTTTTGACACAGAGTAGTCAAAACAACCTTGAAAGGAAGAACAAACTCAGAGGATTCACAATTCCATATTTTAAAATTTACGACAGGGCCAAGAGCGGTGGCTCACGCCTATAATCCGAGCACGTTAGGAGGCCGAGATGGGAGGGTCTGTTGAGCTCAGGAGTTCAAGACCAGCCTGGGCAATATAGTGAGACCCACCCACCCCCGTCTCTAAAAAGAAAAAACAAATTGCTACAAAGCAGTAATAACCAAGGCAGCTGGTATTGGTGTGAGGATAAATGTAGATATTAACAAATGGTGCTGTGACACTTAGGTAGCCACATGTAAAAGAATGCAGCTGGATTCTTACGTCTTGCTGTATACAAAAATTAACTCCAACTGAATCAAAGACCCAAATGTAAGCATTAAAGTCATAAAATTCTTAGGAGAAAACATAAAGGTAAATCTTCGTGTCCCTGGATTTGCCAGTGGATTCTTAGAGATAACACCAAAAGCACAAGTAATAAAAGAAAAAAATAACATGAATTGGATTTCATCCAAGTTAAAATACTTTTGTGCTTTGAAGGATACTATCATGAAAGTAAAAAGACAACCCACAGAATGGGAGAAAATATTTGCAGATCCTATGTCTGATAAAAGACGTGTATCTAGACTATGTAACTCTTAGACAACTTAAAGGCAACTCAATCTTAAAATGGGCAAATGATCTGACTAGATGCTTTTCCAAAGAAGATGTACAAATGGTCAGTAAAGATGCTTGATATCATTAGTCATCAGGGAAGTGCAAATCAAAACCACCATAAAATATCAGTTTATACCCACTAGGATGGCTAAAACAAAAAAGATAACAAGTGTTGACAAGAACTGGAAGAAATCAAAATCCCCATGCACTGCTGATGGGAATGTAGTATGATGTAGCACTTTGGAAAACAGTCTGGTGGATCCTCAAAAGGTTGAATAATTACCATGTGACCCAGCAGTTGCACTCCTGGGTGTCTACCCAAGAGAAGTGGAAATACATATCCACATGAAAACTTGTACACAAATATTCATGGCATTATTCATAATTGCCAAAAGATGTAAACATGCCCATCACCTGGTGAGTGGATAAATAAAATGTGTTATATCTATACAATGAAATATTTGACCATACAAAGGAATAAACTAACTGATGCTGCTACAACGTGGATGAACCTTGAAAACATTATGCTACACGAAAGATACCAGACACTTAAAAGGCCACAGATTGTATGATTTTATTAACTTAAAATTTTAGAATAGGCAGATCTATGGTGACAAAGTAGATTCATAGTTGCCAGGGGCTGGAGGAAGAGGGGAATCAGAAGTTACTACTAATAGATATCTTGAGCTTCTTCTGGGGATGATGAGAATGTTCTAAAATTAGATAATAAGGGTGGTTGCACAAGTGTGAATATAGTAAAAACCAATGAATTGCATGCTTTAACAAGTTGAATCTTACAATATGTGAATTATATCTCAAGCTATTTTAAAATAAATACTAGTAGATAATGTATCCTCTACACCCATCATCATTCCAAGTACTGTTGGGTATTAACATTTAATCCTCACAACAAAGCTATAAAGTAGGTAGAATTTTGCTTATTTTACAGATGAGGAAACAAAGGCACGCAGAGAAATTACTCGCTGAAAATAAAGAAGTTGGAGGCCATGATTCGAGCTTAGGCAGCCTGGCTCCAAGACCCGTGTGCTACACTGTGCTGCCGCTCATTAATAATTGGATAGACCTGTTGTGTAGTTTATGAATCGATTCTATTTATTTCCTGATTTTAGGCACCCGAAATGTAAGATTTGATGGAGAACATAAAGCTTTGACACTAAACTAGTTATAGCGTTGACAGAAAACAGAAGATCATGCTTGCCAGTGTAAGTGACTGAATAAAATAACTAGTGAAGAAGATAGCTGTGTAGTACTGGCCTTATAACACTTAGGCATATCGTAGATCTTTTTGATGCCTCGGATTCATTTTTTGTTGTCAAAAATGTAAGGTTTCCTTTTCTCGGTAGCTGGCTTTTTTCTTCCTTTCAAATTTTGATCAGATGCTGAGCAAAGTGCAGAAATTTGTACATCTTTGATGTATGGAAAACTCATAGGGACCTGAAAGTTCTTGGCTGACCAGATGTTTCCACGTTCTCAACTCCTCTATTTGTAGATAAAAAAAACTACAGGTTGACTTACCCAAGATCAGAGTTAATGAGCAGAAAAGCTGGAACTCAAACCAGTTCCTCTGTCTTCTTTTCTGACTTCAGTGATGATCTTTGCAGGGCCTATCCTCAGATAGCTCACAGTGTAATAAGGGACCCACAGTGTCTTCCAGTACAGTATGATTCCTTCTAAGGCATCCTACACTGAGGGTCATCACCCTGACTGAATACTTTCGGTGATGGAAAGCTTACAGCAGCCACTGTACTTTTTTTTTTAGATAGCTCTAATTGTTAGAAGGCTGTTACTTATATGAACTCTAAATCTGCTTTGCTTGTCCTAGTTTACCCATATTTCTCTCTGCTGCTGTTGTCCGTCATTTGACTTAGCTTTCCACCTCTTTTTTGCCACTTAGTCTTTATCATTTTTTTCCCCCACTTACTGCCCAACACATTTATCAAAAAGCTTTCTCTGGCAAAATTTCTTATAGTTCATTCCTTCAGTCTTTTAGCACATAGCTTAAATTGCTGTCTATTGAAATTTAGCATTTCTTATTCATTTTACATATTTTCAACCTCCCTAATATTATAAACTACTTGAGTCATGTTCTTTTATATCTCACTAACTCAAAATAGACATCTTGTCACTAAGTTAGAATATATTTCTCTTGAATAATTTGCATGCACTTAAATTTTAAATTGGGAACATTTTCAGATACGTTCCTGTATCAGGGTGGTGTACATAGGTGCTCAGTAATGGACACTATAGAATCTATAGAATTAATAGAAAAACTGCAGTGTTATTTTTTATAACATCACTACTTCCCTTTCTCAAGTGGCTTTGCCATTTCATTAAAATGCAAACCCTTGTAAACAAAACAAAAATATTCCTAGCAATAGTTTTCTTGTATAGAATGTGCTTGTTAGCGTTTCTTGATCTGTTTGTCCATCTGGCCATCTTTATGATGTAATGTGCATCAACCTCCTACTCTATGCCAAGCACTATGCTAGAGGTTTCCAATATATCATCTCATTTCATATTTATAAGCCCTAGTTGTTATCCCTATCTATTTAGAGTTAAGGAAATGTAGCTCAAGTGATTTCAAGAAATTTGCCAAAGATTACCTAGCCACAGGGGCAGAGCACAGCTAGTGTCTGAATCCAGGTGCTTTTTTTACTTCAACTATACTGTTTCAATTAAGTCATGTAAAAGATGCCTTATACTTCATAATAGGGTCTTTCATATGCTGTCTATGTAAATAATTACCATAAGCATGTGAGATAGATACATTTCTATCTTATACATAAGGAAATTTAGTTTCAAAAAGATCAATTTACTCCAGATCCAAGTTCAGAAAATAGAACTAGGGATTAGGAAGAACCCACATATTTTGTTTCCGTACTTTTTCTGCTATATTATTAATGTGTTCTTATGCCTTTGAAGACCTCTAAAATCACACAGCTGTCTCATTGAGACAACTTAACTTCCCTCTTTCCCCTGTTCTCGGCTATCTTAGTCTGCTTGAGCTGTCAAAATACCGTAGACTGTATGGCTTAAAGGACAGAAATTTATTTCTCCCAGTTCTGAAGGCTGGGAAGTCAAGATCAAGATGCTGTCAAGGTCGATTTCCTTTCGAAGCCTTTTCTCCTAGCTTGTGAGCAGCTGCCATGTCACTGTGTGCTCACATAACCACTTCTTTGTATGCATTTACACAGCAAGAACACAAGCTCTTGGTGTCTCTTATAAGGGAAGTAATCCCAAGAGACCGGGGCCTCACTCTCGTGACTTCACCTAACCCCACTTACCTCTGTATTAGTTTGTTCTTACTCTGCTATAAAGAAATACCTGAGACTGGGTAATTTATAAAGAAAAAAATTTATGGATACGTAATATGCAGTAAGTGTCATACTGCTTCTGGTCCTGCTCCCCTTTTCTTATTCATTTTCCACATTAACATCAGAGTAGTATTTCCAAAATACAAATCTAATGTCATTATCCTGCTGAATACTCTGCAGTAAGTTCCCCATTTCCCTCTGGATTAATTCCAGACTCTTCATTCTTCTCATATAAACATGGACTAGTATATTTTCTCTTTAAAAAAGAAAGAACAGCCTTTCTTGATCTTACATTCCCTCTTATTGCCAGCCCATCTACTTCTCTCTCTTTTTCACCTCCCAGTTACTCTTCAGAAACTGTTTTTTTGTGTTTGGTTTTTTTCTTTTCTTTTTGAGATGGAGTTTTGCTCTTGTTGCCCAGGCTGGAGTGCAATGGTGCGATCTCGGCTCACGGCAAACTCCACCTCCCGGGTTCAAGCGATTCTTCTGCCTCAGCCTCCCAAGTAACTGGGATTACAGGCATGTGCCTCCATGCCCGGCTAATTGTAATTTTAGTAGAGACGGGGTTTCTCCACATTGGCCAGGCTGGCCTCGAACTCCCGACCTCAGGTGATCCGCCCGCCTCGGCCTCCCATAGTGCTGGGAGTACAGGCATGAGCCACTGTGCCTGTCCCCAGAAACTGTTTTTATCAAGGCCATTTGTGATCTAGCATTGCCAGGTCTTTATGCTATTTGATCTTTCATCTGCATTTCAAACAGCTGACCATTCCCTACATAAAATATTTTCTGCCATCTTGTGTTCCAGAACACCACACTCCTAAATTTCCTCTTGCTAATACCTCTTTACCTCCTTTATCAGTTTTTCTTCCCCACAGCCACTGAGTGGTGGCATCTTTCATGGCTTTTAGTCCCCCTTTTCTCTATATATTTTTCTCTAGGCAATCTCATCTACTTTTGTAACTTAAGAATGCCCTTATTGCCGGGCGCGATGGCTCACGCCTGTAATCCCAGCACGTTGGGAGGCTGAGGTGGGTGGATCACGAGGTCAGGAGTTGGAGACCAGCCTGACCAACCTGGTGAAACCCCGTCTCTACTAAAAATACAAAAATTAGCTGGGCCTGGTGGTGCACACATGTAATCCCAGCTACTCGAGAGGCTGAGACGGGAATTGCTTGAACCCGGGAGGCGGAGATTGCACGAGCCAAGATCATGCCACTGCACTCCATCCTAGGCAAGAGTGAGCCTCCATCTCAAAAATAAATAAATAAATAAAAGAATGCCCTTATTCATATAGAAAGCATAGATAACCCTGATGGCTGCTTAGGGCTCCAGCCACATACATTCAGCTTCCTATTTGACATCTCTAGTTATCACAAACTTAATGTGACCTTACAGAATTTTCCCCCAAACCTGTTCTTTCCTCAGTCATCCCCTTCTCAATAAATGGTACTATGTTGGCTTAAGCCAGAAACTTCCCTCTCCCCCACAAATAGTAAGTCCTGTCAATTTTCCCTCTAAAATACATACCAAATCCGTTCACTTGTCTCCCTCTCCACTGCTACCACTCTAGTTGAAACTATGTTTGTTCCAGTCCAACCCATTTTGATTCTGTATGGTACAGATTCTGTATGGTACATCGATGGGATACCATATTTCAAAGCTGTATTATATTTAGGTTAAAGCTAAGTTGTTTTAACAAGGGGACCTCAAGATAGAAGTGGTTTACAAAATATGAGTGTTTATTACCTTTTCAAGTAATAGTTCTGAGATAATCATTCAGGCAGTGAATGGCTCTGCTTTATGAATTTATTCAGGGGCCTGTTTCCTTTCAAGTCGTCAAGTCATGCTTCACCTTCTGAGCATTGTCTTAACCTAGGCTGGACTGCCACTTTTAGGCTTTAGGCTATAGAAGGGGATAAGACAGTGGAGAAGTCATACCCACTGTCTTGAAGAGCCAGACCTGGAAATGGCATAGATCGTGTCTATACACTTTCATTCTACTGGCAAGAGCTCCATCATATAGCAGTGAAGAACAACTGGGGAATATGGTGTAGCTAGGTAGCCATGGGCCTTGCCACAGTTGTTACTGCATGAGAAAAGGACAGTGAGTTTTGGTGGACAACTATCAGTTTCCATCACAGTGTCTAACAATTAAACTGTTAGATGAGCCTACAGTCAGCCCTCTGTATCCATAGATTCAACCAACAGAATTAAAAAATATTTAGGGGAGGCTGGGCACTGTAGCTCATGCCTGTAATCCCAGCACTTTGGGAGGCCAAGGCTGGCAGATCACCTGAGGTCAGGAGTTCGAGACCAGCCTGGCCAACGTGGTTAAACCCCATCTCTACTAAAATACAAAAATTAGTGGGGTGTGGTGGCACGTGTCTGTAATCCCAGCTACTCAGGAGGCTGGGGCAGGAGAATCGCTTGAACCTGGGAGGCGGAGGTTGCAGTGAGCTGAGATCGCACCACTGTACTCCAGGCTGGGCAAGAGTGAGACTCTGTCTCCAAAAAAAAAAAAAAAAAATTTAGGGGAAAAAACCCCCCAAAACAATGATATAACAGTAAAAAATACAAATAAAAAATACAGTATAACAATTTACATAGCATTTATGTTGTATTGGGTATTATAAGTAGTCTAGAGGTGATTTAAAGTATATGGGAGGTTGTGCAAAGGTTATATGCAAGTACTATACCACTTTATATTAGGGACTTGAGCATCTGTAGATTTCAGTATCTATGGAGGTCCTGGAACTAGCCTTCTGAGGACACTGAAGGACAACTGTATTTATGAAACTTTATATTATTTATTTATTACTCTGGTATCTCAGTTTTGCTACCTTATATAGTTGAAGAAAACTTATAAAGGATAAGAAATGTGGTCTAGAACAGTGCTTCTCAAATTATTTGAGATGAAGGATCAAGGTCTTTTCTTGTTTGTTTTTCCCTAATTTGCAGTAGGCCAATACTTTTCTAAAATATAAAAATTAATCACTAAAAGAAATAATCATCAAATTACTATGAAAGTTTCTAAATGCATACTCTTTTTTTATGCCTGTCTCACCTTATGTACCTATCTCAACATGATCTAGCAACAAGGAGCTGGCGAATTGGCACTAATCAATAGACAATTCTTCTAAGTAGCATTTGCCTCAAAAGTGTTTTCTAATAACCTATTTAGGATTCCCAGAGTCTAGTAGATGAACTGTGGTATCAATCTTTTAAACAAAGACATTTCTTTATGTATAAAACTTTTAATTTTTTAATAGTTTTGGAAATCACCTCTTAAGATAGTATATAAATCTTCATAGATCGTTTGAATGCCCACATATGCTTCATAGCCTATTTTGTTTCATAGCTAAAGCCAAAGATGATCCTTTTTTTATTGATTCAGAGTGAAAAAAAAGCCTACTATTCTGGAGCTCAAAGAAGGTTGTCTTAGAGGGCATTTAGTTTTAATGCACGGTGTGGAGGGAAAAAAAGGCCTAATAAAGTGACATGCTCAAAATCACAATAAATCGGAGACAGCTATGGTATGATCATAATTTACAGTGGAAATTACATTGGAATCAGATGATCCAGATTGAGTCCTGATCTTTTATTTCTTAGCCAAGTGGCTCCAGGCAATCATTTAACGTTTTAAGAATTGTGTGGTGGGGCCGGGCATGGTGGCTCAGGCCTGTAATCCCAGCACTTTGGGAGGCCGAGGTGGGAGGATCACCTGAGGTCAGGAGTTTGAGACCAGCCTGGCCGACATGGCGAAACCCCATCTCTACTGAAAATACAAAAATTAGCGGGTGTGGTGGTGTGTGTCTGTAATCCCAGCTATTCAGGAAGCTGAGACAGGAGAATCACTTGAACTCCGAAGGCGGAGGTTGCAGTGAGCCGAGATTGTGCCACTGCACTTCAGCCTGGGAGACAGAGAAGACTCTGTCTCAAAAAAAAAAAAAAAAAAAAAAAAAAAAAAAAAAAAAGAATTGTGCAGTAAGTGTTCAGT
Source organism: Gorilla gorilla gorilla (assembly GCF_029281585.2). NCBI lineage: Eukaryota > Metazoa > Chordata > Mammalia > Primates > Hominidae > Gorilla > Gorilla gorilla. The sequence continues at coordinate 122,199,925 of NC_073234.2, forward strand.
AAGCATTTCTTAGATTGAGAAACATAAAAGTTTTTTGTAAACTGTAAAGCACATAAGCAAAAAAATTACAGGTTACACATCCCAAATCCCCAAACCTGAAATCTCCAAAATTCGAAACTAAAAAAAAAATTTATGGATACGTAATAATTCTACATATTTATGGGGTACATGTGATACTTTGACACAAGTGTACACAATGTATAATGATCAAATCAGGGTAATTGGGGTATCCATCCTCTCAAACTTTTAAAATTTCTTTGTGTTAGGAACATTCCAATTCTGTTCTTCTAGTTCTTTTGAAATATACAATAAATGATTGGTAACTGTAATTGACCTATTGGGCTACTGAACACTAGATCTTATTCCTTCTAATGGTATTTTTGTACCCATTAACCAACCCCTCCATATCCACCTCAAAGCCACTTCTTAGGAAGAAATAAAACATATTTCTTATTTCTTATTTATTGTTTATTTCTTAGGAAAAAATAAAACATAATAATAGTCACCATTAAAGAGTGCTTATTATGTCCCAGCGTCTATTTTATAACATCCCTGTGAGATATGGATGTTATTTCCTTTTTTTTTTTTTTTTTGATCCTCCCACCTCAGCCTCCCAAAGTGCTAGGATTATAGGCATGAGTGACCATGCCCAGCCTCCCATTTTTTAAAAATGGGAAACTGAGGTTAAGAAGTGTCTAAATCATACAGCTGGTAAAAAAAAAAAAAAAAAAAAAAAAAAAAGAAAAGTAAGTCACACAGTGGCAAACCCAGGTATTAAACTCCGGTCTTTGATTTAAAAGCCACTACAATACGTTTTCTTCGTAAAAAAAATGTCCCTTCCGCCTTCAGAGAGCTTTTAGTAGTTGAGGCAAACTCATAAAAAGAAAACTGACAGGACGGATGTGCTAAGCACCAAATGATTGCTACAGATTTGTGGTTTAGGTATCCCTTAGAAAAGAAGAATGTTGAGGGCTGAAGTGGTTAGGGAAAATTTTATGTTGAAAGTGGGTTTTAAGCTTAGCCTTCGAGAATTGCTAAAACTTAAATAGAAAAGGAAAAGGACTGATGTGTAGAGGGAGGCTGTAAAAAAGCAAAGAAGCTCAATATGAGATACTTTGGAAAGAAATATAGCTAAAGAGGAAAATTTGATAAGAATAGTATGAAAGAAGACTCAGAGCAGGTTAGCAGATCTTAAGTGCCAAACTGAGGACTTTGACATTTTACCTTATAATAATGTATAACAGATAACCTGTACTGAACATTTATCACTTGCCAGGCACTGCCCTATGTGTTTGTACATGCACGATCTCATTTAATTCTTGCAGTAAATGAGGTCTAGAGACAAGTAACTTGCCAAGGCCACAATTGTTCAGAAGAAGAGCCAAGATTTGCATACAAACAATTTAAATTCAGAACTTCTACTCTTAATTACCACACTGATTTGGTTTTAGAGTCTATGGTGGGTTGAACAAATTTCAAACCCAGGATCACTGACCTTAAACAAGTAATATGCCTCACACCTTTGGCAGTTTTTAACATTTTAGTTAAGAAAGGTAATGTGACAATAGAAACTGACATCTCATTCCTGTCCCTGCCACCCTTACACATCTTTAGCACATGGCAGTGAAGGAGAAGTCAAGGTAATGTGCTAATGGTTTTCAAGTCTGCCTGCTTTTCTGTGTTCGTCTGGTCAGGTATTCTCAGTGAACCCTCGACCCTAATGTCCAAATTATGTCACTCTGTTGTTAATCATAGTTCAGTGATTCTCACATTGTGGATTCTGGACCAGCAGTAGCATCAACTAGGAATTTGTTAAAAGTCCCATTTCTGGACCCTCATCCCAGACCTACTGAGTCAGAAACTCTAGGGATGAGGTGCAACAGTCTGTTTTTTAAAAGTCCTTTAGGTGATTATGATGCATGATGAAGTTTGAGAACCACCTTTAGAGTCCACTCCAGGATTTCAGTTTGGGAGCAAACTACTAAAAAGTTTTTGGCAATCCTTGATGGGTAGATGTGGTGGCAGGGCATACCATACTGAAGGAACAGTGGAGGAAAGACTCAGGACGTATCATGGTCAGGGTCTGGGGGTCAATTTGGAACACCTGAAGAAGAAACTGTGTGTGTTTGCATTGTGTGTATCAGACAACAGTAGGAAAGGGGAAATTGGGCCCATTTCAGCAGCATTCTGTGGGCAGCAGGGAGGTATGAAAGTGTTTGAGGAGAGCAGAGCATGTTTTAGGAAGAGTAAAATCAACTTAAATAGTTATAGCACAGAAAAGTACTGACAGGGCAAAATAAAGGGGAAATACAAGAGCACCTTTGAAACATGGAAGCAGTACACAAACTCAACAGATAGAAGAGCTACAAAGAATGCTGCCTTTTCAACCACTTTTATTTGTTTCTGATAATATTCTTTAAATAGAAATTATTGTATTGAGTAAAAAGCATTAAATATGTCGATTAAACATCACTTTTATTTTTTACGTGTTTTTGGTTCTAAAAATTGTAATTTAAAAAGAGTCGTTGTCCAAAAAGTGGTATTAATTTTCAAGGGATATGGCAAAAAGCTGTGCAACAGTCACCGTGTGAGGTAGGTCTGTAGTGAGAAATGGTATGTTCAAGAACAACTATGATTAAAAACTGTGCAAAAAAATCTTGTCTTTGCTTGCTGGATGATCTTCTACAAGCTTTTAGATGAAGCAGTTTTTAACTATAAATTTTGTAGGCACCTTTAATCTCTTTCATGTCCCAGAGTTTCTCAGTCCATTTGGTTTATGTATAGCCCTGGCTATTCCAATTTGTCTTCAGGCTCTGCTCTTTTTCTTTCTTGAGTCTGAAGTTATTAGGAAGAAAGGTACCATATTGCCTATAGTTTTTTTTTTTTAATTTTATTGTCACTGTTGTTTTTGGTTTAGAATGGAAGAAAGAAATTTGTGTGCTTTTAGATATGTAGAACTCCAAGTTCACATATATAATATTTTATAATACCTTATTACATGTTTCTCAACTTAAGGAGGATGGTAGATATTTCCTTCGTGAATAAAATTGTGTGGAAACAAAGGTGATCTGACTCCACCCCCAGGAATATACCACATGTGAAGCAGTATGTAGGATGTATTTTTTTGTCTTGAATATGAAAGATCTAAATATGGAGAAAATTTTCCCTGTTCTGTATACTTTTAATAATGGGCACATTATACTTTCCACTATCCCCAAACTACATTCAAAAAAAGTGCTTTAACAATGATAGTAAAATATTAAGAGAAAGTCCTTTCTAAATATCAGGTATGGCAGGGATAGAATTGACAATGTTATGAAATTTTTTTTTGGCTTATCAGATAAAGTTCTTTTCCACATCTATTTAGAGAACGCAATACAGTCATCCCTCTGTATCGTGCAGTCTGCATCTATGAATTTAATCAATTGTAGGTTGAAAATACTCAAGGAAAAAAAGGATAGTTGTGTAGAACATGTACAAACTTTTCTGTCATTATTCCTTAAATAATACAACGATTTACATAGCATTTACATTGTATTAGATATTATAAATAGTCTAGTGATGACTTAAAGTATACAGTAAGAAGTGCATAGGTTATATGCAAATACTATGCCTTTTTTTTTTTTTTTTTTTTTTTGAGACAGAGTCTCGCTCTGTTGCCAGCCTGGAGTGCAGTGGCACGATCTTGGCTCACTGCAACCTCTGACTCCCTGGTTCAAGTGATTCTCCTGCCTCAGCCTCCCGAGTAGCTGAGAATACAGGCACGTGCCACCATGCCCAGCTAATTTTTTGTATTTTTAGTAGAGACGGGGTTCCACCACGTTAGCCAGGATGGTCTTGATCTCCTGACCTCATGATCCGCCTTCCTCAGCCTCTTGAAGTGCTGGGATTACAGGCGTGAGCCACTGCATCCAGCCTTCTATACCATTTTATATAAGAGACTTGAGTATCTGTGGATTTTATTATCTGCAGAGGGTTCTGGAATCAATCCCACACAGATACCAAGGGATGACTACATTTAAAATAGGCATTTTTGTAGCTGATGACTATGTGCACATAGCCTAGGTTTCCTGACAAGATCACAATGGGACCCACAGGCAGCCTCTTTTTATTGAAGAATTAAGTCTGATGATAGATTAATAGAAATTTTGTAAAATCTTATATTGGTAATAGTAGTTGTTGTTTTTATAAGATGTAAGGGAGTACAGAAATGTTCAGTGATAGAGTAGTTATACCTGCTTGCCTCACATATAAGGGTAAGCTTGAGAGACCCAGACCTGCAGTTTGTAGAGAAGAAAGCTGACATTGAATTTTGAGGGAGTGGTCAGTGATCCTTAAATTTGGCAATGGTATAAAAAAATCCTTTTTAGGAAATATAAGATATTTGGGTTCATTCTAGAATTGTTTTTGAGATATTGATAGCAAGGTGTGGAACCAGAACTACTACATATATTTGTACAGTCTGTGCCCTACAGCAAGATAACAAAAGAAAGCTAAAATTCTGTCCACAGTCTGAGCTTTCCAAGCTATGTGTGCTTTTTAATAATTTGCCCACCCAGTGAGGACTTTTTTCTGTAGTTTGTATACCAGGAGGGGTCACCTTTTTGCAATTGGCTCAAGGCATAATAGATGCTAATTCAACTCTATTTGGAACCTAACACTTGAATAATTTTTTATCAGTTTGTCAGCAAAAGTTCTTCTCTGGGGTTGTTTGATGATTAAATATTATTAGATCTTAGCTAAAGGGGGTTCAAGGGTTTCTGAAACATGGGACTGCTGCTAAAGAACTATAAATTCAGAAGCAATAGCACAACTAAAACTCAGCAGAAATGCATACTTCTTTAAGTTTTTGCAAGAGCCTGTACTCTGGACAAATATGAACCAATTCTTGAGACGTTAATCTTTATTTCTGGGAAGGGAACAGCTATGATTCAAACTGATTGTTTTCCATCCTGATGGTGACCTTATATTTCAGTTTCTAACATTCCGTGATTTAAAAAATAATAAAAACCTTTTCTCTCTGGATTTTTAGCTGTTGTTAAATACATTGGCAGAGAAACATTCTGTGTTAAGTCATTTGAGCCAAATAATGATTTTTGCATACTCGTTCTTGTTTTTCAGAAACTCTGTGAAGGCATATTTAAAGTCCTTATAAAGGACATCCCAACAACATGTCAAGTGTCCTGCCTGGAAGTACTCCGCATTCTCTCCAGAGACAAAAAGGTTTTAGTTCCTGTAACAACTAAGGAAAATATGCAGATACTGCTGCGACTAGCCAAGCTAAATGAGTTAGATGATTCTTTGGAGAAAGTATCAGAGTTCCCAGTTATTGTGGAGTCATTAAAATGTCTGTGTAATATAGTGTTCAACAGTCAGATGGCACAGCAGCTCAGCCTGGAACTTAATCTTGCTGCAAAGCTCTGTAACCTCCTGAGAAAGTGCAAGGACCGGAAATTTATCAATGACATTAAGTGCTTTGACTTGCGCTTGCTCTTCCTTCTGTCACTTTTGCACACCGACATCAGGTCACAATTGCGCTATGAGCTCCAGGGACTACCGCTGCTGACGCAGATCTTGGAAAGTGCCTTTAGCATCAAGTGGACCGATGAGTATGAATCGGCCATAGACCATAATGGACCTCCTCTCTCACCTCAGGAGACAGACTGTGCCATTGAGGCCCTCAAAGCTCTCTTCAATGTGACGGTAGACAGTTGGAAGGTGCATAAAGAGGTAAGGTAGAGAAGGCTATTTTTGTCTACCTGGAATTTAATTGGTCTGGGACATCCCTAGAGTTTCCTGCAAGAGAAGAATACAAGTTGGGAAATGGAAAAAGTTCCCACTTATCCCATTAAGCAATTGTATTACCCAGGATATACTTCTTAACCATTGTAAGTCTTATTCTTTCCATTTGTGTGATAACACCTATCAGAATAGGTGTAAAAATGGACTACTATTTTGTAAGATGCCAAATATAGTTTTCTGAGTTGCATTATTCTCTCTTTTTAAGAGTGCCTCTTTCAGGAATAAGGTTTAAATTATAAGATTTGAGGGGAAACAAAACAATGTGGTTGATAAAGCTATAGGCATTTTCAGTGGCTGCCATCTTAAAGAAAAGTTAAGACAGATCCAGCCAATTGAAGTTGATCAATCAGAATTGGTGTCTGCTCAGGAGAGTAGAAGATGCTCTTTGTATGCCTATCGTCCCAGTCTCTGGGAGGCTTCTCTGTAGTGTTAGATAACTATCAGAGGCATAGGACCACAACTAGATATCTGTGCTCATATATAAGTTCTAGAAAACAAGCTGATTATACCAGAGTGTGGGAAAGGTTATTTTAAACCACTTGACTTATTTCTAAACAAAGATCTTTCTTCACTGTGGCTTGGACCCTTCAGCAACCCAAAGTGAGGCAGATTTGATAGTTTACATTTGAGTACCCACAAGAACAATATGCTAAATAGGAAACTTAGTTTAAGGAAGTCAACAAATTAAGTGAAGTAGACATAAGCTTTTTTCCCTCCTTCTAGAAGCATAGCATGTCACATTTATTCTCTTTTTAGCTTTAAATAACTGTTGAAATTCACCCCCTTCTGTAAAAAGAAAGAGATTTTGGTTCCAGAGCAAATTGTCTTTTTTGACAATTGACTTTAAGATTTAGGCTAACATTTGAAACACTTCTCACCCATGAGTAAAGATCTGTTTTTGCCAGCAGCCTACTTTAAAGGGATTATCTCAGTGCATTGTTATAGGGGGAATATGCAGACATCTGAGTTTTAAAGCGCAAATAGATCTGTATTTTGAAACTAAATATTTGAATATCAGCTCTAACAGCTGTTCTAGATGACTGTAGTATGGTCAGTTTTTCCTGGGACTTGGCAAGAAAAGATGTGGAAAGCCCACATGCTCCATTTATGCATTGAAACCAAATATTTGGAAGTATTTAAAATGTTATGTTTCTATGCTTATTTGGTACCTTCTATGGTTATTTTTCTTACGCTGTTTGTTTTGGGGTTTTTAAGTTCTCCATTTGAGACCTTAAATTCCAGAGACTGTTGGTTTGCCATTGTTAGAGCCCCCTGTTATTTAAATTATACCCAAAATAGTAGCTCACACTGTTCAGATTCCTGACAAAAAAGGGTTTAAAATTCAGTGGCTACACATCAGTATATGTATGAGATGGATGATAGGTAATAAATATCAGTATATTGAGATTATCCCTTATTAGTATACTTCAGTTATAAGTAATATCGGAGCTAGAAGAAGCTTTAGAAAATGTTGAAGTAGCAAATACTCATTCTGTGTTATAGAATATTTATTCTTCAAAAGATACATGAAAGGGATCAGTAATCCTGGAGCAGGTATCTCTGACCTAGTACCTGTTGTGAGTCAGTTGATACAGCCATTATAAAATATGCACATTTAATGTGACTCTGGGCTATTATTGAAGTGCTCAGAAATTTAAATACTATTGAAAATAAGATTCTTGCCAACCCAGTTAGATAAGAATGTCTTCATGAGTTTCCAAAGTCAACTTTTAGCAAACATTTAGTCATTCATTCATCCAATCAGTCTGTCAGTCAGTGAATATTTATGGTCAATTGCTAGACATAATGCCCTGCATTATGTAATATTTTGGCAAATAATAGGCATTGTCTTTGCCTTCATGAAACTTCAGTTTTTTTAGGTGAGATAGGTAATAAATCAGTAAACAAATATATAATTCAAATTCCGTTAAGTGCTAGGAGAGAAAGAGCGCACTGATTGAGAATACTTAGTAAGAGAAATTTTCTGAAGGTCTCTCCTGAGATCTGAAAACAGAACGATTCAGCCATTTGAAAAACCGGGGGATAAAAAATTGGGGGATGAACATTTTGTGGAAGTTAAACAGTGTATGAAAGACAGAGACCAAAACATAGAGTACTTTCTAGTGAGGGACCCACAACATAGCGTAAAGAAAATCTCTCGGCCAGGCGCGGTGGCTCACGCCTGTAATCCCAGCATTTTGGGAGGCCGAGGCGGGGAGATCACGAGGTCAGGAGATCAAGACCATCCTGGCTAACACGGTGAAACCCCGTCTCTATTAAAAAAAAAAAAAAATACAAAAAATTAGCTGGGCGTGGTCGCGGGCGCCTGTAGTCCCAGCTATTCGGGAGGCTGAGGCAGGAGAATGGCATGAACCCGGGAGGCGGAGCTTGCAGTGAGCGGAGATCGCGCCACTGCACTCCAGCCTGGGCGACAGAGCGAAACACTGTCTCAAAAAAAAAAAAAAAAAAAAAAAATCTCTCACCAGAGTGCAAAGAAACTTGCTACTAAGAGCCCATTTACCTGGATTTTAATATCTGCTTGATTGTCCGACAAAAGACAGTTTACTTCAATTGGGCAAGCCCATAAAGAATTGCCAGAATTTTAAAACAGTGACTGAAATAAAAGGATATGGAAAACTTATTGTACAGAAGAATCCAGCTTTTAAAATAAACATTTTTTTCCTTTTTGTGAAAATAATATATGCTCATTGTATAATATCAAGGAAAAAGGCATATAAGCAATAAGAAAATACAAATTACCTGTAAACTCACCACTCAAAAGATAAACACTTTTTTTTCTTTTTTTTTTTTTTTTTTTGAGAGAGTCTTGCTCTGTCGCCCAGGCTGGAATGCAGTGGCGCAGTCTTAGCTCACTGCAACCTCTGGCTCCCGGGTTCAAGCAATTCTCCTGCCTCAGCCTCTGGAGTAGCTGGGATTATAGGCGTGCGCCACCATGCCTGGCTAATTTTGTATTTTTGGTAGAGACGGGGTTTTACCATGTTGGCCAGGCTGGTCTTGAACTCCTGACCTCATGATCCACCCGCCTCGGCCTCCCAAAGTGCTAGGATTACAGGCATGAGCCACCGCACCCAGCCTCTCTTTTTTAACTAAAGAACAGGGTCTTGTCTGTTGCCTAGGCTGGAATGCAGTGGTGTGATCATAGCTCACTGCAGCTTCGAACTCCTGGGCTCAAGCTGTCCTCCCGAGTAGCTGGGACTACGAGTGCAGGCCACCACACTCGGCTAATTGTTTTTTATTCTTTTAAAACGTGGGTCTTGCTATGTTATTCAGGCTGGTCTTGAATTTGTAGCCTCAAGCAGTCTTCCTACCTCAGCCTCCCAAGTAGTTGAGATTATAAGCTACTGCACCAAGCACTATTTGCCTTTTGGTGTATATCTTTCTTTTTTTGAGTTGGAGTTTCCCTCCTGTTGCCCAGGCTGGAGTGCAATGGCGCAATCTTGGCTCACGGCAACCTCTGCCTCCCGGGTTCAAGTGATTTTCCTGCCTCAGCCTCCAGAGTAGCTGAGATTACAGGCATGTGCCACCACCCATGGCTTATTTTATATTTTTAGTAGAGATGGGGTTTCTCCATGTTGGTCAGGCTGGTCTCGAACTCCCGACCTCAGTGATCCGCCCGCCTTGGCCTCTCAAAGTGCTGGGATTACAAGTGTCAGCCACTGCGCCCAGCTGGAGTATATCTTTTTAACTATTCTTCATTGTATAATATATAAACGAATATATATATACATTTTTACAAAAATGCAGTCATTTAATAATCTTAGTCTTTTTTCTTCACAATAAAAATTCATAAAGAGTAGGTTTTCAACATGTGTTTCTTTAAGCCACAAGGTTCCTAGCAGTGGCCTCTGGGAGTAATTGGACAGTGCTCCAAGTTCCTCCCTCTCACTTTAAATAAAGAGCACCAATTGTTCTTGCTATTGCTATTGCTTTTCTTTAAATATAGGTTGTAATTAAGATTTAACTTGGGGGATAAAAAGGGTTCTTCAACCCAAAAGAAATTTTTGATGACCACCTTCTAACTTCTTGTGAAATAATACATACTTATAAGTATAAAGAGACCTATGAAAATAAAGAATATGGCTGGGTGCAGTGGTGGCTCACGCCTGTAATGCTAACACTTTGGGAGGCTGAGGCAGGAGCATGGCTTGAGCCCAGGAGTTTGAGACCAGCCTGGGCAACATAGTGAGACCTGATCTCTACAAAAAATAAAAAAAGATAAAAATTATCCAGGTATTGTGGCATGTGCCTGTAGTCCTAGCTACTTGGGAGGCTGAGGTGGGAGGATCACTTGAGCCCAGAAGGTTAAGGCTGCATTACCGCATTCCCGCCTGGGTAACAGCGTCTCAGGAAAAAAAAAAAAAAAAAAAAAAAAAGAGGAGGAGGAATACTCATAAGTATATAATATATAAGTATATATAAAATATATAAAGTACTTATATATTTTATACTTAGAGTATTCCTTCATAAGGAAAGATGTATCAACCTTTAACAAATCTCCCTTTTGAAGACACTTAGATTGTTTGCAGTTGCTTGCTGTTTTAAATTCTAATGATTTTTCTTATAAAGTCTTTCTAGGTACATTCCTGAAATTGGTGGGCCAGAGGGTTTCAAAGTTTCAACGTGTTTTTATATATGTTGCCAAATTTACCTTCAGAAAAATATTGTTGGTTTATACCTTTTCAAACCCTGGGCATTTCACTTTTTAAAATCTTTGCCTGTTTCACAGCTTTACAGTTACAGAAAATGCAAACATTTGGTTTTAAACTGTTTTAGTTATTTTTATGACCACTTTCATTTACAGTTCACCAAAAATAGAAAATTAATGACTAGGTTTTTCTTGAGGTTTAGCAAATTAGTGCAATTTGTTCATTTTAGATTCATGCCTCAGTGTTAAATTCGTGCCTGCCTGCTGATGCCATCAGCAGATTAATTTGGAGTTTGCTTTCCATTCAGTGGGAAATGTAGCTAGCCTTATTTCCACATGTGGAATCAGCCTCTGTCTTCCTTTCCTAAAGCTAGTGTGTTTTAAAAAGCCAATTGATTTATTTAGCAGGATATAAAGTCAGTTTTAGAAAAGTTAATTGAAATGGTCTTGTCTTCCTCCTGTTTTAACACTTTTCTAAATATCTCTGTTGATGGAAGAGAGCATGTTATTCTAGGGACTGTAAGGGGTCCCTAGAATGAAGACCACATTCCCTTCTCCTGTGCTTCCAAGGTATCAGTGAAACGTAATAAGAAAGTACAGACCAGCAGACATGTTAGAAACAGACAACCCAGTGCACACAGAGAAGTACAAGTATCTGAGTAGTCAAAGGATACCATTTAAATGAGATAAAACAGTGAGTGTCCATAGAAGTTAATTAGGAATGTCACAAAAGAGGTTAGTTCCATGATTATTTTAAAGACTTTGAAGGAAATATGCAGTAGTGGAATCTGTCATTAAGATGTGAAAGCTATATAAAGAGATCCCAAAGAATTTCCTGAGTTTTTTTCTCCATTTTAATGTTACCTCATTTCGATTTTCACTATCACAACCAAGCCTGCTTGCTGTCTTTCTCTTCCTTTGCCCTTCATCCTTAGGGACTTCTTTTCTCTCTCAGCCTTTGAAGGTGGTATCATTTCAGGAGGAGAGAATATTGATGCCCTGAAAATATCAAAACTAAATCAGGAAACAATTAATAAACAGTTGTATAAGCTGTGTTTGTATAATGCTTTGTAAAAAGCAATTGCATTTCTTTGCTGGCATCTTTGTGAGACAGGAGCATTAACCCAATTTGACAAATGAGGACAGTGAAGATCAGAGAGTTTAAATTACTTAGGGAAAGTCACACAGTAGAATAACCAACAGTAGAAAATAGTGTCTACTTTAAGCTTTGTTAAGACTTCTTAAATGATAGCACTCATCCAACGGATATTTATGGAGACATAGACTAATGGAATAGAATAAATAGAGCTGATACAGTCAACTGACTTACAGGTAACATTGAAGTGCAGTAGTGAAAGAATGGGCTTTTTAATAAATGGGGCTTTATCAATTGTATGGCCATATGGAAAAAAAGTGAATTTGAATCCCCATCTTATACCATACACAAAAAATTAATTTGAGATGGATAAGAGACCTAAATATACAAGGTAAATAATAAAGCTCACTGAAGAGTATCTTCATGACTTTATCTCATGCAAGTCAAACATTTCTTATATGAGCAAAGATTTCTAAAACAGGGCAAAATAAGGATAAAATCATTAATTAAAGAAATGACATCAATTTTCATTAAAGTGAATTCATCAAAAGCAGCAAAAAGACAAGACACCAGGAGGAGAAGATATGTGCAATGACTCTCTTCAGAATACACTAAAAAGTCCTACAAACCCATAAAAATAAAAATCAGACACCCCAATAGAAAAATAAGCAAAGGGCGTTCAGGTGCGGTGGCTCACGCCTATAATCCCGGCACTTTGGGAGCCTGAGGCAGGCAGATCATGAGGTCAGGAGAACGAGACCATCCTGGCTAACACAGTGAAACCCCATCTCTACTAAAAATACAAAAAATTAGCCGGGTGTGGTGGCGGGTGCCTGTAGTCCCAGCTACTTAGGAGGCTGAGGCAGGAGAATGGCGTGAATCCGGGAGGCGAAGCTTGCAGTGAGCCAAGATCGTGCCACTGCACCCCAGCCTGGGCGACAGACCGAGACTCCATCTCAAAAAAAAAAAAAAAGAAAAAAAAAGCAAAGGGCTTGAACAGGAACTTCACAAAAGAGATATCCAAATGAGTAATAAACATATGAAAAGGTGTTCAACTTTATTAGTCACCATAAGCATGCATACTACAACCAAGAAATCACTACACATCCATGAGAATGACTAAAATGAAAAAGGCTGACTCTAACAAGTATTGGTGCCCCTGTAGAGCAACTGGTGGGGTATAAATTGGTATAAGTACTTTGAAACACTGTTCAGCAGTACCTGGTAAAGACTGACATATGGATATAACCTGTGAGTCAGCATCTCCTCTCTAGGGTGTATACCTGTAGATATCAAATGACATGTAAAAATTGTGTTCACATCAGCACTTTTCAAGATAGCCCCAAGCTGGAAACAATCCAAGTGTCATCAGGAGTACAGCAGATAAGTAAATTGTGGCATATTCATACATTGGAATACTATATAGCAGTGCTTTCTTAACCTATCTGTAGGTGAGGAACCAGATTTTTTTCCCTAAAAATCTGTCAGGATGAAACTCTTGTGTAATACAATATTACATACAACGCCAAACTGCTCAAAAGTTTCTAAATGTTCACACATACCTTCTGTACTCATGGTGTTGCAGGCCAGTGATGAACAGGGTGGGGACCAGCAGTGAGTGGTACACAAACATACTTCAAATAGCACTGCTCTCAAACAATGACAAAGAACAGACTGCAACTACACAGAGTAATGTGAATGAATCTCACAAGCCAACACAAGAGTCTGTATTTTATGATTCCATACGTGTAAAGTTCAATAGCAACCAAAATACTAACCTGTGACATTAACAAGTTAGAATTACCCTTGAGGAGCAGAAGAAGATGGTCATTTGTAGGGGGTATGGAAAGAATTCTGGGATTCTTAATCTTGGCATTGCATGATTTTTATACTGGCTATATGGGTGTGCTCATTTTGTCAAAATTTAGCTGTACGCTTATGATTTGTGCACTTTTCTGTATGTACATTATACTTAACATTTACATTAAAATATATTGATGACCTATTAAACACACACCCTCTTTCCTCATTAAGGTAATAGATTAGTGGAGGAAACAAAGTGTATGCAAGTAAACAAATGTGAAATTACAAATTATGATTTCATGAGAGAAAAAAGAGTCTTCTCGGAGAAGATACTTTAGCTGAAACCTGGAGTATGCAAAGGAACCAGCGATGCAAAGAGCAGAGGCAAACAATCCAGGGATTTTGGTAGTTGTTTTGAGTAGAGAAATAGAGCTAATTTAGTGGATTTAGAGTAAAAGAGGACATTGTAGACATCGGGTACAACTTGGGAGTTGATGTTATCAAAACTGGAAAAGGTAAAAAGTAGAATTTTGGTTTGCAGCTGCAAATAATGGAAAGACCAAATGGATAGATTTCCAAAAGCCTGTCAACATCAGCATGAAAAGAGAAAGATTATCATATCTAAAATAAAGGAAAATATAATTTAAAGGGAAGTGTATTCCCTAGTTAATTTTTAAAACTAAGGGAAATACGATCTTATCAAGAGTTAAGTAATGAATGCGTTTCACATGGGTATTTAACATATGAGAGAATTTTTTTTTTTTTTTTGAGACGGAGTTTAGCTCTTATAGCCCAGGCTGGAATGCAATGGCATGATCTCGGCTCACTGCAACCTCCGCCTCCTGGGTTCAAGCAATTCTCCTGCCTCAGCCTCCTGAGTAGCTGGGATTAACAGGCTTGCACCACCATGCCCAGCTAATTTTTGTATTTTTAGTAGAGACGGGGTTTCACCATGTTGGCCAGGCTAGCCTCTAACTCCTGACCTCAGGTGATCCACCCGCCTCGGCCTCCCAAAGTGCTGGGATTACAGGCATGAACCACCGCACCCGACTCGTACGAGAGAATTTTTATTCAGGCGTTTGAGATGGATAGTGAATGGGACAACATTCATTCCAACCCTTCCAGTCTCAGTGTCTCTGTCATTCCAGTAGTCCTCTTTGTTTTTCCCCTTGCCCCCTACAATGATTTATCATTTGTTTCAGCTCTATCAGTCTTGCCTTTTGTTCCCTTCCTCTGTTACCCTTCCCCCAACCTTCAAATGTTATATTGAAAGTATTAAAGCACTTTTATGCATATCATTTTCTTTAATCCTTTGTAACCCTGACAGAACCCTCCAGTATTTGGAGATTCAAGTGGGGAAACTGAGGCTCAGAGAAACTATATGACTTGTCTAAAGTGCCAATCTAGAGTCCTGACCCCAAGTGCAGTGCCTTTATTTCAGTTAGGCCACTGAGGCCCTCTTCTCATCCAGCTCTATACATGATGATGTTATATTTAAAATGTTATTGTCCACATTATGAGTTGTGAAAGTGTGCCCTAATTGCTTGCTAGATTTTAGGAGAGACATCTTCCTAGAAGGGTTATGTGAGTTCTATATATGAATATAGGATATATGTGTATAATTTATGAAAACATATCACTTCACATGGACTTGAAATCGATGATATATTAAGAAGTTTTGGCCGGGCGCAGTGGCTGGCACCTGTAATCCCAGCACATTGGGAGGTCAAGGCGGGTGGATCACCTGTGGTCAGGAGTTCAAGACCAGCCTGGCCAACATGGTGAAACCCTGTCTCTACTAAAAATACAAAAAGAAAAAAAAAATTAGCTGGGTGTGGTGGCGGGCACCTGTAATCCCATCTACTCGGGAGGCTGAGGCAGGATAGTCGCCTGAACCTGGAAGGCGGAGGTTGCGGTGAGCCGAGATCACATCATTGTACTCCAGCCTAGGCGACAAGAGCAAAACTCCATCTCAAAAAAAAAAAAAAAAAGTTTTATAATTTTTTAGTAGTTTTTGAGGTAGTTGGAGTCTTCCTGAAATATGGCATATCCAGGCTCTCTATCACAATTGTCTCTAATTTCATATGTCTTCTTAATTAGTTAAAATCTGGAAGAAGAAAGATATGACTTTGATGCAGATAATTAAAGCAGGTGTAATGGCCCAAGAGCTCACTAAAAATGAAGAAGTAAACCAAATGAGTATTCAGGGCTTAGTTTATTTCCTACTGTTTGTCTTCTTGCCTCTAACTCCCTGTGTCTCTTTAATACCACTGCCAATGAGTAAACATTGGAGATCACTTGTTTTTCATTACTTGCTGGTAGTTCTGGGGGAATTAGGTTATTAAGATTGATTAAAATGAAGTTCGTGGATTTATTGCTTTGAAAGTTAAGAGATGAGACATTTTTCTTAAGGGTGTACAACCAGTCTCTGAAATAACCTGGTAACATCACATCTGTTGAAACTTTTATAATGGTTAGTAAACTGCAACAGTGTACCATAGAAAAAACGAATTTAGGCTTTTTGGAAATGAAAAAAAGTCTCTAGCGGAATTGAATCTTAAGAAGGTAAACGAGAGTGGCTAGGTCAGCATTTCTGGAAGTGGTTATGGTTGTTCATAAGAGATAGTGACTATTTACTTAGTATTGCCTCAGGAATTCTTCTAGGATATTCTGCCATCTAAAATGTATGGTATAAGAATGCTTGTTTGGGGTGGGCAAGAGATGTAGTAAAGTAGCAGACCCCACTGTTCAGGCATTCAACCCCCAATGTTTCCTCTCTTTTTTATTTGCCATAGAGTGATTCTCATCAGTTCCGTGTAATGGCAGCTGTCCTTCGTCATTGTTTACTAATCGTAGGTCCAACTGAAGACAAAACAGAAGAGCTACACAGGTGGGTAAGCTCTGTATTGATATCCCAGTGAAGGACATCATCAGTTGTTCTTGGTTTTATGCATCTAATTTCAATTGTTATAAGCACAAGAAAGTGAAAATACTACAGTAAATCAGGTATCTGGTAGGTCAGAAATCATTATCATGGAAATCATTACTATGCCCTGATGAGAAATTTTTATTCTGCCCCTTTTCACTTTGTTATATTGAGGCTCAACAGGAGAAGAGAATTTGGCATTTGTTGCAAATGCCACAAATAGTTACTGTTCTTGGTTTTATCCAGAACAACAATAATAGTACACAGTTATTGAACACTTACTCTGTGGCATTGTGCTAAGTGCTTTATAACGATTAACTTCTTTAATCACCATGCCAACATTATAAGGTAGATTCTGCAATTTTTCCCTTTTACTAGTTGAGGAAACTGATGCATAGAAAGATCAAGCAATTTCTCTGAGATTATACAGCCCTAACAAGTGAAAGAGCTGGGATTTAAACCCTGCTTTTAATTACTACACTTAACTAGTACTCTGACTAATTTCATTTGAAGAGTACTTACCAAAAAGTATATATTTTGGCAATGATAGTTTTATTTTTTAAAAAAACTTGTAAGAATTAGGGCATAGTGTCTAGCATTAAAATATATAAAATAGGCCAGGTGTGGTGGCTCACGCCTGTAAACCCAACACTTTGGGAGGCCAAGGCCGGTGGATCACTTGAGGACAGGAGTTTGAGACCAGCCTGGCCAACATGGTGAAACCCCGTCTCCATTAAAAATACAAAAAAAGTAGCTGGGCATGGTGGCACATGCCTGTAATCCCAGCTACTCGGGAAGCCGAGGCAGGAGAAACACTGAACCTGGGAGGTGGAGGTTGCAGTGAGCCAAGGTTGCACCATTGCACTCCTGCCTAGGCAACAGAGTGAGACTCCATCTCAAAAAATTAATTAATTAATTTTAAAAATAAATAAAATATATAAAATAGTTCAGCTGGGTGCTGTGGCTCATGCCTGTAATACTAGCACTTTGGGAGGCTGAGGCGGGCAGATCACTTGAGTTCTGCCTGGGCAACATGGCAAAACCCTATCTCTACTAAAAATACAAAAATTAGCTGGGTGTGGTGGTGCACGCCTGTAGACCCAGCTACTTGGGAGGCTGAGGTGGGAGAATCTCTTGAACCTCAGGAGGTGAAGGTTGCCATGAGCCGAAATTCCGCCACTGCACTCCAGCCTGGGTGACAAAGCGAGACCCTGTCTCAAATAAATAAATAAAATAGTTCAAATTTTGCGACTTGTCCGTTAGAACTATTAACGGACTGCTGTAAAAATTTATCGTACTCTGAGAACAACTGAATAAGAATTAATGCATTTTTCCAGTTCTCTTTCCATCCTGGATCAGATTTACAATAACAGGAGTTCTGACTTCATCATGATACTACTCATGATGCTTTATTCTATATGAATACAAATGGCATTTTAAACAATTCAAATAAACTCATATCTGCAAACAAATTACTTTGGCATTAACTACAAAGAATTTAACATAGGGTTGTTCTTAATAGTAGAAATTCCTTTTTGAACACTTAAAATATTCAGTTTTCCAAAATACGGCTTAAATAAAACTATAGAAACACAGCCACAGTATAAAATGAAACATATGCTTAATTGTTATTTTTCAGTTAAATCCATATTATTTTAGTTATGATCAGCAACTTATTATTTGATATTGTACTGAATTTGCTGGTAGGTTATCTCAGTGTACTCCCTGCCCTGCAGCCTGTCAAAAGACTGTTTTTCTTGATTAAAAAATGTAATTTTTTTTCTGTAGCTACAAATCAAACATTCCTTTAGTTTTCTTAAGACAGTACCTTTAAAAAAGTCAGATTAACTGCAATAAATCATATCCTAACAAGATTTTATTAAA
This sequence comes from Gorilla gorilla gorilla, assembly GCF_029281585.2. Classification (NCBI taxonomy): domain Eukaryota; kingdom Metazoa; phylum Chordata; class Mammalia; order Primates; family Hominidae; genus Gorilla; species Gorilla gorilla. Next base: position 122,218,102 of record NC_073234.2, read on the forward strand.
CATTTTGACCCACTGTAATTTTTTTTCATAATTAAGAGACACTAGAAATTTAGACCCTAAAACTAAAAGAAAATGCTCTTATAAGCCCAAGAGTAAATTGATTTTTTTTAAGAAGTCAGATATCACAAGTAAAATAATCATACAAGGATGTGAAAGGAAGGCACTTTGACCAAAATTGCTATACTAGTCACAAATACATTGCCAAAGATTTCTCTGAATAATGAATTTAATATCTTGATGCAGCACCCAGTATTTGTTGAAAGAGAGCAAAACTATGTAATAGAGGTTTTTAAAATAAAAATTTTTTAAAGAAGTCATATTTATTTTCCTTAGTAATGCTAGCTTTTTTCCTTAAATTTGCTTTTGTCTTAAAAGTTATTTTGATAAAAACCTATCGGCTTCACTGTAAATAAGGAGCATGCCTAGAGCCACAGACAGGATTTATGAGTATTTCTCAGAGGCTTTCCTGGGAGATTGAGGTTGCTGCTGACTTAACAGTTTATCTGGAATGGCCTTGCATGTTCCTTTAATCAGAATTAGAGTGATTAGTATCATTTTGAGCAGTAATGACTCTAGGCTAATCCATTTAAATACAATGAAAATGGCACTAACCTCAAAGTGCTATTTTAGGAAGCTTCTGTAGTGATCCTGAAAACAATTTTTCTCTGTATGTGTGTTTTAAGCATAAAAAATTTTTTAAAGGATTTCAAAGTAACATCTCAAATTCCATTTTTGAAAGTTATTTTCTAAGTTTGTTTTTGCTTTTTTTTGGACACTTTGATTTGCTTTAAAGAAAAGTTTAATGAAATAGGTAACCCTGGGTAGTATAGTGTATGGTTGTGCATTATCATCAAACCCAAAGAGTTGTGATGATGATTAAATGAGAGGTTCATAAAGCACCTCTTCCCTGGCAATGAGAAAATACTCAGTAAATGGCACTTGCTGCCGCTGCTGCCACCACTGCCACTGTGCCACTGATGTGCTACTTCTATTAGTATTATGATAAACATACTGGATTTTAGAATATTTGGTTATTTTAAATCTTTTTTTAAAAGTTGTTTGTTGATTTTGATACGCTGTTTAGGAACTTATGCCTATGTTTATCCTGTGATCGTGTAAAGACATCTTTTTTCTTTTAATCCAAGTGTTTCTGAAGCCAGATAAGTTCTATGATATATGCATGTTAGGAGCCTATAAAGGTGCTTTAGGAGAAAAGTAAGTTAAAAAAATAGCCTGGCAGCTTTTTCTGATACGTTGTCTTTGTAAGACAGTGCAATTTTTTCAGAGAAGTCAAGAGGACATGGACATAGAGATGAAATGAGTTAGCTCGTAAAGACAGCAGACCTTCACCTTCATTTCCACTAATCAACATTTTATATGGCTTTTAAAATCTATTCTCTTTCATTTTCTTTTGTCTGTACTTAATGGTAACAGGTAGGTTGTTGGTATGATCCACCTTTTTTGCTCCATTGAAGGACATCCTAATTCTGTTCATTTCTATGTACCTGAAAGTATTTTCAGCACTCCAGTCCATAATCAACAAGCTTATGCATAAATACTTAGCCCAAAAAAGTTGGCATGTGGTTGTGGTTTTATTTTATTTTGGAGAGAAGGGAAGAAATCAGGATGGCCTATATGCTGATGAGAGGAGGGGAGGACCAGATTTGATTTAATTTATTTTAGGCTCTCAATCTCGTTTTCTTTTACTCACTGAGTACATTGGTATTTATAAAGCTTTTTGTTACTGTTTCTTTGTTTAGACTAATTCATTTTGTCTCACATATTGAAGGGGACAATATAGTACATAATACATTACCTAATAACACCTTATTACAGTGCTAAATACAATGCCTTAAACATGGCAGTCTTTTTTTCTTTCAGTTTTTTTTATAGTGGTAAAATACAGTGATAAAATTTGCCATCTTTTAAGTGTACAATTTGGTGGTTCTGTTTATAATGTGCAACCATCACCACCATCCTTCTCCGTAACTCTTTTCATTTATTCATTAAGATGGCTCCATCTTCTCCACTGCACACAGAGGTGTTTTTCAAAAAGCAAATGCCTGCTTTAAATCTTGTCATGGCTCCTCTTTGTCTTAAGGAATAAGAGAAAACTTTTTGGCAGCAGGATTGGTGGGGGATCATTGTGCAAGTATTTATGATCTGTAGTCTCATGTGGAAAATCTGTTTCTCCTGATTAGTTCTCTTTTTCATCCTGTATATATGATTCTACCAAACCTTTGAATATATATATGTGAGAGTTTATTTCTGAGCTCTCTATTCTATTTCATTTGTCTGTATGGCTTCAGGCCAGTAACACACTGTTTTGGTTACTGTAGCTTTATAGTAAGTTTTGAAATGGGTTAGTGTGAGTTCTGCAGCTTTGTTCTTTTTCAAGATTATTTTGACTATTGAGTCACTTGAGATTCCATATGAATTTTAAAGTGGGTTTTTCTATTTCTAAAAAAGAGTGTCATGGGGATTTTCATAAGGATTGCATTGAACCTATAGAATGCTTTGGGTTGTATTAACATTTTAACAATACTGTCTTCTAATTACACAAGGCAGACTTTTAATAAATGTTTGAAAATTGATTTCATTTGTTTATTAATTAAGCACTACTATGTGTTAGGCACTATGTTGAGTAACAAAGGTGAATACAGCACAGTCTCTGTTCTCCATGACTCGCTAATCAATAGATAAGACAGATTTGTAAGTAAATAGGTAGAGTTGTTTTGATGAGTGCGGTATTAGACATGAATAAGCTTATATAGTTGTACAGAAAAGGATAATTTACTTTGGAGAGATTGAGAAGGGGTTTGGATTGGTTTTGTTGGAATCATAAAGCTCTTAGCTCTTTAAGCTGACTCTCTGTAAATGACAGTCATCTAGGTGAACAGATGTTTTCTGAACTATAGCTGAGCACTGGTCTTAGAGGACTTCACAATGCATACCTGGAGGAACATGGAGACTAAATTCCCAGACTGCCCAATTTAAATTAAGACCCTCCCTCCCCCTCATGCACATATCTTGTCACTGTCTTATCATCTGCTTTAATTTTTTTATAAGGAGAAAAGACATAAATGTTAGGAAAGCTAAATAACAGTTCGAGACAGGGATAGAGAGATATCACAGATTTTTTTTTAGTAGTTTCCCAGTAAATTAATTATTCAAATAATAATTGCTAATAGAATTCAAAGGGCAACGTCACTATGGTCTGTCATGATGAAGAAAGTCTTCCTTGCTCAAATGATACCTGTCCTGGCCTTTTCCAGACTTCTAGTCCTCTGATGATTCCTTTTTCTCCTATCTCTAAGTCCTCTTATAGATTTCCTTTCTTCCATCTCTATTCTAAAACATTTGTTCACCATTTCAACCTGCTCCACTCCATTACCATGTCCTGCCAGTCTTAAAGCACTCAACCCTAGATCTGTCAGCCCACCTTCTTTCTCCACAGGCTGCTGAGCCCTAAGGGAAAGTTTTACCTAACCTGACAGATGGCTCCATCTCCACTGCACACAGAGGTGTTTATGGCTCTTCTCTGTCTTAAGGATTAAGAGAAAAAAATTTTTTTTAATCACTGTGCATGTGTTTATGATATGCAGTCTCATGTAGAAAATCTGTTTCCCCTGGTCAGTTCCCACTTTCATCCTATGTATATGATTCTACCAAACCTTTGCAACTCTCTAAAGGCCTTCTGCACCCCCTTGTCCTCAGAAGATAACATGTTTTTACTTAGTTTTTATTATGGATATTTGGGGTGGCCTGGCAACATGGTGTAGGGGTTGTGAGATTATGAGAGAGCTTAAAGCCTTCAAATACATCTTAGCATGGCCATTGAAGCCTGACATCTGGATTAAATCTAAACCCTTTCAACAAGACTTCAGGGCAGAATATCATGCTAAAGTGTCAGAGTCTCTGCCTAATAAATTGGGCAAAATGCTGTTATCATGGCAATATGCCAGTAACTTCTGAATGAGGGAAACCATCTCTGGTTGTGTTGTATTGGATGAATCCATGGAATTGGATCTGAGGCATTGGCCTTCACCTTGGGAACTCTCTGCCCCGACAGCATCCATCTTTCTGTTATCAAGCAACACATTTGCATGGCATGGAGCCACTTCCTCCCTTTGCCTCCAGGAGCCTACCATTCCACAATCTGCATGACTTTGTATTCAAGCTACTCTGCTCTTCTTTCTCTTCCTTAGACATAGATTCCTTATTAGGGCCTTTACACTTGCTCTGTCTACTGCGTGGAACCCTTTTCCTAGATCTTTAAGAGGCTGAGTCCTTCTTGACACTGAGAACTCAGCTCAAATGTCACTTCCTCAGTTAGGCCTTCCCTGACTGCCTAATTTAGATTAAGAACTCCCTCCCAGCCCCCTGCCACCACACACACACATATCTTGTCACTATCTTATCATCTGCTTTATTTTTTTCGTGGTACTTATCACTAACTGAAATAATCTTCATCTTTTATTTTTCCACTTGTTTATTGTTTCTCTCCTTCATTAAATTGTATGTAATCCCAGCATTTTGGGAGGCCAAGGCGGGTGGATCGCCTGAGATCATGAGTTCGAGGCCAGCCTGGCCAACATGGTGAAACCACATCTCTACCAAAAACACAAAAATTAGATGGGCAGGTGGCGGGCACCTGTAGTCCCAGTTACTCAGGAGGCTGAGGCCGGAGAATCGCTTGAACCTGGGGGGCTGAGATTGCAGTGAGCTGAGATGGGGCCACTGCACTCCAGCCTGGGAGACAGAGCAAGACTCTGTCTGAAAAAAAAAAAAAAAAATTATGCTTAAAAAGAGTGAAGATTGTGTCTGTCTTCTCTGCCATTATATACCCAACACCTAGAACAGGTATACTTAGTAAATGCTCAATAAATGTTAGTTGGATGAAGGGATGGATAGATAGATGATCTTGCTGACCTCTTAAGAGGCTAATTGGAAACTGTCAAGCAGGATCGTTCTTAAACCCTTAATTCCCCATCCCTACCTATAAGTGTACTGTAAAATGTACCTGTTCTTTCCTGTTTTCTGTCAATCTCAGGAAATTAAGTGGCTCTCTCGCTGCCCAAGGTTAATGCCCACACCTTTTTCTTCTGCCTCTTGAGGCCTTATTTCAGCATTGAACCCCTCCTCTAGTTCTTCAGTCTCTTCTTTGGGCTTTATCCCTTCAATATGTGACATGCTGAGATCTATCCCTTTTGTGAGGAAAAAAAATCTTTTATCGGATCTTTGTCACCTCAGAGATATGACCCTGTTTCTTCCCTTCCCTTCACAGCTAAGTTTTTTGACACTGTTTTGTGTGCCATTAGCCTCTAAATATTTTGATCATATTCCTAATCAATAAAAATTTTTGAATACACCCTCAAGTATATTTATTTACATATACCTTATATATATGCTGCTAAACTGACATACGAAATAATGAAATTATATACAAATAATAAAAAGGGATAACATAGAGATTAATATTTTAAAATAGATTTTTAAAATTAACCTGCCACAAACTTTCAAAATTATCAGCTGGGCGTGGTGGCTCACGCCTGTAATCCCAGCACTTTGGGAGGCTGAGGTGGGCAGATCACTTGAGGTCAGAAGTTCGAGACCAGCCTGACCAACATGGAGAAACCCTGTCTCTATTAAAAATACAAAATTAGCAAGGCATGATGACGCATGCCTGTAATCCCAGCTACTTGGGAGGCTGAGGCAGGAGAATCGTTTGAACCTGGGAGGCAAAGGTTGCGGTGAGCTGAGATCGCGCCACCGCACTCCAGCCTGGGTGACAGAGTGAGACTCTGTCTCAAAAAAAGAAAAAAAAAATTATCAAATAGCAGAAGTTTTTCTTTATGTTCTGCACACTTACTATTTAAGTACCTTGTTAATTGTGGTGGCTTTGAACTATCATTAGCTAATAGCTGTGGGCACATTATATACTTGATATGTTTGGATGTTTTGTCCCCACCAAATCTCATGTTGAAAGGTGACCTCCAATGTTGGAGGTGGGCCTAGTGGGAGGTGTTTGAGTCATGGGGGTGGATCCTCATGAATGCTTGGTGCTGTCCTCCCCATAACAAGTGAGTTCTCACTCTGTGATCACTCGAGATCTAGCTGTTAAAAGAACCTAGCACCTTCTCCCCCTCTTTCTTGCTGCCGCTCTTGCTGTGTGATACTCCTGCTCTCCCTTCGTCTTCCACCATAATTGTAAGCTTCCTGAGACCTTCACCAGAAGCCAGTAAGATACAAGTGCTGTGCTTGTACATCCTGCAGAACTGTGAGCCACATAAACCTTTCTTTATAAATTACCCAGTCTCAGCTATTCCTTTATGGGACTAATACGGTACTTAAGGCAAGACTCCTTAGTATTGTAGTAGTTGTGAATTCATGTTACAGATAATTTCCAGTTTTTCTAAAACTAGTTTCTTGTCAGATCTGTTTGGATTGTCCTTGTTTTGACTCATGATAATGGCATACAAAAGGCTCTGCCATTTTCTTATCCTTTGCTTATACTACTTATTATCTTCAATGTTGGTGTCTTTGTATTATAGGAATTATTTAAAACAGTTTGTTCATTTTACAAGAATTGGTTTAGTTAAAACTGGATATAATATATAAACCCAGTTAACTGGGCATATGTAAATTGTAATATGACCAATGAAGAAAGCAAATGAGTGACCAGGAAGGAAGGACATCACTGCTACCCTTCTGTAACATGGAATTTTAACTCTTCTCTCAATTTTAATACTTCTTTCAAAGTATCTCAAGATACTTTGCATTTGTTTGTGACATGGGGAGCATTTGATTTATGGTTCAGGTCTGGGTACCAATGTCAATTCATTTATAAAATATTAGTAAAGCTTAATTTCTTTTCAACTTTTTAGATAAAAATAATAAAAATAGAACTATTTCGGCCGGGCGCAGTGGCTCACGCCTGTAATCCCAGCACTTTGGGAGGCCGAGGCAGGCAGATCACGAGGTCAGGAGATCGAGACCATCCTGGCTAACACGGTGAAACCCCGTCTCTATTAAAAATACAAAAAAATCAGCCGGGTGTGGTGGCGGGTGCCTGTAGTCCCAGGTACTTGGGAGGCTGAGGCAGGAGAATGGCGTGAACCTGGGAGGCAGAGCTTGCAGTGAGCCAAGATTGCGCCACTGCACTCCAGCCTGGGCGACAGAGCGAGACTCTGTCTCAAAAAAAAAAAAAAAAAAAAGTAGAACTCTTTTCTTCCCACACCCAGTAGATCATCTTATGTACCTCCAGGGTTGCATCTACCTCACTTTGCAGACTACTGGTTTGTACTTACCGTTTCCATGGCTTTACCCTCTATTCATTCTTCAGCCCACTGTAATCAGGCTTCTGCATCTATTCCTCTGCCAGCACAACTCTGGTTTAAGGTCATTAGTAAGTTACCTTATCATAACATACAAGACTTTTTATAATGTCCCCACCCCATTTCATACATACATAAATAGACCTTTCTGGTCTTATTACCTACTAAGACCCCTCCTTTAGAGGCCTTATCATTTGCTTTAGGTTTAGGAACCTGTTTTCAGTTCCCCACAAGTACCATAATCTCTCATTCCTCCAAATTTTTGCTATTCCCTCTTATAGTGGAATATGTCTGCTGTTCAGAAGCTCCTTAATTGTTGACATTTACTATGTGCCAGGCAGAATGCTTTGCATGCCTTTCTTCATTTAATACCCACATCAACCTGGTAAGTTTAAGCTCCTTTATTTTAGAGGTAGGACAAGGCCTAGAAGAGGTTGTATAATTTGCCTAAGGCATACTAGAATTCAAACCCAGTGCTTTACTAATTATGTTATGCTGCCTTCCCTTACAAAAAGGAGTTTATTTTCTTTTTTATACCTGGCACCTAGCACAAGGCATAGCAAATATTATATTTGTTGAATGAATAAAGTGAGGTTTGAGCTAGTCTTAAAGAATGAAAATGTTCTAGCCAGGAGAAAACATGGACAAATACAGAAAAGAGAGTATGTCTACAGCACATTTAGAGAACAATGACCTGGTCACTATGGGTTAAAAGGTATTTCACTGAGGGTAGCATTCAGGGGTCTTTCCATTCAAAGTTTTCTTGAAGCTTCCCCACCTGTTGCTGCTGTAGTCATCTCTTGTTCTTTGCAGCAAAACTCCTTTAAGTGGTGACTATCTGATTCCTCTACTGTTCTTTTGAATCCAGTTCACCGAGGCTTTTAGCCTCACTACTCCACCAGAATGGCTATTGTTAGGGTCACTAGTGACTTCTGTGTTGTTAAATCCAGTGGACATTTTTCAGTCGTCTTACTTGATCTGTCAGCATCATTTGACACAGATCATCACTCCATTCTTAGATACCATGCTGTCTTGGTTTTCTTCTTACCTAACTAATTGTAAATTCTTTGTCTACTCCTCAGCCTCTGAATGATTGATCGAGTGCTCCAGTCTCTGCTTTCATAGTCTTTTAATCCACACTCACTCCTTTACTGATCGAATACAGTCTTCTCTTTAAATACCATCTACATGCCGATGACTTTTCAGTTTATATCCCTCTGTAACCCTGATCTCCCTCCCTGAACTCCAGACTCACCTAGCTAATTTCCTATTAACATCTCCACTTGGATGTCAACTAGACACCCCAAACTTAACATCCAAAATTAAACTCTCTATCCTCCCCCTAAAAAGCTTCTTCTCTTGCAGTGTTTCCCATTTTCAGTTTATGGCACCTCCAGCTTTTCACTTGCTAAGGCTAGAACTTTAGATTCTCTCACACTCCACACTAGCCTGTCAGGAAATCCTTCATTATGTATCGAATGAACCACTTCACTGTTAATACCTTGTGCACTCACCTGAATTATTGCAGTAACATTCTAACTATTCTCCCTTACCTTTGATGGCCTACTGACTGTCCTCAATGCAGTAGCCAGAGTGACCTTTTTAACCTAAGTTAAGAGGATCTCATCATGCAAAACCCTGCAATGAATGATTTTCCATTTCCATCAGAATAAGATCTAAAGTTATAATATCCTACAAGACCAATCTGGTCTTCTCTGTTATCTACCTGATGTCATATCCTACTCCTCTTATGTATGGTGGGTCAGCCACACCAACTTCTTTACTGTTCTTCAGACATGCCACTGCTCCTGCCCCAGAGCCTTTGCTTTTACTCTTCTTCCTCTGATGCTCCTTCCTCAGTCACATTACTCTCTCTCTAATCCCTTCAAGTCATTTAAATAACTCATCTCAGTGAAGCCTTCCCTAACCATCCTATTTAAAAGTATAACTCGGCCTGGCGCAGTGGCGCACGCCTGTAATCCCAGCACTTTGGGAGGCTGAGGCAGGCGGATCACGAGGTCAGGAGTTCGAGACCAGCCTGACCAACATGGTGAAACCCCGTCTGTACTAAAAATACAAAAATTAGCCAGGCATGGTGGCACACATCTGTAATTCCAGCTACTCAGGAGGCTGAGGCAGGAGAATCGCTTGAACCCAGGAGGCGGAGGTTGCAGCGAGCCAAGATGGCGCCATTGTACTCCAGCCTGGGCGACAGAGCAAGACTGTTTCTCAAAAAAAAAAAAAGTATAACCCATACATACTAGTTTACCCTCATGGGTTCTTCCCCCAGAGCACTTATCACCTTCTAGCATATTATTTAATTAACTTTAAAAAATTTTTATTGACTTTTCTGTCCATGCCAGAGAATAAGTTCTGTGAGGACAGGAATTTTTTCTTTATTTTCTTTGTGATACCTGCCTGAAATAGTGCCTGGCACAAGTAAATAATAAATAATTACTGGATTGAGTTAGATTAAATAAAATTATTTATTTACATCTGAAAATCTTTTTTTTTTTTTTTTTTGACAGAGAGTCTCACTGTGTTGCCCAGGCTGGAGTGCAGTAGTGCAGTCTTGGCTCACTGCATCCTCTGCCTCCTGGGTGCAACCAGTTCTCCTGCTTCATCCTCCCAAGTAGCTGGGATTACAGGCACGCGCCAGCATGCCTGGCTAATTTTTGTATTTTTAGTGGAGATGGGGTTTTAGCACGTTGGCCAGGCTGATCTCGAACTCCTGACCTCAGGTGATCCACCCACCTCAGCCTCCTGAAGTGCTGAGATTACAGGTGTGAGCCACCACACCTGGTCGGGGATCGTTCTTTTCGTTGCCTGAATCATTTCAGATGGTTGTATTGTGGTTTGGTTGATATACAAAAAGCTGTACATAGTTAATGTATACAACTTGATGAGTTTGGAATTCTAAGTAAACACCTGAGAGGTATTACCATAATCAAGGCCATAAACTTTGTCATCAAAACAGTTTTTGTACTGGCATAAAACAGACATATTGACCAACAGAACAAAAGAAAGAGTCCAGAAATAAACTCATGCATATATAGTTATCTTCAACAAGGGTGCCAAGAATACACAATGGGGAAAAAATTAGTCTCTTCAATAAATGGTTTTGGGAAGACTGGATTTCACTAAAAGAATGAAATTGAATCCTTATCTCACATCATACACAAAAATCAACTCAAAATAGATTAAAGACTTAAATGTAAAACCTAAAACAATAAAACTCTTAGAAGAACACTTAAATTAGCCAGGCATGGTGGCACACCTGTAGTCCCAGCTACTCCGGAGGCTCAGGTGGGAGGATCACTTGAACTTGAGAGGTTGAGGCTGCAATGAGCTGTGATCACACTACTGCATTCTAACCTAAGCAACAGAACAATACCCTGTCAAAAAAAAAGAGGGAGGAGGAGCAGGAGCAGGAAATGTAAGAGAAAAAGCTTACGGACATTGGTCTTGGCAATGATTTCTTGGGTATGACACCAAAAGCACAGGCAACAAAAGCAAATATAGACAAGTAGAATTACATGAAACTAGAAAACTTCTGCACAGCAAAGGAAACAGTCAACAAAATGAAAAGGCAGCTTAAGAAATGGGAGAAAGTATTTTCCATCCATATACCTTAAGAGGTTAATATCTAAAACCTATTAAAAAACTCTTAATAGCCAAAAAAAAACCTGATTTTAAAATCGGCAAAGAACCTGAATAGACATTTAACCAACGAAGATATGCAAACAGACAACAGGTACATGAAAAGGTACTTAACATCACTAATGCAAATCAAAACCTCAATATCATCTCATACCTTGTTAGAAGGGTTATTACAAAAAAAAACCTCAAAAAACAAAAGATAATCGATGGTAAGGATGTGAAGAAAAGGAAATCTTTTTACACTGTTGGTGGGAATGTAAATTAGTATAGCCATTATGGAAAACAGTGTGGAGGTTTCTCAAAAGATGAAAAATAGAATTATTTGATTCAGCAATCCCGCTTCTGGGAGTATATCCAAAGGAAATAAAATCACTGTTTCAAAGAGATATCTGCATTTTCATCACATGGTCATTACAGCACTGTTCACAATAGCCAAGATACTGAAACAACCTAAATGTCTTATCAGTCAGATGAATGGATAAAATGTGTGTATACACACACAGAGCAGAATCAGTAGAGTATTATTCAGCCTTTAAAAAAAGAAGGAAATCCCATCACTTGCAACAACATGGGTGGATCTGGAGGGCATTATGATAAGTGAAATAAACCAGGCACAGGACAAATACTCCATGATCCCACTTTTATGAGGAGTTTAAAATAGTGAAGCTTGTAGAACTAGATAGTAGAATAGTGGTTATCTGGGGCTGGGGAGAGGAGTAAATGGGGAGGTGTCAGTCAAAAGATACAAAGTTTTAGTTATGCAAGATAAGGTCTGGAGATCTCCTGTGTAACAGAGCCTATAGTTAGCAATACTGTATTGTATACTTAGAATGTTGCTAAGGGAATAGGTCTTACGTTAAGTGCTCTTACCACAAAAGAAAAAAATACTTTTCAAAGATTTTGAGGGGTTTGGGTGCAGTGGCTCACGCCTGTAATTCCAGCACTTTGGGAAGCCATGGCAGGAAGATTGCTTGAGCCCAGGAGTTTGAGACCAGCTTGGGGAGCATAGTGAGACCTTGTCTCTACTAAAAATTAAAAAATTAGCAAGAGGCATGGTGGCATGTGCGTGTGGTCCCAGCTACTCAGGAGGCTGAGGTGGGAGGATCATTTGAGCCCGGGAAGTCAAGGCTGCAGTGAGCCGTGATCATGCCACTGCACTCTGGCCTGGGCAAGAGACTCTATCTCAAAAACAATTTTTTTTAGTGAATAAAGAGGGCAAAAGGAAAATCTTTTGGAGATTTTAAGATTCATTTACATAGACTTTACAGCCTTGAAAAAAGATATGTAAGCCCCAAATATAAAGAAGATACATTTGACCAGCAAGATTTATTAACAGCTATGGTTCTACGTGTGCCATATCATGTTCTTCATTGTAATTTCATGTTTTTGTCCAGTGATTCACAGAGGACTAGATTTTAGATTGCCTTTCCTCTCCCACAACTGACAAGGCTTTAATCAGGGCATTAAGGAGTTCTAAATAGGTCTTGCTTTTGAATCTGCATATCAGGAGGGGGCTGGGAGCATGAGCGGGAGGATGTCATGTCTCAGTGATTAATGATCTCTAGGAAGCTGAAAAGGGGAGTGTAATATACACAGTATTTCTACCCCCTGGAGTAGGAATGCAAACACTATTGTGCAGATCTGTGCATAGTCACTGACTTCCTGGTAGCTGGAGAATTTCATACACTCTTCTACCACAAATAAAACTGTCAGAGAAGTGACAGAGCTCAAAAAGCTGGCCTTCCTTACTTAAAAAGAATAGCTCAAACACAGTGAGCCAGAAAATTAATTTTGTAGTTGTTTGGAAACCAAGTAGTTAAATAAGAAATAAGAAAATGGGAACTTTTCTTGAAAAGCCTAAAACCTCCAAATATTTGTTGAATCAAACTCTACATTTGGTTTCTTAAATTTACTGAATTCCTGGAAACTGCTTACTTTAAACGAATTTAAAGGGGAAACATTCCTTTGTAATGAAATGACCCATCTTAAACTTTTCAATCTGGTCTCTGGTAGGTTCAGAGCATCATACGGTCAGTGTATTTAAGAGCCTATTGCCTGATGTTTAGGGAAAAAATCATAACATTTCAGAATGGCTTGTATACAGTTTTTGAAAATAATTCTAAGGTAGAGTTATTTCCCCCCTTTTATTCTCAATGAATCTATGGTATTATTTGGTAACAATTTCTAAGTGCTTAAGATAGAAGCAAAACGTTCTGAACTATAGATAAGATAAACTACAGATATTTGCAAAAAAAAGTTTTAAGAGAAAGTTTTGGGGAAAGCTTGTATTTCAGCCACCTTTGATTATTTACCAATAACCAAATATAGAGATTTTGTGCATAACACCAGTAGCAGCAGCAGTATTTGGTTTTAGTGAGGGCAACCAAATAACTTGTATTTTACTAGGAACCATTTGTTCATATGACTTGTTAAATTATTTTTTGCTCTTGATTCATTTTTTTGATGCCCTATACATTACCACTTTCTGTTCTGCATTGTCTAACTTTTCAACTGACTTGTTACTGGTTTTTATTTTTCCATAATATAAAAAGAAAGGAAATATTCATTCTTGGGGAAGTGGAGCACAATTCAGGGTAGAGGAAAGAAAAATTTTTGTATTTCTATTTCTTTGTTTTTTTGTTTGTTTTGCTTTATTTTTTAGGGTGTCGCTATAATCTAAAGTAGAAGGAGCTACTGGTCTAAATTAAGATAGTATCAGATAGATTAAGCTCTAAATTTGCTTTCCAAGTGGTTAGACTTTTAAATTGCATTTGCAGGAGTTTATTTTTAGTCAGGATGTGGTTATTTTTAGATCTGCTTCTCTGTCACTAGGAAATAAAATGCCTGTCTTTCCATTGTTGATCAGGAAGTTCTAAGGCACAGGCATATAAGAGCCAGTTAGCCCAGAACACCACCACTCCTTTTAGATGAAAGAATGTGAAATAACTCATGGAAGAAAATATGTTTGTTGAGAACATATCTAATTTTGAAATTGTTAGTGTCATTTTAATCTTTTGTACACTGAACAACAGAACAAGGTTTTTAGGGAATGCCAAAAATATAAGGTTTGGGTTCCCCCTACTGGTGTGCATCCCAGTCTCGTGTATTCATTAATACACAGCTGAAAGGCCTAGGGGCTAGAGATTAGAAATAGCTATATTAACTCATTTAGAGACCTGATAATAAGAAAGAGAGAAAAAACTCCATTTCCCTTTTTCTGCATATGTCTTACAAAAATTGGGATGATTTTAAAATTGTATTTTCTACATTTAGAAAGAATAAAACTTAATTCTACCATATTTGGTTTACTGTTGTTGCTACTGATAAGCTGCTTATTTTCAGTGCTTCTCAAATGCTTTATGTTGTAATCTAAGGAATAATAAAACACCAGTGGATCCACAAAAGGATTTAAAATCCCAGGGAAGAAATGCAAAGCTAGCATTGTTGCCATAATAAAATTAAGGAGCTGGCATTTAAAGCTCACTAATTCCTATTTTAGCATTTTTGACATGACATCATGTGATTGTGTCTGTCTATTCAACATTTGTTTTTTTTCTAATTTGTACAACATATATTTGAAACAGTTTTTTATTTCCTATCTCATAGTAAGTGTCAAGTGTCCATAATGGCTCATTTTGGAAAAGAAATATTTTAATTGACTCTTAAAGTCACTTTTGAACTTCTTATTATGTTTGCATTTTAAAGGACTATTCAATCAAGTTAAAATATTGTATTTTTTTAATTGCTTTTCAGCAATGCAGTCAACCTTTTAAGCAATGTTCCGGTCTCTTGTTTGGATGTTCTCATTTGTCCGTTAACCCATGAAGAAACAGCCCAAGAGGCAACGACTCTAGATGAACTGCCCAGTAATAAAACAGCTGAGAAAGAAACAGTTTTGAAAAACAATACCATGGTATACAATGGTATGAATATGGAGGCCATTCATGTTTTACTCAATTTTATGGAGAAGAGAATAGACAAGGTAAGGCTGATAAAATGGAAGCCCTGGGAAGATGCTTCCAAAGAATATAAATGTGCCATACATACAGACACACATCACAGAGCATGATTTTTAAATCTAAGCTTTTTTTCTGACTGATATGTTGCATAATTGTTTTTACTTTGGAAAGCAGTTTATTACAATATATGATAAATTGCTGAAGCCATGTTAATTTATTTGTTTAATGCTGAAAATTATGTTCATGCAACACCAAAATTATGACTAGTGCTTGAAAACAAAGGAAAAAGTAATTACTGTTCCATTTTGTTACTTTGTGAGTCCTAGAAATAAAAAATATCCCCCCAAAAACTTGCTAAATACTCTTCATAATACCTAAAAGACATCTTCCCAAAAAAAAGAAAAAAGAAGACCTTGTCAATTTCCCATTTGTTGTGAGCTGTTTACATTCTCTGGTCTATCACTCACTTTGTCAGGTATCTGTATTAAAAGGCAGCAAGGTAGCATAGTCCAGTCACCAAAATTTTGCTTCATTCAAGCCCTTTGGCTAAGCCCATGGGAATCCTAGAAAATGTAGGAACATCCAGGAAGGACCAAAAAAGGCAATAGTAAACATGAAGATGATAAAATGGAAATGTTTTTAGGAAAATAATTTCTAAAATAGTTTGTAAGCTTAGGTAACATAAGATGTCCCCACCTCGCGGATCACGAGGTCAGGAGATTGAGACCATCCTGGCTAACACGGTGAAACCCCATCTCTACTAAAAGTACAAAAAATTAGCCAGGTGTGGTCGTGGGCACCTGTAGTCCTGGCTACTCAGGAGGCTGAGGCAGGAGAATGGCGTGAACCCGGGAGGTGGAGCTTGCAGTGAGCCGAGATTGCGCCGCTGCACTCCAGCCTGGGCAACAGAGGGAGACTCCCTCTCACAAAAAAAAACAAAAAAGTCCCCACCTCAAAAACAAATTGATGTCCTCAGTTACATGAAGGAAAGTAATACTGTTAGAAACAAAACTCATGTATTTCAAAAACATATGGTTTTTTTTTTTATAGGGAAGCAGCTATAGAGAGGGTCTAACTCCAGTTCTCAGCTTATTAACCGAATGTTCCCGAGCCCATCGAAACATCCGAAAATTTCTCAAAGATCAGGTAACTGCTTAATGCATATTACGTTGCAAAGTTAGTCTTTTTATGTGCATTTTAAACATAGAATTAATTGAATTTTCTCACAATGATTTTGTTTCAGATAATCAGAAACTCAGTCTTAATCTTTGAAATCTTCTTAATCAAGAAGTGTGTATTTTTTGAGTCATTCATTCAGCAAATGCTCCCGAGATCTGCTGTGTGCTGTGTTTTGGGCATTGAACAACAGATGAAGTCTTTCCCCTTGGGAAGTTTATTTTGTAGAGAGGGGGACAAAAAGTAAACAAATATAAAATATAATGGCAGGTGGTGATAAGCATTCTGAAGAAAGGTAAAGCATTTTAAGAGAAAGGAGACACTTTAAGGTAACAAGGGAGGACCTCTCTGAGATGACATTTGAACAGAAAGGTGGAAAAGTAAGAGTATCTCTGAGAATGTTTGGAAAGGAATGTCCCTGAGAGAACAAGTTCACAATCCCTGAGACAAGAGGATGCTTTGGTACACTTAAGGAAAAGCAAGAAGGCCAGTGTGACTAGGCCACAATATGCAAGGGGGAGAGTGGTAGATAAAGAGAGGTAACAAGAGCCAGATACAGCAGGCGTTGTAGGACTTTCCATTCTCTTCTAAGTGAGATGAGAAGATATTGGAGTGTTTTAAGAGGGGAAGTGATGTGACCTTATTTATGCTTAAAGATATCCTGGCTACTATTTGTAAGATTGACATAGTGGAGCACAAATGAATGCAAGGAGACAAGTCCAAAAGATAATTGATGTTGCATGTTTGGAGTAGGATGGTAGTGGTTAGAGTTCATACTTGGGGATATGTTTTAAATGTTTTAATATGTCTTAAAAGTAGCTCACAGAACTTGCTGATAGATTGGAATATGGGTTGAAAAAGAAAAAATAAGGGTGATTTTTAAACTTTCAGATTATATCTTAGACTACAAGTGTAAGACTTTGATTGTAACAATACCTGAAACTAGCCTCCTCTAAAATCCCAATTTCAAGCACCTTCTCTTATTTAGTACCCTCAATCCAACATTCTTTCTTCCTTGGAGGATTGTCAGTCTGTCATTTTTTTCCACTGTTCTTCACTCACTTGTGCCTTCTCTCCTTACGCAGGCTAGATTCCACCTGAAGTTCATTACTATAATCACTCCTTTCCATACATCTCTAACTAGCACCTTGTGCGCTCCCTCAGTCGTACTCACCTGGCAAAACCTAACAAACTGGCTAACTCCAGCTTTCTTCCTACTCTGGGTCTCCACCAAGCACTTGAACATGATAAGAGAAAATGACACAACCATTTTGACTAGTCTACTTTAAATTTAAGACCACCAGCCCCAACCGGTTCCTTAGCAAACTCCAAGATGACTATTTCACAGCTTCTTTTTCTTCACACCTCCAATGCTTACTGCCCTCTCCTCACTCTCATTTCTTGACTTTGTTTCCTGTTTCATCACGAAATTAAGAAAAAATTTTATCTTTCCACCATTGCATCTGCTATCTGTCTGCATCTATACTGCCATATCCCTTGTATTCCCATCTGTCACAATGGATGAATCATTGCTACTTCTGTGGCCAGCATTTGTCCTGGATCTCTTTCTCTCTCATTAACTTTGCACCTGCATTTATTTCCCCTCTCTCTCTTCTTATAGTAATCATTTTAAAAAATGTATTGGATCATTTAAGTCAGCACCCAAACACATCTTTCATCTTAAAAACAAAAACACCTTCCCTTATCCCACTTCTCAAGCTGCCTTTCTATTTCTATGCTCCTCTTTATGCAGTGTCCTCAGAAGAGTTCTCTGTACTCACTCTCTCTATTCTTTTTACTCGTTTTTGACTCCTAAACCCTCTGTAGGCTACATGCCTTCCGCCCCACTGCAAAGGTGTTTATCAGAGTCACCAACTCAACTTTGCCAAAGCTAATAGTTCTCAAGTCTCTTTTTTTAAATTCTCCAATAGAATTTGATGTAAGTATTCCCTCCTCCTTGAAATACTTTCTTCACTTGGTTTCTAGGACACAATAGAGAACCTCTTTGCTGATCTTCCTCGTTTTCCTAACCCTAAATGTTTGAGTGCCCCAAGGCAATACTGTCTTGTCTCTATCTCTGCTGCCATGGTGATCTCATTCAAGAGTCACAGTTTTGAAAATCATCCATATATGCTGATGACTCTCAAATTTATATCTCCAGCCCTGACCTGTCACCTAAGCTCTAGACTTATACAATGAACTGCCGACTCATCTCCTCCTCTTGGATGTGTAGTAGGTATCTCAAGTTTAACGTACCTCAAACGAATATCTTGATTTTCATCCCTCCAACCTATTTCTTCCTCTTCTTTCCACATTTCAATACGTGGTACCACCATTCACCCAGTTGTTCATTTATCACTACATAGAATCTCCCCTAATAAATGAACCAGATTCATTTTTTCCCTCTGTATTTATGGTCAAGATTTAGTAAGCACCTTACTGTATCTAGAAACACTAATAGGTAGTGCTGATAAGGAGAGATTAGAAAATAGAGACCATCTTTGAGGAATTTACAGTCTGTTGAAAGAAGAGAAATACCCAAAAAGCATGAATAATGATTTAAGCAAGATTAATTAATTAAGTAAGGTCATTTCCACATTTGATTATTTTAAGACATTCTCCCTTGACTAGGAGGAGTTGGTGAAGCACAGTAAATGAAAATACTTTTTTTCTGCATTTTCGCTTTTTTCCACAAGGGATCCAGGTACACCTAAACTGTTTAGATTTTGCTATCTCTAAACAGAACAGCCAAAAAAAAAAAAAAAAACCTATTAGTTAAATACTTCTTAATATGAAGGCCTTGGGCCACATCTTGTGTCATTATAAAAGATTATGTGACCCACTGTCTGTCTTCAAGAAACATTACAGTAGAGGTATGGAGATGAAACATGACAGGTAAAAAGATAACTGAAGGTACAAGGCATAATACAGAAATCAACTTTCCTTCTGAAGAGGATGCACTGTAGACTGTTATGATCAAGAAAGGCAGAACTTAAAGTACAGATGATTAACTCTGATAATAATGTAAGTGGAACCTTGATTTATTATTATGCCCTGTAGTAAATACCTGGTTAAATCCAACTCATGCATACCCAAAGGAAATTGGTCTATATTCTGTGTTTGGGAGGTAGAAAAGAAAGCAAGTGTTAGAAATTACTGACCCAGGTTGTATTATTCTGGAGAGGCTTATAGAAGCAATGAGTATTTGGGGGATTTGAAAAAGAAACTGGACAAGATTTGTCAAAGAAAAAATTTGTTGGAGGTAGTATTCTAGGGGAAATACATAGGCAGTTTGGGAGTGGTATATAACAGTAACAACACAATTTTGTTAAAAATTTGTTTTAAGGAACCAAAAATGTAGCTAACAAAATTTTTACATGATAACCTTTGTTCATAGATTCTGTACTCTAGGTACTATAGACATATACTACATGAAATCATTTGTTACATGTTTCATTCTTCTAGAAATGGGAGATGTACTAAGTATGGTTCAATAATGGTTCACAGTAGTGAGGATTTATTGTGCAATTACTTTGTGCCTAGCATTTTGTTCTACCCAGCCAGAGACTGAAATATGGATTCCGTAAACACTTTAGATAGGTTACTCAATTTTGTGAGATTTAGTTTCCATTTTTGTTTATAGCTGTGTCTCCCCTGCCTCTGATATCTCCTGATACATGGTGGATACTTGACATAGAAAGAGAGAGAGAGAAGAAAGTCATTTGAGTGGATCAAGTAAAATTATATATACATAAAGGATCTGGGATATAATAGGTGCACAGTAAGTTCTTATTTGACTTCGTGTCTGCCCTCATTTCTTAGCACAGTGCCTAGCTTATATAATAGAAGGCACTTAATAAAAGCTTCTTGAATTAATTCATTTTTCCTTCAACCAGCAAATATTCATTAAACACCTGTAATATGCTAGACACTGGGAAGAGAGCAGTAAACAAAACAAAGAAATCTCTGCCCCAGTGGAACTTGGTCTTATGGAAGGAGGCAGACAAGTAAACAGATAATTATATGCTATGTCCGGTGGTGATAAGTGCTATGAGGAAGGTTCTGGCAGAGTAAGGAGGTGGAGGTGTTGCAAAAAGAGAGGGCTAAAGGTTAGCGATATGGAGTGGTCAGGGAATGTCTCCCGTAAGTGACATTTTGGCAAACACCTGAAGAAAGTAAGGAGAGAGCCATGCAAGTTTCTAGAAAAAGAGTTTCTGGGCAGAAGGAGAAGCAAATTCAAAAGACCTGAGGCAGGAAACTACTTGGCATGTTTAAGAAGGTCCATGGAGGTCTGTGTGTCTGTAACAGCATAGGCAGGGAGAATAGTAGAAATGAATTCGGAGAAGTAGTAGGAAGCCAGATTATGTGGAATCCTGTACGGAAGTTGTAAGAACCTTGCCTTTTACTGTGAGATGAGAAGCCATGGGAACTGGAGAACTTTGAGGAGTGACATGATCTGACTTTCAAAGGATCATCCTAGCCACTATGTAGAAAATGAATTAGAGAGTGACCAACATGGAAGCAGAGACCACTTACAAAGCTTTGGTATTAGTCCAGAGAAATATTGGTACCTTGGACTTGGTAATACTGGAGGAGGTGGGGAGAAGTGGTTGGATTGTGGGTATATTTCAGAGGTGGAGCTGACATAATATGCTGATGGATAGATATTAAAGAGAGGAGTCAAGGATATTTCCAAGGTTTTTGTACTAAGCAATTGGGAGAATGGACCTACCATTTAATGAGATGGAAAACTGACAAGGAACAGGTTTGGTGGGAACTTCAAGAGTCCTGCTTAGGACCCGCTAAATTTAAGAGGTCTATAAAAGCCTGGAGGTCAGAAACACAGAATAGAATAGTGGTTACCAGGGGCTGTGGAGAAGATGGGGAGTTATTATTCAATAGATATAAAATTTCAATAATGTAAAATTATTAAGTTCAAGAGATCTGCTGTACAACATTGTACCTATAGAATGATGGTTACCAGAGGCTGGGAAGGATAATGGGGGAGTGGCAGGAGAATGAGGAGTGGGGATGGCTAATGGGTACAAAAATGTACTTCAATAGAATGAATAAGATGTAGTATTTGATAGCACAACAGGGTGATGTCAACAATAATTTGTTGTACAGTTTCAAAACAGCTAAAAGAGTATAATTGGATTGTTTGTAACACAAAGCATAAATGGTGGATACCCCATTTACCCTGATGTGATTATTATGTATGGTATACCTGTATCAAAATATCTCATATACCCCATAAATATATAATCTACTATGTACCCACAACAATTAAAATTTTTTTTTCTTTTTAAATAGTTTATTTATTTATTTATTTATTTATTTATTTATTTATCTATTTTTTGTAGAGACAGGGTCTCGCTATGTTGCCCAGGCTGGTCTCGAGCTCCTGGTTTCAAGCGATCCTCCTGCCTTGGTCTTCCAAAGTGCTGGGATTACAGGTGTGAGCTACCATGGCTGGCCAAAAATTAAAAATTAAAAAAAAAAACTACAAAAAAAAATACTGTATGGTACACATACAAATTTAAGAAGGTTAGAAAAAAGAAACAAGGAATCAGTTATGGGTCCCACCAAGACTTAACTGAATCAGAATCTGCATTTTAACAAGATCCCCAGGTGTTTGGAATGCACATTCCAGTCTAAAATCACTAGCCTGAAAAGCCCTAGTTAACAGGATGACTTCAGGACACTTTAATATGCTCTGTAATCAGTCTGTAAGTGTAAGTAAGGTGGTGGCAGTGTATTTAATATTGTGTTAGATTGAATATCCTCTATATAGATCTATCATAGATATAATTATCTTAAAAAAATGAAAGTGAGTCCATTTTAATATATTTTCTGCCCTTATTTAAATCTATTAGTTTCTATAGCTCTTTGTAAAATCCTATAATTTCTGTGATTAAAAAAAGAAGAAATCAACAATGGAGATATAATTTAGGGCAGGGGTCCCCAACCCCAGGGCCTGGTCCATGGCCTTTTAGGAACTGGGCTGCACAGCAGGAGGGGAGCAGCAGGTGAGCATTACTGCCTGAGCGCCGCCTACTGTCGTATCAGCTGGTGCATTAGATTCTCATAGGAGCACAAACACTATTGCGAACTGCACATGCAAGGGATCTAGGTTGTGTGCTCCTTATGAGAATCTAATGCCTGATGATCTGAGGTGGAACAGATCATCCATCATCTGAGGTGGAACCACCCACCAAGCCCCAGTCTGTGGCAAAATTATCTTCCATGAAACTGGCCAAGTCCCTGGTGCCAAAAGGTTCGGGACTGCTGATTTAGGGAGTCATCAGGATGCAGAGACTATAAAAAGCCATAAAACTGGATGAGATCACAAATTGAGTAAAAATAATGAAGTTGCCTACAAACTCAACCCTTGAATATTCCAACATTAACAAAACAGGAATAGAAAAGACAACTGGCAAAAGAGGCTGAGACAAAGCAACCAATGAGATAGGAGGAGGACCAGGAGAAAGGTATGTGGGTGGATGGGAATGAGTGAGTGAGTGAGCAGACTAACAGACAAACTAAGCAAGTTTCATAAGCCCTCTGGGGATCAGTCTATTTGCCATTACTTTTAAAAGCAAAAACCACAATTACTTTTGCACCAACCTAATACAAAACAGGGATGAGAGTGATGTTACTATCTCCTTTGCGGGGTTACTGTGAGGATTATAAATAATGTATATATACCATCTATTACAGCAACTAATGCATAGAAAGTACTAAAAAATTAATAGCCATTTTTATTATAAAATTAAATAGCTAGAAAACATAAGTACAGTTTTTTTAATTAAATAAAGGTTGAGTGTCCCTAATGTAGAAGTCCAGAATGCTCCCAAATCTGCAACTTTTTGAGCACCAACATGATGCTCAAAGGAAATGGTCATTTTGGAGCATTTCTGATTTCAGATTCTAGGATTAAGGATGCTTAATCCAGATGTATGTATAACACGAGATATTTCAAAATCCCCCCAAAATAGAAGTCCGAAGCACTTCTGGTCCCAAGCATTTTGGATAAGGTATACTCAACCTATACTGAAAATGTTGGAGGACTCAAGAGAAGGTAAAAATCAGTATGACTCAGGGTATTAGGGAAGTCTTCATGGAAGAAAGAGAAACTTGACCTAAACTTCAAAATGGATTTTCATAGAGGCAAGTTGAGGCATTCCAGGTGTTGAGATAAACAAAAACTCAGAAATTCTCTTGAGGATAGTGTGATGATACAGTGAAGAGATGTTTCTGTTCAAATGAAACCTCATCAGAGGCATGAAATCACTCGAGGTCTGGTTTTTGTTGTTTAGTTTTACTTGGAAGCTAACCTTTTTTTTTTTTTTTTTTTTTTTTTGCTCCTATAATACAAACCCCAGTAGACATTACAAGACTGGCCAGTTGCATTGTACCATCCTCACTCACTCTAGTAGCCTCGATTGATGATGGTTTTTGCATTTGTGCCATCAGGTTTTACCACCGTTGAGGGATGTGACAAATCGACCTGAAGTTGGCTCAACTGTGAGAAATAAGCTGGTGCGCCTCATGACACATGTTGACCTTGGAGTCAAGCAAATTGCTGCTGAATTCCTTTTTGTCCTTTGCAAAGAGAGAGGTAGGTTAAACTCTCTTTGCCTCTGCCTTTTATCTTTCAGAGGGACTTTGAGAAATTTAATCGATAGTGTTAGTACTGGTCGTCTCATTCCATTCTTTCCAAAGCTTACTGTCTGTTCTATTAGAGAGGCTGAGGAGTTAATAAAAATTAATAGCCAAAAACATTTGTATACGCTTCTGAATTCATTGAGACATGCAAAGACAGATACATACCAAACACACTCACATTTAAACTTTGCCTTCTGTATGCTTAACCCAGCCTTCATCTTAATGGGGCAGGACATACAGCCATTATGAAAAATTGGTTCAGTAATTCAGCGGCTACTATTTTAATAAGAGGCACAGGTCTGGGTTAATTCCTCTTTTTAATTCCTCTCGGAATTAAAGCTATAGGAGTTTTGGTTTCTTTACTACGTTTTCCAATCAGTAGTTACTGAATGTGAGCCATATAATATACTGAATAGAAATTTTTAAAATGCATAATACCCTTGAGACAAAGTTAAGATAGTGGTAGAGAGAAATTTTAAAATAACTGTACTACAATGTAATAAATACTACTCTATAAGTGTATATAAAGTGATTGTCTACTGAGATAGATCCAACAATTAAAGATATTTTCTAAAATTATATGGATTACTCTGCAAAAGGCAAGTTTTCCAAACAAGGAACTTTGATTATTCAGTTATTCCTACTTATTTTTTCTTCTTCTACTTTGTAAGTCTGCTAGTATAAAATCCCATCTAAGCAGATCTATATTCTACTTTTTTAAAGTACCCCAGTTTTATAAGATAGATAATTTGTAGATGGAAAAGTTCACTCCTCCTAAAATCTTAAGTCAATTGTTATTCTTAAACTTCATTTCTGATGTATTGATCCAACCACTTAAGTTCACATTAAGATGGTATGTTAGTAACCTAATTTGATCATTATTATAATGGTGATTATGAATTGAGAGGTATCATGTGCCTGACATTCTATGTATAATCTCATTTAATTCTCATAATGACTCTCTAAAGTAAATATTATATTTTGATTTCATAAATGAAGCAACCTGCCACCTGAGAGCCTTTCAATAACATGTCACACAGTTGCTGAGGGCAGGAGCCCAAATTTGGGTCCTTTCTTTTCTTTCTGCCATATTTCCTCTCATAATAATTATATTAACTATTATCATAGACTGTTTAGCATCTGTTCTTTTAGACAATTTACTTCTTCTTTAATGACTTTGAAAAAAGATTGATTTAGCATCTTGGAATTAAGTGGTTATCATAGTGCCTTGCACATAGTTATCTGTAAATATTGGCTGAATTGAATTGATTTGAGATCAGAAATGATCTGTTTTTAAAAGTGTAATTATACATGTATATGCATAAATCCAAAATCACACATATGTGTATCTATTTATTTTAAAAAGTTTGTCAAAATATATACCAAAATATTATTTATTGTTACCTCTGAGTAATAAGAGAACTGGTGATTTTTTTAGTTGTCTGTATAATTTTTCTATAATGAACATTTTTTTTTGTATACCTTTAAAAAGTTTTAAAATGGGGAAAATAAAGTTTATTTCTCCTGTAATTACATATCTAAGTGTATATCTAAATATATAAATCTAAATAAATAATTACATATCTAAATAATTTCTAAATATAATCACATTACCGATGAGTGAGTATCATAGCAAATATGGTAAATTGCATTTATAAGTGAATTTTGTTAACTTTTTAAATTTAAAATGGTTGGTTTTGCTCCCTCTTAGACCCAGTATTTAGTTTCATAGTCCTGTCTTTGAGGCCAAAGCTAACCTCCATTAGCAGATAATATATTTTTAATTTGACCTCAACAATTCTGCTTTATAGTCTTTTTTTTTTTTTTTTTTTTGAGACAGAGTCTCACTCTGTCACCCAGGCTGGAATGCAGTGGTGCAATCTCGGCTCACTGCAACCTCCGCCTCCCAGGTTGAAGCGATTCTCCTGCCTCAGCCTTCTGAGTAGCTGGGACTACAGGCACATGCCAACATGCCTGGCTAATTTTTGTATTTTTAGTAGAGATGGGGTTTCACCATATTGGCCAGGATGGTCTCGAACTCCTGTCCTTGTGATCTGCCCACCTCGGCCTCCCAAAGTGCTGGTATTACAGGCATGAGCCCCACCGCACCTGACCTATAATCATTTTTTTCCTTCCAATTTGATTATAAGTTTAGTAAATGTATTCTTCCGGAATAAACAGACATTTGTTCAACAAATGTTTTTGAACTAGACCCTGGAATTACAGAGGTATATAAGATAAACAGTGTTTCTGCCCATGTATTACTTACTTTTTTATTTAAGGGTCACAGACTCAAATGCTTACAGCAGCCAGGCTGGTAATAAAAGTAAGTCAAGTGGACTAGATGTAAGATGAACAAATGAAAGCTGACACTTGGCTCACTGTTGGGGAGACAATTGGCTGGTGTAGGGAGACGAAGGGACTATGGGAGATTATAAAGAGTATGTTGCTACTATTTAGCAGCGACTGATGGTTACCATCAAGGAATATGTGGGCAGTGTTAGCAGATGTTCCATGTTTTCAAGGGAAGCTCTCTGTTTTTAAATGTTGTCAGCTAGTTCAAATTTAAAACCTTCTGGCCAGAAAAAAAGAAAATGTCTGCAGTTTACCTTCAACTTAACAGTAATCAGATTTTGGAATTTGGGTTTGGAGGTAGACTATTAAAATAAAATAAAATAAAATAAATTTCAAATAATTTTTCAGAATGTCTGAACTGTCTCTTAAGGATATGCCAAGTAAATTTGAAAGTGAAGGCACCTTGATCAAGGCTCAAAGGTCAGACCACTAAGTAGAGACAGACAGCAAGCAGCAGTTATAATGGGTTAGGAACACAGAGACTGCATTAAGAAAGAGGGGCCAGGTGCAGTGGCTCATGCCTGTAATCCCAGCACTTTGGGAGGCCGTGGCGGGCAGATCATGAGGTCAGGAGATCGAGACCATCCTGGCCAACATGGTGAAACCCCGTCTCTACTAAAAATATAAAAATTAGCTGGACGTGGTGGCGCATGCCTGTAATTCCAGCTGCTCAGGAGGCTGAGGGGAGAATCGCTTGAACCCGGGAGGTGGAGGTTGCAGTGAGCTGAGATCACGCCACTGCACTCCAGCCTGGTGACAGAGCAAGACTCCGTCTCAAAAAAAAAAAAAAGAAAGAGGTAAGAGAGAAAGGACAAAATTTTATGGAAGACTAGGCACAGAAAGAACCATCCAAAGGTCTTAAATACCCATCTGTGCCAGGCCCAACGGTATCCCCAGCACATAATGGCCCACAGGTTAACTTGTACTCATGCCATTAACTTGTTCAATTGAGCCTGAACATGACTATTTTTATCTCTCTGCAAATTGTGTACTTTCTACTAGGGGCCTAAAAATAGGCCTTACGTTGTTTAATTAAAAGAAGATGATTTGTAAAATAATCTGCCTTGGTAGGGGTTCCCCCCCCCCCCCCACCTTTTATCGTATTCATTAAATCTCAGTATGTGGTAGGCATTATGATGTAGGGGCTGAATTACAAAGAAAAATTAGGCTTGAACTCCCTTAGCACATAGCCCCACACCAATAAATTTACTGTAATACCCACTTCAGTCTCAGAGGAATAGGTTGTCTCATTAGCTTGAGGTTCACTAGTCTCCCTTTCCTGTTGATCATTTCTCTTCCTGTGTTTGCAGAAGTGTTGCTCCATCACTTATTACCCTTTATTCATTTGTTCTTTGAACTCGCCCTATGTGCTTTCCCCAATCTCTATGCATACTTATATCACTGTCCTTCACTGCTTAACATCTTGAAAAACTTAGTCCTCAACTTGCTGCAAGTCAGGCTTTCCATAACCATTCACTACCCCCCAAATACCACTGAAAATGCTCTCAATAAGGTCACAAATTACCTGATTTTCAAAAGCAATGGGTATTTTTTAGTCTTTGTCTTATTACGTCTCTCATAACAGTTAATGCTGTTGTCCACTTTCTTTGTTTCTGTACTACCACACACTCCTAGATGTCCTTTGACCTCTCTCCTTTCTTTGCAATCTGATTTACTAGCTCCTGTTCTTGTCCACATTTAATTGCTGGTGTTCCCTAAAGTAATCTTTTGGTCCCAATCCTCACTTCACATTGCTCCCTGAGTAATCTTATCCTCTCCCTTGGCTTCTGTTTGCGTAGATTCCCAAATCTATGTATCTTTAGCCCCAACCTTTCTTCTGAACCCAGTCATATTTATCCACTTGCTTACTGGACCTCTCTGCCTGAGTTTCTCACTGGTACCTCAAACTCATAGCTAAAGTTGAATTTATGATCTTCATTCCCATGCCCTTCAACCTTTTCATTATCGTTCTATCACTTTCTCTGCAAACAGCACCACTGTCTGTTTAGTTCCTAAAGCCAGAAACTTAGGAGTTACCCTAGATTCCTTCTTTACCTGTAGAAGTCATAATCACCACATCTGTAGATTTTACCTCCTGTTAAATATCTTTTATTTACTTCCCCCATTCTGTTCCCACACCACCATCTTAGTGCAGGCCCTTAAAATTATTTTAACTATTAATAAGCTATTAAAATATCTCATCTCTCTGTTTCTAGTCAGATTTTCTTCAGTTTCTCTTCCACGTGGTTAACAGAGGGATTGGTGTAAAACACAAATATAATCTCGTCATTCCCCTCATATAAAACTTTCGGTGATTCTCTGTTGCCTGCATGGTAAAAACCAAATTTTACCTCCACAGAGTCTCTTGTGTAGTGTATTTTAAATCTATTCCCGTGTTACACTGCATGCTTAATCTACTGAATTCTTTATTCTTGCCTGATTATACTGCACCATTTCTTGGCATATCTCCATGGCTTGGCAGATGCTGTTCCTTTTGTGAGGAATGCTCTTCCTCATCTTTGTTACCATGGCGAGCTTTACTTATCCTTGAAGACCAGCTTAAGCATCATCTCTGTGAAGACCTTCCAGGCAGAGTTCATCATTTTCTCCTTTGTGCCATTTTTCCTTCTCTGTTGTTAATACTTTTGACATTTGCTATGTTGTAACTATTTGTTGAACTTACATTCTAGACACTGAGTTTCGTTTAGGTCGGAGATCATGTCCTACTCATCTTTGGATCCCCAGTGCTTAACAGATAGCAGGTGCCCCATAAATGTTTAATAAAAGAGCAAATGCTTGTGCTCTCTATAAATTCAGGCTGGTGAATACAGGGTCCCATTTAAAGGAGTAATTTCAGTACACTATGATAAGTGCCCTAAGAAGAAATGTGCCAGGTGCTATGGCAACCTGGAAGAGGGAATGCTTGGGTGGTGTGGAGGAGATCAGAGAAAGTCTTCACAGAAGAGGACAGAGAAATAGGAAGTAGCCTTGAATGTATAGAAAAGAGACTAGTTTAATGTGTGAGGAATCTTTAGGAGACAAGTTTGGAAAAGACAGCAGAGGCCAGAAAACGAGCCCTTTAGGCCCTGTTTTGGAATTTGAGCTTAGTTTTTAGGGGAAGACGTTAGAGATTTTATCCAGGAAGGTTGTAAAATCCTATTTTTGCTTTACAAAGATATTTTGGGCAGTTGTGTGGAATAAGAAATGGAGGAGTGTGAGACTGGAAATAAGGACACCAAGACGAAGCCACTAGTTGAGTCTTCTAAAAGTTACAGCATTTGACTAGAAGGAAAAGGATTTTCACAGAGAAGGGGGAATGGTCTCTGGGTAGAATCTGGTTCTTGACATTCTTTGTTCTTGGTAAAAGAGCAAAAACGTATTGCTTTTATTTTAGAGTGTGGTAGAACCCACATTTGTGTAACTGTCTATGTTATTACCAGTGCAGTTGTGACTTTGCACAGTGCTGCTGTGGTTGGTTTCCTCTGTTCATAGTGCCCTCTAGCATCCTGATAAAATAGTGGTGAAATATTTCTCGCAACTTTTTGACTGAATGCTGAATTGTTTCATTTAGGCAGCATTTTCATATAACTGCATGGATAATTACTATGCAAGGAACAAATATATTTGTGTGTTTCCTTTTTATTTTAGAACCACCCAGAAAATCTTTTGTTTGCACTAGCAGCTCACCTTAACATCCAAGTGCAGTCAGTTTTCCGTTTACTACTTTCCCAGTATCAAATAGGATATTTTATGGTGTATTTGAAAACAGACTTAAAAGTAGCTAGAAACACTGCTTCAGTGCTTCTCACTGTGAGGATTTCGTATTTCATTTGTCTCACCTTCTCTACCCCTAATTTTTGGGTATCTTATCCTGTTAACAGAAGTTCATGTGATTTTAAAACTCTTGGCTATACCCTTTATCTACTTTGAAGGCAAACTATGTCTTAAGTCACCTTTGTAACCCACACTGCCTGTCATAGAGTTAGCACATAAGGTTTGTTCCAGTGAAAGAGGAGTTGACATGATTTTCATAAAATTGCCGGGGGCTTTTACTGTTAACTGGCTTCCAGAGAGATTTTCTACATAAGAGAACAGTTATTTAGTATTCTGTTTACTTCTGTTTAACCTATTTTGGCTTTTCATAACCTTTGCATTTTTAAACTCTTAATTTTTCGCCATTTTGTGTCTTTTTAAATTATTGTTATTTTGTCTTTAAGTATATTCATTTAAACATTTATTCATATCTCAATTTAGAGTTTCTTAATTGTAATGAGTATTTCTTTTCTGGATCCACTAAACCTCCTTGTTTGTTAAAAATAAGCTTTATCAGTAATGCTTACAATGATAGCATCACCTACTATCTGTAAGTTACTTTGTGTGGGTTTAGATCTGTGATCCTTTGCCTTCAGTGGCTTTGTGTCTGACCATGTCATTAAGAAAATGTTTGACCTTCATGAATATTAAGAATACCTATATATACTGAACACTCATTTCTTCTGCTCGTACTTTTTAAGGATTCCTTCATTTATCTAAAGCACTACATCTTGCACTGATGCCAAGAGAGAGCGTATCAGACTTATTCGGAGGGCTTACCCCACCCTCATTCAATAATTCTAATAGGATTCTATCCAGCACCCACCGAGAATTATTACAGAGAGACCACAGTTACCAATAGGCTTTAAGATTGAAAATGACTAGTTTCAACATCATTTAATATACTCATTAGCCCATGTTTCCTTTTGCACAAATTTCACCAGTTTGCTATATTATTTGAAAGCAGGGCTTCCTTTTATTTATCCCCATACCACTTATTTTCGGTGTCATGAGAAGGACCCTCTAGTTCAGGTATTTGAAAATGTAACAGTAAACTCTATCCTAGAATATATTTATCCTGTCCGTATCCTCCATGATTTTATACTCTGATCATATATACCCACTTTTCTTACCTATTTTCCTTTCCACCAGCCCTTTCAGTTCCCCAGTCATTTTAATTACCTTTTTCTGAATCTTCTCCAGCTCTATTTTGTCTTTTTTGAGGTAAGTGATCTGAATTACAGATGTAGATTTTACTATGGCTTTATACGTGGATAAGATTGTATGTTATGTTGTTTTTCCTACAGTTGCCTTTCAGATGACATTTTAACAACATTCTGTTAAAGACCTTAAGTAAATTTTCTCAATTCTTATCTTTTGATTAAATATTCCGTTTACCTTGAAATTGTACCTGAAGAAAATGAAATACTGCTAAACAAAGCTGCCAGTTATTGCTTAGTACCTTAAAGGTGTTTAGAAATCACTAAAAACATTACTGCAGTGCAAGTGTCCCTTGCAAAAGTAGTGTGTGTCTGCTCATCTTAAGAGAGACATTACCTGACCCTGTTGGCAGGATAATACTTTCAGAGAGCCTGACCCAAACTTTTCATTAGGCTTCCTTTTTTTTTTTTAAACTAAGATAATTCTAAAATGATCATTTTACCCACTCTTCTCAGAGAAAAAGAATGATTGTTTACTTCTTGGTAGATACTTTTCATACTTTGCATATATTAACTTGTGAGGTAGATAGTTACTATTCTGTTTCTACAGATTAGAAAACTAGGATAAAGCTGCAAAATATCTTACCCAAGGTCAACCAGTTAGTAATTGGTAGAGCCAGTATTGAAATCCAGCCAGTCTAACTCCTGGGTCTACCTTCTTAATGGGCTTCATGTGCTTATATATGGTTGCCGACTTTTTATTTTAAAAAAGCAGTAAGTTATCACCTATGCTATTTGCTAATATTCTTCCTTAAGTTTTCTTTATTTCTTACTTCCTTTTCCTCCAATTCCAACAAAGAGTGAGAGAGAGATTTTACATTATGTGCCATATTGCTAAAGTCCCAATCTGACTTTCACTCTCTCTAGTTTCTTATCATTTCTCCAAAACTGGATTTTTAAATAGTAAGATCTGAGATCAGAAACTTAAAGCGTGACCCTTACCAAAGGCCTGGCAGTCACAGAGGCCCCACTTTTGCCATAAAGTGTGTTCAGAACAGCTCTGCTTTAGTTTCTGGTACCTCAAAAAAGGCTCTTAGTCCCCAGAGCCTATGGGAAAATTTGTAAGTAGTTCAGTATAACCACTACCACATTTTGAAATTCTCTCAGTTTAAAGGTTTACTGCCATAGTGTGTGTCTTCAATCTTCTTGTGTTGGTGAGTGGTTGATGATGGTGGTGAAGACCCAAGGATTCCTATCTAAAACCCTATTCTGTTTTCGCAGTGGATAGTCTGCTGAAATACACTGGCTATGGGAATGCTGCAGGACTGTTGGCGGCCAGGGGCCTCTTGGCTGGAGGAAGAGGAGATAATTGGTACTCAGAGGATGAGGACACAGACACTGAAGAATACAAAAATGCAAAACCAAAGTATAGTATCAAATTTCTTTTCACCTAACTGGCTGTGCCTTTGAGTTGGTTATTTCCTTTGTCTTTCATTTTCCAAGTGTTTCTTTTCTCTTGTGGATTTGGAAACTTTCCATTTAATGGTGTTTTTAGAGGCAGTTTCATAGCTAGTGCCTTAGAGAGTGACTTCAAGTGATGGCGGAAGGCTAATAATGCAAGAAATGATATTTTCAACATACTTATTATCTTCTCCCAAGTACTAAGAGAGCTGGTGTGTTTAGGTTGTACTGAGAAAGTGTTATTGCTTACTATTTGCTTTCCTTTCCATAGGTTAAGATTTTATAAGGTATAACCAAGACCACATATTTAAGTTGATTATTTGATGCTTCAGTCTTTCTCAGAAATCTAAATGTAGGTTCTGATCCTCCCCCTTGCATAAAAGCCCTTATAAGTCAATAAAATAGGCAACAAGACACATTAATATCAAAAGAAAAGAAGTCTGGCTTCACAGTGAATTTTAATCAAACAAACATATAGAGACTCATCTTTTAACAGATACATTAGTGCAATGAGTAGGCAAACCAGAGACTGTGAAGTCTTCTCTGAGTCAGTGCTTAACAAATTAAAGACACTATAATTATTCTCTTTTATCCCAAGATAAACCACCTCTCCTTTCTCCTATTCCCTCTCCACCCTTTCCATCCCACTCGTAACCCTCAACCCATGTAAATTCTTTGTTTCTGCTTATTAGGAGTTATTTGAGCTATGTTTTTTCTGGGTTCCATTTGAAGATTTCCATCTGAAAATTGGAAAAGCATGCCCTTTCCTTGTGACATGGTGACATTGACATGCTGTGGTTTCTGCTGGCCATCTTCTAGAGTGTGATGTGGATCATGCAATAGGTGATCGAGGATAGACTATCTTTATCTGCAAAATTAGATACTTTTAAAAAACATACATTGTGCCTTGTTGACATGCAAGTAATGGGTTGTCAGAAGGTGAAAGAAATGATCAGTTCCCAATTAGACAGGACATATATGGCCTGTTTCTTGGCAAATCAGGTCTGAGTAGGTAGTGTTACTTTTAGCATCCCCAATGCCATCAGCCTTAGTAGGATCTTATAGAGTGTGTCCTAGAAATAAAGACTTTTGGGGGGAAAGCTGGCAATGACTCTAAGCACTATTTTCTTAAGACTGCCACCATTTAGATATTATCAATTGGCTATCTCTGACAAGTATTTGAAGCTAAGATAGAGGAATCCTGCTTCTTTCTTTCCCGAATTATAGAAGTCATCATTCTAAATTAGTCTTACTAGCTTTTTTCATTCTATAAACTATATTTCCTTATCAGTTTAATATTGATATCTCTTGATTTGAGCCATTAAAATACACCACTTGAGAAATTTCATATTTCTAAATTAAAGTAGCAATTACATTAGGCATTTCTTACAACCCAGGGTGTGTGGACACATTCAACTATGATAGAAAACTCATGAGTACTCATACATGGTTGATATCTTTGTATCTCAATGTGTATTGTTAATTTTGTTTAGTAGATAACTTCTATAATGGTAATGGTCATATATATAGCAAGCACCAGAATGCTACTATAACAATAGGAAAATAGAATTATGTTACATTGTGGAAGTGATGTTAGATTTCAGGAAGTACCTTCTGTTGAAATCAACAGCCATGATTAGTATTGTTACTGTCTTGGCTCTCTGTCATGGAAAGTTTCTGTACTTAAGCCTTACATCCCTAATTATAATATTCAGCCTTTGGACTTTGCTTATAATATTCATAGGAATGGTATGTTTGTGTAGTCAGAATAGTCATCATTGTGAAATTTTGTTGTATTTCTTAAACACTGCTCATTATAAGTATAAATGTGTGTTTTTCAAGTAGCATCACTTCTTCCCCCTTCGGATAGATTTGCATCTGTTTTTCTCTTATATTTTCCTTTTTTAAAGTGAAAAAGTGTCGTGAGATATTTAATGTTACTTTAAAATATTTGTGCAAATGATCTCTATGGAAGTGGTGGTAAATAAAGTACTCTGCAAGCAGGAGTACCCTTTGTACTCTGTGGAGCGATCCATAGAGCTCAAAGAACTTGTTTCCTAAAAACAGTTGTAAAAAATTTTTTTACCAATCAAGCTTATAAGGTCAGCATCTGAAAGGATTGCTTACTCCCCTACCCCTGAATACCATTCACCAGTCAGAGTTCCCAAGATCTCAGTCTGCTTTTCTTGTGATGCATTTATTCACAACAGTTGCTACTATTGGCAGAAGCAGAGAACTTACTCTTCATCCAGTTGGCTCTAGTCCCATTGTCAAAACTTTAAGTGGATTCTGATTAATGCACCAAGGTAACCTGTAATCCTTTACTGGAATCTGAAACCAAGAATTGTATGGAGCTTACATTCAGGCTATGGGAGACAGTTAATATCACAACAAAGCTTTTTGTGTCAAAATAAATGTATTTAATGGACTGGAAATGGCTTTCTGCAATTAGCACACTTAGAGAAAATATACTCATAGAATTGAGTTACATGCCACATAAATTTTTGGTGTATGTCTAGCCAGGTTTGTTGAAAGTTTTCAGATAAACTTTAGTCCTGTGTCAAAGGGAAACCAAATTTCTAAATTCTAACCTTTATACCTGTTTCTTTAATGCCTCTGAGAATGGAGGTCCCTTAACTGTAAAGGTGATATAACTGGCTGGTATGGTTTATACATTATTCTAGACATCAACTGAAAGATGTGTGTCTAATGACATTTGGCTCCTTTTAGACGAGTGGCTTTCACAGGGTGCACAGGCATCTAGAGGCCCAAAGAGGTATCTTTAAAAGGCTGCTTTGTGGAGGGATAGGAGGAACAGATGGTCAAAAGTGAGCAGAACCCTAGGGAGCCTCCTTGCACACTTAACACACCACACCAGTTCATAATCAGATCGAAAAGCTTAAAACCATTGTACTAATAAACTCAGGGGTGTTTCCTTCTTGACCATATTTTTCTCAGCTGTAGCTATGCCACCAGCTGTATAAACAGTTTCTTCAGCACAAGGCAAGACACTTTTTCTTTTATTTGTCAAGATTTTGCTATGCTGCTTCAGTCAAGTCTTTTTATAGATGTCTCATTATATTGGGCTTTATAAATTTATTTATTTTTAAAATTAAATATTTATTGAAGTAAGTGACCCAGAAACCAGGACATGAAGATTTTTCTCTTTGCCCAATTTGGGCTGTGATGATGTATTTATGTAAAATAGCATTTCTAGGAACTAGAACCTGTTACTGTAAGCAGTCATAAAACGTATCTAAATTCAGAGTTCTAAAAGACCAGAGGTAGAAGAGGCCAGTATATTAGCTTAACTACAGTACTGAGTTTTGCTCCAGTGTTTATTTGCTATGGATTCACAATCGTCAGTTTTCTATATCCTTTATGTCAAGGTTATTACTCTTAATCAAACGGCCTGACACGGGAAACATTTAAAAAGCACTATAATTTAAAAAGGCATTTTGAGGCCTTTTTTGTTTTATTGCCTAGATGCAATTTGGTATTCCTGTATGTATATATATTCAGTATGTATAAATTTATGTGGCTAATACATGGTAGATACATAGTAAATATCAGATAAGTAAGTGAAAGAATGACACCATATTATACTGGTTCTTTCTATTGCAAATGTAAAGCGAAAACCTGAATTAGGTTGTGCTTTCATAATTTACCCTATTTCTTTTGTGGAGAATCAGTGTATCATTTATATGGTAGTTCTTAAATTACTTGAGACATTTTCAGAAACTGGTATCTCTTCAAAATATATCTGAATTTAAAGCACACGCCACAAAACCACCTATTTGTTGCATGGTTTTTTTAGTTAATGAAGATTACACATGCATCTCCATAGTAAGGATTTGACTGAATAGAGTAACTTACCTCCTGGATCATCTGAGGCCTTCTGTGTTGCCTATTTCTCCGCAAGTGGCTCACTAACGCTAGTAACAATAGCTGGTATTTATTGAGTGCTTAATATGTGCCAGGCACTTTTCTAAGAACTAGACAAATATTATATAATCTTCACAACAATCCTTTGAGGTAGAATTAATCTCATTTTATAGATGAGAAAACTAAAGGCAATGAATCGAGTAATTTGTCCAGGGCAAACAGTTCGTTAAGTGGTCAGGCAGCCTGACTCTACAGCTTGCGGTTTTTGGGAATTTTATTGTTGTTTTTTGAGGTAGGCAAAGCAAGTTTTATTGTGCTCTTCATTCTGCCTTTTTACTTTGGGGATAAAATATGTAACATCAAATTTACCATTTTAATCAGCTTTAAGTGAACAAATTTGTAGCATTAAGTACATTTACACTGTTATGCAACCATCACCACTATCTCTCTTCAGAACTTTTTCCTTGTCCCCAATGAAACTCTGTACACATTCCCCTCCTTCTAGCTCCTGGTAAGCACCATTTTACTTTCTCTCTCTATGGAATCTAAGAATCTCTATAAATGGAATCATATACAATATTTCTCCTTTTGTTACTGGCTAGTGTCACTTAGAATAATGTCTTTAAGATTCGTTCACGTTGTGGCACATGTCAAAGTTTCAGCTGAATAATATTCCATGTGTGTATATACATTATATATACACCTTTTGGTTGTTGTGAATAATGCTGGTGAACATGTGTCTACCAATATCTGTCAAGTCCCTGCTTTCTGTTCTCTTGCGTATATACCCAGAAGTGTTGTATCACATGGTAGGTAGTTCTTGTGTTTAATTTTGTTGCCAGCCTGCCATATTTTACATAGCAGCTGCACCATTTTATATTCCCACCAGCAGTGTACAAGGGTTCCCTTTTCTCCACATCCTCACAACACTTATTATTTTCTGGGGTTGCTTGTCTTTGGGATTTTTAGTAATAGCCATCCTAATGGGTGTGAAGTCAGAGCTTATTTTAACTTCTACTATATTCTGTTTCAAAGCCAATCAAAGAGAGAAATAAGTTTGCCCTTCAGATAGCTTCCCTGTTCTCAGAGCATCTATTATTTTTCTTTGATATAACCAAAACAGAAAACAAAAGAAAGAAAATGTATCTGTGTATACCCCGATATTCCTGAAAACAAAAAATCCATTTGATTCTTCTAAATGGGTAAATATTCACATACATCTGTCAGGTAGTTCTGGTCCTATCTTCATAATACATTCTGAATCTAATTACCCTTTTTATTTGTCATCGCTGCTACCACTCTGGTCCAAGCTAAAATCTCTGTCTCCAGGATCATTCTCAAAGCCTTCTCACTGGCCTTGTTGCTTCTACCTTTGTTCCTCTTCATTTCGTTCTCAAAACAGCTGTTAGTGGGATCCTTTTAATATGTAAATCAGACTAGTCAACTGTTCAGACGTCCTCGCAGTGGTATACTTGCACCCTTTCTTGCTATACTATTGCCACACTGACCTCTTTACTATGTGTCAGGCACTGCAGACACACTCCTGCCGGAGGCCTTTCTGTTGACTGCTGTTCCTTCTGCCTGGAATGCCTGTCCTCCAGATAGCTGCCATATCGCTCTCATTCCCTCACCACCTTCAAGTCTTTACTCAGGTATCACCTGTTCTGTGCCCTTGTTAACAGTTGCTGCACTCCTGCCTTTACCACTCCATATCATACTTCTTACATTGCTCTTTTTTTCTCACAGTGCTATTCACCTTCTGACATTTCATATAACTTATTAAGTCTGTTTTCTCCTCCAAAAAGTAAGCTCCAAGAGGGAAGAGGAGTTTTTGTTTTTTTGTTTTGTTTTTTGGTCTGTTTTTGTTCATGTAGATGTCCCCAGAATAGTGCCCAGCACACAGTAGGCAGTCAGTAAATTTTTGTTGAATGAATGAATTTTTTGAGTTAGTCAGCCCCTCCTCAGCATTAGGATACCAAGAAAATTGAGTTCCCTTTCCTCGTCAAGCTTCTACATCTAGTTGAGGAATGGGAGCCAGGGAATAGAATTCAAGAAAATTCAGATATGGTAAATTTCCATTTTGTTCTTTATATTGTTTTTTGGGGGAGCAGTGTATTCTGGGTTTTTCCCCCTGGAAAGTTGTTTTAGTTTCATTCACATATAACATCTCCTTTCCCACCCGCCTGTCCCCTTCTTTCCTGGTCTTGGCTTACAAAATACCCTTTCCTAAAAACCCTGATCCCTTTCGTAGAGGTTGCAAATTGTCTAGATTTAGCCCACAAGTATGTTTTGTTTGGCTTGCTCCATGTCCTATTGGTTATTTGGTTTGTGGTTTTGCTTGTTTTACACAGTGCTTCTTAAAATAATTTAATTACTTAGCAACATTTAGAATTCAGATATTTTAGATGAAAATCTTGATTTCTAACTTCTTTTGAAAAAATGGAAGTTCTGTTAACATATCCCGTAGATATTTAGATGAAAATCTTGATTTCTAACTTCTTTTGAAAAAATGGAAGTTCTGTTAACATATCCCGTAGATATTTAGATGAAAATCTTGATTTCTAACTTCTTTTGAAAAACTGGAAGTTCTGGTAACATAGGGCCTGCATTCTACATGACAACCAGTTGATGGAATTGAGTAGCTGTGGTTTCCTTCCTACGAGGTATAAGCTCCTTTGGTTTGACAGCTTATCCTATTCACTTATCTTACCTGTCCAACTCCTGTAGGTTGACTTTAGAGTTCCTTTTTTAACCAGAATGCTTTGAATGAATTTAAGCCACACATTGTAGAGATTGAAGTTAATTTTCATATAGCCGAATTAAGTTTTAATGGATCTTTTTTGTTAAATGACCTAGTACTGTTGATGTTGGCCAAAGGTAGCAAAAATTTGAAGAAAGAGCAAAAGACTTGAAATACAGTTCAGGTTTTATACCTGTGTTCATTTGTCCATACCTTTTTAGTGTGTCTTAATCCTTTTGTCTCCAGGCCCATAGCTGTTGTCAGTTCATATAATAGTCTTATACAAAATTTATGATGAAATACCACAGATAAGAATTTAGACACTTCTTGTCACCTAATTGGAAGCCACAGGATTGGAGTGCTACGAAATGGGACAGAGGAGCAGAGACAAGGTGGAGGAGATCATGATAAATATAATTACCCAATAAAATGTCCACCACAATTAGTGTTCTTAAAGCATCTTAAGACTCCAAGTTTTGGAATGAAATAAAAGTAACTCCAGAATTTCATAGCGTTAAGATTTAAACCTGGACTGTGGCGTCTCAGACTGTACTATTTGAGGTTGAAAGGTGTCAGGTATTTGTTCCACCAAAAGTAATCTATCTTATGAAATCTCATGTCTTTGTTGTCACGGTGGCTATTATTTGTTTTCTCTTCCTTTCTGGGTAGGGAAACTACATGAGACTCTGGTTTGAAGTGGGGAGCGGGAGAAGAGACAGTGTTCATCTGCCTTCTGCCACAGCACACTGGCATTTTTCCCATAAGAGAGTGCTACACTATACTTCAGTGCCCTAACTTGTGTTTTCTGTGGCTTTTGTTTACATTCTTCCGAATATCCAGGGGAAAAATGTCTTTTTAAAGGAAAAAATGAAACCCAAATCCCTAGAGTGACTTTGGAGGGTTGGAATGTTTTACTCTATGGCAAAAAATGAGTTCTTACTCTGTAAGAATGAATTTCTGGCTTCTGCTTTTATACTCAGATAGCAAAGAATTGTGTTATTTTAGTAGCTAATTTCAGAGCAAACCATTATATCATTTTAGCAGCCAGGGGACTTGAGGTTACCTTATGTAAAACAGACTTAATTTCCACCAAGCTCTTAAGAGAACCAAGAAAACCATCAAACTGTGTCCTAATCTGGGAATTCATATAGTGA
This sequence comes from Gorilla gorilla gorilla, assembly GCF_029281585.2. Lineage (NCBI taxonomy): Eukaryota > Metazoa > Chordata > Mammalia > Primates > Hominidae > Gorilla > Gorilla gorilla. Next base: position 122,258,470 of record NC_073234.2, read on the forward strand.
CTTTGTATGCTGTGGTGCCCACAATACCACATAGCTTACCAGTGTGTCCTCCTGATTTCATTTTTTTCCCTGAAGCATGTGATCATGTGTGCAAATGTCATTATATCCTAAAAGTGCCTACAGGCCTGATTTTTCAAATTACAGCTCCATTGAATTTGAGGAGAGAAGCCATCTCTCAAGAGGCAAATAAGCATGATCTACATAGTTAACACATCTACCTTCCCTTATACTTTCTTCTAAGGCCTGATTTTCTTTGCTTGGGAAGTGGTATGTATCTATAATAAGCACCTTTATTCATTTATAAGACTAGTTGTTTTTCTAATTTAACAGGTGGCAGAAGAGAAACCAGTGAAAGGAGATGTCTTGTTATATGCCTGAGCAAATAATGGATGGGTGGGGGAATTGTATTTTCAGTGTGGCATCTGGATATGTCTCCATAGTTCTCAGAAGCCTTGTCTGGGTCTTCTTTGTTCTTGACTTTTAGGAAATACGATGACCCATTCAGCATTTTTGTTGATGGCCTCTAACTGGAGGCCTTCTTCTCTTCTTTTAGGAGCACCTGAAAAAAGAGGAAATAGCACACAATGAGTGTCTAAAGCAGGTACTCTAGACACACACACGCACACACAGATTTATTAGTTGGTCTAAGGTGAGGCCCAAGCTTTTTTTTTTTGAGATGGAGTCTCGCTCTGTCACCCAAGCTTTTTTTTAAAGTTTCTCAAGTGATTCTAATGTACAGCCAAGACTAGAAATAAATGACAAGGCTATGGGTTTTCAGGTTGCCCCAGAACCTTTGTAAGTACCTTAAGAGAAAACAAGTGGGTAGGGGACAAATAAAGGGACTCTACGCCCCTATCTACTTGGCTATTCCCATCCTCTTCTTGCCTGAGCAGTTCACTGTTGTCTATTTTATATATTGGGTTTCTAATGGGGAAAAATTTTAAACATGACTCTAGATGTAGGTCTTATGCAAGAATGGCAAGATAGGTTTTGAATCAGGTTTTCGAGGATGGTGAGCACTGAGTCCTTCCATAAGAATTGGTATGTCATGCAGCCTCTGAGGAAGGTAGAAAAGAAAAGTAAATCTAATAGTAATAGATAACAGTACGTAGTAAGCTAGCCTTTACCCCAAATGAGAAAAGCCCTGGTCAGTAAAGAACTTGCCCAACCGAAAGTCTCAAAGAGGGGTTGCAAGCTGGCTACCAGAAGATTTAGTTAATCACTGTGTCTTTGTCTTGGCCAGTATCTTTTTTTTTTTTTTTTTAATTTAAACTGGGCACTGTTTTCCAGTTGATCTCAATCTCCCAACACTCCACATTGTGTATATTTGACCCTCTCACTCACTTGCTTATCAAAAGGCCTGGCTTCTGAAAGCGTTTATGTTCATAGACCCTAGAAAGCAATTTATTAGCAATTGCTATTTGCAGGGATATTTAATTTGATCATTAAAAACAAACTATCTGCTAGGCGCCATGGCTTATGGCTGTAATCCCAGCACTTCAGGAGCTGAGGCAGGAGGAACACTTGAGCTCAGGAGTTTGAGACCAGCCAGGCCAACATGGTGAAACCCCGTCTCTACTAAAAATACAAAAATTAGCCAGGCGTGGTGACACGTGCCTGTAATCCCAGCCACCCTGGAGGTTGAGGCAGGAGAATCACTTGAACCCAGGAAGCAGAGGTTGCAGTGAGCCGAGATTGTGTGACTGCACTCCAACGTGGGTGACAGAGCGAGACTCCGTCAAAACAAACAAAAAACCAGTATGTACTTGGCTGGTACAAGATACTGTGATCTCGTTTGCTTCTCCAGAAAAATGTTTGTTGTAGATATTTAGGAGCCATTGAAAGAGTTATCTTTTATTTCCTGTCCTCAAAAAAAAAAAAAAAGTATGGCTTTTCTCTAAGAGAACAGTTTGTTTGGTATTATAACCTCATACAAAGTTTATGCAAAGTATTCATTTTAAGTACTGTATTAAATCTATTTCCAGAAAGCCAGGATGATATATCTGTCTCTTGGTAGGCTAGATTTCATCCCTTTTTTTGTCTAGGCCAGATCAAACCTAATTAAAATTGTTCTTCTGCTTTATCTTTTATTATTTAAACACTCATTGCCCTCTGTGGTCTCACTAATGGACTAATTTCCTGAGATTATAAATTGGCATGCTTTAATTTCCAGATTGTAGCCTCTCTGTCATCATTTTTCCAATTTTTTTTTTGATGTTTGTTTTATGCTGTATCACAAAATGGATTTCCTCATTTCTTCTTCCCTGAAATCATGTGTCCCCTTAGAATTAATGGATAAGCTGTGCATCCATGGATATCCTAACGGCACTAATCAAATTTTGTATTTTTAAAAAGCAACCATGCCTCTAAAAAAAAAAAAAGTTGGCAAGACAGTTTTCGTTTTTTTAAAAAAAGTATAGCCCATTTCCCAAAGCAAATTAGTGGAAAAGTCCATTTTTAAAAATTCCTATATCAGTTCTATACCATAAAATTGAAATTATTGCCAATTTTTTGGCTATTATACTCTTTCTTATTATCACTTAAAAGTTGGACCAGAAAAGTATAGAAAGAGCATAATTTTAAAACATACAGCATAACTTTTTTTTCTTTTTGTAGCATTAATCTTATCACTGGTCATTTAGAGGAACCAATGCCAAACCCCATAGATGAAATGACAGAAGAACAAAAAGAATATGAAGCCATGAAACTTGTCAACATGCTTGATAAACTTTCCAGGTATTGTATTCCCATCCATTTTTTGCTTGGTTTCTAAAAATGGTCTATTTCTTTGTCTCTCTCACTGAGAGTTACCATAGAACAGCAACTCTGGAAATCCATGTTGATTGGAATAGGGTGGCCCAGGCAGCAGTAGTTCAGATAGCTCTTGGCTACCATGGTTTTTCTACATGTGCCGCTTCTGGATGTGCATTCCTAAACATTTAAACTCTCAAAGCTAAGATAGTAACTACCAGAGCACTGTAATAATTAACCAACTAACCTCCCTGTCTTCAAAAAGATGCTGTGAGTTAGATTCAGTGATTTTGCTGCTGCTTGTATTTTTGTTTTAGCCTGTTTTAGTTTTTGTTTCAAATCATGATGCTTTTATTTTTGCATTTTTGATGTGTAAGTTTGCAATTACGCCTTTTTGGGTTGCTGCTGAAACCAAGAATTCTAAAATGTCATGCACCCAATAAGAAAAAGTGAAAAGAAATAGCTCACATGAAGGATTTTCTGAAAACAGGGACTTGTATTAATTAGGAGTTCTGAAAAAAAAAAAACTCCCCTTCCCCTCTTGCTTCTCACCTCCTTCCCCTTCAAAAATAACCAGTTTTGAAATAATTAAATCAAGTATATACTAATCAGCAACTAGTCATCTTGGAGGAGTTATTAGAAAATAATTCCTTTCATACTTGGCTGAATCACTGTATTTTCTAGTCATACATTGAGTCACTATCTTCTTTAAGCCATCTTGAATGAATGCTTCTGTGTGTTTGTGGCAGCTGCCACTTAAAGATGAATTTCTTCTGGCCATCTCCTTTTTCACAGTAACTGTGTAAAGGCTAGTATCCCTTAGTCAAAAGAAGGAGCCATTGGAATGGAAAAGCCAGAGAGCCAACCATGAAAGGGAAAGGTGGAACACAGAAACAAGCAGACATTGAGGGCACAGCAGAGGCTTAGGGTAGAAATGGACAAGAACAAGAGACTGACATGGGGAATGTGACAAGTATGGATATTTATCCACGCTGCAGAGTATGATGCTGGTAGTGTGGTAGAAGTTGTTTAGGAGTAAATAGCTTAATTATCTACAAAGCTAATAAGACTAGAACTCAGTAACTTCCAGCTAGCCCTTTTAAATTTTCATCCTTTCTCAAGAAGGTTAGAATTTACAGCTAACTGACTATATTCACAATCTTCAAAAGACATTGTTGCCTCTTTGCAAATTACATTCTCCATACCTTTGTATAGAACAGAAATGTTCCCTCCCAGAAGGGATTAATAGTCACAGAGAAGATACCGATAGGGCAAACCTATAGGAGGCAGAATAAGATCAAAATGAATATATAAAGATAAGATGTGTGCTTGGCCACTTCCAGGAGGAGCTGATGTAGCTAATGAAACACAGGGGTATAAAAACAACAGGATAAGAACCAACAGAGTCAGGCCGGGCACGGTGGCTTATGCCTGTAATCCCAGCACATTGGGAGGCTGAGGCAGGCGGATCACCTGAGGTCGGGAGTTTGAGACCAGCCTGACCAACATGGAGAAACCCTGTCTCTACTAAAAATACAAATTTAGCCGGGTGTGGTGGCACATGCCTGTAATCCCAGCTACTCAGGAGGCTGAGGCAGGAGAATCGCTTGAACCTGGGAGGCGGAGGTTGCGGTGAACCAAGGTCGCACCATTGCACTCCAGCCTGGTCAAACAAGAGCAAAAACTCTGTCTCAAAAAAAAAAACCAAAAACCGACAGAGTCCATCTGGTAGAAACTGGAGAGGAAGGGTTAGCAAGGACCTGAGTAGAACACATTAGTGTGTTAGGACAGTAAACCAGTTGCATAAATTTCATATTCTGACCAACAACATGAGTTTTTAAAGTTTAACATAAATGCCATTTAACTGGGCCATCTACCCTGGATGAGTAAACTCCAGGTAGGGAAATGGAAGACAGGGAAATAACTGCCTAAGACTACACAGTATAATCCAGACACTTGGCTTACTAATAGAGGAACTACCATTTCATAAGGCATCTCTATCACAGGCACAGAAAACAAAGGTGCTAGGTCCTTCTCCTTTTAATCTCAGGGGAATCCAAATATTCTAGAAGCTGCCAACAAATAAATATACAAACGTCAAGTCTGAAATACCCCAGCTTCCACCTGATTTAAACTATGCCTCAAAGAAGATGCCTACTTATCCGGAAGTACCCAGCAGATGCCCAGCTGAAGGTGACACTGATTTTTGCATGTTTAAAGCAGAGCAAATATGTCTTATGTTGGCTTTGATGGTATCAATTTTGCCATTAAAGTTGAAGCAAAAGGCAACCTTGAGAATAGTTCAAATCATACAGAATTTTTGCATGACGTGTGTTGGGCGTTTTACATTGTCTGCCTTTGTGTGCTTTCTAACATTTGCTCTCACTAAATACAATCAATGACAAAACTGTATAAAGATCAGCAGTGGGCATTCCAAAGCAGTAATGCAAAGAATGAAGTCATTCTTTATGCGTTTTACATGTCTTTTGTGCTGTGTTCCTCATTAGTCTTAAGTTTCTTCTCTCTTTCCACCTTTTTTTGAGGTAAAAAAAGATGCCATAAAGCCAAAATAGACTAAACTCAGTACAATTCAGGGAACATTTACTAAGCAGCTACTCTGTGCAAGGCATCGTGCTAGGAACCTGAGGAAGATTCAGAGGAGAATGTGACAGTCTCTGCCTTTGGAAAACTCACATTCTAGTGGAAGAAATGACTGTAATCTAGTCTAGAATACAAGGTAGAAGGAAATAATGACAAAATGAGTTCTATGTTGAAATGTAAGCATGCAGGAAAAGGAGTAGTTCATTCTGTCTGGATGATTCAGGGACTGTTTCGCAGGAAAGCTAGCATTTGTGCTGATCCTAGAATTTTGATGTATTTAATAGAAAAATGGAAAAATGACCATTCATTCCACGTGGAGAGAAATTTAATCTTGTTAATAAGTCTTGGATAGTCACATACTACTTATTTCTTCTAAAGAGCTCAGGTTGTTTTATCATTATTTGATTAGTATGTTATCAGATTTATCACTGGGGGAAGCAAGTACCAAAGAATTGCCCAGAGCATTTCCAAGCTAATGACTGATGATAATTCATTTCAACAGTTTATAAAACACTTTCACATACATCCTCTTTCTAGTTTCATTTTAAAAAGTGAGACTAGACCTTCATTTTCCAGAACTCAAGACGTTTGCTCTGTCCACTGTGCTACGGTGTCTGTCTGTTATAGTAAGTGTTTGCCAGAACACTTCCTCATCACCCTGTCAGCATTGTACTATTGGTTAGTTCCCTCCCGTTCACTCTAGGACGTTCTGCATTCAACCAAGTCGTTATTGTGCTAAGAGTGTACCATAGCTTTGTCTGATTAACTTTCCTTCTCAAAAATGAAATGGTTTTCTCCTGCACCTGAATTGAAAGGCATGTGAGTAAAGGATAGGGTTGGAGGTGATGTGGCCAATGAATGGACACTAGACACTTCCTTTTTTCCATCCATAGGAGAGCAGATGTGAAGGACCTGCACCAGGATGGTGGTTAGCAACAGTGGCCCGTGCCAAAGCACTTACCAAAGTGATGATGACTAAGGTTGGTCATGCCAAGTACCGTTACTGAGCCTGGTGTAGGGTATAGATGTTATTCACTACCAAAATTGTAAAACCACCAATGTAAAAGTTAAAATTACATTTCTATTTTGCCTCCATGCTGGACATAGCCGCTGCCTCAAGGAGCTCATCACCTTAGCAGCTTTCTCTCAACTAGATTTCCAAAGATATTGGAGAGATTAGTGCTCAGATATTTTCTTCCCATTGAATACCAGCTGACTTAAGAGTATTCCAAGTGATTTTTTTTTTAGTGTAAGGATTATATTTGTGATAGATGTAGATAAGGTGATTGGCAGTGCACCTGGAGGTCTAAAGAGCTGGAAAAGAATCTGAACCCTATAAATCCCATTATGTCTAGCTAGTACAGTGCCTTGTACCCTGTGGTTTCCACAGTATGTGATGATGAAATAATGAAAATAGCTGATCCCCAAATTTGAAGGGCAGTTTTTTGCTTTAAAATACCTACATGGCTTAAGACTTTAAAGTATCCTCTGTCAGTTCCATTTTTTGGCCAGATGTCATAAAATTCAGGGCCAGAAAGGAATTCCATAAAGTACTTTGAGCCATGACTGGCTTATTTAAATATTGGGGTCCATAATTCCTTTAATATAGAATGATCACTGTAATATTTATCAAATATGAACATTTAAGGCCTGAGGCATGAAATTATAGAAAGCCTCATTTGACATTTTTAATGTGAGGGCAGAGATGGAAAAGCGGATGAAATTTGCCTGCCTCTTCACCTCCTCTTTCCTTCCCTGACTTCGGAAAAAATAAGCCCCTGCAGCTCAAGCAGGAGATCTGAATGGGAATTGTGTAGTAAAAGCAAGCCCACTGTGCCTAATACAATTTCATTTGCCTTAGCTATTGCACACAACTTGTATATAATAGTGGTGCCTCCTCTAGAAAAGGGGAGAGAGCATTGACTGGCTTAAGCTTAAACTAACCAAGGGAAATAATATTTCAAGTTACAGTTTTGTTTTGACTTCTCTAATCCCCTTTAGTTTCTAAATTGGAACCAGAGCTAATTAATCCTCTACTCACCCTTACCCCATCACTGTCTAACAAGATACATTGCCTTTTTGCTTATATATTCTGCCATCAAAATCTATGTTTTAAAATTTATATTTATATAAATTAAAGATAATTGTTCTACCATTTCTTCCTTTTCTTACTCCTTAGCCAATAAGTGTTTTGTTTTCTTTTTTGTTGTTGTTGCCAGTCATTGTGTACTATTTGGAACATGACTTCTATAATAAATGCAGGCACCAGATATAGGATTAGTTCCCTTTAATCAAAAGATTAATTTTAAACTGACTAAGGCTGAGATAGGTAGTTTATAACTGAAAAATAACAAATACATAGTTTTTTCTTATAAATAAGTTATTTTACTCTCCTTACAAAAATATCAACGACTGTGATTATACCTACCTTTGTGATAAGTTAGTTAAGGAAATGCTTTTCAGGTACATTTCATAAACATGATCTAATTTTTAGAGCATTTTAAGATCTATTATAGATATGAAAATAAAAAGATCTTGTTTTCATCAGAAAATTCTTTAGACTACCCTGTCCAGTATGGTAACCACAGCTATATATGACTATTGAGCACTTGAAATGTGGTTAGTCCAAACTGGGATGTCCTATCAGTGTAAAATACTCACTAGATTTCAGAGACTTGGCACAAAAAAGTAAAATATTATTTGTTTAATATAGATTACATATGGAAATGATAATATTTCTGATACATTGGGTTAAAATATTAAAATTAATTTTACCTATTCTTTTTCAATGTGGCTACTAGAACATTTAAGAGTACATACATTTGGCTTACATTGTGGCTTACATTATATTTTTATTAGACAGTGCTGTTCTACCTCATTAAAATATACTGTAAGGTTGCTTGGAAATTGAATTAAGAGGACTTGGATCCAGCTAAATTAAACACCTTAAGGTGTCAGGGGAGGATTAACTTGAGAAGCTTGATATTATCTATCCTTAGGTTATATAGGACCTTTCCAGTAGCTAGACACCTTTAAGTAGGACGTCATGCTACCTTTGTATTGCCTATCTGTAGTCATTGTTCTTTAGATCTGTAGTGGGAATAACTACTTTGAGCTCTTGGTTAAAGTACTCTCTGAAATGGTTTTTGACTAGTAGAGGAACATCAAATAAGAATCATCTCCACTGACTGTTTGTTCTCTTAGTTCTCCTCATTCTTTAAGTCTTCCTTATTGGGAAGAGCGTTAAGAACTTCTGTTTCTACTACTTTATTTCTACAGTGTCAGTTGGCATGCTGACCTCTTATTAATATTTATTTTGTTAATTTGGACAACAGATAAGAAAAATTCTGTAAATAAATTACCAAGAAATAATTTTTTAAACCACTTCAAGATAAAACTGCACTTTATTCTTCTAGTACTATACCTGATCTCTTTTTCTGTATATTTTCTTAACCATGCTGTTTACTGTGGGTAAATTAGGTGGGTAGCAGATTTTTAGAAGCTTTGCATGTGATCTAACAGAAATGTGAACAGTGATTAAAAAAAAACTAATATTTATATAGTGCTTTAAGGTTTAAAAAATGCTTCCATATACGTTATCTCCATTGATTATTAAAACAGCCCTGTGAATTAAATAGCATCAGGTATTTTTTTAAGGATTAAATGCACCAAAGATTAAGTAACTAACCCAAGTCCAGTTTTCAGTCTTGAGACTCCAGATTGTGTGCTATTGTGAGAAATTACCAACAGCTCTCAAAAGTTGTCTGATTATTTTTAAATAAGACATTCTAAATTTTAAATAAATGAAAAGCACGAAAGACAGATAATAAGCATATTTACTTTAGAAGAGAACTAAGATTTAGAGGACATGCATTACTGCTTTTTCATTCCACAGTTGAGCTCTTCGTAGGTATCAGGTCAAATACTAAATAAATAGCTTATATTTTAAAACACAAAACAAAGCAAAGCTTTTTGAAGGGAACAAGTAAAATTTCTATGATTCTATGTTAATACAAGGTTTTTAAATTGTTTTAAAAAGAGAATGATTATGGCTCTTCTGACAAATTTTCATACATGTGATCACATTAATAAAACCTAACTTAAAAAAGGCTTCCCTATGGGACTATTTACCAAAGTTGCTCAACCCGCAGCCCAGGACGCTTTTGAATGCGGCCCAACACAAGTTAATAAACTTTCTTAAAACATTATGAGATGTTTTTGCAATTTTTTTTAAGCTCACCAGCCATCATTAGTGTTATGTGTATTTTATGTGACGCAAGACAATTCTTCTTCCAGTGTGGCCCAGGAAAGCCAAACAATTGGACATCCCTGGTTTAGACAATTCCCAATTACCTTTATAAAGTGGAAAGACATGGTGATGTGGGGACTGTACACCATATCAATTTGTCTTGGGTAACAATATTTTTATGTTGCATATTTTACTTTCCCAATTGTACCCAATCCCAAAGCACAATGATGAGGGCTGAGGGAAGGATCTCAGAATCCTTTCAAAGATGTAGCCTAGACCTCAAATTTGCTATGGAAAAGCTACCATACCACTCATTCCTACCGAGTTAGTGGCTTAATGAAAGATCGGTGTAACCAGTCAGCTCTGGGAAGTCATTAGATGAAAGATGAAGGATCAGGGTTCAAGCCTAAAGGACACTTTCACAGTATCTAACTGAACATGTTTACCAGTCCAAAGGTTATAATATTATTGCTGTGAGAAAAAAAGAGGTGAAAACATTTATAAGAATATCACAAGTTATTGGGAAACCCGTTATACTTCAGTGGATTATGAACTATCCAGTGATACTGAAATCTTGATATAAGATGCACGCCCAGACTTTAAAAGAACTACAGAGCTTCCTTCTCAGGGCTATCACAGGCTCCATCCATTTTAACAGGCATTTTTTGAAAAGCTCTATGTTAATTAAAATGCTTTATTTATATACTAATTTCTCATCCCATCTTTCAAATGTGAAAAGGAATTAAATATGAAATGGCTAATTTAAACTGTCAGGATTCTTTTTTCCAAGTCAACCTTACATTAAGAGCAGGAATCCTGTGCTTAAGAAATGGTTCCCAATTATCCTGTCTTGGGTTTTGTTATACATTGTACAGAAGTCAACAAAACAAGTATGTAACAGAACCTGCCTAAATAGCAGCCGCCCTCATTAAAAACAGAGAATTAATCAGGGGGTGATTGAAGGAAGCAATGCCTCATATGTTTCCCCCCCTTTTCTTCTTTTCTAATCATAGAACAAAATATGTTACATAAAAGGATCGGAACTATTATGCAGTACTCAATTAGAGGGAGGTGAATAGGTCTCTAACATGCTGTTTTATCAAAAGAGCAGACTGGTGTTTGCATGACTGTTGTTTCATTACAGACCCTGTCATTAATTCCATGTGTCAATACTGCCCTGTAGTACACAGAGCAGACAAGAAAGAAGAGCCCTTGAAAACAAGGGAATGATTTTTGAGTCGTTATCAAGCTAAGTGGCAAGCGGGAAGCTGAAACTCGTATAGGTAAATTCGAAGGGACTCTTGGGAGATCTGCAAGTGGGAAACAAGAATGCATTTTACCAACTGCTTAATTATGTCCTGTTTTTCAACAAGTACACTTGAATTGAATGTTTTGTTTGTATTGCACAAAAACATGTGCTGTGGGCAAGAGTATTCTCTTGCTTTCAGGTCAAGTAAAGTGTTTTATACACATACACGTCTGACCTATTCTATATTGTGCGATTGGGTATGTTAGTGTCTGAACCCCAATTTTGCACTGTCATTTTTGGGGGAAAGAGTCATATAGGAACCAGAAGCCCTAAAAAGCAGAACCTTCTCTAAGGTTCTGAGAAGTCATATAAGCCCAGGCATCCTAGAGTATACCATACTACAGGCAAACGGTGGCTCAGGAAAATGTTAAAATATATCTGGAAAAAAAAAACCAGACCAGAATATTTTAAATATGGTGTAAATTCCATATCTCCCATCCCTAGCTCTTTAAGAAATTATTTTTTTGGTTTCCATTAGCAGTCCCAAGGGTTAGGCTGGGGCAAAATAGGGTTTCCTTTCTTGGACGTGCTTTATCTGTGTCCTCTTGCCTGGCCAAGCCCTTGTAGATTATGGTTCCTTATCGTTTAGTAAGATCAAATTTCTAAATGATGTTTCGTTCCAGTTGAACATTCTTGGAGGCTTATCTCTTCCCTGGCCAGATGCCTGATCAGATGAGAAGCCCGCCATGATACTGTCACAGTGCCTAGAATGGGCTCTTTATCCAGTAGACACCACTGTACTTTTTGATACGAGGGCAGTCTTAACTTGTGTTAAGGCCTGTGTGTAGCATTGAAGGTAAGTATGAAGGAGTTGTTGCTATGTGAATATCTTAATCCTGATACACATTTCAATATACAGTATCTCCATTTTACCATGATATACATGTATCTGACACATAGCCATCCTTTTTAGATAGGACCTTCATAATTTAGGATCAGTAACTCTTTATGAAATGGCCTGTTTATTGAGGGCCATGATTGAATTTGGATCCTTTTTTGTAGCACTTGCCATTGCTTTGGTTTCCCTTTGTAATCATTTTAATCATATGCTGGTAGTCTTGCAGAAAGGGCTTGTGGTCTTGGTGTATGTCTGTGACAATTTGGTAGGATGCTGTGTTTGACTCTTAGGTTTAGAATATCTGCATTAGAAACAAAGGCTTAGTAATAATGAGTTTGAGTATCTTTAAAAACCTAGCAGCTTTTTAAATAGATCAAAATTATTTCATAGCCCAACACTTAGCCTCTTGAAATTAGTATAGAATATTGGGGATCATCTTGTCCAACCACTCACTTTATAGATGGGGAGACTCAAGCCCAGAGAGGCAAGTGACCTGCCCAAGGACACCTAGCAAGTTAGTGGAACATCTGAGACTAGAATCTAGGTCTTCTGATGCCCCATATGGAAGAAGCTCAGTCTATACCAGTTAATGGTTGGGAATTCCAGGCTGTCTGGTGAAAAGGGGGCTTGACTTCTGCTGAACTGTCAGAATGCCTGATGATATTAATTCATCAGGAAAATAATTACAGTTAAAATAACATGAGAATGATTCCTGACAAATGGTCTCCATTTATGCCACGTTTACTGAGCACCTGCTGTGTGCTGTGTTCTATACTAGATACTGGCAAATCACAGCCTGAGAAGACATGGACTCTGCCCTCAAGTTGCTCACAGTCTAGTACAGAACAAGAAATCTCTGGAAAGCATTATACAGAATTTCCTGTGGAATGTTAATCCTGTTTCTAACCCTGTAAATCTTCGTGATGAAAGTGAATGTGTACCCAGAGATTTAGCTTTTCTCTTCATGGTTTAGTCATTAGGAGTCCCATTAGACACCATACCTTTTCTCTGCAGGAAAATGAAAGATAATATCAAGTACAACTAAATTTAATTCACAAACACTTATTGAGGATCTGCTATCTGCAAGGCACTGTGCTAGACACATAGGGATATGAAAACTGAGTAAAGCATAGACATTCTCTTTTTAAAATATCAGAGCAGTAGTATTTCATAGCTTTCAAACTTTGTAATGACAGTTATTTTTAATATCCTTAGAAGTTGGGGGTGGGGGGATGCTCTTGAAATAGAAAACAGGAATACCTTTGTACTCAAGTCCAGACTTGTCAGCCTAGGATTCAAGGTCTCCATTCAAATCCTCTTTTATACCGCATCTCTTTTGAGTTTTTTTTTTTTTTTTTTTTTTCCTTTATCTCAGCCGAGCCAGCCTGCTTGCCAGTCCCTGCACACAACTAACTCTTGCTTCTGTGCCTCTGCTTGACTAATTCTTCTGCTTCTGGGATGCCTTTCTCCCTGTGAATCCATGTCCATCACTGCCATTACAGTCTGGCCCCTGAGTCCACCTACTGCAAGGAGCCTGTGGTCAGCATCCCTGTCTCCTCCTGTGTCCCTCTCACATGTGCATAGCCATACGACTGGTGAAGGAATATTTCTGTGGTGTTCATTAAAGCTTCCCATTCTCTGTCCACATCTTGCTGATCTAGATACAACAGATTGCAAATGAAATAGTCCCAGATTATAAATGAATCAGTCCAATATAACCAGGTCATTTACCAAGCCTTTTAGGAGTGAGTCTCTGTACCAAATATTTCATTTTGATATTTGTGGGCCACTAGTTGAAGGATAGAGGAAGAAGATGAGAAAAGTTAGGATGGGGGTATGAGAAATAAGCCTGGGGTCAGTTAGAACAAACAGTCACACATCTGTAAATGATCCTCTCCTTCTACTCCCAGACAGGACAAGAAATCTCCTTTAAACCAACTTCAAATACAGTAAGGGTGTACTGACAAATTTTAAAGCTTAAAGAAAGCAGGGCTCTGCCTGTTAATCATCTCAAGCTTGTTGATCTGCTGTTCTGTAACTCTTTCAATATTGTTTAATGTGTGTGTGTTTTCTGAACTGACTAAAAGCTTCTTGAGGACAGGGACCATGTCTTTTATTTGCCTCTGCATATTCTTCCCCCACTTAATCCCTAACTAGCATGGGAAAACCTTCTGTAAGCACTTAAGGGACAGGAACGACAATTTGTGGGTTCTAACTACATTCCAGCCTAATGTTATACTATACACTTTGTATGTATAGTAGCCTTTTGCCCTCATCACAACTTAGTGTGAGGTATGTGTTCCTGTCCTAATTCTACAGAGAAGGAAATTGGAATTCAGTGAGTTCATGTTCTTACAGCTAGTGACTGGTCGATCCAGAATTAGAGCACAGGTCCGTCTGACTCCAAAACCTATATGTGCTTTTCACTATACCACAATAATAACAACGAATATTTGTTCTGTACAATTCACAACTCTTTGGTCTACCTTATTATTATTATTATTACTACCACTACTTACATCTTCACTAGTCAGTAGGTACAGCCAAGATTATCACGACCCCCATTTCACTGGTAGGGATACTGAGACTCGGAAGCTTGCCCGAGATCACACAGCTGGTAAGTGGAGGAGAACCAGGACTTCAGACAGACTTCCTGACTCCAGATCTTTTTTTTCTTTCCATGACATCACATTGCTGCCTTAATTCATTTGCACAATGCATGATTGTATGGCCAGTGTTCACTGACGCCTTTCCTACAGAAGTATCAATGAGCCCAGGCATTACGTAGAGCCATGTGGAGAAGAAAATAATTCATACCTTCAGAGGAGCTTCCATTTTAGTGGGGGGTTGATAAAAAGCACCCAGAAAGTAAATGCTTGAGAAGAATAGTTCACAAGTAAGAATTAAAATATAGGCCCGTTGTTCCATAATGAAATCCTATAATTTGGCCATAAAACTAATATTTTTAATTATTTCCATAATTGGATTAGGGAGCAAGGGTAAAGCTGATAGACTTATTTGAAAATATTATTTCTGGGTTTAGATGAGAAAGTGCTAGATACTTCACACAAGTTAGTAGCTAGCCCCAGAATCATCTTTTTAATCAAAGAGATGCAGTAGTTTTAGTCCCAGGAGTGATGGTATATCCCCCCAGCAGTTTATCACTCAGTCCCATCTGCCAATCCTACTTTTACCTATCCCTACCCGTCAGTCCCCACCCCACACCTGAGTTTACCAACCCCTTCAGACCCTCAGTGTTTCATTCCCAGCAGGTTCTCCCTCTTCTCCTTTTGCTTCAGTTGTTAATATGTAGTGTCCAAGATCACAAAGTCCTTTAGCACAATCAGTTAGAACTAGGAATTTATTTAAAATATAGGTATGTAATTTACGTCAGTGCTAGGGAGAAGTTTTAATGGAAACATTGTTTCTAGCTCTCCACTGAACATTTCTACATGGTTGTCATGCAGGCACCTCAAGCCCTTCAGGTCCTAAAATATATCAGAATCTCCCCACCAAATCTCCATCTCCTATGTCCTGGCCCCATTGAATAGAGTCACCATCCACTTGGTCATCTGAGCTGAAACAACAGGAACTCTCTACTTACTACTCTCATTCTCCAACCCCTTTTCCTCCCAGTGAGTCATGAGATCTACCTCAGAAATGTTGCCTTTTCTTCCCACAACCTCAGACTTAATCCAACTGTCTCCTCCCACACACACTATTATGATGACCCCCCTAATGACTTGTCTATCTGCCACCAATTCCAATGTGTCTATCATGCTGCTGCCAGAGGTACTTTCTTATAAAACAAACGTAATCAAACACTCTTTACAGGGTAAAATCTAAACTCCTTATTTTGGCATTTAAGACATTTTTGACTGTTGCATCCCAAACTACCCTTGCAGCCTTACGTCCTATCCCTCCTTCATTGAACCTCACCATTCCCCAAACACTGGGCCCTTTCCCAGCTTCATGAGAGCACAGAGATAGAAAAGATGAGCTGACACAATACAAAAAGGTTTAAAAAGATACAGAATCACACACGTCAGTGGGACCATTCAGAGCTCTTTACAGTCTCTTTTATCTGAAATGCTCTGTGCCCGTCTGCCTAGTGCAGGGCCACTCACTGACACCTCACTTGACAGTGCCCTCCCCAGGCAGCCTGGTCAGTGCTTCATCTCAGGAGCTGCCTCACTTCTTTGTTCATAATTCTCTTACAGCATTTACCTCATTCTGCTCAAAATGACTTTTGCATATATTTGTTTTCCCTGCTCCTCAAAGGCAGCAGCTGTACCCAGTTTTCCTTACCTCCCAGTATATGACATAGTTCCTGTCACATAGTCGTTGAACAGATGTTGAAGACATGAACTCAGTGTGCTCCTCCAATGCAGTTAGGGCAATTAATCCAGATGTGGTGGGCTGCAAAGATCACTGGACTAGGATTCAGGAGACCCATGTCCCAGGTCCAGCTCTGCCACTAGATAAGTGACCTTGGATGAGTCATTCAGTCTCCTTTATTAAAGAAGGGGGTTGGACTAAATGATCTCTCAGACCCCTTCCAACTTTAAGTTCTATGATTCTGACCCCATTTCTTGGATTGGGAAACACATTTCCTCCCTCATAGTGTTCAGGAGCCTCAATTTAGCCTGTCAGACGTTCACATTTCCCAAGCAAAGCTTTCAAACACTTCGAAGTTGTCTACTGAGCTAGCCAGAGCTCTTCATTAGGCTCCTGTTGGCTTATCCATTGACCACTGAGCTGTTCTCACTCCTCCCCAGGTTTCACTGTGTCTGTAACACCATTACACTACTGTGTGGCTGTCCCTTCCCAGGAGGGAGCCCTTCTTTCTGTTGGCCTAAGGGACAACTGTGAGGAGGGAGTCATTTCCCCTCCATCCAAATCCCACCAACATTATAGCTGCTGCCATGTGGGTTTTTGCTTATGGACATGTTTTTGGGGGGTGATGCCCATTTCTGTGATAAATAAGTTTTAAGCAGTTCATGGGGCTCTTCAAGGCCACTCTTAAGTACACTGCTGACCTTTCTAGGGATGGGAGGACTGGAGTTAGCAACTCAACAGGTACATTCACCATAATCTCCATGTAATAAATAAGAGCCTATGAAAAGATTAAATAAATCTTTCCTAATGCTTTTTGATTGGCTTAATCAATAATTAATCATCTTTAGATGAGGCTGTAACTTGTGGAGTAGATATAATTGGATTAGCTGAAAAGCGGCAGTTGCGGAGCTTTGAAGAGATTAAAATGGCTGTCAATCCCATAATTAAACTGCCACAAACAAAAGCAATGGTGTTTTTTAGAAAGGAGGAGGAGGAGGAAGAAAGAGTGAAAGAGAGAGAAGGAAAGAAAAGTCGGGGAGAGAGTTGGGGAAGGCCAACTAATTTGAAATGAATCAACATGTACTTACATATCACTAGAGACTGAGGCAAAATCAAAACCGACAGATTTATTCCATTGAATGAAGTGTATGCATATCAAATCAGCCATTTAATTGTATGCTCCAACCACTGGGGCAGGTGAAATTTTGGCAGCTTCAACTTGTCTAAAACAAAACCAATCCACAAAAAAAAAAAAAAGGTTAATTATTCAAAACAGAAGAGACCTGCTCCTTGTCCTGAGCCCATTTAGACCTTGACTTTTCATACTTTTAATTGGCTTAGTAGGTTTGGCCTGTGTGAATGAAGTCTTTTATCTCCCTCTTTTTCTTTCCATGCCCCTTTCATCTTTCCTATTACAAACACACAGAGAAAGCTCAAGGGAAAATACTTGGTTTTTAAAGACTTTTTAAAAGGTTGTGGATTTGGGTGGGGGGGAGGGGTGTGTGTGTGATGCTGGTGAATACTTTTTTTCTCTCTCTTTTATCTCTTTTTCTAGAGAGGAGTTGCTTAAACCAATGGGACTAAAACCTGATGGGACAATAACGCCTTTGGAGGAAGCACTCAACCAGTACTCTGTCATCGAAGAGACCAGCTCTGACACAGACTAAAAGCATCACCTGCTCAACTCTCAATATTGCTTTATCAGCACCTTTTCTCTGTAGCTCCAGGGGAATCTTTTCTCTAAAACATTTATGCCCTTGCTTTGGCTAGAAACACATTAACTGGTTTACTCATTGAGAATCCAGCATATTTAAGAGGTGACCCTGTGTTTTTTGTGATATTGAGGCATTCATACAGAGCTGCAGTTAGACGGGGTTACGGGGGCTAAAAGCAGAAAAAAAATTCCATTTCATCGGGATGGAACTGAAGGATTTTATTCTATAAAGCGGCCCTGGTTGAATCTGGCAATTCTTTTTGCCAAGATTCCTAGCAGAAGATTTAGCCATGTCCTTCCCCTCACTTGTGTGAGTGGCCCCTTCTGAATCTCTCCAGCAGCCAGAGGCACGTGAGAAGCAGAAAGAGCTGGTAAATAAAGCCTTGGGCAAGCGACTTCTTAGATCAGAACTCACCAAATGGAAGCCTAGCAGCTGCTCCATAAACCTAGCCCCATTCTTCATATCAATTTTGTATAAATATATAGAAACACACACACAGCCTCAGACTTACAAACTGATTATACTCTAAAAGTTTGTATGTCAGTTAGCTAAAACTTCAGAATACATTTCTCCCTATAAAGAGTTATAAATGATGGTTTAGTTCTCAGGCAGCTACAAATGCCTATTTATTCCCTAATGTACCTGAACACTAGTACCATAGAACTGAACCACCATCTGTATCAGCGCATGGGGAGTGTGCATTCTGAGGTCTAACCCGGGGTGCCAGGAACACACACATCCTCCATCCCAGCATAGAGAATGGGGACTCCCTGAGTAATGGGAGTTCTTTCGTGGCCTCTGCTTGGGGTGGGGGAGTCAGCAGCACCCATTTGTACATATAGGTCATTCATACATCACATTTTAAATTGGGGACTGTGTGTGCTGGTGTGTGTGTGAGTTCTATGTTTCTACCATATGTGATCAGTTTAATAGTAACTTTATTTATTTAAAAAAAAGAAACACAATTAGTTACTGTTAAACTGATAAAGGGTGTTTATTTTTACTTTTAGAATTGGTCCTATGAAGAAGTAGAAACTGAGTCATGCACTAGACAGTGGGCCTAGCTCATCAGTGGCTAAAGTTGAAAAGGGGTTGGTTTCCTGTATATATATGTATGTATATACACACGTACATACATTCATATATATACATATATACATAATGTGCTTAACCACTGCCTTTTAAAACTTTAAATTAAATAAAACATTGGGGTTGATTCAATTTGGCCATCTGTGTGTGTTTCTTTATAGATACATGGGCTAAACAATACTATTTCACAGCTTATGCTTTTTTAAAGTGCTTTTACATCCATGGTCCCACTTCTAATAGCCTTTTTAAGGACAGGTAGAGTACATGGAGTGTTAGTGAAAAGGTCATTTATCCAGAAGTTACCTCTCTGGCAAAGCAAAAAAATCAGGAATTGTGTCTTAAAGGCCTTTCAGCTGCCAGAGGAGATGTCACAAAGTTTCTTGCAACTTACTTATGGGAGAGATCTTCAAGAATATCACTCTTAGACTCTGAACTGAAATTTGCATACGCTTCCAACATGTTTTATTAGCTGGCTTTGAAGCTCACAAAAGAATGGCAAAGAAAGAGGCTGCTAGATTGAAGGCAGGCATACTGAAAGAAGAAAAAGGCCAACTGAAAACTAGATAGTGAGATGAGAAGAATAAAACTTCAAGACATAGCAAATCTGGGACTGTCTACTTACCAAAGGATACTCTAGTTGACCCAGAAAATGTGTGTACAACAGTATGGCCCATAGACTACTTCCCATAATGGTGACCCTGAGTTTTTTTAAAAGAAGAAATTAAATCCAGAATGCTTTATAAAAGGGTAGGAAGAAGACAATACATGTTAGAATTTCATCCAAAATATTTGAGGGAGAGGTGAGTGACCCAGGTTTTAACCAACAGCAAAAGAAATGGGCAATTCATAATTTTAGATTAAGTGAAAAGTTTAGAAAAAAATTAAGTATTTTTGTTATTTCATTCTACAAATGCATTTTTAAAGTATTTTTATAATTTCTATAATCAAATAGCTTTGGCATGCATGTCAGCTTACCTAAATGAAGATGTGTTTAATGAAATGCCATCTTACCAGCTTTCTTTATGCAGAGTAAGTGTTTGAACAGTCCTGTTTCAGTAGCTGTGCTCTTCTGCTTTCAGTGAGTTCTGTTTCATTTTGCATTTCTCTGCACTGGGCACTAAGCTTTGTTTTTGAAAAGAGAGTTTGCGGGGAAGAAGATGAGAGTGTCTTCATCTGGCACACAGAAAGAGAACTAGTATCTGTTAAGTACTTACTACATGCTGGGCTTTTGATGTATGTTATCTCATGTAACCTCACCTTATCGCATATGAAAGATCCTCTCCAGAAAGCTTGTGAAAGTTACCCCACGTCACAGCAAGGAAGAGTCCAACTCTGGTGGCCTGACTCCCAGCTCCACTCCTTCCTTTTCCCCACAGCACACCTGGGCCCACACTGTGCCTCCTTAGGGCTCTGCAATGCTGGGAACAGAGTGGTGTGAGGAGGGTGGTCATTCTCAGGCCATTTTAAGCAATAACTATTTCAACAGAACTAGTTTAAAGAGGTTTTTAAGCAGGGAAGTGACCTGAAGTGGAAGTATGAGTGGGAAACTTGCATGGTCAGCACTGGATTTCCAATGAAGACCTGGAATCCGTTAGGATAGGCCAGGGACCAAGGCTGCAGGCTGGCCTCTCTGCCCACAACTCTCCTGACCTTGGAAGCAGGGTACGGAGGCGTGTGTCCTAAAATAAAGCATTTGAGCTGCTGCTACAGAGGAACAATCACCAGATATTGTGACCCTTTCAGATGCCCAGTAGTCCTGGGAGGCAGGCAGGGCAGGTGTTATTATCCCTTCTTTATAAATGAGGACACGGACTGAGGCAGTACAAGTGACTCTAAACACCCCCTTAGTGCCACATCAGTCTCGCCACCTCCCAGGACTAGGTGTCACCTGTACTGACCTCTTCCCCTCTGATTATAAAAGTAATATATGTTCATTGTGGAAAGTTTGGAAAATGCAGAAAATAAAATTAATAATTTACCCCAAATCCCACCATCCTGAGATCATCACTGTTAATGTTTTAGTGTATTTCCTTCCTGTATTTTTTCTATGCATATATAATTTATTTTACTACAAGATTGGGATCATGCTGTATTTACAGATTTGTATCCTGCTTTCTTTAACATATTGTGAGCATTTTCCCATGTCAATAAATATTCTTCAAAAAGTAATGGCTATATGATATTCCATTATGTGAATTGTGGCAGACACTGCTAGTTTCCTTCCCAATATTCTTTCTAACAGAAGACATCATGACCACCACGCCCATAAAAAAAAAAAATTTAAAAAGGTGGTGCCTGCTGCCTTTCTAGAAGGCAGCATGAGTTGTTAGTGCTGAAGAGCAGCAGGAACTAGGGGTGGCACCAGGAGGAGCAGGCTTGCTCTGCCACACAGCAACAGTCTCACAGAAGCCTCGGCAGCACAAGTCAGAACAGCTAGAGTAAGCGCCCAGATAACTATAGTTTTTGTCAAGAAGAGTTATTTGAAGGGAGCGAGGGAGCCAGGTGACTTAGAAAAGTGCATTTAAAAAAAAAAAAAAGACATCAACCATGTTTAGTGTTTAGTCCAGTTATTTGCATTAATTTTCTTGGAGATATTCACTGCATTTCCAGAAGTGGAGAACACACAGGGTTGGGGAGTGATGTGTGACTCTCAGTTTTGAAAAGCAAGGTAACACGTGTCAGAATAGGTGTGTGATAAGTACGATATGGAGAACAAACTGTTCAAGGAACAAATTATGGGTGAGGAAGGGAGATATTTGTAGCAACTATGAGAAGGTTTAAGGAAAGGGAGAGGTATCTAGAGAGGACTTTAAGTGGTTTGACTCTGATGCACTGTGTTGAGTCCCTGCACCAGGTCTCCAGGTCTAAGAAACATCAAAGAATATCAAAGCAGCCTTTCTTAAAGCGGAGGGGACTGGAGATCATGAAATCTACATGCCCTGAATTGTAGACAATGAACATACTCTCCCGTGCATCTAGAACAGTGTAAGTTATGTAACATTCTGAGAACTGAGAAAATAGTCACTCCAGTCACTTTCTGTGTTCTGTGGTCCAGATGAAACCTGGTTGAAAAAGCCTGTTCTAAGAGAAGAGATCAAAATTATTCTCCAAGGCTTCTGGAGTCAGATTTGCGTTTTCTTTTAGTGCAGCACCATGAAGATCCTAAGCCCTACCCTGCAGCTATATCCAGATCTCAGAGACCTTTACCTTTTCTGCACTGAACTTCACAATAAGAGCTGCAAGTATTTGTTGAGCAATCACTGTGCCAAGCACTTGAAGTTAGACTGTGCACTAACATGCATGGTGTAAGAAGTCCATAACCAAAGTCTGTACTGTGCACTGACATGCACAGTCTAACCTGAAAACAATCTTGAGAAGTAAGCACTATTATAATAGCTTCCATCCACTTTTCAGATGAGAAAACTAAGACATAAAGGTGTTAAGCACTGTGTGCAAGCACACAGCCCTATTTGCTTATTAATTGATACACATAGCAAAATTTGAACTCAAGCCTGATGCCAGAGTCCCTATAAATACTATGCTTCGAATGTATTGCTTCTGCAATCAGAAGAATGCAATAAAATCTTGCTTATTTGGAAGAAAAGAATGTCAGAAGAGACAAATGGGAAAAACAGAATTGGGAAAACAACACATTTTTCTTACTTCATTTCCATATCACACATTTCTTATCTAGCTCCCATTCAGGAACTAGTCTCAAAGATAAACCTATAGTCCCAAGCACACCAATCCATATCAATTTGTTCAATTAACATTGATTGAGCATTGACTATGTCCCAGGTACTCGTCAATGTGCTTGGGTATACAAACATAACTGAAAGGTCCTATCCCCTAAGTGCCCACAGTGTAAGAAGTCCATAACCAAAGTCTGTACTGTTACAGGATGCCAGGATGAGGTATGGCTAATGCTGGCCAGGAGGATTGCGGGGGGTGAATAACAAAGTTTTGTAGGTAGCATATGCGTTTTCCATCCACTGGAAAAAGGCTGTTGCTACCAAAAGAACTGGGTCAAACACAAGCTCATGGGCAAAAGGTTTACAGAACACAAGTTGTTGAGTATGATGGAAACAGCTATCCCATGTCTCGTGATTGGACACATGAGCAGCAGCCTTTCAGGCATGAAAAGGACCCCACCAGGAAGAGCACTCTGGCTGCCGTATAGAGAATGGATTGATGCAGGGACAGACAGAAGAGACCAGACAGAAAGCTGTTGCCTCTACCTAGGAGGGGCAAGTAGGGCCTGGATTAGAACACTGGCAGTAGACGTAGAAAAGGGGATGGATTCAAGAAATATTTCAAAGATAAAAGAAACACACTTTGATCTTGGAGAAAGGCAAGAAAGAGCTCATTTAACTCATGAGAATGAGAATGTTCGGAGAAAAGATCATCTGAACCATTGGCTCCCAACCTGTGAACTAAACAACTCTGGGTTTGGGAGTAGGAGAGTAGAATTAAGAGTTAATTCAAGGAGTCTGCAAATGTGTATGGTCACCAAACACCATTTATATACCAAATAAACAATGCCTTGGACATGCAAGTACTCCTATTGTACAAATACTTATATATATATATACATGTTGACATGATAAAAGCTTATTTATATAAGTTATTACTGCATTCTTAGTATCCTTTCGCCCATCTATTTTCTCAGTTAAAACATGATAAGCCACTATTATGCGAAAGGAGACCCTGGAAAGTTCAGACTTTAGAAAAAGAAATTCTCATAATTGAAAAAACTTATAACTCTTAGTAAAAAGTATCAGAAACTCAAATTGAACTAGCTTAGTAATGGAAGAACATGTGTCTTTCGTAAAGAAAGGAGGAGATGAACAACCAAGCTGTGGAAAGAATGGAGTGGGGTCTCGGTCACAGCTGAGACCTGAGTCTTATTTACAGGAGGAGATAAAGGGATTTGTAAAATCCGTGTTCAGTGATGTCATGATGGTAACTTGAAGTCAACTGTGGTGGGAATGTTGACACCACGTGAATCAGCAAACACCACAAATTAGAGCTTTTATTCCCCTGGAGAGCCAATTAAACATTTACCAGCAGTCACTGTAGTATACCCTGCAGAACCCCAGAATGGCTTGGGAATCAGAAATACCAGTAACATCTGCAAATAAGGGTGTGGGTGGGCTTTAAAATAGGCAAATTCCACTCTGCCACCAGCCCCTCCCACACACACACACTCGCAAGCGTGTGCATGCAACCAGGTGACTCCCAATCCACCTCCCCAGCATAAGCCAGGAGTTTCACTGAGGAAGTTAATTCAAAAGGCTCTAGACCCTCGGACTCAGGCATAGAAGAAGAAAGGGAGATTCTTACTGAAAACAAGAGAATCAGGTAAGAGACCTCACATTGAATCACTGGATCTTCAGCCTCCTTCCCTAGTCAGCTCTAAGAACACTGGCAGCCAGGACTCTTCTAGCTGAGAAAACTGACCCAAAAGAAGAGATATAGAGAATGAATATTAGGAATCCTCCAATGAAATGCCCAGATCCTAGCCTTTTCACAGTCACTCAAGCCACCATTCATTCATTCATTCAACAAATATACACTGAGTGCTAATATCCCAAGCACTGCAGAAGGTGCAAAAGACACAACCGTGAACAAAACAAAGACCCTGACTTCATGGAGCTTTCATTCTTCTGGAGAAAGACAACAAATAAATCTAAACAGCATACTGTACTGTCACATCAAGTGACGATAAGTCCATTGGAAACAAAAGCAGAGTAAGGCCCAGGTGGAAGTTTTATAAAGGGTCATCAGGGAAAGCCTCTCTGATAAATTGTTTTTTTGAGCAGAGACCTGAAAGAAGTGGGAGGAAAAAAGCCAAGTGAACACTTAAGGGATGTTCTCTTCTGGCAGAGGACCGAGCAAGTGCAAAGGCCCTGAGGCAGCAACAATCCGGATATGACGGGAATGGCAGGGTGGCCAGTGCAGCTGGGACAAAGGAAGAAAGGGGGAGGGAGACAGGAGATGGTCAGAGAGACAGAATGAGACCACATCATGCAGGCCTTGGAGAAGACACCATTGGCTCACACCGAGCTCTCAATCAGGTTTTCTGTGTCTCACTCGTCCATATGGAGGGACAGTCCACAGGGTCTCGACCTTTGAGGAAATCCTCTCGCATGAAAAACAGAGGCCAAAACAAACAAAAAAACAGGGAGCCAAAGAAAATGTCTACGAAACCATGATTAATTATCATAGACTTCAGCTCTATTACAAGAAAAGAGCAGAACAATAAGCAAGAACTAAAAATAAATAAACCTAGAGCTGAACAAGGCAATTAAATAGAATTAACTGATAAGCAGTACGCTGGGTAGTGGTTCACTTCATTATAAAGTGCAGTCATGAACCACATAATGACATTTCAGTCAACAATGGGCAGCGCATATGCCCACGGCCCTATGAGATTATAATGGAGCTGAAAAATTCCTGCAGCCTAGGGACATTATCGCCATCGTATCATCGTGGCTCAACGCATTACTCATGAGCTTGTGATGCTGCTGGTGTAAACAAACCTACTGTGCTGCCAGGCCTATCACGTTTAATTATGTACAGAAGGCTGGGTGCAGTGTCTCATGCCTGTAATCCCAACACTTTGAGAGGCCAAGGCAGGAGGACTGCTTGAGGCCAGGAGTTCAAGACCAACCCTGGCAACATAGCGAGACCCTGTCTTCACAAAATATTTTTTAAAAATTAGCCAGGCATGGTGGCACACACCTGTGGTCCCAGCTACCCAGAAGGCTGAGGTGGGAGGATTGCTTGAGCCTGGGAGGTTGAAGCTGCCTTGAGCCATGGTCATGCCACTGCACTCCAGCCTGAGTGACACAGTGAGACCTTGTCTCACACACACACACACACAAAAATTATATACGGTACATAATACTTCATCATAATAAATGACTATATTACTGGCTTATTTACTGTATTATGCTTTCTATCATTAGAGTGTACTCCTTCTACTTATTTTTTAAAAGTTAATGATAATGCAGCCTCAGGTCCTTCAGGGGGTATTCCAGAAGGCATTGCTATCACAGGAGATGACAGCTCCATGCATGCCATTGCCCCTGAAGACCTTCCAGTGGGACAGGATGTGGAGGCGGAAGACAGTGATACTGGGGATCTTGACCCTGCATAGGCCTAGGTGTGTTTGTGTCTTAGTTTTTAACAACAAAGTTTTGTTTTGTTTTGTTTTGTTTGAGACGGAGTCTCACTCTGTTGCCAGGCTGGAGTGCAATGGCGCAATCTCAGCTCACTGCAACCTCCGCCTCCCGGGTTCAAGTGATTCTCCTGCCTCAGCCTCCTGAGTAGCTGGGACTACAGGTGCACACCACCATGCCTGGCTAATTTTTGTATTTTTAGTAGAGACGGGGGTTTCACCGTATTGGCCAGGCTGTTCTTGAACTCCTGACCTCGTGATCCATCTGCCTTGGCCTCTCAAAGTGCTAGGATTACAGGCGTGAGCCACTGCGCCCTGCCACAAAAAAGTTTTTCAAAGTAAAAAAAGAAAAAATTTTAAAAATGGGAAAAAGCTTATAGAATAAGAACATAAAGGAAAATATTTTTGTACAGCTGTACAATGCATTTATGTTTTAAGCTAAGTGTTATTACAAGAGTCACAAAGTTAGAAATTTAAGTTTATAAAGTAACTAAGTTACAGTAAGCTAAGGTTAATTTTTCTTGAAGAAAGAAAACATTTTTTTAATGAATTTAGTGTAGCCTAAGGGTACAGTGTTTACAAAGCTTACAGGAATGTGCAGTGATGTCCAAGGCCTTCCCATTCACTTGCCACTCACTCACTGACTCACCCACAGCAACTTCCAGTCCTGAAAGCTCAACTCGTAGTACGTGCCCTGTACAGGTGGACCATCTTTTATATTGTACTTTAACTGTACCTTTTCTATGCTGAGACATGTTTAGATACACAAATCCCTCCCATTGTGTTACAGTTGCTTACAGTATTCAGTACAGTCACATGCTGTACAGGTTTGTGTCCCCTAGGAGGAACAGGCTATGCCATCTAGCCTAGGTGTGTAGTAGGCAAGACCATCCAGGTTTGTGTGAGTACACTCTGTGATGTTCAAACAATGACAAAATCACCTAATCACAAGATTCTTAGAATGCTTCCCTCTTGTTAAGGGCTGCCTGACTGTATACTTGAGTCTCTCAGAAAAACCAATAACATACTGAGCTAGACACCGACCATAAATATCACAAATATTGTGTGAAATTGGACAGTACCTGGGAGCAATCCAGCTCCAGGAGGGTCAGAAAACTGAAGCCAGAGTTTCAGGCTTCTTACACTTCCTGTGTTTCCACTTTGCTTTCCTTTGTTTTTTATTTTTTTAATTTTGTTTGTAGAGACAAGGCCTCCCTATGTTGCCAGGATGGTCTTGAACTCCTGGGCTCAAGCAATCTTCCTGTCTCGGCCTCCCAATCCCTTATTTTTTAGTAAGTTTTTTTTTTTAAGTTCTCACCAGTCTTGACTGTGTTTAGGAGAGGTGTGGAAGGGGAGTTTTTTTCTAACTGGTACAAAATGGCCTGGAGTTTTTTCTAAGCTTGCACAAAAAGGCTCGCTATCATCATAACCATCATCATTATCATCATCATCATCAAACAAAGCCGTAACAGCAGGAACTGAACTGTGAGAACATGCTGAAGGTAGAACTCAGGAGAACAGAGGGTCTCAGTACTATATTAGCAACTCTATCCTCTGGAGAATCTTCTGAGTCAGATCTTAGAGATCCTCATTTATATTTTATTTGTAAAGTCCAGACTTCCTTTTCATTACCCCTGCTACATCTGCAGCCTGTTAGAAACCTTACACATTTTTTAAACTGTAAAAACTGTTGCTTTCTCCAGTGCAAAGCAGGAGATAGACAGACTCTCAGGAAAGAAGATGTATGTAATTATTACATGTATTATCTCACTTAAGGCTTCCAAGGATAGGTAAGGACCTTGTAACTGATGAGAAATTGAGGTTCAGAGAGATAAAATCACTTGTTCAAAGTAAGTGAGCTAGCGTTTCATAGAACAAGGATTTCATAGTCATCTGTATGACCCTCAAATTATGTTTTTAGTTACTAGATCACACTGTCTTATGAGATGATTTAGAGTCAATTCTTAAGAAACCTGTGCTAAACAATTACTCTCTTTGATTTGGCAGGCTGGCAAGAAGGGAAGGAAGGGAGGGGAGGGAAGGTAGGGGAGGGAGGGGAGGGGAAGGGAGGAAGAAGAGGGGAGGGGAGGTAGGGGAGGAAAGGGGAGGAAGAGGAGGGGAGGGGAGGAAGAGGAGGGGAGGGGAGGAAGAGGAGGGGAGGGGAGGAAGAGGAGGGGAGGGGAGGAAGAGGAGGGGAGGGGAGGAAGAGGAGGGGAGGGGAGGAAGAGGAGGGGAGGGGAGGAAGAGGAGGGGAGGAGAGGGGATGGGAGGAAGGGGAGGGGAGGGGGTGGGAGGAAGAGGAGGGAAGGGGAGGGAAGGAAGAGGAGGGGAGGAGAGGAAGGGAGAGGGGAGGACAGGAAGGGGGAGGGAAGGAGAGGAAGGGGGAGGGGAGGAGAGGAGGGGAGGGAAGAGGAGATGAAGGGGGAGGGGAGGAGAGGAAGGGGGAGGGGAGGAGAGAGGAGAGGAAAGGAGGGAAGAGGAGGGGAGGGGAGGAAGGGGAGGGGAGGGAGGAGGGGGAGGGAGGGGAGGGGAGGGGAGGGAGGAGAGGGGAGGGAGGGGAGGGGAGGGGAGGGGAGCGGAGGGGAAGGGAAAGAAGCCATCATCAACCAGTCTCCATTTCTCACCTGCAAGTTCTCAGGAATAATAAGAATAACAAAATGTAATAAGTTACTCTGACAGTTGATGCACTGAGGGCTTTGTATGATTAATCTCATTTTAGTCCTCACAACAACCTTGTATCATCCCACTGCTTTTATTCCTAATGTACTGATGGGAAGTGGTGGCTGAGCTTAGGTCACTTAACTACTTAGCAGTAGATTTGGAATCAAAAGCAGATTGGCAGATTCTAAGCCATGCCCTCTACCCACCAAAGGACTCAGCACCCTCATCCAATATGCCTCTTCTTCATGCATCTCTATCTAGGGACACTTTCTAAGCATCCCTTGATACCACTTCTAGTTTCGAATCTGAATGTCTTGGAAAACTGTCTAGCTGTCCATTTAGCCCACATAGCATATCCTGGGGCTCCACCTCCTGGTTCAGAATCAGTTTCATCAAATATTTTCCTTGACCATTGAACACCTGCCAGATTCACATCCCGCACATGAGCTCATTGACTGCCCATAGCAGAGTTGTGTGGTGCAAGTTTCTCCACTGCCATCCTTATTTCAGACTGGGGTCCTGTGGCTCGGAGAGGTTGTGTTAATGGAGCTAGTGCACTGGAAAGCCAGGACTTGGGTCCAGCTCTTTGGATTCCACGCCTCAATTCTTTGTATCATGTAGACAGCTGGTTCTCAGGAGTGGATAATCCAGCCCACCTCATTCCAGTTGCATTAGAAACTTGGTCCTATTTCCTATGGCTCAAATCCTCTTCTCAAGCCCTACTTCCTTTCCCAGAGGTGGAGCCTGGTTCACACTATAAGAGGCAGTAACCCGGGGGTGGGGGCTGCACAGGAGTGGGTGGCAAGGGGACACCTTTTGACCATCAATCTGAATATGGTATGTTTCTTTCTGCTACCTCTAATCTCTCACCATAGTCCCAACAACCATCATATCCATTTATCTTCAAAATCACTCAGAGAGTGTCCCCTTTGGAAGAGCAACCACTTCCGTTGCCTGCCCTACCAGCATATCTGTTCCAACCAGACCCTCTGCTCCTGGCCAGACCCAGCCATCCCAGACACACACCAGGTCTGTCAGGCAGCCTTCCGCATTTGGAAGTTTTTCAGCAAACATAATAAGAGTTTCCTTTCCACCAGGGTTGGGAAAAGCATCCCATCCTGAAAGACCAGACCACAAGCCTCTTAGTCTTAATACTTACTGAAACAGAAGTAAAAAGTAAAAAGGGCTTCTTAGTCTGGGGGCACCATTCTTGGCCCCGCAAACTTATTTCCCATGCTCTTCACTGTAGAGAGAGGAGGGAGTTGGAGATGGTGCGTGTGGGTTGGTAGGAGCTACCCTCTCCCTGTTTTTCTTGGTGTCAATTAGCATAATTTAAAAGGCAAGGGGAAAAACCTGATATCTATGTGACTGCTTTCGCTTTAAACTTGTCCGACTTTGGAGGCTGATTATGGCCAAGTGACCCATATTTTAAAAACATTTACAATAAAATGATGCATTTTCTTTTTGTGCCATCAGCTTCCCTGATGAAAAGCAGAAATGCTTTAAAATTGTCCCTTTTTGTTAGCAGTAATGGCTGTGCTATATTTCAGCTCATCCCCCTCGTGGGCATAGAAAGGGACGGGTAATAAAGGGCACAGCTGTAGACACTTTATGGCCTGCGTGGGGGGAAGGGGTGGGGGAAGGGGAGTGGAGGCAAGAAACAGATTGACTGTGTGTCAACAAATGCAGCTGGGAAAGAGAAAGCTCTTGAAGACCTCTGCAACTTAAAAGTCCTGGATAAATGATGTTCCTATTTGGAAAGGAAAAAAATGGAGGTGAAATTCAATAAAGGATGGCTGAAAAGAGAAGGGTTCCAAAGGCCTTTCTCTGCAGCTAGGCAGCTCCCAAGAGAAATGAGCAAAAGTGGCCGTAGGCAACAGTGAGTGGGAGGGGGGCTGCAGCCCAAAGAGGCAACAAAGGCCCGTCCCGGCCAATGCATTACAACGCCAGGGTTGGCCAAGCCGGGCCCTGATGAGCCCGGCCAAGGTGGGGGTGGAAATGGTCGAGTTGAAAGAAATGCCCCAGGAAACCCTGACACAGTTATATTTCAGGGCGTGCTCATGCCTTGCATTTGAGAAAGAAAAAGGCAGAAAATAGATGACCCCTTAGGGCAGAGGCTGAGTCAGGTTATGATAGAAGAAACATTGCTCTGGGGGTCAGGAGACTTAGATCGAGCCCCAGCTCTGGCACTGACCAGCTTTGTGAGGTAAGCATGTCCACAAGTAGTGTCAGTCCTGGATCTGCAGGCCTTTGATTGGTGATGAAAACTTGCCCTTCCAGCGTCTCACTGGAATCTCACCAACACCCTGGAAAGCAAGTTGGGATCCTTGGCCCCGCCATCTGCACATAAGAAAACGAAGTCTCAAGGAGGGAAAGTGCTTGCCGAGGGTCACACAAATAACAAATAGAAGAGACAGTCTTCATCTTCAGGAGAATCCCTTCCTTCCTTTTCCATTCCATTGGCCTCGGCGAATGGGGAGAGAAGCTTTCCTTCATGAAAACCCCATAAGGAAAGCCTCTAGGAGGATGTAGCCGCGTCTTCTGGGGACCAGCACTTCCCACAGAGGTTACTGGGCACCAACTCTAAACCAAATTATATCTGTTAGAAAGCAAGAAGCGGCCAGGTGCGGTGGCTCATGTCTGTAATCCCAGCACTTTGGGAGGCCGAGGCAGGTGGATCACGAGGTCAGGAGATAGAGACCATCCTGGCCAACATGGTGAAACCCCGTCTCTACTAAAAACGCAAAAATTAGCCAGGCGTGGTGGCGGGCACCTGTAGTCCCAGCTACTCAGGAGGCTGAGGCAGGAGAATCCCTTTGAACCCGGGAGGTGGAGGTTGCAGTGAGCCGAGATCACACCACTACACTCCAGCCTGGGTGACAGAGTGAGACTCTGTCTCCAGAAAAAAAAAAAAAAAAAAAAAAGCAAGGAGCAGAAACCTCACTCAGTCTGGCTTATATAAGAAATGAATCTCACAACACCTGGAAGCCCAGAGGGTTGATCTAGCGGCTCCACGCTGGTAAGGAAGCATCGCTCTGCTCCATCACTGCAGAGAGAGCTTCATCCCGAAACCCGTAGCCAAATGGCAGAAGTTCCAAGCATAACATCCAGACATGACAATAGCCAAGAAGATCGCCTTTCCCTGCAACTCCCTCTTAAGAGTAAGAAACCTTCCCAACAGACCTCCTGAAGACTCTTTGGACAGAATTGGGTCATCTGCCCATTCCTGAACCAATTATCAAGGGAAATGGGATTACCCTTAGTTAATAAAAGCCTTTACATGGAACTAGGGCTCAGGTCAGCTCTCCCTGAAGCCGATGGTGAGGAGTGGAGATGTGAGAAAATAGGATTCTGCTGGAAAGAAAGTTGTAGAAACAAATTTTGGATAGACAACCAATAGTGACCACTGAACCAATAGCATCCACTAAAGAGGTTTGAGAACTACATGGCTCTGATTATGTATCTGCTGGAATGGCTAAAATAAAGATGAAATGTGCCCCCAGAATGAGACAATGCACGTTAAGTGCTTAGCATAACACCAGGCACATGGTAAGCAATCAATAAATACTATCTGTTATTATTATTGTTATTATTATTACCGAGATGGAGTTTCACTCTTTGTTGCCCAGGCTGGAGTGCAATGGCGTGATCTTGGCTCACCGCAACCTTCACCTCCCAGGTTCAAGTGATTCTTCTGCCTCAGTCTTCCTGAGTAGCTGGGATTACAGGCATGTTCCACCATGTCCGGCTAATTTTATATTTTTAGTAGAGATGGGGGTTTCTCCATGTTGGTCAGGCTAGTCTCAAACCCCCAGCCTCAGGTGATCCGCCTGCCTTAAGCTCCCAAAGTGCTGGGATTACAGGCGTGAGCCACCACGCCTGGCCAAGAGTCTGCATTTCTAACCAATCACAGCTGAAAGCAGTGATGCTGGTCTGCAGACCACACCTTGAGAAGCAAGGCTCTAGGTCTCAGGGAAAGCATGAATCAGAGGAATTGGAGAGAAATGGAGGGGAGGGGTTCTCCCACAGGTGGTGGGAACAAATCTAGAGTGTAATGTTCCAAAACTGTTATCAGGTCTGCATTTAAAGTTGGTGTCACTTAAGAAACATAGGTTACAAAATGGCTGGTTACCACATATTAACAAGAATTAGACAAGCCTGGACTGTACTGTTGTGATTAAAACAACAAACAAATAGGTAGGGTGTTTTTAAAACGCTCAGTTGCTCTGCCGTCTTATTAAACACATGGCCTTATGAGGTAGATTTTAGCATTATCCCCATTTTACAGAGACTTCGATGAATTTGCCCAAAGTCACCCAATCAGCATAAGTGACTAAAACTAGATTAAATTTCCAGCTTGTCTAACTCTACATTTTTTTAATCTTTCAAGCTTTTCTTTAAGTGCAATGATCCAGGATGGAATTTAGATCTTGTTGAAAGCAGCCACATCCATGGGCTATACATAATCCTGAAAAGCAGCGATCTGCTCCTCCAGCATATCTGTTCCAAATTTATCATCTTCAACCACACACTGTATTTGAAGTTTCTTAAATCTGTATCCCACTGGAACTAGTTTAGATGAGCCCCAGACTAAGCCATCTGCTTGAATGCTTCTGACTCACTCCTTTCATTTCGCCATATCTGTCTCATCATCCCAAGGTTTCATGTCTAAGATGGAAGACTTGGCAACAAGTGCAGGTTTTTTTTCTTTTAGGTTTGATGATCCTCTCTAATTTTTGCACTTATGTATTTTTTCTTCTATTGATCTTATTTTACTTTTTTTTTTTATGGAGTCTCTGTCACTCAGGCTGGAGTGCAGTGGCACAATCTTGGCTCACTGCAACCTCTGCCTCCCGGGTTCAAGCGATTCTCCTGCCTCACCCTCCCGAGTAGCTGGGATTACAGGCACCCACCACCACGCCCAGCTAATTTTTGTATTTTTAGTTGGGGGGGGGGGTTTCACCAAGTTGGTCAGGCTGGTCTCGAACTCCTGACCTCAAATGACCCACCCACCTTGGCCTCCCAAAGTGCTGGGATTACAGGCATGAGCCACCACGCCTAGCCTTAAGTGCAAGTTTTTTGGCTTTCTTTGATTCATATTGTGCAAGGTGTTTGTTCTTCCCTTAACCTCTTTGCTTCTTCACTTTCCTCCTCATCAGATCCAAGGAGATCAATTTCATCATCATCTTTACTATTTGTAGCTCCACTTACTGTAGTGTCTTCCACCTTAGCAGGACCATACCTGCCCACAGCTTTCTTCACTCCTGGCAGGCTGGCCTTTTCCTTTTCATAAGACTTGATCTGATTATACCAACATAGGGCATGACACAAGTCAGCAGGCGGTGGGCCGGACACTGCTTCATATACTGCCACACGTGCTTGTGATGGCACATACCCTTGATGTAGCTCTTGTCCACCAGGTAATCGTTGAGCACCTGGAGGCTAGCCGGGCTTTTCAGATCTCTGAAACCCATGGCGTCATCGGCTGTATCCAAGAGCTGGGAGCAGCAGAAAGAGCACAAGTTATGGGCACCCTGCGCTGAGAGAGGAAGAGGCTACATTCTTTTTTTTATTCCTCTAACATTTTATCACCCAAGCTTCCACTCTCCAGCAGAAAAATAAGTAACCTTGTTTCATCTGTAGACCTAGAACCCGTCTTTGACTGACTCTTGCTCCCACTTGCTACAGCAGGACCCTAGTTACAACAATCCCCAAAGTGTTTCTGGAAATCCCCATAAAGTATGTTGCACGGATTCACAAAATTAAGATAACCATCTGTAAAGCTTAAGCTATATATATCCAGATCGGTGTTGTTTCAATATTTCTTCCTCCACATCCTCACGCCCGTACCTAATATCCAGCCACACTTTTCTAATCACCATTCCTAGAACACCTGATGCACCTGTTATACCTGCCCAAGCTCCTCTCCAGTGATGAATCCCAATGTCTCTGCTTGGTGAACTCCGCTTTCAAAATCCATCTCAAAGTCCCCTCCTCTGTGAAGTTAAGAGTGCCTAGAAAAAATAAATCAGTGATTTTTTTCCTTCCATTGTGTCTTATTAATGAACACGTTTTATAAAGTGCCTGCCAGGAGCCAGAGTATGAGGATTAAAATGAATTAATAACGTAGAGCTTAGCTCAATGCCCAGCACCCTAAAAGCACTGCATAGAAGTTAGTTATGATGCCGATGATGACGGTGATGATGCTGCCAGTGCGTCTGAGAGAGAGAAAGGACGAACGCACAACCCGGGATCCAAGGGGCCTGGAAGCTGCTGAGAAAGGCCCACAGGAAATCCCAATACCGTGCAAATTGAGCTTTGTAATAAGGCACAGGGCACTTTTGGATCACACGGACGGGATTCTTATCCAGCCTAGGTTCTGCAAGAGATCAAAAAAGTTCCTCCAAGGAGTGGGCATAGAAGGGAGCAGTATAAACAAAAATAAATGCACATTCCAAGAAGCTGCTAAAGCTCTAACCTTTCTGGACTACGCTTTGGAAGTGCCAGTTTACACCAGGCTCGACAGTCGAGACACTTGGATCCGAGAGCCCATGGTCCAGCTGGACCACCCAGCCTGCTCAGGACACCCGCCTCGCGAGTGGAGCGCTAGGATTCAGGTCCAGATCTGACTGGGAAGCTTCCGCAGGGAATTCCGCCCCGGACCCCTGGAGACCCACATCGTCCGGTGTGTTTTCCTTTCACAACACTTCCCACAGCCTGTAATTACATGATTATATATTTGGGGGCATGTGTTTACTGTCTGTCTCCCTGACTGGGCTGTCAGCGTTTTGCTCACCACTGGATTCTCAGGGCTCCGCGCTCAGGAAAGGTTCAGCGAGGTTTGTGTTCAGGGAACTGGGGAGGGCGGGGCCCTAGCGAGGAGCAGCTGGGCCCGGCGCGGGGGTGGGCGGGGCCCAGGGAGTAGGCGGGGTCTGAGTGAGTGGCTGCTGGGCAAGGAGTCTCGGCAGGTAGCACTCTACCGAGAGCAACCCTGAGAGTCTAAGACCCTCGGGGGTGAACAGCCCCTGTCGGATGGGTAGCCTGCTCCAGCCAGACCATCCTCCACCATGTCCACATTGAGCTTTCAGAAAATGTACATTCTAACCATTGTAGTGGCCCTTTCCCGCCTTCAGAATAAAATCCAAATCTTAAATGCAAGATTATAAGCATCTTTATTCAGTTACATTTCAAACGCTTATTATTCTGAAGGGTTTTTTTTTAAATTAAGCATTAAAAGTTACTTTAATAAAGCAACTCATGGATATGTGATAAAATTGTACAAAACTAAATACACTCACAAGTGTATGTAAAACTGTGACATCTGCATAAATTTGGCGGGTTGTATCAATGTTAATATCCTGATGGTGATAATGTAATATAACCTTGCACGGTGTTTCATTTGCTTTATTTCTTACAACTGCATATGACTCTAAAATTACCTCCAAGTAGTTTTTTATAAATATACATATATAACAGAAAACAGTTGCCACTAAGCTATTTTTTAATACTTTCTCTGTATACCTCGTGTTCCCTGAAAGGTACTTGAAGGGAAAAACCAGGTCTGATTAATTTTCATAACAGCAATAGAAGTTAGTAGCTTCGTACAGAGTA
Organism: Gorilla gorilla gorilla; assembly: GCF_029281585.2. NCBI lineage: Eukaryota > Metazoa > Chordata > Mammalia > Primates > Hominidae > Gorilla > Gorilla gorilla. The sequence continues at coordinate 122,294,815 of NC_073234.2, forward strand.
CAAATGAATTTCTAAGAATTCTCAGGCCACAGTTCAGTGCCTAACTCAATGATTAAGCTTGTGGGACCTTTTAAGGCCCTGGGAGAGACCCTGGCAAAAGGTTCACATGATCATATATTTTTGCAAAGTTTGAAAAATTAAGACATTTTAGTGGCCATCTATTAAGATCACTGTTTCTTTTCATTCTAACTTTCCTTTATCAAATTTCTCTTCCATCAGGTGACAGTGTCCTGGCTCAGGGCATTTTGGGGTCTTGCTAAGGGGAGATTGAGTTGGAAATGCTCCATTTTAATCACACTTTGGAAAGATGCTTTGGGGACTTTTCAGTAAAACAGGTGAGAAATTTGCAGTCTCCTGATGTGGATATATATGAAGGGCATCTTTTATTTTTTGTGTCTTTAAATATATTTTTGAAATCCTCTAGAAAAATTCACATAGTAAAAAAATGGTACATGAAACAAAAAGAAATAAAGATGAGCAATAAAACCAAAGAAAATTATTCTGACACTGAGGAGCATAAAAAAATCAATTTCAGGTAATACTAAAACATAATTAATTGAGAATAAGAGACACATTTTAAATAACAACAATAGTCAGGCTTTTGGATTGCTTGATAATCTAATGATAAGAGTGAATTACAGGGACCCACTAGGAATAGATTTAAACTTGCTCAATGATTTGCTAAGGAATACTAACAACTATGAAGATAATATCAAACACCTGACCCACACTATGGAGAAGACACTGAGGACTTACTGGTTATGGGTGTTATCAATTTAATGAGTCACTGTGCATTAAGCATTCACTGTGCGAGAAAACTTCAACTGCCCTGAAAACTTATAGTTCATTCACGATAGGAATTTGATACTTCCTCAAATTTGACAACAATCTTAAAAAAACTTATATCCCTTACATGTGACATTTGTTACGGAGCTGAAACAAAGAATTCCAAACTCTCCATATAAAAACAAATTATGTTTTTATTTTTATTTATTATTATTATTTGAGACAGAGTCTCTGTTGCTCAGGCTGGAGTGCAGTGGTGTCATCTTGGCTCACTGCAGCCTCTGCCTCCCAGGTTCAAGCGATTCTCCTGCCTCAGCCTCCCAAGTAGCTGAGATTACAGGCATCGCCACCTCACCCAGATAATTTTTGTATTTTTAGTAGAGACGGAGTTTCGCCATGTTGGCAAGGCTCGTCTCGAACTCCTGACCTCAGGTGATCCACCCGCCTTGGACTCCCAAAGTGCTGGGATTACAGGCATGAGCCACTGCACCCGGCCTCCATATAAAAACAAATTATGATCAACCACACTAGGAGAGAGAGGCTGATTATCTATTTTCTCTATGGAAAATGTAACAAAATCCTTGTTTATACAAAGATGTGTCTTGGTCCATTCGGGTTACTATAACAGAATACCTTAGGCTGAGTATTTTATAAACAATAGAAATGTATTGCACACAGTTTTGGAGGCTGGGAAGTTCAAGATTAAGGTGCCAACCAACTCAGTGTCTGGTGAGGGCTTGCTCTCTGAGTCAAAGATGGCACCCTCTTGCTGAGTTCTTACGTGGCAGCAGGGACAAATGAGCTCCCTCGAGCCACTTTTATAAGGGCATGAGTCCCATTCCTGTGGGTGGGGTATCGTGATTGAATCACTTCCCAAAAACCCCATCTCTTAATACTATTACATTAGAAATTAGATTCCAACATAGAAATGTTGCGAGGACACCAACATTTAGACCATAGCAAGGTGATTAAAGATTATGCAGCCAAATATAGTAGGAAAATGATCATAATAGAATATTTCAAATTGTTAATAAAAATATTAGGTGTTTTTCTGAATCTTGTGATGTTCGTGGTACTGGACAACTTCATAAAATTTGTATGTAAGCATTCACTTTCACTTCTAACTTGGCATTCATAGTTTTGTATTCTTTTCTTAGAGAACCAAGAACTACAGAAGCATCAGGCCTCCCAAACCTGGATCTGCCTCCATCTCTGTAATCCAAGGCTATACCTGCCTCTGCTTACCTTGTCAGCCCCAGCTTCCACCACCACACACCATCCCCAACCACACAAACACCCAGGAATTCCAAGCACCAGCACTTCACATATGTTACCTCATTTAATCTTCACACAATAGCTAGATTCTATTCTTATTCCTACACTGACAGATTAATGGCAGAGCAGGGGTTCGAACCTAGGTAGCCAGGTTCCAGCGTCCATGCTATTAATGAGAACATTTGATTTCCTCCCATGTTGGTCATATCATCTTTAAAATTTATGAAAAACTACTAACAGTGCTAGAGTTAGAGGCATTATCATTTCATTCTCATAACAACCTCAGGAGATAGACTGAGACTGTTCACTTCCATGCAAGAAATGCTAAGGATGAATCAGTCAGGATAGGCTAGGACATGCTGCAGAAACAACCTCCACAATCTCTGCGCAACAATGAGGTTATTTCTCAGCTCCTGTTCTATTTGTTCTATTTCCTTCCAGTCATGTGGCAGAAACACACCAGCGATCCTGCTGTCACAACCCAGCCTGATTGGGGCTGCTCAGATTAGAGATAAGCGTGAGATGCTATGGGGAAAAAGGGACGGATGGCACCTAACCTAGCTTTGGAAGGTGAGAAAAGAGTGACAAGGATGCTTTCCTAGAGGAGCTGATACTTGAATGAGCTTTAGAATAGAGCAAAAACTAGCAAAGTGGGTGACGGGAGGAAGACTTCTTCTTTTTTTTTTTTTTTTTTTTTTGAGATGGAGTTTAGTTCTTATTGCCCAGGCTGGAGTACAATGGCACGATCTTGGCTCACTGCAATCTCCGCTTCCTGGTTCAAGCAATTCTTCAGCCTCAGCCTCCTGAGTAGCTGGGATTACAGGCATGCACCACCACACCCAGCTAATTTTTTTGTATTTTTAGTACAGATGGGGTTTCACCATGTTGGTTAGGCTGGTCTCAAACTCCTGAACTCAGGTGATCCACTTGCCTCGGCCTCCCAAAGTGCTGGGATTACAGGAGTAAGCCACCGTGCCCAGCCAGGAGGGAGGGTTCACTAAGAAAAAATTACTGCCCCTAATTTACAGAAGAGAAAACTGAGGCTTCTCCAAGATCACGTATCTCACCAGCAGAGGGCCAGAGATAGACTCAGTGAATTGTTTGCTCTCCCTACAATGTTGTATGTCTGTCTTGCATGCAAATGTTTCAACATGCCTCTTCTCCTACCTGAATCAGAACCCAGCCCTCCAGCCCCAGTGAGGGGGCACAAAGAGGAAAAGGAGCTGCCGCGGAAGGAAGGCATATGCCAATGAGTTCCTGGAGGTGGGGGTCTGGGGGATGAGCACGTGGGAACCAGCCTGAGCATTTGTGAGCTCTGGAACAGTCACCCTGGGCTTCCAGACCTTCATTTGAATCTTTAATGAGCTGGAATGACCTGAGAAAGAGGACTAGGAATCTACTGGGAAAACCCCAGCTCAGAGGGCCTCTGGGGAAGGAAACCTCCTCAAATCCCAGGCTTTCTGGACTCTTCTTCTAGTGCTCTTCCTTTTCCTAGGTGCGGCAGACACTGTGTTGAGTACCTGCCCCGCCTACACCTGCCTCCCTGAGAGCTGTCCCCTCACACCCACTCTCAGAACCTTCTTGGTAATGTCTGTGCCCATCCACCCCAGCCTCAGCTGAGGTGGCCCAGACAGGGATGTAGCACAGACAGAGTGGGACAGGGAGCAAAGACCGTGTGGCTCTGAAGCGAGTAATTGCAGCGCTGAACTTTCCAGGACACCCAGCGGTAGTACCATTCTTTTTTTTTTTTTTTTTTTTTTTGTCGCCCTTAAGGCAGTTGAATGGGTTCTAGTGATGGTTCTGTTAAATTAAGTTTAGCCTAAAACTGCCTCCTTACATATTTTAAGTTCGGCCTAAAGGTTTCTCCTACCTAGTGAACTGTAACCTAACTGGATGTGTGAACAGACTGTAACCTCCTCTTGTGCCAGTCATTGAGTTTCTGCCAATCACAGGTGGCCAACTGTTCAAATCATGTTTAAATCAGGCGAATGCATGTTGTAACCACGTGGGCTGTTTCTGCACCTCCATTCCACCTTCTGTAGGTCATTTTCCTTTTTCTGTCCATAAATCTTCTTATACCACATGACTAGCTGGACCCTCTCATTGAAGGGCTGCCCAATTCACAAATCCTTCTTTGCTCAGTTAAACTATGTCAATTTTTAAATTTGTCCTCTTTCTTCCTTTTTCTTTCCCTTTCTTTCTTTCCCCTTCTTTCCCCCCTTTCCTTCCTTCCTTCCGTCCTTCCCCCCTCTCTCTCTGTCTCTCTCTCTCTCTTTCACCCAGAATATAGTGCAGTGGCATGATCACAGCTCACTGCAACCTTCCACCTCAGTCTCCCAAGTAGCTGAGACTACAGGCACGTGTCACCATGCCTGACTATTTTTTGTATTTTTTTGTAGGGACAGGGTTTCACTACGTTGTCCAGGCCGGTCTCAAAATCCTGGGCTCCAGCAATCCTCCTGCCTCAGACTCCCAAAGTGCTGGGATTATAGGGATCATCCTGATGCTGCCTGTCAGATTGTGTGCACGTGTGCCTTTTCCTGGGGCATGTCTCCTAGGAATCCTCTTAAGATCCTAGAGTGATCTATGGCCCAGAAAAGGTTAAGAACTATTAAAAGAAAAAAACTGGCCGGGAACCATGGCTCAAGCCTGTAACCCCAACACTGGGAGGCTGAGGTGGGAGGCTTGTTTGAGCCTGGGAGGTCAAAGCTGCAGTGAGCCGTGATTCTGTCACTGCACTACACGGGTGCATGCAGGTTCTTATTCCTGTCCCCTCTCACCTCCCTCATCTGTTTTCCAGAGGTCTCCAGTTTTGGTCATTGAGGTATCCAGACCCAATCTCAGGTGGAACAGAAACCAGAGTCTTTGGTGGCAGCTCTTGGGCCAGACCCTAATGCTCCTGATGGCTGCTGTAGTACGTACGGGCAGCAGAGAGCTGTGGAGTTTGACTTCCTGCCTGGAATCAGGTCCTTTCTAAGGCCTGAGAGTGAAAAGGGAGCTGCTTGGAGAGCCCAGGCTGACCCACTCTTGGAGGGAGCCAGGGAAGGGGGGCAGAATTGGCATGCCGTCTCATTCGTTTTGAAAGAATATTGTCTCTCTGTCTCCCAAGAGATGGGCTAAGCGCAGACTCTGGAAACTGAGCCAGGATTTTAGGACATCTGGATTCCTCTCTCTGCATGGCAATAAATAAGCCCTATTCTTGGGGACACTTTGGGCATCACAAAATGATAGATAAGAAAGTCATCAGAGCAGGGCGCGGTGGCTCACGCCTGTAATCCCAGCACTTTGGGAGGCCGAGGTGGGCAGATCACGAGGTCAGGAGATCGAGACCATCCTGGCTAACACGGTGAAACCCTGTCTCTACTAAAAATACAAACAACTAGCTGGGCGTGGTGGCGGGTGCCTGTAGTCCCAGCTACTCGGGAGGCTGAGGCAGGAGAATCGCTTTAACCCAGAAGGCAGAAGTTGCAGTGAGCTGAGATTACGCCACTGCACTCCGGCCTTGGTGACAGAGCGAGACTTCATCTAAAAAAAAAAAAAAGAAAAAGCCATCAGAAGATAACAATTTTTTTTATTTTTTAGAGACAGAGTCTCACTGTCACCCATGCTGGAGTACTGTGGCATGATCATAGCTCACTGCAGCCTTGAACTCCTAGGCTCAAGCAATCCTCCTGCCTCAGCCTCCCGAAGTAGCTAGGACTACAGATATGCATCACCATACCTGATTAATTTTTTGTGTGTGTGGAGACTGGGGTCTCACTATGTTGCCCAGGCTGGTCTCAAACCCCTGGTCTCAAGCAATCCTCCCACCTTGGCCTCCCAAAGTGCTAAGATTACAGATGTGAGTCACAGTGCCCAACTGAGAAAATGATTTTTAAATGCAGGTCACATTTGTGGTTTGTGTTACTTCCTGATTTTGCTAATTAGAGCAATACACAAACCCACCACTTCCCTTTTTTCCTCCTATAGCTCTATCTATGAAAATTCTATGGTGGGCATTTTCTTCTTAGTTTTCCCCAAAGCCTAGCCAGTGTCTCTGGGACTTCAAACAGGGGAAGAAAACCATTCTTATGAAGACAAGATTGTACAGATTTCTATTCCGGTCAAGTGTTAATACCCAGAGTAGTTAATGCTTCCTTCCTCACTCCCCAGAAATCTTGGCAGCTGATCCTGGTTGGAGGCCATCCCAGACCTAAGGGCAGGAATATGGTGGCCATAAAGAGGATGGAGAAAGTTGCTAGACTGAATCAACTGTAGCCTCCAGCTCCTTATGAAAAGTGGAAAGTACATGCTGGGTTACAAGCTGACCCTGAAGATGATCAGACAAGGCAAAGCGAAATTGATCATCCTCGCTAACAACTGCCCAGCTTTGAGGAAATCCAAAATAGAGTACTAGGCCCTGTTGGCCAAAACTGGTGTCCGATATTATTGCCACTACAATGGCAAGAATATTGAATTAGGCACAGCATGCAGAAAACACTAGAGTCTGTACATTGTCTATCATTGATCTCGGTGATTCTGAGTTCATTAGAAGCATGGCAGAGAACACTGGTGAAAAGTAAACCATACAAAATTTTGTTTAATAAAACTTGCCCAGAACTTGTTTTTTGTTGTTTTTTTTTTTTTTTTAAAGAGTTCACGTCACCATTGCAAGAGACAGTTGGAATCTTCCCGTTTCCTCTGTTCTCAGTGTCACACACTGAGAACTCCTGGGTGATGATAACCTCAGAGGGGTTCTCTATCAGATGCCACCTCCATCTCAGGAAGTGATGGGGGGGAAGTTACACTGGACACTTACTGAGTACCAGGCTCTGTGCTGCTTTGACACATCCAATGCAGGATTTATGATCCTCATTTTTCAATCAGGGAAACTAAGTCTCAGAGCAACAAAGCTTTCCCAGGATAACTTAGCTAGGGGTCTCAGAGTCTGCCTGCAAACCTAAGTCTGATCGGGCTCCAGAAGCTGTGTGCTATCCACTCTGTAGCTCTGTTTCAGAAACATCACTTTCCTTATTGTCGGTTGAGATTCCATACTGCCAGACCAGGGAATCCCATTCTCTCCCAGTAGGAAATTTCACAAACCTCCTAGTCAACAGTGAATTGGAGAGTCGCCCCACAAAAGCCTGGGCATCCATTTACTAAATGCAGGCTGGGGGAGGGGCTCAGGCAGTCGCTGGTTCTGGTTCCTTCTTGAGTTTGACTTCATTTCCTGTCCTTGGAGGCCATGGGACACCCCCATATTCTTCCCATACGTTGACCTTTTTTGATTAAATAGGGAGAATAGGTTTTTGCTTCTTTTTTCCTTTCTTTTTCTTCGAGACAGTGCCTCACTCTGTTGCCAGGCTGGAGTGCAATGGTGTGATCACGGCTCACTGCAGCCTTGTACTCCTGGGCTCAAGTGATCGTCCTGCTCAGCCTCTCGAGTAGCTGGGACTACAGGTGCACACCACCATACCTGGTGAATTTTTAAATTTTTTGTAGAGACAGGGTCTCGCTATGTTGCCCAGGCTGGTCTTGAACTCCTGGCCTCAAGTGATCCTCCTGCCTCAGCCTCCCAAAGCACTGGGATTACAGGAGCAAGCCACCATGCCTGGCTGGTTTTTGCTTCTTAAAATCACATGAACCCTGATTAACACAGAAACAAATCAATCCAGTTCTTTTTGTTTTGTTCTGAGGTGGAGTCTTGCTGTGTCGCCCAGGCTGGAGGGCAGTGGCGCAATCTTGGCTCACTGCAACCTCTGCCTCTTGGGTTCAAGTGATTCTCCTGCTTCAGTTTTGGAGTAGCTGGGATTACAGGCATGCGCCACCACATCTGGCTAATTTTTGTATTTTTAGTAAAGATGGGATTTCGCCACGTTGCCCAGGCTGGTTTCAAACTCCTGGCCTCAAGTGATTTGCCTGCCTCGGCCTCCCAAAGTGCTGGGATTACAGGTGTGAGCCACCGTGCCCAGCTTAAATCCAGTTCTTTTATTGCTCACTTTTCAAAACGTTCCTGAAAACTTCAATAATGACATTTATGAAGTCTCAGACACCAGGAATGTCTGCATGGCTGGTCATGTGGCAGTGCATCTGGGGTCTTCCCCATTGTCTTCCTTTAATAACAACCTCTGCCATGTGCACGCCACACTTTCTCCCAGCTGCCTCCTGGATTTACAGGAAGCACAGCCTAGTGGGAGACGCTTAGGTTTGGGAATCAGAGCAGAGTTTGAATCCCGGCTCTACCAACTTGAGTAAGCAGCTTCACTTCCCAGAGCTTCAGCATCTTCTCAACTGCCAAATAGGAATAACAGCATCTCCATCACCTGGTTGTTTTAAAGATCTTAGAAAATGAAGTCTGTAAAACATTGAGCACAGAGGAGACATCAATAAATGACAAATGTTACTTTGATTTTAACCCCAGATTTTCAGGGACTGTCTTTATGACAGTGTTCTCTCCTGTTGTTCACATAAACCTGGAATGGAATTATCATGGACTTTCTGATATTTTAGTATCCAAAAGGCATCTCCCAAACCAACACCTTATGCTCTAGAGTCTGGTTTGGAATCTGTGGTCTTTGCACTTAAGACCTGGGCCTCAGAAGGGGTGGGCGGTGGCAAAGCCTGCTCGATTGTCCCTGACAGGGGAATTTCATCACTCCCAGGCTCCTAGTCCTGGTTGACAATGACACCTAAGCAGGCGGCACTGTCCCTGCTGCCCCCACAGAGCCGCAATCAGGCCCCATGCTTGGCCCTGCCAGGCTCCTGGAGAGCTCTGGATCCTGGTCATCAGCCTCCAGTGCCAGCTGTGCAAAAAGAGGCCACTTTACATTTGATACAAAGCATCAGCCAATCTCATTCAGTGTCTGGAATATGCTAAGCTCCGGATGTAAGGCTGGTAAGTAGCGCTTCCACACGAGCTCCCTTTCTGCCTCCCCACCACTGAGACGCTTATGGACCCAGATGAACACGCAATGCCTTGTCTTTTCCGCTGCTCATCTCCCCAGAGGTCAAGAGATGCTGTTCCAGGGAACAGTCTGAGAAAAGCCCCATTCTCCTCGTTGCTTCTCACCTGCCAAGAAGCCCCGGCCCGCAGGTGCCTGGTGGAGGTGGAGGAGCTGCCAGAAGGCATCAGCCCATTCATGCTGGTTAAGAAGTGGTCTTCTCTGTGCCAAGTCCAGCCTTGGCAGCTCCATCGTAGGGCCTGGTTCTCATTCACAGCACCTGTCTGCCCAGGCCTCAAACCCCATCTCCCACCCCTGCTGCTTTGCACAAATGCAGGTGACCCCATGACCAGGGCCTCCCTCGGAGCCCACGGTTCTTCTGACAAAGCCCCGCTTGTTGGAAACGCTGAGTCTCAGAGAGTCGCCAGTCCTAGAAATAAGAGAAGCCAAGAGATGGATGATCCCGCCCTATGTGCTCCTTTCATAGGGAGGAACTCCAGTGGAGGCGGGAGAAGGATCTTGGAAAGCATCATTGGGTCCGGCAGATCTCAGCTCTAGCTGCGCTTAGAATCATCTGGGGGAACTTTAAAAAATGAGATTCTGATTTAAATGGGGGGTGGGGAGTGGGCAGTGGGGTGGGAGGGAGAACCCTCAGGGGAGTCCAAATTGAGAATCCCTAATCATGTACAACCCAGAACCTGTCTTACACATGGAAGAATGGAGGTCCCTAGAAGAGGGCCTTTGAGGTTGTTAATCTCGTCTAACCCACCTGCTTACAGTTGCAGACACTGAGGCCCAGAGAGGTTAAGTAGACTCAAGGCTCCTGGCTAGTAAGTGCTACCTTTTAGTATTTTGGGCAGTTTGACTTCTAATTATCTCAAAATGGTTCTGTTTCTATCATCTCTGGTTTTATTGCCTTAAAGATCTGCTTTAAACCTATCATGATTCCCTAATGGGCCAGGCTGGAGTGCAGTGGCGCAATCTCGGCTCACTGCAAGCTCCACCTCCTGGGTTCACGCCATTCTCCTGCCTCAGCCTCCCGAGTAGCTGGGACTATAGGAGCTCACCACCACGCCCAGCTAATTTTTTGTATTTTTAGTAGAGACAGGGTTTCACCGTGTTAGCCAGGATGGTCTTGATCTCCTGACCTCGTGATCTGCCTGCCTCGGCCTCCCAAAGTGCTGGGATTACAGGCATGAGCCACCACACCCGGCCAATTTTAAATATTTAGATATGGGATGTGGGCATCCATTTGGACCCTTGCCTTGGCCCTGAATGTTTTGGGGACATCTGCTTTTCAGCTTTGGCCCCTGTAGGTGGAGGCTTCATGGTCCCTGACTTGTGAAAAGGCCCCTCAGGTCTCCCAGAAAGGAATGGAGGGAACTGGCCTCAGTGTTGACCCCTGTGGATCTCAGAGAAGGCAAGGTGGTAGTCAGCCTTGCTGTGGGAAGGCAAGTGGCCCAGCCCTCCAGTCTTTATAAGAGCAGCACTGGCAGTTGCTAGTGGGAGTCACAGACTATACTTATGGTCAAAAAGAATTCACAAGTTGCTGATGTATTATGGAAACAGGATGTGGCCTCCCCAAGCCCTGGTTGGTAAGTACCTCCTTTCTTTCTTCCTGCAGTACACTTCTTACAAAGTCCTGTTTTTAAATTCCAAGGCTATGGTCTTTTTCATTTTCACAACAGAATTTCCATGGAATACATGAATACTAGGAACAGGACTGCTGGGTCATAGGGTATCTCAGATACTAATTTGCCTAAGTAATTCTAGATTGTTCTTTAGAATGGCTGCACCTGTCTACCGTCACACCAACTGTGCATGAGGGCGCCACCACCCCCACACTTCTGCAAACACCTGTCATGATTTAGTTTTCTAATTTGTGCCAGATCAGCAATAGAAAAGTTATATTTGTTGCTCTAATTTGCAATTTTTAAATTACTAATGACTTTGAGCATCTTATCGTATGCCTGTTAGCTTCAATTATCTCCACATCCTCCTATGTAGTATCAGCCTGCCCATCTTTCTCTAGGGTTCTCTGCAAGGATAGCTGGGAGAGACTAGAACCAGTTTGCTGATATCTAGAGTTGCTATGACAGAATAGTGGAGAGACCATGCTGGTACAGCATTAGTCACTCCTGTTTCTTCTCATCTCTTTAGGACTGCCTCTCCTACCTTCTGGCCCCCCAGCTCCCTGCTCTCCAGTTGTGCTGGCCAGGAACATACAAGGCCATTTCCGCCTCTGGGACTGTTGCTCCCACTCCTCTGTCTGCTGGGACCACTGACATGACAAGGCTCTGCCCACTCTCCCTGGAGTTTCTGCTCAATGACATCTCAGCAGTGACATCTTCTGTGACCTCTGTATCTAGAGTAGCACTTTGACTACTTCTCCCCTTAGTTTTTTTTCTTAGCACCTCCCATGACCTGGCATTCCCATTGCCTGTTATGTGTTTACTGGTTTGTTTACGTATCGTGTCTCTCCTAGGTGCCACAAAAGCAAAGACTGTGACTGTTTGTTCACTTCTATATCTTAAGTGAGTGCAAGGGTGCCTGGCACGTAGTAGGCACTCAATAACTCAATAATCACTTGTTGAATAAATTCCTTTTTAATATGTGATATTTATACATACTAATGGGGTACATGTAGAAGTTTGTGACATGCATAGGGTGTGTAATGATCAACTCAGGGTATTTATAATTTCCATATGTATTTATCATTTCTATATGTTCCACATTTCAAGTCCTTTTTTTTTTTTTTTTTTGAGACAGGGTATTGCTCTGTCACACAGGCTAAAATACAGTGGCTCACTGTAACCTCAAGCTCCTGGGCTCAAGCAGTCCTTCTGCCTCAGTCTCCTGAGTAGCTGGGACTACAGGGACCCACGACCATGTCCGGCTAATTTTTAAATTTTTTGTAGATGGGGTCTCACTGTGTTGCCCAGGCTGGTCTTAAACTCCTGGCCTCAAGCAATTCTCCCACTTTGGCCTCCTAAAGTGTTGGGATTACAGGCATGAGCCACCGTGCCCAGCCTCTTACAGTTATTTTGAAAAATACAACACGCTGTTGTTAACTATAGTCACCTGACTATACTAGCAAACATAACTTATTCCTTCTATCTAACTGTATGTTTGTACCCATCAATGTACCCAACCTCGCTTCATCTCCCTTCCTCCAACCCATTTAATTGAATACATTTTAATTAGTTCCTCCTACCTAGACATATAGGCATAACGCTTACATGTAAACATTTGGACATTTATCAGTTTTCTCAGGATGGTTTTTAGATTCTTAGAAAAATGGGCTGGGTGTGGTCGCTCATACCTGTAATCCCAGCACTTTGGGAGACCGAGGCAGAAGGATTGCTTGAGGCCAGGAGTTTGAGAACAGCCAGGTCAACAAAAAATTAAGAAATTATCCAGGCATTCTGGGATGTGCCTGTAGTCCTAGCTACTCAGGAGGCTGAGGTGGGAGGATCGCTCAATCCCAGGAGTTCAAGGCTGCAATGAGCCATGATTGTGCCACCGCACTCCAGCCTGGACAATTTCCTATAGCGATTCAGTTAAATTAGCTCCCCAGGCTTTCTGGTGCTTTCTCTAAACTGTCAGGATCAATGTATTTCCAGATCTGGCTTTGAAAATAAATAGAAATTTCTCCTAAACAGGAGATTATTTCCTAGAGTTCATATAGCACAAATTACTTTGGTTTTCTCATATTGCTTCTGCTATCTTTGGTCCTAAATGTTAATTATGTTCTTACTTAGAAAAATAGATCTTTCCATAAAAAGTAATGAGTTTTTAGGCTTAAAGTTTTAGTCCAACATAATGACAGTTAGACAAGCATCTTGTCACTGTTGCACAAACACTTTCTAAAAAATTTAACTCCAGTTGCTTTCTTTGACACTTGCAAAAAAAAAAAAAGCTGTTAGGAAACACCAGGACTAGAATTCAGCCGTGTCTTTCTTAAAAAAAAAAATCAGTTGGAGTGCCAGTTGTATAGGCACTGCCTTTTGTTACCAAAAAAAAAAAAAGTTTTAACTCCACAGTGGAAAAACTAACATTGTCACTAGGATATGAAGAAACCATGGTGAAGAACTAGCAACAGTGGGGCCCCGCAGAATGGCTGGCGGCATCTGTGCTGAGGGCCTTTATCAGTAGCCTTGTATGTTCTATTCAGGACTCTCAGGACGATTGTTGGCATGATGTAGACAAATTGACGCAAATTAGTTTAGCATGGGCTATGCAAAGTTTAAGCTTGTTGAGTAACACACGTGGACCACATAGCAACAGCTCCCAACACTATGCAAAAGTGTTAGATGCAAAGTACTAACTACCCTAGACTGTGCTATTCCAGATTGGAAGCAGAATTTGCAAATTACTGGGCAGTGCGGAGGAGGAGGGCAGGAAGCTGGCAGTGGAGACCGGATCCCCCATGCTGACCCTAAAGGCCAGTGATGGCTGAGAAAAATAACTCCTGAAAGTGCCGCTTGCTCTGCCTAAAACCGACTGCCTGTTATTTCATGGCCACAAATCCTCAAAGAACTGGCCCCAAAGATTAAGGGGATTCCGCCACTTTGCTCTTTACTTTTGGTTCAAATATCTCAAGACAATTCCTTTGGGGTTGGTGTCACACAGACCACCTAGAGGGACCTTCTAATTGTATTTACAGTAATTTAATTATGGCAGGGAGAGCTTCAGAAGGCAGGATTTACCAAGATTGATACTATGGGTGCCACTGGCAGAGTTTTGATCTGTTAAATCAACAGAGAAATGGTAAAAAAAATAATAATAATAAAAAATAATAATAATAAAATAAAGCCACTCCAGAGTTTGGAAACTATTTTATAGACTTTTTCTTCTTCTTTTTTTTTAGTGGAGGCTGGGAAGGTGAAGGAGACATTTTCCTGGGGCCACGGCTTTCACGCTTTTGTTCATATTGTTTTGTATTTCATATATGCATTATATCCAACTGATCTCACACACACACACACACACACACACACACACACACACACAGAGTTTAGATATTATGAATGCACCATAGCCAAGTGTGTGTATGCGTATGCAGTTCTGTGTGTGTACTTAATTAAATATATCTCTGAATAGTTATTCAAAAACTTGGTAGCAAGTTCCTCCTCCGGGGAGGAGATCTAAGGTGGGGTGGGAGAGAGATTTACTTTTAACCTCATTTTCCATTCTTTTGTTTGCTTTTTTTCTTTTTTTTTGTTTTCCAAAACAATTTTACACAAAAACATTTAAAATAGTTTTTGAGTGTATCCATAAAGAAACTTTTCATGCAAATATTAAATCATAAAAGTCAGCAACCTGTATATAATTCAGCCAATTGTAGGTTGTTTGGCTAACTAGTTACCTCGCCTTAGTTGGTGTCCTTCCCTTTGGGGTCCTCAGCCTTCCCGTCTATGAAAGGGTATAGACCAGCTGCTCCTGAAGGCCCCTTCCTCTCTATGAGATTGACTGACTAGAGTCTAAAAACAGCATGTGCTGCTACTGCCATCTAGCAGTCCAACTAGGGCTGCATGGATTTAGCTTTCCTCAGGTATTTTGAAAGACATCAGGGGGCTATTATTCAAAACACAAAAACTTCATTGAATATGCAAACATCCTACAGCCCCTAAGTGCTTTCTGAGTGGGAGAGAGTATACATATATAAACAAATCTTAGACATTTAAAAAGTTGTTCTGAGCCTGTAATGTTTGACTATTGTAATATTTGACTACTGCAGTCAAACATTATACCATCATTGCAATTCAGTGGTCTCAAGGGCCTTTGGTGATGTGCCCAGACTGCCCAGTACAGCAGATATTTGTCGGGTACCCACTATGCATGCAGAGGACTGTGCAGGTGTGTGTGTGGTAGAAAGAGACAGGAATTTGGTATCATGCACTTCAGACACCCTAACTCTTTAAGGACAGAGACTGTGACCTTTTGGAGGTGTATTCCCAATAAGCCATGCATCTCCAACAGCTAGCAGAGCACTGGCACACAACAGGAAGTTAATAAATGCATGTTTTCAATGAATGCAGGAAGGAAGAAATAATCTGGATTTGAATTCATGTCCCCTGTTTATGAAGGCATTTTCTTCTTCATTTCCTCATCGGCACAATAGCAATGATAACCCTTGCCCCTGATTGTGAGGATCCAGTGCTATGACAAGGGGCAATGCCTCTGTCAGCTGGAAAAAGCTTTAAAAAAGAGGTGGGGTGGGGGAATCTCCGTATTTTGAGGCTCATCAACCACCTACTGTGCATGACAATGAGATATATTCTTTACTCCCCAAATTGATATTTCCATAGAAAATGTTTTCTGCCATGTATTCTAAGTTTTCTTGATTAGTTAAAGTGTATATTGCAGAAATACTGCAAATTCAGGCCTGAAGTACACTCAGGGATTTTTCTCCCCACCTCTTCCCGCAACACTGCCCTTTCCTAGCAGAAGAACAGGACGTGTTCTTTGTTTTTACTGCATCTCCAGGTTTCCATATATGTACACTGAAGGAGTTGAATTAAATTAACCCTAAGGTCTTTTCCCTTTTAAACTCTAAAGCTTCTTCCCTTTAAAAACAGGTTCTTATAGGGAAAATTGTACAATGACACCGTGGGCTCAACTGTTGTAAAGAAGCTGTGATATGCTGCCACCTGTTGGTGATGCATTGAATTATTTTAAATTCTAAGCAAAACTGAGGTTTAGCATTTATTAATAAATAGTATTCACTATGACCAAATGAATTTACATACATATTTACAGTAGAAATGTATCACAGTGCCAAGGGCAAGAAATGTTTTCCCCAAAGGCAAAAATAATAGTTGACATTTAAAGACCAGAGTCTTTCAGTACCAAGCCCTACGTGAATTCTCCCACTTAATCCTCACAGCCACCCAGTTCTTTGATTATCCCCACTTTACAGATGAGGAAACTGATAGTCAGTGAGGCAATGACTTCCCCCAGGTCACATGGGTGGTAAGTAGCAGAGACATAACCTGGTTCCTTAACAACGATGCGCTTAGCATAGTGTATTCTGTAGTGTTTTCTTGCTTCTGATTTGAAAAGAAATTAACATCATTGTAGAAATTTCTTAAATTACAAAGAAAAAAATGAAATCCCACCACTAAAATAAAATCAATGTTAACATTCTGTGCATATCTATCCAGTATTTTAGTGCTTATGTCATGTATACATTTGTACTTTTAAATATGATTATAATTGTTGGTTAAAACAAGAGTTCCCTTTTTTTTGATTCATTCATTTCTCCACTCATTCATTTCTCCGATTAAATTTAAAAAATGCTTAATTTGTACCAGGCAGAGATACAATGGATGGGATTTTTTTTTAAAGACATTATATAAGCTTGTCCAACCTGCCTTATTTTGTTGTTGTTGCTGTTCTGTTTTGTTTTGCTTTAGGCTTTTAGCAGCCTGAAACCATAGTTTTTTTGTTTCTGTCTCTAGTGATAAGCAGGAAAGAGGCAAGAGGAAGGGGCTTTACTGGCCCAACCAGAAGCAAAAACTAAGAACCCATGACTGTATTCTGTCCCTTGGCACTCCTGGATGAGACAAATAAATGTTCTAAAGGAAAAATAGTTCCGGGAGAACAGGTAAGAAGGGAAGTTAGTTTGCACAGGGGGAACACAAGGCTTCCCTGAGGAAGTGATGCTTGGAAAGATTTGGATGGTTCAGGTACCCCTTTCCCCCACCTCACAACTAACTTTCCAAGCAATTCTTTGCTTCAAGGAGGGAAAGGCCTGCCCTCTTCATTCTCTTTCCAGTGCTCAGGTAGGCACAGAGACAGATCAGTTAGCCCTTGCCTAAGCAGATGAAAGAGTGGGAGTAAGACGTTATTCTTCTCGTATTGTGGGCACTCCAATACTTACCAGTGATTCTTTGGGGACCTTCTCTCTCTTGGCCTAAGAGAGAGGAAAACTTCTCACCCCAAACACTGCACCTTCACCTTCAACAGTAGAGGATCTAGGTGTCTAGCCTCAGGTGTTGGTGCTTGCCTCCTGTGGGGGAGAACTAGCTCCTACAGGTTTCAACTGAGATCCCAGTGTCAATTCCTGAGCAACCAAAAAAGGCCCCTCAGCAATTGCACCACAAGTTCTCAGTCCGAACTAATTGATGATAGCCTAATCAGCCTCTCTTCTTCCAGTTTCTCCTCACTTAATCTATCCTATAGTGGGCTACAAAGTCGGTCTTCCCAAGAAGTTAAAACAATGCTATTAACTCGAAACTTTCAGCATATCCCTAAATAAACTAGTTTCAGTAATATTTTTATCAATAACTTGGATTTGCTGATACTTTTCCTTTGCTTTCTTTCCCAATTCCACCCCCTTCCCCCAATGTACACATCACTCAGCTTTTATTTTTCATTCTTGCTTTTTAAATTTTTCGTTGTTGTTGTTCTGAGACGGAGTCTTGCTCTGTCACCCAGGCTGGAGGGCAGTGGCGCAACCTCCACCTCCTGGTTTCAAGCAATTCTCCTGCCTCAGCCTCCCGAATAGCTGGGATTACAGGCGCCTGCCACCACACCCGGCTAATTTCTTTGTATTTTTAATACAGACAGGGTTTCACCATGTTGGCCAGGCTGGTCTCAAACTCCTGACCTCAAGTGATCCACCTGCCTTGGCCTCCCAAAGTGCTAGGATTACAGGCATGAGTCACCGCAACCAGCTAAAATTTTTAAATTTTTGTGGATACATAGTGGTGTATATATTTATAGGGTACATGTAATGTTTTGATAAAGGCATGCAATGTGAAATAATCACATCATGGAGAATGGGGTATCCATCCCTTCCAGCATTTATCCTTTGTGTTACAAACAATCCAATTACACTCTTTTAGCTATTTTTAATGTCCAATTATTATTGACTATAGTCTCCCCATTGTGCTATCAAATAATAGGTATTATTCATTCTATTTGGTTTCTGTACCCATTAACCAACCCCACCTCCCTCACTCCAGCCCCCCACTGCCCTTCCCACCCTCTGATAACATCCTTCTACTCTCTATGTCCATGAGTTCAATTGTTTGATTTTTACATCCCACAAATAAGTGAGAACATGCAATGTTTGTCTTTCTGTGCCTGGCTTATTTCACTTAACATAACGACCTCCAGTTCCATCCATGTTGTTGCAAATGACAAGGTCTCATTCCTTTTTTATGGCAGAATAGTACTCCATTGTGTATATGTACCATATCTTCTTTACCCATTCATCTATTGATGGACACTTGGGTTGCTTCCAAACGCAGCTTTATGATTATCAATTAACAGCCAGTCTTGTATAATTTATGCCCCTACTTTCTCTCTCCCCCACCCACAGATTATTTTTAGGCAAATCCCAGATATAATATTATTTAATTCATCAACATTACAGTAGGTACTAAATTATAGGGACTCTTTAAATCATAGCCACAATATCACTGTCACACTAAAAAAATAATAATTCCTTAGTATCATTAAATATCCAGTGAGTGTTCAAATTTCCCTTAGTGTCTTAAAATTTTTTTTAACAGTGATTTGTTCAAAATGGGATGCAAACAGGGTCCATAAATTCATTTGGTTGACGCTTAAATCTCTCTTTTTTCTAAGTTCCAGAGTACATGTGCAGGATGTACAGATTTGTTAAACAGGTAAATGGAGAAAATTTTTGAAATTTTTGAAATCTCTTTTAATCTATAGATTCCCATTCCATTTCCTTGTTTTCCTTGAAGTTTATTTGTTGGCTAAATGGGTCATTTTCCCCATAGAACTTCCACAGTTTGGACTTGTTGATTGCTTCCTTGTGCTGTTGTTTAACATGTTTCTCTGTCTCTGTAGTCTTACAAGATCCGGAGGTTTGATCAGACCAGTTTGAAATTCTCTTTCATAGGGAGAGGTATGTACTTCCATCGGGAGGCATTTATTAATAATGCTTGTCTTTTTCTGTGATGTTAAAGGCCACTGACGATCATCCACGGTTGGTACACCTATCATTTCATTAATGGTTTGCAGAATGGTGATATTCTAATTTTATCAATCCGTCTCATATTAGCCAGGATACTTCTATAAGGAGAAGCTTTTCTTTCATCAACTATTTGATTGTCCTCAGCTATAGTTCATATAAGAAAAGCAGGTCAAGTGCTTGATTCTTTCTCTTTATTTACTGTATTAGTCTGTTCTCATGCTGCCAATAATGACATACCCAAGACTGGGCAATTTATAAAGAAAAAGATGTTTAATGGACTCACAGTTCCACATGACTGGGGAGGCCTCAAGGCAGAAGGTGAAGGAGGAGCAAAGGCACATCTTACATGGCGGCAGGCAAGACAGTGTGTGTAGGGGAACTGCCCTTTATAAAACCATCAGATTTCGTGAGACTTCTTCTCTATCATAAGAACAGCATGGGAAAAACCCACCCCCATGATTCAATTACCTCCCACCAGGTCCCTCCCATGACACGTGGGGATTATGGGAGCTACAATTCAAGATGAGATTTGGGTGGGGACACAGCCAAACTACATCATTTACTAATTTTCAGAAAGATTAGTTGGTTCTCTAGAGACCTCCAGAAATGACTATAAGTTTTTGGGTTTGAATAACATTGCAAACTCATTGATTTAATGATATTTGATGTGTTTCATTTCACTGTAGTGGTCATTTTTAATGATGCTCAAATTGTTTTGTTTTTGTTTTTTTTTTTTTTGGCCAGTGGAAGACTCTTTGATCTGCCTCCTGAGTCCTTTGACAGGATTCTTACCAACTTTGAAAATTTTTTCACCTCCTTACTCCCGCAAACAGTAACATATTAAAGTGTACACTTTCGTCTACCTTGCTTTTCCACTTAATGGTATATTCTAGAAATCACTCCATGGTAGTATACAGAGATGTTCCTCATTCCTTTGCATGGGTGCCTATGATTCTATTGTGAGGAAATACCATAGTTTATTCAACTAGTCTCCTACTGAATATCTGGACTGTTTCCAGTCTTTTGCTATTACAAATAGTGCTGCAGTGACCAACCTTGTGTGTATATTTTCTTCATATTTTTGCCAGTGAATCCTTGGGATATCTTCCTGGAAGTTAGGTTTCTGGGTCAAAGAGCATTTGCATATATCATTTTGCTATGTAGTGCTAAGTTATTCTCCACGAGGCTTGTACTATTTTTGTATTCCTATCAGCAATGTGTAAAAGTGCCTGTTAACCGAAGCCTGGTAATGAGGTATATTTGTGAACTTTGGAGTTTTGCCAATCTGATAGGTGGAAAGTGAGAATTTATGATAAGCCAAGTTAAGTATATTTTCCAATGTCTTTGCATTTTTTGTGTGTAAAATATCTTCTCATTTAAAAATATAATTCTTGGTCTTTCTCTTTTCCGTTTTTAGAAAAAAAATTTTTTTGAGATAGAGTCTCGCTCTGTTGCCCAAGCTGGAGTGCAGTGGTATGATCTCAGCTCACAGCAATCTCCATCTTCTGGGTTCAAGTGATTCTCCTGCCTCAGCCTCCCGAGTAGCCGGGCCTGGCCCTTACATCCTCTTATAAGAGAGTAGCATGTGCCACCACACCTGGCTAATTTTTTTATTTTTTATTTTTAGTAGAGATGGGGGTTCACCATGTTGGCCAGGCTGGTCTCCAACTCCTGACCTCAACTGATCCACTCACCTCAGCCTCCCAAAGTATTGGGATTACAGGTGTGAGCCACCACATCCGGCCTAGAAATTATTTATATGTTAAGAACATTAACCTTTTGTGATGTAAGTTGCATGTAAAATGAGGTCTTATTGGTAGGCTCTAACTTTTTTTTTTTTTGTGAGGTGGAGTCTCTCTTTCTCCCAGGCTGGAGTGCAGTGGAGAGAACTTGGCTCACTGCAACCTCTGCCTCCCAATTTCAAGCGATTCTCCTGCCTCGGCCTCCCAAGTAGCTGGGATTACAGGTGCCTGCCACCATGCCTGGCTAATTTTTGTATTTTTAGTAGAGACGAGGTTTCACCACGTTGGCCAGGCTGGTCTTGAACTCCTGATCTCAGGTGATCCACCCACCTAGGCTTCCCAAAGTGTTAGGACTGCAGGCGTGAGCCACCGCGCCCGGCCTTATGTCCTCTTATAAGAGATTAGGACACAGACACAGGGGAAAGACCATGAGAAGACAAGGAGAAGGCAGCCATCCACAAACCAAGGAAAAAGGCATCAGAAGAAACCAACCCTGATGATGCCTTGATTTCAAACTTGTAGCCTCCAAAATCATGAGAAAGTGAATTTCTGTTGTTTAACTCAGCAGTCCCCAACCTTTTTGGCACCAAGGACAAGTTTGGAGGACAATTTTTCCATGGACTTGGGCGGGGGATGATTTCAGGATGAAACTCTTCAGTTCAATAGTCATTAGATTCTCTCATAAGGAGCGTGCAACCTACATGCTTCGGATGTGCAGTTCACAATAGGTTTCGCACTCCTATGGGAAACTAATGCTGCTGTTGATCTGACAGGAGGCAGAACTTAGGCAGTAATGCTCACTTGCCGCTCACCTCCCACTGTGTGTCCCCATTCCTAACAGGCCACGGACTAGTACCAGTCCACGGCCTGGGGGTTGGGAACCCCTGGTTTAAGCCACCCAGTCTGTGATTGTTATGGTAAACCTAGCAAACTAATACACAACTTTTTGTCTTATCAGATTTATTAATCTTTTTCCCTTATTGCTTCTAGGTTTTTGGTTTTCTTGGGTGTTTTGTTTGTTTTCGAGACATGATCTCACTCTGTTGCCCAGGCTGGAGTGCAGTGGCACAATCTCAGCTCACTGTAGCCTCAAGCTCCTGGCCTCAAAGGACCCTCCCACCTCAGCCTCCTGGTACCTGGCACTACAGGCCCACATCACCATACCTGGATAATTTTTGTATTTTCTGTAGAGACTGAGTTTTACCATGTTGTCCAGGCTGGTCTCAAACTCCTGAGCTCAAGCAATCCTCCTGCCTCTGCCTCCCAAAGTGCTGGAATTACAGGTGTGAGCCACTACACCTGGCCACTTTTAGGTTTTGAGGAATAGCAAAGAAATGTCCTCCAATCCCAATAGAGAAATTCACCTTTGCTTTCTTCTAGTATTTGCACCATTTCATTTTTTCCCAAGAAATTTTTAACTTTATAAAAAGTTTTAAATTTACAGAAAAGTTGTAAAGATGGTACAGAGCATTTTTGTATACCCCTCACTCAGTTTACCCTATTGTTAACATTTTATATTGCTGTGGTACATTTGTGAAAACCAAGGAACCAACATTGATACCTGGCTACTAACTAAGCTCTGCACTTTATTTGGATTTCACTAGGTTTTTCCTTTTCTCCTTCCTTCCCTTCTTCCTTCCTTCCTTCCTCTCTTTCTCTTTTTCTTTCTCTTTCCTTTCCTTTCTTCTTTCCTTCCTTCCTTTCTTTCTTTTTCTCTTTCTCTCTCTCTCTCTCTCTCTCTTTCTTTCTGGGTTTCACTCTGTCCCCCAGGCTGGAGTGCAATGATGCGATCACTGCTCACTGCTGCAGCCTTGATCTCCTGGGCTCAAGTGATCCTCTCACCTTAGCCTCCCTAAGTAGCTAGGACTACAGGCATGCACCACCAAGCCCAGTTAATTAAAAAAATAATTTCTTGGCTGGGCATGGTGGCTCATGCCTATAATCCTAGCATTTTGGAAGGCTGAGGCAGGTGGATCACCTGAAGTCAGGAGTTTGAGACCAGCGTGGCCAACAAGGTGAAACCCCATCTCTACTAAAAATACAAAAATTAGCCGGGCATGGCGGCACGTGCCTGTAGTCCCAGGTACCCAGGAGACTGAGGCAGGAGAATGGCTTGAATCCAGGAGGCAGAGGCTGCAGTGAGCCGAGATCACACCACTGCACTCCAGCCTGGATGACAGAGTGAGACTCTGTCTCAAAAAATAAATAAATAAAATAAAATTTTTTTGCACAGACGGGATTTCACCATGTTCCCCAGGCTGGTTTCAAATTGCTGAGCTCAAGCAATCCCCCCCACCTCAGCATCCCAAAGTGTTGGGATTACAGGCATGAGCCACCATGCCCAGCCTCACTAGGTTTTTTCTGATATCTCATCCAAGATGCCACATTACATTTATTTGTCATGTCTCCTCAGTTGCCTCCAGGTTGTGACAGTTTCTCAGACTTTCCTCATTTTTGATGGCCCTGACAAGTTATAGGAATACTGGCCATGAATTTTGTAGAATATCCCTCCATTGGCGTTTGGTGTTTTTCTCACATACAGACTGGGGTTACAGACTACTGAAAGACCACAGAGACAAAGTTTTATTCTCATCACAATCATATCAAGGGCACATGATATCAACATGACTTATCATTGATGATGTTAACTTTGATGATCTGGCTGAGGTAGAGTTTACCAGGTTTCTCCACCATAAAGTTACATTTTTCCTCCCCTTTTCATGCCCTGTGTTTGGAAGCCCAGAACATATTCAAGTGTGGGAAGGGAATTAAGCTCTATCTCCTTGAGGGAGAAGTATCTATTTAAATTATTTGGCATTCTTCTGTATGGCACATTTGTTTCTTCTTCCCTATTTATTTATTTATTCCTTTATTAATTGTAGATAGATGCATGGATATGTATTTTATACTTTGAGGTCTATTCTAATACTATGTTATTTATTTTGTTGCTCAAATTCTTCCAGGTTTGGCTATTGGAAGCTCTTTTGTGTTGGCTCCTATGTCTTTTTGACATGCCTCCATCCTTTTGCTCTGAGCACATCTCGATTTCCTGGGACTAACAGATGCTTCAGGCTCATTTTGTATGTTCCCTGCCCTAACCCTAAAATCAGCCACTTCTCCAAGCCCTAGATCCTTTTCTTGAAGAATGGACTTAGAAATAAGCACTGGATGCCATTTTTCACATTTTAATATTTGGTCCATTTGGAACTTATCCTGGTACATAGTGCGAAGAATGGGTCTAATTTTATCTTTATTCATATGGCTAACCAATTATTCCAACAGCATTTATTAAGAAGTCCAGGCTGGACACAGTGGCTCATGTCTATAATCCTAGCACTTTGGTAGACTAAGGCAGGAGGCTCACTTGAGCCCAGGAGTTCTACACTAAACTGGGCAACATAGACCCCATCTCTACAAAAAATGTTTCGAAAATTGGGTGTAGTGGTGCACATCTGTAGTCTCAGCTACTCAGGAAGTTGAGGCAGGGAAATCACTTGAGCCCAGGAGTTCAAGGCTGCAGTGAGCTATAATAGCATGACTGCACCCCTGGATGACAGAGCCAGTTACTATCTACCCCAAAAATTAAAAATTAAAAAACCATAAAGTCTATTTTTCTCCCACTGCTTTGAGATGCCATCTTTATCATACACTAGATTTTCATATGCAATTGCCTCTTTTTCTGGCTTTTCCATTCTGTTCCATTGGTTGATCTGTCTGTTAATGCACCATTACCCTACTAGTTTACTTATACATGATTTATAATATTTGTTTTAATATCTGATAAGATTAAACTTGTTACTGCTCTTCTTTTCTGGATTTTCCTATTTGTTCTTATTTGGTCTTTCATATGAACTTTATTATCAACCTGTCTAGTTCCAGCAAAAAGAATCTGATGGTAGTTTTATTGAGATTGTGATTATTTTATATATTAATTTAAGGAGAAATGATATCTTTATAACATTGAGTCTTCCTATACAAATTCATTGTATGTCCCTCTATTTGTCTTATGTCTTTCAAAAGTGTTTAGTATAGTTTTCTTCATATAGGAACATTCCGTTATTTATTCCCTATTAATTCATTTGTTCATCCATTCATTTACACTATGATAAATGGGATATTTGCCATCATACCTTCTATTAATACTAGCTGTTGCTTGTGTATGTGAAGGCTGTTGCTATATGAAGTCTTACTGAATTCTCTTCTTGTTCATGGTATCTCTTCAGCTGACTCTCTTTGGTTTCCTGGAGTTATAAGTATTCATATTTGCAAATGGTATGAGTCGTACTTCCTCCTTTCCAAGTTTTACATCGCTAATTTTGTCCTCTTGTTTTCTTGCATTCACAAATACCTTTTTTCAGTATGGTGGCATTCTTTGACTTATTTGTGATGATAGATCATTTTGATGATATCTATTGAGGAAATGCCCTCAATAGATAAAAGGTTTGAGGGTTTTTTTTTTTGCAATGTGTGTGTGTGTGCACATGCAAGTGTATTTTGACCAGGTCAAGCATGTATCTATTTCTACTTTAATGGCTTTTAAAATCAACAATAAGTGTCAAATTTTCTCAGATTTCTTTTCAGCATCTTGAAGATGATTATATGATATTTTTCTCCCTAACCTCTTTATTTTATTATTGATTCTTCAAATGTAAATCCTACTTGCATTCCTAAAATAAGTGCTACTTGGTCATGATGTATTATTTTTTAATAGGCTACCAGATGCTCTTTGATTCTATTTTATTTGAGATTTTTTTCATTGATATTTATAATTAATATTAATCTGTACTTCTCACTTTGCCAGGTTTTGGTATTGTTACATGCACTTCATAAAAGCAGTTTGGTACTACGCAAAGCAAAATACAGATTCAATGCAATCTCTATCAAAATACCAATGATATTGTTTACAGAAATGGAAAAAGAAGTGTAAAATTTATATAGAACAAAAGACTCCAGATAGCCAAAGCAATCCTGAGCAAAAAGAACAAACCTGGAGGCATCACACACTATCAGACTCCAAAATATACTACAAAGCCATGGTTACCAAAACAGCAAAGTACTCGCATAAAAACAGACACATAGACCAATAGAAAAGAATAGAGGACAGGTAAATTAATTAAAGTATCTATAGCCAACTTATTTTTGACAAAGGCACTGAGAACACTCATTGGGGAAAGGCCAATGTCTTCAACTAATGGTGCTGGAAAAACTGAATATCCATATGCAGAATGAAACTAGACTCCTATCTCTCACCATATACAAAAATCAACTCAAAATGGATCAGACCTAAATATAAGACCTAAAACTATAAAACTACAGGAAGAAAACATAGGGGAGGAACTTCAGGACATTGGTCTAGAAACAGATTTTACTAATAAGACCCCAAAAGCATAGGCAACAAAAGCAAAAACAAACAAATGGGATTATATCAAACTCACAATCTTCTGTACAGCAAAGGAAACAATCAGCAGAGTGAAAAAACAACCTACAGAATGGGAGAAAATATTTGCAAATTATTCATATGACAGGGGTTAATAGCCAGAATAGACAAGGAGTTCAAACATTTCAACAGCAAAAAATAAACAATCTGATTTTAAAATAGGCAAATGATCTGAACAAACATTTCTCAAAAGAAGATACACAAATGGTCAACAAATATATGAAAACATACTCAACATCACTAATCATCAGAGAAATGCAAATCAAAACCACAATGAGGTATCATCTCACCCCAGTTAGGACGGGTATTATCAAAAAACACAAAAAATAACAAATACAGGTGAGGATGCAGAGTGACTGTTCAGGGGCATAGATTTCTTTTTGTTGAGAAGAAATGTTCTAAAATTAGATAGTGGTGATGTTTGCACAACTCTGTGAATACAGTATACTAAAAAGCACTGAACTGTACACTTTCAATGGATAGATCTTTTGGTATGTCAATTATATCTCCATAAAGCTGTTATTAAAAAACAAAAGTTGGCTGGGCATGGTGGCTCACACCTGTAATTCTAGCACTTTGGGAGGCTGAGGTGGGAGGATTGCTTGATCCTAGAAGTTCAAGACCAACATGGGCAACATAGCAAGACCCTCATCTCTTAAAAAAAAAAAATTAGCCAGGCATGGTGATGCAGAGTTGTAGTCCTAGCTACTTGGGAGGCTGAGGCAGGAGGATAGCTTGAGCCCAGGAGTTCAAGGCTGCAGTAAGCTATGACTGCACCACTGCACTCCAGCCTGGGCAATAGAGTGAGACTCTGTCTCAGAAAAAAGTTGGATGGAGGAGGCGCCATGTGCTGTTGGTATTAGTGCTGTCAGGCTGCTTTTGATTCTTCAGCACCCAGTTGTCTCAAACCCTTTGCCACTTCTACTGCAGACTAGGATCTTGCCAGGAAAATGTCTGATGAATTTTCTATGGCAAATGCTCTACCTGAACACTTCCCTGACCAGGTCCTGCTGTGATTAATAGAAATCTAGTCAACCTCCTTAAGGCCGGCCAGATTCCAACCCTTGGAAGAACCCATGTGCTGTGCCTTCTATGCCATCTGGACTCCCGCCAAGTGCAACACTCTTCATTGTACCTTTCGGACCTTTGCTAACAGGATTGCATCCCTCTGTGCCTCCCACTGGACTGCCTCTGGGAACCCGAGAACTCTTCCTCTTTCTGGACCCTCCTGCTCCCCATCTAATGGTCCTTACCCAACTTCAACTGTGATGCACCTGGACCCCACAGGCCATATCCCATGCCAAAAATGCCCTTTCTAGAGCTTCCCAGACCATATGGTGCTTTCACAGGTCTCACAAGTCGTGCTGCAACTGGTATTTTAGGTCCATGAAAATCCACGTTTCCGAACCATGGGCACCAGAAATGAGAAGGCA
This sequence comes from Gorilla gorilla gorilla, assembly GCF_029281585.2. NCBI lineage: Eukaryota > Metazoa > Chordata > Mammalia > Primates > Hominidae > Gorilla > Gorilla gorilla. The sequence goes on from NC_073234.2 coordinate 122,322,363, forward strand.
GCATCCTACTCTAAACATGCCACATGTACATCTAGAGCCATATCTTACTCATCCTCCTCCCCGGCACCAGGGCAGTGTCATCTTTCCCAGTGGGGCTCTGTCCTATGTAGACCACCAGTACCACAGACTATATCCCACACAAGTCTCTATCCTATTCATCATAATTCTTTTCAAGTTCCTTTGGGACCTTCTGCCTGGTAGCCTCATTCTTACCCATTCTTACCATTAAGTTAAAAATGGATAAAGGGATAGCATTTTGCTTTTGAAAGCACACACACTGTATATATATATATATATATATACATATATATACGTATATATATGTATATATACATATATATACGTATATATGTATATATATACATATATACGTATATATATGTGTATATATATATACATATATATATAGTGTATATACTATAGGCTGTCTTTTCATTTCACAGGCAAACCTTTCATTTGTTAAAAAAAAAAAGGCAGTATCTGCGAATTGCAATAAAGTGCAATAAAATGAGGTATGCCTGTATATATACTGGATGCATATATACACAGTATATGTAGTATATATATGTAACATATGTATATACTTATATACTACATTTGTATATAGTAGGCCAACTAATAGGCCAAATAAACCAATTAATAACCTTATGATGGCCTCTACGTGTTCAACAGAAAGGAATAGTTGCAAGTCTCTCACTTTTAATCAAAAGCTAGAAATGATGAAGCATAATGAGAAAGGCATGGCAAAAGCTGAGACAGGGCAAAAGCTAGGCCTCTTATGCCAAACAATTAGCAAAGGTGTGAATGCAAAAGAAAACTCTTGAAGGAAATTAAAAGTGATACTCCAGTGAATACATAAATGATAAGAAAGTGAAATAGCCTTATTGTTGATATGGAGAGAGTTTAAGTGGTCTGGATAGAAGAAAGCCAGATACAACATTTCCTTAAGCTAAAGCCTAATCCACAGCAAGGCCCTAACTCCCTTCCAATTCTATGAAGGCTGAGAGAAATGAGGAAGCTGCAGAAGAAAAGCTGGAAGCTAGCAGAAGTTGGTTCATGAGGTTTAAGCAAAGAAGCCGTCTTCATAACATAAAAATACAAGGTGAAGCATCAAGTGCTGGCTGCAGAAGCTGCAGCAAGTTATCCAGCTAAGACCATGAATGAAGGTGGCTACACTAAACAAAAGATTGTAGACCAAACAGCACTCTATTGGAAGAATACACCATCTAGGCCTTTCATAGCTAGAGAGGAGAAGTCAATGCCTGGCTTCAAAGCTTCAAAGGACAGGCTGACTCTCTTGTAAGGGGCTAAGGTAGCTGATGACTTTAAGTTGAAGCCAATACTCATTGACCATTCTGAAAATCCCAGGGCCCCTAAGAATTATGCTAAATCTACTCTGCTTGTGTTCTATACACGAAACAACAAAGCCTGAATGACTGCACATGTGTTTGCAATATGGTTAACTGAATATTTTAAGCCCTCCATTGGGACCTACTGCTCAGAAGAAAAGATTCCTTTCAAAATATTATTGCTCATTGATAATGCACCTGGTCACCCAAGAGCTCTAATGGAAAGGCACAAGGAGATTAATATTTTCATGCCTGCTAACATAACATCCATTTTGTAGTCCATGGATCAAGGAGTAATTCTGACTTTCAAGTCTTACTATTTAAGAATTATGTTTTGTAAGGCTATTGCTACCATAGACAGTGATTTCTCCAATGGATCTGATCAAAGTAAATGGAAAACCTCTGGCAAGGATCTATCCAATTAGATGCCATTAAAAATATTTGTGAGTCAAGGGAGGAGGTGAAAATATCAACAATAAGTAGTGTTAGGAAGGAGTTGATTCCATCTCTCATGGATGACTTCGAGTTCAAAACTTCAGTGGGGGAAGTAACTGCAGATGTGGTAGAAATGGCAAGATAACTAGAATAACAAGTGGATACTGAAAATATGACCAAATTGCTGCAATCTCATTATAAAACTTGAACAGATGAGGAGATACTTTTTATCGATGAGCAAAGAAAGTGGTTTCTTGAGATGGAGTCTGTCTCTGGTGAAGATGCTATGAACATTACTGAAATGACAACAAAAAATTTAGAATATTACATAAACTTAGTTGATAAAGTAACAGCAGGGTTTGATAGGATTGACTCCCATTTGGAAAGTTATACTGTGGGTAAGCCGCTATTAAACAGCATTGCATATTACAGAGAAATCTTCTGTGAGTCAACTGACGTGGCAAACTTCATTATGGTCTTATTTTGAGAAATTGCGAAAAAAAAAAATTACTGGGCATGGTAGCACACACCTGTAGTCCCAGCTACTCAGGAACACTGAAGTGGGAGGATCGCTTGAGCCCGAGAGGTTGAGGCTTCAGTGAGCCATGATTGTGCCACTGCACTCAAGCCTGGGCAACAGAGAGAGACCCTGAAAAAAAAAAAGAAAGAAAAAGAAAGAAGGAAGGAAGGAAGGAAAGAAGGAAAAAAAAAGAAAAAAAGAAAGAAAGAAAGAGAAAAAGAAAAGAAATAGCCATAGCCACCCAACCTTCACCAACCACCACCCTGGTCAGTCAGTAGCCATCAACATGGAGGCCTGACACTCCACCAGCAAAAATATTGTGACTTGCTGAAGCCTCAGATGATTGTTAGCACTTTTTGGCAGTAAAGTATTTTTAAATTGAGGTATGTACATTGTGTTTTTTAGACATAATGCTATTGCACATAACAGACTATATAGTACAGTATATAAACATAACTTTTATATGGACAGGAAAACAAAAAAATGTGTGATTTGCTTAATTATGATACTTGCTTTATCGTGGTGATCTGGAACTGAACCTGCGATATCTTAAAAGGTATGCCTGTGTATAGTGTGTGCGCGTGTGTGTGTGTGTGTGTACCCATGAATGCATATATTAAAATGCTGGTTTTAGTATTCTTAGAAAGCATTTATGAAAACAATTCTTGCACCTCTCAGAGTAGCTATGTGCCTCTTGAACTTGGATATATATTTAGAACATTCAGATAAAAATGCAAATATGATTTTTGTTTGCTTTTTATGGAAAGTTATGGTGAATATTTTAATTATATTGAATAGTTCTTTGATATAATTTATGAAACCACATACTTAAAAATCTAAAATGATGTAGATTATTAGAATCTACAACTTTATTGGCAAATTATTTTTCTATAATCACCATTTCCCTAAATAAACATACTTTTGAAAACAATCATGTGCCATACTTTAAACAAATGATTTCTCTGTTTATAGGATAAACAAACATGGTCCTCTTGAGGTTATATTTTGGAGTATACATTTAAAAACTGTCAGTAAAAACTGTCTGGTGTTCAGCTCATTAGCCAGTGTTCATTTTAATTATTTAAAAATTTATTTTTAAATCTCAATAGCTTTAGGGGTATTGGTAGTTTTTGGTTACATGGATGAACTCTACAGTGGTGAAATCTGGACTTTTAGTATACCAGTCACCCAAACAGTGTACATTGTACCCAGTAGGTAAATTTTCATTCCTTACCCCCCTTCCATCCTCCCCCTCATTTTAATTCTTGAGCATTGATTAGTAAAGCTTTTCCTTTTTTTAAGATCTACCTAATTAGTCTTATTTTTAGCTAAGTGGGTCACACAGCTATAAAACCTATTATTTATGGAAGCTAACATTAAAATAAAAATCCAGGTCAATACACATGTAAATCATGGTTGTCCTACATTGGAATAAGTTGCCAACTCTGCCTTTAGATACATTATCTAATGTAACAGTCAAGTTTACTTAATGGCAACAAATCAGTATGTGCTCTTCAGTGACAAGCAGTGATAGTGCCTTCATCTATCAAAAAAGTGAGAGGAAAACATATCATTACTTTGTACACTTAAATTGTTTCAGTGAGGCCAGGCATGGTGGCTCACACCTGTAATCCCCGCACTTTGGAAGGCCAAGGCAGGTGGATCACCTGAGGTTAGGAGTTCGAGACCAGCCTGGCAAACATGGTGAAACCCCATCTCTACTAAAAATATAAAAATTAGCCAGGCATGGTGGCATACACCTCTAGCCCCAGCTACTCAGAAGGCTGAGGCATGAGAATCACTTGAACCTGGGAGGCGGAGGTTGCAGTGGGCTGAGATTGCACCACTGCAGTCAGCCTGGGTGACAGAGCAGCACTCTGTCTCAAAAAAAAAAATTATTTCAGTGAAAAATAATTGAAATTGTGATTTTAATTAACATTTTAATGGCAAATTTAATGTATGTAATTGTCTATTCATTTTAAGTTAATCTGCTAAAAATCTGACTTGAGACATATATTTTGTTTGCATTATGAACAGTAAGCAATCTGAGATGTTAGGTTTTCTCACCTGATGTTGTATTTGTAAACAAAGATAAATGTTGCTTTAATAAGTAATTATAATTGTGAATAGAATATGTATTTGATACTTGATTTTTTTGAGACAGGGTCTCACTCTGTTGCCCAGGCTGGAGTACAGTGGCACAATCATAGCCCACCGCATCCCTTTAACTCCTGGGCTCAAGTGATTCTCCAGTCTCAGTCCCCTGAGTGGCTGGGACTACAGGTATGCGCTACCATGCCTGGCTAATTTTTAGAATTTTTTTTTAAGAGATGGTCTCTACAAAAAGTGACCATCAAGGCTGGTCTCAAACTCCTGGCCTTAAGCGATCCTCCCACCTTGGCCTCCCAAAGCGCTGGCATTACAAGCACAAGCTACTGTGCCAAGCCAATACTTGATTTTTTTTTTTTTTTTTTGAGACAGTCTCACTTTGCCACCCAGGCTGGAGTGCAGTGGTGTGATCTCGGCTCACTGCAACCTCTACCTCCTGGGTTCAAGCGATTCTCGTGCCTCAGCAGGGCGCCACCACGCCCAGCAAATTTTTGTATTTTTAGTAGAGACGGGGTTTCACCATGTCGGCCAGGATGGTCTCGATCTCTTGACCTTGTGATCCACCTGCCTTGGCCTCCCAAAGTGCTGGGATTACAGGTGTGAACCACCGCGCCTGGCCTAAAAAATTTTTTAAAATATTTTCATAGCTTAAAAAAATATGTTCCCTCTTCTTCCTCTTCCCCTTCTCTCTACTGTTTCCCCTTTTCTTCTCTTTGTGGGCAATTCAATCCAAGGCCATTAAAAAGAACTGGCCAGGTGGGCTTCCACGGCAGGGTAGAAAGACAGAGTTGGAGGAGGATATCCGTGTGGGGTGAGGGTGGTATGGAATTTCAGAGCCCAAATGGAATGAAGAGGAAGTCAGTGCAGGAGAGTGGCCTCCTCCTGCAGTACCAAAGCCCAAGGAGGGTACCCATGTGGAAGAAGGAGCTGCAGTAGTGATGAGATTGATTACACAGAGTGCGATTAATCAAATAAGTTAACACTTTACATTAAAGATAATGGGAACCAGGTGTCTGTCAGAGAAGGGGCAGACAAATATGGAAAGGGAGAAAGCAAAAATGAACCCTGTGTTATTAATTTGAAATTAGAGATTCCGGTGTGAATTCATGGTTGTCAACATACAGACATGTAGAAATATGGGGTGTGCGTGTGTGTATATAATTTATAGCAATGAGCCTATGCAGCATCAAACCTTGGTTTCTAGATACCATTCTCCACTAAAAGGACTTTTCCTCAGAACTTTCCTTGATGAAATGGATGATTCAAGTCTGGGGCAGGGAAAACGCAAAACAAAACCGGAACGCCTGGTGTTAGAAAGTTAGAAACTGCTCAGAATTATGGGGATATGTCAAAAGGACACAGAAGTCAACTTGAATAAGGCTCTCACTAGCCAAATCTGGGGCAACTTGAGCATCAAAATAATGACAGTAATGAATTATAATCCACTGAATGAAACAGAAATCCGTGGGTCCATATTGACTTAAATAAGTCAATGAATTCATTGAAAGTTTGATGAGTAATGGGAATATTTATGAAGAGGCTAAGTTGACCCTAAAAAGACTCCTTATGGCCAGGTGGGGTGGCTCACGCCTGTAATCCCAGCACTTTGGGAGGCTGAGATGGGCAGATTGCCTGAGGTTAGGAGTGTGAGACCAGCCTGGCCAACATGGTGAAACCCTGTCTCTACTAAAAACACAAAAATTAGCTTGGCGTGGTGGTGGGTGCCTGTAATCCAAGCTACTTGGGGGGCTGAGGCAGAAGAATTACTTGAGCCCAGGAGGCGGAGGTTGCAGTGAGCCGAGATCACACCACTGCACTCCAGCCTGGGTGACAGAGTGAGACTGTCTCAAAACAAAAAACAAACAAAAAAATCCAACTCCTTATAGTGGAAGGTTATTGAGTTATGCTTAATAATTGGCAAATTTATGACTTTTCCCTGCCATCAGCAGGAATGGGAGCATCAAGACAAGTTACAGAAAATAAAGAGTGCTGTATGTTTTATACATTTGGGTATAGTGTGCAAAATTTAGATTCTGCTACATGGAGCAACAATTTGATCAAAAACTTTCATGTTCCTCCACCTCCATGAGGTTCTAACAACCCCAGCCAATCCAATCAATTTCCAGGCTAAAAAGCCTAAAGGCAGATGTACCTTCAATTGTCTATCACAATACAAACAGCTATCAGCTACCATGTATTGAGTACTCACTCTGCGAATGAACAGGATAATACATTATGTTACTCAATAAACACAATTTTAGCAGATGGGGACTATTAGTCTACATTTTTTGGGGGGAAAAAGGCCCAGTCAAGTTAAGGTACTTGATCAAAGTAGCAGAGTCCTCATTAAAATCTATTTAGTTATAGCACCTGGACTATGAGTCACCACACCATATTGTCCAGTCGTGTCACATTGAAACTCAGGTTTCATCTACTCAAGCTTTCATAAATCTTGAGAGGAGGAGAAGGGGCATGGTTAAGACAACCCACCAGAGACCAACTAAGCCAAGGGAGTTGGAGGTGACATCTTTCATAAGCATAAAGGCACAGACAGATACATTCTTGTTCAAATTCTGTCACTCCTATAATCTGCACTTCTCAGAAGCAACCAGCAATGGGACTAGTGGTATATTTTGGGACTACTGTCAACAAAAGGAGTCATACTCTGTAAAATATTTGAAGAGATTTATTCTGAGCCGAATGTGAGTGACCAATGGCCCATGATACTGCCCTCAGGAGGTCTTGAAAACATGTGCCCAAGGTGGCTGAGCTACAACTTGGTTTTATACATTTCAGGGAGAGATAAGATGTCAATCAACACATGTAAGATGTACATTGGTTCGTCTGCAAAGGTGGGACAACTAGAAGTGGGGGGATTAGGGGGTGAGAGGATTTCCAGGTCATAGGCAGATTCAAAGATTTTCTGACTGGCAATTGCTTATTATCTAAAGACCTGCAATCAATAGAAAGGAATGTCTGGATTATGATAAGGGTTGTGGAGACTAAGGTTTTATCATGTAGATGAAGCTTCCAGATAGCAGGCTTCAGAGAGAATAGATTGTAAATGTTTCTTTTTTTTCCTTTTCTTTTCTTTTTTTTTTTTTTTGAGACAGTCTCGCACTGTCACCCAGGCTGGAGTGCAGTGGCACGATCTGGGCTCACTGCAACCTCCACCTTCTGGATTCAAGCGATTCTCCTGCCTCAGCCTCCTAAGTAGCTAGGACTACAGGTGCCCGCCACCAGGCCCTGCTGATTTTTCTATTTTTAGTAGAGAGGGGTTTCACCATGTTGGCCAGGCTGTTCTCGAACTCCTGATCTCATGATCCGCCTACCTCGGCCTTCTAAAATGCTGGGATTACAGGCATGAGCCACTGCTACTGGCCTGTAAATGTTTCTTATCAGACTTAGAGAGTCTGTTCTGTCAGTCTTAAGGTCTCTGTGTTGATGTTAATGCTGGTCAGCTGTGAGGCACGTCTGGCCATCCACTTCCCATCATGGCCTGAACTAGTTTTTCAGGTTAACTTTGGAATGGCCTTGGCCAAGAGGAGGGGTCTGTTCATATGGTTAGGGGGCTTAGAATTTTATTTTTGGTTTACATTCTCCCACTTCTAGCTAAGATTTTCCAGAGGCAACATCAATGGCCACCAAACTTTTATTTTGTCCCACAACAATTGCTGAGGTGGCATGGCTGGCTGCCCTGGGTCCATCCTGTCCCTTGGTGGGACCCCTATAGTCAAGGGACTTAAGAGTCAAAAGACTTACAGTCAATTTAAATGTTCTAGGCCAGATGGGAATGAATGTGAACAGGCATTCACTAACCCTTAAAATTTTTAAGGTAATATAAAAGCCAACAAATGAAAAGCCAGAGGCGAGGTTACAAAATTGACTTATCTACCTTTAACCTCTATGTATTGAGCTACTGTGATCTTGGTTTTAGTTACAGATGAATTGCAATGAACTATACAAAACAATCATTATTAAAACCTTTTAAGCTAAGAAATTTAGAGACTTTTGTTGTGCTGCCATGCTTTTTGTGGTCTTTTAGTGATTTGTCCTAAGGTGGCTGATAAATTTTTTAAAAAAAATATATCTATTGACGTAAGTCTCATAACTGGGAGTATTATACTGAAGAGGCTTTGTCATGAAGTATTTTTATATTCTCTCAGTAATTTTATTTTAATTCTATGGGAAGCAGGAAATTCTTTATGGCTGGGATGGATAAAAAACGTGCCACACATGTAATAACCCAGGAGGCAAAGTCTCTTATTTTACCAACTATTTAGGTGTCTGTGTACTCTTCCTTAATTGGGAGGATCTGATATAATGCTTTCCCTCAAAACTGGGCCTTACAATCTAATGTGCCCATCTCTTCCACGATAGTCCCTGGGCCTAGAGGGAGGGTGCTTATATAGTTTTAGCAGCAGGGTATTTACAGTGAAAAACAGATTGGGCCCAGGGGGATTCCAAATGAGGGAGATTCATAGGATTTGTCAAATCATCTCAGTTTTCAGAGTATCATGATTCCAGTTTTCCCAGAAGAAGTAAAACTATAAGAGATAACATTAATAATTTGACAATAAAAAAATAATGTGTGTGTCACAATAGAAAAAGGAACATATTCCATCAGGGCACCAACTAAAAACATGAAGCAAATTATAACCTGGTACTCTTTAGAGGATTTTTGCAGCCCAGAAATAATTCATGAGTCAATCTGCACTCAAAAACAAAAGTCAGGGCTGGAATCTAGTAACAGATGTTATAGTTTTCCCTTGAAACAATTTCTTTCTTTCTCTAGCCCTCCTTTTCTGCTAAAGAGAAACTATAGTAAGACCAATTTTTGTGCAAAATAAGTTTCAGGCTTATTATATTTGGCCTGATTATTCACATAAAGTCCAGCAAGAATTGACTGGTCATAGAGGCTCTTTTCAAGTTGGCTTTCTGGAACTTTACCTAACAATGTGTTATTCTAGTAAAACCCTTGGTAAAATAACCAGTGTCTCCAATTGTCCTGTTTTAAAAGATAAGGCTTTTTACTGAATTTTTGCAAATAACTATACTGTCATAAAGTCAAAATACTCATGAACAGTTTCTGAATTCTGGAGAACTCAGAAAGGAAAACATGCTCTCAAAAACATACTTTACCCGATTGCTCTAAACTATAAATAACTCAAAAGATATCCTTGACTCTTATCTAATCAGAGCAGCAGTCTTCCAAACAAGATGTCATTTGTTCAGTTTGGAAATGCCATTGACAACCCAAGCAGCTCTTGTCAGATGAGAGACGTTCATCAGGCACGGCACAATCTAGTAGCTCCTCATCTAGTGAGTCAGTCCTAAGGAAAAAAGAGGCTCCCTGTTCCTAAGTATCTCCTCCGTGCATCCCCAGGTAGCAAGAACCTATATAAATAATTTTTATTTTATCATGGAACTCTTTTGGGCACCATTATTTCAATTAGCATAGGGATAGTTTCAGCTAACATCCCATAGCAAGGCAGCACATGTCTCTCAAGTGGGAACTCTCTAGTCCAAAGTCCCAGTAGTTGTCATTGGGAAATGCTTACCGGCTTTTGCCATAAGCCTCAATAAACATGCCACAAAGAGCTATCAAGTGGAAGATTTGCCCTGACCAGCACTCCAACTTCTACCCTGTATTCTGGGAATCTTACTAGTTCTCATTTAGCATGTCCAGTTAACATTTCTCAAAGGACAGATTTACATGCCTTCAGTTTTGCAGTACTAGATAGGGGAAACATCCCCTAGTCAGACACAATACCCATTTTCATAAGACACTTAGGTAAAGGACTCAGAACTACCTTACATAAGGTAGTTGTTTAAACATCTCAAATTTCATAATCCTGTCAACCTTTACATTTTTATGTTCTGATCCCAGGAACTTCTCTACCCCCCAGACCATTTTGCCTTTTCTGGTGAAAAAGGATTTGGGTTCCCAACAGCGAGCTGGGCCAAGGGACTCAGCCTCTTTTATCAATCTTTATCTTAATTTGCCTCAACATTGCCCTAGGCAATGTCAGCTTTCTTATTATAACCTTTGCCTTTTAATTTTCCTTAGATTTCTCCTAAGGAAATGTATGAAATGTAGGACACTAGTATGGGGCCTTTTAATGTTGCGGGGCCAGCAGGGGCTCCCTTTGGTCCACCCAACCAACTTTTGACAGTGTTGTAAAGACCTTTGTTTTAACCTCATCGATTTTCATTTTATTTCATTTCTTAATAACCATCTAAAGATTTCCACCCTTCTGGGATGAGTCCTTTGACTTCCTTTTGCCTTCCCCATTTATTTTTGGTTACATGTCCTAATGTTTTATAAGCATCTGTAAGACCCATGAAGGATAGCAAATTTGATAAGGCTCCTCAAACAGTTGTTCGGTTCTGCAAGAGTAATGTCACCCAGAGTGCCCATGTCGAAGGGATCCTCTTAACCACAGCATTTACCACGATGTGGGTAATAGGCATATTAAGTGGGAGAATATCCTGGTCATCATAAAGCCAGTCTCACATGGCTCGCATAAGAAGCATTATCAGCTGTTTTGTCTGGGGTGTCCCACTTAGCATTTAATAGGGAGAGTTGGGCAGTCCCCTTATCAGGGTAATCAGCCTTACAGTGGCTTTTATCTGGTTCACCAGGCTGGATATACCCTCAGGAATAACCTCCTGTGCAACTGGATAACATATACTCATCAGTGAGTGTTTAATAGTGGGCTGTGAGTCCTGTATCAACCCAAACTTGCTCTTTCATTATGTGGCATTTAAAATTAAAGATGCTGTCCTTAAATTAGTTGCTCTTACAAGGTTTTCAGGAAGCTGATGACACCAATTAATAATGGAACAATTCCTTTATGTTATATCCTCTGGTTTTAATAGTTACTTGGTTTTGCCTTACCCCATATTGACTATCTTCTTGGTAACCACAAGTCATAGAGGCACTTTCTGTTGTCCCTGCATAAGTTTGCCCTTTGGGGGGCAGCTTTGAGGCTGGTGGCATAAGCTCAGACTGACTTAAACCAGACCTTGGTCTAGCAGCAAGGTTCAACCCAGACTTCTCCTTTAATTTCTTTTTCTTTCTTTTTTTTTTTTTTTTTTTTTGAGACAGAGCTTTGCTCTTGTCTTCCAGGCTGGAGGGTAATGGCACGATCTTGGCTCACTGTAACCTCCGCCTCCCTGGTTCAAGCAATTCTTCTGTCTCAGCCTCTCGAGTAGCTGGGATTACAGGCACCTGCCACCATGCCTGGCTAATTCTTGTATTTTTAGTAAAGACAGGCTTTCGCCATCTTGGCCAGGCTCGTCTCAAACTCCTGACCTCAGGTGATCCACCCGCTTTGGCCTCCCAAATGCTGGGATTACAGGTGTGAGCCACCATGCCTGGCCTTTTAATTTCATTTTAACTATTACAGATAGCAATAACCAAGGGATTGGATATTTTGTTTTTATTCTTATTAGTTTGCATTTCCTTATGCACTCAGTGAAGTAACTTTCTGGGAGTATGAGTATCATCCATCTCTAAATTCCACTGGTAACTTTTACCTTTAGTAACTAAATGCAGCCCAGCTGCAGCTCCATACCATGGGTGACCACGCGACCACCAAGGAGTCAAAGGTTTTTCCTTACCAGCCTTTTATTTTTCTCTCTGTCCATTTAGTTTTATTTATATACTTCTTCTTTATTTTAATGTGTCCCCTAAATAGCCTCAAAATTAGAAAAAAAATTACATTTCCTTTTTTTTTTTTTTTTGAGATGGAGTCTCACTCTGTTACATGATCTCGGCTCACTGCAACCTCTGCCTCCTGGGTTCAGGCAATTCTCCTGCCTCAGCCTCCCGAGTAGCTGGGGTTACAGGCACCTGCCACCACACCCAGTTAAAAATTACATTTTCTTTAGCCAACACCACATCCTTGTGTTTTTATAAACTTCTCCAAAAAAGGTTTTGGTGAAGAGTAACACATTTTACTCTCCTATAATTTTAACTCTTAGTAACCCAAATTCCCAGTGAAAAAATAAGGATTGCTTACTTTAACATAACATGGTTTAAAATTTTTAAATTACTGAAGAGAATTTTATGAGTAAATTTACGAAATTAATCTTACCAAATGTTACTAAAGTCATGTGAATTAAAAGGCATCTGAGCTAGTTTCTATTAGTCTGATAAACACTTGGTTTTCTTTAAGTCAATTGATTAGAGCTCTTTCATATAATTTGGTAGTGAAATTTCACTTCCACATTACACATTCAAACATATAGACATAACAGACATATAAACAAAAGCAAATCCTCTATTATCTGCCTGTTTTCAAAAATTCTCTCCCTTTACTAAAAAAATTGCAGGAGCCAACAAAAATTGAAGAAGAGATTTACCATACCAGGCTTCTCAAAAGGAAGAAAGACCTGAAGCAGCAGGGTACAGCAGAAGTTGCACTTCTGAGATATCTGAAGAATTTCAAAAAGAAACAGATTATAGAATTCAAAAATTAAAAACTTCTTGCTTTAAAAGTCAATAGTTTTTATAAAAGCTTGTTTAACCAATTATTTCGTTTGTATTAGTGTATTTTTAATATCAATGTTCAATTCCTAGAAAGATTATTATAATTTCCTTTCAATTACAGCCAACTTAATTATATAACTTTTAAAAAAATAAATTCCTTTTTTACTAACCTCATTACAACTTATACAGACCACTCATGACATGCCTGGACTTTCTGGCTTGTCCTAAATATCCCTATTTCTTAAACAACCAGTCATTTTATTTTAAGATAAAAATTTAACATACAAGATCCTCTCTCATACAAAGTCATTTTTCTTTTAGCCTTTCTTACCAAAAATACCTCTTTATATCTGTAACTTTCTTTATGTCTCTTATTTCCTGGTTCCTTTTACCTTGTTTTACATATATCCTTTAACATATAAACTAGACAAAAATTATTTACCTTTTAATAAGAACACATTTTTAGAAGAAATGTTTTCCTAGAATCTTAAATTGAAAATTACCCAGATGTTTAGTGGATATCTATTATTTCATACAACTTTAGATTGGAAATTATATAACATTTGTTTACAAGCATTTATTCCATTACATTTACTTGTTTAATTTATTTTTAATAGTTTACCTAGATTATTTATGAAAACCAATATTCATCATTTAAAGTTATTTCCCTGTTAACCATGTTTATAACCTACGAACTTCAGGTGTTTACCTGAGTAAGAAACTTAAGGCTAACTATATTGGTATTTTACCAGTAACTCAGGATTTAGCTGTTTTCATTAAACCAACAATATAAGTATCTTTATAAAAAATTACTGTAATCCCAGCACTTTGGGAGGCCGAGGCAGGCGGATCACGAGGTCAGGAGATTGAGACCATCCTAACTAACATGGTGAAACCCCGTCTCTACCAAAAATACAAAAAATTAGCCGGGCGTGGTGGTGGGCGCCTGTAGTCCCAGCTACTTGGGAGGCTGAGGCAGGAGAATGGCATGAACCTGGGAGGCGGAGCTTGCAGTGAGCTGAGATCATGCCACTGCACTCCAGCATGGGTGACTGAGCGAGACTCCGCCTCAAAAAAATATATATTACATGGCTGGGTGCGGTGGCTCATGCCTGTAATCCCAGCACTTTGGGCGGCTGAGGCGAGTGGATCACAAGGTCAGGCATTCGAGACCAGCATGGCCCACATAGTGAAACTCTGTCTCTACTAAAAATACAAAAAATTAGCTGGGCATGGTGACAGGAGCCTGTAATCCCAGCTTCTTGGGAGGCTGAGGCAGGTGAATCGCTTGAACCTGGGAGGTGGAGGTTGCAGTGAGCCGAGATCACACCACTGCACTCCAGGCTGGGTGACAGTGCAAGACTCCATCTCAAAAAATAAAAAAAATTACACAGGCAAAGATCATTCTGTTTTGGGTTGGGTTTATAGTTTTATACACCTCATGCCATATGTTGACATCTTATAGTATTTGGCAGGGATAAGTATGGAACTGCTTGATCAATAAATACAAAAAATGCTGAAAATTCTTAAGACATTTCTAATATTACTTTACCGATAATTTGAAAGCCAGCTTATATATTAAATATTTTACTTATATCACATAAACTTGAAAGACATTTGGGTTTCTTTTTCTGTGTGTGTGGTGGCTCAATGTGTGCTGACTGTGAGCAGGACTCTACAGTGTTTCACCACTGAATTGTTTCTGCCCTCTTAGATGTCTGTTTCTCTCTCTGGAATTCTATTACCTCCAAGAGGGCTCAAAACGCCAAGTGATCAGCTCTTATATGTGTTTCCTGGAAGAGCCTTTCTAAACTAATTTTCTTGGGGGTTCCCTGTAGGGCCATTGCATGTCTCAGGAAGTCAACCCCCAGACACTTTTACTTCGTCCCCAGTCACCCAGGAGCACCTATCAGCTGGGAGGAACAAAATGCCCTTTTTCTTCAGAGCTGAGGACCTCAGTCTCATTTATCTATGAAAATAACAGTTCAGTTCCTCACACAAATGCACAGACAAACCAATTGAGCTTAATTTTGGAAGAAAAAGCAACAGAGAAGACTTCTTAGAATGCACCTCCAAACCGGAAACCAAATGAGGTGCCCAAAAAGGGGTCCTTCTCCTTGTCTTTAGAAAAAGGCAATGGAGAACACCTTTAGAATGCACCTCCGAACTAGACAGGAATCCCAAATAACTTTCTAGGAGGAAAAAAAAAAAACTCAGAATAAATTAAGGACCATCAGCCAAATGGGAGGTCCAGTGCTCAGAAGGACTTAACAATTCCACTGGAGGAAATGCTCAAAGTTGGGGAGAACTATCATTGGGCCCCTGCTGGTACCTTAGCTCCAAGTTCAGCCAACTCCTTCAGGGCTCTGAGTCTTCTCTGAGGCCTGATGTTAGGTGCCAAATTATTGTAAGTGAAAGAGCCAAACTCTGTAAATTATTTGAAGAGATTTATTCTGAGCCAAATGAGTGACCAATGGCCCATGACACAGCCCTCAGGAGATCCTGAGAACATGTGCCCAAAGTGGTTGGGCTACAACTTGGTTTTATACATTTCAGGGAGACATAAGACATCAATCAATACATGTAAGATGTACATTGTTTCAGCCACAAAGGCGGGACAACTGAAAGCAGGGATGGGGGGTGAGAGGACTTCCAGGTCATAGGCAGATTCAAAGATTTTCTGATTGGCAATTGATTATTGTCTAAAGACCTGGTATTGATAGAAAGGAATGTCTGGGTTATGATAAGGAGTTGTGGAGACCCAGGTTGTAGTATGTAGATAAAGCCTCTAGGTAGCAGGCTTCAGAGGGAATAGATTGTAAATGTTTCTTATTAAAGAGTCTCTTCTGTCAGTCTGAAAATCTCTGTGTTGATGTTAATGCTGGTCAGGTGTGAGGCATGTCCGACATCCACTTCCCATCCTGGCCTGAACTAGTTTTTCAGGTTAACTTTGGAATGCCCTTGGCTGAGGAGGGGTTTGTTCAGATGGTTAGGGGGCTAAGAATTTTATTTTTGTCTTACACTATTAACTAGCACAGCGACTCTAAAATGTTAATTATTCTCTTGGCAAATAAGTGATTAGGCTCATGTAAGGATGTGCCCTGAAAGCAAGAAAGGAAAGTGGGTCAAGTAGTCACTGATACAAATTTTAATTTGGCAGTTTTAGATCTAGGAAGAGATTAATGTTGGCTCCTTCACACTCTGAGGATTGGTGGCTATTTCCCTTACATTCAATGTGAATATGAAGGACAGATTTCAAATGGTCCCCTAAAACAGTTTCTCCCTCTCTTAGAACTCATTTGCATTTGCAAACTGAAATTAGTGTTTCAAGTTAGAATTCCATCTACCCTGGTTGCAGAAGACTTAAGATGTTTTTATACCCTCAGCCTTTTCTTCATCTGTAAATGACGGACCACCCCCTCAGAATGCATACAGCATTACCTAAACCATTGGGTGGGCCATTGTTTCCAAAAGCAGGCCAAGTTGAGAGGCTCTCTTACTGTAATTCACATAAATCCTAGTCAAACCATATTGCATTCTGGGGTCACGTTGAAAATGTCAATTTGGTAAATCTCCCTTCTCATGTAAATGTACATGTTCTTTCAACCTGGCTATTGCAGATGACAATAAAGACCCTATTGTTCAGCTTTGGGCTGCTCTATTCTATCTTTTTAAAGCTCCACCTTGTCCATCTTCACCAATCCCCATTTAACTTTTTACCATTGATAAGGCATAAATTATGCTGTGTGGGCTCTGCCACCACTTTGGGTGCCTTGCTCCAAGGTGAAATGGAAGCTTATCATTAGTCCTCTCCCTAGTCCTAACATCTATACTGGATGCAGGTAGAAAATAGTAATGATTCCTCTCTCATAATTTATAAGTTTCATGCTGACGTCCTTAAAAAAGTAGGTATTCAATTCTTATTAAAATATAACTTCCCTCCTCTCCCTGCTGCAGAAGCTTTCTTCAGCCCACATCCATATCTATCTTTTCTGCACTCATTCAGTCCTCTTTTTTTACTCAATTTGGCCTTTATTTGTATTACCCTTTAACGATCTTTAAATGCTTAATGTGCACATGTCCTTCTTCACATGGCGGCAGGAAGGAGAAGTGCCGAGCAAAGGAGGAAAAGCCCCTTTATAAAACCACCAGATCTCATGAGAACTCACTCACTATCATAAGAACAGTATGGGGGTAACAGCCCCCATGATTCAATTACCTCCCACCAGGTCCCTCCCACAACACATAGAGATTATGGGAACTACAATTCAAGATGAGATTTGGGTGGGGATACAGCCAAACTGTATCAAGGATAGAACCAAGGGTAGAAACCAGACTCAAACTGGGTACTGAAGTTGCTCTACTGGTTACTGTAGAGGTAAGGGCACTTGAGAGAAGAAACTAGCCAACAGTGGTCAAGTATGGTAAGCAATTAGGCAAAAACATAAGAACAAATTGAACATCTTTAAACTCAGGTTGTATTACTGAAACTACTGCGAAGTGCTGCCCATTAGGAGCATAAGAGGCTGCTCAGCTTTAGGCCAGTCTTCATATTCACGGTGTCAGGTAGCTCTACCTCATCACAACTTTTTTTTTCCATTCCAACATCTTTTTTTTCAAGTCAAAATTATTAAGGTATAATTTACACACAGCAAAACTGCTCTATTTAGTGTACAAATCTATGAGTTTTGGCAGATGCATACATTCTGTAACCCACACACATCACAGTCAAGATATCCAACAATTCCATTACCCCTCCCCAATTCTCTTAAGCTCCACTTTATAGTCAACTCCTCTCACCTCACAGGCAACCACTGATCTCTTTTCTCTTTTTATGGTTTTGCCTTTTCCAGAATGTCATATAAATGGAATACAGTATGAAGACTTTTTAATCTTGCATCTCTCACTTAGAATAATGCACTTGAGATTTATTTGTGTGTAGGAGCAGTTTGTTCCTTTTATATGCTGAGTAGATTCTATTGTATATATGTACCACCGTTTGCTTATCCATTCACAAATTAAAGGGCATTTAGGGTGTTTCTAGTTTTAGATGATTATAAAATATGTTCAGGTTTTTGTGTGAACATGTTTTCATTTCTCTTGGGTAAATATCTAGGAGTAGGATTTCTAGGTCATATCACAAGTGTATGCATAACTTTATAGGAAACTCCCAAACCATTTCCCAAGTGTATGTACCCCTCTGCATTCCCACCAACAACATCTGAGAGTTTTAGTTTTTGTCCATCATCAATAGCTTTTGAAATTATTTTTATTTCAACCAAGTAGTGATCACTGTGGCTTTGATTTGCATTTCCCTAATGACTACTATAGTAAATAGACTACAGCAACAAAAGGAACAAACTACTCCTACACACAACATAAATACATCTCAAATCCATTATTCTAAGTGAAAGATGCAAGACTAAAAATGCTTCATACTGTATTCCATTTATATGACATTCTGGAAAAGGCAAAACCATAAGGAGAGAAAACAGATGAGAGGTTGCCTCGGGGTGGGAGGGGTTGCGCATCTTTTCATATGCTTATTTGCCATCCATGTATCTCCTTTGGTAAAGTGATTGTTCAATTATTCACACATTTTAAAACTGGATTGTCTTCTGAGTTGTAAGATTGTTTCATATATTCAGAATACAGTCACTTAATAGGTATGTTTTGGCTGGGAGCGGTGGCTCACGCCTGTAATCCCAGCACTTTAGGAGGCTGAGGCAGGCGGATCATGAGGTCGGGAGATGGAGACCATCCTGGCTAACATAGTGAAACCCCGTCTCTACTAAAAAACAAACAAACAAACAAAAATTAGCTGGGCATGGTGGCAGGCGCCTGCAGTCCCAGCTATTCGGGAGGCTAAGGTAGGAGAATGGCGTGAATCCAGGAGGCAGAGCTTGCAGTGAGCCGAGATTGTGCACTGCACTTCAGCCTGGGTGACAGTGCGAGACTCCGTCTCAAAGAAAAAAAAAAAAAAGGTATGTTTTGCAAATATTTTCTCCCAGTCTGTTGCTTGTTCTTTTGTTTTCTTAAGTGACATCCAAACAGCAAGTGTTATCCAAAGAGCAAGTTTTTATAAATTTCTTTCTTTCATGGATTGTGTTTTTTGTTGTATCTAAGAAAACTCTGCCTAATTCAAGATCATAAAAATGTTCTCCTATGTTTTCTTCTAAAAATTTTATATTTTCACATTTAGATCTATGATCCATTTTGAATTATTTTGCATATGGTGAAAGGCATGAGTTTATAGGTGTTAAGCTTTTGTTTTAAAAATGATGTCCAATTATTCCAACATGCTTCTTTTCACTATCTTTTAATAAGGCTCAATTTAGCAGACACTCTATATATGATCCACAAAAAGAAAGGGAACCTTCTAGCTTTGGTGTGACAATCCTATGGCTGGAGATGAAAGGGCAGTTTCCAGTTCCTTTGACTGGCAGAAATACCTAGTAAGTATGCTTTCTACTCCATAGAAAAGCATGATATAGAATAGTCCAGAAAGAACTGTCAATGCTTTCTAGTCAAAGATCACCAGGAACACACCTGTGGTTGAACAAGCTGAATTTACTACTCATTGCAGCAAGGAAGAACACATCACGGGGAACCACGTGGCATACTAGTAAGGTGTTCAAAAAAATATTTTAGTAAGATTCGGTTTGTGTTAGGTGATCTGATAGAGGGTTTAAGGTGGTGGAACTTTGCTCTATGCTCTAAACAGGATATTGTCAGGAAGTGGGGGTAATTCTATGATTGGGTATCTTAATAAATCTTATCTAGAAAGAGGGAAGACTGGAATGAGGCTTAAGCTGTCACTGGCAAAGAGGCAACAGCTACGTAGACTAGTTTGGTATTTTCATTTTGTGTATTCCATTTGGTGGGTTGGACAGCATTTGTGTTTTTGTCTACATTCACACATGATTATGAAGTAGTCTTATTTTTGTCCTGATCCACCATGATCATGGAGTGACCTCGTCTGATGTTGATGTTCTCCAAAATTATTTTTGTTCAACAAGAATACCAAAGCCTAGTGTGCCAGCATCTACTGCATGTCAGAAACTGCTTTTCTCTTCCTCAGAATATAGTGATTAAGAACTTGGGCTCTAGAGTCAGATAAAATTGGGTTTGATTCTAGAGCCTGCTCTTCACTAGCCTGTGGGACCGGGGTAAATTATCCAACTTCTCTATGCCTCGGTTTCCTCATATGAATATAGGATTTCCTATATTAGAATATAATGTACTTGCTTCATTGGATTGAGAGAAATCAGATGATCGAGGTTAGGAGCTGTGTCAAATAAATCTGTCGTATCATAGGAAAAATTAAGGATATTGGTGCAGGCAAAGGAAAACCAATAGCACAGGTGATTGTGCCAGGAATGGCAAAGAGCAGTTAAGAAAGTGAGGATAGGAAGCATAATGATTTACACTGGGGGGTAACTAACCTTTATAAAGCTGTTAATTCAATGCAAGGATAACGCATTACACTCATGAAAACATGGTGAAACAGGAAAAACGTGTGCACCTTGCAAGAAGTAGGCTTCTTACTTAAATGAGTCCATACTGAAACCCTGGCAAGAGTGTTTGATAATGATGAAAACTATGATTATGCACATAACAGGAGACAGACTCACATGTTGGGTAGAAGGTTGGGCTGGAGCTTTTTAAACTTCAGTGTACTATCAGCCTAGAAATAATTTCTTGCTTTAACATTACTGGTTTCTGCCTTCTTTCTGGTCCTCTTTGAACCACTCCACCATGTTAAGCAATGCCACATCTAATTTCTAAGTTTTTCAATAAGGCAAAAAGACTGTGTGTGTACCCAACTAGAAGAAAACTCAGTCACTTAAGAGGCTGGGTAATTGATATGTGTATTAAGAATTTTGTTAAAAGAATTTTATTGCCTGAAGGCACTAAGAATTCATCATTATTGTTATTTTAAGAGAGAGGGTCTCACTTTGTCACCCAGGCTGGAGAGCAGAGGCACAATCATAGCTCACTGTAGCCTTGAAATCCTGGCTCAAGTGACCTTCCTGCCTCAGCTTCCCAAGTAGCTAGGACTACAGGTGCGTGCCACCACACCTGGCTATTTATTTATTTATTTTTTGTAGAAACAGGGTCTCACTATATTGACCCGGCTAGTCTCAAACTCCTGGCTTTAAGCAATCCTCCCACCTTGGCCTCCCAAAATGCTGTCATTACCTGGCCAGGGCTCATTAAGACATGACAAAATCTTTCAAAATAACATCCAGAAATAAATGTTTCATTTTATTTTCCTTGAAACAGGGTCTCACTCTGTTGTCCAGGCTGGAATGCAGTGGTGTGACCACGGCTCAGTGCAGCTTTGACCTCCCAGGCTCTAGCAATCCTCCTGCTTCAGTATCCCAAATAGCTGGGACTACAGGAGTGTGCCACCATGCTCAATTATTATTATTATTTTTTTAAGAGATGGGATCTCCCCATGTTGCCCTTGCTGGTCTTAAACTCCTAGGCTCAAGTGATCTTCCCGACTCAGCCTCCCGAGGTGCTGGGATTACAGGCGTGAGTCATCTGTATTTTATTTTAACAATCTAAGAAAGGGAGGTCACAGAATGGGAATCAAGAACTTAGAGGAGTTCAGACTATAAAACGAAGAAATACTACAAGTCATGTATTTGTTTGTTTTATAGGCTGAACTCCTACACCAGAAGTTTCTGATGAACTCATGACCTCCCAAAGGAGCTCTTTTAAATCTTAGTTTATGAAACAGATTCAACTGCTGCTTTGAGTTATGGCTTTTAATAACCGTAAAAATGCAAAATCTCCCAGGAGTGGCTACAATCTTGTCAAGTCATTTGTACTTTAATAATAATTAGATTCTCTTGTAAAACGACGTGCAAAGGGAAGAAGAAACAAGACGTAATTGTGCACTTCATAATTTTACCTAGAGTTCAACCTTGAAAGGTCACATATTAAGGATAGAAGTTTGTGTAATAACGAGAAAACAGAGGATATCCGTTTCTTCACATACTGGATAAACAACAATCCACGGATGCCGCTAATCATCCAACCCATATGTTGAATTGACAAGAGTATTTAATTTCCTCTTTCTGCTTTGAGAAACTAAATATCTTGACAGTCTGAGCACAGTGGCTTAAGTGGCCTTAATTCTCTGATTTCATAAGTTAATGATTAGGTTGAAGCTATAAACTATAGTCCATTCCATTTAAGACCTGGATCAAAGTTAGCTTCATCCAGCATGTTTTAGCACGTCCTTTCTGAGCTATGTTGTTAATAGTTACCATTCAGTTCCACCATCCTGAATATTCTGCAGTTCATAAACCATTTTGTGAGTTTTTTTTTTTTTTTTGCTTTCTGTGTATGTTTTTGACTCGCGTGTTTTTGCTTCGCTAATCAGATTGCGAAAGGAAACATCTCAGGTTTGCATAGGACTTCACAGTTTATAAAGACCTTTCCCACCCACCACAAAAAAAGTATGACAAGTTTCCCGTCATCTTCATTTTATAGGTGTGGAAAGGGAGTCAAAGAAAAGTTAATCGATACCATTTATCTAGTTAAGCAGGCTTTGAGCAGTTCATCTCCTCCCGACCTCAGAACGACCTTCTGAGGTGTCTCCTGCAACCCTGCTCTGAAGCTCAGAGCGAGACGGCCTCACATCCCAGGGGGCTCAGCTCTGGCGGGGCCGCCACGCGCCTCCCCGTGCCTTTGGACGGGCGAGGAGAGCTGCTGCCCCGGCGGGGACCACGTGGAGGGGCCTGGTCAGCAAGTGGCAAGGACGCGGCGCAAAGCCAGGCTTTCTAATGTACAATCCGCGGCTCTTTTGATACTGAACACCCACCTCTTCAACAAATTTCGAGCGCCTGGCAGGCCCTGCACCAAGCCTAGGGTGATGGCGACCCAGGCGGGTTTTTACTCTCAAGGAGCTCAATTCTAGGGCAGGGAGAAGTAAAATTTTTAAAAAAATCATAACAAACTGAAAAACACATAAATAAGCCACGTCTCTCCTCACCCCTAGCACTTAGTCACAAAGGCCTGTAGAGAGTCCCGACGAGAACTTCTGAGCAGGCCCCGCTGTCAGTCCCTGAGGACAGCAGGCAAGAGAGGTTGACGTCCCTGGACGAAGAAAGTGCTGGAGAAACTGGCGACCGTCCCACCTTCCCTAAGGCGAAGGCTCTGAATTCCGAAGACCGTTACTCGGCGCGGAACGCGGGCAGCCGCCGACTTCAAAACACCGGGCCTGGGGACCGCGGCCTACGCGTCTCCCGGGCTTCGCCCCCCCTCGCCCGATCTGATTGGATGGTGGCGGGAAGAAGGCGGGGAGACCCCCGGAGGAGGGGCGCGCAGGCCGGCCGGGGGTTCCCACGGAGGCGCCCAGGGGGCGAAGGGGCGGGAGCGGGCCTCGGACCGTCGCGCGTGCGCAATTGGGACACAGCCGGCTGGGGACTGCTGGGAGGGCCGGACCCTGCGAGAAACGGGTGGGCGTGTGCCCGGTGGGCGCGGGAGGGGCCCGGGCTGCACGAGCGCGCGTGCGCCTCGGAACTGGAGCCGCGGGAGGAGGCGGGAGCTGAGGAGGCTGCGGAGGGGGCGGGGCGCGTCGGGCGCCACGTCCGCAGCCAGAGGCGTCCGCCTCCACCACCGCCGCCACAGTCTTCCAGCTCCACATCCTGAGAGGACGCCTTTGGAGCCGCGACTGCCCGGGGTTGTGCCGGCCGCCGCTGCCGCCCAGGCCGCCTCAGCTCTCCTCGGCGCCGGCCCGCTCACTCCGCCCGGCCCCAGCCCTAGCGCTGGCCGCGACCCCGGCGGTGAGTGAGTCGGGATGCGAGGGCAGGGGCGCAGTCCCGGCTTCCTGCCCTCCTCCGTCGCCCTCTGCCGTCGGCGCCCCTGCCCCTCACCTCCCAGTGCCCGGCCTGGCTGCCCAGCGGGGCCTTGGCGAGGCCCCAGCGGGAAAGGGGGAGGGGCGGGACGAAGTTGGGGGCGGATGGAGGTTCGCTTCTGGGGCTACTCCTCCTTATACGTCGCTGACTGCCCCGCCGCGATTGGAGCTTGGGCACCCCTGGAAAGCCTCCGCCTGACTTCTTAGCATCTGGGGGTTCGGGGTTGGGGGCGGAGGAGGAAGGTGAGGGGCGTCAGCAGCCTGGGAGAGGGATGCAGTGGAGGGGCTTGGGTACTGGGCTTCCTCGCCCTGCCAACTCCTGACCTGTTGCTAAACCTCCCTTTTGGGTTGAGGCACACAAGACTTTTTCCCAGTGGACACCCCCATAGCTCTTCCTGGGTAGGAAGGCTGTATCTCCACGCCTAACCTAAAGTAAAAGTGGGAATGGAGAGGGTGCTGGCGGCGCCCAGGGGTGACAGGGAGTGCTGGAGCACCCATCCGTGCCGTCACTGCCTCCCAGTCTAAATAAAAACTGCCTGCTCTGCACACGCAGCTTCAAGACCGACCCCCCAGCTCCCACTTCCAATCAGATCGCCTGTCCTAAACCCTTCTTACATAGAAATTCTGGAGCCCTTCGGGAGTGGGGGGTGTGCTGGGTGTACAACGTGGAGCGGAGGGAGGAGGTGCCAAGCTCAGTGCTAGCCACGGCGCCTCCGGGGTCATTTTCTGCCTCCTGCCACGTCACTCACTCTGCTAAAGAAAAAAAAAAAAGATTTGTTAGTGCCTAAAGGGATCAGTAGGGAGAGAAGGGGCCACCCGGAAGGGTTTAGAAACACCTAGAGAAAAGGGAAGGGTTCTTAATTTGATTTTTGCGTCCTTGTGAACATTGTGCTAATTCCAAATGAAAATATTTGCTATATGTGATTATTTGCTGTATGCTATTGTTTAGCCTTTGAAACTTCTGCTGGTGTGAGTGCCCTCAGGGGTTCCCCAGGAATATCGATACAACACCAACAGGTAAACGCGCGCCCGTGTGTGTGTGTGTGTGTGTGTGTGTGCGCGCGCTCGCGCCCATGCTTAACTTTTTAAAAAGAAAGGGAGAAGTAGCCTTTGATAAACCCATATGCATCCTGTTTTGCTTTTTCCACTTTCATTTCTTTAGTCTTTGTTAGAACAGATGTACCAGAAACCAAGTTCAGTAAAAATTTGTCCATTTATAGAAAGCATCGTTAGAAATTATAACGGTTGCTACATTAGACAAATATACAGATTTCTTTGTGTGTGCATGGGTTTGATTTTTTTTTTTTTTAACTACAGGAAAATCTTTACCTTTCTTTGTTTCAGTTATTCGGTAGTTGCTCTTTTTCTACTTCCGGAAGATATCTCACTGGATTATATATAAACGTCTTGAGAATAAGACCTTTGTATGCTTGTTCACAAGGATGCGTCAGTGCCTAATAGAATGTTTGACACATAGTAGGAATGCAAGTATCTGTTGAAATAATGTGAAGATGGTTTACTGGTTCTCTGGTTTAATAGAGTATTGTAATTCTGCTTAATGTTTCATTTAAGGATAACCCTTAAAAATTGCCATTTTGACACTGTCAGTTATTACTCATCTAAGTGGGCACTTACGAGTTTTACTGGCAGATGACCTTTTCTTCCTTGCTAGATTGAGAGCATTTCTTGTAGCCTATTTGCTGTTGATTTAATGGCAGGGGCCATCTTTAAAAGCAGACTCTTCTTGATAGTTGGTTTAACTAGAAAAACATAAAAACAGTAAGCTGGAGTTTTAATGTACTCTGCTTGTTGGTGTATATGTTGTAAAGCTCTGTATAAATATATTTTTGAATCTCTTTGCAGTTATTTGGCAAAAAAGCTAAAACATGGGAGTGAGGATGTGGTAAAGTTCTTTTAGGTAGAATATGTAGAAGAATTTAGCTAATTCATTTATAGTCGTCTTTTTCTATTATAGGGAAATTGGCACCTACTGTTGAATAACAGGTGGTTTTAAGTGGCTTTGACAATAAACTTGTGCACTGTATTTTGTACTTAAGCTTTATATAACGTGTTAGTGTTATTTAACTTCCTTTGGTGTATAGAGGGGTGGTACCCAGAGGAAAATTTATGTACTGTTTTTGGAATTTTTTATTATGAATAAAAACTTTATATATGAAATATTACTGAAACCCACAAACAAGATTGATTCATCAAAGAAAACACGTTTCCCAAGAGGTGTTTGTTTACTTATTTCTATTATTGGAATAAATTACCCTTTAGGGAATTGTGTTGTTAATCCTTGCTCAGTGTATTTGCCAGCTGCTAAATCTATGTGATACTATTGTACTGGGCAAGAATTATTTCTCCCTATCTCTACAATGCTTAATGTAACTGCTGATGAATTTGTAGTCGTGATGTACAGTCTACAACAAAGAAGCCTTTCATATGTCACAATTTCTTAAAAACCCACTTATAACCAGTGTAGTTGGTATTGTAATAGTTTATTCACACTTCAGGACCAAAAGGTAGAACTGATTTATGTCTGTAGAATAAGTTAAATCATTTGTACTTATCTAAAGCTATTGTCTGTCATTACTGCTTTGCTTAGAAAAGTATGTGTTTTGTTTTTTTGGTAGAGACGAGGTCTTGCTGTGTTGCCCAGGTTGCTCTCAAACTCCAGGGCTCAAGCGATCCTCCTGCCTCGACCTTTCAAAGTGCTGGGATTACAGGCATGAGCCAACATGCCCAGCCAGAAAGTATGTTTTTAATAGAAACTTGTGCATTATGAGCTCCTAGAGAGCAGATATATTTGTTTCTTGAATATATAATTTGTTTCTTGAATGATTCACTAAATGGCAAGTGCCGGAAAAGTCTATTCCCACTGGATTGTAAACTCTGGTTTAGAGTAGTGCCTGTGTGTGCTTAATCACACTGAACTCCTAATTGCGTAACAGGGTGCCTGTCGCGTAATAGGGCTCAAGTATATGTTGAATTAATGATTCAGTGAGTTCAGGGCAGATAGTTTGTATAGAATTTAATAATTTTAATGTATTACTTAAGGGTAACATTTAAAAATGGTCATTTTGAATTTTTTCTTTTTTGATATGGAGTCTTGCTCTGTCGCCCAGGCTGGAGTGCAGTGGCTCAATCTCCACTCACTGCAACATCCGCCTCCCAGGTTCAAGAGATTTTCCTGCCTCAGCCTCCCTGGTAGCTGGGATTACAGGTACCCGCCACCACACCCGGCTGATTTTTCTATTTTTAGTAGAGATGGGGTTTCAGCATGTTGGCCAGACAGGTCTCGAACTCCTGACCTCAGGTCATCTGCCTGCCTCAGCCTTTCAAAGTGCTGGGATTACAGGCCCATTTTGAAATTTTTACTGTCAGTTTGATACTTGTCTCTACATATATACTCTTAAATTTTATTAGTAGATTATTTACCTTTCAGAGTTTTAGATTGGGGTCTATTTATCTTCACAGTTCCTACTATAAGAGAAACAGGTCTCCTGCAATGGTGATAATAAGCAGGATAGTAATATAAGAAGTATTTCTCTTTAGTAACGAAGTGGCAATATCCATAAAGAGGTAATATCACTAAAAGTTAGGCACATATTTGTGTGCAGGACTTTGGAATGGTTTATGTGAATGAAAAGTACAGATGACACAGTTAAGGATTTTAGCAAATACCTTTATAAGGTAACTCAGTGTCTTATGATCAAATTAGGAATTCAGGAAAAAAAATCTCAAATACTTGTGGCTTTTTAATTAATTAAAAATTAGTAATAATTTTATTACTCTAAGAGTTCTAGAGGAATTTTGATACAACATACTGGCTATTAAGGTGTGATGTACAAGATGCCCAAACATCAAAACAAAACTAATCTATTTTTTTTGAGATGGAGTTCTGCCCTGTCACCCAGGCTGGAGTGCAGTGGTGAGATCTTGGTTCACTGCAACCTCTGCCTCCTGGGTTCAAGCAATTCTCCTGCCTCAGCCTCCTGAGTAGCTAGGATTACAGGTGTGCGCCACCATGCCCGGCTAATTTTTGTATTTTTAGTAGAGATGGGGTTTCACCATGTTGGCCAGACTGGTCTCGAACCCCTGACCTCAGGTGATCCACCCGCCTTGGCCTCCCAAAGTGGTGGGATTACAGGTGTGAGCCACCACATCCGGCCCTTGTTTTTTTTTTTTTTTTTTTTAGTCCCAATGAAACTAATCTTTGTGGCACTTAGGACTTTCAAGTCTTTCTAAATAGTGAATTCCTCTAGTCTAGGTAGACATATGCCTGGCATGGCAGGACTCCAGAGTTGCTGCTTTCTTGTTTATTGATAATCCTATTGGTAACTACTGCTAATAAATTTTAAATGCAATTGAATATTTCTATATAATAATATCTAGCTTTTTACATTTCACACTCCTCTACAGAAATACTCCTAATTTAAGGCCAGAATGAACTCATGGTGGGCGTGGGAGTGGGAGTGTGGTTGGACTGGCAGGGAGAGCTGGTAAGTCTGAGAATATACCCGGAAGCAGCCCCAGGCGAGAGTGAAATCTCTTGAAAGTCTAGTTATCTTTTAAAAAAAACACAATGCTCAAAGTACTTTTCATTTCACTTTTTACTGTGTGTGAATTTAAAAATAAAACAGTATTTTAAATTACTCTAGATTAAATGCAGGCATTATGTCTCTCCTGTGTATTCTTAAGTCCTTGGCACACCACTGCCTATGTTTAAAAAGGTACATTTGGAAAGCATGACTCTAGCTTAGAGTTTTCTTTTTTTTAAACCCCAAATTTGGGCCATATATTGGTAGGTATTTCTTCTTGTGATGCCTAAAGTATATGCGGATACTTCTCTTCGCTTTGCTTCTTTTCTCCTCTCTTCTCTTCGTCCTGTCCTGTCCTGTCCTGTCCTATCGTTTGAGACAGGGTCTCGCTCTAAGGCCGAGGCTGGAGTGCAATGGCATGATCATGGCTCACTGCAGCTGCTTTAAACTCCTGGGCTTAGGCAGTTCTTCCTCTTCATCCTTCCAAATATGTGGGACTACAGGCGTGCACCACCGTGCCCAATTTTTTTTTTTTTTTTTTTTTTTTTTGTGGAGACGGAGTCTCATTATGTTTTCCTGGTCTTGACTTCCTTAGCTCAAGCAGTCCTCTAACCTCAACCTCCCAAAGTGCTGGGATTACAATATTTTCTTTTTATTCTAGTTATCCCACAAATACTATCTGGCAGCTTACAACAAAAACATGTACCAACAAATTGGTAAAAATATGTAAATAAGATACTCAAATTGCAAACCAGGGAGAAATAACAATCCAAGTAGCAGTCTTGAGGAGGTGTGGAAGTGTGGAGGAAGATAGGACACAACTGTGCAGGCCACAGGAGCCTACCTAGTTGAGCTGGGATTTTAGCTTTAAGCTTCCAGGAAGCCAAAGAGAAGGAAGACATCATACCTTTGTATCTTTTAAATATAAAAATGCCTATATCTTTAAGAAAACACGCTAAATATTTGGGGGAAACGACATTTTCTAAATAGTTACCTCTGAAGAAATTTCTTGTGTGGAGTTCCATATCAGAGCTATTAAGTGTTGTAGTGGGTAATGTCTTTAACAGTATTGTACAGTTAATATAGTAATACCCTGCATAAGGCTGTTTGTCAGGATTTCCTTACCCAAGACATAACTGTGAACAAAACTCAGTGATACCATTTTCTTAAAGCATCATGTGATTCAAGTACATTGTTTTTTAGATTATTAACTTCATCTGTGGCTAAAACTTAGAATAATTAGGATTAGATGAACTACATAATCTTTAAAAATATTTATGAATATTACTGATTTCCAAGACTTGAAAATATGTATTTTTCTTTAATTATAAAAGCAATACATTTTTATGGTAGAAAATTTATAGATGTTAATTAACTATGCATATTTCTATGTATATGTATTTATGCATATTTCTATGTGTAGGTATAAAAATACTATATACAAATACTATATATACTGTGAATATATAAATGCTATGTATACTACTTCATGCATGTGTATGTAAAATGTAAAACTTATGTATTTCTAACCCCCGCCCCCCGGCAATCTTTATTAATACTTAGGCATACTTTCTTCCAGTCTTTTTGTATGTGTTTTTTAAAAAATTGGGCATGATGATATATGCCTTTTACAGTCTCTAAATATAGCATTAGCATATTTCTGTAGTATTTGATCATAAATTATTTTCACATCTGCATAATGTATGTCTTTTGGAAGCCTATAAATTCCTCTCTTGCGTTCCATGAGGCTGTACTCATTTGTTCATTTTCAGATGTGTTTTGTTTGTTTTTACTGGCTTCTCTTTTGCTCACCTCTTAAATATGAGCTGGCCAATTAAGGCTGTCAGTCGGCTTCTCATCACTCTTTTCCTTGATCATATCACCCACTGCTCAGAGCTTCAGCTATCACTTCAAACCGCTCTTAGAACCTCAACTCTAACTCCAACTTTATGCTGAATCTCTGGCCCCTTAAATCCAATTGCCTGCTGAACAAGTGTGGATGCCCTGAAGGCATTTCAAATACAGCTTGTTCAGAAACAAGTCCTTCATCTTCTCTCAAAAGGTTTCTCTTCTGATATTCTCTGTGTTCATCATCTCTGTCTTATACTAGAAATATGACATTAGATTCTCCCTTTCATCTCACATTAATACCCAAGTTACATTCTACTTCTGACAAAAAATTCAAGTATATGAGTGTCAACCATGCATCATTGATTAAGTCTCTGGTGATAGAGTAGTGAACAAACCAAGCGTTTGTTCTCATGGAGCTTACATTTTAATTGGGAGAGACCCAAAGTAAACAGATTAGGTGAAAATGATAAGAAGAGTGGAGGGTGCTCATCTATTATAAGGTGGTCAGGGGACATCTTCTGATAAGGGGACATTTGCAGAAGGACCTGAGCCATGTACATATACTGGGGAAAAGGCTTCGAGGAAAGGATAAACAAGGAACTCTGTGTTACTAGACTGGAATGAACAAGAGGTAGAATAGTGGAGATGGCGGTTAAGTATCTGGCCTCAAAGGCAAAGGTATAAGGACTCTGAATTTTATTCTAAGCAAAATAGGAAGCAGTTGGAGGATTTTAAGCAGAGTATGACATGACTGGACTGAAAGAAGAACAAAGGTGGAAGCTCGGAGACCCATTCAGAGATTTTGCAGTAGGACAAGTAAGAGATTATGATGGCTTAAAGTGGTAACAGTAGAGGTAATGAGAAGTGGTTATATTCTGGATTTATTTAGGCAACAGAATTTACCGATAATTAGATGGGAATGTAAAAAAAAGCAGAATTCAAAGGTGACCCTGGTATTTTGGTCCAAAGCATTTATTTAGACATGAAAATCTGGCAGAGTTTAGACTGTCAGAAAATTCTATCTTACTGGACTACTAAAGTAACTAGTTACTGTATTAATCTCTCTGTCCTTCCATCTCTTCTTGCTTCAGTTAGCGTCTTAAGGCACAGATATGACAGTATAACTCTGCTCATGGGTTCTTATTGCCTACCCACAGAAGGATGAAGTCAATTCATATTATTTAGATTAAACTGCATATATCTTATGCTCTCATAAAGCAGAACTAATTTTTAAAAATTGTGGTCTTTTTCTTAATTACAAGATAGGATATAGAAAAATAATTGTTTTTAAGGGATACTGTATTAGAAATAAAAGGTAAGACTGTTGGTAGGGATTTATGGGGTGGGCACCAGAAAGTCAGTTTTGAAATATATGCGGTTACAGTCATAATCACACCTATTTTTAAACTCCAGTTAAAATATGTAAGATGTATGGGTATATGTAATTTCCCATATTTCTCTACAGGGTATGGTACCTTCTGTTGATTGCCCAGCCAAGTGATCTCCTGGATTTGTGTCTATGTGTATGGTATTAATATATAGTACTGAGATTACCATGATGAACAAGTTGGACAAAGGTGTCTGTCCTCTTGAAATTAATAGTCCAGCAGGGAAGTAAGTGGCTTCAAAATCATTATTTCTCAGAAGGGACACACATATTCTACCAGGAATTTCTGCATGTTTTATTTTGGAATTTGTTAAATAGTATTCTCATCTTAGGGTTAAGGCTAGAATTGTCTTTGATTTTTATTTTAACTATCCTAAACAGCAAGTATTTAATGAAGTTATTTGTCCTCTTCTATACAGTTTATGGTCAAGCTGAGATTCAAACTCAGGCACTCTGACCCCAAAGCCTTAACCACCATCCTGTATAATTTGTTATGATCTTACCATGATGATAAATCAAAGAAAACATAAATGTGAATGGTAATAAATGAACCTTTGTGGTTGGGGAGTTTTAAAATTAAGGCACATCCATCAAGAACCTCCTTTCCCAGTAATGTATCAGCTGAAATTCTTACTGGTTTTTCTGTGAGAGATTACTTAGCTTTACTATTACTTTGTAAATCGTATGTTTGGGATGATGTGCTAAATTCTCAAACCAAACCAGGATAAGATTAGGTGCCATTGATAAATGACCTGAGTCAGGATTTTCACTAGAGCAATTGAAAGCTATTTATTAAACACAACATGTGCTGCTGGACTCAGTAGGGGTGCAGAGAAATGTCATCTTAAGTAGGATTTACGTTTTAAAGTCATAAGAAGATGAATTCCATGAAGTTAAAATCACCTTTGAAAATTCCCATTTCTCACAACCTCTGCCTCTACCACCCTCATCCAAGCCACCAACATTTTTTGGCCTAGATTATTGAAGTTGTTTCCTAATGGGACTTTCTGCCTCTGCTGTTGTTCACCTATTGCTTGTATTCCCTACAGCAGCCAGAATGATCTTTTAAAAGATCACCTTACTCTTTTGTTCAGTGCCTTTTACTAGTTACCCATCTCACTCAGTTAAAAGCCACTCTCCATCATCACCTTCAAGGGCCTATGTTGATCCAGACCTCACTCTTTGTCTTCCTCTCCTACTGCCCTTGATGCGACCCTGCCACACTTTACTGGCTGTTCCTTCTTATTGATCCAGGTAAGCTCCCACATCAGGGCCTTTGCTCTTGCCATTTCTTCTTCCGCAAAGACTCTTCACCTAAATATCTTGTATCCTTACCTTCTTTGAGTGTCATCGCAGTAAAGCCTTCACAGACTATCCTATCTAAAATATCATATCCTCTCCCCATC
This sequence comes from Gorilla gorilla gorilla, assembly GCF_029281585.2. Taxonomy (NCBI): domain Eukaryota; kingdom Metazoa; phylum Chordata; class Mammalia; order Primates; family Hominidae; genus Gorilla; species Gorilla gorilla. The sequence goes on from NC_073234.2 coordinate 122,355,334, forward strand.
CATCCTTGGCCGGGCGCAGTGGCTTATGCCTGTAATCCCAGCACTTTGGGAGGCCGAGGTTGGCGGATCATCTGAGGTCAGGAGTTCGAGACCAGCCTGGCCAACATGGTGAAACCCCATCTCTACTAAAAATACAAAAATTAGCCAGGCATGGTGATGCACGACTGTAGTCCCAGCTACTCGGGAGGCTGAGGCAGAAGAATTACTTGAACCTGGGAGGCAGAGTTGCAGTGAGCTGAGATCGCACCACTGCACTCCAGCCTGGGCGACAGAGTGAGACTCTGTCTCAAAAAAAAAAAAAAAATCACACAAAAATAAAGTATCACACCCTCTCATCCATCCCTTTTTCTCCATAGCATATAAATACCACTGACATATAGTCCTCTCTTTGTGTTTATTTTGTATTTATTTATTGCCTTTCCCCATTGGAGTATCCATTTCATGATGGCAGAGATTTTTTCCGTCTGTATTGATATATACATATATATATATTACAGTAAATTTTGAATTCTGTTAACTGCCTCTGTTCATAAGAGCTTTAAGAACCGCAAAAAGTCATCAAAATTGATCTGTTACTGATTCAGATTGGTGGTGTCATCATTACAAGAGAGGGATGTCTTTTTTTTAAGGACTTTCTCAGATAGAACACCTTAGTATTTATTTATTAATTTTTTCAAATTTTAGGGTCAGGAGTACATGTGCAGATTCATTACGTGGGTAAAATCGTGTGTTGTGGGGGTTGGGTGTACAGATGATTTCATCACCCAGGTAATAAGCATAGTACTCAATAGATAGTTTTTTGACCCTTACTCTCTTTGCACTCACCACCTACAAGCAGGCCCTGGTGTCTCTTGTTACCTTCTTTGTGTCCATGTATACTCAGTGTTTAGCTCTCATTCATAAGTGAGAAAATGCGGTATTTGGTTTTCTGTTCCAGTGTTAACTCACTTAGGATCATGGCCCCCAGCTCCACCTGTGTTGCTGCAAAGGACATGATCTCATTCTTTTTTATGGCTACATAGTGTTCCGTGATGTATATGTACCACATTTTCTTTATCCAGTCCACTGCTGATGGGCATCTAGGTTGATTCCATGTCTTTGTTATTGTGAATAGTGCTGTGATGAACATAACACGTGTGTGGTAGAACGATTTATATTCCTTTGAGTTATATCCAGAAATGGGATTGCTGGGTTGAATGGTAGTTCTGAGTTCTTTTGGGAAATCTCCAAACTGTTTTCCACAGTGGCTGAACTAATTAACATTCCCATTAGCAGTGTATAAGCATTCTTTTTTCTGCAGCTTTGCCAGCGTCTGTTATATTTTGACTTTTTAATAATAGCCATTCTGTCTAGGGAACACCTTTTTTAGTTCTGGTATACTTTTTTCTTTAAGTCTATTGTGAAATAAATTACAATTAAATTAACCAGTATTCTGTAGGAGGAAACAACATTTTTGTCGGCTAACCCCCACCTTCCAGCTCTCTTTCAGTGAGTAATTTTCAGTTGTAGTTGAAGCACCGCAGTAACAACATAGGAAAACTTATACTATGACTGCCACTCTTTGGTGGGTGTTTCACATAAGATTTATATTGTCTACTGGTATAATTTAAAGTATTTATTAAATGCCGCAGTTTGAAGTAGGAGAGAAACAAGATGAAGACTAGTTGTATAGTGGGTACAAAATGTTTATCTGAATAATGTTGATGAAATCGCAATTTAGCATGTGATAAGAGGTAGTCTCACATGTTGAGGTTAAAATGAAATGTGTATGTATGTTTTTTTTTAGGAGATCATGAATCAGACAGATAAAAATCAACAAGAAATCCCATCATACCTTAATGATGAACCACCAGAAGGTAAGTATGCATCTGTAACACTAAGAATGGAAAAATATACTGAATTAAAGTTCTGATAGTTTTTATTTTTTACTTATTTTATTTTATTTTTGAGACAGAGTCTTACTCTGTCAACCCAGGCTGGAGTGCAATGGCACGATCTTGGCCCACTGCAACCTCCGCTTCCTGGGTTCAAGCAGTTCTCCTGCCTCAGCCTCCCAAGTAGCTGGGATTACAGGTACCTGCCACCACACCCAGCTAATTTTTTGTATTTTTAGTAGCGACAGGGGTTTCATCATGCTGGCCAGGGTGGTCTTGAACTCCTGACCTTAGTTGATCCACCTGCCTCGGCCTCCCAAAGTGCTGGGATTACAGGCGTGAGCCACCACTGCCAGCCCTGATTGTTTTTATTAAAGAAATATAACCTGTTTACCTTGTCAGTAAATATGTCCCCAAAATAATTGAAGATAACATTTTTAGCTTCTAATAAGAAAGCATAGATAGTGGTGAATAGGGACACAATTTTACCATATAAAGCATAATATTTTGCTGTCATTCTTCTTTTAAGACCATTTTAGAAGTATAAGTATCCTTTCATTTGTAAAGGGTGAGGATGGATACAGAGGAAGGATGGACTGTGTTTAGTTTTGATATCCTGCATACAAAATCAGCCTAATGCAAGAGGCATTAGAGATCTGTTGTTAAACTCCTATTGTTCATTATATTGTAATTGGTACCTCTCCTCTATTAACACATGATCTTGGGATCTGCTTCATTTGTCTTTTTAAGTCATAATTCTCTTTGAGTTTGAAAATTGTGATATCATGAATCATTTTAATTCTTCAGAAACCCTTGGAAACATACCTGAATGTCCTGAGTACGTACAGAAAATGACTAGAGGCATGTTTTTGGTATAGACTGTTACTAAACTTAATCCAAATAGTGATCTCCTTGGAGAATTGCATGTTGATTACTAGGGCTGGAGGTTGTGACTCTAGGTATTATATATTTTTTCCTAGTTCTGTTACCCATTGTCTAAAATTTTCTTCCTATATTTCTTTTATTGGTAGGCAAAAATGAAATTGCTAGGAAAATAGCAACAAAGAGTTTACACTTAAGCCATAAAGAATTCAAAAGAACTATCGGAGATTGCAGTGAGCTAAGATCGTGCCACTGAACTTCAGCCTGGGCGACAGAGTGAGACTCCGTCTCAAAAAAAAAAAAAAGAACTAGCTGATTAGGTTTAGTTTAGTTTGGTGGAGGAATAGCCTGGAAAATTACTAACTCAGGTCTTTTCCATGCCTTACATTTTTAGGTTTGGAACCATGGAGTTTTGAAAAGTTAGGGCTCAGTGAGAAAGTTAACAAGGACTTTGTGAGAAAGAAATCAGGAAAGGGATAAATAAAGGCCATCCAGGGGCATGATTGTCAAGGAAGAGAACAAAGCAGAATGTCTTTCTATGCCAACCACTAAACAAGAGGAATCTGCAAAGCAGATAATTTATATGGTGATAATTAAGAGTATACTGTAGTAAAAGAGATCAACTGCATTAATTATTTATCTGATTTGATTAAGAACAATTATTTGTCTTCTTTAAATGCATGTGTACCAAATTTGGCATGGCAAGATAGTTTTACTAATGAGATATTTGGCATGAGGCAGTTATCTATTGTAGCCTCAAATCAGGATGTTGCCTTTTTTCTTAGGGCTAGTGACCTCGATTACAGAAGAATTACCAATTATGTAATCCTTTCCATCATAATTTTATAACTAATATATTCAAATGCCCATCTATATATTAAGTCTTTTACTTCAGTCATTAAAAATTTGTATTAACTATACTTATTACTTAAGTAGTTTTAGTAAAAATATTTGGTTTTTAAAATTTATAGCTATTGCTGTATCTGTATTTATGCACTATTTTGCAAAGATATTTTGACTAGTCAGATTTTCCCACTTGTGATAAAATGTAAAATCTTCAGACAATGAAAAGAAAAATTATCTCAAGGTAAATTTGTGCCTTGTGCATTGGAAAGCTCAGTTTTCAGAATTTTTTATTTTCTCCGTCAAATATTGTCAGTTTCCCCATGATACCTTCTCTGAGAACTTCATTCTGCTAGAATCTAATAGTTTTGGTGCTCTTAGTTGGACTTATGTACCCAGTAATTTACCCCTCTTTTTCAGAAGTAAAGCTTGAATTGTGTAAGTACCAAATATTTTTCCATGAAGTTTAGAAAAACACCAATGCTTATGTGTTGTTGCTGCTTAAATTATTAGGTTACTAGGCCGGGCGCAGTGGCTCACGCCTGTAATCCCAGCACTTTGGGAGGCCGAGGTGGGTTGATCACGAGGTCAGGAGATTGAGACCATCCTGACCAACACGGTGAAACCCTGTCTCTACTAAAAATACAAAAAATTAGCTGGGTGTGGTGGTGGGCGCCTGTAATCCCAGCTACTCAGGAGGCTGAGGCAGGAAAATGGCGTGAACCCAGGAGGCGGAGCTTGCAGTGAGCCAAGATCACGCCACTGCACTCCAGCCTGGGTGACAGAGCAAGACTCTGTCTCAAAAAAAAAAAAAAAAAAAATTATTAGGTTACTAAAGAGAAAAGACCTGTGTTCATTTTAAGCTGGTGCAAATTTTTATGAAATCTTTCTGCTAGTCATTTTATTCCTAAGTTTGAGCTTACATGCTAATATATGTGGCTCTATTTAAAAAAAAAAACAAAGAAAATAAACTCATGACTTAGAGCTTAATTTTTCATATTGCTATTACCTTTTATGGGGGATATCTCTAGTTTTTAAAAACTAGATATTTAAAGCACACACTCTCTTTCATAAGAATTACTGAGGCAGTAATTTTAAGTGTTAACCATATCTATAGTTTCTCTATCCTACTTATGTCTGAATAAAAATAATTTTTTAGGTAGAAAGCACGATTTTAAATGATGAATAGTTTTTTACTTTTACATAGTATTAGCTCTTTAAATACGTCAGTAAGGGAGACATAGAGCAGAGACCCAAATGTATTTACTTAATAGGGGTTCTTAAACTTTTTGGTTTCAGGATGCTTTTACAATGTCAAAAATTGAGGCCCCAGAGAGCTGTGTCTTTGTCAGTATTTACCATATTACCAATAAAAACTGAGAAATTTGAATATTTTATGCATTAAAAGAACCCATATTAACATAATTAAAATATTTTTATGAATAGTAATTCTTTCAAAACAAAAAAAATTGTGGAAATTGTGAGCAAGGTGATACTGGTTTATACATTTTAGCAAATCTCTTTAATGTTTGGATTAATGCAAGACAGCTACATTCTTGCAGCTGCTTCTGCATTCAGTCTGTTGTATTATACATCATTCTGCTTCTGGAAAACGCTGCTATAGACTCATGACAGAAAGTGAAAAGACAAATGATATTTTAATAATATTAAAATAATATATTTTAATAATATTATGAAAATAGTTTTTACCTTGTAGACCCCCTGAAATGGTCTTCGGCATCTGCAGTGGTCCCAGACCATACCTTGAAAACTACTGCTTTTTATGAAGAAGATTGTTTCGGTAATGATTGATTAAATCCTATCAAGGAAATGAAGGCCAAATATAGTTATCTTTTTATTTTTTCATGTTCCTTTTAGGATGTAAAATAAAGGTTATTTGTTAACAAAACCGTAAACCAAGGAAACATTTAAAATAGGATTCTGTTTTACAAAAGTTGTCTAGTCTCTAAAGCATTTCTTCTCATAGATACGAAGACTTAGTATTGGACCAAGATATTGTAAAAACATGTACAACTATACCCCGAAGGAAGAGCTCTTCAGTGTCTTTGAATAGGTGTGGTTGGCCTTATCAAATCAACCTCCTGTTGTGAGGAAGTCTTAGGTTACTTAATAATGTGTACTGCTCTTTTAAAGACTTGTGACTTATATTTGATTGTCTCATGATATTTTCTCTCATTAGGTTCAATGAAAGATCACCCACAGCAGCAGCCAGGCATGTTGTCCCGTGTGACTGGGGGTATCTTCAGTGTTACAAAGGGAGCTGTTGGTGCCACCATTGGTGGTGTGGCTTGGATTGGTGGAAAGAGTCTGGAAGTGACCAAAACAGCTGTTACAACTGTGCCTTCCATGGGAATAGGGCTGGTGAAAGGGGGTGTCTCTGCTGTGGCTGGAGGTGTTACAGCTGTTGGGTCTGCTGTTGTAAACAAAGTGCCCTTAACAGGAAAGAAGAAAGACAAATCTGACTGAAATATAGAGATACACTTGCGCTCCACAGCACTATAATGCCAGTGGCATTGAATTGCTAAATTATGGACTACAACCAAGTCAACTGTTTTGGACATTTATCTTCTAAACTGCTGTGTTGAAAGTATTGATGACTGGCTTTCATCTAAAAAGAAGAGACCAATACGAGCACAGTATATGAAGGTTTCTCATACTTAAGTTCCAGCTTTTTATCTGGTAAAATGTTACACTTACTCGGTTGTAACTGAAGATATGGTATGTTTGAATATTTACTATAAGTCTTTCAGTTTGACTAAAAATGTGAAAGTTGAATTTAGTAGATGATCTTCACAGTTCCATATGTATAATGTGCCAGGTAACTCACCTGCCCCTTAAGAAGGGAACCTTGAATTACATAAGCCGTACCTTTGATGTGCCTAATAGTTTCAGATGTCTTAGTTTTTTATAACCATAGTTGATTAGGCCAAGAGGCATTCATTTCTTATTTAAGCTGGCAAAATTAGCAGGAATTAGAGAAGTTTAAAAAGAAAAGATAAATGGTTTTATGATAATGTGAACCATCTTTTGTTAGTAAATATGCGTTCTATTATTTTAATCATTGATGCCTTACAAAAGAAAACATCTTTTCTAATACCCTGAATATGTGCTGTTCTTAGAATCATCTAGATTCTTTTAAAGATTGTTTGTGAAATTAGTTTTCCCTCTTTAGAATCTCAGGAGTAGTGGGGTAAAGACATTTCCTGCTGTCAGTGGATAAGACAGTGCTTGTTAACTGTTTTGGCAGTAGTTAAAATCAAATTGTACACTTCTCAGCCTGGGTTCATGCTTCATCATTAATACACCTCACAGTGCCTAAGGAACATTTACTTACTGGTCAGAAGGTATTTTGGAAGAGTTTCATATTAAGGAGGAACAAATAATAATCTTAAGTTCTTAAAAATTACCTAAAACACCGCAAATATAAAAAGAAGCCTTCACACCTATTCTGTCTTTAGGATGTCTTAAATTATTAGCAGTACACCTTTTTTAAAAACACTGTAAAAGTAACCACAAATATGTGAGGACTTACTATTTTAAATGGAATGGAATGAGCTCCATAGATTAGTTTTGAATATAAAGTATATAAAAGTGCTTCAGTGGTTTATATAGGCTTTAAAAACATGTTATCTTACAGTCCTTTAAAGCAGCCGTAGAGTTTGTATCATTTTTCAAGCCAATTTCAGTCAGGGATTTGAATTGTTTGATTATGGATGATAAATGTGTCATATCTTATTAATATGTCTCATGTCTCGTTCCTTCTTAATATGATTTAGCCGGAATTCATTTTCTTTTCGTTTCATGTTTAATTTCATAAAACGTTTAACAATTGGCATATATACTTGGCATTCCTGTCCACCAAGGATTGTAATCCAAGCCTGGGAAAATCTTAAATTTCTTTTTACTTAAATCTGGAAATTTGTCTCCATTCTGCCAACTTTTTTTTTTTTTTTTATAGTGGAGGGGAGGAAAGGGGGATGATACCTTGCAGTAAGTCAGTCAAAATAGCATGCCTGAAAATTTGAAACAGACCATTCTAACACCCAAGGCTTGTTTATAAAATACTTGAGAATTACATTAATGTGGAATCAACAGATGCAGAAGAATATAACATAACTTTTAAAAGCTTTCATGAATACCAGCAGCAATTGTAAGCAAATCTACAAAGGTTCTTGAACCTTTCTATTGTATACAAAACTGAAAAGTCATTAAGGAGTTCAACTAATCAGGAATTAAATGGTCATTTATTTCATGCAGTATGATTTAAGGTATTTCTTGGGATTCTGGTCAAATGTCATAATCAGCAAACGGGATTAAAAAAAAAAACTCCAAAATCAATAGGTGAACACTAAATAATTATCTAAATAATGGTATGGGAGAACTTGTTTCCTGCTATTTGGAAGAGACTGTTGCTTCATTGCTAGTTTGTATTTCTAACTTCTACAGTTATAGACTCCACTGTGCTTTGTGTCTGAATTTCTCAGTATAGACATTTTGTTTACTGTATGCTTGCATATTTATTTTCAACTTTGCCTGTCTTTAAAATTGCTTGAGGAAAAATGGTTGTAATTAATTTCTGCTACAGAAAAGCCACCTGGTACGTTTTGTCTCATCAGGATTGTTTTAAATTCTAAACTATAACTTTGTTCAGAGGGGCTTTTGCAATGATAGCAGAAAACTGTACAAATGTACAGTTAGTTATAGAGGTTCTTGTTGAAATGAACTTACCATCTGATGATATGTATGTACAGCTGTGTACTTGAGTCTTTTTTAGTTTACTTAGAAAGATTAGCAATTTGACCTGTTAAACAGGACTAGTTCAAGTCAAGAAACTAAGGTTGTTGTATACACCTGGAGGCATCTGTTATTCAGCTTATCCTTTGAGTGGGTATTTGGCACAATGAGGATAAACTTATGTGACCCACTTGAATGGCTGATCTAATAATGTTGACATTATGCATTCTGTACTTAGTGAAATGTCAGATGAAAATAACTGATGAATAATTTTTTTGTATTAAAGGGATGGGAAAAGAACACATGAATTTGTTAATAAAGCACTATGATCTGCAAATGATGGAATGTTTCATAAAGATCTAAAGAAATAAAGGAAACTTTAAAACAGGGTGATCTTACCATTTTTAGTTACTTTGCAGTTCAGAAAGTGCTGTAGCCAGTTTAAAATTTTTTTGATAGTAATGTACAAACATATCTTTGGATATGTATTTTGATGCTGACACAACCATGAAATACAAATATATTTTAAGCAACTCTAATAATAAAGATTGAGAGTGTAGATTTCTAGGTTTTACCCCAACTTGCCAAATCTCTGCAAGGTGGGGCCCAGGACTGCATTTTAACAACCTCTCTGGGTAATTCTTGAGTACAACAAAGTTTGAAAACTGATGGATTATAAAGCAGGGAGCACTTCTGTCTGTTCCAAGTAGCTGTGGAACCAACTGAGACATCTCACTGGAAAGAAATGACTGACTAAAAGGGGTGGCAAGGAGTGTAGAAAATTGATATTTACTGGGCATCTGCTTACCTGCCAGGTACTGGCCATACTTCTCATTTAATCAGCATGAGGGCCTTATGAAGGAAGTATTGTTATTCCCTTACAAACACAGAACAGGCTAACTTTCAATGTTAGTTGAATTTTCCATATCACTTTTGAATTAGTGTAGGTCACAACTTCTCCAGTTTATGTCCAGGAACAGAAATGGGGCTACTCAGTAACTAGGCCTTTATTCTAGTGTTGACATTCAGTGCAGCCTGTATGCTTGATTGACCAGGCTGTCTGACTTGCAGCTTACCGGAAGTCTTTCACGTGACCATATTTACTTTGGTGACCACATTTTGCTACAGCAATGAATTTAGTGTGATTTTACACAAATTGAAGAAAATCTAATTTTGTTAAAGAGCCTTTTTTCACAGAGGAAACCGAATTTGACTCTAGTGTTTTATGAAAGGGTATCTCCCCCTGCTATGTTACTGATTTTGAATTTTTAAAATTCTGTTTCATAGGAAGATCTGAGTTAGAATGTATGAATGGAAAAAAAAGGCAAAGCAGAACAATTTCAGAGGTTCAAGAGCCAAAAGCAATGGAATGGACCCTAAGGGAAAATAAAGTCAGTATACTGCATAATTGATGATTAAGAATGTAATCTTTTCAAGTTAGAGTAAGCTACAATTGTATTTCTATAACTAACTACTTCTGGTTCTCTGTGGCTAGATCTGAGCACTTAAATTTTGCTGCGTATTGACTAGTCTCCTTTTAAATTAATGGCCACAAAGTACACATGGTCAGACTTTCTAATATGCCCTTTTATTGTATGTTTGCTTTTACCCTCCTCAGAATGACTCACCGCCACCCCCGACCCCGAGACATGGTCTTGCTGTCGCCCAGGCTGCAGCGCAGTCGTATGAACATAGCTCACTGCAGCCTTGATCTTCTGGGCCCAAGCCATCCTCCCCATTCACCCTCCCAAGTAGCTAGGACTAGACGTGTGTGCCACCACACCAGGCTGATTTAAAAAATTTTTTAAACATTTTTATAGAGACAGGATCTCACTATGTTGCTCAGGCTGGTCTCAAACTCCTGGCCTCAAGTGATTCTCCTGCTTGGCTTCCCAAAGTGTTGGGATTACAGGCGTGAGCCACAGTGCCTGGCCCAGAATCACTCTATAGTGTGAGCCAATTATTTCCTTTTTGCTAAACCCATTAGTCACTTCTCTGTGTCTTAGTTGACCCCCTCAGTGGCTTCATTATTATTGACCATGTCCTTGTTTCTTCCTGGGACCAACTTCTTGCTTTGACCAGTCTTTTTCCAGGCTTGGCCAACCACCCTACTCCAAATCTGCACTTTTTTTTCCCCAGGCAGTCTAACCTAGAGCCATGGCTTTAAATATCATAGATATGCAGATGATCCCCAAATATGTATTTTCAGTTCTGACTGAAACTCAACTCCAGACTTAGCCATTTGCCTGTTTGACATCCCTGCTAGGATGTCTAGTAGGCATCTCAAAATTGACATCTAACTACCAAGGTAACCATATCACATATAATGTCTTCCCAATTGAGACACTTCAGAGTGAAAGAGCAAGAGCGCCCCGATACTTTGTCAGGACAAGAAGCGTAAACTGAAAACTCTCCAAGGGTTTCCCATCACACTTCAAATGAGATTCTGCTCCTTAGATGGACCTGTGCTGCCTCTTTCCTCTTGTGCCACTCTCCCAATCACTCAACCCTGCTCCAACTGTACTGGCTGCTATTCTTCTTGAACAAACCTTCCTGCATGACCTTGGGTAAGTGACTTACCCTGAGTCTCCTCATCCATAGAAGAGTGAACAATGGTACTTTTAGAATCGTAAAGCACTTATATACAGAGCTCCCTATAGGAAGTGAACAGATTTGGATAGTAAGGGTTACTTGCATTTGCTGAAGGAGTGAAGAGTGAGGATACTGCCTGCATTTTCCATAATTTTTTCATTATACTTAAGCCATGTACAAGTAGTGCACAGATGTTGTCAGTCAATTGTTTGGCTGTGCATTTGTTACAAAGTTCAGACTTCACAGCTGAAAGTGAGTCACTTCTTTATCTGGGTATGTTTATCTTGGAACAAGGTTCAGAAATGGAAACTTGAAACACCACCCCTAAAATTAGTATTAACTATCACCCACTTTCCCTTACAGGCAGACCTGGATCTTCAGAAAGTTTTCTAAAAAGCTCCATTTATTTCAAATATATATAAATTAGATAATTTTGAATTAGAACACTTTATAGAGAGGTTTTCATAAATGTCCCCGAATTTGTTGTTAGTACTTATTCCTTTTGGCCTGTCAGGTAGGGGTGACTTCTCTTATGCCAATTCATAAGTAATCCTTCCAGTTCACAAGGTTTAAACAGAAGTCAGAGCCCAGTTAATAAACCCAGACTCTGCCATTTGGCAGCTGAGTGGCCTCTCTCAGCTTCAGTTTCCTCATGTGTAAAATGAGGAAAGTAATGAATGCACATGGTGTTTTATAAGAGTTATAATAATGGTCAATTCTAAGCAAACTGACCACACAAGTAGGCTCCAACTCTTCTTTTTGGATGAGTAATACTTGATTCTCAAAGACAGTAATTTATTCCAAACACAAGATGAAATTTTCTCCAAAAAAAAAAAAAAAAAGGTATAGAAGTTTGCTAATAGTTCACATAACACTAAGCTACAGAATTCAGACCACAGTAGAGTGATGTTTCATGGCTAGTAGTGAGAAAGACTGGATTTGCTTCCTAACATGAAATGTGCTGTATGAATATAAATGTATCCATACCTTGAATTAAGGAAGCACTTGTCCATTTCTTAGAAGTGATTCACTTATAAAGTATCACACTGATATGCCATTTAATAGTACATGAGTTTTTGAAATAATGGTTTAAGGTAAAAGTTACCAACCTTATCAAAATAAATATGATTTATATTTTATAATATGGCAAATGAGTCAGAATTTATCTATTTAGAGATAACTTAAATACAACACAGAAGCTAAGCAGGTTCTTAAAATTACTGGTGTCTACAAACTGCCTGAATTTTTGTCTTTGCTAGTTAGTTTCACCCTGCACTGCTAGAAAGGAGCAACAACAGTCAGTATGTCATTCTTCAACATTTAATGGTGCCACAGGGTTAAATAATGGCCTTACTTTTTTGGCCTGAATTTTGCCAAAATTAGCTTCAAACTCTTTTTTTGATCCATTTAGATTTGCTAGATGTCCATCCTTTATTCTGTAGCCTAAGGAATTCAGTTTCCTTATCCTGTACTGTACTATCTGTGGTGTTAATTCAAGAACCATTGGCGTCTCTCTTATCTGAGCTATGGAAATTCCTTCTCTCAATAATCCTTGCATTCTCTCTTCTAAAACTGGAACAGAATAATATAAAAGGGCAGGACATTTCAAAACTAATTGCTTCAGGTCATGATCTGTGCATTTAAAAGCATTTTTAGAGAAGGAAATACTATTCTGTATACTTCTTGGGCAAAGTTGAAAAAGAAATCCTTTGAGTTTGGATAGAAGCTGGAGAATTTCAAAGCTGGTGAAACCTTGCTCCTGGAGAAATTCTAGTGTTTCCTTTATAGCTGTGGGAGAATTTAACAAAATAAATGGGTTTTGGCTTAACAATTTTAGTAGCCAAACTTTCATGTTGGCCTCAGAGCCACCTACATCTAGATAACTCTCTTGGAGAATTCTTACCATTTGCTTATTCTTCTCAACAGGATTATGAAAAACATTAGGTGCAGCCGTCAAAAGTCTGCTAATGACCACATTTTTTAGTCCCAACTCTTGAAAGAACTGAACATTCAGCTTCTGGTTCTCTTGGTCTTTAATAGTAAAGAAAGATTCTGGAAACTGCTCTATTAACTTGATTAACTCTTCCTCATTTTTGCAGACCAACTGCCAGAGTTTTCTCTGGGTGTTAACAGCGGTTGGACTACAGACAATTGCTTCCGGGCAGCGTTCCAAAATACTGGCTACAGCAGTCTCATCAGCACCTAGTTCTTGTAAAATATTCGCAATTTCTTCAACATAGGTTTCATCCTCTAAAAGTACCCATCCTTTTAATCTACGAATTTTCCTAATGTCAACTGAACATTTATAGAGCTTTTCCACTGTTCCTGTATTTTCTTTGCTCGACTGTCTATCAGTTGTATAGGTGAAGCATGCTAAGAAAGGTCTGTATTTTGGAGGTGATCGCATCTTTCTGAAAGAACACAGCCTGCAGGACTGGGATCTCAGCAGCAGCTTCCACAACATGGCTGCAATCCACTAGCTAGTTTCCACCGTCCTGGGACTTAAATGGACTCATTCTATCTGAAAAAAGAAAAGGAAGGTTTTTAGTATAAGGGTGTTGACTTTCAGAACACATACACTTACAAATTTGAGCTGTTGAAGTCTGAAAATACAGTGGATTTAAATTAGACAAGAAAACTGCTCATGTGGAATATTTTTAAAAATCTTCCTAAATAAGGATTGCTTGAACCCAGAAGCCCAAGGTTGCAGTGAGCTGAGATTGTGCCATTGCACTCCAGACTGGGCAACAAGAGTGAAACTCTTAAAAAAAAAAACCTCCTAAATAATTAATTGAATTGTAATACACTTCTCCACAACTTCGATATCTTATACTTTGTAAATACACTGTTGAGTTACTTCCATTTTACAGAACAGCAGCAAGACCAAAGAGTTCAAAGGTTCACAGACCTCAAATGTTATTTTCATGCAAATTCCCTTTTCCACAACTGTTTATCTTTTCTTTTAGGAGGGCTGTATTATGCACACACACACACAAACATGGTTTTTTGAAATGTTTTACATTATTAAGTTGATGTTTAGCTGAAGCAGATACTTAAAGGGGGAAGAGGGGAAGGGTCATCTCTAATTTTATACATGAGTAAATATTTTGCTGAATAACTATCACCCAAAATGGGCCAATTATTTTATTTTAAATGAGTTAATAAATGGATTTTTTGTTTTTAGAATTATGTGAGCAAAACTCCCTTTTATAAATCCAGAATTAGAATAAGTTGTAATTCCAGCACTTTGGGAGGCTAAGGCGGGCGGATCACCTGAGGTCAGGAGTTCGAGACCAGCTTGGCCAACATGGTGAAACCCCATCTCCACTAAAAATACAAAAATTAGCTGGGTGTGGTGGCAGGCACCTGTAATCCCTAGCTGGGTAAAATGAAAAAATGCCACATGACTGTTCCCGTGGTGCCATGGGAAATCAGGTCAGCTGTGGAATGGTGACTGTACTTTCAGAACAGTGTAATCAGCTGTCCACTTGACATCTGTAGGTATCTTGAGATGGCTATACTGTGTCTGACACATTAACAGTCTTTGCCTCTGTAGGGGCAGCAAAACACCTCCATCTTCTTAGGGTCATGGCAGGACCCGAGACTTAGACATAAGATACATTAACAGGAGAAAAACATGAACTTTATTTTTTTTAACTTTATTTATTTTGAGACAGAGTCTCTCTCTGTTGCCAGGCTGGAATGCAGTGGCGCGATCTCGGCTCACTGCAACCTCCACCTCCCAAGTTCAAGTGATTCTCCTGCTTCAGCCTCCCGAGTAGCTGGGACTACAGGTGTGTGCCACCATGCCCAGCTAATTTTTATATTTTTAGTAGAGACGAGGTTTCACCATGTTGGCCAGGATGGTCTCGATCTCTTGACCTCGTGATCTGCCCGTCTCGGCCTCCCAAAGTGCTGGGATTGTAGGCGTGGGCCCCCACCCCTGGCCATAAACTTTATTTAATACAAGTTCATATGGCATGGGAGCCCTCATAAGGAATCAAAGACCCAAAGAAGCAGTTAGAGTCATTTATGTACTGAGTTGGACAAAAAATAGGAAGCTGCGAAGAAGCAACCGAATTACATGGGGAGGTCTAAAAGATAAGTTATTTTAACAAGGACTGTGCAGAAATCTTTTGGTATCAATTTCTCATCATTGAGGTTAAGGATGTTATTCCTTTTGGTATAGGGAGGGTGTCTTTCACATGGGAATTTTATCTGCTTTTAAGAAACAGAAATAAAGATCTTACACCTGCTATTTTTCAGGTGCCTTTAATTCAAAATGGTCAATATGTCAAAAGTGGTATAATGAACTCCTTCACCACTATTTCTTTTGTCTCTGGTAATGAAAATACATCTGGTTTTAGTACCTGAGAGTGTTGTAAGTGTCTCAGCCTTGCCACAAAAGTGTGTAGTACGGGTCAATTTAGCCTGTTGGCAGCCTTCCCTCACTCTTTACAGGTCTGAAAGAAAAGAAGAAAGCAGCCATTTCCATCCCTGACTTTAATTTAAATGCCCTTGCCATGTATGTTGGGGACTCTTCACTTTCAGCCCTGTCTTAACTAATCCAAATAAATGATTATTCTGTTAGGAAAGTTAGGTAACACCCTTTCCATTTTGGTTTCCCATTTTGGTTTAGCTCACTGTGAGCGCCTATGGAGACTAAAATAATTGTAGGCATAGCTTGTTTTAGTGGTTCAACTAGAATTTTCTTCAGATAATTCCTAATACTGTTAAGCCAAGATGAAAATATTATTTTAAAAACTTTCTAAGAAGGCCATCAACTTGAACAGGAAGGAGGCGGCGCAGCATGATGAAGCACAGGCAGATCGGGGCTGGGATCCCACTCCCCACTCCCTGTTGAGCGACCCCACAAGCTCAGGCTGCACCTCTATACCACACGTGGGGGAGGAGCGTGGGCTGCTGCCAACCACCCACACCCAATCCTGGCTCTAGCTTATGGGGCACCCTTGGGTAAGTTAGCCTCAGAGAAAACACGACAGCAGTGATTAGAACAGCGCCTCACACTAACTATTCAATGAGTATTACCAGCAGCAATCTGTGAGATGGAAAGAACAGAATCTAAGCCTTACAGGAAAACTGTAAGGGTTAAAATGCATGTCAAATACTTTGCACAATGCCTGGTACAGAGTAAAATTTCTGGAGCTAAAAGTCTTGTAGTAGTATGACTTTAAATTGTATTTTAGACAGAAATAGATTATTTACAAAGAGAACTGAAAACCAAAAAATTTATGTATGTAGGTATGTATGTATGTATGTATGTATTTATTTAAGAGACAGGGTCTCACTCTGTCACCCAGGCTGGACGGAGTACAGTTGTGTGATCTCGGCTCACTGCAACTTCTGCTTCCCGGGCTCAAGTGATTCTCCAGCCTCAGCCTCCTGAGTAGCTGGGACTACAGCCATGAGCCACCACACCTGGCTAATTTTTGTACTTTTTGTAGAGACAGGGTTTTGCCATGTTGCCCAGGCTGGTCTGGAACTCCTGAGCTCAAGTAGTCCACCCGCCTCGGCCTCCCAAAATGTTGGGATTACAGGTGTGAGCCACCACGCCTGGCCTAAAAAATGGATTTTAAATGCTTCTGTTTGCCAAAATAACTGCTTATAAAAGCAATGCACATTCAATGTGGAAAAGTTGCCAACTTCTGGAAAGTATAAGGAAATGGAAAAAGTCTTTCACAATCCCCACCACTGAAGACAACTGTTCATATTTTGGCATACATGATGATGTGTGACCTGAACACATCACAGTTCAGCTTGGAGTAAGCAGGAAATGCAGACAGCTGTTGTTCCCTTAGCCTCACTGTGCAGGAGCCTCTGTCAGTGGGTGTGCCTTGCCATGGTCGATGTCCTTCTAATGTTTAATGATCCATCATTCTGTATAATGTAACCCCCAACCAAGTCAACTGCAGCATCTAGTGCTTAGCCAGAGAACAAGATCTGTTCCAAACCCCAGGAACTCCTGGCTGTGCTGGACTTGCTAAAAGATAGTGTATTACTGGTCTCCTGTGTGTTACCTTCCCTACACATGGTACTGAGGTTCTGAATTCAGCCTATAAAGTGAAAATTACAAAGACTCAGAATTTTTCTTGAAAATCTCTTATGCAGACACCACACAGATGAAGTAGTTGGCTATGAACTATGATGTGTTCAGATGAGTCGTCTTTACCAGTTAATCTGCCTTGCTTAGTCTCTGATGAGCAAACACAGCTGACTATGGAAGTGAAAAGTATGAATGCTGTGACTCCTATGTAATGAACACATAATACATGTATTTGTATCTAATTTATCTTTCTGCTTCTATTTTATTCACAGTAAGTATCTAACTGTGGTATTAAAAATGCTCTGTAAACATTTGAGTGCTTGGTATATGGGATGGATATACTGTTATTTTGTAATTCATTCCTTATATTGAGCATTTAGGCTATTTGTAATTTTTGCTATATGCTGAATAAATGTCCACATCTCATATGCTTTTCCTTTAGGATGAATTCCTAGAAATAGATTTCCTGACTGAAGAGGAGATACGTGAACACTGGGAAAGCAAACTTGCTAAATTTCCTGTCAGGAAAAACTATCTCAGTTGACATTCTCACAGGCAGTATGAGGGATTCTCTCATCAGTTTTTATTTTGATATGTGAAAAATGATACAACACTAATTTAACTTCTTTTTATTATTTATAAGGGTGATGTTTTCATAATTAAACTATTTCGTTCACCTTTATTTCCTTTTGTGAATCAACCATTCCTGACTTGTAAAACTGCAATCGTTCTGCTTTTTAAAAATTGACTCGTATAAACTCTATGAATTAAGAAATATAATCTCATTTTTGAAAATATTTTCTTCAGCTCATTTTCAGGTGTTGATGGTATATTTTAGCATACCAAAGTAGACCCTTTTTAAATTGTAGTAAGATATAAATAACAAAAAATTTACCATTTAAACCATTTTCAAGTGTACCATTCAGTGGCTTAAAGTATAGTCACAATGTTGTACCACCATGACCACTATCCCAAACACCAACTCTGTCTCTGTGCCCATTAAACAATAACTCTCCATACCCTCTTCCCTCCAGACACCAGTTACCTCTATTTTACTTTCTGTCTCTATGAATTTGCCTATTCTAGGTACTTCTTATATGTGGGGTCATATAATATTTGTCTTTTGTGTCTGGCTTATTTCATTTAGCATAATGTTATCAAAGTTCATATTACAGTATCTGTTAGAACAAAGCAGTTAATTTCACGTGGTCAAAGGAAGGTCAGGGAAGTTTTCCTTGATGATCCTAACTGCTTTTAAGTACCAGATGATCAGTAAAAATTCATCCATTATTTCCTCCCATATTTTTGTTTGAACTTTAAAACTTAGCTCCTTAAGTTCATTTGAAATTTCTGGGTGTGAGCTGAGAATCTAAATAGATTTTATCAATAGTTTACTTCTCTCCAAGTACCATTTTCTGAACAATCCTTTCCTTCCCCATGACTTATGATGCCTCCTTTATCATATGTTAAATGTAGCTTTTGTCTCTAATTTGCCTCCATCCTCATCCCCCTACTTTGCAATTCCCCAAAGGGGCCAAGAGGCTCATTTCTGGTCTTTGCTGCATACTTGGCTCCCCCTGCCAGACCATCCTCAAACAAGCTCTGGTTGACTCACTCTTCCACACTTCCCACCAACTATCTCAAATCTTCTCAACTCAGACCTCTGGCCTCCCGCCTACCTCCATACCCACCTTCACTCACAACCAGTGCCCTTGCCTCCTATCTATACAAAGAAAGGAGAGCAGCTCCTCTCAGCAGACATAAACCTATCACTAGCTCCCCTTCACAGCTTTCATTATCCAGGGTCATTCCTGCTCCTGTGCTGAGCTCAGCCTCTCTGGCCTGAGAACTCTCAAGCCCTTTCTCAAGTGTTTGCTCCTTCAGGGGTATCCTCCTCTGATGCTCCAGCCATCACTCCACTGCTCTTCCTCTCCTTGCCCAAACCCTATCTCTCTCCACTGCTCTTCTTTTCCCTGCCCAAACCCTATCTCTCTCTTCCCCTCAGCTAATTCTTGCAGATCCTTCTTTCTCTCCATTTCCTCTTCTACTTATACAGCTTGCGATAAAGATAACTTCCATGTGGTTACAGCCAATGAGTAGTTTTCATTCTTATCTTTTTTTTTTTTTTTTGTAGAGAAGGGATTTCACCACATTTCCAGGCTGCTCTTGAACTCCTGAGCTCAAGCGATCTGCCCACCTTGGCATCCCAAAGTGTCGAGATTACAGGCGTGATGTGGTTTGGCTGTGTCCCCACCCAAATCTCATCTTGAATTGTAGCTCCCATAATTCCCTTGTGTTGTGGGAGGAACCCAGTGGGAGATAATTAAATCATAGGGGTGGTTTCCCCCATACTGTTCTCATGATAGTGAATAAGTCTCATGAGATCTGATGGTTTTATAAGGAGAAACCCCTTTCGCTTGGCTCTCTTTTCTTGTCTGCCACGATGTGAGATGTGCCTTTCACCTTCCGCCATGATTGTGAGGTCTCCCCAACTACGTGGCACTGTAAGTCCATTAAACCTCTTGCTTTTGTAAATTGCCCAGTCTTGGCTATGTCTTCATCAGCAGCATGAAAAAGGACTAATACAAGCCATGAGCCACCACACCCAGCCTTCCTTATCTCTTTTGACTTCTGCAGCTTTTAGCAGAGTTGACCACTTTCTCCTTGAAATATTCTCTCATTTGACTTCCTGGACACTCGACTTTTTTTGATTCTTCTCCCTTTCTATACTTCTCGCCACCCTCTATCTGTCTCCCGTGCAAGCTCACCTTCAAGGCTTGGTTCTAGACCTCTCTTCTTCTTACCTTACAGTCTCTCCCCACAGATCTTGTCCTCATCCAGATATTCAGTTCGTCCACTTGGGATTCTTTCCAACTTCTTCTCAAAATGTGATGTTGTCAGTTCCCTGCAATAAACTTGCCA
The DNA here is from genome assembly GCF_029281585.2 of Gorilla gorilla gorilla. Taxonomy (NCBI): domain Eukaryota; kingdom Metazoa; phylum Chordata; class Mammalia; order Primates; family Hominidae; genus Gorilla; species Gorilla gorilla. The sequence continues at coordinate 122,375,266 of NC_073234.2, forward strand.
TTGGCATTTTAGGATAAAGACAAAATAAAATAAAACATAGAAATGCCTTACCATGGCCTACAAGGCCTCTTTGGGCTCTGCCACCACCCTAATTCCCATTTCCCTCTCCTGCACCAGCTGCATTTGCTTCCTGTCAGTCCCTGGTGCTCTGCTGGTTTCTACCATGTGGTCTTTGAAGACTGTGGGCCAGATTCCATGCCCAAAATGCTCCAACTTTTAGGCCTAAGTGTCACTTTCTCAAGGAAACTTTTCTAACCTTCATGAATACATGAAGCCTCCTGTCCCCATTACAGGATTTCATGGCACCATGGACTTTTACACTTGTGCACAAGTGGTACAACAGCTGCAGCTGTTCATGTGTTGTTTCTGTCTCAACACTACATGGACAGACTGGTCGCCACAGTGTTCCAATGAACTGCTTCCCTATCCTTCACCCAGCTGCCTTCACTGCCTCTAGGAGGCATTCCTGGGCAGGTGGCCTTCTGTGTGCTCTTCCACAGCACCCTGCTCCGGACCCTACTGCAGCACTTATGCTCTTACAAGTTCTTCATTCTTCTAACCAGTAGGAATTTTGTTGCTGTTTGTTTGAAGTTCAAGCTGTGTATCAGGCATACTAGGCACAGATCTGCTAAAACAACACTTCTTCACACCTCTGTTTGGATCACAGATCAACTCAGAACCTGAGAGTCACAGACTCTCTTTCCAGAAGAAAAGACCCACGCTCACAACATTTCGCAAATGATTTTAGCAGGATTCATGGACACCCTGCAGCCCGGCCATGAATAACTTGCACTAGATTTACAAGCGTTGGGAAGGCAGGAACTGAACGGTGTTCTGCTTTATTCCCTGCACCCAGCAAAGAACTTGTTCCACAGAGAGACAAAATTAGTATTTGTCAGGTGAAACTGAGTGAACAAGTGGATGCGGTAAATTAATGCAGTGGGTGAAACTGGGTTAGCAGAGCCAGACTGCCTGATTCCTGGACAACAGTTGTGTTGTGACTTGAAGAAGTTACTTCACCTCTCTGAGCCTCAGTTTGGCATCAGGAAAATGGTGATACTGTCTCCTGGGTGACTGCAAAGATCAAACGAGTTAATACCATAAATCACTTAGAATATGCAGAAAACTCTTCACATATACTAAATCATTAAATCATCACAACAACTCATTTTAAAATGAGGAAACAGACGCAGGTAAAGGAACTTGCCCAAGGTTGCTTAGCTAAAAAAAAAAACAAAAAACAAAAAACCGGCAGAATTTGGACTCAAACCCCACAGGTTGGCTCCAGAGTCCTGCCTGCTCTTAGCCCTGTGCCCCCACATATAGCAATGCTTTTGGTAAATGTTTGTTAAATCACAATGTGGGCTGTTCTAGGATGCTTGTTTCTTAAGCATTTTTGGGGAGTGAAATTCACTTCTGTAATACACAGTTATGGTTAGTATGGTCTTCTCTACACCACCACTGGTTTCAATAAAGTTCTTCTTTCGTAACACGTATGCCCTGCTGCCAGTTTCAAATTGACCAACGTTTATAAGCAAGGAAAAACGAGGGTCCACGAAAGATCTCCAGGACCAATCAAAAAGCCGCACATTCACTGTGGGGCCTCCGCTTTTCCAGAGAAACCCGGCAGGCTGAGCTGAGCGTCTGGCGAGGCGTGGGGTTTTGCGGGCCCTGACCGCTGCGGCGCCGCTGGTGAGGAACACGCCCAGGAGCAGAGGAAGGGGGCGACTCACCCGTCGGCGTCAGCTCCAAGCAAGGCACAGGGAGTCCCAGGGGCCAGGCCCCGTCCTTCCCTCTCTCTCCGGCCAGCCTCCCCACAGTCCGTAGTCCCCGAGGCCTGGAGCCGGGATTTCGGTCCTCGGTCCCAAGAAGCTCCTGACAGTTCTCGGCAGCGCCAACCAGGCCATCAGTCCCTTCGCCCATGGCCAATCAGGGCTCGGGAGATGACCGCCCCCCCCCCCCAGATACGCCCCCGCGTCCCAACGCAGCCAGTCAGAGCGCGGGACACAACTACGCGTCCCTCCCCGCACCACGAGGGCGAGTCGGAGTGGGAATCGGCTTTCCAGGCAGCCGAGCCTGTGCTGGCGGGGGCATCTGGCATTTTCACACCCTTTCCTTCCCAGCATTTTAGGAAGCGGAGTTCCAGTAGCTTTGACGCTTAGAAAATGTAAGAAAAAAAGAAGTAACAGAAACCGCTATATCTTTAAGATAGAGCCAATCACTGTTCCCAAAATAATTCAGTTAGGTAAAGAACCAACTTACAAAAGAAATATTTAAAAACCCCCCAAAGTTCTTTGAAACACATCTAAACTCTTCCCCGCCCCCACCCTACCCCAGCAGTTAGCGACTGTCTTTAAAAGCCATTCTCCATTCTCCCCCTCCTTGCCACCTTCACCTAAATACTCCCCTTTTCTGATAAACTGCCAAGTGGTTTCCATTCTAATTATTACCGGTGATGCCCAACCTCATACACTAAACACGTTAATTTCTCCTTAAAGCCAGGCTGAATGTCTCTCTCATTTATTTTCACATTTATCCATCCAAAAAACAAGTATTTATGGCAGGCCTGCTAAGTGCCAAGCATATTGAAACAGCAATGAGAAGATAGAGGGGGAATAAAACACATTCCCTGTCCTTATGGAGCTTACATTCTAGTGGAGGGCAGAGAAATCAACAACTAATAACGTGACTAATCACACCTAGTTAAGTGTTATCGAGGACAGGGTGCCCTGAGCTGGGCCTGGTGATTCTGTTTGTGTGGAGTTGGAGTCAGGAAAACTGGTTTTCCCAGCTGGAGGTGTCTGCTGTCAGGTGTTCGTAGCACACTGTGCACAGTTCTGCCGTCGGTGGCACTGGCATACTTAGACTGCCGTTGCACCCTGTGGAGTGAATTCCTTGAGGCTACTGATTATTTTTTCTGTCAACAATGGTCGGCACACAGTAGGAACTCAGAAAATGTTAACTAAATCTTTGAGTCTAGTCTCACTATGCAGTTTAGGCTCAACAGGCTTTATTGAGAGAAGCTCACACGTGCATTTAACTCTACAGAGTAGCAGCAAGAATCCTGGCTCCTCAAGATCACCCACCTCTGATCTCTAGGATATTCTAGAACGATCTGAGCAACTCATGTGTACAGCTGGGGGGTGTTTGTCCAGCAACTCCTGAGTTATCCGAATATAAAAACTCTATTATGCATAGATTTATTGCACACTTTTTCCTGAAATAAAATGATTTGGGGTCCAGACTAACCAAAGTGTGTCATTTGCACTTAGGAAAAGGAAATTAGGATACAGAAAAGGAAGTTAAGGAATGTAAACTCAGGACTTAGAACTGCAAGCTGCCATCACTGGTCAGAAGGGAGGGAGCAGAAATGTGCACCAGCGTGCTGGAAGCTTGTATTAGGGCTCCACATAATTGTGTGAGGAATTACAATATATATGACCCCGTGCATTGTAATCAAAACTTGAAACTGACAAATCAGCTATGCCAACTGTATTAAATAAACGCTACTCAAAGTTTTTTCCAGCCCAAATATTTAAACAGTGCATTTCTAGGACCATATAATCAGAAAAAAAACCTTGAATGAAGAAAAGGGGAAAAGAACTTACAATTACGCATATTATGTACAAGAAAATTACAAACACATTTGAATTGTGAGAAGATCCTGAAATTTCTAGTATGTAAGGGATGCATTAAAAATACTGATAGACTTTTATATCTCAAATTTACTAATTTATTTTAAGCAAATATGAAAAACATAAGGACTTTGTACAGTTCATTCAAAACCCTGGTTCTCTCAATATAATTTTCCCAAGTTGTCAGTACAGTTTTTGGCAATAAGAATTGAAGAAGTATTTGCTGAATGAGTAAAATGTCTTAAATCCCTTAACCACAAGTAGGATTTCTAGTTAGGGGGAGAATACTGATTCGAACATCATGTATCTGCTCAAGTAGAGCATGATGATTGATGCCTTTTCTTTCCCTTTCAGTGATTCATTTTGACCACTATTTACACCAAACTGAAAAAGCTTTCCAAAAAACTCCCTAATAAAAAAAAAATCCTCTTACATTTATAAATAGCATACTAGTGCTTATGCTGAGATAGTGTTCTTTTACTGAAATGTTTATTTATTCACATTGAAACTGAATCTTTGGCCGTGCGCGGTGGCTCATGCCTGTAATCCCAGCACTTTGGGAGGCCGAGGCCAGCGGACCATGAGGTCAGGAGACTGCGACCATTCTGGCTAACGGTGAAACCCTGTCTCTACTAAAAAATACAAAAAATTAGCCGGGCGTGATGGCACGCGCCTGTAGTCCCAACTACTCGGGAGGCTGAGGCAGGAGAACTGCTTGAACCCAGGAGGCAGAGGCCGCAGTGAGCCGAGATCGTGCCACTGCACTCCAGCCTGGGCGACACAGTGAGACTCTGTCTCAAAATAACAACAAGAAAACTGAAATCTGTGACCTCTTGTACGGTGATGGTAAATCTCAGGTCTACGAATTTCTCAACTCTGCACTGTACAACCAGGTCCAAAGAGTAGGATGTGAGGTACACTTACCATAAAAAACAATTAAAATATTACTTCACTTTAACAGTGGTGAAAAAAGAACGATAAAGCACAGGATTTTTTCTTATTCTTTTTCTCCGTAATGGATTTCCCACCTGCCGCCCCATCCCCGAGACAATGTCTCACCCTGTCATCCAGGTTGGAGTGCAGTGGTGCAATCATAGCTCACTGCAGCCTCAAACCCCCTAGATCAAGCCATCCTCCCACCTCAGCGTCCCAAGTAGCTGGGACCATAGTGCACACCACCACACCTGGCTAATATTTTTGTTGTTTCCTTTTGTAGAGATGGGGTCCCAAGATGTTGTTCAGGCTAATCTTTTTCTTTTTTTTTGAGACAGAGTCTCACTCTGTCGCCCAGGCTGGAGTGCAGTGGTGCGATCTCGGCTCACTGCAAACTCCGCCTCCTGGGTTCACGCCTCAAGTGATTCTCCTGCTTCACTTCAGTTTCCCAAAGTGCTAGAATTATAGGCATGAGCCACCCTGCCTGGTCTTCTTTACTTTTTTTAATTTTTATATTGATATTTTAAAAATAGAGATGGGGCCTTGCTAAGTCTCCAGGGCTGGTCTCAAACTCCTGGCTTTAAGTGATCCTCCCGCCTCAACCCCACAAAGTGCTGGGATTACAGGCAATGAGCCACCACACCCAGCTCAGATGAGGTCTTGATCTGTCCACCCAGGCTGGAGTACAGTGGCACAATCATAGCTCACTGCAGCCTTGACCTCCTGGGCTTCAGTGATCCTCCCACCTCAGCCTCCAAAAGTGCTGGGATTATAGGCTTGAGCCACCACACCTAGCCTCAGTAATGGAATTTATTGATCATTGTTAATTCACTATCCAGGATATTTTTAAAAACGCATATCATCTAAAATGTTAGTTTCTGTATTTTTACTCAACTTTTATCTTCAGTTATCTTTAAATTATCATACTAAATATCTATCACGATTAATGATGGGAAAATGAAAAGCCACTGGTTGTAATTCAGAATGGCAAGAACTAACCTACTAGAGAACATTAAAGGGATAATAACAATAGTAATAAAAATAATGGCAGGTAACCAGAGCTGTGGCATACAGCTACACAGACCGTGCACTGTACACGACAGGGGGTGACACAGCATGGCAGCCCTGTGGCTAACATTGAGTACCCTATCACATGCCAGCTCATAAGTATTTTACATGGAACTGAACTATAAAGCAGATACTACCCTCATCCCTATTTTATAGATAAGAAGAAAGAAGACACAGAAGGTTAAACTTGCTCAAGACCTCAAAGCTAATGAATGGCAGAAATGGGCATTTGACTCTAGAGCTCACTCTATTGATTGCTAGCCCATACTGCCTGATTTATGGTTACAAATGCCATTACTTGAAAAAAGTCCCTTTAGTTTTACCTCTTTCTTGCATATAATTTTGAAAAACACTGTTTAACTAAACATATGGTAGCTGTTCCTTCAAAATGATGATGTGGTTTATAGAATCTCTTTGTAATTTATAATCATATATCATACAGCAATACTCTCTCCCTTACCAAAAAAAAAAAAAAAACCACGTACACAAGATTTCATATTTGCATATACTTTAATAACAAGTTCATTTTAGTAATAAATGAACAAAGAAACAGAGACAGAGAACTTAACACATGATACTTCCGTAAGTTTGGGTCTAAAAAGGTTTACATCAAAGTTTAAAACATATACTGTCTGTGTTAACAGAGGCTACAATACCAATTTGGATTACGCACATTATCTAAGACATTATTATCAAAGAGTGCAAAGTTAGATCAAACAACATCAAGAAAATTCTGTCCTAAAATTTTAACAATGTCTTTTAAGAAAGTCTAAAAACCTCCTTTTTTCCCACTGACTTCAAAACTTTGAGTTTTATATCAGAATATCAATTTGTCATTTTAACTTTACCATACATGAAAAATTATCAAAAATATATCGATGGGTCTATTCTAATTGTGACTGTTTATATTTACATTAAGCAAATTCTCTTGCCAAGTTCTTTATATACAAATTACCAATTGTCCTCTGTGAAATTCATTAAAAAGTTAAAAACCACAGAAATGTCATTAGAAACAACATATTTCAATATGTAACTGCTTTCCATCAATGAAGAATATTTTTAAATAACTTAATTGAAAAGTATTGAACTCCCCACCAATTTCAGCTGCAACAGTATTCCTCCTGAATGTTTTCTGTGATTTAAGGGGGAAAAAAAAACTAGGTAAAGCTTGATTGCAAATAATTCAACGACAAAAATGTGATGAGTGTTTATTGACCTTATTTTCAAGATACTTATAGTCTAATTAGGTTGACACAAAAAAACTAAGCAATAAAAAATGTAAACAGTGTTAGAAACTGAAGAAATAGAAAATTTTTAAAAACTGGCAAATCCAACGTATAAATACTTTTCATATTAATTTAAATCACAAAATGACATCCCAAATCCAATTAAATTGAATGCAGGCAAGGCTTTCTGATACTTCTAATAAGGGCCAGCATTTTAAAAAGTTTTAAACTATTCCCAAATTGGAAATAATTTAGATTTTAGAAGCATCCTAACAGATAAAAGAAATTTATAAACATTTAACAGGCAAAGATTTAGGGGAAAGTTCATAAAAAGATTATATTAATGTCACTAAAATAAACAGGCCACTTTAATTGTTTTAGACTCATAGTTACATAGTAAGGAAATAAAAGAGTTGTTTTTTTCTAAGAAAAAACTTGACCACAAAATCATAAACATCTCTAATTTAAAGAGCATTGGTTCAGATGAATATAAAACTGGTGCAACAATTTCTCCAGTACAGATGCATGTCTCTTGACCAAAAATTAACTGAGTTTGTAAAAATTGCTTAAAAATTAATGCCTCAAGATTTTCTGGTTTGAAAATAGAGATTTGCTCCATTTTTGAAATTATCTTAATTTATGTTAATTATATACTCTTCTAAAGCAAGAAATACAGCTCTAAAATATTTACCTAATTAGTGCTCTGTCTCTGGACTTTAGGACCAATACTCTGTGTGTCCTCTTCCTGACTAGGACGTTTCCCACCACTGAGACCAGTGCCCATGGAGCTTCTTCCTGCACATTTAAAAAATGTATGTTTAAGATAGGAAAAGGGAAAAGAACAGTATGCTCCAATGCTTCATTCTTACCTTGCTTCAACAGGTGAGTTTGCTGACTGTCGCCATGAGCATAGTGTAAAATACCACTCCCTTGAGAGCAACCTGTTAGTATTTAAAACACAGTAAAATTACCTAAAATCAAATCCAAGATGTATGTATTATTAAGTCTACAAATCCAACTTTTAGCGCTTGTACTTAAGGTCATTTATATGCTTTTAAGACTAAATCTCAATCTTCCTATGAACCAAAAATCACATGCTCAAACCAGGAAAACTTAAATTCAGGCTCACAGAAGTGTTGATAGCTCAAAGGCAAAATCATTGATGATCATTTTCTAAAAAACATTTCCTTACTAGATGACAATTTGAAACTTGACCATGAAGGTAAAACATAGGGGCAAGAGTGAGATAGACATTCTTCCCTCACTCTTGTCCCTTTTCCCACGCTTTTCCTTCAGAGCTCCTCCAAACATATTTCCTTGAGGATAAGGGAATAAGGGCCTGCCCGATGAGTTAAACAATTCAAATCATACGACAAGCAGAAGACACAGACTACGTGGCAGTTACCTAGCCTAAGCAATCCTATCAACCCTTCTAAAAACAAACACTATTATAGGAGAATAGGTTGGCTAGAACAGAGAAGTATGTTTTAGGGAAACATTTCCATCAGTGTGTCCAGGTTATGGAAAAATATGAGCATTCTGGACCTATCCATGAGCAGGTGGATAGGTCAACACCTTATGGCCTGAACAAGACTGTGCACTTACTTTCGTTTTAATTAACTTCAATCCCAGGCAATCAGTGGCAGCTGCTCACCCTAAGTGAGTATGAAGTACTATCCCATAGTTGTTTTAATTTGCATTTCCCTAATGACTAATAATGCCGATGAACTGATATTTTACAATAAAAAACCTAAAAGTTAAATAAAAACTAAAACATATTGCTACAGTAGTAAACATATTACAGTCTGTTTTATTATAAGAACAAAAGTAAGACTTCTATGTATAGTTTATTCCTTTCCTGGGCACATGTGCACACGCACACAAATACAAAGATGAGCAGAGAAAAATGCAATTTGTGTTGCAGAGATTAAGAATGTTCCACAGTCATTAAAAAAACAAACAAAAACAAACAAAAAACTAAGAAAAGTCAAAGAATTTTGCCCTTTGACATGCCTTGTAAGGTACTATAAAAGCCTACAGACAGGATAAGTGTAAGGCATAAAAGGATATGCTTTAGAAGCATTTAAGTCCTTTCAAATGGGGCAGAAACCTGAGAGGAGAAATGTTTAATATTAATAGCATAGCCCAAGCCGTGTCTTTTCACAATTTCCCATTTCCAGGTCTAAAATGTTTTTTTCCTTCATCTGACTACCCAAATGCTACTCAATCCTGCCACCTTTCAAGAAAGTTTCTCTAGTCCCTTCAGCTCTCAATAATCTCTCCCTTTTCTCATATTGCACATGGAGGCAGCATCTTATAATTTATCACTTTTTCATTTGTTTTTGTTTTCCCTCCACACCCCCATTTAGACTTAAGTTCTACTTGGCTTTTCATGTCTCATGTCTTTTGAAAGCCTCCAAGAAGCTGGCTACAAACTATGTTACAGGCAAATATTTACATGATTAAAATAATTTCAAGATTTATTAATTCTTCTATTATATAATAAACTACCCTATATACATTTGTGAAGCAAAATTGTCCCAATTTAACCTGCTACTATGATTAGCTTTTGAAGATAATTCCAAATAAACGACCCAGGTTTGAGTGGTCTAAGAAGCAGTCTGTGCCATCATTGTGTATTAGCCCAACCCTTGGTTCCTAGCCCATTGCTACCTGCCTGTTATCTTAGTGCTTCACAGAGCTTCTGTCCCTCACTCATGTGTGGGCTGACAAGGCAGGCTGTGAACTGAACAAGAGATCTGAAAGAACTTTTGAAATGATTATCTTGTGGAAGTTTATTCAAATTGTAGGAGATCCTGAGAAGGAACATTTCTCAAGTATACTGCCATCACTGGCAACTGTCGACTGCTGGGTGGATCACATTCCAGGAATAAAATATTTTCTCTTGTAAACACTTATGGCATTCCATTTGCAGAGGAGGCCCAATGATGCAGGAAGAAGTACAAGCTTTGGAGCTAGTCAGACTTGGATCTGAATCTTAGCTCAACTACTTACTAACTGTGGGATCTTGGTTAAGTTACCTAATCTTTCTAGGATTATTTCCCCAAATATAAAATGAGGATCCCACTACCTCCTCCCCAGGTTATTGTGAGAAAGTATGCAAAAATCCCTTACTATCTACTGGGCAAAGGTAGGCAGTCAAAATGTGAGTGCTTTTGTCCCCTTCTCCCAAAACTAATTCTTGGAGGATAAAATACATGCTGTTTTCATGAGGATGCAGGACATTTCTGAATTCAAAAAGGTTCAGTTTTTAAAAGGTTTTATTCTTAATATCAACTTAGAACATCTGACTTAAAAAAGCATTCCTCAAATGCTACCCTGTTTTTATCCTGTTTTTTTTATTTTGAAAAATATAGATTCACAAACAGTTGTAAAGTTAGTACAAAGAGGTCCTGTTTCCCTATCTTCTTAGTGACATCTTATGAAACTACAGTACAACAATATAACCAGGTATTGACATTGATACAATGTGTTCATATGATTTTATGCTCTTTTATTACATGTATAGATTTCTTTTTTCTTTTTTTTCCCTTCAATTTTTATTTTAAGTTCTGGGGTACATGTGCAGGATGTGCAGGTTTGTTACATAGGCAAACATGTGCCATGGGGGTTTGCTGCACAGATCAACCCATCACCTAGGTATTAAGACCAGCATGCATTAGCTATTCTTCCTAATGCTCTCCCTGCCCCTGCCCCCCCAACAGACCCCAGCATGTGTGTTTTGTTGTTTTTTGTTTTTGAGATGGAGTTTTGCTCTTGTTACCCAGGCTGGAGTGCAATGGCGCGACCTCAGCTCACTGCAACCTCTGCCTCCAGGGTTCAAGTGATTCTCCTGCCTCAGCCTCCCAAGTAGCTGGGATTACAGGCATGCGCTACCATGCCCGGCAAATTTTGTCTTTTTAGTAGAGATGGGGGTTTCTCCATGTTGGTCAGGGGCCGGTCTCGAACTCCCAACCTCAGGTGATCCACCCACTTCGGCCTCCCAAAGTGCTGGGATTACAAGTGTGAGCTACTGCACCTGGCCCCAGTATGTGTTGTTCTCCGCATGTATCCATGTGTTCTCATCATTCTACTTCCACTTACAAGCGAGAACATGAGGTGTTTGGTTTTCTGTTCCTGCCTTAGTTTGCTGAGGATAATGGCTACAAGCTCCATCATGTCCCTGCAAAGAACATGATCTCGTTCCTTTTTATGGCTGCATAGTATTTCATGGTACATATGTACCACATTTTCTTTATCTAGTCTATCATCGATTGGCATTTAGGTTGATTCCATGTCTTTGCTAATGTGAATAGTGCTGCAATGAACATACGTGTGCATGTATCTTTATAACAGAATGATTTCTATTCCTTTGGGTATATACCCAGTAATGGGATTGCTCAGTCAAATGGTATTTCTGCTTCTAGATCTTTGAGGAATCACCACACTCTCTTCCACAATGGTTGAACTAATTCACAATCCCATCAACAAAGCCTTCCTTTTTCTCTGCATCCTCACCAGCATCTGTTGTTTCTTGACTTTTTAATAATCACCATTCTCACTGAGGCTGTCTTATTTTTTAATCAAATTACTGAGCTTCATGCTATTTTTGGTCAAAGCCAAAAACTAATATGATGGTTCAAATTTCTAACACATACTGAGTTCCTGAAATTATTAATATTGCACATAAGAATTTACATGGTCACTAAATTTGTATCATACAGAAAACTACCACAGACCAGACTTTATAAGAAAAACTTATGTGCAAAAAGACTAGAGGGCTCTATGCATGTGTACAATAAATCTTTTGGCCATGTTCACAGGGCCACTGACTTTCTTAACTAATTACCTTATAGTTGCCATACACCTAAGGAGTAAAAAATAATAAGCATTCTGAAAATATGACATTTGAGTTTCATTTTATCCTTAAAATTGCTCTCCTCAGTTTGCAAGAGCTTTAACTTGACCCAGTATCTATTATATGCAATGATATTTTCCATCTCTAAAATGTCATCAATGGAGTGAAGAGATGTGTCTGGGTGCACATGTATGCATGCATACAAAGAATCTATTAAGCTAATTTCAAAGACAGATTTTTATAAAATATGTTAGTGAGGATCAATAACAAATATATTTGTTTAATAACCTCTTCATGTTACTAAGTGTAGAAATTTCCTTTTCACTTACTTCCACTGCTGCTACAACCTGGGATATTTTCTGCAGAATATCCCATGAAGCCTCCATTCCCATTAGGATTAGAAGGTACTGATGCTAGAAGACCTAAAGGACAAAAAAACTTTCTTTTAAATTATGATCAAGATAAAATTCAAAGATAAGTACATAAACAGCTGCCAAAGAAACAAAGACAGTTATTAACATACCTAGTCCTCTATATCGTGAAAGCTGCTGATAGATCTGTTTCATCCTTTCAATATTCAAACGGCTTGCCTCAGCATGGTTCACCATTGGTTTAGGATAATTAACTCCTATCAAACATTTGGCTACCTTTTGGATACCTTCTGGTGCATTCCAGGGATCATAGATATATTTTGCAGGGAAGCCTCTTAGGACAGGCAAATAACGCCTTTGGGAGAAAAAAGAAAGATTACTAATAAAATGCACTCTAAGCAAACTATAACTACTAGCTATGACAGACCAAAATCAAATCAAGACCATTTAAATGATCTGTTTGCCCTTCTCATCTCTGCTGCCCATCATGAATGGGGAATACTTTAAGCACTGATTAAACATGAAAAGCTCTTCTTGAATTAACTATTCCAAACTGAGTAGTAATCACCCTTGATTTACCTGATATAGTCTCCATTGGGATCTGTTCTCCTACCAAAACCAACAGGGCAATAGCAGTGAAAAAACTGTTGAAAAAAGGAACTACAAGACAGCCACATCCAACTTCCAGCATTTATGCTCCAATCTGCATCAAGCAATAATTCTTCAAATACCTTCAGAAGTAACAGTAACCAATTAGTTTGCACACACATAATTCGCAAAGCAAGCATTTTCAAGGTCACAGTAGAGCCAAAGTCAAGGCAAAGAAAATCTAGCACAGAATTGTAAAATTAAACATTCCAAAGTTAGCTTCCCTATGTTCTGTTCTATAATGAGCTCTTCCAGAGAAAGAAACATAGTGGTAATATAGTATGCTTCTGAAGAGAATTTACTTTTCCAACCTCTGCAGTGTTACTGGGAGAATGGAAGGTAAAAAAAATATTCAAATCACTGATTTAAAAGGATGTGGATTTAAAAGGATATTATTAGTAGACACAGGAAAAGCAGTCAACCACTTTCAAGAAAGCAAAAATGCTATTACATAAAACACCAACAAAAACTCAGCTTCGTATTCTAGCCTAAATAAAGGAAGCATACTCAAATATAAATTCACTTAAAAATATATACTAGCATTACATAGTTTAATTTCGAATTCCTTGATCAGAAAGAAAATAGAATTAAAATAAATGATTTTTATATATATTCATTAAGTATGTTATATATTGTCTTTGTATACAACTGTGTACTAGGAAATATAAGAGATTAAACACACACACACACACACACACACACACAAGCTCAGAAATGGTCCTTGGATGGGGCAAATGTATGGTATTGCCAGAAAGGTAAAAAATGTACGTAATGGCCGGGCACGGTGGCTCATGCGTATAATCCCAGCACTTTGGGAGGCTGAGGCAGGGGGATCATTTGAGGTCAGGAGTTCAAGACCAGTCTGGGCAATATGGTAAAACCCTCTCTCTACTAAAAATACAAAATTAGCTGGGCACAGTGGTGGGCACCTGTAATCCCAGCTACTCGGGAGGTTGAGGCAGGAGAATCACTTGAACCTGGAAGGCGTAGGTTGCAGTGAGCTGAGATCACGCCATTGCACCCCGGCCTGGGCTACAGAGTGAGAGACTCCGTCTCAAAAAAAAAAAAAAAAAAAGTACCTAAGTCTTATTACGTGTAATCCACAAGATGTCGTCACAAAATGTAGTATGCTTCTCTTTACATAATAGAAGTATTACTAAAAAGCTGTGAAGTGAGGTGAAATGATTTATATTTTAAAATTTATAATATGAATTCACTATCTCTAGGAACTCTTTAGTGAATTCTTTTGTTGATAGAAATATCACCTATAAATATATCTATCAACAAATTCAGTGTTAAATTTTACAGTTCTCTTAGTGGGTAGGCTGGTTTAACCATTAAAATGACTTTAGGTTAATCAATTTAACCAGTTTTCACCTTTTTGCTTGTCTGATTATACCATTTTTCTCTGAAAGTGTCCCCGTATTTGGGGAATTAAATGTTTTATCCACTGAAAAACTACACCATAAATGAATCTATAAACAGACAACTTCTAGGATTTGTTTTATTAAGGTAAGGATTCCTTCAAAATAAGGCATGCTATATCAGTTAGAACACTTACCTTCATTCCTTCTTCCCAACTAATCCACAGGTCCCCTCGTGTCAGGAAGCAAGCAACTGCATGCCTGGCAAGATGATGAATCCAACCCTCCTGACGAAGCTGTGTCATGATGGCATCAATCCATGGAAAGCCTGTCCGGCCTTCCGCCCATTTGGCTAAAGCCTCAGGATTTTTATCCCAAGGAATCTGAACACAGATAGGGTTTCCTTCCATTTTATCAAAGCGTGGATTATTTGTTGCTGCTGTATAGAAAAATTCACGCCATAACAGTTGCCCATAAAGGGAAAGGGGAGGGGAACTGTTCTTCTTTACCTATGGTTAAAAAGCAAAGAAGTATTATCAGAATGTTTTTTTTAAAGTATTAAACAATAAGCTCTAATTTTAGAGAATACCTTTTTGTAGAGATCTGTTAGTTTGAAGTAAAACAGTCGACATGACAAACAACCAAATCGGAGATAAGGACTAAGTCCAGTAGGGCTTGCAAGCAGAGAATTTGCATTCATTCGAGGTCTTTCAAAATTTGCCACCCAAGCCTGAAAACACACAGAGAAAATTACATTAACTAATTGTCTTTTTCATTTTAAAAGAACACTCAGAATGGAGATTTTTTTTTTAAAAGTTACATAGTTCTTGGGGAATAAAATCTTATCCTAGCCACAAATTACATGTTTTAATAAAAAATAAGACAGGATAAAAAAGTGAGCATTCTTTTGTTTCAGTCGTCCTTGTGCAGCACATACTCATGTGAAATAAATTTCCTTCAAATTTCCAACAGAAAGCTGAGAGCACCTTCAATCTCTCTCTCTTTTTTTTTTTTTCTGAGACAGGGTCTCGCTCTGTCACCCAGGCTGGAGTGCAGTGGCTCAATCTCGGCTCACTGCAACCTCCAGCTCCCGGGTGGAGGATTCTCTTGCCTCAGCCTCCTGAGTAGCTGCGACTACAGGCATGCACCACCACGCCTGGCTAATTTTTGTATTTTTAGTAGGGATGGGATTTCACCATGTTGGCCAGGCTGGTCTCAAACTCCTGACCCCAAATGATCTGCCCACCTCAGCCTCCCAAAGTGCTGGGATTACAGGTATGAGCCACCAGGCCTGGAAAATTTATTTATTTATTTTGAGATGGAGTCTCACTCCATCACCCAGGCTGGAGTACAGTGGTACGATCTTGGCTTACTGCAACTTCTGCCTCCTGGGTTCAAACAATTCTCATGCCTCAGCATCCCAAGTAGCTGGAATTAAAGGCACACACCACCACCCTGGCTAACTTTTGTATTTTTAGTAAAGATGGGGGTTTTGCCATGTTGGCCAGGCTGGTCTTGAACTCCTGACCTCAAGTGATCCACCTGCGTCAGCCTCCCAAAGTGCTGGGATTACAGGCGTAAGCCACCATGCCTGGCTTTCAACCTCTCTTTAACACAAAGGTAAAGGTGAAATATAATTCTATTCTAGTTTCGAAATTGTGGCCACTAGATACTAGCTTAGGTAGAAAGAACAGAAGAGGTAGTGCGGTAGTAGCTAAAGGGGAAATAATTAGAAGAGAAGGAGAAAGAGCATTTAAATGAGGAGATGGTAGTTAACTTTCAAATAATTAGGTTTGTGCTATTTTAACCTTTTCTGTTAATCCTCCCCTTTCAACAATCTATTTGTTATTTTTAAAAGAGAGAAAAATTATTTTTTAAATGGCAGTTTGGAAATACAAGCATAGCTATATAATCTACATTATCATACTTTTCTTTCCAAATGCCTTTCCAAACGAGTAAGTGCTTCAGTTTCTCCGCCTGGCCACACTGCAGAGGATAAGCCATCTGTATCGAAACCTACAAGAAAGAAAAGAAAAAAACATCATTCTTCCGAAACTAATTTTTATTTAACCCCAATAACTGGGAGAACAAATTACTTTGCAGAAAAATTAAGAGAGTACCATAAAAATGAACTGAAGGCCTAAATAAGCCCTCACCTATAGAGGATATGACATGGTTTCAATTTTTCAGGATGTACATCTTAAGGTGGTAACAATAGATCACATATTTATAAAACACATAAATGATGAACAAACATATCACTTCTTAAAGGGTTCTTTTTCTTCTGCCTCTGCCCTTTCTTTCTCTCCTAATGCAAAATACTTTACATGGCAAAATTAAAAGGGGAATTTTCTGAGTAATTTATGATTTATTAACTTGTAAGCCTCACACTGACTACAGTTTACACTCACCTAGCTCTTCCAGTGAAGGGACTCCATATTTCTCATCATGGTCATCAGACAGAGGAGTTGTGCACTTTTCTATCACTTCTGAAGTAATTGTCTCTACTGGTATCTCTAGTGGTTCCATTTTGCTGATGAGAGTCTGGAATCTTTTATAAGTTAGAGGCGGTTGTCCACCATTGAGTTCTATGATCCTATAACAAGAGTTAGTAAAATGTAGTTAGTATTAAAAAAGACAATACATTTTGGCTAATAAGCTCCCAAAAGGCTTAAAAAGCAGAAAATAAAATTAATCACTGAAGTCTTTGAGGGTGTTAGCTTGTTATAATGACCAAGAAATGTGTCCAAAATGATTAATGAGTCCAAAAATCATTCTCCTGAGCTTCTAGACATCCTCTAGGTATCAAATATACTACACAAATATACTACGCAAATATTAAACCTTTAAGACAAAGAATATTAAAAACTTATGAGAGGAAAAAACAAGAGGGGAAATTAGTCTAAAGGCAATTACAAAAAGTTAATACACACAGACATATGAAAAACATGTTATGGCCCAGCTCAAAGAATCTCAATCATCAATAAAAACTAAACCAGGTTGATAATTATATGAAAGAGTAATCAGCAGGTCTCATTTAGGAAAAATAAATTTTATTGTATATATTTGAGTTTACAACACATTATGGGATACATGTAGATAGTAAAGTGGTTACTATAGTGAAGCAGATTAACGTATTTATAATCTCAGTTACTTTTTTGTATGTGTGTGACAAAAGCAGCTAAAATCTACTTATTTGATAAAAATTCCAAATAAAAGACAATTTTATTAACTAAAATCCTTACTCTGTACACTAGACCTCTAGTGTTGTTCATCTTACATAACTTCTACTTTGTATCCTTGGACCTACATTCCTGATATGGTTTGGCTGTGCCCCCACCAAAATCTTATCTTGAGTTGTAACTCCCACAATTCCCACGTCATGGGAGGGACCCTGTGGGAGGTAAATGAATCACGGGGGCAGGTCTTTCCCGTGCTGTTCTCATGATAGTGAGTAAGTCTCACAAGATCTGATGGTTTTTAAAAGGGGGAGTTACCCTGCACAAGCTCCCTCCTTGCCTGCTGTCATCCATGTAAGACATGACTTGCTCCTCCTTGCCTTCCACCATGATTGTGAGGCCTTCTGAGCCGTGTGGAATTGTAAGTCCATTAAATCTTTCTTTTGTAAATTGCCCAGTCTCGGGTATGTCTTTATCAGCATCGTGAAAACAGACTAAAACAATTACCCTATTTCCTTCAGCAAATTTTATAAATTTTGATTCTATATTACTGTGGTGACAATTACTTCCTATTTTCTATTGTGCTAATGAAGGCATGAGAGATGTCAGCATATGTATCTATGTCACATACTTAGAACACATAAGCCCCCAAATTTCAAGTTATTTAAATTTAAGTATCTTTTTACTTCTGATCATTAATTACCTCAATCAATTATTAATTAAAAAAATAACTAGCTTTGCCAATGGTAGTTTAGATTAAGTTTAGACACTCTTTTGGAATAACTACTCTTTTTCACTATGGCCATTTGCTTAGCATTTGGCCTTAATAAAAAATGACAGGGGAAATCCAACTCCATCATTTTATAGATGTGAAAACAGGCCTACCAGGAGAGTTAAATAAACTAGTCAAGGTCATATAACTGATAAACAGCAAATCAAGGTTTTCTTAGTGTATTTTAGTGTATTTTTCATTATACAATACATAGTGATGTATCAACTACAGATACATACAGAAAGTAATACAGAAAGCAATCACCATAAAAGATATCCTGTTTAAGTAAATTTTGTTTTGGTGTATTTTGAATTTATTCATAGGGTTGCAATGAATTTTGCTGAATGTAATGATGCTACAATAATACTACTGAGGACATTGTTAATTACACAACAGTAGCAAAATGAGAATCTTAGGACAAAACATTTTCTATATGTTACATTTTAATATGATAGATTACATATAGTAAATATTCACATTCAATCCAATAAACACTTGATTTTTTTTTTTTTTTTGAGACAGAGTCTTGCTCTGTTGCCCAGGCTGGAATGCAGTGGTGCTATCTTGGCTCACTGCAATGTCTGCCTCCCGGGTTCAAGTGATTCTCCTCCCTCAGCCTCCCAAGTAGCTGGATTACAGGCACCCGCCACTATGCCTGGCTAATTTTTGTATTTTTAGTAGAGATGGGGGTTTCACCATTTTGGCCAGGCTGGTCTTGAACTCCTGACCTCGTGATCCATCTGCCTCGGCCTCCCAAAGTGCTGGGATTACAGGTGTGAGCCGTCGCGCCTAGCCTAAACACTTAATTTTATGCATAACACTGAGTCTCCCACTTAGAAGCAACTGCTTTTATCCTGTTTTGCCCCCTCCTTGCTATGAGCTCCTTAAAGTTAAGCAAATTGGTGAGCTCGAAGGCAAGATTATTAAAAGATATATGAATTCTAGCTTAGTATCAAGTAAGACCTTTGTCTGAATCAAATCATGATTTTTTGATACATTTAAAATGTGAAATCAAATCAACTAGTTTGTCATGTTACAGAATTTGTTTTACTAACATGATAAAATACATAAATTACTAAAAAAGTAAAATGATTTAAAAGGTAAATAAATTATAAGATTTCAGTACTTAAAAGGACAATGGTATGCCAAAAGTTTTAAAAAGTTAAGTTTTACAGACCTCTAAGACTCATAGCATATAATACTCCCTAAATTTAAGTTTGACCACAGAATTTCTGTGGGACAAAGCATCACCAAGGACTGGTGCTGGAAGAAATACACTTTGGGAAATATTCTATTATGCCATTGTTCAGAGGACTACAGCTATGCAATGTTATATTACATCCAATTTGCATCTGGATTTAAAATCCAGACAGACAAGATTGATATACATGAAATAAGATAACATTAAACAAGCATACAAAATATGTCAAGGCAATTTATAACTATATATAACTATAAAATTGATAATGCTAAGAGCCCAGAAAGGCAAGACCACAGGAGGCTGAGTTAAGAGTAGTCAAGGAAAATTCTGTAATAGTCTTAATCCATAATAGTTTTGAAACTGAAATGCTGATACCTGTCATTGGGTCAATAGCAGCTAAATAAAATGCTAAGGATTTGACATATGTTCACTTAATTCTCCCATAACTCTGTGAAGTACATGTTATTTCTACTTTATAAACCTCAGTTAAAAACTTATCTATGTAGTTAATACCACCGAACTATATACTTAAAAATGGTTAAGATGGTAAATATTATGTTATACGCATTTTCCCACAGTAAAAAAAAAAATAGAAAAAAAAGGACTCACTTGTCTAGGTCATATAATGTATGTGAAATTCTTACAATGACTTCTACTCCAGCTTCAGTTGCCAGTTTCTTAATAGCTGCGTCTCGTTCCTTTCCAAAGGGCTCAGAATCATACTCAATTGAAAGTTTAGTAATGTTCCATTCCTAAAGTAAGAGAAAGTGGAACAATGTACACCAATTTTAATAGTTATTTTTTCTATTATAACGAAAAGTGAAAAAGCTGAAAATCTACATATCAAAGGATTATACATAAATCAAACTTTGAATATGCAGGAAAAAGTAAACAATTTATCAATTAAAAAATATATAAGTAATGAATGCATAACCCATTAGATTCTAGGCATTATGCTAGGCAACAGACAATCCAGCAAAGCAATATGCTTAAAACCAGCTCTTATACTAAATGTGTTTGTAGAGCACTTTACTTTTTCAAATTACTCATACTTACATTATTTCATTTGAGCCTCAAAACAACACTCAGAGTTTGGCACTTTGGTTAGTATTTCCATTTTGGAGATAAGTTTATTTTTAAAACTTAGGGACCTGCCAGAGTTCACAGAAAGCCAGACCACCTGAATTTATGTCTGTTGAGTCTAAGAACTGGTCTTTAACTAACCTTTGATATTGATATGGTATAAGCTGCCTGGCTGAGGTCGTGTGTGTGTGTGTGTATGTAAATATTTTCTTTCTGATTACTAAAAAATGTTAACTGAAAAATTTGGAGATGGTAATAATAATAGCAGTTACTTATTATCAGGAGCTATGTTAATAAGTTCTGTACATCTCCTTATACTGATTTTAAATGAGGAAACTGTGACTTAAAGGAATTGATTTTTCTTAAGGAGAAAGTTTTTTTTTTTATTCTAAGTCTATTCTGATTTATCTCATAAAGAAAAAATTCTACCATTATTTAACTGCCTGTATGGTAACATACTATAATTCACCAAACACCTCCAGATTAGACAAGGGCTATTCCAATGGTGGGTTTAAAAAAATTGCTATTCTAGGCTGGGTGCGGTGGCTCATGCCTGTAATCCTAGCACTTTGGGAGGCTGAGGTGGGTGGATCACCTGAGGTCAGGAGTTCAAGACCAGCCTGGCCAACATGGTGAAACCCCATCTCTACTAAAAATAAAATCATTAGCTGGGTGTGGTGGCACATGCTTGTAATTCCAGCTACTCGGGAGGCTGAGGAAGTAGAATCACTTGAACCCGGGAGGTGGAGGTTGCAGTGTGCCACTGCACTCCAGCCTGAGTGACGGGAGCGAGGCTCCATCTCAAAAAAAAAAAAAAATGCTATTATAAACTTTACAGTATATATCTTTACCTTTATGCACACATCTTACAAATTATAGGGTATTTATCCAATTTTTTCCTAGAAATAATCCCTTGAAAAACAACTGATGGATCAAAGATTAGCACATTCAAAATTCTGATAGGCTGTCAAATTATGTACCAGAAAGACTCTACAAATTTATATTCCCATCAGCAGTGCACCTAAGGCTTGATCTCCACACACTTGCCAATAATATGTATTAGTAATCGTTTTTTTTTAGATGACATCTCACTTTGTCACCCAGGCCGAAGTGCAGTGGCATGATCTCGGCTCACTGCTATTCTCCTGCCACAGCCTCCCGAGTAGCTGGGATTAAAGGCACATACCACCACAACTAGCTAATTTTTGTATTTTCAGTAGAGACGGCGTTTTGCCATCTTGGCCAGGCTGGTCTCAAATTCCTGACCTCCATCTACCTCGGCCTCCCAAAGTGCTGGGATTACAGGCGTGAGCCACCATGCCCAGCCAGTAATTGTTTTTAAATGTCTGCTAAACTATTAGGAAAAAAATAGTATCTCACTAAAAATTTTTTCCTTTCTTAAAAGTCCTGAAGAGTGCACATCAAGAAATTAAGGCCTGTTGACTTTGAGGAACAGAATTTGAGCATGTAAATAAGATAACTTTTACATTCTGCTGCATTGCTCAGATTTGTTAGTACAAACTTGCTATTTTTGAAATTTAAAAATAAAACTAAGATGAGAATAGAAAAGCATTCTATTTCTTTGTTTTATAGTGAGGTAGTATAGAATAGTTTAAAAACACAGGATCTAACAAGTTAGACTTCCTAAGTTCAAAGACTGGCTCAACTACTTAGGCAAACTGCTAAACTCTCCATGCCTGTTTCCTAGTCTATAAAATGGGTAGAATAAGTAAGGTGCAGAGAGAGTGCCTAGCACGTAATAAACCCTATGTAAGTATTTGCTACAGTGATGTGAAAAAATTAACCATATTATTGGGTTGCTAAAGAATTAAATAACATAATGCATATAGAGTGTTTAGGACAGAGCACAATGCATAGCAAGCCCTCAATGAATGACAGGAACTCTTTTTCTTTTCTTTTTTTTTTAAGAGTTAGGCTCCCACTCTGTTGCCCAAGCTGGAGTGCAATGGTGCAATCATAGCTCACTGCAACCTCAGACTCCAGGACTTGAGCAATTCTCCCACCTCAACCTCCCGAGTAGCTAGGACTACAGGCATGCACCACCATAACCAGCTAACTTAATTTTTATTTTTTTTCGTAAAGACAGGGTCTCACTGTATTGCCCAAGCTAGTCTCAAAATCCTGCCCTCAAGAGATCCTCCTTCCTCACCCTCCCAACGTGCTGGGATTACAGACGAGAGCCAATGTGCCTAGTGCGATTTAGTACTGTTTTTTGAAAAACATTATTTTAAATCTTAGGTAGTAAATACTGAAGTGAGTCAATAAATAACACTTCCTGCCCCTTTTCCTTCTTGAGTTCAGTCACGTAAGCCAGGGGGCTAAAGATAAAAATATCAGCCATATTATTAGCAAAGCTGAATTGTAGAAAACATACCAGGTTTCAGGGCAGGTAAACTTGCTAATACTATTTCACTGTTGAATCAAACAGATGTACCTACTCAATCACAAGCAGCACCTCCCTGCAGTGTGGGCTTTCCCTATAAAATGTATCACATAGAAGAGGAGAATATAACGTGTGCTCTCTACAACTAAAAGAAAAGGAACCGTCTCAGCTAAACTAGCCCAGCTCCTTCTCCTAAACTCACCAATGAGATCATTCACTTTTCCTTCCCTGGGGATAAATTAGTGAACATCTCTCCAAAAGAAAAATGAAAATCTAGGGAAGAAAAAGTTTCCCAACATTAAATGCATTCAGTAATACACTAAATATTTATTGTAATTCTAATTATATGACAGATACTATGCTAGATGCCCCTCTCCTGGAGCTTATTGAGAAAGAGTGGCAATACAGAGGTAAATTAATGAATACGTAACTATTAGGGAAAAAAAAATGCTATGATAGAGAATACGGGGATGGGGTATGAGGTGGTAAGCTAATAATCCACACTCTGTCTTCCATGACTGCACTGGCTAGACTTCAAGTAATTTGTAAAAGCAAATATCCTTGTTTTTTCCTATCTTGGGTAGAAAGCATTCAGTGTTTCACCTTTAAGTAAGATTTTGTGTTTTTTTGTAGACTCCGTTTATCAAATTGCTATTTAGCACTTGATATGGTTTGGCTGTGTCCCCACCCGAATCTCATTTTGAATTGCAGCTCCCATAATCCCCACATGTCATGGGAGGGACCCAGTGGGAGGTAACTGAATCATGGGGATGGGTTTCGCCCGTGCTGTTCTCATGATAGTGAATAAGTCTCACAAGGTCTGATGGTTTTTTTTAAAGGGCAGTTCCCCTACCCATGCTCTCTTGCCAGCTGCCATGTAACATGTGCCTTTGCTCCTCCATCTTCCACTAGGATTGTGAGGCCTCCCCAGTCACGTGAAACTGTGAGTCAATTACATCTCTTTCCTTTATAAATTACCCAGTCTCAGGTATGTCTTTATTAGCAGTGTGAGAACAAACTAATATAGCACTTTAAAGAATTTCTAGTTAGCTAAAAGACCTTTTTAAAAAGTATACACGGGTGTTGAATTATGTCAGATGCATTCTCTTCATTTGTTAAGATAATTTCTCTTTTCCTTTATCCTATTAACCCAGTAGGTTATATTAATTGATTTTTTTAATGCTCAACCAACTTTGTATTCATGAGATAAACCCCACTTGATCCTGAAGTAGCAGTATTTTAAAATATTGCAGGCTGGGCACAGTGGCTCACACCAGTGAGCTCTTTGGGAGGCTGAGGCAGGCGGATAGCCTGAGCTCAGGAGTTTGAGACCACTCTGGGCAACATGGTGAAACCCCGTCTCCAATAAAGATACAACAATTAGCCAGACGTGGTGGTGGGTGCCTGTAATTCCAGCTACTCAGGAGGCTGAGGCAGGAGAATTGCTTCAACCTGGGAGGTAGACATTGCAGTGAGCCAAGATTGTACCACTGCACTCCAGCCCGGGCGACAGAGCAAGACTCCATCTCAGAAAAAAAAAAATAAATAAATATATATAGTCTCTATATCTCCAGGTTCACGGTCCGGTACGGTGGCTCATACCTGTAATTCCAGCACTTTGGGAAGTCAACATGGGAGGATGGCTTGAGCACAGGAGTTCGAGCTCAGCCTAGGTAAATATAATGAGACCACATAGTGTCTTTACAAAAAAAACTTTTTTTAAATAAAAAATATTGCTAGATTCAATTTAGTGATTTCTGAGTCTTTGTTTATGGGGGACACTTGGCTATACTTTTAATTTTTTCTTAAACTTTCCTTGTCAGGTTGTGGTATCAGGGTTATGCTGTCCTCATAAAATGAGTTGGGAAGTAATCTCAATCTTGTTTTCTGAAAGAGTTTAATTTAAGAAGGAAATACTTCCTTCTTAAATGTGTGATATAACTCAAAATAAAGCCATCTAAGGGCTTGAAGTTTGTTTATGGGAAGGTTTTTAATTACAAATTCAATTTATTTAAGAGATATAGGGCTATTCGGGTTTTCTTTTTCTTCTTATGAGAGTTCTAGTAAATTATACCTTTCAAGAAATTTCTTCATTTCATCTCAGATGTATAATTTATTGGCAGTATAGTGTTTACGATATTCTTTACTATGCTTTTAAAGTCTGGAGAATCTCTAGTGATGTCCTCTTTCTTATTCCTGATATAGGTAACTTGTATTTTCTTTCTTTTCTGTCCAAATCAGTATTAAGAGTTTATCAATTTTATTAATGTTTTCAAAGAACCAGTTTTTGGCCTTGTTGACTACCAGGAGACAAAAATCACACCAGCAATTTGAACATGAAAAATTTACAAGGGCAACTCATTTTACTGTGCTTCGCTTTATTGCACTTCTCAGATATTGTGCATTTTATAAATCAAAGGCTAACGGCAACCCTGCACTAAGCAATTCTATTGGTGCCATTTTCCCAAAAGCATGTGCTCACCTTGTGCCTCTGTGTCACATTTTATCAATTCTCACAGTATTTCAAACTTTTTCATTATTATATCTGTTATGATGACCTGTGATCTCTTCTCTTTTTTTTTAAGAGATGTGGTTTCACTGTATCACCCAGGCTGGTCTTGAACTCCTGGCCTCAAGTGATCCTCCCATTTCAGCCTCCTGAGTAGCTGGCATTACAGGCACCAGTCACTACACCCAGCTTTTATCAGAGATCTCTGATGCTACTATTGTAATTGTTTTGGGGTGCCATGAATTGCACCCATAAAAGAGGGTGAACTTAATCGATAAATGTAGTGTGGTCTGTCTGCCCCACCCAGCCTTTCCCCCATCTCTTTCACCCTCTCTCCCTCTCCTCAGGCCTCCTTATTCCCTGAGACAACAATATTGAAATTAGGCCAGTTAGTAACCCTACAATGGTCTCTAAGTGTTCAAGTGAAACGAAGAGTCACACATCTCTCACTTTCAACCAAAAGCTAGAAATAAGCTTAGTGAGGAAGGCATGTTGAAAGCTGAGACAGGCCAGGCTGGGGGCAGTGGCTCACGCACGTAATCCCAGCACTTTGGGAGGCCAAGGCAGGCGGATCACGAGGTCAGGAGTTCCAGACCAGCCTGGCAACATGGTAAAACCCCGTTTCTACTAAAAACAAACAAACAAACAAACAAACAAAAACTGGGCATGGTGGCATGTGCCTGTAATCCCAGCTACTCGGGAGGCTGAGGCAGGAGAATCGTTTGAACCCGGAAGGCGGAGGTTGCAGTGAGCTGAGATCGAGCCATTGCACTCCAGCCTGGGCAACAGGGCAAGACTCTGTCTCAAAAAACAAAACAAAACAAAAAAACAAAAAAAAAAAACAAAAAAGAAAGTTGAGGCAGGCCAAAAGCTAGGCCATTTGCACCAGTTAGCCAAGATGTCTACACAAAGGAAAAGTTCCTGAAGGAAATTAAAAGTGCTACTCCAATGAACACATGAATCATAAAAAAAAACAAAGCAGCCTTAATGGCGATATGGAGAAAACTTTAGGGGTCTGGATAGAAGATCAAACCAGATACAATACTCCCTAAAAGCACAGTCCTAATCCAGAGAGAGGCCCTAACGCTCTTCGATTCTGTGAAGGCTGAGAGAGGTGAGGAAGCTGCAGAAGGAAAGTTGGAAGCTAGCAGAGGTTGGTTCATAAGGTTTAAGCAAACAAGCTGTCTCCATAACCTAAAAGTACAAAGTGAAGCAACAAGTGCTGGGTGGAGAAGTAGCAAGTTATCCAGATCTATCTAAGATAATGAATTAAGGTGGCTACACTAAACTACAGATTTTCAGTGTTGATGAAGCAGCCTTCTATTGGAAGAAGATGTCATCTAGGACTTTCATAGCTAGACAGAAAAAGTCAATGCCAGGCCAGGCACTGTGGCTCATGCCTGTAATCCCAGCACTTTGGGAAGCTGAGGCAGGCAGATGCTTGAGGTCAGGAGTTCGAGACCAGTCTGGCCAACATGGTGAAACCCTGTCTCTACTAAAAATACAAAATTTAGCCGGGCATGGTGGTGCACGCCTGCAGTCCAAGCTACTCAGGAGGCTGAGGCAGGAGAATCAATTGAGCCCAGGAGGCGAAGGCTGCAGTGAGCCAAGATCGTGCCACTGCACTGCAGCGTGGGTGACAGAGGAAGACTCCGTCTCAAAAATAAAAAAAGAAGAAAAAGTCAATGCCTAGCTTCAAAGCTTCAAAGGACAGGCTGACTTTCTTGTGAGGGGCTAACATAGCTGGTGACTTTAAGTTGAAGCCAATTCTCATTGCCCATTCTAAAACTCCTAGGTCCCTTGAGAACTATGCTAAATCTACTCTGCCTGTGCAGAACAGGAACAACAAAGCCTGGATGACAGCACATGTGTTTACAACATGGTTTATACATATTTTAAGCTCTCTGTTGAGACCTACTGCTCAGAAAGAAAGACTCCTTTAAAAATATCACTGCTCACAGACAAACGTACTTGGTCATCCAAAAGTTCCAATGGAGATTTATTAGGGAGATTAACATTGTTTTCATTCCTACCAATGTAACATCAATTCTGCAGCCCATGGATCAAGGAGTAATTCTGACTTTCAAGTTTTATTAAGAAACACATTTTGTAAGGCTATAGCTGCCACAGACAGTGATTCTTTTGATGGGTCTGAGCAAAGTAAATTGAAAATCTTTGGAAAGGATTCACCATTCTAGATGCCAATAAGAACACTTGTGATTCGTGGGAGGAGGTTAAAATATCAACATTAACAGCAATTTGGAAGAAGCTGATTCCAGTCCTCATGGATGACTCTGAGGGGTTCAAGACTTCAGTGGAGGAAGGAACTACAAATGTGGTAGAAATAGCAATAGAATTAAAACTAGAAGTGGAGCCTGAGGATGTGACTGAATTACTGCAATCTTATGACAAAACTTGAATGGATGAGGAGCCGCTTTCTATGGATGAGCAAGAAAGTGGTTTCCTGAAATGGAATCTACTGCTGGTGAAGATGCTGTGAACATCATCAAAATGATAACAAAGGATTTAGGTTATAACACAAATTTAGTTGATGAAGCAGTGGCAGGGTTTGAGAAGACTGACTCCAATTTTTAAAGTTGTACTGTGGGTAAAATGCTATCAAACAGCATTGCATGCTATAGAGAAATCTTTGGTGAAAGGAAGAGTCAATTGATGTGGCAAACTTCATTACTGTCTTAAGAAATTGCCATAGCCACCACAACTATCAGCAACCACTACCCTGATGAGCCAGTAGCCATCAGCATTGAGGCAAGAACCTCCACCAGCAAAAAAGATTATGACTTGCTGAAGGCTTAGATGATCACTAGCATTTTTTTAGCAATAAAATATCTTTAATTAAGGTGTGTATTTTTTTTAGTCATAATGCTACTGCACACAGAAAAGACTACAGAATAGTATAAAGACAACTTTTATATATATGCACTGGAAAACAAAAAAATTGTGACTTGCTTTATTGTGATGTTTGCTTTATTGGAATATTTACTTTATTGTGGTGGTCTCGAACCAAACTTGTAACATCTCCCAGGTATGCCTGTATCAAAAATTGTAATTGTTAGCTACTAAAGGTGGTCAACAATGACAAGGAATAAAACAGGAGATAAGGCTACACTTCAGTATGGTAGGTAGTAGCCACTAGGCCACGTGTGGCTTCTGAGCACTGAAATGTGACTAGCTGGCACTGAGATGAGCTGGAAGTATAAAATACATACAAGATTTCAAGAACTTCATATTTTTTTAAAACTCCGTTTAAAATAAGCTATTTTAAAAGATAAAATAGCTTATTTTAAAAGATAAAATAGCTTATTAATACTTTTATATAGAATATTTTAGATATACTGTGTTGAATAAATCATTAAAATTAATTTCACCTGTTTGTTTTTACTTTTTAAATGTGGCTATTAGAAAATTTTAAATTTAACATGACTTCTTTTGGATGGTACTGCTCTAAGGTGTTTAAAAGTACCAATTGCAGAAAGCAGCTGCCACCTCTATGTGGAGGGAAAATAAACAAGGAATGAATAAAAAACTTAACAAAAGCTCCCTCCACCAAGCCACTGAGATTCATGGCTCATTGGATGGAGCGTGCTGCCACAGGAACACACAACCTTCCCTGTAAAGAAACTTACCGGAGGGCAATGACCAAAGGTGTTTCATACCAGTAACCTGCTGGTTGGCTGAGAAACTTCCTGGTAGGTATGGGCTAACCAGGTGATCTGTAGAAGCTGTCCACCAGGTGGCATAGAAACTTATCAGAGGGTATAAATAGGCTTACACAGAAATTCACCAGAGGGTGTATGTAGGCTGTGGCTGGTTCAGGAGGGCTGCTGAGGTGAATGCTACTGATCCTCCTGCACACTCATCTGCTAGCCCAGGGAAAAAAAGCACAGGTATATCAAGAAGAAAAGCTTCTTCTCTCCTGCTGTGACCTTGCAGAACACCACCAACAATATCTTCTCATAAAGCCTAATATCTAGCCAGCTGGCAAAGGAGAAATGTTTACAGTGTCCAGCTCCAGTATCACACAGTAGGGCAAGAAGGGTGGGTTTGGCACTAAGAAATAATAAACTAATTAATGCATACTGATTTTCTTTATTGTTTTCTATTTCATTGATTCCCGTTCCTCTTTATTTTTTGTTTTCTTTCCACTAACTATTGGTTTAATGTGTTCTTTTTCTATCTTTAAGGTAGAAACTTAGTTCTTGATTTTTCCTTTTCTCATATAATATTGAAAGCTATAATATTAAGTTTCCTCTAAGCACTGCTTTAGCTGCATTCTGTAAATTTTGATATACAGTCCTCCCTTGGTATCTGCAGGAAATTGGTTCCAGGACCCCCTGTGGATACCAAAATTCACAAATGCTCAAGTCCCTTATGTAGAATGGTGTAGCATTAGGATATAACCTGGGTGTATCAATATATATATATTTTGTGTGTTTTTGTTTCTTTTTTTTTAGACAGAGTCACACTCTGTTGTGCAGGCTAGAGCACAGTAGTGCAATCTCAGCTCACTGCAACCTCTGCCTCCTGGGTTCAAGTGTTTCTCCTGCCTCAGACTCCTAAGTAGCTGGGATTACAGGTGTGCATCACCACTCCCAGCTAATTTTTGTAGTTTTAGTAGAGACGGGGTTTCACCATGTTGGTCAGGCTGGTCTTGCACTCCCGACCTCGTGATCCGCCGGCCTCAGCCTCCCAAAGTGCTGGGATTACAGGCGTGAGCCACCACGCCCAGCCTTTAAAGACTTTATTTTCTCAATTCTCTAACGGGTTCAAACAAAGTAAGAGGAAAAAAGACCTCTATAATTTTGTGTCACATTCACTTTCATCTCCTTGTTAATATGGGAAACAATGATCTATTGTGAGTTTTTACATCTTAACCAGAGATGGAAGTCCCTATCTACTCTTTTTTTTTTTTTTTTTTTTGAGACAAGGTCTCACTCTGTTGCCCAGGCTGGAGTGCAGTGGCATGAATATAGCTCACTGCAGCATTAACCTCCTGGGTTCAAGTGATCATCCCTCCCACCTCAGCCTCCTAAGTAGCTAGGACCACAGGCATGCACCACCATACCCAGCTAATTTTTAAAAATTTTTGTAGAGATGCGGTCTCAGCATGTTGTCCAGGCTTATCTACTCGTTAGAGCAGGTTTTTATTTTAAGCAACACGTAGTTACCTTTGAATTTCAATACCTGGATTTAACAGTAAGACTGCAAATAGCACCAACATATTTTCATTTGAGTAAGTGAATATTCACTTTGCAATTTTTTTTGAGCAAGGGTCTTGCTCTGTCGTCCAGGCTGGAGTAGAGTGGCATGATCTTGGCTCACTGCAGTCTCCAACTTTCCAGGCTAAAGTGATCCTCCTACCTCAGCCACTGGAGTAGCTGGGACTACAGGTGTATGCTACCACGCCCAGCTAATTTTTAAAATTTTCTGTAGAGACAGAGTCTCACTATGTTGCCCAGGCTGGTCTCAAACTCCTGGGCTCAAGCACTTGGCAATTTTAAGCAATAAGATTTGTATCTATTTTTGTGTATCACAATTACTTGTTAATCAGAAAGGATAACATGAACAACTAAATGAATATAAAGTTCTTGGCTGGACGTGGTGGCTCACGCCTGTAATCCCAGCACTTTGGGAGGCAAAGGCAGGTAGACCACTTAAGGTCAGGACTTCGAGACCAGCCTGGCCAACATGGTGAAACCTCATCTCTACTAAAAATACAAAAATAAGCTGGGCATGGTGGCGCACTCCTGTAGTCCCAGCTACTCGGGAGGCTGAGGCACAAGAATCACTTGAACCCAGGAGGTGGAGGCTGCAGTGAGCTGAGATCGTGCCACTGCACTCTAGCCTGGATGACAAAGTGAGACTTGGTCTCAAAAAACAAAAATAAAATAAAACAAAACAAAAGAAAGAAATAGCACTCCCAAACAATTAAAAAAAAAAGTTCTTAAGTCATAATTAATATACTGTGAAAATAAGCAATGTAAAATTTGATAGTAAAACTAAAAGTTGTAAATCACATATGTCCTAGGAGAAAGCATTTATTTTTTAAATTGACAGTAAATTAAACAGTATAATTGCATAAAAATGTAAAGCTACCTCACAAAATAATCCAAATACAAAGAAGGTAAAACTCTAAAAATTTCCATCCATCCATCCATCATCCTTTCCTTCTGTTTCATAACTCTAGTCTTAGGGTCTAAACTACTATTTATATACTGAAGAGTCCTAAATTTAGTCCAGACTTCTCCCTGAGCACTAGACTTGAATGCCTTCTCAACATGTACATTAACATGCCTAAAAGGCATCCCAAACTAAAAATTTATAAAATGAACTTCTTATTTTTTCCTTAAACTTGTTCCTCCATAGTCTGTTATTCCATTAAATGGGAATCCATCCTGCCATGCGTCCAGGCTAAAAACCTAGAGTCATCCTTGACTCTCATATATCACATATAGGCAAACCTTACAGCCTCTATTTAAAATATATATCCAAAACCCTACCACTTCTCAACACCTCTACAGCTACCCTGGTCCTGGTCATCATCATCTTATTCCTAAATAACTGCCATTGCCTCCTAACTGATCTTTCTGCTTCTGCCTCTACAACACTTCCAATCCCCTGTGTATTCTCCACAAACAGCCAGAGAAATTCTTGTAAATCATGAGTTAAATCATGTCACTCTTCTACTCAAAACTCTCCAATGGCATCCATTTCACTCCGAGTAAAGGTTGAAGCTCCTAACATGATCTATAAAGCCCTATGATCTGGCTTCCAGCCACCTCTCTGATGCCATTTCTTCTTTTCACTCACTGTGCTCTAGCACACTGGCCTTGTTGTTGTTCCCTAAATAAATCATGCACATGTCTACTTCAAGGCCTTTGTTAAGCACTGTTTCCTCTGCCTTCCATGCTCCTTCCCCATGTTGCAGTTAGCTTAGTGGAATTGTTAATTCTCAAAATTCTGTCAGGTATCTGGATGGTTCTTTTATTGGTTTCACTCGGATCTGCTCATGAGGCTGCAATTCGCTGGCAGCTTGGCTGGGGCTGGAGTGCCTAAGATAGTCAAACTCACACATCTCAGACTTTGGTGTTGGCTGTTGTTTGGTCCACTCTCTATATGTGGCCTCCCAAAGTTAGATATTCTACCCCAGGCTTTCTTACATGATAGAAGGAGCATCCTAAGAGGAGAAAAGTAGAAGCTGAAAGGTCGCTTAAGGCCTAGGATTTGAAATTCACAATGTCTTCTTTGACACTTGGTTAAAAACAAGTTGTAAGGGCAAGTCAGATTCAATGGAGTAAGGAAATAAACTCTACCTTTTGACGGAAAGAGCTGCAAAATATTGTGGATATGACATACCACAACCCAGATGCATGGCTCACTCTTCATATGTTTGCTCAAATGTCACCTTATCAGTGAGGCCTTCTTTGATTCCATATAAAGTAACTTTCCCTCACCTTGACATTTACTATCCCACATTTTACTCTTCTCTACAGCACATATCACCACCTGACACTGCATGTTTACTTATTTGTTTACTATCTGTCTCCTTCCACTACAGTGTAAGCACCATGAAGATAGAAATTTTTTGTTTCACTACTGTATCTCCAGTACCTCAGACACAGCCTTGTATATAGCAGGCACTCAATCAGTATCTGTTGAATACATTCTATCAAGCATGTGTCATGAATTAACAAAGCAAGATACAAAGTAACTTAAAAAAGCATAATATAAATTTTACTGTTGAAAAATGGTGGCTTTATATGTTCTTTTATTCTGTGATTTTGAACAAAACATTTTATAATGCTTCAGTGTGGCCATCTATAGACTTTAGCCATGTGTCTCTGTTTCTTAGATATAATGAGGCTGGGCACAGTGGCTCATGCCTGTTATCGCAGCACTTTGGGAGGCCAAGGTGGTGGAGACTCCTGGATCCTGAAGCCAGGAGTTTAAGACCAGTCTGGGCAATTGGCGAAACCCTTTCTCTGCTAAAAATACAAAAATTAGCAAGGTGTGGTGGTGCATGCCTATAATCTCAGCTACTTGGGTGGCTGAGGCACAAGAATGGCTTGAGCCTGGAAGGCAAAGGTTGCAGTGAGCCAAGACAGCACTACTGCATTCCAGCCTGGGCAACAGAGCAAGACTCTCAAAAAATAAAAATAAAAATAGAAATAATTAAAAAAAGAAATAGATATAATGAGAATGTTTTTAAAAAATCTAGATATTAATTATGCACCTAGTCTCTAAAACCAATAATTTAAACTCCTTATTAAAAGTTTCTGCAGGGCCTAGAAAAAGCCATCTTGTTAGCCTATATTAAGTCAGAGTTTAACTTAGAAAAAAAACTAAGTAAAAAACGCCAGAAAAAATGACAATAGTTTATTAGATATATATGTGTTTACCTAAGTGTGTATAAAAATGTTCTGACCCATTCCTGAATCTACTCCTTATAAACAGAATAAATTGAGTGAATGACACAGAAGAAAGATACATACTAGGGGAGATATCAGTACTGGAGCCACTGACACAACTATCCCAATTAACTAAGGGTACTGTTACCAGGTCTAAACTAGCCTTACCTCCAATGTGGAAAACCAGATTAATTACCTATTAAAAATCCTCACTACTTGCTGTACTAGAACCAAAAGACCTGAGACACTAATTAAGTAACTCAGCTAGTTAATGACAGAAGAATCTTCTCCCTCAGAGAAACTGTGGTTGTGATGGTTAGGGTGAAGGTGGGGGACAACATGCTTTTAATTGTATATCCTTTTAGCCTTTTTTTTTTTTTTAAACATATGCATGTTGAACCTATAAGCAAGAAGTAAAAATCAAAACATTAATTCAATAAAAATAAAAAAGGAATTAATTCCCTCTATGGCTCTAGATATGGTAAATAAATCTAAAAGGAAGTTTTTATAAATGGCATTTTATACAGACTACTATATGTAGCTAAAGAAAAAATCAGAATAAAATAATAAGTACTATATGTATATGTATGTGTTCATGTATTTGTATATTAGGGCCCATGTGGAAACCCATTCCTCTCTGCCAAATTGATAAGATAGGACATCATTTAAATACAGAAGATAGTTTGGCCCAATAATGTGCTATTTTAGGCAGAAGAAATCTCAAAACAAAGAACACAAAACACTTGCTGGTTTGAAAAATGTTGTTTCAAAAACAAGTAAATAAGAATTTTGTTATTTTAAAGCAACTAGGGCTAGGTGCTACAACTTATGCCTGTAATCCCAGTGCTTTGGGAGGTTGAAGGAGGATTGCCTGAGGCTAGAAGATTGAGACTAGCCTGAGCAACATAGCAAGACTACCAAACAAACAAAAAAAAATTAGCCAAGTATGGTGGTATACAGCTGCAGTCTTAGCTACTCGATCCTGTAGTCCTAGGATCACTTGAGCCTAGGAGTTTGAGGCTGCAATGAGCTACAATGGCACCACTGCACTACAGGCAGGGCAACAGAGCGAAACCCTGTCTCCCCAGCCCCAAACAAAAAAAAGGCAACTCCACTTAGGATTCATTTTATGTATATCAAACAGATTTAGAGATAGGGTTGAAATAATTATCGACACACACTCTTATATTCATGAGTTGCTGATAAATTATTATCATTGCTTCTGATATGCTTTCTTGTTAGAACTCTCCCAAATACCTAGGTTAAATTCTAACTTGATCTATTACAGTTGTGAACACTCTTTATTGAATGTAAATTTTCACAAACATTAAATGTGTCTTTCATACAAGCAAAAAAAAAAAAAAAAAAAAAAAGGCTAAGTAATGTTTATTTGATTCCCAGCACTGGGGATTGATCTTCTCATTCACAGAAAGGAGCTGTTCTCTTCTACATTAAGAAATACAAATAGAAACATTGCTATTTCAAAAATTTGATGAATCAAATGATTCAAGAAAAAGCAGATATACATTTATAAAGTCTAATAGTAGTTGATATGGTTTGGGATCTATGTCCTCACCCAAATCTCAAGTTGAATTATAATCGCCAATGTTGGAAGTGGAGCCTGGTGGGAGGTGATTGGATCATGGGGGCAGATTTCCCCCCTTGGTGCTCTGATAGTGAGTGAGTGCTTGCAAGATCTGTTTTTTTTTTGTTTGTTTTTTGTTTTTTTTAAAGTGTGGCACTTCCCCGCTCCTTCTCTCTTCCTCCTGCTCTGGCCATGTGAAGTTCTTACTTCCCCTTTCCCTTCCCCTTCCACCATGATTGTAAGTTTCCTGAGGCCTTCCCAGAAGCCACTA
Organism: Gorilla gorilla gorilla; assembly: GCF_029281585.2. Lineage (NCBI taxonomy): Eukaryota > Metazoa > Chordata > Mammalia > Primates > Hominidae > Gorilla > Gorilla gorilla. The sequence continues at coordinate 122,410,802 of NC_073234.2, forward strand.
TGCTTCCTGTACAGCCTGCAGAACCGTGAGCCAATTAAATCTCTTTTCTTTATAAATTATACAGTCTCAGATATTTCTTTGCAGCAATGCGAAAATGGACTAATACAGTAATAAATAGGAAGGGATGAATATAAAAAGGGCAATGAGGAAACTCAGTTTCTGGTCTGGGCATTTCCATGAGCTAGTTGTATGATCTTGGGCAACTCATTTATTCTCTAGGCCTAATTTTTTCATTTGGAAAAAAGGGAAGAGATAAGACTAGGTATCTTAAACATTTTAAAGATTTTTAAGATCCTACTAAGTTTTTTAAAAAGCACTACAGTGCTGGGCACGGTGGCTCACACCTTTAATTCCACCACTTTGGGAGGTTGAGGCCGGTGGATCACCTGAGGTCAGGAGTTCGAGACCAGCCTGACCAACATGGTGAAATCCTGTCTCTACTAAAAGTACAAAATTAGCCAGGCATGGTGGCGTGCGCCAGTAATCCCAGCTACTCAGGAAGCTGAGGCAGAAGAATCACCTGAACCCAGGAGGCAGAGGTTGTAGTGAGCTGAGATCGCGCCATTGCACTCTAGCCTGGGCGACAAGAGCGAGACTCTATCTCAAAAAAAGAAAAAAAAAGCACTACAAATTCTGTATTATTGGTAAAATGTCCATTGTTACAATCCTTTGACCCAGAAAGTGTTCTAAGAATTATCCCACAAATGTACTGGCCCATGTGAGCAAAGATTCATAAATGTGGACAAGTAAGTTCACTGGCATTTATACTAGTAAAAGGCCTATAGAGAAAATAATTAAACGTTCAGTAGAAAGCTAGTTTAAAAAATTATAGCCATCTACAAAATGGAATACTATGAAGTCATCTGAAAGACTGAGGAAATGATATGGAACAACTTCCAAAAGATATGGTTATGTGAACAAAGCTTGGCAGAGAATGGTGTGTATAGTGTGTCATTTTAACTTTTAACAAAGGGGATAGTAACACAGACACAAACACATGGATGTGTGTGTGCGTATACACATATATATATATATACAAGAAATATGTGTATATATATATATATATACACACAAAAAAATTCTTGTTTATGCAAAGAATATTTCTGATTGGATAAACAAGAAACTGGAATTGGATACATAAGAAACTGGTAGTAGTTGTTGCTTCTGGGAGGGCAACGAGCAGTTTAAGGTAGAAGAAAGATTGAACTTTTCATTGTAAACTATTTTCTCACTGTCTTGATTTTTACCATGTATAGCTTTTTCATTAAATAAAGAAAAAAAACCCATAAAATTTTTACTTGAAAATACTTACTTATATTCTCTACATTTTCAATTAGTCAAAAAACCTTATTTACCAAATATGTAATATTATCTGAGAAAAGATTGTTTTATGAAAATATTTTTCAAATTACCTTGAAAAGCCTGGGAAACACATCTGCTGGTTGTCCACGAATCACAAACAGACGGGAGTTTAATTTTCGTAGATTGGCATCAAGATCCTCAAGACACTGAAGCAAAAATCTAGAGAGAAGAAAGTATTATTTAAATGATTAAAAATACATATTTAGAAGACATAAATTATTACAAAATCATGTTATTCTAAAAGTTGAAATGCCAGCCTATCATCTTATTACCTCCTATTGATATATACTTTTTCCAAAAACCATACTAATATATATTTTTTAATTATAGCACAAATTACCCAGTATTTTAATAAAATACTGAATAAAATCACTAATTTCCATTAAATAAAAGTGACTATTAGCAAAAATTTAATTTGTGAACATAAAAACATATAAAGAAGTATCAAAGCAATTAAATTGGTTTCATTGTTTAAACTTGATGAAATATTTTCTATATGAAAATGGCTTTTCATATAGAAAGGAAAACTTGAAAAATCTAGAATATCTTCTGCTGGGGGGAAAAAAACCAGAAACATCCTATGTAATGAATAAGCAAGTGAATAATTTAAGAATATCATGGTAAAAAGGAATCTGAGGGGACAAAAAAAAAGATTATGAGTACTTTTTTGTAATATTGTAATCATTTAAGAGATTGAAATCATAATGCCCATTTTCAAGTTTCTAATTTATTAAAAAAAGAAACTAATAAGTAGATGCCAAATTATGTGGTTATTAATTCCCTGAGTATAGAAAATGCCAGATTAACTTCTAAAAAAAAAAAAGAAAAGGTTTCATGGAGTTGGGGTGGAGATTATAGACTTTTTCAATGAAATAAGTAGTAACAAGGCTTACACATGACAGATATGTCTAGGAAAATTCTGGGGCAGTACCAGAAGACTGCTTACTGTGCATCTTCTGTTGCGAAGAAATGGAACATTCCCAAGAACAAATTTAAAAGAGATGTCACCCATGGAAGGTCCAATCTTATTATTTGACTCATGTTAAGTTTTCATCCAGATTCTGTTCTTTTCAGCTGGACGTATCTTATTTCCTATTTTGCTTCTTTTATGTTTTTGATCTTAAGGTTAAGTATTTGTCTGCCTTTTTCACAGGCCACATGGTCTTTCAGAATAGCAATTATCTCTTACTTGTGAAGAGGAGTGATTAAGAAGCAGGGAAATGCATATTCTAGAAGTGCACTATCTAATATGGTAACCAAAAGGCACATGTAGCCATTTAAATTTAAGTTAGTTAAATTTAAAAATCAGTTCCTTAGTCACACTTGCCACATTTCAAGTCCTCATCAGCCACATGTATAGCTGGTGGCTGGCTACCATACTGAACAGTATAGCTACAGAACATTTCCATCATTGCAGAAAGTTCTACTGGACAGATTGTTCTAAAAAGTTGCTTGGTCTAGATCATTTTGTTCTCTTCACACATTCCGATACCATCATTTCACCAAATAAGTCTTGTTGATTTTTTACAACTGTAGTTATTAGTGACATAAGTACACTAGTCAGGTCTGACACTTCTTCCTCTTTAGGAGCACCATCTGTACAGCTTGAAGAGTCAAGGCGCTATATTTTTATGAGGATGTTAAAGACATCCCACCATTTCACCTTAGGAAGTCTCATGGGTTTCCAAGTAGGAAGCAAACCTTTCTATCCCCACATTTATATTTTATCACATCCCTTTTCTGCCTTGGTTTGGAGTCACCTCCCTAACACCTGATCCCCACCCTAACCCACCACTACCAATGTACAAATATTTCAGAGGAGAAGACTGTAGTTGTTAGATGGATAGTGATATAAAAGCATTGGAGTTTAATAAAATTATCTCCAACTATGAATAATTTATCATGTCTGGTGACAAATGTTTATTGGGAAGCATCTAATTTTATGTATTTGCTTGGCAAGAAGAGTTACTAGACAGAACAAAGATCGAAGAGTTTTTACACAGATCAAAAATTAAGAAGTTGAAAGAACTAGCAATTTTAAGTTTTCTTAAATTGAAACAGTATAAAACTTAAATGTCCTGGAGGGGTAATCTAAGGCAATAATAATCCCCTAATCTCTGTTCTACCATTAGTTTCAAAATCTTCCCCACCAGAAGTGAGTAAGAACTGAGAACAGCAAGAGTTCTCCATATTCAACTTTTTGGTCAAAACAATTCTATGTGGTACAAGAGTTCAATGACAGTAAGATGGGAAAAGAAATAAACCAAAAGGACATGATTAATTCATAAAATGAAGAATTAAGTATGGATTAATTAATAATCTTTCCCTTTCTTAATAGGCTGAATAAGCATTCCGAATGCTTTTAATAAACATTCTTTTTTTTTTTTTTGGAGACAGGATTGTGCTCTGTTGCTAAGGCTGGAATCATGGTTCACTGCAGCCTTGACTTCTCTCACCTAAGCCTCTAGAGTGACTGGGACCACAGGCATATGCCATCATGCCCAGCTAATTTTTGTAGTTTTTGTAGAGGTGGGGTCTCCCCACGTTGCCCAGGCTGGTCTCGAACTCCTGGCCTCAAGTCATCCTCCCACCTCAGCCTCCCGAAGTGCTGGGATTATAGGCATGAACCATCACAGGCCTGGCCTTAATAAACATTATATGAACCAAACAAATGCACAGAATGATATGGACTAAAGTAATGTGTTACAATAGGAAAAGTTTTGAAACCTAAGAATTAATTTTGTTTTGGTACTTCATGAAACAAAGGACTAAAAGCTGTATTTAAGTATGGTGATCTTCTTCCACAGATATAATTTACATCTCTCATTTCACATAAAAGCTGCACAGATTTAAAAAACAGAAACACTTAAAAAATAATATAGGTATTTTGTAATCAAATATTTTAAGTAGAAAAGATCCAAGAAAAAAAGCAAAAGAGAAGGCTAAAGTAGAACACACTATGATGCTATTCTTTGTTATAAGGCTTTTAAAACTATTCGCATATATTACTTTGATAAAATAAAATTTACATTGCATGCATCTACTTTTGTTTATATGTGCACAAGAAAATAATTGGAAAAATACTTACCAAGCTATTAATCATATCTCCCCATTAGGGAGTGGGGGTTTGAGATAGGGGTGAGAAACAGAGAAACAAACACATTTTTTTAACTTCATAAAAAAGTTTAAAATTGATAATTAGCATACATTCCTTCAAAGTAGAAGAAAAACGAGATACACTGCATATGTATCTGGTTTAATACATGGTGAACATCTTTTCGAGGCAATGGACGTACTTCTACAGCATCAATTTTCATAGTTTCATAGTACTTCATTGCACAGATGTCCTATAATTTAACAAGTCTATCCACAAATTACTATCCTTAAATCAATCCTGAAAAGTCCTATCTAGTCTCCTCATCTGTAAAATTGGGACAGTAATCGGACCTGTCTCATAGCATTGTTCGTGAGATTAAATAAATTAACATATGCGAAGCTCTTAGAATAGTGCCTGCCCATAGTAAGCACAATTATATGTTATCTATTACTTTTTAGTGTTCTCCTTCCTTTCCACTTGTTTTTGCTACAATAATTCTAGTTCATATTATCTCTTGCTTGTATTTACTGCAATGCCTTAAAATAGATCTGCCTACTAACAATCTCTCTCCATTCTAATTCATTTTATATGCAATTCCAGATCTTCATGAGGCACACCTTCCCATACAAAGGTTTTCAACGACTCATTCCCTATACAATACACAACAAATCATTTTGCTTGGCTACTAACCTAGGGTTCTAGGTTGATTTCCTACCTCATACCCCTTTCTCTCACACCAAACCAAACTTCTCTTTCAGCACACATTCAATCTCCTGGAATGTGCTCCACGGCCTTTCCTTGGCTTGGAATACCTTTCCCAATTCCTATCCCTTTAAGTTCATATCCCACTAACCTTAAATCTTCCAGCTTAAAGTCACTTCTACATCTTCTGAACCTCTGAGGTACATTATGTCCTTCAGAGGATGAAAAAATTCTACCTCATATTATACATATTATATATATAATATATTATATATATTTAACACATATATATATTTAATACATATAATATATTTAATATATTATATATAAAATATATATTTTATATATATATATATATAAAATAAAACCTCCTCCTAATGGATTTCAAATTAAGTCAGTCTCTCCCCATCTCTCTCTTTCTGAGACACAGTCTTGTTCTGTCGTCCAGGCTGGAGTGCAGTGGCACGATCTCAGCTCACTGCAGCCTCCACCTCCCAGGTTCAGGCAATTCTTGCGCCTCAGCCTCCCAAGTAGCTGGGATTATAGGAGTGTGCTACCACACCTGGCTAATTATTTTTGTATTTTTAGTAGAGATAGGGTTCCACCATGTTGGCCAGGCTGGTCTTGAACTCCTGACCTCAGGTGATCCATCTGCTTCAGCCACCCCAAGTGCTGGGATTACAGGCATGAGCCATCAGGCCTGGCCCTAACTACAGTTTTCTTAATCTATATTTTGGTTTCTATATTTGGCAAACAAATCTCATTATGTGCCTTGTATAATTTGTTGAAAAGATTAGAAACAGGATCAAATGACCTAGTAGGGGTGTCTTGTGTAACTGTTGAAAGGATTAGGAGCCTCATAAAATCACCTAGTAGAGTCTCTAGCACATGGTAGATATGTATCAAACAGAAGTTGTTATTTTCCCTTGAGAATAATTCCTGTTTTTTTTTTTTTTTTAAAGAAAACACCCCATGCATTTCTATATGTAAATACCTGGGCATGACAAAAGAAAACATGAATTAGTTGGATGCCTACACCTGTATACAGAATTACTTTGAATTCACAACTTCATCTGAATGTGACTTTGAACTATGATTTGAAGGAAACCTTTCCCAGCAGCAAGGTCAATGTGACTATAAATATTATAAAACAAGGTACAATGCAATTAAGACTCAACTAATCTCTAAGCATATAATTTTTCCTTGATAATAGCTCTAACAGCCCAGGTTCAAAGTATCAACTCAGCGATGTGTGTGATTTCTTTTTAATGCTGAACGAATAATGTTACTTCAAAACTATACAAAAATCTAATGCTCAATCCTTTACCCTTAACTGGGAAAGGATTAGATCTGTTAGAGTTCAGATTCAGTGTGTTCCAAAGAACACACCAAGTTCAACTTTAATGTAATAGAAATGCATGTGCTCTGGGACACTCAATATTGAATGAAATGAATGATTTATTTTTAATATATTCCACTGAAAATACATATGATATCATCTTAACAGGAACATAACTTTCAGACCTTCTCCAATTTGGCATATATATTATTTGCTTGAACTACACCCATTTGATGGCTCAGTTATTACTGCTATTAACTACATACAACAGGTTGCTTTTTAAATAGGCCAAATGATAGTAAAACTCACTACATCCCTTCATATAATTGTACTGCCTACATAGAAGCACAGTCCTCATATTATTTAATTACAATACTGAACGCACCACTTTAAATTGAAGAGGCATTAGGTGACAAAATATATATTTCTTCACTTTAAACATTTTAAGGATTTTTTTCCTCCAGAGATCACTATCTATTGCTGTTATTTTAAAAATTATATGCAGTAAGCTTCCTTATACCACTTCCAAAAGATGACTTCAACATGAATCAACAGAAATATTTTCCTAAAGTAGGTCATTGCTATAGCAACCAGTGGACGGTTTAGTATACTCCGTCACAATGACCTACTTTCCAGTCTGTGCTAGAACAGCTTTATATAACTAGAATTTCTAGTTCTGTCTATGAAATAGTCCAAAAAAGGCAATGGTAAGATACAACATAATCCTATTGCTGCTGAACACAAGGCATTAAGAACATGTATCATGCCAGAATAAAGCCATGTGGTTCTGTATGCTAGTTTGTAAAATATATCTTACACATTCAGCAATAAAAACTACACTTACAATATCTAAACAAGAACAACTCATTGCTGACCCCAAAGAACTGATTCAAAGAATATAAACTAAAATCACTAAAACTACAAGGAGAATAACCTTATTATCCACATAAAACAAGAGTTAAATGTAGAAAAAACTAAAGTTCTGTATACACCATCACAAAGAAAAAAAAATGGAGATTCTCAGTCATTAACCAAAGTCTATTATATTTTATTAGAGATTTAAAAAATATAACAATTTGTGTGTGTGTAAATTTAATAAAATTTACATATGCTCTTTTTTCTGGTTTGTTACAAATTTTTAGTGCTTTCATCTAACTTAATTTTACCTAAATTGTCTGGATATTTGTGATACACACTTTCCCTGAAGATAAGAGTTTAATGTTCAATAAAGATGAAATATGTATTTTAAAAGCAAACTTTGCATTTGCCACACTCTAAAAGCCATAAACCAGTAGACCTATATCACTTTTTATAACTAATATTTTGCAATGCCCTCTTTTAAATCCTGAAATAAAAGACCTAGATAATATAACATTTCCATACACACAATTTTAAAGCATTAATATCATGCTCTAATTGAAACATATAGGAGAAATTAAAGGAAAGTCATTTATATTTTAAAAGGAAGTAACATGTACTTCTAGAGGTAAATATGTGGGCATGATATAAGGAGACAATGAATTAAAACTCAGTGTCCACACCTACATACAGAATCATTTTAAATTTAACAGCTACAAAACAGACTAACACATTTGTGTTAATGGTGACTCAAACATCATACACCACGAGTGATATTGCCTTTGGTGATGTGATTTTCTGAAATATTGACCAAGACAGGAAAGTTCAGAAAAAAAAGCAAAGTACAATCTTTCCTTTATTTATATAGGTGATAAATACATTCCAGGGAAACTCAGTGTATATTAAAATTGTGTAAAAAATACCTACTGTTTATACATAAAGATTTAGGCTCTAGGTTCAGACAATTATGAATAAGTTTTTCACTTACATTAAACATCTGGAAGAACATTTGAAATTTATGTGTAACTCAGAAAAACTATTTTATTTACTTATTTACTTTAGAGACAAGGTCTCGTTATGTTGCCCAGGCTGGCCTCAAATTCCTGGACTCAAGTGATCCTCCCATCTCGGTTCCCGAATAGTCGGGACTACGTGCATGCACACTATGGCACCTAGAGACAACTATTTATTTTGAGGGATTACTCTGAGTACTGAAAGAAATCTTCCATTCTTGGCTTCTCCTTACTAATTCCACTAGCACCTTCCAATCATTGTGACAACTGGCCGGACACAGGGGCTCATGCCTGTAATCCTAGCACTTTTGGGAAGCCAAGGTGGGCGGATCGCTTAAGCGCAGGAGTTTGAGACTAGCCTGAGCAACATAGGGAGATCTCATCTCTACAAAAAATACAAAAAAACTAGCTGGGCGTGGTGGCGCATGCCTGTAGTCCTAACTACTTGGGGTGGGCTAAGGCAGGAGGATCAATTGAGCCTGGGAGGTTGAGGCTGCACTGAGCTGGCTGTAATCATGCCACTGTACACTGTACGCCAGCCTGGGCGACAGAGTGAGGTCTTGCCTCAAAAAAAAAAAAAAAAATCAATCATTATGACAACCGAAAATTCCTCTACAAAATTTCTAAAATGCGTTTGAAGGAGTGATACTGTTAATTACTTCTATAATTTCAATCACTGATTTATGAGTCATACAAAGGTAAATGAGGTTCCAATACCCACAGAGCTTAAAACCTAAAAAAGTAACCTGAATATGTATATTATGCAAATAAATACTACAGAACTGGCTATGGTAGAATAAAACATATAAAATACAAATATATCACTAATATGCTCTGAAAAATCAGGTGGGAGAAATCATTTCTGGATTTTTCTTTCCTTGTTTTGATATGGGGAGCGGCTTAGGCAAAAATTTCAAGGATGTGGTGGTGATGGTAGGTAGTGACCCTGAAGTATCAATACAATAGCTGGAGATAAGGAAGGAGAATTATTGGCCACTGGACTGTAGCCTGCAACTAGGCCTCGTTCACCACTTCCCACTGTCCAATTCCTGACATATAGCAGGAGTTCAATAAATATCTATCTAATGACTAAATAAATTAATGAAAGCAGAAGAAAGGGATTTTAAAGGCTTGATTCAACAGTCAATGAAGAAGGAACATGAATGGGAAAGAATATTCTCTGAATGTCTATTGTGCTGGATACTTTACATATATTATATTCCCAACAATTTTACAAGGTATCTCATTTTAAAAATGATGGAATCTGAAACTCACCAAGGACATTTCCATACCCAGGTAAACAATGAAGCAGAAAATTTAATCTGGATGTCTCTGACTCCAAACCATAGTGCTCTTTGTACTACATAATGTGACTTTCCTACAGAATATGTAATAATCTAAGATGTTTTAGGAAAATTAATTTGACAGCTTTAAGAACATAACAATGACTAGTATACAGTTTTTGTCCTCAAGCTGAGGAATAGGCGTGTGTATCAATTAAGAAGAATTAAGATATACTATGGTAACAAATCAGTCAAAACAGGTCACATGGCCAAGTTAGTCTTCAAAAAGGCAGGAAAGCATAATCTTCTTGCGGGAAGGGACACTGAATAACAGTGTACAGTAATGATATCTACCACAATATCTAAGCACTGATATTATGTGCCATGTGGTAAATTTTATTATGAAAAGTGTATTATGGTAGCCCAGAAGAAACCTAACTGTGTGGGGGTGGGGAAGGGGGCAGGGGAAGGCACAAGGAAGAAAAGATTTGAGTAGAGTTTAGAATTACTAGGTGTTGCTTAAGGTGATAAAGCAGAAATGGGCAACCAAAGCAGAAAAAATAGTATGTATGCTTAAATCACAGAAACTCAAAAGAGCTGGGGGTTGGGGGTACCTGGGGAAGGACTGTAAGTATTATGCTTTCTATACTAAGTTGTATATTCTCCCCAACACAAGCTTTAACATTTCAAAATATATTCAAATCAATGTCAAAACAAACCTGTTATCAACTTCTGTGATTGACAGTACACCGGATTAAGTAAGATACCCTAACAGAAATAACTAACAAACAGAGAAACAACAACAACAAAAGAAAAGTTCTTAAAATAATTCACTGGGTTGTCCAAAAAGCAAGAAGGCATAACAGGACACAGGGAGCTAAAGTCAGCTTTAGCCCTGGGGATTTCTGCAGAGCCCTGAGAACTCTGAGCTTCATCTGGGTTGAAGAGGACAGGAGACAAAGCCCAAGACCCACCCAAAGTAAGAAAGCTAATAATAGACTGAATATAAAGCCTGGGCTTCCAAAAGCTTTAGTAAATAAGACATAAATCTTTTTTTTTTTTTTGCTTATTATACCCAGACTGCTCTGAAAGATACAAATCTTAAGTCACAGATGAAGACTACAAAGAAACTTATCTGTCTCTAGCCAGTTTGGGATGAAAGAAAATAAAATCTCTCCTTGAATGGAAAGGAAAAAATAGTAACTTTACAGTAGTGAATACTGACAAGTACTACCTTAACCACACAATCAGAGTCAACTTCACCAGTGACAGGTCAATCATGTTGATATTATGTTCACTCTGACTTAATGTGATGAGAAAACCATTTCACCTCTGTGATATTGTCCCCCAAACCCCCATAACCCTAGTTTAATTATCAAAAAAAATCAGAGAAACTCAAACTGAGGGCCGTTCTACAAAACATTTGACCAATACTCAAAACCACAGAGGTCATAAAAATAGAGAAAGCCTAAGAAACTGTTACAGAGGAGACAAAGGAGACGTATGACTAGATGCAGTGTGGTATTCTAGATGGGATTGTGGAAAAGAAAAACTTAGTGGAAATCTGAATAAAGTCTGGAGTTTAGTTAGTACTATGGTTTCTTTTTCTTTTCTTTTCTTTTTCTTTTGAGGGAGTTTCGCTCTTGTTGCCCAGGCTAGAGTGCAGTGGCACGATCTTGGCTCACTGCAACCTCCGCCTCCCGGGTTCAAGTGATTCTCCTGCCTCAGCTTCCCAAGTAGTTGGGACTACAGGCATGCGCCACCATGCCCGGCTAATTTGGTATTTTTAGTAGAGACGGGGTTTCGCCACGTTGGCCAGGCTGGTCTGGAACTCCTGACCTCAGGTGATCCACCTGCCTCGGCCTCCCAAAGTGCTGGGATTACAGGCATGAGCCACCACGCCCGGCCAGTACTATGGTTTCTTAGTTTTAATAAAAGCACCATGGAAATGGAAATGTTAATATTACAGGAAACAGGATACAGAGCATATAGGAACTCTGTGTATTATCTCTGCATATTTTCTACAAATCTAAAATTATTCAAAAAAATTTTATTAAAAAAATCCTCCGAGAATGAATCACCTCAATGCAAATTCATGGAAACTATGTGGTCCCAAACACCTCAAGCATGACAATGCGTTTAAAGTGGTCACAGGCTTGGTGTGCTCTGAGATAACTGTTACAGACACACACACACACACACGTCACAAATCCTCTCTGTATTCTCAACTTTAAAACTCAGACTTCAGGCCAGGCACGGTGGCTCACGCCTATAATCTCAGAGCCCATGAGTTCTAGACCAGCCTGGGCAACATGGAGAAACCCTGATTAAATTAGTTGGGCATGATGGCATGCACCTGTAATCTCAACTACTCGGGAAGCAAAGGTGGGAGGATCGCTGAAGCCCAAGAAGTCAAGGCTACAGTGAGCTGTGATCACTTCCCTGCACTCTAGCCTGCATGACAGAGCAAGATCAATTTTAAATTGGTATCATTTATATGTTTTGAAATTAGAAAATACTTGAAGACCTGAAATTAAGAAAAACAGCAGAATAAATCCTTAAAAAGTAAAAAGAAGAAAATGATAAAGAACAGAAATTAGTGAAAACCGAACACAAATTCGTAAGAGAAACAGCAAAGCCAAAATGTATTATATGAAGAGACAATAATATAAATGTCCGACAAGAATAATTAAGAAAAAAAATGGGAGAGGGAAGAGTAAGAAATGTTAAGAATTTTTTAAAAAGTGGGGACATAATCTCAGATACTGCAGGGATTAAACATAAAATAAATAATTTTATGCAAACAAATTTGGAAACTTAGATGAAATAAATTCCTTGCTAAAACTGACTCAAGAAACTTAAAACTTACCAAAATGGACTCAAGAGTAAAGAAAGAACAGGAATAATTCTAAGTCACTAAATAAATTGAATCCATAGCTTAAAATCTTACAAGAAAAACACAAGAGTCAGTTAGCTTTACAGATGAATTCTACAAAATATTTAAGGAATAGATAATTCTATTTTTACAAAGGATTCCAATCTCATAAAAAGGATAGACAGAAAAGGAATATTCAACTTATTTTATAAGGTTAGATTTACCTTGACACCAAAACCAGACAAAGACAGTATAAAAGAAAATTATAAACTAATTTCACTCATGAGCATATTATCACAGCAAACCAAATCCTGCAATATACAAAACATATTATATATCATGATCAAGTTGGGCTTATCCTCAGAAAGTTAAATCATTTAATATTTACAAATTGGTTACTGTAATTCACCTCATTCATAGAATAAAGAAGAAAAACTATATAACCAATTGACGAGATGTATAAAGAGTAGCAACAAAATCTCAATTCCCTTTAGCTTCAATAAACTAGAACTAGTAGGTAACATCCCTAATCTGAAAAAGGGTACCCGTAAAAATACTTACGGAAAACATCATATGTAATAGTGAAATGTTGAAAGCACTTCCTTTAAGATCGGAAAGAAGACAAAGATGCCTGCTCCCACCGCTTCTCTAGTAGGCCTAACTAATGTAGTGCAGGTTGAGCATCCCAAATCTGAAATGCTTCAAAATCCCACTCATTTTGAGTGCTGACACTGTCAGAGGCATTTGAACCAGAGTGACTCCATCTTAAATAGGGCCTTGGCAAAATAAGGCTGAGACCTGCTGAGCAGTACTTCCAGGAAGTTAGGCGTTCTTAGTCACAGGGTGAGACATGAGGTTGGCAGGACTGGTATCACAAGATACAGGTCACAAAGACCCTGCTGATAAAACAGAATGCAGTAAAGAAGCTAGCCAAAACCCACCAAACCAAGATGGAGACGAAAGTGACCTCTGGTCATCCTCACTCCACATTATACACTAATTATAATGCATTAGCATGTTAAGACACCCCCACTAATGCCATGGCAGTTTACAAATGCCAAGACAACATCCAGAAGTTACCCTATATGGTCTAAAAAGAGGAGAAATCTTCACTTCTGACAACTCCCCACCACTTTTCCGGAAAACTCATGAATAAGCCACCACTTGTTTAGCATATACTCTTGACTGAGTATACTCAGTCAAGAAACCCATGATGCTGCTCTGTCTATGGAGTGGCCGTTTTTTGTTTCTCTACTTTTCTAATAAATTCGCTTTCATTTTACTCTGTGGACTTGCTCCAAATTCTTTCTTAAGTGAGTTCCAAGAACCCTCTCTTAAGGGCTGAATCAGGAGCCCATGTCTGGTAACATGACATTCAAAGGAAATGCTCCAATGAATTCAGTTGCTCGACTAGTAATGTCAGTATTCAGAAATATGGGGAAGAATCTGAAATCTAAAACACTTCTGGTCCCAGGCTTTATGGACAAAGGATACTCAACCTGTAACGGGAGGAAGAAATAAAAGGCATAAGGATGGGGAAGGAAGAAGCAAAACCATGATTATTTATAGATGATAGGCAAATAAGTACTATCGATACAGAAAAAAATAAATACATAAATAAGTGTTTCAAAGGATTAAAATCACTTAATTTCTGGCATCAATTAGACTAATATAATCCTTGTAACTTACGCCTCTCTGATCTCAAAAATCACACAGAGCTATTTATAGTCCAGAAATTGTATTAGTTCTTATCTAACTTTAGAAATCACTGCATTGTGACTCTACCAGGTTAGGCCAAATAAAGTATAAGATATACTTCTAGGATTTAAAGGATCTACATACAACTAAAATAACATCTGCCTAACGTGTTCAAAAACATGCTGTCCCAGATCTATGAATAATGCTTTTCTGTAGTCTAACAGCCCTATTTCAAATTTCTGTCCTTCAAAAAGATATTAATAATGCTGAAAAATTATTCCACTTTTTTTGATCTATGACCTAGCACATGTAACTATTTAGGTCTGTTTGAAGTTTGGCCAATGGTCAAGATTTTTCTCGTACTGACATTACTGCAAAAATTTAGTCACTTATGCAATCTATCCAGTAATGTATCTATAAACAATTTATTGAGAGCCTATTAAGTGTCAGACATTGTTGTGGTCCCTGGTAATAAAGCAGAGAACAAAATTAAGTGCCTGCTATCATGAGGTTTGGATGTTAGATGATAATTATGATGATAATGATGATTACAGCTGCAAACATTTAGAAAGTGTGTATAAGACACTGCTCTAAGCACTTTAAATGTTTATACTCAATAACCCTTTGATATAGGTACTTCCTCCATTTCAAATGAGGAAATTGAAACATATACTGGTTAAGTAATTTTCCCAAGGACACTTGAATAATAAAGTGGCAAAGCCATGATTTCAAACCCAGTCAGCTTGGCTCCAAATTCCAAGCTCCTTGAACCATACAGTATTTCAGTGCTGATAATTTTTATGGAGAAAACTAAAATAGAGTAGAAGGATATTGGGGGGTATAATTTTATGCAAAGCAGTCATAGAAGGATTTATTCATATCCTTCCATTTATTAAACATCTCCCTTTGAAGATTGCCTGAGACCATCTCCTCCCACAGTCTTCCAATCTCATTTAATTCCATCCTTCAAGTTAATCAGGGCAAAGACTCACCTGGTTGGTCAGAATAGAACAGGGTTATGCTGCAGTAACAAACAACCTCCCAAATCAGTGTCTTGACAAAACAAAAGTTTTCATCTTGCTCATGCTGAGTTCACTGCAGCTCTGGCTAGTTATCTTCTAATGGTGACTTTACCATCCCAGCTATTATGACCTTGTGGTTCTATAATTTCAACACAAGGCCTCCTCCACAGTAGGGGAAGAACTGGGAAACATACAGGGCTTTACATTGCCTTCGCCAAGTACTTCCTCACACAATTCATTGGCCAGAAAGAGTCACACGGCCTTGCCAGACTGCAAAGAGAGCTGAGAATTGAAATATTGCATAGCCCAGGTACGAAAGGTGAATTGGATATTGGTGAACACTATCACATCATCCTTGACCTCTCTTTCTTTCATAGTCCACATCTAAAACTATGGCAAATCTTAACAGCTCTATGTTCAAAATACATCCAGAATCTGATTACTTCTGACTGCCTTTACCTCTACAGCTCAGGTTCAATTCTTCATCATTTCTGACCTAGATGATTCCACTGGCCTTCCATCTGATCTCACTGCTTCCATACTTGTCCTTACTGCCATCCAGTCCAGTCTTCACCCAGATGCCAAGTGGTCATGTCATCTCTATGAATAAAGTCTCCAACTGCAATGACTTTCCAGCCCATTTAAAGTTGGTGGTTTGTTGTTTTTTTTTAAGTCCTTAAAATGGCTTTCTAGGTCCTACAGAACGAACCCGGGCAACCAATACCACTATGACTCCATCTTTCTTACTACTCTCCTTCTCACTCACTCTGTTCCAGCCACATGTCCTCCTTGGGATCCTGTGAGCATGCCAGAAATGCTCCTACTTCAGTACCTTTGCACAGGATGTTCTTTCCATCCAGAATACATTTCCCTCATACATCCACAGGGTTCAATTCCTCTCTTTCTTTAGGTCATTGCTCAAAGGTCATCTCTGAAGTGAGGCTCTCTCTGACCACCTTATCTAAAATAGACCTCTCCCCACTTCTGGCCCCTAGCATTCCTGAGCCCCCTTCCTTGCTATCTCTTTAACATACTATATAATTTATTTATGTGTTAATGACCTGTATCTCACCCCCACTCAGATGTAAATTCCATGAAAGTAAGGTTTTTGCCTCTTTTATTCACTACATTCAATAAATATATATAGTTTCAATGAATGAAGATGACATGTGAGCAGAAAGACACCTAAGGGGGTAAATGACCTATACAGATAACAGAGAAAACAGAATATCACAGAGGGAATAAAGGCCCAGACACATGGGACCTCATGACTGTTTGAGGAACAAAAAATAGGCCAATACGCTTGGACATCAAATAGTAAGGGGAAAGAATAATAAGAAAATGGTAATCCCAGCACTTTGGGGGCCAAGGCAGGTGGATCACCTGAGGTCAGGAGTTCGAGACCAGCCTGGTCAACATGGTGAAACCCTGTCTTTACTGAAAATACAAAAATTAGCCAGGCGTGGTGGTGCGCGCCTATAATCCCAACTCCTCGGGAGACAGAGGCAGGAGAATCACTTGAAACTGGGAGGTGGAGGTTGCAGTGAGCCGAGATCACACCACTGCACTCCAGTGTGGGCAGCAAGAGTGAAACTCAATCTCAAAAAAAAAAAAAAAAAAAAAGGAAAATGATGTTCAGGTTCTACTGGGAGTCAATCACATGTGTCCATGTAAATCATGGTAGAGGCTTAAGTTTTTACTCTGAGTGAGTTGGGAACTCATTGAAAGCTTTTGAGCAGAGGCTGGAACATAATATAAATTTGTTTTTTAGAAATTATTTTATTTATTTATTTATTTTAGAGAAAGAGTCTCACTCTGTTGCCCAGGCTGAGGTGCAGTGGCATGATCATAGCTCACTGCAGCCTCAAATTCCTAGGCTTAAGCAATCCTCCCACCTCAGCCTCCCAAGTAGCTGGGACTACAGGCACATACCAGCACACCTGGCTAACTTTTTAATTTTTTGTAGCTATGGGATCTCACTATGTTGCCAAGGCTGGATTCAAACTCCCAAACTCAAGCAATCCTTCTGCTTTGGCCTCCCAAAGCATTAGGATTACAGGTGTGAGCCACCACAGCTGGCCCTGAATTTGCCTTTAAAAAGATCACTTGGGCTGCTGAGTAGAAAATAAGTACCAGGCAAAGAAAGGGCAGGCACAAGAAAATCACTTAGAGGTTACCACTTCTTTACAAGAGAGATGATGATGACATGGATAAAACTGGTAATGGTGAAAATGGTAAAAGAGTGGGAATCTGAATAGAAATTCAAGAGCTAATACAGCAAAGGAAATGAGATGACTAAGTCTGGAGTTCATGGTAGAAGGCTGAATTTGAGATATAAAACTGGAAATCATCAGCACATTTGTAGTAGTCTTAAGACTAGATGAAGGAAAAGAACGGCTGACAGAAAGAAGCAGCTTCACTTTGAATAAACAGAAGGAATGATAGAGAAGGCTGAAGAGAGAGCAGAAAAGAGGAAAGATGGAATAAAGTCTACAGAAGCAGTGGCAAGGGATAGATGTATGTATTCTTAGAAGGAAAGATGGATGGATTGACTTATAAAAGAAATGGAGGAAGGAAAAACAGCTAAATGGGACAGAGAGGCAAAGATAGAAGACAGAAGCAAGGGCACGTGGGACAGCAAAACGAAGACTAATGGAATATAAAAGCAAGAATGGATAAAGACAGATGGAAAATGGTAAGAGGGTCAAAAAGAAGGAAATAAGAACAATGTCAGTGAAATGATAGAATAGGAAGTCCTGGACTTTCCTTTCATCTACAGACACACTGATTCAACAGCAATACACAGATCAATTCCCTTTGTGAGAAACAAACTAGTTGAGAAGCTCCTGCACACTGGGAGAATGTGAAACTAGCCACACTGAAATTAACAGGAGACACCCTCTCATCATAATCTCCACTCTTGGCACAGAGCCATATGATTGAGACAAAACTCTCAGCTCCTAGGTTTTCCCTGAGGAAGATACATCCAATGTTCCATCTCTCCCAGCTGCTGCCCAAGAGACTAGCATCTGTATCATTCATCACAGAGTGCTGGGCATGGTGGTGCATGCCTGTAATCCCAGCTACTCGGGAAGGCTGAGGCAGAAAAATCACTTGAACCTGGAAGGCGGAAGTTGCAGTGAGCCGGGATCGTGCCATTGTACTCCAGCCTGGGCAACAACAGCAAAACTCCACCTCAAAAAAAATAAAATAAAAATAAAATAAGGCCTTCATCTTACACTATACACAAGAATCAGCTCAACATGGATTAAGACTTAAATGTAAGGCCTGACTGTAACACTCCTACAAGAAAACAGAGGAAAAAGCTTTGTGACATTGGGTCTTGGCAATGCTTTCATCAATATGACTCCAAAGGAACTGGCAACAAAAGCAAAAATAGATGACATCAAACTAAAACCTTCTGCACAGCAAAGGAAACTATCAACAGAGAGAAAAGCTCGCCTATGGAATGGAAGAAAATATTTGCAAACCATTTATCTGATAAGGAGTAAATTTCCAAAGTATGTAAGGAACTCCTGCAACTCAATAACAGAAAACAACCCGTTAAAAAATGGGCTATGAATTTGAACAGGCATTTTTCTAAAGGAAACAAACAAATGGCCAACAGGTATATGAAATGATGTTCACATCACAAATCATTAGAGAAATGCAAATCAAAACCACAATGAGATATCACCTTATACCTATTAGCTATTATCAAAAAAATAAAAGGCAATGTGTTGGCAAGGATATGGAGAAACTGGAACCCTAATGTAATGTTGGTGGTGCTGCAAAATGGTGTGATCTGTATAGAAAAAAGCATAGAGGTTCCTAAAAAATTTTTGAATAAAACTACCATATGATTTGGCCACTCAACTCCAGGTTTTTATCCAAAAGAACTAAACTAAGGATTCCAAAGCAATATTAGCACTCCCAAGTTCACTGCAGCACTATTTAAAATAGCCACAAGATGGAATGAATCCAAAAGAATGGATTAAGAAAATATTATACATACATACATATACACACACGTATACGCATACATACACACAAATATAAAATACACACACAATGGAATATTATTTGACTATTAAAAAGAAGCAATCCTTCAATATGTGACAACATGGATGAACCTTGAGGACATTATGCTAAGTAAAATAAGCCAGTGAAAAAAGGACAAATACTGCATGATTCCATTTATAGGAGGTATATAAAATGGTCAAACTCATAGAAGCAGAGAATACACAGAATGGTGGCTATCTGGTGCTAACAGGAAAGGGGAAACAGGAAGTTGCTAATCGACAGGTATACAGTGTCAGTTATGAGAGATGAATACTTTTTTTCTTTTTTTTTTTTTAGTTTTTTTTTTTTTTTTTTTTTTGAGACAGAGTCTCGCTCTGTCACCCAGGCTGGAGTGCAGTGGCACAATCTCGGCTCACTGCAACCTCTGCCTCCTGGTTCAAGTGATTCTTCTGCCCCAGCCTCCCGAGTAGCTGGGACTACAGGTGTGCACCACCACACCTGGCTAATTTTTGTATATTTAGTACAGATGGAGTTTTACCATATTGGCCAGGCTGGTTTCAAACTCCTGACCTCATGATCCACCCACATCGGCCTCCCAAAGTGCTGAGATTACAGGCGTGAGCCATGTGCCCAGCCAAAAGATGAAAACTTCCTAAAAATCTGTTGTAGAACTTTGTGACTATAGTTAATAATGTATTTTACACTTAAAAATCTTTCAACAGGGTAGATCTCAATTATTCCTACCGCAATAAAATATATTTTTAAAAAAAAGAAGAGGGAAGAGTAGATAGGAACAATCAAACCAAAATTTTAGAATCCTAAATCTGACGTGATATTCTGTAACAAAAAAGGTCAATTACTAATAAGTGAGTTATGAACCTTCCATGAATCTCAAATATATTGCATATACACTTGATTTCATCTTTGAAAGTGAGACATATCTCTTGACTTTACGGATGCTATATAAACCTTTAAAAAAAAAAGAGAGATGGGATCTTGCTATGCTGCCCAGGCTGGTCTTGAACTCTCAGTCTCAAGTGATCTTCCCGCCTCAACCTCCCAAGTGCTGTGATTACAGGCATGAGCCACTGCATCCGCCCTATGGATGCTATACAACTATATGACAGAACCTGTTCTACACTTACAGAGAGAAATATAAGAGGTGAAGCTAAGAATTTATTAGATAACATGTAGAACCGCCTATTCTGAGGTACATTCTTTCATTTATACAGCCAACATTTGGGCATTTACTCAGGATACAAAAAAAAAAAATTCTACTCCTTAGAATCTCCACCATTTAATGAGATTAAAATACGCAAATTTATTGTTATATTAATTAATGCATTGTATCATTGATGTCCCCAATGTTAAAGCACATAAAAAAGGAAAGCAATTATACTAGGGAAGATCTCTAAGGTTTTATAATAGAAAGATGGTAACTAATCTGGGTCTTTTTATATCTATCATGGCACTTTGTGACAGCAGCTTAAGTTGATCTTTACTTGAAGTATTTTTTAACTTCTGAGGTTGACTTAACACTAGCATAAGGCTATGTAATTTATGCCTTCCTCTTCTCTAAATCACATAACAGTATTTGAAATCTAGGACTTTTACTATTCCATGTGTATTTTTAGAAACTGCTGCAACAACACTACAGGCCAAAAATCATGTATAAAATCTATTTCTAGGCTTTACAGGATTAATATGGAACTAAATGAAGTATGTTCAACATGTTTACAAAAGCAAATGGAGGAGCTATATATGCTGGTTTTCTGATATTCCTATTTTTACGCTAGATGAATTCAAGTTTTTCAGATGCTTTCATAGTGGTAGGACTATGGGGTGGGGGTGGGGAAGAGTGCCAGGAAAAGAAAAATAAAGCTGTAAAAGTTGAATACAGCACCCAGATTTTGGTTTTTAAATATTGTCCCCCAATAAGAATAACCAGGACTCAACAGAGCAGTTGCTGATTCCGGGGCTGGGGAAAGGAAAACAGAAGATGAACTGGAGCATTTCATAGTGTCAGAAAAAAGTGCTCAAGAAAAATAGGATTGGTGCATGTTAAACAACAGGATGGGTGCCAACACTGGAACAATTTAAACGAAATAAACAGTAATAGCAGTACATTATGACCCAAAGAGTAAAAAAAATATACTCATAAGTCTGTACTTTTATAAATGAATGCCTGAATAATTAAATCAATGAGGGAGAAGGAACAACTAACTCTTCATTACAGAAGAATTCCAACTAATAAATATAGGATGAATGAAGGGAACAGAAAAATCATCATTAGAACAGCACATAATTCAGGCAAGATCTACTGTTGAATACTAAAATTCATGGCTGAATGTTTAAGGAGACAGAATATTTACAAAGTCTGAAAGTATCTCTCCCAAAATATTAATTACAGAAGAAAAATAGTAATTTTACAGCTGAGAAACCTGGCAGACATTAACTGAAACACATGATCAAGGTTAGTATCATTTGTAACAAGACATACCGATACCACATATCCCCTGATATAAAAAAAAAGGCACATCACTTCTGTGGCATTTTTTCCCCAAAATGCATAACCTTAATCTAACTATGAGAAAATATCAGATAAAATCAAATTGAGGAGCAGTCTACAAAATACTTCGCCAGGTAATGATATACTGTATCTGAGTAAGATGGCCAACTGGAAGCCCCTAGCACTCATCGCCCTCACAAAGACAGACAGAACAACAAATAAACAAATGTATTTTGAAGAAAATAGCTAAGGGAGAACACTGGGGTATATCACAGGAACAGAAACCCTGGTGAGTACAGAAACTTAGGATGGCCACACGGAGAATGGAAGGAAATGCCGGGCCTCCACCACCTCATCCTCCAAATGGGATCAGCTGAAAGCCAGGAGGAACTTCTCATGGTGAGGAGATAAGCAAGAGGATCCCAGCAACCTCCATCAACACCTTGAACATGTAGAGATCTTACCTCACAGGTACAAAGTCCAGCTGACGGAATTACCTGGAGTCCACGTAACTGTGCTCACCCTAGAGAAAAAGCAAACACTAGGCTCCACACCCTGCAGCTACAGGGCTACTATGCTATGCCATCGTAGAATTGGAACTACGGCTGGAGGGTGTCTTGCTCTGGCGGTGAGTAGCCGTGACTCTCCTTCATCTCTGAGACTAAGATGCAACTGAACCACCGCCCAAGCCAAGTGGTCCAACATCCCCAAGCCAAGCTTCCTTTCCTGTGGGGCCAAGCAGAGACAGAGCCACTTTACTTACCCCTCCACCCTTGTGCTTGAGCTGAAGTAGTATCTTGCCTCTTGCAAAAACAGTACCTTGGCCACTCTGAGCAGTCATGTCTCCCTGAAGTCTAAGATGAAGCAGTGCCCTGCATCCCAGGAAATGGTGACTTGGCCACCCAGAAGAATGATCATGCATCACAGTACCTAAGCTGAAGTGGAGCCCTACATCCCAGGGAAATGGTTCCTGGTCTTCCCAGAATAACCACACTCTCCCAAGCTTGAGCTGAAGCAGCATTATCACCCTCTGGGAATAGGTGCCTTGGCTGAGCCAAGCAGCTGCACATCTCAGAGCTGAGCTGATGTAGTACCCTGCATCCCAGGGCAAAAAAGCAGTGGCTAAGCTGAGATACTCTGCTCTACAGGCCAAACAACTCTAGTACCCTGCTTCTGTGGAGCTGGACTAGCTACCTAGAGTGTGAGTTGCCGTATACCCATCTCCCTTGATGGTGGGGTCAGAACTGTGCTGTTCCCTGTTCCTTGCAGGGTCCAATGACAGCTGTGTTCTGCCATTCTGGGTATTTGCTGCCACTACATCTGGCCTCCCAGAGGGAGGATACTGCTGAGCCCCACTATACCACGGTCTAGAGTTATTACTACACAGTTGCTCATCCTCTAGAACCCAAATTGCCACTGAGCCCTATTGGCTCAGATTCCTAAACTGCAGCTGAATTTTGCTCCCCAGGCTCAAACCTCCAAAGTACCCCTTACTCCATGGAGTCAGGCCAGAGCTGTGTTCTGCCTCCTTCAGGGGTAGGATCATAGCTACAACTCAGCTTCCTGAGACCAAGCTGCTAGATAGTACCTGAGTCACAGATTTTGGTTCTATGGACAACCGGCATCCAACCCTGCCACAGAAAGTGAACCTGTACTCCAAGACCCAGGTGCCAAAATAGGGTCATGAGACCCTGAGATTAGGACCTCCATCTGCCCCACAGCTGCTCTGGACATCTGCACCTGGAACCCAGAGATGCTGCAGCTGCTTGTAGGTTGTGTCAGACCTGACAATAAGAGGAATCCCCTTGGCTAAGTCTCCTAATTGTGGGGAAAATGAGAATAGAAGAATCCCAAAAAGCCTATGACACCAAGAACATTAACAATCTATGCTGCTGCAGATGCTGCCACCACAAAGTTCTACAGCCTAGGCTACTGAGGTGTCCACAGTTATTGCTGATGTTCAATGCAGCTGGAGCAGCTGCATGGAGACTATACCACTGCACCTATCTGGAAAGAGAGTCACCATACCCTTTCCAAATGGCACACTAAAACCCAATAACAGGTGAAAGTCTGTCTCTATGAAAGATATTTTAGGAAGTTTGGAAGAGACAGCTGTTCTACCAGATGCACAGACATCAATGCAGGGACCAATACAGACAGACTATTCAATGAAATCAGGAAAACAATTCACAATATAAACAAGAAATTCAACAAAGAGATATAAATAAAAAGAACCAAACAAAAACGCTGTAGCTGAAGAATTCAATAAATGAAATTTAAAGAAATACATTAGAGAGCTTCAGCAGCACACTTTGATCAAAAAGAAAGAATCTCTGAATATGAAGGTAAGTTATTTGAAATTTGTCATTGGAGAAAGAAAAGGAAATAACAATGAAAAAGAATGAAGAAAGCCTACAAGACTTATGGGACAACATTAAGCAAACAAAACTTTCTATTATGTGAGTTTCAGAAGAAGAAGGGAAAAGGTGTAGAAAAACCTATTTAATGAAATAATAGCAGAAAACTTCTCAAGTCTGGGGAGAAATATGCACATTCAGATCCAGGAAGCTCAAAGGTCCCCAAATAGATTCAATCCAAATCATTCCTCACGGCACATTACAGTCAAATTGTCAAAAGTTAAAGACAAAGAGAGAATTCTAAAAACAGCAAGAGAAAAGTGTCAAGTCATATAAAAGGAAATCTCCATTAGACTAATAGCAGATTTCTCTGAAGAAAGCTCACAGGCCAGGAGAAAATGGGATGATCTATTCAAAGTGCTAAGAAAAAAAAAAAATGCCACCAAAAATACCATACTCAGCAAAGATATCCTTCAGAAACGAGGGAGAAATAAAATCTTTCCCAGACAAGCAAAACTGAGGAAATTTATCACCACTAGATAAGGCTTACAAGAAATTCTCAAGGGCAGCTGGGTGCAGTGGCTCATGCTCGTAATCCCAGCACTTTGGGAGGCTGAAGTGGGTGGATCATGAGGTCAAGAGATAGAGACAAGCATGGCCAACGTGGCGAAACCCTGTCTCTACTAAAAATACAAAAATTTGTCAATTTTGGCTTTTGTTGCCATTGCTTTTGGTATTTTAGACATGAAGTCCTTGCCCATGCCTATGTCCTGAATGGCATTGCCTAGGTTTTCTTCTAGGGTTTTTATGGTTTTAGGTCTAACATTTAAGTCTTTAATCCAACTTGAATTAATTTTTGTATAAGGTGTAAGGAAGGGATCCAGTTTCAGCCTTCTACCTATGGCTAGCCAGTTTTCCCAGCTCACTCATAGTGGGGGAACTGAACAATGAGAACACTTGGACACAGGAAGGGGGACATCACACACCGGGGCCTGTTGTGGGGTGCGGGGAGCGGGGGAGGGATAGCATTAGGAGATATACCTAATGTAAATGATAAGTTAATGGGTGCAGCACACCAACATGGCACATGTATACATATGTAACAAACCTGCATGTTGTGCACATGTACCCTAGAACTTAAAGTATAATTAAAAAAAATACAAAAATTAGCTAGGTGTGGTGGCCAGCACCTGTAGTCCCAGCTATTCAGGAGGCTGGGGCAGGAGAATTGCTTGAGCCTATGAGGCGGAGGTTGCAGTGAGCCGAGATTGCACCACTGCACTCCAGCCTGGCGACAGAGCAAGACTCTGTCTTAAAAAAAAAAAAAAAAAAATTAGTTGGGCATGGTGGCACACACCTGTCATCCCAGCTACTCGGGAGGCTGAGGCACAAGAATCACTTGAACCCAGGAGGTGGAGGTTCCAGTGAGCCAAGATCATGTGACTGCACTCCAGGCTGGGTGACAGAGTGAGACTTTGCCTCAAAAAAAAAAAATGCTCAAAGGCATCCTACATCTAAAAACACAAAGACAATAATCACTATCACGTAAATATGCACAAGTATAAAACTCACTGGTAGAACAGATAACACAAATTAGAAAAAGAATAAAAACTTACAACTACAGAAAACCACCAAACCACAATGATAAACAATAAGAGAGAAAGAAAGAAACAAAGAATACACAAAACAACTAACAAAGTGACAGGAATAAGACCTCACCAATCAGTAATAACCTTGAATAATAAATTGATTAAATTCCCCACTAAAAAGCTACAGAGTAGCCAAATGGATTTTAAAAACAAAATGATCCAATTGTATTCTGCCAACAAGAAACTTAATTCACCTGTAAGAAACATACAGAATGAAAGTGAAGGGATGAATAAAGATATTCCACACAAACAAAAACCAAAAGCAAAAAGGAATAGCAATATTTACATTAGACAAAGCAGAATTTAAGTCAAAAACTAAAAAGAGACAAAAGCTCATAATATAATGATAAAAGGATCAATTCAACAAGAGGATATAACAACTGTTAATATAATGTATCCAACACTGGAGCACCCAGATATAAAGCAAATATTATTCAATCTAAAAGGATAGATTCCATTACAATAATAGGGACTTAATCATCCAACTCTCAGCATTGAGAAGATCATCTAGGCAGAAGAAAATCAACAAAGAAACACTGGACTTAAACTGCACTCAAGACCAAATGGACCCAACAGACATTTAGAACACTTCGTCCCACAGTTGTAGAATACACATTCTTTTCATTGGCATATGAAACGTTCTTGTGGACAGACCACACGTTAGGTCACAAAACAAGACACAACAAATTTAAGATAACTGAAATCATATCAAGTATCTTTTCTGACCACAATGGAATAAAATTATAGATCACTACCAGAACTTTTGAAGTTATACAAATATAGGGAAATCAAAGAACCCACTTCTGAATGACCAGTGGATCAATGAAGAAATTAAGAAAAAGATTTAAACATTTAAATCATTTCATTTGAAACAAATGAAAATTAAAAACCAACATACCAAAACCTATGGACTACAACAAAAACAGTATTAAGAAGCTTATAGCAATAAACGCTGATATGGTTTGGCTCTGTGTCCACATCCAAATCTCATCTTGAATTGTAGTTCCCATAATCCCAAAGTGTCATGGGAGGAACTAGGTGGAAGGTAATTGAATCATGGAGGCAGTTCCCACCATGCTGTTCTCCTTATAGTGAATTTGTTCTCACAAGATCTGATGATTTTATAAGAAGCTTCCCCCTTTGCTTGGCACTCATTTTCCTTCCTGCTGCCACGTGAAGAAGGATGAGTTTGCTTCCCCTTCTGCCATGATTGTAAGGTTTCTTAACGCCTCCCCAGCCCTGCAGAACTGTGAGTCAATTAAACCTCTTTTCTTTATAAATTACCCAGTCTCAGGTATTGCTTCACAGCAGTATGAGAACAGACTAATACAAACACCTATGTCAAAAAAGTAGGAAGATTTCAAATAAACAATCTAACAATGCATTACAAGGAACCAGACAAGCAAAAACAAAGCAAACCCAAAATTCATAGAGAAAAAAACCAATCAAGGTTGGTGCAAAATAAACAAAATTGAGACTAAAAAAATTACAAAAGATCAACAAAATGAAAATTTTTAAAGACAAAATTGACAAACCAATAGGTAGACTAATATAGAAAACAAGTACTATTACAAAATAACTGTTCAAAGCAATTATATTATTTTTTGAATGCTAGTATTCATTCAGATTTTTTTTTTTGAGATGGACTCTTGCTCTGTCGCCCAGGCTGGAGTGCAATGGCATGATCTCCATTTACTGCAACCTCCACCCCCTGGGTTCAAGCAATTCTCCTGCCTCAGACTTCTGAGTAGCTGGGATTACAGGCACCTGCCACCACACCTGGCTAACTTTTTGTATTTTTAGTAGAGACAGAGTTTCACTACGTTGGCCAGGCTGGTCTCGAACTCTGGACCTCATGATCCACCCACCTCGGCCTCCCAAAGTGCTGGGATTACAGGCGTGCGCTACCGTGCCCAGCCATTCATTCAGATTTATCCACATACTTATGGTTTCTATTGCTCTTTATATCTTTCTGTATCTCTGTGTTTCTATATAGAATCATTTTCCTTTTGCCTGGCAAAACCCCTCTAGAATTTCCTTCATATTTGATCTGCAGATTCTGTTTATCTGTCCTCTCCTTTTGGGATTTCAATACAAACATTTCAGATTCCTTTACCAAATACCATATGTCTCTCATGCTATTTTCTGTATTTTCCATGCTATTATTTTGTGTTTGAATCTGGCTATTTCTTCTGAACTATCAGTTTATCAATTCTCTCCTCAGCTATATCTAATCTTCTGATAAACCTATCCACTGACTTGTTAACTTCAGCTATTGTATTTTTCATTTCTAATATTTTCATTTGAGTATTTAAAGCTGTCAAAATTCCCTATTGTATTCAATTTTTGAAAATATTAATCACAGCTGTTTTTAAATCCATGATTGATAAGTCTAATGTGGATTTCCTATGAGTCTAATTGTCTGGTTTTTTTCCTCCTGGTTTCAGTCATTTTTTGTCTTTCAAAATGACTGGTTATTTTTTACCGTGTTCCAGACATTATATTTAAAAAGCTATAGATATCCTCCTTTAGAGAACCTTAACATTTACTTGTGGCACACTTCTAAAATATGATCTAACACCATTAATCACTTAAGTATTAAGCTGATTTCCCTATGGACTTTAGTGCTTGTATAGGATATTTTACTCACTCTATTCCTAGGATATTGCCTTTCGGGGTCTCAACCAAAAGCTGAAATAGTCCAGGGCTCCTCTTCCTTGTTAGTCTCTGAACTCCATTTTTTTCCCTTTCAGCCCAACACAACTGCTAAAAATTCTGCTCAGTCTCTCAGTCACCACTGTAATTTTCAGAATTGACTTTTGCATTAAGGAAAATACAGCATCAAATGTCAAGTTCGATTATCTTGGTTTTCCTTTTCTTCCAGATCTTAGCCCCAAAAATTCTTACTATCTTTTTTTTGTTTGTTTTGGGATGGAGTCTCATTCTATTGGCCAGGCCAGAGTGCAGTCGTGCGATCTTGGCTCACTGCAGCCTCCACCTCCTGGGGTCAAGTGATTCTCCTGACTCAGCCTCCTGAGTAGCTGGGACTACAGGCACGTGCCACCAAGCCTGACTAATTTTTGTATTTTTTTAAGTAGAGTTGGGGTTTCACCATGCTGGCCAGGCTGGTCTCAAACTCCTGACCTCAAGTGATCTCCCTACTTCGGCCTCCCAAAGTGCTGGAATTACAGGTGTGAGCCATCGTGTCCATCCAAATTCTTATTATCTGTGTAACTCTCTGATGGCTTCAAAGAAATTTTTAAAAAATATTTTCTCAGCTTTCCTACGTATTTTTAGCATACATACCTGGTGTTTGGTCTAGGACAACCAAATCAGCCACTTCCAGAAGTAGAAATGCCCAGTTTAACATGTATTTAGTTTGAAGTGCCTATGAGACATCCAAGAGGACTTGTTAATTATAAAATGATGTACATAATTCTGGAATTTAAGCTAGACATCTGCAATAGTAGACATAAATTTGGGACTTACTGTAGAAATGGCCCTAATTGCTATAAAACTAGATATACAAGTGGAAGAACAGTTGGATGGAAGAAAAACTAAGGCATTCAAGGAAGTAAGGAGATAAAGAAAATGGAGTGGTTACAAAAGACAAAGTGGGGGAGACACAAGGGGAAAGTAAAAGCAAGAGAGCATCTTTCTATAAGAAAATAGGAATAATGGAAAGAGAAGAAGAAAAAGCTAGAAAAAATTGAAAGGTAGAGAGAAAAACAATGAGGAGGGCTGGGAAGAAAGATGGCAAGGGGAGGAAGTTTGGAAGAAGGAAGGTAGGATAGGCAGGTAGCACCAAAAAAGGAAGGGAAAGACAGAATAAGTGATATGATTTGGACACTGTGTCCCCTACAAAGCTCATGTTGAAACGTGACCTCCAGTATTGGAGGTGGGCCTAGGGGGGAGCCATTTGGGTCATTGGGGCAGATACCTCATCAATGGGTTGGTGCTATCGTCATGATGCGTGAGTTTTCACTCTATTAGTTCATGTAAGATTTGGTTGTTTAAAAGACCTTGGCACCTCCTCCCCTCTCTCTTGCTCCCTCTCTTGTCATGTGATTCTCCTGCTTCCCTTTCACCTCTGCCACAATTGTAAGTTTCCTGAGGCCCTCAACAGAAGCAAGTGTTAGCAGCAGCTTCCAGTATAGCCTACAGAAGTGTGTGCCAAAATATCTCTTTTCTTTATAAATTACCTAGTCTGAGATGTTCCCTCATAGCAGCACAAACAGAAATAACACAAAAAGGAAGAAAGGCTGACAGAAAGGACAGACCTTTGTAAGATGGATCTTTGTAAAGATGACAGAGACAGACTAACCAGCCTTGGAAGGACAGACTAACCAGTCTTAGAAAGGACAAATGGGTGTTTGGATGTCAATTACAAAAGAAGGAGGGGGCAGCATGAAAGAAAGGAAGAGTGGAATGGATGAGAAAGAGCAGGACAGAAAGATTCAGACACTCTGATAAGGAGACTTAACAGGAAGTGAGTATGAGAGCTCTAGAAAAAAGAAAATAATGAAAGAACAAAAAAAATCCAATTAAGATAGCCACTAAATATGATGTGGTTTTCAAAAGAAAGGTAGAGAAACATTTTAAAAATTTCAAACAAGAGGGTTATGAACCTGTCATGGACTGAAAACAAATTTCAATTACATGCATTTACACATTTGAAAATAAAAATGTTCCCTAACCATATAGCTGTTATGTAATTATATGAAAAACATGTGTTATGTAGAGAAAAAACAAACAAACAAACAGAAACAACAGAACTATTCTTAACTAATCCTGTGAGTCACATTATCTTATTTAGGTAAAAAGTTACATTTAGGCCTGTATTAATTTTTAAATATTCTTACAGTCCTACTGCTTTTATGTCCTTTTTATGGTAAAATATTAGTGACCAATAAAACGCAGAAAATTGTATCTGAAGCACTTTCATTCACTCATTCTTTCAATCAACATTTGGGTATTTTCTTGAGTTAAAAAAATCAATAAAGCTTTAAAAATAGATAAATAAGAAGATACAGAATTCCCATCCTTGAAGCCTCCCAAATTTAATGAGAATAAGATATGAATATTATCTATCAAACTGCATTACTAAAGTTCATGGCACAGAGGAGTCAATCTGTCAAGGAAGGTCCATAAAGTTTCACAAAGATAATCTTTGATATGGGCCTTTTAACTATCATAGCATTTCACTTTGTGACAGCAGCATAAAATGATCTGTAATAGAAGTATATATACCTTCTAGAGTTGAATTACACTAGCACAAGTCTATATAACTTATGCCACCATGATTTCAAAAACCACATAGAGGTAATTGTAATCTAAGGCTCCTACTAATTTTTATCTATTTTTAAAGAACACTATACTGTGACTCCAAAGGGGAGGGAAAATCAGCAGAAGATCTACTTGGGGACTTTAGGAGACTTATACAAAATTAAATAAAATCTGTTACGCATTTGTAAAAGGCAAATTGTCTTAGAACTATATATAATGATTTTCTGTAGTCTAAAAGAAATTTCCCTTCTCAAAAAAATTATTCAAAAATGCTGAAAATTATTCTGATTTTTCTGATCTATGATATAAATTGTAAACAACTATCCCAAGTTTGCACGAGGTTTTTCTAACGGTTACTTGGTAAGGATGATTTTTAAAGAGAAAGACAAGAAAAAGAAAATCAAGAAGGTCATAAAAGAACCTAGAATTCTATACCCAGTGTAAATAAGGATGGTATCTTCAGACAAACTTGGGAGAGTTTACCATTAGCAGCCTTTTACTATAGAGAATTCTAAAAAATCTAATGTAATTAGATTTGAGACTCTCCTAAAATGACAGTACCTCTTCACCACAAGGGCAATCCCTTGAATAACACTTTATAATCATTTATTTATTCAACAAATATTTATTGAGAACTTATGTACTAAAGACTGTACTAGCTATTAGAAACACACCTGTGATTTTTTAAAGTCAAACTTCCTACAATTTGAAGCTAATATTCTAGAAGGAGAGGGAGTAAAGACAGAATAATACAAAAACAGTAAAGCAAACTGTTCAAATGGTAATAACTGAATAACATAAAGTTAAAGGGGAAACTGGGACTTCAGGGAATAAAGGAATGGAGACTGGTATTTTATATGAAACAAGTCAAGAGAATACTCACTGATAATAGAACATCTGTGCAGAGACCTGAAGGAAAGTTGGAGAGCAAGCAGTGCTGGTAAGGAAACATTTTGTGCAGAGGGAACAGCAGATGTACAACACAGGTGAAGAACATGCATGGCACTTTAAAAAGAATACTCAAAAAACCAGTATGGCCACAGCACAGAGAGCGAAACAGTGGCAAGAGATTATTAGTTTAGAAAGTTATCAAGTTCCAGTTCACATGACATCTTGTAGACTATGGTAAGGGCTTGGCCTTTTACTCTGAGATATAAGCCACTAGAGATTGATCCTACTTGTGATTATGAAGGATCACAATGGGCTGAAGAGGAAGAAGGAGAGAACCAGAGAATCCGAAGGGAAATTATTCGGTAGTTAATGTGGAAGCATGAGATGGTCCGAACTTGGATACATTTTGAAGGCAGAGCCAATATAATTTAATCAACATGTTTAAAGTAAAAAAAGCAAGGAATAAGAAATGGCAGATTTGAAAAAGAACCAAAGAAAATCTCCATATATGAAAAATATAATAATTGAAATCCAAACTTAACAGATACAGTTAAAAATAACATTTATAGAATAGCTGATAAAAAGACATTTTTAAAAATGAAGTACAGAGAGCCAAAGAGATGGAAAATATGAAGAAAATAAAAGAGTGCAGTAAAAATGTCTAACACATGTACAAATGTATTTTTTTTTTTGAGACAGAGTTTCACTCTTGCTGCCCAGGCTGGAGTGCAATGGCACAATCTCGGCTCACCACAACCTCTGCCTCCCGGGTTCAAGCAATTCTCCTGCCTCAGCCTCCTGAGTAGCTGGGATTACAGACATGTGCCACCACACCCGACAAATTTTTTGTATTTTTAGTAGAGAGGGGGTTTCTCCATGTTGGTCAGGCTGATCTCGAACTTCCAACCTCAGGTGATTCGCCTGCCTCGGCCTCCCAAAGTGCTGGGATTACAGGCATAAGCCACGGTGGCCGGCTACAAATGTATTTCCAAAAAGAGAAAATAAAGCAAGGCAAAGCAAGATCTGAAAAAGTAACAGCTGAAAAACTTTCAAAGCTGATGAAAGATAGCAACAGACAGGTTTCAAAGAGCACTGTAAATCCAAGAGAAGTAAATACAAAGAAACTCAGACCGAGATTCATCATCGAAAAACTTCAGAACATGTCAGAGAAAGAGAATATTTAAAATTAGACAAAAAGAAAGAAGATATTACCCCCCAAAAAAGTATGAGTGGGAGTGGCAGCTGACTATAACTACATCCCCAACAGGCTCAGAGAAAATCACTGTCAACCTAGAATTCTATATCCAGTGTAAACAAGGCCAGTATCTTCAAACAAACCTGAGAGAGTTTACCATCACCCGTCTTTTTCTATAGAGAATTCTAAAAGATATATCTGAGATAAAAGAAAAATGTTCCCCAATGGAAGAGCTGAGATGCTAGGAAGAATAAAGAACATTGTAAATAGTAGATATGTGGGTAAATAAATACTGGCCTTATAAAACAAGAATAATATATTTTGGTTTTTAAAAACAAAAACAGAGAAATGACCAGAATTAGAATATATAAATCAGAAGAAAGGTAATTAGAGTTTGTGTTTCAAGGGCCTTGAATTATCCAATAAATAGACAAAATTATTGATTAACTTTAGACATTAACCAATGTGCTTCTGGTAATTTGTAGAGTAAACACTAAAAGAATAGCTAAAATAATGTGTAATTATTTTATTAATTAATAAATTTATTAAGTCTGATAAATTAATAAATCTAGTTATTAGAAAGAAATTAATGAAATTTAAAACAATAGAATTTAAAAGAATATTAAAAAATAGAACAGGAAGGACAAAAAGAAAACATAAAATAATATGACAATAAATCCAAATACTTTGGTAATTATAACAAATGTAAACAGACTAACGAAAGTCTTCAATTAATTAAAAACTATCAGACTAAATAAACAAATGTTAATATATGCTATTTACAAGAGACATCTAAAAGACTCCAGAAAGTTTGAAAAAAAAAAAAGGGATACAAAAAAGTTGACCATAAACATACCAAAGAAAGCTGCCATAGCTATATTAATTATAAACATAATGAACTGTAAAGAAATATACTATAAAGTCATGTTCATAATGACTTTAACCAGGTTAATAATCATCTAAATATATACATATTTTACACATTTCTCCACACCTCATAATGATAAAAACAAAAGCCTTCACTTCACCAGGAGAACATATATTTAATTTTAGCATTTCAAATTGTATAAAGTAAAAATGACAGAGCTTCAAATAAAGACAGATCTATGATTAAACTGTGGGGATTTTAACATTCTTCTGATAATAATTGAGATAAGCAGACCAAAAATGAGTACAGAAGATTTGGACAACTTATTAACAACCTTGACCTAATGGAAAAACAAAGAATATCCCGTCTAATAACAATGAAGACAGCAGTATACACATGGAACATTTTTAAAAATTCAGCATATATTGGACCATTTAAAAAAAAGTCTATATAAATTTCAAAGAACTGAAATTATTTACAGCATAGTCTCTGACCTTGACGTATTTATGCTAAAAACTAACACTGAAAAGACAATTAGAAAACTTTGCATGTTTGGAATATAATAAATATTATAAGTAACAAAGGATATAATTCTAAATAATTCACAGACCAAAGAAAAAAATCATAACGAAATTTAGAAAGTATTTTGAACTGAATAATGAAAATACCACATTAAAGAGAATGTGGAATAAAACTACAGTAGCAATTAGAGGGATATTTACACACCTAAATAATTGTATCAGATAAAAAGGAAAGGCTAAAAATAGCCTAAGAATTCAGCCTATTAAATTGAATAGGCTAAATAGGGTATTCAATAGGCTAACTCCATTTCAATAAGTTAGCGTAAAAAAAAGCAGAACAAAGAAATAAAATTAACACATTCTGAAATAAAAAACAAATCTACCATAGTGAAGGCAAATAAAGTTGGTTGTCTGAAAAGACAATAAAACTAACCAACCTCTGATGAAATGTATCAGGACAAAAGGTAGGAGACACAAATAAGCAATATCAAAAATGAAAAGGTTTGGGTGTAATTGCTCACACCTGTAATCCCAGCACTTTGGGAGACTGAGGCAGGAGAATGGCTTGAGTGTAGGAGACAGAGCAAGACCCTGTCTCAAAAAAAAAAAAAGAATGAAAGAAAAGGGCAAAATAACCATAGATACTACATATATTTATATCAAACAAGAATAAAGCTAAATGGGTTTCAATTTCAAGTAACAGCTTAGGTTATTTAGATCAATCTAATTGGTCTAAACAAACAAAAATACTGGTTAAGATATATAAAATATCTCCCTAAAGAGTTGGCAAGACAATAAGGAATTCCCCAACCAAAAGCTAAGTCGAACATATAATTAGTTTTTGCCCTAAGAACATTTGCTAATAATCCCAGAGAACCTTAATAGTGGTTTTGACAGCCTCATGGTACAAGAAGGACAGAAATTAAAGCCTAGAACCAGCTCAAGACAGAGAGTCTAAGATACTCCAAAACATTAAGCCAAGATGCCAAAAGGCTAGACATCGTTAGGGAAGAGGTGAACCAGAAACAAAATCCTCCTCCACACCTTTTGTGAGGTTGCCTTGGCACTCAGCAGAAAAAGATGGAAAATATAAATAAAAAGTAAAGAATTTATAGGCTGTAAGCACTGGCCAGCCCTTAGGTGGATTTTCATCAGAGGGGCACAAGAAATCTCAAACAATAAATTTAAAGTGCCCTGGAGTGGTAATGACTCTAATGCCATTAAGAAGTAAGTTCAAATTCTAGAGCAAGCTTGCCCAACCTGTGGCCTGCGGGCTGCATGTGGCCCAGGTCGGCTTTGAATGTGGCCCAACACAATTTTGTAAACTTTCTCAAAACATTATGAGATTTAAGCACAGACTTTTTTTTTTTTTAAGCTCATCAGCTATCATTAATGCTAGTATATTTTATGTGTAGCCTATGACAATTCTTCCATTGTGGCCCAGGGAAGCCAAAAGATTGTTCTAGAGGAAGACAACCTTATAAAAGGCCTCAGGAAGTTCCCACAAATAATCTTTCAAAAAATGAGAAAAATCTTCAAAGCAGCTAGAGGATAGGAGTAGATGACAAATTACCTTCAAAGGAGAAACAGTTTCCAACAGCAATGAAGGTAACCAGAAGACAACAGAATATTTTCAATAAGCTGGTAACAAACCCAGAAACCTAAAATTCTATATTCATGAAGATATCTTTCAAGAATTAAGACAAACATATAGACATTTTGATAAAAGATAAAAGAGTTTGTCTCCAAAAGATGTCACTAAAAAAAATTCTAAATGATATATTTTAGGCAGAAGTAAAGTGATTACAGATGATTGTCTAGTATGTAAGAAATATGTAAAGCTATCATGTAACAATAAAAAAAGAAAAAATTAAGAGAAAATGAAGTCACTGCATTAGATGCCTCCTAAGTGCTTACAATACAGAAGAGGAAATAGTTACATAAGCACCATAATATACTGCAGTAAGTACTGTACAATACTTAGTCATACTTTTGTTATCAAGATTGAAAAATCTACACTGACTAAACAATGAAAATGGTATAAAGAAAGCCCAATAAATGCCAAGTAGAAAGATTTATGGAGTGCCTGTCACTTAATAGGCATAAATAATAATCAGCAAATAATGGGTTGGCAAATCAGGAGGCAATATGGCACAGGAATTTAAAAAGATAAAGCCCTGCCTACCCACTCATGAATGAGTAAAACGAGCGGAAACTAAGATCAGGAGTGAGGGAACAGAAGAATGCCTCTTTCTTTCTCTCCAAAGTTTTCTCATAAACCCACATTGCAAAGATGAGAGGACTGGCATATAATTGAGTAAAACTGCAAAAACAAACAAAAGCCTTTAAGAAAAGTTTCAGCTTAGCTGGGCGTGGTGGTATGTGCCTGTACTCCTAGCTACTTGGGAGGCTGAGGTGGGAGGATCACCTGAGTCCAGGAGCTGGGGGCCACAGTGGACTATCATCATGCCACTGTACTCCAGCCTGGGTGACAGAGCAAGACCCTGTCTCTATAAGAATGAATAAATAAATGAAAAAATAAGAATGAGTTAATTAAGGTTAGGACTGGTGGCTCACACCTGTAACTGCAACACTTTGGAAGGCTGAGTCAAGAGAACTGATTGAGGCCAGGAGTTCAAGACCAGCCTGGGCAACACAGTGAGACGCCATCTCTCCAAAAAAACAACAAAAAAAATTAGCTGGGCATGGTGGCACGTGCCTGTGGTCCCAGTTACTCAGGAGGCTGAGGCCACTTGAGCCCAGGAGTTTGAGGCTGTAGTAAGCCATGATCACACCACTGCACTCCAGCCTGGGCAACAGAGCAAGGCCCTGTCTCAAAAATAAAAAAACAAACAAATATATAAAGTGTCAGGAATGTTCAAACTGAAGTTTAAAAAAAAGTTAAAGATGAGAATATAACTCTTTTTAAAATTCATGCTCATGGCAAGAAAATTAACAAAGAGAATACAAGCCTATAACTCAGAATAATATAATATTAATAAATGACAGAGAGAATGCAGAACGTCCTCTTCCACTAGCACCTGGTAAATACATACACACAGACACAGATGCACACACACACACTCACACGCTTCAATAAGAAACTTTAAATAGGAGCGTACAAACCTAAAGAGAGAACAAAAGTCCAAGATAAACCTCTTGGCAAGAGTAACAGAGCACCACAGACACAATGAATGAGCTCAAGTTGAGAAAATAGTTACAGGACTGGAGATGAAAAAACAAGTTGGATTTTTAAAGGTGGCTATCAGTGGGGAAAATTCCTTACAAGCCAGTAACTGTGCTTACTTTCCTCAGGAAAGTAACATAAAGGGTTATTAAACAAAGTTTAGAAGTACTTAGAAAACAGAGCTTGTTCTAAAATAAAAAACTGAATTACTAATAAGGTCATGTCAAGATAACCTCTTTTCACTTTCTGATTATTAGACTGGCAATAACATATGACAATAGTATATGGCAAAGTAAATGATGCTTTTTGTGAAGACAGAAAATTCTGAATTGTTGATAAGATTTTTAACTGGATGAATTGTAGCCAATAAAGTATTGTTGAATGAATAAATTCTAACCTGGAATAAGGATTCTAATACCAATGAGCCTATCATGAGGCTTTCTGTACCCATACATCTCTTGACGATTTCATAATTATTTTCAATTATACAAAAAAGCTAGAAGGATTTGGAATCTAATCAATCACGTTTTATATTAAGACACTGTAAGCACAGATATGGCCTAGGGCAAGTGGTTTAATCTCACTGGACCTATTTCCTCATCTAATAAGTGGACGAAATCAGTGACATTCAAACTTTCTGGCAGTCCCTCATATTAATAGTAAGAAAAATGATCCAGTGCAACTAACATGTATGTGTTTGGTGTATGTAACTAAAACAAAAGTTTCGTAAAACAGAATGCCCTTATGACATAATGTGCCTAATATTTTCTAGTCTATTTCATTATTTTTAATGTAAGTTACAACCCCCCAAATTGATATCATAACCAAAAATGGGACATGAATAGAGATTTTGTTTATTTTTCTGAAACAGGGTCTTGTTCTGTTGCCCAGGCTGGAGTGCAGTAGCATGATCACAGCTCACTGCAGCCTCAATCTCCCTGGCTCAAGTGGCCCTTCTGCCTCAGCCTCCTGAGTACTGAAACTAGTGGGCACCACCATACTTGGCTAATTTTTTTTCCGTTTTTTTAGTAGAGATGAAGTCTCGCTATGTTGCCCAGGCTGGTCTTGAACTCATGGCCTCAAGCAATCCTCCCACTTCAGCCTCCCAAAGTGTTGAGATTACAGGCATGAGCTACCATGCCTGATCATGAATACAGGTTTGAAAAAATAATGGACAAGACTTCTAAAGTCATCTATATACAGCTGTACAATTTAATAAATAGTTCTCTAATTTAGATATCAAACAAAATCCATGATATCAAACCAGTAGATGATGTATACTATATCAACATAAATAGTAATGATGATCTCACAGTGACAGAACTCAGAATTATACCAAACAACTGAACACTGGGTTGAAAACAAAATGAATCTACAGAGGTAAGGCTCTGCATTTAGGTTCAGAAATCCTCTCAACAGAGCCTGGCAGCAGGTCAAATGAACAAGACCTGCAGGCTTTAGTTAACTTCAAGCCTATTATGTGATCTCAGTGTAATTCACCAATTTATTGTCATCTATAAATAATATTGTTTTTAATAAATATGTGTGATATAAATAAATATTTTGGTACTATGCAGATCAAAGGTAATCTGAGATCAAATTTAATCTGGATCACAGTGATCAGTTGTAGTCCCCATCCATGTAACATAAAAGAACAAAATATTGATATTATATGCGTTGATATTAATATACATTTTACTGAGTATAATTTCCCCGATATAGTATGCTAAGTATTTTTCTTTATCTCATTTAATACTCAAACAATTCTATGAGATATGTGGTG
The DNA here is from genome assembly GCF_029281585.2 of Gorilla gorilla gorilla. Taxonomy (NCBI): domain Eukaryota; kingdom Metazoa; phylum Chordata; class Mammalia; order Primates; family Hominidae; genus Gorilla; species Gorilla gorilla. The sequence goes on from NC_073234.2 coordinate 122,450,320, forward strand.
CTATAGTGTGAATGTGTCCCCCAAAAAGCACATGTTAGAAACTTAACCCCCAATGCAACAACGTTCAGAAGTGGGACCTTTAAGATGTGATGAGGCCAGGAGGGCTCTATTTCATTAATGCCATTATCACAGAAGTGGGTTCTTCATCTAAGGACAAGTTCAGTCTCCTATTGCTCTCTCTCTCTTGTCCTCTCTTTGCTCTTCTGCCACGGGATGATGGGGCAAGAAGGTCCTATCAAATGCCAGCCGCTTCATCTTGGGACTTCCCAGCCTCCAAACCCATAAGCAATATATTTTTGTTCATTAAAAATTACCCAGTCTTTGGTACTGTGTTATAGCAGCACACAACAGACTAAGATAGTATTATCTCCATTTAAAAATAAAGAAACAATCTTAGAAAAGTTAAATATCCTACCCAGGTCACACATGTTGTTAGTGGGTAAATGCTGAAATCAGGAACGCAGGTCTTTCTGAAGAGAAACTATGACCTTTTTAACTCTTTTTTTAAAAAATTTGGGCCGGGTGTGGTGGCTCACGCCTGTAATCCCAGCTGAGGTGGGCGGATCACGAGGTCAGGAGATGGATACCATCCTGGCTAACACAGTGAAACCCCGTCTCTACTATAAATATAAAAAATTAGCCAGGTGTGGTGGCAGGCGCCTGTAGTCCCAGCTACTCGGGAGGGTGAGGCAGGAGAATGGCTTGAACCCAGGAGGCGGAAGTTGCTGTGAGCTGAGATCGCGCCACTGCACTCCAGCCTGGGTGACACAGTGAGACTCTGTCTCAAAAAACAAAAAATCAAACAAACAAAAAAAATTATTTCTCTTTACTGAGATTCCCAAAAAGCTGGAAGTCTGTGTTTATTAAACTCCTATTTCTTATCAAACTTTTATTAAAAAGTTCATTAAAGGATCTATGGCTATAACAACTATTTAACATATATGTGGACCACTAAATTCAGGTAAATTAATAGAAAATATATTAAAATGTTTAATAAAATGTAAACATATTTTAATTAATAATAACAATGATCGTTTTCTACCACAATATTTTACCAGTGTCTCTTTACCTTATTAGTGATGGCTCACTACTATAAGCACTCAGAAGTTAATTCAGTGAACCCTAAAAAGCTGACAGCCGAATGCTTCAATTCAGGAAATGGTAATAAACTGATTCCTAATACAGTCTTTTTTTTTTTTTTTTGAGATGGAGTCTCACTCTGTTGTCCAGGCTAGAGTACAGAGTTCAGTGGCGTGATCTTAGCTCACTGCAACCTCTGCCTCCCAGGTTCAAGCAATTCTCCTGCCTCAGCCTCCTGGGTAGCTGGGATTACAGGCATCCACCACCACGCCCGGCTAATTTTTCTGTCTTTTTAGTAGAGATGGGGTTTCACCATATTGGCCAGGCTGGTCTTGAACTCCTGACCTCAAGTGATCCATCCACCTCAGCCTCCCAAAGTGCTAGGATCACAGGCATGAGCCACTGCGCCCAGCCCCTAATACATTCTTTAGTTGCATTTGGACTTGGAAAATATTTCTTCAAATCCTATTTCAATGCACAAAAATACACATTTTTCTTACCATATCCACTAGCATATCATTAATTTCTTTCTCTAAACAAGTGATCAAAATTATCCAGTGCTGGGAAGGAGTTAAACTTCACCATCACAGTTCAATCTTTAGAAATCCTATTATCTACTCAGGCACAGTGGTGTAGTCCCAGCTACTTGGGAGGCTCAGGCACGAGAACTCCTTGAACCCTGGAAGTGGAGGCGGATGCAGTGAGCCAAGGTTGTGCCACTGCACTCCAGCCTGGACAACAGAGCAAGACCCTGTCTCAAAAAAAAAAAAAAAGAAAAAAAGAAAAAAAAAAAGAAAAGAAACCCTATTATCTTATCCTCAACATTCAACATTAAAAATCCTATTTTGGCTCTATTCCAGAAACTAAAAAGTCACAGAAGTAACTTTTTATTGACATCGTATTATGAAGAAATGTTTTCATCTCATCCTATATTTCAAAAACTTACATGAGCACCTTTTGTTTTTATAATATACTTCAGAAATGGAAACCAAAGCCTTGACTCAAGATATTTTCAGGAAGATGAAACAATTTTCACTTGATTATTATAGTTTTAATTATATTCACAATTTGTATTACATTCAACAATTAATCATGATTAGGAAGCAAAATGTTGACTACCAACTCTTTTTTCTGAATAAAACAATGTCAGCAATTACATTACAGTACAAGTTATTTTATTCTGCTATCACTTAAAACTTAGTTTTTCCTTGATGCTCGAAGCTAGTACTGTGTCAGCGCTGACATAACATATATTTTCCAGTCTAAAAAAAGTCACAAAAGAATCATTAAACTACGAATTTCTTCTCCTGGTTTTTCTGTGATAAAATAGTAAGTTATCTTGCAGATCTCCCTCATACATACACCATAGAAGTACAAATACCTCATTTCTACAATGCACACTGGGAGTTGCATTCAAACAAAAGGAAATATATATTCAAGCCAGTATTTAACAGTACTGACTCTTCTACATTGTATGCCATGAATACAGGATTATCCATAATGTCATACGATAAAAGAATATTGTCAAATAGCTTATTCTGCCTCTTCTTCCAGAACAGTCCAGTCAATAGCTTCATAAGTGAATTTCAGTCTTTTTGGCAAATATTTCCCTACTTCCTAAAACATTCATTAATGATTAAGTTTTTCTCAATTTAAAACTTGACTATCATTTGCTTCTCTGACATTTCCTATACTAGCATACTGTGTATATAAGGTAGTATTTGATTTTATACAAAACTTTATTTATTTTTAAGTTAAAAATATGTATTTCATGGTGTTCTCTTTATTTCCCAGTTTGTGAACTCAATTTTAGAAACAAAACTGTGCCACCAGTGAGGAAGATCTTGGATTAAGAAGACTCAAGAGACCATTTTGGAGTCTTAATATTCTAAGCAAGAAATGCAGTGTACACAAATGGAACAGATTTAAAGCTATTTTAGAGGTGGAAACCAATAGGATTTTTACATCCAAGAAGAGGAGGAAACTTCAAAAATGGCACTAAGTTTCTAGCTTAGGAGCTGAGAGGATACACTATTAATTAAGAAATAAATTTGGTTTTAAATATTCTTGGTTGAGTTGTCAATTACCTGACAAATAGATAAAAAGGACTGGAACTCAGGAGAATTACGGATTTCTAATATACGAGTTCTTTTGCTTTTGTTTCCCTGCCTCACCACTTAAAGCTATGTTTGGGGCAAGTTTTTCAATGCTGGCACGGAGATTAAAGGGAAAGAAAATGCAACAGGCTAGAGGGCATATATGTTACAGGGTAATCTAGGCCATGTGGTAAATGCAATATATAACCCAGCTGGGTCATAGTTTTTGTTTTTTTTGTTTGTTTTTTGAGACAGAGTCTTGCTCTTGTTGCCCAGGCTGGAGTGCAGTGGTGCGATCTCAGCTCACTGCAACCTCCGCCTCCTGGATTCAAGTGATTCTCCTGCCTCAGCCTCCGGAGTAGCTGGGATTACAGGCATGCACCACCACGCCCAGCTAATTTTTGTACTTTTAGTAGATACAGGGTTTTGCCATGTTGGCCAGGCTGGTCTCGAATCCCTGACCTCATGTGATCCACCCACCTCAGCCTCCCAAAGGGCTGGGATTAAGGCATGAGCCACTGCGTCCAGCTGGGTCATAGTTCTTAATCAGGGCTCATTATACTCATACTGGGGTTGGGGGGACAGGGGTTTGCAAAATAAATCTCCTAAGCGCCACCCTGGATATTACTTCTTTGATAGATCTGGGGTAGAAACTGAGAGTATACTTATTTTTTTTTTAAGTTCCCTAAATGGATTGACTCAAAGAGGGTTATGAGAGAACTTTCTGTAATTATAGAAATATTCTGTTATGACCGGGATGGAATACTATTCGACCTTTAAAAAGCAGAAAATTCTGTCATTTGTGATGTGAATGCACGTAGAGACACTATGCTAAGTGAAATAAACTAGGCAAAGAGAGACAATATCCAGAATACATAAAGAACTCTCAAAACTCAGTAATAAGAAAATAATCAACCCAATAAAAAATTAGCAAAAGATTAGAGTAACACACTTCACCAAAGATATATAGATGGAAAATAAGTACATTAAAACAGACAACAACAAAATGCAAATTAAAACCACAATGAGATGCCACCACATACTTATTAGAATGGGAAAGAACAAACTTGACAAAACCAAATGTTGACAAGGATGAGGAGCAGCTGGTCTCATATATAGTCAATGAGAATGCAAAATGGTATAGCTACTTTGGAAAACAGTTTGGCAGTCTTCAATAAAGTTAAAACAGAAGACAAAAATCATCAACAGTGGAAGCACATAAAAAGACCACAAAGCTAACAAAACTGAAAATCAAAATACAGAATAACTTAGAAATAGAAATGGGCAGAATCCACACAATATCGCCAAATAACTATGACATGTAGGTGTTTCTAGGAGATCACAATAATTTGAAAGAAAAACAGTGAAATGACAGAAACCACAAAAAGACAGGAGAGTCAAAACCAATCTAACTTAATTAGTAAACTTCAAACAGTAAACACAACAAATGGAATAGAAAAAGTATTCACAAATATGTTAGAAGAAAAATAATTCCACCAGATTATCATGCTACTGGAGCAACAGACATTCTCTAACTAAAAGAACTTGAGGGAGCGGCAAAAGCTGGACAATGATATCAAGCCAAACAACAGATAAATGGAGATAAAAGGACTGCTGATAAGTTCTGAATTTATTTGGGAGTAAAAATGGGCTGGGCATTGTGGCTCACACCATTTTCCCAGCACTTTGAGAGGCCAAGAGGGGTGGATCACTTGAGGTCAGGAGTTCAAGACCAGCCTAACTAAAATGGTGAAACCCCATCTCTACTAAAAATACAAAAATCAGTCAGGCATGGTGGCACACGTCTGCAATTCCAGCTACTCAGGAATGAGGCATGGGAATTGCTTGAACTCAGGAGGCAGAGGTTGCAGTGAGCTGAGATCATGCCACTGCACTCCAAGCCTGGGCGACAGAGTGAGACTCTGTCTGAAAAAAAAGGAGTAAAGGCCGGGCGCGGTGGCTCACACCTGTAATCCCAGCACTTTGGGAAGCCAAGGTGGGCGGATAACCTGAGGTCAGGAGTTTGAGGCCAGCCTGGCTAACACGGTGAAACCTTGTTTCTACTAAAAATACAAAAAAATTAACCAGGCGTGGTGGCGCACGCCTGTAATCCCAGCTACTTGGGAGACTGAGGCAGGAGAATCACTTGAACACTGGAGGTTGAGGTTGCAGTGAGCTGAGATCGCGCCATTGCACTCCAGCCTGGGTGACAAGAGCGAAACTCTGTTTCAAAAAAAAAGAGTAAAAATAACTGGGAATTTTGGTGTATAGAACAAAATAAAACAGAACTATCGTAAACTTCAACAAAGTAAGAATAATCTGGCACTGGTGGTAGAAAGAAATACAGTATGTTAAATGATCCACACCATGAAAGATAAGGAAACTGGACATTGCCCAAAATGAGACACTTATTCCTAACATTTCATATTTTCATAAATGGAAGCAATTTCTACTTCACAACCAAGATGAAAAAGTAAAAGGAACATCTTCAATTTATCTCTGCCTCTGCATTAAAAAACAAGGAAGTACACATGCTCAACCCAGCCCTATAGGATGTAGTTTCTATTCTCCCATGCAGTGAAATTATAGAGGCATTATCCACTCCTGCTGTGGTTGACAAGCACAGTCTATGACTATGTTGCTAAATAAGTCTAATTCAAAAATAAAGTATCATAAGGCTCATTCTGACTACACAGTCGTACAACCTAGTTTTTACCAGGAATAAAGTGTATATTATTTCTGACAGTACAACCCTCCTTTGTGTGTGTGCATCTCTCCTTTGATTAGTCCGAAACTGGGAAAGTGAAGATTATTGCCCATCCCCCAACACCAACTTTACAGTTCAGTAAAATCATAATTCTAAAATAATTTTTAAAAGTTCATCCTAAGTTTAGCTATTCTTACATTTTACTTCCTTGTTATATTCAAGTAAATTTACTTCTTTTTATTTTAAAATGGTGTATATAATATGATCCCATCTTCATTTCTCTATATCCATTCATCCTTTTATCTTTAAATGTACATAGAGAGACCCAGAATGATTTACATAATGTTTAAGATGGTTATTTCTAGATGGTAGATTAAGTTTTGTTTTGTTTTGTTTTGTTTTTAAGACAGGGTCTCACTTTGACACCCAGGCTGGAGTGCAGTGGCACGATCTCGGCTCACTGCAGCCTCGACCTCCCAGGTCCAAGTGATCCCCCTGCCTCAGCTCCCCAAGTAACAGAGACTACATGGGACTACAGACATGTGCCAACACATCTGGCTAATTTTTGTATTTTTTGTTGAGATGGGGTTTCACCATATTGCCCAGGCTGGTCTCGAACTCCTGAGCTCAACATCTACCCGCCTCGGCCTCCCAAATTGCTAGGATTACAGGCATGCAACACTGTGCCTGGCTTAGATTAATTTTCTTGTTGTTGCTGTTGTTTGTTTTGTTTTTGCTTTTTCAAGACAGAGCCTTGCTCTGTTGCCCAGGCTGGAGTACAGTGCCACTGGAGATCATGGCTCACCACACCCTCGACCTCACATGCTCAAGTGATCCTCCCACCTCAGCTTCCTGAGTAGCTGCGACTACAAGCACATGTCACCATACCCAGCTAATTTTATTTATGTATTTGTTTGTTTGAAGAGACTGAGTCTCACTATGTTGCCCAGGCTGGTCTTGAACTCCTGGGCTCAAGCAATCCTCCTACCTTGGTCTCTCAAAAGGACTCAATAAAACAAATAGGAAATAGTCTACAGAAGCGTTTGCAAACTATGGCCCACAGGACAAATCTGACCTGTGGCTTGTTTTTGTATAGCCCACAAGTTAAGAAAGGCTTTTAATTTTTAAAGGGCTGCATAAAAAAAAAGAATATGAGACAGAGACCCTATGTGTGGCTCACAAAGCTGAAAATATTAACTGTCTAACTCTTCAAGAAAGTTGCCAGCCCTTACTTCATCTATACTATCGACTCTATATTGACAAAAGGTACAATCTACTGTAACTCATAATTCACTGATACACAAGAGAATTTTATATATTAAGGAAATCAAATTTTATCTCACAGACTCCCTTTTATCCCTTGGGATGTTGTCTTTAGATGCTGACATGGTGATATCGGCATGCACAACTTTTATGATTATCTAAAGTTCCCAATCTTTTCTTTTTGATTTTAGGACTGCATGTTAGGAAGACTTTTCTCTTTTCAAAGGCAAAAAAAAAAAAAAAACTTCCTTAGTTTTCTTCTACTACTTTTACAGTTTTGTTTTTCACATTTTACATCTGTGACATCTGGAAAAGAGGCCCTTCCATGACTAGGAGTAAATAACAATCTATACAGAAAGATACCAGACTGCAGATTAATGGGGGGAAGAAGGTGTTGGAAAAGTGTAGGGGAGAGGAGAAGGAAGACAATGAACAGAAGTCTGGGACAAGGCTGGAATCTTGAAACTGACTGAATGATAATTTATAGGTTTCCTTCTGACAGATGTTCTCAACCGAGGATGTTCCATGGGCCATAAGGCAGTCAGTTCCTAACTATTCCATAAGAACAAGAGCTTCAGTAGAGAACAAGATCCAATCATTATTCTCTTTGTATCTGAATTTATCTCTAGATTGTTGTATTTCTCTTTGTTGCTATTATACACAGAATTTTTCTTCCTGTTATATTTGCTAACTGGTTGCTTATATGTAGCAAGGGGCCAGCCAACTATGGGTCAAGCCAGCTCATTGCCTTCTTTGTAAATAAAGTGTTACTGGAACACAGACATCCTAATTAGTTTCATGCTACAACAGGAGAGGTGGGTAGCTGAGAGAGAGATCATATGGCCTGAAAAACCTAAAATATTTATCATCTGGCCCTTTACATTAAAAGTTTGCCAATCTCTGATATATAGGGAAACTATTTGATTACAATTTTTTGAGGTAAAATTGTAATACATATAATACAAAATTAATAATTTTTTATTTGAGACAGTGTCTCACTCTTTTGCCCAGGCTGGAGTGCAGTGCCATGATCTTGGCTAACTGCAACCTCCGCCTCCTTGGTTTAAGCAATTCCTGCCTCAGCCTCCTGAGTAGCTGGGACTACAGGCATGTGCCACCATGCCCAGCTAATTTTTGTATTTTTTTTGTAGAGACAGGGTTTCACCATGTTGGTCAGGCTGGTCTCAATCTCCTGACCTCAAGTGATCCACCCTTGTCAGCCTCCCAAAGTGCTGAGATTATAAGCATGAGCCACCGCACTCAGCCCAAAATTAATAATGTTAAAATGTACAATTCAGTGGCATATAGTACATTGATAATGCTCTGTGACTATCATCTCTATCTAGTTCCAAAACATTTGTATCACAAATGGAAACCCTGTACTGATTACCTTGTACCCATTAAGGAATCACTATCTATTTTTCCCCCTGCCCCGAGCTACCACTAATTTGCTTTCTGTTTCTATGAATTCACCTGTTCTGGATGTTTCATATAAACGGAATCATATAATATGTGATCTTTGGTGTCTGGTTTCTTTCACTTAGAATGTGTTTGACATCCATGTTGTAGCATCTCATTTCCTTTTATGGTTCCATCACGTGAAGAGACCATATTTTGTTTATCCATTCATCAGTGGACAGACATTTAGGTTGTTCCCACATTTTGGTGATTGTGAATAGTGTTGCTATGGACATTTATGTATAAGTTTTTGTTAGAATGCCTGCTTTAAATTCTTTTGGAATTCTGTGAGTGATATTGCTGGTAATTCTATGTTTAACTTTTTGTGGAAATGCCAAATTTTTCTACAGCAGCTGTACTATTTTATTCTCTCACCAGCAATGTACAAGGGTTCCAATTTCTCCACACCCTCGCCAACAATTACTTTCCGTTTAAAAATTTTTTTTTTTTTGAGATGGAGTCTTGCTCTGTCGTCCAGGCTGGAGTGCAGTGGTGCAATCTTGGCTCACTGCAAGCTGCACCTCCCAGGTTCACACCATTCTCCTGCCTCAGCCTCCCGAGTAGCTGGGACTACAGGCGCCCGCCACCAGGCCCAGCTAATTTTTTGTATAAAATTTTTTTAATAATAGTCATTTTGGTGCATATGAAGTGGTATTGCACTGTGGTTTTGTTTTGCATTTTCCTAATGACTAATGGTGTTGAACATCTTTTCAGGTGCCTGTAGCCATTGTTTGTTTTATATATATATATATATATATATATATATATATATATATATAAAGTATATATATAAAAAGTATATATAAAGTATATATATAAAGTATATATATAAAGTATATATAAAGTATATATATAAAAAGTATATATACATAAACTATATATATAAAGTATATATACATAAAGTGTATATATATAAAGTGTATATATATAAAGTATATATGTTATATATATTAAGTATATATATAAAGTATATATATATATATACTTTAAACTTCGACAAATAAAACTGAAAAGACAGCACATCAACAGAAAAATGAACAAGACAATTAAAAGGTAATTTACAGAAAGAAAAACCTCCAAAACTAATATGTATAAGAAATGTTCAAACTTAGTAACTAGAAAAGTACAAATTAAAAGAATCAAACATCAGTTTATGCTTATTAGATCAGTAAAGTTTATAAAGCTGGATAATTTTTAAATGTTGGGACATAAGGATATGAGAAGACTCATGCATTGTTAGTGGGAATACAGACTTGTTCAGCTACTGTGAATAGCAATCTGGCATTTCTTAGTCAAACTACATATGGGGCTAACCTATGTCCCAGCAATTCTATTGATTTGTATATACACTCCAAACAAATACTTAACACAGAGTCATGTGCAAGGATGTTCACTGCAAAACAATTTGTGGTGACAGGAAACTAGAAGTAAACAGGTAGCTATCACTAAGATAACAGATATAATATGGTAAAGGTCTCACAGAGCATTATACAGCTGTTAGAAGCAATGGATTAGCAGTATCAACATGAGTACATCTTAGACATTTAGTGCTTGTGGGAAAAAAACAGAATAAGAAATACAACACAATAGCATTTATGTAAGTTAAAAATAAATGCACATAAAACAATATCTGTTTTGCATGAACACATAGTTACAAAAAGATAAATATATTAGAATATAACCACAATGTATACTGTATAACAAACAATGTATTTATGTATGGGAGAAGGGAAATTCAAATAGGAATAAAGGAGGCTAAAGAAAGAAAACAAGGAAGAGACCTTACATAAACCTGTAATGATAATGTCTTAAACTAATTCTCTGCACCTAAGGCTAATAAAAATTGTATCTAGCCACATCGCTGGATTCTCTTATTTTTATTCATTTATTTATTTATTTATTTATTTATTTATTTATTTATTTTTTGAGATGGAGTCTCGCTCTGTCGCCCAGGCTGGAGTGTAGTGGCGCGACCTTGGCTCACTGCAAGCTCTGCCTCCTGGGTTCACACCATTCTCCTGCCTCAGCCTCCTGAGTAGCTGGGACTACAGGCACCTGCCACCTTGCCTGGCTAATTTTTTTTTTTTTTTTAGTAGAGACAGGGTTTCACCGTGCTAACCAGGATGATCTCGATCTCCTGACCTGGTGATCTGCCTGCCTCGGCCTCCCAAAGTGCTGGGATTACAGGAGTGAGCCACCGCGCCCGGCCTGGATTCTCTTATTATTAATAGTACCTTTTCAGTTGATTCTCCTAGATATTTTGGGATATAATAATATTGTCCTAAAAACAGCAATAAATTTTACTTCCTCTTCCATTTTTATACCTTTTATACTGCATTAGTTAGTACCTCTGGCACAATAAGTAATAGTGATGACAGCCAGCATTTGTATCTTGCTCCAGACTTTGTAGAACTTCTAAATTTTACCCATTAAGCATGATGCTGACTTTTGAGCTGATTTGGTAGCCTTCTATTTCTGGTTTAGTACTAAATTTTATTAGGAATAAATATTGAACTTTATCAAAAGTATTTTCAGCATCTATGGAGGTGATCATATAATTATACTCTGATCTACTAATATAATGACATATTAATATATTTCCAATACTGTATTCCTGCATTTTCAACATGAATGTAGGATACACACTTAAAATATGCTTCTGTATCCTATTTGATAATTCTACACATTGTTTCCTCTTCTTTTATCATGTTTTAGAACAATTTATATATCACTGAAGTTACACGTTTCTTAAACTTTGGTAGAACCCAACTATGAAACTATCGGAGCCTGATGTTTTTTGTGGAGGTAACTCTTTGACAATATTCTTTATTCCTTCCATAGGAGTTATGCTTTGAAAAGATCAATAAAGTATAAAAACATCCAGCAAGTCGAAGAAAGAAAAAGAAGAAAAAAATAAATATCTATTAGTAATGTAAGAAAGGGACTATCATAGCAATTGTGGTACTTATTAAATAAAAGAATATGGTATACAACTTTAGCAATACATGTGAGAATGGAAGACTAGATTTAACGGCAGGTATTTTAGGAAAATATGCATTAATGGCAAATTCAATTATCAAACTGACTGACAAGAAACCTAGAATAACCAATAAACACAAATGAAATAAAAAGTATGTCAAAGATGATCTAAGTCAGGAATTGTTTCACTGCAATGAACAGAAATCTACTCAAACTAGGTCAAACAAACAAAAAAAAGCATTGGAAGAATATAGGAGTATTTCATGGAAACTTGTGCTCAAGTAGTATAGTTAAGTCTAAGGATTCTGGAATGTTAGAACCCAACGCCTTTTTGGAATTGAATTCTCTCTTGTTTGTTCCTTTCTGCGTATGTGTTCATTCTTTTGTCTTTCTACAACCACCTTTCTATGCAAAGATATCTATTTTTTATGACTACTCAGTGCCAAGGCCCAATACCAACTGACTACAGTCTCTGCATTCCTTTTCCAAATTCCAAATGGGCAAAGCTTAGCTCAGGTATCAATTATTGACTCAATAAACCTTCCAGAGGAGAAAGAATGAAAGTAGATTACAGAGTCACCAGCTACTAAATTAGAGGCTAAATTCATGTATTAACTAGGGGTTTGATGTGGGTAGTTTGATGTGTGGACTGGACAGGAATCTTGAAATTGCTATAAAAATAATCCGACTCCTCCCAAAAACCCCTGAGCCAAATTGCTTTATAGGTGAATTCTAGCAAAGGTTTATGGAACACAGAAGTCCTATGTTATTTATACTGTTGGGGGCATAAAAAGGATAGGAAGTTACTATAAGGCTAACATGATCTCATTGTTAAAATTAACAAAATTAGCTCCCAAAAGAAAAATATGAATTAATCACACTTGTGAACAGAGATGTCAAAGTTTCCATGTAAACACACATTCATATTAACACATATGTGCATATATGCACATTTATATTTTCACATTTTAAAACTACTACCCGTGTTGTATTTCTTATCTTCTTATGGGTGATATTATACAGACACTTTCTTCATATCATTTGAATTCTTTACTATGATTGTATTTTTCATCAGAAAAAATCCACATTTTAAAAATTAAATAGCCTAGAAATGATCGTAAAATATTAAAAATTTACATTAACACTTATATTTACTTACCTCACTGAATTGGAAATGATCCAATAAGTAGTGTTGGAATAACTGGCCATCATTTTGTGGAAAATGATCATCATTTGGGGAAAAAGAAGTTAGAGTGTAACCTCAGTGTCAATGTAAATTCTAGATGGAACAAAGATTTATATGTGTAAATAAAACTCTAAATGTATTAGAAAAACATTGTAAATATTTATATCATCTTTGGGTGGGAAAGGGGCATTGAGGCTTATCGCTAATGATATAAACCATAAAAGTTTGAATACAAAAAAGTTTAACATGTAAAATATATTTTTTTTATTTCTCTCTCTCTCTTTTTTTTTTTTTTGAGACGGAGTGTCGCTTTGTCACCCAGGCTGGAGTGCAGCGGTGTGATCTCGGCTCACTGCATTCTGTCTCCCTGGTTCAATCGATCCTCTTGCCTCAGCCTCCTGAGCAGCTGGGATCACAGGCATGAGCCACTGTGCCCGGCCTAAAATATACTTTTTAAAAATCATAATCATAAAGACTGCCATTACTGGCTGGGCACGGTGACTCATGCCTGTAATCCCAGCACTTTGGGAGGCTGCAGAGGGCAGATCACTTGAGGTCAGGAGTTCAAGACAAGCCTGGCCAACATGGTAAAATCCTGTATCTACTAAAAACACAAAAAAATTAGCTGGGCATGGTGGTGCATGCCTGTAATCCCAGCTACCAGGGAGGCTGAGGCAGAAGAATTGCGTGAACCCGGGAGACAGAGGTTGCAGTGAGCCAAGATTGCACCATTGCACTCCAGCCTGGGCGACCAATTGAGACAGAGTCCGTCTCAAAAAAATAGAAAAGACTGCCATTCCTTTTGTCTTGCTATATGCTCCTCTTTCAGTATTCTCACCCATTACCCTAATTTTAATTATCACCTCTCAAAAGACTGTTTCCAATTAAAAATACACACCTAGTCCCAACTTCTCTTCCTAGCTTCAGTCCCTGCTAACCAACTGTATCGGGATATCCCACTGTTACCCTAACTTCAATACACCTAAAACAAACTTTGATACACCTAAAATTAAGCTTATCCTAATTTCTAAACTAGTTCCTTTTAACTTTGTTATGTCTCTCTTCATGGGATCTCAAAATATAATCAGTGACTCCTCCTTTTCCAAAAACCTACATGTCACTCTACTCTGATGGTTATTCTTCTTTTTAATTATCTTCCTTTCATTCAATCTTTCCTTTCTATTCCCACATTACCCCAAATTATGCCCCTAATTGCAAAAAATATTAACACTAAGCCAGACAATTAAAAAGGGTATTTTAACCTCAAAATTAGAATCTGACCCCATACCATACATAATACCAATAAAAGGCTTGGCAGCACATTCTCTAAGACATATACACTGTAGCACAGTAATTTAATATTAAGTCATTCTATTACAGCCTTTTAACTCCTGCTGGCCCACATCACTTAAAACAAGAAAACTAAATAAAAATACGTGTCGGCCGGGCGCGGTGGCTCACGCCTGTAATCCCAGCACTTTGGGAGGCCGAGGCGGGTGGATCACGAGGTCAGGAGATCAAGACCATCCTGGCTAACACGGTGAAACCCCGTCTCTACTAAAAACACAAAAAATTAGCTGGGCGTGGTGGCGGGCGCCTGTAATCCCAGCTGCTGGGAGGCTGAGGCAGGAGAATGGCGTGAACCCAGGAGGCGGAGCTTGCAGTGAGCCGAGATCGCGCCACTGCACTCCAGCCTGGGCGACAGAGCGAGACTCCGTCTCAAAAAAAAAAAATAAATAAATAAGTAAAATAAAAAAAAAATAAAAATACGTGTCATTAAGATATTTAATTTGTTGTTGTTGTTGCTATTGAGAAGACAGATAGGATAAGATTAAAATGGCAAAAGTAACCAGAGTCAATAGAATCCTCTTTTTTTTAAATAGCATTTTTTAATCTCTAGGAAACCCTAATACCCAATTATTTAAAATATGCAACCCAAACCAAATAAAAATATTTGAGAATGAATTTTATGTCCAATTTTAAAAACCTATCGTTCTATCTTTTATAATACTAAAAATTATTTTGGTATTACCATCACAGAAATCATACAGTTCTAGAACTAGAAGGGACCTTGGCAATTATGTAGTTAACATACATTAAAACTACTAAGCCGGGCTCGATGGCTCACGCCTGTAATCCCAGCACCTTGGGAGGCTGAGGCGGGTGGATTACCTGAGTTCAGGAGTTCAAGAAAAGCCTGGCCAACATGATGAAACCCCGTCTCTAGTAAAAATACAAAAATTAGCCAGGTGTGATGGCGCATGCCTATAATCCCAGCTACTTGGAAGGCTGAGGCAGGAGAATCGCTTGAACCGAGGAGGTGGAGGTTGCAATGAGCCAAGATCGTGCCACTGCACTCTAGCCTGGGCAACAAGAGTGAAACTCTGTCTCAAAAAAAAAAAAAAAACAAAAAACAAAAAACAAAAACTACTAGTGATCTCCAATTTATCAATTCACACAAATAACCAAATGCCTTCTATACCCTGTGCAAAGCATACAGAGGCCATGCTGACTGATGGACATGGCTAATTTCAGTTTGACAAAAATAAAATAGGCTACTGCTTTCTAATAAGTCCAATTCCTATTCCAATCAGTTAAAGTTCTAGACATATGAAGAGTCAGTTGTGTTTCTCAAACACGTTCATGCCAGCTGAACTTATTTTCATCACGTAATTTAAATTTTATATAAACTGAGAATATAAAAAGTAAAGGTGTTTTATAGAAAATGAAACTGAATGCTTCAAAAAGGCTTGATAAAAGGTGAATCACCAAAAAAGTTTGTCTAATTAACTATCTGTAGACAAGACAGCTAAACTAGATGGGAAGAAAAAAATGTACTAAAGGAATTCTGTATTCAAGTTTGCTTCACCATGGTCTTTAAGGTTTTAATCAACTTTAATGAATAATAGGCAATATCAGTCTGCGGGTGTAATTTACGCAGGAAAGTCAACTTGAAATTCCATCAGCAAAATCAGCAGAACAATACTCATTTATACATTCAATACACAAGGACATATTGACACCCACCCTGTGCCACGTATTGAGCCTCCAGACCTAACTATGGTTTTAAAAATATTACTCTGAATTCCACATGGAACAGATGGGAAAGGTAGGCACAAAAATGGAAGTGGAAAACTTAGGAGGCTTTTACGGTAATCTTGTAAAAAATGCTGGTGGCCTGGATATTATGATAGCAGTGGGAGGGTGTTATTTGAATGGATATGAGATTTAATTTGAAGGGAAAAGCTCTAACAATTGTTTTAGGACTAGATATGAAGTTTGAGTACAAAAAGAAGAAAGGGTAGCTCCTGGGTTTTTGCAGAACTAGGTGAATGATGACATTTACTGTGACATAGAGAAGCCATGGGAGGTAGAGGAGATGGAGACAAAATCAGCTTAAGATGCTTATTTTGAATCCAAGTAAAAATACTAGATAGGCAAATCCGGAATTCAAGATAGAGGCCAGTGCAGGTAATACACAATAGGAAATTATCAGGTATTCAAGTATGCAACTAGATGAGATCACCTAAAGAATAAATGTGGATAAAGAAGTGAGCAAAAGAACTCAGACATGGAATCAAGCCTTACATCAAAAACTATCAAATTAATGCACACTTTTCTGTTTTTTTTTTAAACGATTTCCTTTTTCAAGTAACTGCAGGTTCCAATGGTGTCACATAAGAGACGATTTCTTAGAAACTTCCTTTTCAGGCTGGACGCAGTGGTGCATGCCTGTAATCCCAGCACTTTGGGAGGCTGAGGCAGGCAGATTGCTTGAGGTCAGGAGTTCAAGACTAGCCTGGTCAACATGGTGAAACTCCATCTCTACTAAAAATACAAAAATTAGCCAGGCATGGTGGCACACACCTGTAATTCCACTAGCTACTCGGGAGGCTGAGGCAAGAGAATCACCTTGAACCCAGGAGGAAGAGGTTGCAGTGAGCTGAAATCATGCCACTACACTCCAGCCTGCGTGACAAAGTGAGACCCTGCCTCAAAAAAAAAAAAAAAAAAAAAAAAACCTCTCTTTTCATGTAAGTACACTGACTCATGCATCTTCAAGAAGCTGATCTAATTTGGATATGTGTCCCTGCCCAAATGTCATATTGAAATGTAATCCCCAGTGTTGGAGGTGGGGCCTACTAGGAGGTGACTGGATCAAAAGGGCAGGTTTCTCATGAATTATTTAGCATCATCCCTTTTGGTACGTCTTTACAATGGCGAGTTCTCATGAAATCTGGTCATTTAAAAGTGTGTAGCACCTCCCCCCTCACTCTCTTGCTTCTGCCTTTGCTATGTAACATGCCTGCTCCCCCTTTGCCTTCCACCATGGTTGTAACCTTCCTGAGGCTCCCCAAAAGCAGATGCTGCTATGCTTCCTGAGCAGCCTGCAGAACCATGAGCCAATTAGACCTCTTTTCTTTATATATAACTCAGTCTCAGGTATTTCCTTATAGCAATGCAAGAACGGCCTACTACAGAAGCATTCTAGAATTCCTCCTCTCTCAGTCTCATATCTCACACCCAGCACTCCCCAACACATACACACAAACACACACACACACACCTCTAGAACTCACACTCATCACCTTTACCCCTTTTCCCACCCCTTTAAAGTTGTCTTTCCTTTGTTCTTTCACAATTGTCTTTGCAGATTTCCACAGAGGTCCTTTTTAACATTGTATGTTCTAATTGTCCTTTAGTGGTGTGAAAGTTTCCTTACAGGGAAGAACCATAACCTTCATCTTTGTATCTCCAATGACTTGCACAGTACCTGGTAGATAACAGGCTCTCACTGAATGTTTTCCTGAATGATTAAATGAAGGGAGAGAGATTTACCCAAGGTCAGTACCACGGCCATTTAATAGGAAAGTAAGAATTATAAAGTAGGTCTTAGTACAGTCAGATGTTCTAAACTTACTTCAGTCTGTCATTCAAAGAATTACATATTCAGGCCTCACCTTATCTATATATTCTATTTCTTATTTATCATCCTGTGAATACACTATGCTCAGTCTTGACTAAAAGTTATCTATATATTTTATTTATTTATCATCCTGTGAATACACTATGCTCAGTCTTGACTAAAAGTCTAGTTATCTAACCAAAATTCACTTTTCCTTAGCCTGTTCAGAACCTATGCCTTGAGCTAATTTCTTACCTCTCTCATAAAAAATCCCCCTCACATTCCAACCTGAATCATTTCCCCCACTCCCCTCCCCTCACCTGCTACACACACCTTTGTTAACATCTGATACAATCTGATTTCTATCCTTACACCTACACTGAAGTGTTATCTCAAAGTTCACCAAAAGCCTTTGTAACAGATAAAGTATAATTTTCAAAATAGTAAAATCATGACTCTCATACAAACACGAACTGAAGATCTGGCAAAAAAATTTACGTAATTCATTGATTAAGGAAGAAAGAAATATGATGTTAAAACTGATTCAAATAAGAATCTGATTTACTATTTCTCAACTTACAAAATTCATTTTCATGGCACAAACATAATTTGCATTGGTATGGGCAGAAAACATTTGTACTGCTTTCAGTTTTCTACAACTTAACTTTTATCCCTTTTTACAGAGTTGTAAAACAGCCTTGTCAATCAAATACAAAGATGCATATCCCTTAATCAGAATCATATAACTCCTGGAGGGTCCTCTAAACAACATCTAGCATTCTAGATATGCAATAATTTCCTTTTCCCACCTCTAAGTCTTTGATAATTTTTCCTACATAATTGTCAAAACTCATTCTAACCTGCCTCCTGTAGTGCAATGTAAAATCACTCTTGCCACATTCAGTTTCCATAATATGGCACTCTCCTGGATCCTCTTTTTACCTCTCTGGTTCTCTTTCGCCTCCTTCACCAGCTCCTATTCATCTTAAATATAGTATTCGCTGAGTTTTTTCACTGGGCTTTTGACTAACATAACTTTTTATGGCTGTATCCAATCTTATCCAGGCATGCTTCATCCATTACTTATACAGGAATTATTCCCATATGCACAGATCCAATGTCTATAATTCCCAGAGTGAAATTTCTATTTTCTCCATTTCTCATGTTGATATCTTAGCAGTGCTTCAAATTGGCCAACAACCTAAACTCACTCTTTTCCTCACCTACATACGGTCTATTTCTGTGTTTCCTAACTTAATGTCTAATTGTCACAGAGGCACAAAGTATGAGGATCTTACACTCTACTTTCTCCCTCACCCTCCTCCTCTATGAAACTGTGTTTTCCAGGCAGTCACCTAAGCTTTTCACTGTACCTCTACAGGCTTCCTCTTATATCTTCCCCTTCCTCATAGCCTTTCCCCTTGTTTAAGCCTATATTATCTTTCACTTGAACTGTTGATAAAGTCTCCAAACTAGTATCTTGACCCTCTCTTCTAACATTCACTCAGCTACTAAATTTATATTTCCCCAAACAAGGGCAGCTTTTCTGAACTATACCCACTTATCTGAGTTCTTATATAATAGGCAACAATGTTGTTTTAGGATATCCACCTACTTCCTACTCATTTTACTTCAGTTACTTCAGTTCAGTCAAGCTGATTCCACCAGTGAAGCACATTTCAGCTAAGACAATCATAAACTCATGATGACTAGTTCAGAAACTGGCCCAAAAGAGCCAATGAAGTGCCATAAGACTTTTGCTGAGACTTCTGGGCCAAAGGTGTATGCTTTTTGCTGAGATAAATGCCATTGTTATTGCTATATTTTGCCACCAGAGGACAGCCTATTTGAGAAGTCAAGGCAGAATAAGTGAAGTTCAGAGATGCAAAGAGAAATGTGATCCTGGTAACATCTTCTGAGTCCTGGTATCAAGAGATGTCCAAAGCCAGTTTCCCTTAGGTTATTCAATTACATCTACCAATAAACTTTCTTTTTGCTTAAGCCTGTTTGACTCAAGCAACCAACTAGCAAACAAAAAAGTACTAAACAACATCTCCTATCTTTTCATGCACCATATGACTCAGCTACATCAGCCTCCTCACCACTATCAGAATACTGTGCCTTTCCTTAAGCTATTCTTTCAGTCTGGAATTTGCTTCTCTCTGCTTGGAATTCCCTTCCCTCCATGCCTTGCTTATTAAGATCCACTTTACACTTCAAGTTTCAGTTTAAATGCCTCAGTGAAATAATCACCAGAGACTAGAAAGAAGCAGAGGGCCAGATTACACAAGGATTTGAAACCATGTTATGGCTTTTTGAACTTTAACCTAAGGGTAAAGAAATGTCATTAAAAGGTTTTAAAGCATAAATGACGTGACCAGATTTGCAATTTTAAAAAGATCACTCTACTTGCTGTGCAGAGAATGAATTAGAGAAGGGCAAGGGGGACAATGATTTGTAAGCTACCCAAACAACGTAGGCAAAGAGAATGGTGATATGGGCTAAAGAGACAATGGAGAGGGAAGAATGTATTTATGTAACTATTTTATTTCTGAATAAATCTTCCTCTGTACTATAAACTCCCTGAGGGCAGAGAAATTATCTGTTGACTATCATGCTATCCACAGAAATTAGCAAGTAATTGGCACACAGTAAGGACTCAAATGGGCAAATGGAAGTATCATTTGTGAAGACAGAAAACACAGGAAAACTCAGTTTGGGGTTTGTTTGTTTTTGAGCAATAGAGAAGGATGAAGATGAACTCTGTTTTGGACAAGCTGAGTTTGAGGTAATGTCATATATTCAAGCAGGCAAATGGGTATATATGATACATACAAACACACACACACGTCCGGGGATCAGGAAAGAGATTTGCGCTGAAGACACTAAGTTGAGAATTCCGGGCATAGACGAGTAAACGGTAACTGACTTTATGAGAAGAGATAAGATT
Organism: Gorilla gorilla gorilla; assembly: GCF_029281585.2. Classification (NCBI taxonomy): domain Eukaryota; kingdom Metazoa; phylum Chordata; class Mammalia; order Primates; family Hominidae; genus Gorilla; species Gorilla gorilla. Next base: position 122,470,945 of record NC_073234.2, read on the forward strand.
GCCTAGAAATATGTGAAATGAAAAGAGGGTGGAGATCACAGACCTCAGGGGCATTTAAAGGTTGAACAGAAAAGGAGAAGCTAAGGAAGAACACTAATAGCGCTGGCAGGAAAGCATAGAAGAGTCCTTTAATAAAGCCAAGGGAAGAAGAGGAAGGTGTGGTCAAATGTGTCAAACATTGTTAAAAAAAAATAAAAAATAAAAAAAGAAAAAAGTCAGGGAATGGGCAGATTTAAAGTATCCTTTGGATAAAAATAGTTTTGGTAGAGTGGGTGGGAGTGAAGCCGGACATGCCTTAGTTTGGAGTGGGTTCAAGGGTAAGCAGAATATAAAGAAATGAAGTCAGCCACTATTAGACATCTTGCTCAAGAAATTGGCTACAAAGAAACTGAGATACATAGTTGCAGGAGCGGAACACAGTCAATGCTAAGTTCTGTTCCTTTGTTGTTACAGGTTGTGTATGTTTTACAGAATTTGATCTTAAGCATGTTTAAATGTTGATTGGAGGCAACCTAAAAAGAAGAAAAAGTAGAAGAAAAGGTAAGAATAAATATAAAAAATGAGCAAAGTCTTTGAAATGGAGCACAGAAGAAGAAACTCGTTTTGAAAAGAGACAGCAGTATCTCTTCCACTGAAGTTGTATACTAGAAGGAAGAACTAGTAAGGATGTAGGCACATTTATAGATTTGGTTACTGAAAAATAAGAGAGCTTACAAGTCATAGCTTCAAATGTGTAATGAACATGTTGAAGTTTAAATTCTAAAACAAATCTGTTCATTGAGAATTTTTTCTAAGTTATGAGTTTAAGATAGACATTAACATATAAATTATATAAAGTAGCTGTCCCATCCCTCAACCTTAGATTTATAAGAAAAATTAAAACAATATTTAATGCCTACTATGTATAAGCCACTATGCTGTGGAGAACACAAAAAGGCTCTTTCCCCAGATACATGTATAGCTTGTTTCCTCTTCCTTTAGGTCCCTGTTCTCACATTCTGCTTTATTTCTCTCCATTGAATTTACCACCACCTGATACATTATTTTTGTCTTACTGTCCGTTTTCCCCCCACTGGAATAGGGCAGCAACTTTTTCTGTTTTATTCAATGCTATATACCCAGCATCAATAATACTGCCTATAATGGATAGGGATACAAAATAAACTTTTGATTTAAGAGGTAACTTCTCTTCAGGAAGGTACTATCTGTTAAGTGAGAGAGAGATTATATACAGAATACATCCCTGCTATGGTCTGAATGTCTATGTTCCCCCAAAATTCATGTTAAAACCTAATCCTCAATGCTACAGTATTAAGAGGTGGGGCATTTAGGAAGTTATTTGGTCATATGCATTGTACTGTCATGAGAGGGATTAGTGCCTGATATAGTTTACATATTTGTCCCCTTCAAATCCCATGTTAAAACTTGATCTCTAATACTGCAGATGGAGCCTAGCAAGAGGTATCTGAGTCATGGGGACAGACAAAGACAAAAAATTGGTACCAGGAGTGGGGTGTTGCTATAAAGATATCTAAAAACATAAAAGCAGCTTTAAAACTAAAGCTGCTTAGGGGTTGCAATCCTAGTCTCTGATAAAACAGACTTTAAACCAAAAAAGATTAAAAAAGACAAAGAAGGGCATTACACAATGGTAAACGGATCAATGTAACAAGAAGAGCAAATTATCTTAAATATATATATGCACCCAAAACAAGAGAACCCAGATTTATAAAGCAAGTTCTCGGAGACCTACAAAGAGACGTAGACTCCCATACAATAATAGTGGGAGACTTTAACACCCCACTGTCAATATTAGATCAATGAGACAGAAAATTAAGAAGGATATTCAGGACTTGAACTCAACTCTGGACCAAGCAGACCTAGTAGACATCTACAGAACTCTCTACCCCAAATCAACAGAATATACATTCTTCTCACACCACATAGCACTTATTCTAAAATTGACCAATAATTGGAAGTAAAACACTCCTCAGCAAATGCAAATAACGGAAATCATAACAAACAGTCTCTCAGACCACAGTGCAATCAAATTCGAATTCAGGATTAAGAAACTCACTCAAAACCACACAACTACATGGAAACTGAACAACCTGCTCCTGAGTGACTACTGGGTAAATAAAGAAATTAAGGCAGAAGTAAGTAAGTTCTTTGAAACCAATGAGAACAAAGAGATAACATACCAGAATCTCTGGGACACAGCTAAAGCAGTGTTAAGAGGGAAATTTATAGTACTAAATGTCCATATCAGAAAGCAAGAAAGATCTAAAATCGACACCCTAACATCACAATTAAAAGAACTACAGAAGCAAAAGCAAACAAATTCAAAAGCTAGCAGAAGACAAGAAATAACTAAGATCGGAGCAAAACTGAAGGAGACAGAGACACGAAAAACCCTTCAAAAAAATTAATGAATCCAGGAGCTGGCTTTTTGAAAAGATTAACAAAATTGATAGACTGCTAGACAGACTAATAAATAAAAGAGAGAAGAATCAGATAGACACAATAAAAAATGATAAAGGGATATCACCACTGATCCCTCAGAAGTACAAACTACTATCAGAGAATACTATAAACACCTCTATGCAAATAAACTAAAAAATCTAGAGGAAATGGATAAATTCCTGGACACATACACTCTCCCAAGACTAAACCAGGAAGAAGTCACATCCCTGAATAGACCAATAACAAGTTCTGAAATTGAGGCAGTAATTAGTAGCCTACCAACCAAAAAAAGCCCAGGACTAGATGGATTCACAGCCAAATTCTACCAGAGGTACAAAGAGGAGCTGGTACCATTCCTTCTGAAATTATTCCAAACAAAAGAAAAAGAGGGACTGCTCCCTAACTCATTTTATATGAGGCCAACATCATTCTGATACCAAAACCTGGCAGACACAACAAAAAAAGAAAATTTCAGGTCAATATCCCCAATGAACATCAATATGAAAATACTCAATAAAATACTGGCAAACTGAATCTAGCAGCACATCAAAAAGCTTATCCACACAATCAAGGCAGCTTCATCCCTGGGATGTAAGGCTGGTTCACCATATGCAAATCAATAAATGTAATCCATCATATAAACAGAACCAATGACAAAAACCACATAATTATCTCAATAGATGCAGAAAAGGCCTTGGACAAAATTCAACACTGCTTCATGCTAAAAACTCTCAATAAACTAGGTATTGATGGAACGTTATCTCAGAATAATAAGAGCTATTTATGACAAACCCATAGCCAATATCATACTGAATGGGCAAAAGCTGGAAGCATTCCCATTGAAAACTGGCACAAAACAAGGATGCCCTCTCTCACCACTCCTATTCAACATAGTATTGGAAATTCTGGCCAGGGCAATCAGGCAAGAGAAAGAAATAAAGGGTATCCAAATAGAAAGAAAGTCAAATTGTCTTTGTTTGCAGATGACATGATTGTATATTTAGAAAATTCCATTGCCTCTGCCCCAAAACTCCTTAAGCTGATAAGCAACTTCAGCAAAATCTCAGGATACAAAATCGATCAGCAAAAATCACAAGCATTCCTATACACCAATAATAGACAGAGAGTCAAGTCATGAATGAACTCCCATTCACAATTGCTTCAAAGAGAATAAAATACCTAGGAATCCAACTTACAAGGGATGTGAAGGACCTCTTCAAGGAGAACTACAAACCACTGCTCAAAGAAATAAGAGAGGACACAAACAAATGGAAAAACATTCCATGCTCATGGATAGGAAGAATCAGCATCATGAAAATGGCCATACTGCCCAAAGTAATTAATAGATTCAATGCTATTCCCATCAAGTTACCATTGACTTTCTTCACAGAACTAGAAACAACTACTTTAAATTTCATATGGAACCAAAAAAAGAGCCTGTATAGCCAAGACAATCCTAAGCAAAAAGAACAAAGCTGGAAGCATCACGCTACCTGACTTCAAACTACACTACAAGGCTACAGTAACCAAAATAGCATGGTACTGGTACCAAAACAGATACATAGACCAGTGGAACAGAACAGAGGCCTCAGAAATAACACCACACACCTACAACCATCTGATCTTGACAAAAACAAGAAATGGGGAAAGGATTCCCTATTTAATAAATGGTGCTGGGAAAACTGGCTAGCCATATGCAGAAAACTGAAACTGGACCCCTTCTTTACACCGTATACAAAAATTCACTCAAGACGAATTAAAGACTTACATGTAAAACCTAAAACCATAAAAACCCTAGAAGAAAACCTAGGCAATACCATTCAGGACACAGGCATGGGCAAAGACTTCATGACTAAAACACCAAAAGCAATGGCAACAAAAGCCAAACTTGACAAATGGGATCTAATTAAACTAAAGAGTTTCTGCACAGTGAAAGAAACCATCATCAGAGTGAACAGACAACCTATAGAATGGGAGAAAATTTTTGCAATCTATCCATCTGACAAAGGTCTAATATCTAGAATCTACAAGGAACTTAAACAAATTTACAAAAAAAAAAAAAACAACCCCATCAAAAAGTGGGTGAAGGATATGAACAGGCACTTCTCAAAAGACATTTATGTGGCCAAAAAACATGAAAAAAAAGCTCATCATCACTGGTCATTAGAGAAATGCAAATCAAAACCACAATGAGATACCATTTCATGCCAGTTAGAACAGCGATTATTAAAAGTCAGGAAACAACAGATGCTGGAGAGGATGTGAAGAAATAGGAACGCTTTTACACTGTTGGTGGGAGTGTAAATTAGGTCAACCATTGTGGAAGACAGTGTGGCGATTCCTCAAGGATCTAGAAACAGAAATATCATTTGACCCAGCAATCCCATTACTGGGTATATACCCAAAGGATTATAAATCATTCTACTATAATAACACAGGCACACGTATGTTTATTGTGGCACTGTTCACAATAGCAAAGACTTGGAACCAACCCAAATGCCCATCAATGATAGACTGGATAAAGAAAATCTGGCACATATACACTGTGGAATATGAAGCAGCCATAAAAAAGAATGAGTTCATGTCCTTTGCAGGGACATGGATGAAGCTGGAAAGCATCATTCTTAGCAAACTAACATAGGAACAGAAAACCAAACATCGCATGTTCTCCATAAGTAGGAGTTGAACAATGAGAACACATGGACACGGGGAGGGGAACAGCACATACCGGGGCCTGCCAGGGGTTGAGGGGCAAGGGGACAGAGACCATTAGGACAAATACCTAATGCATGTGGGGCTTAAAACCTAGATGACAGGTTGATGGGTACAGCAAAACCACCATGGCACATGTATACCTACATAACAAACCTGCAGGTTCTGTACATGTATCCCAGAACTTAAAGTATTAAAAAAAAAAAAAAAAGCAAAAACTAAAGCTGCTTACAAGAGCTTAGAGAACTCAAAACAAAACAAAACAAAAACAAAAAACCTCATACACAAGAAAAACTTTAAAACTTTTTAGAGACTGGTTAAGAGGTTGTGACAAAAATGCTGATTAAAATATAGACAGTAAAGGCCACGTTCATGAGATCTCAAAACTTTTAAAAACTAAAACAAAAAAATGGCCACATTATATGTTACGCTTGTTAACAAAAAACTTAGCTACATTGTATCCATGCCTAGGACTTTGTAAAAGGCTGAACTTAAGAGTAATGACTTAAGCTACCTGGCAAAAAAAAGTTTCTAAACAACAAAGCGTTCAAAAGGTGACATGGCTGCTTCTAACAGCCTACTATCAGATATGGGAGTTCAAAAAAAAGACAAAGTTAAAGCTAATAATTAAGAGAAAAACAGAGCATACAAATTTGAAAAATTTACAACCTAACCATGTGGTAGAGGGAAGTTTTCAGGAGAGAAATCCAAACTACCTAGCCCCAGGTACCAGGCCCTGACAGAACAGGTTGTTAAAGCAATTAACATGAATAAAAGAGAGCTAGTTGTTAACAGTCAAGACAATGGGGAAAAGCCCCCAAGACATTCCAGAAATCAAGGCTACCCCTTCCATCACAGGCTCAGAGGCCTCCTCGGGCAAAATGGTTTGGGAGGCCAGGCCCAGGGTGTTGCTGCCTTGTGCGGTCTTGAGATGCTAGTCCCCACGTTCTGGCTGCTCTGGCTGCAGCCAGGGCTCAAAAGGTCCCAGGTACTGTCTGGACTGCCACTCCAGTGGGTGCAAACCATAGGCCTTGATGGTTTCCAAGCGGTGTTAAGTCTGCAGGTATACAGAATACAAGATCCATGGACGCTTGGCAGCTTCCACCTAGATTTCACAAGATATGTCAAGAAGTCTGGGTGTCCAGGCAGAAGCCTGCCACAGCAGAGCTCCTACAGAGTGATTCTACTAGGCTGGTGCCAAGGGGAAATATGGGGTTAGAGTCCCCAGAGAGAACTCACTGTAGAGCAGCAGGAACAGGGGCACTGCCCTCCAGGACCCACAGTGGTGGCAGTCTAACTAAAGCCAAGAGAAGAAGAGAAAGGTGTGGTCAAATGTGTTAAATACTGTTAAGAAAAAGAAAAAGAAAGAAAGAAACAAAGAAAGAAAGAAAAAGAAAGAAAGGAAAAGAAAAGAGAAAAGAAAAAAAGAAAAGGAAAAGAAAAGAAAAGTCAGGGAGTGGAAAGATTAAAAGTATCCTTTGGATGTAAACAGCATACACCCTCAGCCTGGAAAAGTGACAGACATTAGACTCCAATCCATGAGAGCAGCCATGTGGGCTATGCCCAACCAAGCCATAGAGATGCAGCTGCCCAAGGTTTTGAGAGCTCACCTCTTGGACCAGTGCGCTCAGGATGTGGGAGGGAGTGGAAAGTGAGGAAGTGGAAAGATTAAAAGAATCCTTTGGATGAAAACAGCACACACCCTCAGCCTGGAGAAGTGACAGACATTAGACTCCAATCCATGAAAGAAGCCATGTGGTCTGTGCCCAACCAAGCCATAGAGATGGGGCTGCCCAAGGCTTCAAGAGCCCACCTCTTGGACCAGTGTGCTCAGTTATGGGATAAGAGTCAAGCGAGATTATTTTACAGCTTTAAGATTTAATGTCTGCCCTCCTAGGTTTCAGACTTGGGTGGGTCCCTTTTTGTTGGTCAATTTGTCCCTTTTAAAATGAAAATATTTACCCAATGTCTGTTCCACCATTGTATCTTAAAAATAGACAACTTGTTTTTGATCTTACAGGTTCATAGCTATAAGGAATTTGCCTTGAGTCTCGGATAAGATTTTAGACTTTGAGTTGATGCTGAAACTAGTTAAGATTTCTGGGGACTTTGAAAGAGATGATTATATTTTACAATAGAAAAAAGAGGGTGGGCATGGTGGCTTACACCTATAATCCCAGCACTTTCAGAGGCTGAGGCAGGAGAATTGCTTTAGCCCGGGAGTATGAGACAGCTTAGTGAGATCTCACCTCTACAAGTAATAAAAAAAATTACCTGGCCATGGTAATGCATGCCTGTGGTCCCAGCTACTTGGGAGGCTGAGGTGGGACAACTGCTTGAGCCCAGGCGGTTGAGGCTACAGTGAGCCATGATCACGCCTCTGCACTCCAGCCTGGGCTACAGAGTGATACCCCATCTCAAAAATAAAAATAAAAATAATAAATAAATAAGACAAGATATTTGGGGGGCTAGAAGTGGAGTGATATAGTTTAGATATTTGTCCTTTTCAAATCTCATGTTAAAATGTTATCCCCAATGTTGGAGGTGAGAGGTGCTTGGAACATGAGATAAGATCCCTCATGAATGGCTTGGTGCTATCACGTAATGAGTGACTTCTCACTCTATTAATTAACAGAACAATTAATTATTAAAAAGAGACTGGTATCCCTCCCCTCTCTCTCTCGCCATGTGATATGTCAGCTCCACTTCCCCTTCCATCATGATTAAAAGCTTTCTGAGGTCCTCACCAGAACCAGAACCACTTTATCCCTTTACTCTGAAGCCATGCTTCTAGTAAAGCCTGCAAAACTATGAACCAAGTAAACCTCTTTTCTTTATAAATTACCCACCCTCAGGTATCCCTTTATAATAACACAAACAGACTAAGGGAGTGCTCTTATAAAAGGGCTGCAGGAACTTGTTTACCCTTTCTGCCATGTGAGGAGACAGAGAAAGCATCGTCTATTCAGCAGAGACACTGAATCTGCTGGTGCCTCGATTCTGGACATCTTCCAAAACTGTGAGAAATAAATTCCTGTTGTTTATAAACTACCTAGTCTAAAGGTATTTTGTTGTAGCAGCTCAAACAAACTATTAATAAAACAATACTAACATTCACAAATGAGGGCAGCAAATGCTAAGAGTGATGTGAGGAGCAACAGCAAAAAGTGGTGTAAGAGTTCAGAATACTGCTAATCATCCCAGACAAGCACAGAGTTGTACAATCATCCATCACCTTCTAGAACAGTTTCATCATCTCAAAAAGAAACCTTGTGCCCCTTAGCTATCACCTCCCAACTCCCCAGCTTCCCCAGTCCTAAGGAGCCACTAGTCTGCTTCCTGTCTCTATACATTTGCCCACTGTGGACATTCCATATAAACAGAATCATATAACACATGGAATTTTGTGACTGGCTTCTTTCGTTTAGTTTGTTTTTAACGTTCATTCATACATGTAGCGTGTATCAGTATTTCATTCCTTTTTATGGCCAAATAATATTCCATTATATGGATATACCATATTTTGTTTACCCATTCATCAACTGATGGCCATCTGGGTTGTTCCCACCTTTTGGCTATTATGAATAATGCTTCTGTGAATGTTAGTGTGTAAGTTTTTGTATAGGATAATTTTTCTAAGAGATGCAAATTTTCATAAAGCTTGTAAATTTACCCAAATCAAAACATGTTATTCTGAGACAATGTCCTTCAAATTTTTTGTTGTTGTTGTTTGTTTGTTTGTTTTTTAAAAGATAGGGTCTCTCTGTGTCACCCAGGCTGGAGTGCAGTAGCCCATTCATAGCTCATTGCAGCTTCCAACTCCTGGGCTCAAGTGATTCTCCTGCCTCAGCCTCCTGAGTAGCTGGGATTGCAGGCATGAGACATTGAGCTCTGCCAAACTTTTTTTTTTTAATATAAAACATCCTTTTTAAATGAAAGGATGGCAATATCAAAAAGTGGTTTTGTTAACCTGCTTATTAGGTAAAATACTATTTAAAATTTTGCTTTTCTGTTAAATCCAAAAGTCTAAAAAGTGTTGATCGAAGAAAATACAACATAGCTTCTAAAGAAAACTAAGAGGGTCTTTCCCCTGGAGTTGAAATCACATATTGTAAACAGCAGAAAATGAAATACATAAGCCAAAAGGTAGATCTTGCCAGGCTAAGGAATTTGGGCATTATCCCATAGTCAATAAGTAAATTAATAAAGCTGTTTAAATATAAAATTATTGACTCCAAGATATCACTATATTCAACAAACAATAATTGAGCTACTACTATATAAAAAGCACTGAATTTGGTACTATGAGTGATTCCAAAAAGACTTTTGCCTCTGACACTACCAAAACCACTCCAGATAAAATTCCAAATGACCTAAAATTGCTAAATCCAATTTTTATTTTTCAGTTCTCCTCCTGACCTATCAGTAGCATCTGACGTAAGTAAAACACTCTTCCTTGAAATACTTTCCTTCTTTCTTTTTTTTCTTTTTTTTTTTTTTTTTGAGACAGAGTCTGGCTCTGTTGCCCAGGCTAGAGTGCAGTGGCATGATCTCGCCTCACTGCAACCTCTGCCTCCTGGGTTCAATCGATTCTCCTGCCTCAGCCTCCTCGAGTAGCTGGGATTACAGGCATGTGCCATACGCCTATCTAATTTTTTTGTGTTTTTTTACTAGAGACGGGGTTTTGCCATATTGGCCAGGCTGGTCTCAAACTCCGGGCCTCAAGTGATCTGCCTGCCTCAGCCTCCCAAAGTGCTGGGATTACAGGCATGAGCCACCATGCCTGACCAAAATACCTTCTTTACTTGGCTTCTAAGACACCATACTCTTCTGGGTTTTCTTCTTACATTACTAGTGGCTCCTTCGCAGTCTCATATGCTGGTTCTTTCACAGCTCCACAATTTATAAACATTAAGAGTATTCAAGGTTCAGCCCTTGCACCATTTGCATCTCTCGTCTATCTCATTTTCTTAATGCTGTCAGTCTCACGGCTCCACTAGAATGTAGCTCCAACAGGGTGAGAATTGGTGGCTGTTTTGTTTATACTGGATCTCTAGCACCTAAAACAGTGCCTGGCATATAGTAGGTGCTTGACAAATATTTGTTCAATAAATGGATGGATGAATAAATGGCTTTATATATTATCTATAAACTAATGAATTCTCCAATTTATACTTCCTGCCTGGATCTCTGTCTTGAGCTCCAGATACATCCAACTGCCTATTTGCTATCTCCATTTGAATGTGTAAAATACATCTCAAACTTAATGACTTAATGAAAGAGAATTCCAATCACCCTCCCAATGGCTTCTCCAGCTGGCTTCACTTTCTTAGCAAAGTGTAGCCCCATCCTTCCAGTTTCTCAAGCCAAAAATTTTCTCAAACAGTAACTAAACTGCTACTATTTAAAAAGCACTGAATTTTGGTGCTTTTTATATAGCACCAAACTATAAGTCCTTTTTTTTTTCTTGCGACAGAGTACTCTGTCACTCAGGCTGGAGTGCAGTGGCACGATCTCAGCTCACTGCAACCTCCGTCTCCTAGGTTCATGCGATTCTCGTGCCTCAGCCTCCTGAGTAGCTGAGATAACAGGCATGCGCCACCATGCTCAGCTAATTTTTATATTTTCAGTATTAACAGAGACAGGGTTTTGCCATGATGGCCAGGCTGGTCTCGAACTCCTGGCCTCAGCCTCCCAAAGTGCTGGGATTATAGGGATGAGCCACCGCGCCCAGCCTAACTCCTTTTCTTTCTCACTACATATCCAATCTGCCAACAAATACCCTGTATTTTGCCTTCAGAATATAACCAGCATCTGTTTATTTCTCACCACGTCCACGATTATTACTATGATTCAAGCCGTTATCATCTCTCACCTGGATGAATGCCAACAGCTTCTTAATTGGACTTCCTGCTTCTTGTCCACCTCCACTCCCCAATTCAGAACCACAAGCAGAAAAATTCTTTTCCAAACTTATGTCAGATCACATTACTTCTCTGCTCATAATCCTGCAGTTATTCCCATTTCACTAAGTAAAAACCCAAATCTTGAAAACTGCTTATAAGGCTCTCTTCAATCTGGCCCTAAATCAACTCTGACCTCATCGTCTACTATTTTTCCCTCACTTATTCTGCTCCAGACATACTGGATTCTTCTGCTGTTCCTTCCAAAGGTCAAGCATATTTCTGCCTTTTCCCTTACTCTTCCCTTTGCCTGGAATGGTCTTCCCTTAGATATCTGCATCCCACCACCTCCTTCAGGTCTGCTCAACTGTCACCTTCTCTGTGACTTTCCCCCGATCATATTTAAAATTGCAACCCCATCCCTACCCTTGTATTCTTTATCCCTTTACTCTGCTCTATTTTTCTCCACAACACTTATCACCACCTAAAATACTACATATTTTACTTTCTGCTTGAAGACATGACTTTCTGTCTTTCACTCACTGCTATATCCCTAGCATTTAAATCAGTGCCTGGCACATGCTAAGTGATCAAGAGTCTATCTGTTGAGCTATGCTTTCATTTCCACCAGGGGGCCTAACAATCATGTAGCCTGGTGTTTCAGGAAAAGATCATAAAGCATCTCTAAGATTTCTTTCAGTGCTCTGATCCCTAGAAGGACTACAACTTGCCTAGAAAGAAAAACTGTGCTTTGTCTCGGCAACCACAAGGAGGAGTTGAGAAAAAGAACCGAGCAGAGAAACCAGATAATGCTGTTTCCCCTGCTTTTCCCACAGTAACCTCAAGGTGGAAGAACACTGGATCTGGAGCCTGCTGTACTGAATGAATGATTTTTCTCCATACTATGAGTTACCTAGACACAAACGTAAACAGGAAACATCACAATCCTTCCGAATGCCACAAAAAGGCCAAAGGAATCCATATACACTGGCCACTAAGGACAGGAAAGGTGTTTCTTTAACTCCAGCACTAAGAATTCTCCACAAATTCAGGGGAGGAGCTCCAGTTAGCACAGAAAGACACCTAACTCACTGATGAAGACCGAGTGTTTCAGGTTGTCAGTACTCTTTGGCCAGAGAAGTATTAAGCCAATTCTATTTAATACTTAGGGCACCTAAAATTCGTAAGCGGTATAAGCAAGGCAGTCCCACGTCTAAATTCACAGATTTGGCGGATCGCATGGAATTCATTAACATCAGACTCATTAAACACCCAAATCCATTTCCCACGGGATTGTGACTCACCGCCACCTGTTGATGCCCACATTGGAGGAGCCGGCGAACCAGGGGTCCAGGATGTAGACGCAGCGGATGGTGTCGGCGCCCTGAATGCACTCCTTCAGGGCGGGGTTGTCGTGGAGCCGGAGCCCCTTTCGGAACCAGTGCACGGCGTTCACCCCCATGCCGGGGGGCGCGGCGGGTCCTCCACGGAGAAATTCAAGGAAGGAGGCTCCGGCTCATAACCGACACCTTCGCTTCCAAGAGAATTGCCTCACCCGGGGAGTGAGGAAAGGGCGGCAGAGGGGGGACAGGAAAAAATGACTCCGAGGAGGGGACCGGAGAAGGCGGGGGCGCTGGAGGCGCAGTGGGAAGCTGAATGGAGGTTGCCTAGTCGGCGGAGTCTGGGTGTGACGCCCTTTAGGAGCCCGCGCCCGCCGCAACCGCCTGGAGGCGACGCATAACTTCGAGGGCCTCGGACCTCCGGAGCCTGAGCAAGTTCCAGGAGCTCGAGCCGCCACGACGGCCCGAGCCGGCACGGACGGCCCCAGGAGATTCGTCACGGAAACCTCGCCCCACCAAGGCGGCCCCTAAAGACAAAACGGCCCGCCCGAGGTGAGTCACCGAGGAGAACCGGAGGGGAATGAGCCCCTGTCGGCGACGCTGTCTCTCGGCCCGGGAGAAAGGACCGGGAACGGAGGCTAGAGGCGGTGGTCGAGGCCGCTGGACGGTTGCCGGCCGGTGACCGGTCCCGAGGCTGCCCGGGTGACTCTGCCGCCGCCGCCGCGTCAGCGGCCTCGGCCCCGCCCCCGGCTCCTCATTGGAGGGCGCGCTCCCCTCGTGACCACCGGCACCTCACGTTTCTGAAGTGTGTTTACTACACTGGCTCGGAGGGGGAATCTGCTCGCGCTTCGGTCGCTTTTGGAGGAGCGGCAGCCGCTTGATCCCAAACTTGTTGACCCTCGTCCACACGCTGAACTCACTGCCTCTGCCCCTTTCCTGTGCCGACTGGTGGCCGTCCCTTGGAGGCAAATCGCGTTGACCACAGGCCCCTTGTGAGGGAAGGCTTAGCCCCGCCCCCAGGGGCCATGAGCGGCCACCATTGGCCGAGGCTCGCTGAGACCCGGATGAGCACGGGGATGCGGGGAGCTTGCGGGCGCGCGCGCTGCTCCGTTAGGCGCGCGTGCGCTCTCGCTGCGTTCCAGAGGGTAAGGGGGCGGGGCCGGCGGGCAGGAGCGCGCTCGGCGATTCCTCCCGTGGGATTTGGGGAAGGCCTGGAAATTGTCCGGTTTCCTTCAGGAGCCAGTGGTGGAGTCGGGCGGAGAGTGAGGGGAGGATGGAGTGGAAGGAGGAGAGTGGGAGGCTCCACGTACATTTCAAGTCCAAACCGTGTGCTTCAATCCTGCTTTGGCCAGAGAACCCTACTTTGGAGATTGTGGAGCTGTGCCCCTCCACTCTCCTGGCCGTTGGGTGCCTCCTCCCCCTTGTACATACTCTGGGGAAAAGGGTAATTGGCAGGATGGATGCCAGGCATTCCTGGACTTCCTGGAATTTTTTTAATACTAGCGATATATATCATCAACCTTTCACCCCTCGTCTCTTACATTTAATGTAGTTTACCGGTCTCTTTGAAACTGGACGTTTGTCTACTTTTCCAACGACAGTGAACTGCAGGCCATGGCATCCCTTAGATATATGATGCCCTTAAATTCATTCAATGATTACTTTTTGAATGAACTAGGCACTGTTCAAAGCACTAGAGATACAGGAGATACTTAATAAAACAGACTAAAACCCCACCCCTCCTGGGGTTTACAATTTGTCTCTTAACCTTTGCTGTTTTTTCCTCTATAAAATACTCTTCTTTGGAATCCAGTACTCAATATTACCACCTTTGAGCTACCTAGGATATTTCTACGCATCCCTTTAGACTCAGATGAAATAATAACTAATTTCTGAAAGTATTCCTGATCCCTAGGGCAAATTTAGGACCTCCCTGGGTTCTCCAAGTACGTTTCTGATACATCACTTTTCACACTACCGTGAAAATTAGTTGAAAAGTGCCCATACCTAGCAATACCAACTCAGTAATAGTACTTATTATCATAATAATGTGCCTCCGATTCCCTCCGAAGTGTGATTTCTCAAGGACTGGGTCTGTATTCAGTTTTGTTTTGTTTTTATTTTTTGCATCAACACCAGAACAGAGCCTGACATAGGCAAATGCTTATTTAACGAATGAATGAGTGAGTCAGTGAGTGCTGTTGGCCACCAGTGTGTTTGGCAAAGTTAAAAGAAAGAAGGAGATGGCAATTCTTATTGGTTGAATTGTGTGTCCCCAAAATCATATAACTCTCAATGACTATAAATGTGGCCTTATTTGGAAATAAGGTCTTTGTACATGCTCAAGTTAAGATGAGGTCATTAGGGTGCACCCTAATCCAGTGTGATTGGTGGCCTCATATAATGGAGAAATTTAGACACAGAAATACATATACATACAGGGAAAATACCATGTAAAGATTGGAACTGTGCTGCCACAAGCCAAAGAACTACTGGAAGCTAGGAGAAAGACCTGGAACAGATCCTTTCTTAGCACCTTCACAGGACTGTGGCACTGCTGACACCTTGATTTTGAACTTCTGGCCTCTAGAACTGCGAGACAGTTAGTTCCTATTGTTCTAAGCCTCCCAATTTGTGGTGCTTTTTTACAGCAGCCCTAGCAAACTAGTGCAGCAATAAAGTAAATTCAATACTCTAGAGAGCCAATCTGTCTGAATAGTCTTCCCTACTTCTGCTTCTGTTGCCACAAGAAGTATATATCAGCCTTTCTTTGGTTCTGTAAGAATACTTTTAAAATTATATATATGAATGATATGGTTTGGCTGTGTCCCCACACAAATCTCATCTTCAATTGTAGTTCCCATAATCCACACGTGTTGTAGGAGGGACCCGGTAGGAGGTAATTTAATCATGGGGGCAGTTACCTTCATGCTGTTCTTGTGATAGTGAGTGAGTTCTCACAAGATCTGATGGTTTTATAGGGGGCTTTTCCCCCTTTTGCTTAGCACTTCTCCTTGCTGCCTCTATGTGAAGAAGGATGTGTTGGCTTCCCCTTCTACCATGATGATCAGTTTTCTGAGGCCTCCCCAGCCATGCTGAACTGTGAGTCAATTAAACTTCTTTCCTGTATAAATTACCCAGTCTTGAGTGTGTCTTTATTAGCAGCATGAGAACAGACTAATATAGTAAATTGGTACTGGGAGGTGCTGCTATAAGGATACCCAAAAATATGGAAGCACCTTTGGAACTGGGTAACAGGCAGAGGTTGGAATGGTTTGGAGGGCTCATAGGAAGACAGGAAAATGTGGGGAAGTTTGGAACTTCCTGGAGACTTGTTGAATGGCTTTGACTAAAATGCTGATAGGGATATGGACAATGAAGTCCAGGCTGAGGTGGTCCCAGATGGAGATGATCTTTTTGGGAACTAGAATAAAGGTGACTTTTGCTATGTTTTAGCGAAGAGATCTGTGAAACTTTGAACTTGAGAGAGATGATTTAGGGTATCTGGCAGAAGAAATTTCAAAGCAGCAAAGCATTCAAGAGGTGTCTTGGGTGCTGTTAAAAGTATTCAGTTTTATATATTCACAAATAATATGGTTTGGAATTGGAACTTATGTTTAAAAGGGAAGTGGAGCATAAAAGTTTGGAAAATTTGCAGCCTGACAATGTGATAAGAAAGAAAAACCTATTTTCTGAGGAGAAATTCAGACCAGCTACAGAAATTTGCCTAAGTAAGTTGGAGCCAAATGTTAATCTCCAAGACAATGGGGAAAATGTCTCCAGGGCATGTCAGAGGTCTTCACAGCAGCCCCTCCCATCACAGACCCAGAGGCCTAGGAGGAAAAAATGGTTTTGTGGGCCAGGCCCAGGGCCTTGCTGCTTTGTGCAGCCTTGGGACTTGGTGCCCTGTGTTCCAGCTGCGATTAAAGGGGGCCAACGTACAGCTCAGGCCATGGCTTGAGGGTGCAAGCTCCAAGCCTTGGCAGCTTCCACATGGTGTTCAGCCTTGACAGCAGTCAAGAATTCAAGTTAGGGAACCTCTGCCTAGATTTCAGAGCATGTATAGAAATGCCTGGATGTCCAGGCAGAAGTTTTTTGTGGTGGCAGATCTCTTATGCAGAACCTCTGCTAGGACAGTGCAGAAGAGAAATGTAGGGTTGGAGCCCCATACAGAGTTTCCACTGGGGCACTGCCTAGTGGAGCTGTGAGAAGAGGGCCACCGTCCTCCAGACCCCAGAATGGTAGATCCACCAACAGCTTTCACTGTGCACCTGGAAAAGTTGCAGACACTCAACACCAGCCTGTGAAGGAAGCTGGGAGGGGGGCTGTGTCCTGCAAAGCCACAGGGGCATAGCTGCTAAAGAGGTGGGAGCCCACCTCTTGCATTAGCATGACCTGGATGTGAGACATAAAGTCAAAGGAGGTCATTTTGGAACTTTAAGGTTTAATGACTGCCCTATTGGATTTCAGACTCATGTGGGGCTTGTAGCCCCTTCATTTTGGCCAATTTCTCCCATTTGGAATGGGTATATTTACTCAATGCCTGTAACTCCCTCCACTGTATCTGGGAAGTAACTAACTTGCTTTTGATTTTACAGGCTCATAGGTGGAAGGGACTTGCCTTGTCTCAGGTAAGACTTTGGACTTGGACTTTTGGGTTAATACCTGAATGAGTTAGGACTTTGGGGGACTGTTGGAAGGGTATGATTGTGTTTAAAAATGTGAGGACATGAGATTTGGGAAGGGTCAGGGCTGGAATGATATGGTTTGGGTGTGTCCCCACCCAAATCTCATCTTGAACTGCAGTTCTGATAATCCCCACGTGTTGTGGGAAGGATCCAGCAGGAGGTAATTTAATCATGGGGGCAGTTACCCCCTTTCTGTTCTCATGATAGTGAGTGAGTTCTCATGAGATCTGATGGTTTTATAAAGGGCTTTTCCCCCTTTTGCTCGGTACTTCTCCTTGGTGCCTCCATGTGAAGAAGGGTGTATTGGCTTCCCTTTCCACCATGGTGGTCAGTTTTCTGAGGCCCCCCACAAGCCATGCTGAACTGTGAGTCAGTTAAACCTCCTTCCTTTATAAATTACCCAGTCTCGGGTACATTTTTATTAGCAGTGTGAGAACATACTAATACAGTGAAAACCCTGCGGAGGATCCCCTGAGCCCAAGAGTTAGAGAGCAGCCTGGGCAACATGGTAACACCCCATATCTACAAAAGATACAAAGAAATTAGCCAGGCCTGGTCCAGCTACTAGGGAGGCTGAGGTAGAAGGATTGATGTAGCTGGCAGATGGAGGCTGCAGTGAGCCAAGACCATGCCACTGCACTCCAGCCTGGGTGACAGAGTGAGACCCTGTCAAGAAAAGGAAAGGAAAGGAAAGGAAAGGAAGAGGAAGGGAAAAGAAAAGAAAAGGAAAGGAAAGGAAAGGAAAGGAAAGGAAAGGAAAGGAAAGGAAAGGAAGAGGGAGGGAAAAGAAAAGGAAAGAAAAGGGAAGAAAGAAAGAAAGAAAAAGAAGGGGGAGGGAGGGAGGGGAAGGAAGGAAAGAAAGAGAAAGAAAGAAAGAGAGAAGGGGAGAGGGGAAGGGAAGGGAGGGGAGGGGAGGGGGATTAGGGAGGGAGAAGGGGAGGGGAGGGGAAGAGGAGAGGAGGGGAGGGAAGGGAAGGGAAACCCTGTGTTCACTGTAAAGTGTTAAGCAAATATGGGTCATTTTTACTGATGAGAATAAGCCTTGGGTCATCACCACACTTAGCCTCCCCTCACCTATGCAGCAGATCTGGTATACAGAGCTGTGCCTTCACTTGGATTGCTTCATTCTTCAGGGCCCATTATTGTACTTTTTAAAATACAATGTTTTGTGTTTCCTTTTAGGCAATTTGAAAGTAAGCAGATTGTGTCTAAAGACATAAGAATTGTTCTCAAGCATCCAAATGAAACAGTGGGAGGTGCAGAGAATATTGATTTGTATAAAGTTGACTTATGTTTGTGGATTGTTCATTCAATAAAGACATGTTTTTTTTTTAAACAGGCAGCTGTGTGGGGGTGTGTGTATAACTTTCATTTAAACATAAAATGCTAATTTATTATAAAGGTGTCAGTACTGTCAACTGCACATTCCTCAAATACTGAAGGGTTTTTATGGCATATAAATGATTTAGGGGAGGAGGGTTACCATTTAATACTAGCTATGGCTTTTGAGCACCTAGTATGTGCAAGCTTATTTGTATAGATTATTAATCCTAGTAATCTTAATTATGCAGTTGATTAATATTTAATAATTATTTAATAAGAATCTGTGCCCAGTTTGCTGTTGAAGAAACAGAAACTCAGAAACACAAATACATAGTCAAACCCGTTGAAAAACTAATACTGTTTTTGGATCCAAAACTCTTTCCTTAAAATATACCATCCCTCACTGACACACACACTCCCATTCTTTTCAGAGTGAATATTATGTATAAAGGGGGAAAGAAGAGGTGGAGGCCATTGTTAGGAACCATTTTTGAAATTCTGGTTGGCTCCAACATTGTGGTGGTAAGAGAGTACAGGACTAAGAGGAAGAGAGCAGTTTGTATCTCAGCTTGCCATTAAATTAGTTGATCATCTTGAACAAGTCACCCAGGTTTTCTTGGCCTAATTCATCTATAAAATGAGGGAACTGAACTACATGATTTCTAAGTTTTCTGTGCTATTTTAAAATTCTACGAACGTGACCCTGCTGTGAGCTCAGAAATATATGAGTCCTGTTAAAAGTTCTTTTAACTGCCAACAATGTTAGAAAAATCAATGTATCCTTGATTTCATGAACACTCTTGATAAAAGTGTGTCAGATCTCTAAATCAAAAGCCTGTGTTGTCTCTTGACCCCATCTTGCAGAGGTGATTTTTGGCATCTGTTAATACACAAATAATGAAGGAGTAGACAGTCTGTTCAGCTCGTTCAATCCTGATATGATGTGAATGTTGGCTGAGTATCCTTCACACTGGAGTCTTTGGGGGATTGAATTTAAATGTGTTAAAGGGTGATTTTTTTTTGAGACAGGGTCTCATTCTGTTGCCAAGGCTGGAGTGCAGTAGCACGGTCATAGCTCACTGTAATTATTTTTTTAAAGGTAAGTTATGACTTTTTTATGAATATAAAATGAACATGTCAAAAATTTCACTTAACTCACTAATTAATGAAGGAACCCATACGATGTTACAATGGATTAAAAGGAGGATCCAAAGAGCAGTTACACAGATAGGCCATCATGCATTTAAAATGAATTTGCTTAATATATGTAAAACTGACTTCTTCCACAGAGGGGTAGGGGAATGGAGATCAATTGTACTTTCACAGGACAGCATTCATTTGCATGTCCAAGGACAGGATTCATTTGCATTGCTATCAATTATCTGCAATTTACAGAGTTATAAAATAGCTCAAATATAGCAAAAAAAAAAAAAAAACTAAAATGATAGGCAGAGAATAACTTGAAGGGTACACTGGTCAAGAGACCTAGTAATCTTTTTCGACTATTTCAAGATCATCCAGAATTTTTTGCTAACTCTTCAGAGAGGTCCTCCATGTCTACCTATTCTTAAAAGGGTCTCTCTCTCTCTCTCTGTTTTTTTTTTTTTGTTTTTTTTTTTAGACAAGGTCTCTGTCATCCAGGCCACGGAGTGGAGTCAGGTGATCATAGCTCAGGGTCAATGCAGCCTTGACCTCTTAGGCTCAAGTGATCCTCCTATCTCAGCCTTCTGAGTAGCTGGGACCACCACCATGCACCAGCTATTTTTTAACATTTTTTAGAGATGAGGTCTCCCTGTGTTGCCCAGGCTGGTCTCCAGCTCCTGGACTCAAGTGATTCTCTCATCTCAACCTCCCAAAGCTGGGATTACAGACATGAAACACTGTGCTTGGCTAAAAAGGGTCCCTTCTTATTCTTTATCATAGTTCTGTATTTACTTTTGTTGTGGCACCAATTATGATCTGTGTTTTTGTTTGTTTGTTTACTTATTTATTCTCACTCAACCTATGCCTGCTCCAACCCCAAATGCAAACTCCAGGAGGGCAGAGTATTTGTTATATCATTACTACTTGCTACAATGCCTGGTGCTCAACTCTCAATCCATTGTTCTTCTAGAGGCCCTGCTAACACCCAATTGATCACATTTAACACTACATTTCATCCATATATTGGTTATCAATTTATTACCTCTCAGCTCCAAATTCATCTTTCATTACTTCCTCTCTGTTAATGGAACCAGGCTCTGTAAGGATTTCATCTTTGCCACTGGCACGATGCTAAACATTCTCAGTAGAGAGCATTGGAGGGAAACTACAGGAGGAAGGGGCTTCTCTTCCTAGTTCCGGTCTTTCTGTTTTCTTTTTCTTGTACTTATTTTGCCACTGACAAAGATGCCTTGGAGAGGGACATGCGGTAGCACTCACTTCTGTCAGGTTTCACTGGCATCTCTGCTGGTGGATCCAGCGAGTCTTGCGGGCATCCCCACAGTTGGCTACCCAGCCTCAGTCCACCTGCATTCTGGGAAGGTGTTTCCTATGGCCACTCCCATCCATGTTTTCTGCCCTCTGGCCTCTACCTGGTGAATGTAGACCCCACCTGAGCTCAGGGAAACGCAGCCAACTTCTTCATTATCCAGTGGCTACAGCAATACATTCTCCAATGAGATCCGAATCCCACCCTTAGAGAGGATTCCCTTCACTCTCACTTCCAAGTTTGTCCTTTGTTGGGTATTCTCCCTCAGTACTTTTGAATATTCTTTAGAATTCCCCCTACACTTTTTAAATCAATCATCTGTTATAATTGATCATTCTATTTATTAAATATTTCCTGTTTGATTTACTGTGTGGTTTCTGTGTCCTGATTGGACACTGATTGATATAGTCCATGAACTGACCCAGTCCACCAGAATGTACTTGTGAACAGTTCTCTTGTTCTTACCCTTTTTCTTGACCAGGTACATTTAGAAAGTGTAAATAGTTACAAATGTGGCAATATGATATTGTGAAATATTAGCCAATGTTTTTTCCCCACAGATCTTTTTCTGTCCTGTGACCATCCCCATGCAGGTCATTGGATGGGAGTCTTTTCACCTCAGAGGGGCAGAACTAGAGGACAAAGGTAGTCCAGCATTTTTTTGTTCTAAATTCAAGAGCCTTGGTCCAGATGTAAATCAGAAAAGATTTGCTGCTTCCCACTCCTTCTCTTAACACTGTATAAAAATCCTCCAGGCTGGGGTGGAATATGAGGGCAAGGAAAATAAGATTAAAATTATCTATCTTAACTAAAGTAAGAACAAAATATCTCATCTGCCTTTATCTAGGATTAGCTCCAGATGTCTAGATAAGTTTAGGGTGATCTGAGGGTAGAGGAGATTTGTGCCAGCTTCCCATCTGAAATCTGGAGGCTGAGTCTCATGGAAATTCCATGCCACTTTGCTATGGCTCGGCACAGTAAGCCTGTATGGGATGCCACTGGGCCTCAGAAGCCTGCAGGCTAAGAGAACAGGTGGACTTTTCTAGACTTTTCCTCATCTTTAGAGGGCCACGAAAATTACCTGAAAGACAAAACCAGATAACTAAGGGGTTATGCCAAGGGGACAGCATGGTACAAGGTGTCACAAGAGGTTGTGGCCAAAGACCAGATGGGGACATGGGCATCTCAACACATGCCAGCCTGGAGAGATAACATCATTTGAAGACCAGACAGGATCATACATTCAGCAAATGACAGTGTAGACAGGTAAGGAATGTCAGCCAGATCAATACCCTTCCTTTGTAAGGATGTAATGTTCCTTAAGCATCTGGGGACAGAGATGCTATCCTGAAGAGAAGCAGGAGACATCTCCTTAGATGTTTTTCAGAATTGATTGAATTTCAACGTGAAATGATCTAGAATTGACTAGCCCAGTTTTCAACCAGTGAGCAGACTGAGACTTTAAAATAGTTTAACTCTAGTTTAGCTCTAGAAAAATGAAGGCAGGCTGGGCACGGTGGCTCATACCTGTAATCTCAGCACTTTGGGAGGCCGAGGCAGGCAGATCACTGGAGGTCAGGAGATCGAGACCAGCTTGGCCAACATGGCAAAACCCCATCCTATTAAAAATACAAAAATTAGCCAGGCATGGTGGCGCGTGCAGGTGGTCCCAACTACATGGGAGGCTGAGGCAGGAGAATCGCTTGAATCCAGGAAGTGGAGATTGCAGTGGCTGAGATCATGCCACTGCACTCCAACCTGGGTGACAGAATGAGACTCCATCTAAAAAAAAAAAAAAAAAAAAGTGAAGGCATCTGATTTACAGACTGAAAAATATAGTAGTTGCTACTAAATCCAGCCAAATGTTATAGAAACTCCAAAGACCTGCACAAGCTATCTGGCACTGCGATCTGGCCTGCCTCTGCATCCTCTTCGCGGCCCATCCATCTCTCTGGCTTCTACTCTTCCCACTCTCTTCTTATTCACTCCTTGCTCTTCCTCAAGCAGGCCAGCAATGCTCCCTCTGGCCTTGCTACTTCCTCTGCCTGGAATGTTCTTTCCCAAGACATTCTCATGCCTCCCTCCCTCATTGCCCTCAGGTGTCTGCCCCAGTGTCACCTCCTTAGGGTGGTCTTCTTACCTGTCCACTGCATCTACACCCCTCATCCTTCTCTATTCCCTTTATCCCCTTGATTTTTCTTTACAGCACTTACCAGTATTTGATATTATATTATATATTTGTTTGGTTACATGTGTCTCTCCCCACTGGAGTATTTATATTTGTTGATATTTATGTAAGTGAATATTTATTAAGTGAATGAATTGTTATTCACAATATTTATTATTTATTTATTATTAATTAATTATTGTTAATAAATATTTATTTATTAAGTGAATGGTTAAATGTCCAAAATACTCTAAATAATCTCCAAGATAAATTGAATCCTTACTATATGCCAGACACAGAACTACTATATTAGGTACTTTGCTAAGTACCTTAGATAACATTACTTAATTTTTACAACAGCCCCTATGAGATAGATATTACTACTTCCATCTTATGATGAGAAAACTGAGGTCCAGAGTGGTTAAGTTCTCATAACTTGTCCTTGAAGCTAAAAGAGGCAGGATACAAAGCCAGGCTCTCCCAACTCCAGAGGCTGTGGGTTGCCCAGCATACTCTACTGCCTCCATTGCACTGGTATTTAGGTGCTTTTATATAGGTGCAAACCAAGGGCTATCAGAGCATGGGGGAAGGCAGAATAATTCTGATTAAGACAAACCTGGGAAGGCCTTCTGTAGAAAGTAGCACTTATACTAGGCAAATTTAAAACATATTTTTTTTGTTTAAAAAAAAGGATCAAAAAAGAAAGGATTCCAAAGGAGTAGATGGTTGTGCAACTTACAGCAATATATTTATTAAAAATGTTCATGTGGTGAAGTAGATATATGTAAGAAAAAGGTTGTCAAGTATAAATAGAAGATCTAATGAACAATGACAGTTACCTGGAGGGGTATTTTTTATAACTGCAATATCAACAGAGCCTGCTGGTAGGAAGCAGGGAAGAAATGGAAAGAAAGAACAGAGAGATGGCACTGAATCGTGCTGTGCATTACTCAGAGCTATCAAAGTGCTTCTGTGGTGCTCAGCTCCGTGGTACTTGGGCATTTAGTGGGGACGAAACCAGCCACTCTTGGGGTTGTTGTATTGAGATGGTAATACTTGGAAGAGGGGTCAGGGTAGAGAAGTGGATTTAGTAGTTGCTTCGTATATCAACCAAAGCCACACACACACACACACAAACTGGTAGGAGCTCTTTGAAGAAAGAACAATCCTCTGTCCTCAAAGCTAGATTTTTGTGTAAGAATAGTTAGTGGACAAGACCAATAGGCAAATTTAGAGAAGGCAAGGTACACATAAATGCTGATTGCGAGAACAGGCACTGCCCAGTCCACTACTTCCCTGGCCCACACCTCTCAGAGTCCCACGACAGCCAAGAAGTTGTCTGGTGACAGCCAAGAAGTTGCCTGGTGCTGGTGATGCCACCTGGAGGCTAGTGCAAGAAGTACAAGAAATTCCAGAAAAATCTATACAACACTTCAGCAAAGATGCACAATTAAAACAATAACGCTGATGGAAACATTTGGTTGGAACGAACCACTTAAAATGTACACAACTTAACCACAGTACTCACAAAAATAACAATCTTAGTAAAATGACAGCACAATTAAAAAGACAAGTTCTCATTAAAGAAACATAAGGCTTTACTTTTTAAAAGTGTTTCTAGCTTGATGCAAAGCGTATAAGAACAAGTTGAGCCTATTGATTTATGGAGATAAGAATGTAATAAACAAAAGTTGAGCATGACTCCACCTATGGCTAAATCAAGACAGGAGACAAACGTGGGATGAATCATGAGTATCCGGCACAGTATGGTGTTTCTCCGTGGCTTGCTGTGTTCATCTCTGCGGATCTACTTTGCCATTCACTGTTGTTTCTTAGTGGAACAAAACATTAATGTACTGGGTAAAATTGCATATGAATCATCAAAGCTTTTGCCTTTCACTGACATCATTTCTGTATTAACCAATAATCTATAAGCTAATTTGCATAACATAAATATCTTTTGTAGTAGAAGAGCCTGTAAGTCACTTTCCCTCCACAGGGCTCAAGAGGATCCTGACCTCCTGAGCATTCAGCATCCAACCCCCACCAGTCCCTTCACCTGCCCCCCCCATACCATTTCCTCCAGTCTTTGCAACTTAAACAAGCTCATGATCACTCCTGTTTAACTGATGTGAATCTCAGTCTCCAAATCCTGATGTTGAGAAAATTTATTTTCTAAAGATCAACTTAATTTCTCATGCCATGCCCCTAGTCTGCCAGGCTGGTAAGAAACTGACCTCAGTCATTTTTTTGAGTTTCCCTATTACTTCCTGGGAGTCATCAGACTATGCGGCCCCATGCAGTACCCACATTTTGGGGGCCCTCTGTCTGTTCCTACTGGCCTCTGCACAGATGGCCACTCTCCTATATGGTCATTTCAGATCTGGGTGGCTATCTGCTGATTTTGTGTGTTACTTACAGAATCATGGTTCGTTTTGTTCTTGCTGCTGGGATCTCTCCCTCACCTGGTCATGTTGCTGCCTCCCTAGTCCACCCCCTGCCTCTCTGAGCCTTGCCATTTCTTTGGGACACTGCCACCAAGAGGGGTCTGGGACTCCTACTCCTCCTCCATTGCTGGGGACAGCTCTCCTTAATCTCTGGTAATCTGGATACCACTTCTTGCATCTCTGAGACACTTTACTCTTTACTTCTGCCTTCACTTCCTCACCTCCTTCCTATCAGTTAACAATCTTTGGGTTGTAAGCTACAGAAAATGCATCTCAAACTGACTTAAAAGAAAGTATATTGGCTCAAATGACTGCAAATCTAGAAGTGGGGCTTGTTTCAGGCTGAGATTGATTTGGCCAGTCAAATTTTTTTATAGCAATATATTCCTATGTTCCAGGCCATGTTCTGGGCACTGGGGATACAGTGGTGTGCAGGTGGATTCTCTGGCCCCCAGTCAAATTACCATATGGTGCAGAGACAAGCTGCCTCTTCCAAGCCCTGCCCAAATTGCATATTTATGAGCAAATCAGTGATTGTTGCTGTTTTAAGCCACGCAATTTTGGAGTAGCTTGTTACACAGCAATGTTATGTGAACGCCACCTGTGAGTATAGGGACAACGGAATTTTCCCTGTTCTTTTGGGAAGTTTGATGTTTGAGTCTGAGAAATAAACTGACAATAGTCAGATTAATAGGAGGAAAGACATACAAACTTAACAATATGCACATGGACATGGGAGTCCTGCAATTATGAGACTCCAAGAAGGCCATATGACTGCAGTTTTTATACCAGACAGAAGGAAAGAGGGGCTTGGAACATGGTGACAGGTTATGGAAGGGTGAGGGGAGGAAAGGCATGGTGAGCAAAAGCTGTCCTGGGATGCAGGTAAAGCCTCCCAGGTCGCAGTCCTAAGAAAGAATAGATGGCACCCTGTGGAAAGTTTCTGTAAAAGTGTCAGACCTCTAAAAGGGTCAGACTTTTAGCCTCCTTTTCCTGAGTGTTAATCTTTCCTGGATCCAGATAAGGGGACTTCAGAGAACACCTCTACATTGCTGTTTTCATCACTAAGGTAGATATCCTCCACAGATGCAAATCTCCCCTACAAAGGACAGCTTTCCAGAGCCATTCTTGCCTCTGCAGCCCTGCTGAACAGCCATCTTGAATATGCCAAAGATGCACATTTTAGGGTGGCATATTTTGGTTTCCCACATGAGCCCAAAAGAAATCCTAGTATTTATCAATAAATATAAGATTAATGCTAATGAAACACTTTTTATCAAGAATAAGGAAAGGTATATACTTTGAAATTAGATAATAATAACAACAAGAGTATTTCCCCTGCTCTAAATCACATTGAACAACCTTCCGCAGGTTCCTCACCCTCTGGCTTCCACATAGGTTTGGCCCCTGGGAGGCACTGGCATTAGACTGGAAGGCAGGAGGAGAGAAATCAGGGTTTACCTCCACCCACTGCCCTCAGTGCCACCGCTATTTCAGTGACATCATTTCTGGCAGCGGTTGTGATTCCTCTATGGTTCTGAGGAAGAAAGATAAATTTTGGGGTCCCCAAATCACTAAACTAAAAGGGAAAGGTCAAGCTGGGAACTGTTTAGGGCAAACCTGCCTCCCATTCTATTCAAAGTCACTCGTCTGCTCACTGAGATAAATGCATATCTGATTGCCTCATTTGGAGAGGTTGATCAGAAACTCAAAAGAATGCAACCATTTGTCTCTTATCTGCCTATGACCTGGAAGCCCCCTCCCCTCTTCGAGTTGCCCCACTTTTCCAGACTGAACCAATGTATATCTTACACATATTGCTTGATGTCTCATGTCTCCCTAAAATGTATAAAACCAAGCTGTGCCCCTACCACCTTGGGCACATGTCAGGACCTCCAGAGGCTGTGTCACAGGCATGCGTCCTCAACCTTGGCAAAATAAACTTTCTAAATTATCTGAGACGTGTCTCAGGTTTTTGATGTTCACAGTTCTATTACCTGCTGGACAGCCCCTCTCTCAGGGGTACCAGTTCCTGCCTAGTCAAGACAGTTGGCTGTGACAAGACCATTTCGTTCTTTTGTTCCTCCAGGCCTAAGGATGGGAGCCACTTTCTGCTGTTGATGATCTCTGGGTTGTCTCACTAAACTGCTGGGCTTCTTTGTTCTTCCAACACTAGTTTTCTTTGTTATTTTTCCTTTGTTTGAAAGACTTAACAAGGTTCCTATTTCCTAGCTTGACCGTGATTGATTCAATCACTAACATTTATTGTGTATTCTAGGATCAATCCTATTAGAAAGCTACTATTAGCATCTCCATTTTCCAGATGAGGCAGCTAAGGCACAGAGAGATTAACCTGTCTAAGATCCCACGTTCATATTCAGTGCTACTCACATCTACAAACAATGAAGTGCCATTATAAATTAGTATTATTTATTATTATTTTGGTGGGGGTGGGGTCTTGCTCTGTTGCCCAAGCTGAAGTGCAGTAGCACAATCATAGCTCACTGCAGCCTCAACCTCCTGGGCCCAAGCGATCCTCCCACGTCAGCCTCCCAAGTAGTTGGGATCACAGCTGTGTGCCACCACACCTGGCTAATTTTTTATTTTTTAGACATGGGATCTCACTATGTTGCCCAGGCTGGTCTTGAGCTACTGGGCTCAAGTGATCCTCCCACCTCAGCCTCCCAAAGTGCTGGAATTATAGGTATGAGCCACCACACTCAGCCTAGAAATTATTATTTTTTTAATTAAAGTTGAAAAAACATAGTATTCACTGTCAGGGGACACAATGGGGACTTCTCGGGTGCTGGAGTCTTCTGACCTGGGGGTGGTTACATGGGAGTGCTCACATTGTGAACATTCATCAAACTGTACACTTAGGATTTGGACACTTTTCCATATGTTAGATTTCAATAAAGAGTTTACTGTTCATATGTGTCAATTTTGAAAGCTTCAGAAATCTTCATTTAACTCTTCATTAAACTTGGTTTTCTCAAACACTGACTTTCAAGATACACTATTTCTTTTTTTAATTTTGAAGATTAGAGTTCTGATTTCAATTCAATTCTACTTTACAGTTTTTGTAGATCAGTTACGTGACAGACACGTGCTAGGAGTTGGGACTCTAACAGTAAACACAAACATAGCCCATGCCCTAGTGGATGGAGCCCAGTGGGGAAGACAACACTGAAAGTGAATTGTAACCTGGATGTAGGTCCTACCCAGAAGAAAGATCATGGGAATACAGGAGGTTATAAAAAAAGGAGTTAGTCCAAGCCTAAGCGGAACTGAAACTAAGACTTGAAGGTTAAAGGTAAGGGGAGGGGGACTGGCACAAGAAACAAGGGTAAAAGTCCAGCAAGCAGAGAGAGCAGGAAGTGAAAGGCCATTGAGGAGTAGGGAGCAAAGTGGGAGATGGTAGAAGGGAAGGCTCGTGGCACAGCAGTCAGATAAAGCAGGCCCGCACAGGCTGTGATTCAGAAATAAATTTTCCAGTAGAAAAACACTATCATTGGTTACCAATGGCTCTCAGGCCTTCCTGCAGAGAAGTACTAGGAAATGAAATCTACATTCAGGGATTCTCCTGGGGACATCAGGGTGTCAGGAATACTTTTTTTTTTTTTTTTTGAGATGGAGTCTTGCTGTGTCGCCCAGGCTGGAGTGCAGTGGCGCGATCTTGGCTCACTGCAAGCTCCACCTCCCAGGTTCATGCCACTCTACTGCCTCAGCCTCCCAAGTAGAAATAGATTTTTTTTTTTTTTTAATGTAGCAGTGAGATGAGATCCTACCAAAATCCCTTACCACCACCACCACCACTACACTAGGGGCAGAGGTGACAGCAAATTGAGGATACAGGGGGAGGCAAGGGCTTATGGAGCAGGGAATCCACGTTTGGGTTATGATTACTATTGTCAGAGGTGTTTGAACCAGAATGACTCCGTCTTAAATAGGGGCTGGGTAAAATAAGGCTGAGACCTACTGGGCTGCATTCCCAGGAGGTTAAGACATTCTTAGTCACAAGATGAGACAGGAGGTCGACACAAGATACAGGTCATAAAGACCTTGCTGATAAAACAGGTTTCAGTAAAGAAGACGGCCAAATCCCACCAAAACCAAGATGTTGATGAAAGTGACCTCTGGTCGTCCTCACTGCTCATTATACGCTAATTATAATGCATCAGCATGCTAAAAGACTCCCACCATCGCCATGACAGTTTACAAATGCCATGGCAACGTCATGAAGTTACCGTAAGTGGTCTAAAAGGGGGAGGAACCCTCAGTTCTGGGAATTGTCCACCCATTTCCCAGAAAACTCATGACTAATCCACCCTTGTTTCGTATATAATCAAGAATTAACAGTAAGTATAAGCAGCTGGGCAGCCAATGCCGCTGCTCTGTCTATGGAGTAGCTACTCTTTTGTTTCTTTACTTTCTTAATAAAGTTGCTTTCACTTTACTCTGTGGACTTGCACTGAATTCTTTCTCGTGCAAGAGCCAAGAACCCTCTCTTGGGATCTGGATTGGGATACCTTTCCAGTAACACAATCATGTCTCTGCTCCTAAGCATAAACTCAATACACTGCCAGCTCCTTTCCTCTCTCATTACACACAGATGACCACCATCTTCCCCCTGTACCTGGGGAATACTTTCCAATTCCTGCTTTAAACAGAATGAAGTCTCACAGAGTTCCTTGGACTTCAGCCCTTCCTTGAAGCAAACCCATGTCATCAGTAAGACTTTAAGATTGTACAGATAGCAAACAAAGACAAAAATATGAGGATATGCTCCATTCATCTAAGCAGTAAAAAGATTAACTGAATCCAATTAAAGTGGTGAAGCAGTGTGGGGGACGGGGTGGGTTGCAGACTCAAATAGAACCAAAGAATTAGATAATAATGTAGCTTAAGCCCAGAAGGTGTGTTCACAAAACCCACCATTTTTACTGGAAAGGTTTGTACTTGAAGTCTCCAGCTAAAGTAAGTGACTAATTTTTCAAAAGGCCAAATGCATCCATTTTTGATGCTGAAAAAATCACCCTGGAATTCACATGCTGCCTTGGGCCAAATATCTCTGACAAGAAATAAATTCAACTTGCTTGGGATAGGAGGTGCAACTCATTTTGATATGATATAATTATTCCCTTAGTTATAGTATATACATGAATTTTAGTTTTGGGAAGATGTAGAATTAAATATTGAAAAATCAAGAGACCAAATTCACAATATTAATACTTTTGTATTAAATTTAGAAACAATCTGTGTATATTTCACATTTACAGTATTTATAATGTTTAAAATAATTGGGTGTGTGAGAATATCTGAGAGATTAAGCTTCTAATTCCAACTTGAAATATGTAGTGAAGTAATTGACTTTAGATTTGCAGTTTATTGCTGAAAGGTGTAAGAGGATTTTATGGTTTGCAAACAGTATGGTATTGAAATGTTTGAGATTCGTTATACTGTATTTATAAATTTAATTTAGTCTGTAAGTGCTTGGGAATGTTTTGCTTGTCAGGGTAGGTGATTAATGTGCTTAAAAAAAGAAAATTGAAAATGTTGAATTTATGAATGCAGTTTACAATGTTTTAACGGAAATTTAATTAAACTAAGCTTGTAAACAGAGCTAGTTGAAGGGAGTTTAGTTTGTTCAACTTGAGACTATTAATCAAAGCCCCCTTATTACAATGTGCTAGACTTACTAATAGAATAATAAGACTTACTGAACTTAAAAGGCTTAAGGGAAACTAGGCTTTAAATTTTATTATTTTAATAAGTTAAATATTAGCTTAAAAATAATATTTTTCGTACATCTCACCAAACTTTCACCTCTTCCACCCTCCTCCATGGATACCACGCTAAAAGAACAGTCTTTTAATATTTTCTACGAGCTTTTACTACTAGCAAGATTGGTAAAAAGGGGGAAAAGAAGGTTACAGTTCCTGGCCGTGATGAAATTCAATAGTTCAGGAGAAAAAAATTAGGAGAGTGGTGAAGGAAAGAGAATACTTAAGACCATGAAGCCAATTTAGTTTTGCCTAAGGGGCCATTTATGTATATGGAACACACATTTGTTGTAACTGAATGGTGAGGGCTCCCTTAAATAATGTAACAGTATTGTTATTCAGTTCAAATGTAATTTAATTCAGCTACAATATGAATTAAGTAGTTTTGGGGAACTAGCCTGGAAACTAACCATTGACAAAACTGTTCAGATTGGAACAAAATTCTACAGCATTTTTGAACTTTTAAGGGTCAACATTTGAAAGTTTGATGCTAAATGGTGACTTTCACAAATGAGAGAAAAATGCAAGAATATCCAGGGTAAGTATTGGGAATTAGCTACAAATGACTTTCCCTTTCCCTGAAAGATAACAATGCATAGTTTTGTATAGAGCCCACTTTACAGAGTATGATAGTGAAGATATGTTTATCTTGCTGCTTTCATTGCAGCTTTAAAGGACCATAACTAATTTTAAGGGCCATTAATGAGTGTGACAAGGTGATATTGGGAAGTATTAACTAACATTTTTTCTCACCTCCTTCGAAAAATCCTTTGAATATTTTCATGCTTACCATGAGGTATAGCCCCTCGAATAGACTGCACCACTTCAATTGCCTCAGAAGGAAGTAGACACATCAAGATCAATGAAGCACAGTCTTGAAATTCTTGGTTCTTAGGCAGAAGCAAAACAGACAAGAAACAAGCAAACAAAAAGCCCAAACACGTTTCCAGGTGTGAGGGTAAAAGACTTGGATAATTACTGTTGAGCTACTGTGAC
This sequence comes from Gorilla gorilla gorilla, assembly GCF_029281585.2. Lineage (NCBI taxonomy): Eukaryota > Metazoa > Chordata > Mammalia > Primates > Hominidae > Gorilla > Gorilla gorilla. Next base: position 122,503,237 of record NC_073234.2, read on the forward strand.
ACGTGTCTTCCAGTTATGCAAAATTATCCCATGAGCAGGGGGATAGAAGGGGGACCACCAAGAGAAGAAGAAGCTGGACAAGAAACTAGAGTGTTACATTCTGGTAGGATCTCTGAGATTAGCTAAAACCAGGTGGAGGAGAACTTGGATCAGTCCTTGGGAAGAGGGAATGAAGAAGGCAGAGGGGAAAATTCAAAATTAACTGAGTTTAATCCTTACATATGTTTGGGGAACTCAAAGGGAAAGAGCTTGCGCTCCATTTTCTGCTGGAACCCTGGGAGGTAGGAGCCTCTTGGAACTGCCCTGTTTAGTATGGTAGCCACTACCACTTGAGGCTATTGGACCCTGGCCATGTGTCTAATCCAAATTGTGACGTGTTACAAGTATAGAACACACCTGATTTTGAAGTCTTAGTATTAAAAAAAGAAAGTAAAATATCTCGTTAATAATTTTATAGTGATTTCATGTTGAGATGATAACATTTTAGCTATTATTGCAGCAAACAAAATGTATTACTAAAATTAATTTTACTCTTGGCCAGGTGATCAAGGTCAACAGCAACAGTCATAAATTATGTTGATAGTATATAACCTGGATATTATGTGATGATAATGGCATTTACCTCTGCCATCTTTCTCCCAAATACCCATAACCCCAATCTAATCACGAGGAAAATATCAGAAAAATTCCAGTAGAAGGACATCCTACAATATACCCCATATGGTTTGGCTGTGTCCCCATCCAAATCTCATCTTGAATTGTAGCTCCCATAATCACCATGTGTCATGGGAGGGACCCAGTGGGAGGTAATTGAGTCATGGGACTGGTTTTTCCCATGCTGTTCTCGTGATACTGAATGAGTCTCATGAGATCTGATGGATTTACAAAGGGCAGTTCCTCTGCACATGCTCTCTTGCCTGCCACCAGGTGAGACATCCTTTATTCCTCTTTCACCTTCCACCATGAAGGTGAGGCCTCCCCAGCCATGTGGAACTGTGAGTCCTTTGCACCTCTTTTTCTTCATAAATTACCCAGTCTTGAGTATGCTTTATTAGCAGCATAAGAATGGACTAATACGATACCTGACAAATAATCCTCAAGACTGTCAAAGTCATCAAACACAAGGAAAATCTACAAAACAGTCACAGTCAAGAGGAGCCCAAGGAGATATGGCAACTAAATGTAATGTTGCAACCTAGATGGGTTCCTGGAACAGAAAGGCACATTAGGTAAAAACTAACGAAATGTGAAAAAACTGTGGATTTTAGTTGCTAATAATGTATCAGCATCGGCTCATTAATTATACCAAATGTACCATACTTATGTTTCAAGATTATTTTTGTTGTTGTTGTTGTCACTGTTGTTATTGAGACAGGGTTTCACTCCATCACCCAGGCTAGAGGGCAGTGATTCAGTCACAGCTTACTGCAGCCCCAAACTCCTTGGGATCATGTTAGGTGATCCTCCCACCTCAGCCTCCTGTGTAGCTGGGACTATAGGCACATGCCACCACACCCAGCTAATTTTTGTTATTATTATTATTATTTTTGTAGAGACAGGGTCTCCCTATGTTTCCCAGGGTGGTCTCCAACTCCTGGGCTCAGATGATCCACCCATCTTGGCCTCCCAAAGTGCTGGGATTATAGGCATGAGCCACTGTGCCTGGCCTAAGATGTTAATAATAAGGGAAACTGGGTGGGTCTGTGGAGGTATATGAGAACTGTTTATACTATCTGCTCATTTCCCCCATGGAAATCTAAAACCATTCTAAAGAGTTAAGTCTATTAATTGAAAAAAAAAAAAAGTCAACATCCTGGTAACATGCAGAGGGCAGGAGTAGGTTGAGATTGGGCCGGGACAAGGGAAGAGGCTTGGGAGGTGGTCAGTGAAGTCTTATTTCACTCCCTGGGTAGTAGGTACATAGGTGTTCACCTTATGAAGCTATACATTTGTTCTGTGAGGTTTCCACCATTTATTTTTCTTACATACAAAAAGTTAAACACAAATGAAAAGACAAACTTCACCTGTTCTATTTTTTTACCTTTTTAAAAAACATGGCAACTAGAAAATTTAAACTGTGTATCTGACACATTACATTTTTATTGGAAAGCTTTGCCTTAGAAGCTTCCAGTGTGTCAGAATATTGTTGCATTTTATGTTTGCATGAACCTTTCACACCAGATGCTTGTCAGGCTCTAAAAGGGCAGAAAGTAGGGATGTCACTGAAATTATAAGAACAGGTTGTATGATTTTTTTGTGTGTGCCTGCTTGCCAATAAATATTTGTACATGCTGCTTGCTTTATATGATACCATCTGGTAGTGATACTGCACAGAGAAAACACATCAGTCCCTCTAAGCATGGGACACACCTGATCCTTACCAAAAGAACCTGACAATTATAAGACAGATAAGTTAGCTTAGGTCAGTTTGCAAGGAGTAAAACAAGCACAATTTCCAGAGGCCCCACAAAATGCCTAGAAATGAGCTGAGAGAGAGCGACCCTACAAAGAACTGTCAGTTTCAGTGAGGGGTTGCTGCAGAAAGCAGAAGTAGAAAGCAGAAAGTTGATCATGTCCCCTGGGACATGGGTGCCTCAATAGAAGCCAGCATGGAAGAATGCCCATACCCCAAGTTCAGCTGAGATTTTACCCTTTTAACCAATGATGGTGTAGAATGGAAGGCAGCTGCATATCAGTTTCCAATCTTGCTTCCAAGCTGTCTTAGCTTGTCTTCAGCTTGTCTTGATCCAAGCTGAACTTAGATCAGTCTTCAGGAAGACAGAATGAAGAAGGCAGAGGGGAAAATTCAAAATCAACTGAGTTTAAACCCAAGGTGGCTGAGAACATCCTGAACTGGCTGAGAAAACCTAAAAACATCATAAGTTTTCTGCCCTCATACAGACTGGGAGCTCAGGTAGAAACAAAGTTTGATCATTGAGAAATATGCTTGATATCTTCCTGGTTTTTTGTTTGTTTGCTTGTTTCTAACACCTGAGTTTTGTGGCCTAAGAAACTTGTCTGAGCCATAGCCTTCTGGCTTAGCTAAAAGATACAGCTTATAAGATACTGTGCCTGTTGGTAGAGGTGCACCAAATAAAACTTTTGGCCAAATACCCAAGGGCTGAGTGTTATAATCATGCCAAAAACTAATTATTGTCACCACAGAATGAATTTCTGGTTTATGCAAATGTGGTAGGTTATTTGTAAGAATGACTTTAATTATACTCCTCCCTGTATTCATGCCCCCCTTGCTATGTAACGGGAATGCCCTTCCACTCGGGTTCAGATTCTGGGCTCAGGGTTTTTTTGGGGGCATGCAGGGTTTCACTCTGTCATCCAGGCTGGAGTGCAGTGGCACGATCATGGCTCAGGCTCACTGCAGTCTGACCTCCTGGGCTCAAGCCATCCTCCCACCTCAGCTTCCCGAGCAGCTGGGACTACAGGTGTGCGCCCCCACACCCAGCTAATCTAGGCTCAGTTTTGTACTTATGTTAGAGTTATCTGTGGGTCTTCCGAGTGAGGATGCCCAGAAAGCCTTTAAATATATAATGCAGGATCTCAAGAGAGATATTTGAGCTGGAAATACAGATTTGGCATCCTTAGCATATAGTCGTTGGAATGACTGACATCCCTCAGGAAGAGTGTTGGCAAAAGAGAAAAGGGCTCGGAGGCAGAACCCTGGGGCCAGAAAAGGAAGAAGTGTCTGCACAGAGAGAAAATGAAGAAAGATTTAAAAGAGAGCTAGGAGCCACAGGGAGATGATGGTTTTGAGATCTACACAGTGGTCACAGGTATCAAAAGCAATCTAAGGTCCAAGGAGATCTTGATAGGAGCAATTTTAGGGGAATGGTCAGCTTGCTCTCTCATTGCTTTTGAATCCCTGTGACTACTGCCTTGTGACCAAGCCCAGCCTAGCCTGCTGCATGATGAGAAACCACATGGAGAAAGGTGTCAGTTATCCCAGCTGACCCAGCTAGCCTTACCAACTAGCCTTACCATCTTATGGTACAGCCGATGACAGCATTACCACTGAGTTATTTAGCTTTTCTTTCTTCCTGGTAGTAACTCACAGAAGACTTTTGACTCCTGGACTTAAAGATATGTCTAATGGTGAGGATACAATTTTTGGAGGAGATTCCACAAATAAGAGCTCTGCGTACCATCTGAAGAAGATATACTCTACTTTCTGAAGCATTGTCATCAATTCCATTTCTTAAAATTCCTGATGTTTGCGTGTACTTGCTGCCTCACACCTCCACTTTAGAAAAGTGTGTTCTTAAATCTTGGGTCCAGAAATGTGGTAATGGACCCACTTTAATTGGCTTCCAAGGTAATACAGTTCTCTGTATTTCCTTCTTCAACTTGGCCTTTGTAGTATGCAAATTTTCGCATCTTCCCTGACAAAGCGTGATAGGTGCATCTTTATCAATAAGAAATGCTTGCTCTCTTAAGGACTATTGCTCTGGCTATTCAGTAGATTTTGGTGTAGGAACCACTTTCTCTGCAGGAAGTCTCTGGTGGTTAGCAAGCCCTGCTATATGGGCATTTTAATCTGCAAAGTGCTGAATTAAAGGCTCTGTTTTGTTCGAGCAGCCTTTTAAAAATGTAATAGCTGCTATTTCATCTTGTTTGAACATCTTGTATAAGTACATGACAAGGCAATTCCAAAATTCCTTGTCTGCCTTGAGGTTTGTCTTTCGCTGAAGAAAAATGATGAAAGTGGCCTCTTATCTTCCTGTTTACAGTCAGTCATTCTGCTTCATTAGGCTGCATGCTAATTACTTTCTGAAAACACAACAGAAGATTCATGGCCTAAACAGAATTAAATTACTAAAAGCTAAATATAGCTTTGGAGATTATTTTATTTAATGTTAAGAGGGCTAAAACAAATAATTATATAAAAATTAGAATTATGAAATAATCTAATCTCTATATTCTGCCTAATGCTATTTAAATTTTTATAAAGCTTTTTGATTCAAAAAGGATATTATATTCTACCTAAAGTTTTCTAGTTAATGTTATCTCTATTTACATGTTAGAAATTTCTTGAAAATTTTTTTCATAACATGGAGAACTTTCATAATCATCATGAACTATTCCAGCATTTTACCCTGGCAAATTAAAAATATACATTTATACTTCAACTGAGTGATAGGAATTCAAAGTCCAAAGCACACAAATAATTTCTTTTTACTCTCAGTTACATCTAAAATACTTACCTATGTTTGAAAGTACACGTTCAGATATTAATAATGACTCTGAATAGCATGTCTTATTGTATTATTGTGCTGATTAAATTTGATGGTAACTATGCAGTCACTTGCTCATTGATCAAATGCACATTCAGGGAGCCCAGAAATGACATTAAAGTTGGCATTCTGTTACTCAGCCTTCCAACGGTCAAAGCCAATACCTAAACACATTTTGGCCAAATATTGTGGCTGAAGCCAAACTTTAGTACAACCCTCATTCCCAGGAAACAGTGATTGAAAGGAAGTCCAGGCATTTAGGCAGGAAGAAAAGGGCAACTATAACCACAACGCCAAAAAAAAAATAAATAAATAAAATAAAATAAAAAAAGGCCAGCTATAATAAGCAGACATGATTTATTGCTCAAATTAGCAAGGAATATAGAGTTAGGCCAGAAATAGGATTTGGTGATCAAGGATAGAGAACTTTCTTGTGAGTTCAGGGACACTTAGATTAGATCTACCCTTTAGGAAAGTCTGCTAAATGTCATATCAATGCTAAGTTCTTTGTATGTACAGCCCAGATGTCTGCTAGGTTGATAGGCTCTGCTAATTAGTAGTTCCACCTCGACCTGCCTCCCAGCACCATCAGTGATCACAGTTATTTCCAGAAGACACCCGAAGTGTGATTCAAACCTTTCTTCTGTTGCTTGGTATCATATGTCTACCGACATTGTCTATGCAGCTGCTTGGAGAAGGCTCCCCACCCTGCATGGCTGCCACCTTGCATGGGAGTGCCCAGGACCCCGCCAAGAACTGTACTGAAGATTTGCCTTTGGGTACTTTCAGATTTCAACCCCTGAGGTGCCTGAACAGTGTTTGCCAAGGGTTTGTTTGCCAAGGGTTTGGGCAGCGTGGTGGAGTAGCCAGGCGAACATGGTTTCCTTCAAGGTTGCTTCTAAAGCAGCTTTTCTTATGCTCAGAGCCCCTCAAATCCTCTTGAGTAGCCCCATCTGCCTCCACACTTCCCTCTCCTTGAGGGCTGAAAATAAGACACTATTTCATCACCTTTCTGGGTCTTTTCCCCTTTTTCTACTCAGCCCTTCCCCTCATGAAAACATCTCTCCTTTTCCAGTTAAAAAAACAGACAAAAAACACCAAAAAAGCCCACCTCCATATGTGAACAGAGATAAATCAAAACTAGCCTGTGTACAGGTTAGGGGGATAGGAAGAATACGCCGTCTCTCGTCTTTCCCAGGTTTGGATGTTGTACTAGTTTTTTTTTCTTTTCTTTCTTTTTTTTTTTTTTTTTTGCATAACAAATCACCACAAGCTTCCTGGCTTACAACAACACCCATTTTATTATCTCGCAGTTTTATAGGTCAGAAGTTCTGTAGGTCAGAAGTGCAGGCTGGCTCTACTGGGATCTCTCCTTAGGGTTTCTTTTTTCTTCTGCTAATGCCTGGAGAAAACTTTTGGCTTTTAAAGGGCTTGTGTGATGAGATGAGGCACACTCAGACCATCTCCTTTCTGAGGAGGGATATCTCACCATAATCACAGATTCCACCTGAACTCAAAGGGGAGGGCATTGTATAAGAGTGAGGGTCATTGGGGATCATTCTTAGAATTCTACCTACCACATAGGCATATTAGAATTATCCTTTTGATCAGGACCAAATATACGGGTTCTCAGTCATCTCCCCTCTTCTCTGAGATTCTAGGTTTGACAGTCTGGAGCAAAGCTGAGGGACTTGTATGTTTCACAGGCCCAGCAATGTGATTCTGAGGCAGAGTCTTCTGGGGAGAATGTTGGAATATCAACCCAAAAGGGCCTGCAATATGTATATCATCTTTTATCCTGAATTAACTCTTTCAGGTTTGTATCGTTTCCTCCATTTAGAGGTGAGGAAACCAAGGTACAAAGAGTCTAAGCAACTTTCTCAAGATCTCACAGTAAGTGGGAGAAGCCAGGTTTAGCACCGAGGAAGTATGGTTTGCAAAACTGTGTGGTTCCTCATTCTTAGAAGTGGATTAATACTAAGATGAGGACCTAGAATTTTGTGAGAACCAGACAGGAGGATTTAAGCTTAGTAAGACTGAGGTGATGGCCCGGAATCCCAAATACAGAGAACTAGTAGACATACTTGATACTAGTTAAGTTTAACTTCTCTTGGACAAAGTTTGATTTTATTCACTCGGTATATCTTGAATTGCTTACCTATGTTCAGATCAACTGAACATATTTTGTTGAATGCCTATTATGCATTCCTTAATTCATTTAAAAATATAAATGAATTTATGAGCAGAAGAAAAATATTTGAATATGAGGTATGGCTTGATCCACTTTGGTAGTTTTTAGGATACATTTTTTTTTTTCTTTTTATTTATTTATTTTTTTTAGACAGATTCTCGCTGTGTTGCCCAGGCTGGAGTGCAGTGGTACAATCTTGGCTCACTGCAACCTCCTCCTCCTGGGTTCAAGCGATTCTCCTGTCTCAGCCTCCTGAGTAGCTGGGATTACAGACGCATGCCACCACACTGGGCTGATTTTTGTATTTTCAGTAGAGACGGAGTTTTACCATATTGGTCAGGCTGGTCTCGAACTCCTGACCTCAGGTGATCCAGCTGCCTTGGCCTCCCAAAGTGCTGGGATTACAGGCGTGAGCCACCCGCACCTGGCCTATAGGAGAAATTTCAAGTGGAGAAACAGATGAATATTTACCAAAATTCAGAAAGCCCTCTCACCTGAGTATTGCATAATACATATGGTCATGATGTACAAATTAAAAGAAACTCACTGTGAAACACTGATTACACTGTAAATTCCAAAACACAGCATCAATAATTTAGGACATTTTTATAAAGTAAAATCATATTTGCTGTTAGATATAATATTACATACTCTTATTTCCAATCCATAGCAGAAGAATGTCTTAAATATTTATAAAGAGAATATTTTATTTGTTCAACTGTTTTATTTTCTGACCTCATTTAAAAAATTATTTCTCAAGCATATATTTTCTGCTAGTTGCGTGTTGAGACTTGTGTTAGGAGCTAGCAGTATAAGAAATCATAAAATGTATTTCCTTCAGGAGCACATGGCCTGGTGAAGGGAGAAAAACATGCAGACAGAAAACAATACATATTTTCCCTATGTTTTCAGGCTTTGGGATAGTTGGTAGTGTATTTATTGTATTCTTTTTTTTAGATTAAACACAAAAGCCCTTGCTTTAAATTTAGCAGTGCTGAGGAATCACCTGAAAAGTTGTCTGGAGATTAAATAAAAACTTACTAAGTAGATCATTTGAAAATATAACCAGCATTCTATTTAAAAATAAGTTTGTCCCGGCCAGGTGCAATGGCTCACGCCTGTAATCCCAGCACTTTTGGAGGCTGAGGTGGGCGGATCACGAGGTCAAGAGATTGAGACCTCCCTGGTCAACATGGTGAAACCCCATCTCTACTAAAAATACAAAAATTAGCTGGACGTGGGGGCATGTGCCTGTAGTTCCAGCTACTCAGGAGGCTGAGGCAGGAAAATTGCTTGAACTCGGGAGGCGGAGGTTGCAGTGAGCCGAGATCATGCCACTGCACTCCAGCCTGGTGACAGAGCGAGACTCCATCTCAAATAAATAAATAAATAAAATTTAAAAATAAACAAATAAATAATAAGCTTGTCCCATGCTTCCTAACTCTTCCGGGACCTGTGAAATATGGGAAGTACTCTGATGGGGCAGTGATTCCGACCAGAGACATCTTGGAAGGCGCTTGCTGACTTTGTGCTAGCGCTTGAAGAATCTGCAGGGGATCAGGTGCTTCAGTAACAGTGCAGGAAGAAGATTCGACTCAGAGGGAATAGCATATGCAAAGGCACAGGGGCATAGTATAGAGTGACAAAGATTCTTTGCTTCACTAAACTTTGGCCAGGCATATGAAGCTTCTCCTGGGCACCTTGTAAAATCCAGTTTTAACATGAACTCTGCTAAGCCAGTGTAGCAAGGACTCCCCCATTCTTGATATCTGATCACATTCCTCATCCTCTACCCTCCCCCAGGTGATATCTGATGACCCTGACCTGTCTTCAGGAAAAATCCTGTTAGATGAGGTTAGCCAGAATTCCCCTTACCCCTGATGTTTGCTTTTAATAATTTCCCATCCACTGACCACTGCCCTGCTATAAATTCCCACCTGCTCATGCTGTATTCGAAGCTGAGCCCAATCTCTCTCCCTCACTGCAAAATTCCATTGCAGTGGCCCCTATACCTATTGCAACAGTATTGAATAAATCCACCTTACTGTGCTGTAATAAGTGCAATTCAATAATTTTTCTTCAACAATATGGGAAATGAGAAGTATTAGTTGACTGAGACTGGAACATAAGAAGCACGAGAAGAAGAGGAAGGAGGTTGGGTAAAGCTAGTTCAGAAAGCATCCTGTATACCACAGTAAGGACTGTGGACAGTTCTGGAGTCCAAAAGGAGTCAGTGAGGCTTTAAAACAAGGGACTAATCTGATTTATATCTTAAAAGAAGAGACCTCTCTGGCAGAAGCCTGGAAGATTGAGTAGAGTGGACTGGTACAGGCAGGGAGACCACCCTAGTAGGCAAGAAATAATAAAGTAGGTAGGTGTGAAGATAAAGAGAGGGGAGCAAATTTGAAAAAGTAGCAGCAATGTGGTTATCACAATCCACCCCCACCCCCTAATCTCTCAACAAACACAGCCCTTCAGAGTCAAGGTGAAGATGATGGAAATTAGGAAGTAGTGATTAGACATGGAGCCTTCTGGTGCCGAGTTAATGGATGAGGGCTTTGTAATGCAACCCAGGATGTTTATCATAATATCAAAGTAAGGGGAGAGTTGGGGTTGAGAGGCAGTGGTGGGGGTGGGGTGAATATCATTCACAGACCGGATGCAAGCTGCTGGAGGTGATTTACTACAGCCTTCTTGATAGGTCTGATTAACTTTTGATATTGCGGGACAAAGATCAATTTATTGTTCCCTCTGTATTCTACTCTTGGTTCCAGAAGCTTCTCCCAGATTGCCACATAACTGGTTTTCTCATTTTCTTCAGGTCCCTGCTGAAGATGAGGAGGAAGAATTACTGGTGAAAACCTGAAGTTTGAAAAAATAAATCCAAATTGCTCTTTTGTCTAGTTTGTCTAGTGTTTTGGGAAACAAGGAAGAGGGAATGAAATCTCTGTTTTAAAATTTTATTATTTCTGTTATTGCACATTCACAATTCACTATATTTCATGCATTCTTTAAAGATCTATTTTTTTAATTGGATATTGAATATCTACAATGTGATAACTATAAAACACCTGTAAAACTTAAATAACAATACTATGATACCTATATATTCAATATCTAGTTTAAGCATAGGCTATTATTACCATAACTTCGAAGCCAACTCTGTGTACCTCCTTGGTTCCTTCCCTCTCCCTCCTTCCCAGAGGTAACCACTATCCTGAAATTTATATTTCATTCCTATATTTTTCTTTAAGATTTTGAAGAAAAGCAATCTCTAATAATATGCTGCTTAGTTTTCTGTATTTTTGAACTTTATGTAAATTGAATTATACTGAATCTAGTCTTCTGTAGCTTGGTTTTGTTGCTCACATTACGCTTTTGAAATGCAGCCAAGTTCATTAATTTTCACTGTTGCATAGTATTCCTTTTAAGAAACAAGCCACACACAGAAAGATGAATACTGCATGCGATGATTAATACTGAGTGTCAACTTGATTGGCTTGAAGGATGCAAAGTATTGATCCTGGGTGTGACTGTGAGGGTGTTGCCAAAGGAGATTAACATTTGAGTCGGTGGGCTGGGAAAGGCAGACCTACCTTAATCTGGGTGGGCACAATCTAATCAGCTGCCAGTGCAGCTAGATATAAAGCAGGCAGAAAAATGTGAAAAGACTAGACTGACCTAGCCTCCCAGCCTACATCCTTCTCCCATGCTGGATGCTTCCTGCCCTTGAACATCAGACTCCAAGTTCTTCAGTTTTGGAACTTGGACTGGCTCTCCTTGCTCCTCAACTTGCAGATGGCCTATTGTGGGACCTTGTGATCATATGAGTTAATACTTAATAAACTTTATATATATATATATGCTATTAGTTCTGTCCCTCTAGAGAACCCTGACTAATACACTGCATGTTCTCATTTTTTTGTGGAAGCTACAAGAAATTGAATGCAAAGAAGTAGAGAGCAGAATGGTGGTTACCAGAGGCTGGGAGAGGGGTAATAGAGAGATGTTGGTCAAAGGGTACAATGTTTCAGCTAGACTGAAGGAATAAATGATAAGTATTTGAGGCCGGGCATGGTGGCTCATGCCTATAATCCCAGCACTTTGGGAGACCGAGGCAGGCAGATCACCTGAGTCAGGGGTTCAAGACCAGCCTGGCCAACATGGCGAAACCCCATCTCTACTAAAGATACAAAAATTAGCAGGGTGTGGTGGTGCGCGCCTGTAACCCTAGCTACTCCGGAGGCTGAGGCAGGAGAACTTCAACCTGGGAGGTGGAGGTATCAGTGAGATGAGATAGAGTCTGTCTCAAAAAAAAACAAAAACAAAAAACAAGATAAGTATTTGAGATGGTAGATATGCTAATTAGCTTGGTTCACTCACCCCATATTATATACATATACCATAGCATCACTTTGCAACCCATAAATATATACAATTATAATTTGTCAATATCAAAATAAATAAATAAATAGAATTTTTAAAAAGAACAAGCCATGATCTATGTATTCATTCTTTTATCAATGGATTTGGATAAATTTCATTTTTTAAGAAAATTATTACAAATATTGCTGCTGTAAACATTTTGTCTTCTGATACTTATGTACAAGAGGTTTTAGGAAATCTGCCTAGGAAATCTGATTCTAATAGGATTTATTTGTCCTTTTTTTTAAAAAAAATGGGTCTTCCCAGAGATTTGCCAATTTTATTGGTCCTTCAAAAAAACCCAACTAGGTCACCCTAGAATTCACAGGAAAGAAACCCAGAATGTTTTAGTTTTGTCGGGTCTCTCCGTGGTGTATTTGTTCTCTATGATTTTCTGCTCTTATATTTTTTCTCTCTTTGGGTTTATTTTGTTCTTTTTCTAACTTCTAAAGCTGGATTCCTAGCTAATTAATTTTTAGCCTTTATTCTTTTATAGTATATGCATTTAAGATACTATAAATGTCCCTCCAAATACTCCCATAGCTGTATCTCACTAATTCTGACAAGTAGTAGTGTTGTTCACTTCTAAATACTTGCTAGTTCTCATTATGATTTCTTTGTTTTATGAGCTATTTAGATGTGTTCTTATATTTCTAAATGTATGATTATTTCTGTTTTAAAAATGGATTTCTAAATTAATTGCATTATAGGCAGAGATCGTGGTTATCAATTTTTTTGCTGAGACTCTTTCATGGTTAGTACCATGGTTAGTCATTTTTCATAAATTATTCCATGGAAATTGAAAAGAATGAGCCAGGCGTGGCGGCATGCACCAGAAGTTGCAGCTACTCAGGAGGCTGAAGTGAGAGGACTGCTTGAGTCCAGTAGTTCAAGGCCAGCTGGTGAACATAGTGAGACTCCATCTATGAAAAAATATATATAAAAAGAAAAAGAAAACAATGCATATTTTTCTGTTCTTGGGTTTAATGCACTATAAATAGAGATTACATCCAGCTTGTTCATGGTTATTTAAATCATATTTCAAATCTCACTGACTTCTTTGTTCACTTGACCATAAACTTCCCTTGTTTAATTTATTGGCTTGCTGTAGGAACTTGTGTTTATTCCATGTGTATACTGCACCTCCCCTGAAGCCTCTCTGAATCTCATTTGGTGACTCTGAAACCTACTGATCTACTTTACCCTTGCTAGGTTATATGTAATAATAAACAACCCCCAAATCTCAATGGCTTACAACCATGAAGATTTATTACTTGTGCACATTACATGTTATTCTCTGGCCAACTCTGCTCTGTGTTTTCTTCATTCTGGAACCTACGCTAGAGGAGTAGCCCATACCTGAGGCAGGTCTGCTTTGTGTCAGAAGGCAAAGAATAATGCAGAACTACTGAAAGGATCTGAAAGCTTCTTCCTGGATGAGGCATACAACTCTTCTATGCACATGGCCAACCCTGATGTCAGGGAGGTGTGGCGTTATTATCATATCACAGGCGGGGAGAAGAGAATGATGGAGAACAAAAACGCAGTCTACAACACCTGCCTTTTTGTTCTCTGAATAGTATCTACACAGAATTTCTAAACTAGATCTTTCAGTAACTGGTTCAGAGCTGCCCCTGCCTGGCCCCAGTTATGTGGTACATCTAGCTCAAAATAGCTGGGCTGGATGATTTGTGTACGCTTTGGTTATATGTGCTTGTGACTTTTACATGTAGTTTTGTCTCACCTGAACCATTTGATCGAAGATGATTAAATATCTGCTAAAACAGTGAAAAACGCACATAAACATACATATCCAGTTTTGTTTGCCAGTTAAGGATTTTTTTTTTTTAAAAACTCCCTGAATTTCATGCAGGAGCCATTGGTCCCTACCATTTTTGCAATTGTCTATTCACACATCTGTATTGTCTACTAGACTACACTGTGAGGTGGGATTGCATTTTTGTTCACTCCCGTGTCCCAGCTATTAGCACAGTTGCACATAATAAGGCTGTGATCTAAAAAAATGTGTTAAGTGAATAATAAAACTGAACTACAATTAGAATACAAGTCCAGCGTTCCAAATTGAATGAACAAGATCAAATTAGTAAAGATAACTATACTCACTAGAAGTCCATAATAAAAAAGAGATACTGTTTATACTAAATTAACAGTCTTTGGAGATTGTCTTACTTCTTTTTGTAAAGTGAGATGAAGAACAAAAATCCTGCACAGATTGAAGCTAGCTTTTATGTCAGTGTAAGTGAACTCTTCCTTCACTTCCTCTTTTAAGGAGTTGTAGCCGGAACACGCCAGGCTGATAATGATTGTTTTTATTTTATGTCATACCCTTCTGAGGGAAAACCAATAAATCCAGGCTGACAGTCTGGATGAAGGAATAGGTGCTAGCAGCAAAATATGGGGCCATGTCATGAGTTTTTTATTTGAGAATCAGCCTCTCCTCCATACACAGAACCACCAGCAGATGTCACATCTGATCTCTGTTGTTGGGCCTGCTGCCTGATTTTCAGTTAATTGTTTCCATAACGCAATGTTTTTCCATATTGTGTCATGCTTCCTATTACACAGGACACATTTTCTTTGCCATCTCCCATAAGCACACAGATACGATGTGCTTATTTATTTATCCATGCAATAAAGATTTATCATGTGTCTATTCTGTGCCTGGTATTGAGACTATGATGGTGAGCGAAACAGATACAGCCCCTGCCCTCTTGAAGAATTCTACTGGGGAGGACAGTTAATTCAATGAGTAACTTCCAAAAATTATAATTTGGGTTTTGTTAGTTGAAGCATGGTAGTAGGAGGACAAGTTAAAAAAATAGCCAAATATAGCCTAAGAAATCAGGGAAGTTCTCCAGGGAAGCAAGGTTTCTAGGGAATTCTGAAAGACTTAACTGAGTTAAGCAGACCAAGAACCAGGAGGAGAGCTGAATCTTTGTTATTTTAATTAAAAGAGTGAAGGGAGGGTGTCCCGAGTGTCCCATTAAACACATAGGCTCTGGGCTAGCCTTCCTGGGGGCCTATTCCTCACTCTGCCATTTATTAGCTCTGCTTCAGTTTTCTCGTCTGTACAACGGGGAGTGTGACAGTACTTGCCTCACAGGATTACTGTCAGGATTAAATGAGTTAATCCATGCAGGTGTCTGACATCGAATAAGCAATCGATTCCTGTTGGCCCTTATTTTTCTTTGTTGGAATATTCAGCAAAACCCATTGCATCTCAATTCTTTCTCAGATTAAAAAATTCTCTACCTGTGAATCAGAACTATGCTAACACAATGAACTCCAGTCTGCCAAATTTCACTTCTGAAGCAAAGCCACCTTTGGGTTTTGATTGTTGTGCCTGTGTCTTGTGTAGATGGTACATGGAACTTGGCCAAGTTTCACACGACAACATGAAGTGTTCAGCTCCAAGCCACATGATATAGTTACAAGCCATATAATAATATATGTTATCTTAATCCCACAGGAGATCCCATAGATATCACGGCCACATGGATAGAGACAAAGTCCTTGAACCTTAAAATAGCAAATCACAGACTCATTTCAAAGTTATTGGTACACAGAAGGTCTCTGTAGTGTCTTTTTAAATTCAGTCAGCTTTAATTACAAGCTTTTAGTCTCACTTGACAATATAATCCCTTCATTCTCAGGGCCGCACAGCATATTCAATCACTTAGCTTTCCTGACTGTTTAATGAAGATCTTCATGGTTGCATTTTGGGGAGTGCTTTCAGTCTCTTTCCAATAACAGGAACACTGAAAAAGACGTACAGGACATAATTATATGGTCTCATGCTGTTGTTGAGATTAGAAGCAAAAAAAAAAAAAAAAAAAAAACATAAATAAAATAAAATAAAATAAAATAAAAGGCCGGGCGTGGTGGCTGACGCCTGTAATCCCAGCACTTTGGGAGGCCAAGGTGGGTGGATCACTTGAGGTCAGGAGTTCGAGACCAGCCTGACCAACATGGAGAAATCCTGCGTCTACTAAAAATACAAAATTAGCCAGGCATGGTGGTGCATGCCTGAAATCTCAGCTACTTGAGAGGCTGAGGCAGGAGAATTGCTTGAACCTGGAAGGCGGAGGTTGCAGTGAGCCAAGATCGCGCCATTGCACTCCAGCCTGGGCAAGAAGAGCGAAACTCCATCTCAAAAATAAATAAATAAATAAATAAATAAATAAATAAATAAATAAAATAATGATAATTGCAAAGTCTACAAATATACTTGATAGAAAAAACCCTCTGAAAAGAAGAGCATATCTTTTAAATTACAAATTATGTTTGTTTTCTGAAATTGTACTCTACTCCAGAATATCAGTCAAATGCCCACCTGAGTTTCGAGTATTGTTAAATTTTAGGTTTCTAATTTTCCTGTTATTCACTTCTCAGCAACCTTTTTGATTTTCAAATGATGCCAGAACTTTTTTTATTCTATTTTTAAAAGTCACAGATTCAATCCCAATTTTATTTGCATCTACATATAGACATGCAGAAAAAATACTGTAAGACATTACTCATGGTTCTCTTTGGGTTCTGGGATTAAGGGAAGCCTTGTTTTGGTTGTTATAGTTTTCCTACATATAATTTTAGTTTAATAACAAAATGTGAGTATGTGGTGTTGGTTTTCTGTGTGGACCTAGAAAATAGTTCGCAGACCTAGGTAATTCCGTTTGAATACAATTCACTTATTTTTAAAACAAAAAAAAGCCAATCAAATAAATTAGCTAGTAAAGGAAGTATTAAATTTTATTGGAAAATTCCCCAGTTCCAGTATGCTTTGCTTGTCAGAGGGTAACATACAATATCTACAACTTGGCTTTATAGGCTTCTTAAGGGTCTTGCCTTTGGATTGATTCATTATTGAGATGGAGTTAAATTTTCTGGAAAAGAGAATTCCACTGCTCAGCAGGCTAACTGCCTTTAGATGGGTGACATTAACTCTACTTATTGCCAACCTAGCCAAAAAATCAATAAAAGCTGGTGGACTAAGACAAGTCATAAATTTGATTTCTATATCCAAAATCACTTCCATTCCAGGCCGACCTCACATTGGCAGTCTGATTTGATTACAAGGTCATTTTCCCACACGTTGTACTCAGCAGTTTGAAAAGTACAATGTGTTGGTTAAAATATGATCCTTGGGGGATATTTGCTCACTTTACAAGCAGCTCCTCCATTTGCCATAATTCAGCCCAATGGGCAGTTGCTCCTCAGGGAAGCTGATGTGCTAAATCCTTGGAGTTGTCCCAACCCCATCGAGAGAGGCCCTGCAGAGTCTGCATGGGGCTCCATGCCGTCCTGTCATCAGTGCTCACTCTTGGCTTTCCCCTGACCTCATTTCACATCAAACCTTTAATAACAATCTACAAGGAAGCCTTTGTGCTCCAAAATGTTCTCATATTTATGATGGCTCTAACATGGGGGAAAAGACTTAACCTAAATATTTGACTGAAATGTTTCTCTTAGCCTCAGAATAATCATTTTATAATAACCATATATTTCCATTACTCAGAACTTCAAAACCACATTTACAGCAACAGATCTCATTGATTTAATATCAGAGTGGAAACGGATCAAGTACACTAGCGATTTTATCTAGTAAATGAAGAAACTGAGGCCCAAAGGGAACCAATGGGACTAGCCCAAAGTCATATGGGTAGTTCTACACAGAGCTGGGATGAAAACCTTCGGTCTGGCTGGGCATGGTGGCTCATGCCTGTAATCCCAGCACTTTGAGAGGCCAAGGTGGGTGGGTCACTTGAGGCCAGGAGTTCGATACCAGGCTGGTCAATGTGGTGAAACCCTGTCTCTACCAAAAAATACAACAATTAGCTGGGCATGATGGTACATGCCTGTAGTCCCAGCTACTTGGGAGGCTGAGGTGGGAGAATTGCTTGAACCCGGGAGGCGGAGGTTGCAGCAAGCTGAGATGGCACCACTGCACTCCAGCCTGGGTGACAGAGTGAGACTCTGTCTCAAAAAAAAAAAACCCAAAAAACAAAAAACAAACCTTTGGTCTTCTGACTTCCAACCCTATGCCCTTTCCCTTCTCTCATTCTGGACTTCTAATCCCCTTATCACTTTTGGCCAAGGGGCTATGACATTTGATATCATTATTATTAATAATGATCACTACCATTTATTTAACTCTTATTAGGTGCCTGATGCTGGGTATCACACTCAATTCTGACAACAGCCTGATGGGGTAAGTATGCTTATTATCCCATTTTACAGCTGAGAAAATTGAGTTACAGAACAAGTAATTTATCTGGCATTTTAAATGACAGTGAGCAAAAGGGAGGACTGAAATTTAAATCTACTTCTTTCTGACCTCAGAAAACAAGTGTTTAACTATTTAGTACCATCCTTGGGTCCCAGAACCTTATCCTCTTGGCAAAAGATATGAAACTATCTTTTAAAGCCTGCTGGCCTAGAAAGCTTAAGTTATCCTACTTGATATGAGCAGATTGTTATCAGACAGCCCAAACGCATTATAATGCTTTCTCTCATCCTGGCCCACACAGTTCGAATATAATCCTTTAAAAATAGGAGCCTTTTGTCTTATAGTAACTAACCCCCAATGAAGTCTATTTTACACTAAATTCTGCTCTTTGGGGTATGAGCTAGTAGCAAAACCACAACAGAGCCTAAACAATGATTTCAAGCACCCTAGAGTGGTAGTTGCTAAGGACAACATTTGACAAGCCAGGGATCCTGGGCAGAGGCCACTGGGAAGGACAAGAGGAGGGCGCCCATCTGGCTCGCCCACCAGATCCAGGCAGGCGCAGCACATCGTAAATAACCTCTTACACATGCCTCACTGCCAGCTCAAAATGGGTTTTGAGTGCATTTGGCTTGTTTTTAAAGAAGGTGTGAGCTAAAGGCTGTCATTTAAAATTGCCCAGACCCATGTCACAAGAACAGGTGGGCCCAGATTTAAAACAAAATAAATGAGAGGCTGAACTTACCAAAGCAAATATTGTGGAGTGATTATTCTGCTTTAGAAAAGGATTACCCTTGGGACTCTTCAGAGCAGTGATCTCTCTTATTGCCATTAAAATGTAAATCTCTCAATTCAAATTTGGTTAACACTCATGACCTTTCAGGAAAATGCTTGCTTTATTGAGCAAGGAATCCATTCCTTGTAAAGAAGAACAAATGAAAGGTTTGGTTCCTTTTTACAAATATGGAATAAGGTCTGCAAAGCTCTATTTCCTTTTTCTTTCTAAATGTGAAAGCTGTTAGAGAAGCCCCTCTATGGGAGAGGTTTTGTTTTTAAATTTCACTTGACATTCTTTCCTGAAACACGCTTGTTAAAAGGTCAAGATTAGGTAGAGATACCAAACCCTTTTGTGAGCACATTTTATCTGCTGCTGAAAAGCTCTTTATCAGTAGGTGGCGCTATAAGAATGAGATTACCATACGCAGGGGCCAACACATTCAGGATAGAAAGCAAAATTCCGCCCTTTCTTGGGCATCTTCCTGAAGGAAACAGCTTCGCTCTGCACCTTCATAGGATTCCTCTTTGCTTACCCCGAGCTATCCCGCTCTGAATTGCTGTTTGAGCAGAGGGATGCCCACATTGTACCCTTCTTAGAATCCCAGAATGTGAAGGCTAGGAAGGACCTCTTATGTAATGGCTTAGCTTGCAGTCTTTTCATCCTGGAATCACAGGATCTGTAAAGGTTAGAGGAACCTTAGAAATCGTCTCCAACACTCATGTTTTCCATGAGGAAGTTGAGACTGAAATGAAGGACTCAAAATCACCTAGGCAGTTCATAGCTCAGGCAGGACAAGAGCCTTAGTGGGCTTGCTTGACATCCAGTGTTTCCCAGTTATTGGGGAACACTGCAGGGCAGTGTGAGAGGGAAATGATAAGTGGTGTGTGGGGAGACAGTGGCCCTGCCTGGGCCGGGTTCAGGCAGAGCTCACTGACTGTGGGTGGACAACATTAAACATTAAGGATTTTCTCCCTCTATTCCCTATAGTCAACGATTGCCACCCTTGCAGGACTTAACGACAAATGTCAGGTGCCGAGTCTTTCTCTTTGATATAGTTTGGCTGTGCCCCACCCAGATCTCATCTTGAATTGTAGCTCCCATAATTCCCACGTGTTGTGGGAGGGAACTGGTGAAAGGTACCTGAATCATGGGGTGGTTTCCCCCATACTGTTCTCATGGTAGTGAATAAGTCCCATGAGATCTGATGGTTTTATAAGGGGTTTTGCCTTTTGCTTGGCTCTCATTCTCTCTTGCCTGCCGTCATGTAACACCATGCCTTTTGCCTTCCACCATAATTGTGAGGCCTCCCTAGCCACGTGGAACTGTGAATCCATTAAATCTCTTTTTCTTTATAAATTACCCAGGCTCAGGTATGTCTTTATCAGCAGCGTGAAAATGGATTAATACACTCTTCAAGCTAACTTTCCCTTATTTCTGCCAACCAAACCACCATTTCCCCCAACACTCAGATTTATAACTTACAGTCCCTGTTGTCTAGTCCCTTTAGTATGGATTCCCTGTGTGCTTGGAAACGTTCTAGGCTGCAGGGTATAGAATTGAACAAAATAGATAAAATCCTTGCTCTTATAAAGAAAACAGAAAATAAATAGAATAAATAAGTAAATTAATTAGTATATTAGTGATGAGTGCTAAGGAGGGGGGGAAATCCAGAGTGGAAAGAGGGATATAAAGTGTTAGGGATGGAATAGAAATTGGGTCAGAGAAGGCCTTACTGAGAAAGTCCCTGAGTCAGGAGCAGGCTTTGAATCTTAGGAACAGAAAGGAGACCAATAGACTATTTCTAAATTCTTACCAAGTGCAGATTTGTTTTTTCTTTCTCAATGTGTCCTCCTGATACCCTATTTGTCCCTGTTGTGATCTCTTTAGGCAAGGTCCAAGCCGAAACTGAACAGATGAGGAGGAGTAAGCCAGGTGCAGGGAGTTGGGAGGGTGAAGAGAAGAGGGATAAGGAGAAAGTTCTAGTATGTGGTAAAGGCCTACTGTTCCTGAAGAGTCATCTTATGCCAGACTAGAGGACTTACTGTTCTTGGAATCCACATTTGTGGCCTTGGTGATTATTTCCCTACTCTACCTCTTGGGGTCCCATGTCACTATTTTCAGGCTTAGCTTTCCAAACCTGGACAATCTTTTAAGACCCAGTAAAAATGCCATCTTTCTTAGGCGTGGGCAAGAAGCCCATCTCCACATGCTCATTCCCTACTTTGAGTCCTATAACGTAATAGATTATGTCTTTCATTTGCTATTTAATAGTCCTCCCTTCGATTGGTTACTTATCTTTGACTCAGCTGTGTGTTGACATGACACTGTTGTGAGCCACAGAAAGCTGAAGCGTCTCACCCACCTATGCAGATAGTGCTTTGCAGATTACTTTGCAGATTTGTAGGTGTTGGGCACCTACAGTGAGAGAGGCAGCTTCCTCCTTTGCAAAATGAAAGTAGGAAAATCTGCCTCTGGAGAGTTGTAAGGATTACATGAGACACTGGAACGAAAGTCCTTAGTTCAGGGTTGGCTTCCATGGTAACCACTTAATAAAAGGTAATGGTGACTTGGTTGTCACTGAAAAGACCATTGGACTTATAGCTGAGCTGTTGGTTCTGCTACTTATTAGCTTTGTGACCTTGGACAAGTAATTTAACAGGATTATTGGGTCTCTCTTTTCTCATCTGTAAAATGGGATAATAATAACTAACTTCAAAGAACAATTTTGAGGCTCAAATTTCTAACAGTGTGTATGCAATCAATTATCTGAAGGGTCTCAATCCCTTTGGGTATAATGCCACGAAGTAGTTTTATTTTCCCCAATCATTGCTTCCAACTGTGCTATGTTGTATTGCTCTTTTCCTGGGGATAGTGCTCCCTTGGTGATAGCTTGGACAGATTTAATAACTTCCTAGTCACCTTGTGATGTGGGCAATCTTGTCTCAGAGTTTAAGACACAGCACAGTTTATTTTCATGACCCCAATATCAAGCTTGATTAAAAGTTCTGTTCCTGGCCCCAGGCAGATCATTCTCTTTTGCAGCCCTGGGAGCCTGGAGTGGAAGACCAAAGACCAGAGATGGCTCTGAGGTCATTGCCCTGCCCCCATTCCCCCCTCCTCCCCCCAGTTCTTGTGCAATTGAGGGCAAGTAGGAAGGTTACAGGAAGCAGAGGTATTCTTCTGTGATTGCCCACAAGGCTACCAGGGGTAGGGTAAAGTTGTGCCTCTGGCTTCCCTCCAGTTCTATTTGGGTCTATCTGATGCTAGCGCCCTCTGTTGGAGTGGTGGTCTCCTCACAGGTGGTGTGCATGTTTTTCTTTGGAGTGGTATTGGGTCTCCTCTGCCACTGGGGACCACTTTCCCTGGTTGACATTCCATCATTTGGTCCAGTGGTCATCAGGGCTGCTCAAAGATTCTTGCTCTTCTTGCCTTGGTATTGCTTTACCCAGTGGAGACACAGAAATTTCCAAATTTCTCTTCTGCACCCTCTAAAGGCCACAGAGAACAGGTGTGGAGTGGGCCTTCACTGTCTTCTTTCCAGCCACACCACACTGCACCATGGATATTTCCAGCCCTGTGGGTATGGGCTATCCCACCAAGATATCCAACTTCAGTAAGAAGTTAAGTAAGCACCAGTCTGTTTCCAAAGTCCCCCAAATGCAAGACTGCACATTTCAGGCACCTACTCTTTTTTCCCGTAGTGAGGAGAGAAATGAGAAGGTTTATGGGCTATTCCTGGGCTTTTAGAACATTCTCCAAGAGCTCTCTCTCACCAGAGAATGCTTGGGGACAGCTCGATGACTGGCCCAGCAGGTACCAGAGATCAGCAAACAACCCACAAGGAAATGGGAAGCTCTTTGTCTTGCAAGCTCCCCTAATGTCTTAATCTGCTCAGGCTACCATAACAAAAAGTAGCATACACAGGGTGGCTTAAACAACAGAAATTTACTTCTCACAGTTCTGGGGGCTGGCAGTCTGAGATCAGGGTGCCAGCATGGTCAGGTTCTAGTGAGGGCCTTGTTCTGGCCTGCAGATGGTTGTGTTCTTACTGTGTCCTCACATGGCAAAGAGCAAGCTCTCTGGTGCCTTTTCCTCTTCTTATAAGGGGACTAATCCCATCATGAGGGCCCCACCCTCATGATCTCATCTGAACTGAGTTATCTCCCAAAGCGTCTATCTCCAAATACCAGTGTGTTGGGGTTAGGGCTTCAACATGTGAATTTTGGGAGAACATAATTCAGTCAATAACACCTAACGTCACAAGAGGTATTCCTGGCTTAGAGGAGAGAATGTTCTCTCTCCACAAACACTGCACTTTCTTTAAGGCCAGTGATGTTTTTCTCTCCCTGCCTCTCCCTACCTCGGCACTTTGCTCTAGTTCCTTCATATTATTTAGAAAAAATGCTGGGGCCAGGTGTGGTGGCTCATGCCAGTAATCTCAGCACTTTGGGAGGCCAAGGCAGGTGGATCACTTGAGCTCAGGAGTTAGAGACTAGCCTGGGCAACATGCCAAAACTCTGTCTCTATAAAAAATACAAAAATTAGCCAGGCATAGTGGCACAGACCTATATTTCTAGCTACCTGGGAGGCTGAAGTGGGAGGATAGCCTCAGCTTCGTAAGAGTCAATGGACTGTTTTGGCCATTGAGTCCTATGTGAGGGGTGACTGGTAGTAGATGGAAGTATTTGTACCAGTTCTGGTGCCTTTTCAGCAAACTCTGCAGGAAGGCAGATGATTTCAATGGCTAATGGCTTCTAGAAAGCTCCTTGAGCTTGGAATATGGGGCTATCTAGCATCATTTGTCTTCAGCTTTGAACCTCAGCCTATAGAATGGCCCAAAAAATCCTACTCTATATATAGCTCCATATTTGAAAGTGCTTTGAAACAACACAACATTATACAAAGAAAGGCATTAGTCTTAGTATTACTTGTTTCATTATTACTACTAGTAGTATGCTGTTTTATTTATTTCGTACATCTTTTTCAAGTTCCTGCTGTGGCCAGACACTGTTTTAGGCACTGGGAAATACAGCAGTGAACAAGAGAGATCAAGTCTCTGCAGTCCTGAAATATGGACTATAAAAAAGTAAGCAACTATGTAAACGATGTAAACCAAGTGATTCCATTTTTTTTTTCTTTTTCTGAGACAGTGTCTCTTTCTGTCACCCAGGCTGGATCTCCACTCACTCTTTCCTTTATAAATTACCCAGTCTCAAGTAGTTCTTTACAGCAGTGTGAAAATGGATTAATACAACCAAATATCTGGGCACCCCTTGGCACAGTCAAGTTGACATAGAAAATTAACCATCACAATCTACCCCTTGTCATCATCTTCTTAAACCATACTTAATCTCCAAATGAAGACAATATCAAGGTTATAATTCTACCAGTTCTGCCAACTAATCTTCATACAGCCAAAAAGGCACGAACTCCTTCTCTAGAAGAGAAGTCCTTGAGTGATATTTACTCTTCTCCTTGATATCCCATAACTTAATACTATGATGTAAAATTAATAATACTTAAATACTATGACACAAAGTTAATACATCTATGTTGGATGATAAGGGAATAGAAGAGGGAAGAAAACAAAGATATTTGACATACACATAAACATATTTATAACAAAATAAAGAGAAAATACTCTTGGCAATTATAGTCTTTGTTTCTGTAACTGGCCAGGTGGTCATACCTGGTCTTTATAACTACCTTCTTCCATTACTTATTCTGTATTCCCTTTGCCTTCAAGAAGCACGTCAGCTGGTTGTGGTTCTTTACCTGGTGGGTAACCCAAAACTTCATTCCTGGAGAGTCTGGGCCGTTAGTAGTCCTGCCTGGATTAGGTTGCTGTAGTTTTCCTTTGGCCTTAATCACAGGGCATAGTAATACTAAGAGATATCATAAGGGATCTCCTATATTCCAGCCATGTTCTTCCTCACCTCCACTGTGAAGTACTCGTCCAATTTCTCTTGGTAGTCAGGATCAATCACCCCAACTAGAGTCGTGAGGAGCTCAAAGTAGCCAATCAGCAGTCTTACGTTCCAGTTAAGTGAAATAATTTTTGTGTCTCTTGGTGGAAGCATTCTTCCCTCTCAGGAAAAAGATGTCTATGACATCTAGGCCAGAAGAGGATAAAGTTGTGGGAACAGAAAGCAAAAATTTTGCTAGTGGGTTGCTAGGGGTAATAGTGAGTGATGCCACTCCCATTTTCACCTGTTGGCTTCTGGCCTCATGAACTCTGAATATGGAATATGGGAGAAACTGTGTCATATATTGGACACTGATTCAGAGCATCCACAGCCTTTGGAGAACCTTGCTCCAGTCCTTCAAGGTATTGTCACCTACCTGATGCTGTAACTGAGTCTTCAAAAGGCCACTCCATCAACCTGTCAAGCCAGGTGCTTCAGGATGTTGGGAAACATGGTAAGATGAAGACCATGAAATTCCATAAGCATGGACTTATTGCTGTATTTCATTTGCCATGAAGTGATTTCCTTGATTGGAAGCAATGCTGTGTGGAATACCACACAGGCGTTCTGAAAGGTAAGGCATTCTGAAAGTCCACATATGGTAGTTTTGGCAGAAGCACTGCAGGCAGGGAAGTCAAATCTGCATCCAGATAAAGTTTCTATTCCAGCAAGAACAAAATGCTGCCCCTTCTGTGACAGAGGTGATCTAAGGTAATCAACCTGCCACCAGGTAGTTGGCTGATCACCCCAGGAAATGGTGGCATATTGGAGGCTCAGTGTTGTTCTCTGCTGCTGGCAGATTGAACATGGAACAGTTGTAGACAGGTAAGACTTGGTGGGTGGAAGTCCATGTTGCTTATTCCATGCATAACTTCCATCCCTGCCACCATGGCAACCTTGTTCACAAGCTCACTGCGCAGTGGCAGTGGAGGTTGGGGAAAGAGGCTTGACTAATATGCACAGAAAAGGTCATCCCACCCACCTGATTATTAGAATCCTCTTCTGCTGAAATCACTCTTTGCTGAGCATTCACATAGGACCCAAATATATATATATATATTTGGAGACAGAGTCTTGCACCAGGCTGGAGGGCAGTGGCAGGATCTCGGCTCACTGCAACTCCGCCTCCAGGGTTCAAGCGATTCTCCTGCCTCAGCCTCCTGAGTAGCTGGGATTACAGGCGCCTGCCACCAGGCCCACTAATTTTTTTTAATGTATTTTTAGTAAAGATGGGGTTTCACCATGTTAGCCAGGCTGGTCTCGAACTCCTGACCTCAGGCAATCCACCCGCCTCGGCCTCCCAAAGTGCTGGGATTACAGGCGTGAGCCACTGCTCCCAGACATCTTCACATTTTTGCCCATTCCAAGAGTTCTACACGTACCTTTTCTTCAAATTTCTGGTCACCAGTTTCTCAATTGTTTCACTTTCAAGTTCCTGACCATCCAGCCATGCCACTGGCCACAGCCCATGAACTGGTATATAATTGCATGTCTGGCCATTTCTCCTTCTAAGCAAAGTGAACAACCAGGTGCATGGCTCAAAGTTCTGCCCACTGGGAGGATTTTCCTTCACCACTGTCTTTCAGGGATATCCCAGAAAGGGGCTGTAGTGCTGCAGCTGTCCCCTTTCTGGTGGTGCCTGCATATCATACAGAACCATCTGTAAACCAGGCCTGAGTTTTCTCTTCCTCTGTCAACTAATTGTAGGAAACTCCCCATAATGCTGTAGATGGAACTCAGAGAGAGAACACAGTGTAGCAGAAGTGGGGACTATGGACATTTGGGCTGATTTTTTTTTTTTTTTTTGAGATGGAGTTTCACTCTGTCGCCCAGGCTAGAGTGGAGTGGTGCGATCTCAGTTTACTGCAACCTCTGCCTGCCAGGTTCAAGCGATTCTCCTGCCTTAGTCTCCTGAGTAGCTGTCATTACAGGCACGTGCCAGTATGCCCAGCTAATTTTTGTATTTTTGGTAGAGGTGGGGTTTTGCTATGTTGGCTAGGCTGGTCTCTAACTCCTGACCTCAAGCAATCCGCCCACCTCGGCCTCCTGAAGTGCTGGGATTGCAGGTGTGAGCCACTGCGCCTGGCTAGGCTGATTGTTCATGTAACTTGCCTATGCCACCAGGGCCTAGTTGGGCCCCATCATGGATGTACCACTTTCATCTGATGATGGAGTGCTGCTGTGCATATCCAATTTATGGCTTGGTGGGTCAGATAATTCCCAGTTCATGATGGGCAGCTCAGGTTACATGGTAACTTAGTGGCCCAGGGTTAAGCATTCAGTCTCTACTAAAGCCCAGTAGCAGGCCGAGAGCTTTTTCTCAAAAGGAGAAACAGCAGCTGTAGTTACCTGCAGAGGATGGCAGAGCTTTGCTCCAACATCCTAAGGATGTACATTGCAGTTCCCCTATAGAGACCTGCCGAAGGCTACAAACAGTATCCCTATCAGCAGTGATGCTTTAAGCACAATTAGATCTTCTTAATTATGCTGTCCAGTGGCAGAGCAGCTTGCACAGCAGCCTGGACCTGTTGCAGAACCTTCTTTTGTTCTAGGCCCCACTCAAAACTCACAGCTTTTTGGGTCACTCAGTAAATGGGTAGGAGTAACACACTGAAATGAGGAATGTGTTGTGTGATGGGGCCCATCCACATTAGAGAGGGCAATCAGCTTTATCCAGCCTATTGATTTAAATGTTAAACTCAACCAAAAACACCCCCCCCCAAAACACTCAGAATAATATTTGACCAAATATTTTGGCACCCTGTGGCCCAGTCAGGTTGACACATAAACTTAACCATCACAAATTCTCCCCTAGCACCTTCAGAAAGAGTACAGTCCTGCTGACACTTTGATTTTGGATTCCTGGCCTCCAGAACTGTAAGAGAATGGATTTACATTGTCCTAAAATACTGAGTTTGTGGCTTAGAATACCATTAGTTTTCTAGGGATGCTGTAATAAATGGTATTACAGCATCCCTAGGAAACTAATCTAGGACGTAAGCATTGAAACAGGAAACGGTTAAGGAGACAGTTTGGTAACTGACCTAGGCAAGAGACTATGATGGTGTAGAGCAGGCTGGAGTCATGCAGAGAGTCAGAAGTGATATATTTTGCAGTTGTAGCTAGCAGGGATTGCTGGTCCATTAAATGTAGTGAGGGCAGGAAGTAGTTTGAGGAACGGAAGAATTCTAGGTTTGGGACTTGAGTACCTCGTTGGCTGAACATATCATTTACTAAAACAGGCAAGACTAGGAAAGCAGCAGATTTTTCAGCAGGAAAATCAAGAGTTCTCTTTTGGACTTGCTATGTCTGAGATGTTGGGTAAGGATTTTGGAGTTTAATTGGAGATGTCAGGGCTAGAGATGAAAGTTGATGAGTCATCATAAAAGGTAGCATTCAGGGCCGGGTGCAGTGGCTCATGCCTGTAATCTCAGCACTTTGGGAGGCCCAGGTGGGCGGATCACGAGGTCAGGAGATCGAGACCATCCTGGCTAACACGGTGAAACCTGGTCTCTAATAAAAATACAAAAAATTAGCCAGGTGTGGTGGCGGGTGCCTGTAGTCCCAGCTACTCGGGAGGCTGAGGCAGGAGAATGGCATGAACCCAGGAGGCGGAGATTGCAGTGAGCTGAGATCGCACCACTGCACTCCAGCCTGGGCGACAGAGCGAGACTCCATCTCAAAAAAAAAAAAAAAAAAAAAAAAAAAAAAAGGTAGCATTCAGATAGGAGTGGAAGGCTCAGGGCTGGGATCTGGAATGCCCCAATGTTTAGGGATGGAGCAGATGAGTAGAAGCTGGGAGTGGAAATGGGGAAGAAGGGAGTGATGAGGCCAATGAGAAAACTCAGGAGGGACTCAGGAAAAGACAAGAAAGAAGAGGGTTCAAGAGATGAGAGGTGCTGATAACACTGGCACCTCAGCGAGGTTGAGAGCAACATTAGATTCAGTAACATGGAAGTCCTTGGTGACCTTAATGCAAGTATATTCTGATCTGTGTTCTGGGGTGGGTGGGTATACAAACTGGAGATGGTTTGAGCAGTAATTCTGTTGTAAGGAAGAGGAGATCACAGTGGATGAAAACTATTTTACCCGGGCTGGTCTTGTTGACGTTCTCCACCCCATTCCCATTATGGTGTCTTGCTAAGGCATTTCTTTCCTCTTACAATTTTTCCCTTCCCGCCTATATCTTTCCATGCTGGATTTAGAGACTTAGAGATGTTAGGTCTTCTAAGGGTCAGGTAATTCCCAGTTCATGATGGGCGGCTCATGTCACATGGTAACTTGGTGGTCCATGGTTAAGCAATAAACCTCTATTTGTTTAAGCCACTATTATTCAGGTTTTCTGCTGTATGTTGCAAAGTACAGTCCCGATACCCAAATAAGAAACTGGTGAGCTGCAGAGAAGAAATGTGGAATTAGGCTATCTAACTGCAAAGTTTATATACTTAACCACTATACTGCATAGAGGTTAAGCACGTTTGTAAACTGTCTCCCAACTTAATAACATATCATGAGCATTTTCTCATAACATTATGTCTCATGACATTAAAAACATAAACATAAAAACCTAACAAAAACTCTCCATAATGTTTCCCATAACATTAAAAGCTCCTTATGAGCATAATTTTTGTGATCGTTTAACGTTCAGTTGTAAGGCCTTTTTGGCTATTGAAAACAGCATGTGGTCAACATCTTTGTGCGTATAATTTTTATCTGGCCTCCCAGCTGTGTGTTGAGAGTTGTCCTGCAATGAAATTGCTGGGTTAAAGGTAAGAACATTTCTAAGGCTATCGATTCTTAAGGCCAGATTTCTTTCCATAATGTTCATAAATTCCTTAATTTGGGCCACCTCTTGCCAGAAAAGATTGTATGATCTACGAGACCAGGCATCATTTCTAAATTTTCAGGTCCTCTTGCAGCACATGGCAAGTTTTGCGTACATACTGGGAATGTAGTAAATAGTTGAGTTGGCTGGAATGGTTGGAAATGAATAACTTGGGGTGACTTATCTTGTGTGGAGGAAATGGGACCCAGGTGGGTAACAGGTGGATGGGAAGCTGGGACTATTCACTTCACCCAGCTTGAGTCATGTAATTGAGGGGAAAAGTGCACATCAAAATGGAAATATGTCAAGTGGCTGTCTCTAAATGGAAGCCACAGCAGACATCGGTGGCTGATCCCATGCCCAGATTCCAACCCCCATCCACGGTCTCCTTAACTCATCTACAACCTGAGTTCTTCACCTTCCAGCCAGGTGTGGTCATGTGACACAGTTCTGTCCAATGAGATGAAAGCAAAGTCTGCTGCAGGGGACTTTCAGAAAAGCTTTTGTATTCCTGATTTTTAAAGGGTTGGATTGAGCTGCCATGTCATTTTTATTTCATTTTCCTTTTTCGTGTCCAGAATACTGTGTGATGCCTCAGGATGCAGCAGCTTTCTTGAAACAGATTATGAGGAGCCAAACATGAGAACAAAATCCAACTTGTAAAGTCAGGGCAATTATTGACTTATGTATTTATTTAAAACATATTTATTGAGCATCTAATATGTACATCTAATATCCACATCTGCAGGAACACTTACATACTGCCTACTGCACTGTGCCAGTAGTTTGCATGTATCAAACTATTAATCCTTTCAATAGGCCTAGGGGGTGAGGCTATTATTTTCATCTCCATTTTACAGATAAGAAAACTGGAGGACTAGGGAGAGGTTAAGTAACTTTGCCAGTGTCACACAGCGAATAAGTAGCAGAGCCAAGGTTGAGTAAGATTCAATAACAGCTAGTAAGTAGCAGCAGTCCACGCAGCTTGGTGCTACTGTCCTTGCACTTAACCATTGTGCCACCCAGTCTGGGTCCTGGTGTCATTTTTGAGGAGTTGCATGTTCTCTGGACTGTATTTGTATTTGTATGTATGAAAAATAAATCTCTGTTTGCTTGTATTTCTTATTAAATGTAAAAAATAAACCTCTATTTGTTTAAGCCACTATTATTTAGGTTTTCTGTTGTATGTTGCAAGTACAGTCCTGATACCCAAGCTGTAGAGTAGCTAATATCTTTTTTTTTTTTTTTGAGACAGAGTCTCGCTCTGTTGCCCAGGCTAGAGTGCAGTGGCGCAATCTTGGCTCACTGCCAGCTCCGTCTCCCGGGTTCACGCCATTCTCCTGCCTCAGCCTCCTGAATAGCTGGGATCACAGGCACCCACTACCACACCTGGCTAATTTTTTGTATTTTTAGTAGAGACAGGGTTTCACCGTGTTAGCCAGGATGGTCTCGATCTCCTGACCTCGTGATCCACCCGCCTCGGCCTCCCAAAGTGCTGGGATTACAGGCGTGAGCCATAGAGTAGCTAATATCTTAAATTACTTTTATGTGGCTTTGTACTACATCATTTTTCTTCTCCTGTTAGAGTGTTAGCTCAACAAGGACAGGGTCTACAACAACTTTGTATATTACTGTATCTCAACACAGTGCCTGGTGCATATTAGATGCCCAATAAATATGTTTTGAGTATATGAGTAAGTCAATAAATGATTGATAGCTAAGACTGTAATAAATTTAGTCTCCTGCCCATGCTTTACTTAGCATTACACTAATTTGCATCCTCTGAATATAGGCTAGCAAAGGGAGAGAACAGGAGTACTGTGCTTTGTGGCCATGTCAGTCTAACCTGGCATAAAAAATACACTATGAATAAATAACCAAGTCAAGGAACCATTGAGAGGGAAGTATATTTTTGGGTATTTTGTTTCCCTTGCAGTCTTCTCTCCCCTTTCAGCCCTGTCTTTAGCTATCAGTTTCTTACTTTCTTTTAATTCTATACCACCCCTAACATCGATTTATCCTTTTGATTTATGTATTTCATATATGCTTTCTTCTTCTTCCTTCTCTCCTTATTTCCCTGGACATTCTGCACAATTCCTCTCTACTTCTGATAGAGTGATTTCTCTAAGGTAAAGAAAACCGTTTGCTACCCTCTAATGTACCCTGCTTGTGCCATCCTCACCACTCATTTCAATTTCTTGGTGTGATTTATCCAGCAATCAGACCATTGCCCAAAATTGGCTTTGCAGAAAGGCTTAATGTGTTTGTCTTACCCATTCAGGGACTACTCCTAATTATCATGCAGGGAAGCTCACGTCTCCATTTTGCTGATCCTTCACTTGGGCCAGATCAGCCACGAGACCCATTTTGTTTAATACCAGATTGAGCGATTAATTCCCAGAGTAACAAACATGCAATATGTGGAAGGAGTCACGTGCCTCCTCGTCAGCAGGAAGGGATTCTGTTTCTTCCCTTTGACATGGCTTGGTTTTTCTTCTTGTGATGCAGTGGAGAGAGCCTTAGAAATTGGTGAGCTGGGGCCTAGGCTCATCTCTGTGCAAGATGCCGGTCTTGAGAAGTCTTTGACCCCCTTTGGACCTCCGTTTCCTAACCCCAGAGAGTTGAGAGTTGAACTCAATGTACCCTAAGATATCATCTGGCCCTGTAATTTATGATTTTATAAGCAAGAAATGACAAAATAACTTAAAAAATCAATATTACATAGACAACCTCACTCATCTATCAGGGGAAAAGTCTCAGACCTTCCCTACAAACATATATTATAAAACTAATCACTTCAGTCTTATAGGTCGAGTTCAGAAAAATAGATGGGAAGGATCAAATAACAAGGAACAGCAGGAATACCAGACTCAAGTTTAGCTTAATGGCAGGAATTCAAGAACAAAGGGGTTAAGCCCTACCAGTGGACTTGGGTGAGGCATGGGGAAACAGCTTCTTAGAAAAAAAATTCTTCTTAATTGGCGAATTTTCCCAAACGTTTTAAAAAATTGATATATGATAATTGTACATATTTATGGGACACATGTGATATTTGGATACATGCATACAATGTGTAATGATCAAACCGGGTAATTAGGGGTGAAATTTGTTTTTGTGTCTTTCCTAGTGATAACCCACAGATCACATTTAACGGGCTTCCAAATTAACTGCCTGGGGAAGGTCTTATGATTCATGGCTTACATCCTGTCCTTCAGTAAAGAATCTTACCATGAATCCCTCTAATCTTCTCCTGAGTTCCTCAAACCGCTGTCATACTGATTAATACATAACCTACTGACACTGAAAAGGACACTGCTTTGTTTCTGAATCATGAAGTTTTGCTGATTTGTTTCTGAATCATGAAGTTTTACTTATTTTCTTGCAGGTAAGACATTTTATCCTGCATGTTGTCATCTGTAGCCAAGGATTGTAACATTGGTATTGTACTCTCCAACAAAAAAGGACAACTCCAATATGAGGAGTCCCCTTCCCTTCTCCTAAACTTTCTTATAAAAGCATTTTAACTTGCAACAGACTTCAGAACCTGCTCAACTTTGTTGGAGTATCTTCCTGGGTTGATCCTCAAATTGGCTTACCATAAACCTTTATCAAATTATTTCTGCCTCTACAGCCTTAATTTTGGTTGACATGAGTTCTGCTGTTTGTGCTCTCTTGTTTATTGACCCTCTCCACCTTCCACCTCTTCTCCAGGTATTTTTTTCATATTTGCCATTTAAAAGATTTTTTGTTATATCTGTTATAGAAAGATACATTTTCACAGGAAATTTATAAAATAACAAAGTGTGCATTGTTTTCTTTGTCCATGAACATATTCTGGTATGTTTGGCCTTCCTGGGCTATAGTAATCTAATCAGCAGGTAGCTGCAGTTGCTGTGATCTCAGGTTAATGTTCAGATGTCAACAGATGAATGAGCTCCTGACATTCTCTATTCCAAGTTTCGTTTTAGGCAGTGATGCCAATAGGAAGAGCAAGTCAATGTCACAGATATGCTACATTATACTTTATTATCTGCATGGACTCTATCTGAAGTCAGTAGGGGAAATGGGAAAGTCATTTGGAACCCAGAACTTGTGCACAGGCTCAACTTAAACCAGTTATGCATAACTCCCATGTGTTCCCTCTACGACACACAGCCTTCCCAGGCCTTTCTCTGACCTTCTTCCACATGGAGCCAGTTAGAGCATGCGTGGCTCTTTGAACTTCATTTGCATGGAGTTTCCTCATTATGAAGTAGAGGTCCCATAACTGAAGTGAGGTTGTTGGGAGGGTTCATTTTATGCATCAAACTGGCTGAGCCACAGTCCCCAGATATTCAGTCAAATATTATTCTGAATGTTTCTGTGAAGGTGTTCTTTTTTGGATGACATATAAATCGGAGGATTTAGAGTAAAGCAAATTGCCCTCCACAATGTGAATGGGACCCATTCAATCAGTCAAAGGCCTTCATAGAACAAAGCCTGACCTCCCTGAGCAAGAAGAAATTCTGCTAGCAGAGTGCCTCAAACTGCACTTAAACTGCAACTCTTTCCTTAGTCTCCAGCTGCCGGCCTACCCTATCAGATTTTGGACGCACCAAGCCTCCACAATCACATGAGCCAATTCCTTAAAATAAATCTCGCTTTTCTATATATATAGATATACACATCCTGTTGGTTCTTTTCCTCTGGAGAACCCTGACTAATACAGATTTCCACAGCTAGTCTTGCCCACAGAAAGCCCCTAGGAAGACAGAAACAGGAAACTTCTGGCCTTGAAGTGCAGGTGCTGATAATGGAAGATTACCTTGGTGCAGAATTTCAAGGCTTGAACCTAGGACCTTAAGCTTAGATGACCTGACTGGCGGAGAAGCAGAATTACTGCCTTCTATGGTAATATTATTTGTTTCTAGCTGCTGCCATGGCTGGAAGGTTATAGAAGCCATTGAGCTTGCGATGATTTACTCCTCTGACCTGGCAGACATTTTATTCAGAGTGAGCTAAATGTAGGTGCACCTCTCTGAGATAAGGGAGGAATGAAGAACCAAGTCTGTCCTCCTGTACCCATGTCTACTTTGGGAGCTCTCCTAAAGAGAAGCAATTTTGAGTCTCAGGTGCCATTCTCACCTAGTCTAGAGCCCAGATCCGGCTATATGGTCTGGCTAAGCACATGCAGGAAGGCCAAGTGCCGTGACTGTCACTCTTACATAGAGACCTGCTCTTCCATCTGGTCAAACTCCCGCTGCTCTTGGCTACCTCACCTTCTTGGTCACAAGGATGCAAACATTATGCAGTTTCCAGTTTCCACTTCCTTGCTTTACCTGTTTATTCACAAGATCTTTGTGGCTTGTACTTATTGCCTTAAATTCACAGAGCCTGTATCTATTCTTTATTCCTGAATCCTTTTCCTTCTGTAATATCATTAATTCTTTCTCTGATCAGTGTTGCTCATTCAATAGTGTAAAGAAAAACAGAAATCACCTATATTTCTACTATCCATGGACAGTCCCTATTAGTATATGGGCCTGGGCAATGAAGTGAATGGTAGTGCCATTTACTGACATTGGAAGATTGGGAGAAGAGCATGTTTCAGGGATGGGCATTAAGATGTAGGGGAAACTAAGAATTCAGTTTTGGACAGTTTTGAGATATTTATTAGACATCCAAATGCAAAAGTAGAATAATATGGAGTCTGGAATTCAGAGGAGAAACCGAGGTCAGAGATAGAACTTGAAAGTCACTGGCATATAGATGGAATTTAAATTCGTGGGCAGGATGAGATCACTGAGGAAGTAAAAAAACAGTAGAAGCCTGAGGACTGAGTTCTGGGGCACTACAATGTCTAGAAGTGGGGAGGATGAGGAAGAACCAGCAAAAGAAAAGACTAAGAGATTGAACAGGGAGGTAGGAGAACAGGAAAGAGTCAAGTTTCAGAAGCCAAGTGAAGGAAGAAATTCAAGAAGATGTAAGCCATCAATCATGTCAAATGCTGCTGATAAGGTCTAGAAAGATGAGGACTGAGAATTAGCCAATAGACTTGGCAACATGAAAGTCATCGGTGACTTTGACAAGATCAATTTTGTGGAACAGAAATTGATTAGAAGGGATTTTGGAAAGAAGGGGAGGAGATACAGTGGAGACATTGAGTCTAGATAAGTCTTTCTAGGAGTTTTGCAGAAAGGGAGGGGAGAGATGCAGTGTGGGATGGAGGAGGACATGGCAGGTGGAGGGAGGATTTTTAAAATGGAAGATAGTGGATGGATGCGGAGGCTCATGCCTGTAATTCCAGCACTTTAGGAGGCCAAGGTGGGTGGATCACCTGAGGTCAGGAGTTTCAGACCAGCCTGGCCAGCACGGTGATACCCCGTCTCTACTAAAAATACAAAAATTAGCTGGGCATGGTAGTGGGTGTCTGTAATCCCAGCTACTTGGAAGGCTGAGGCAGGAGAATTGCTTGAACCTGGGAGGCAGAGGTTGCAGTGAGCTGAGATCGCGCCATTGCACTCCAGCCTGGGCAACATGAGTGAAACTTTGTCTCAAACAAACAAACAAACAAACAAACAAACAAAGGAAGATATTAAACAGCAAGTTTGATGCTGATAATGACAATCATATCACTATTCCATTTGTAGGTATACAGTAGTTTATTTAGCCGATCCTGCATTAGAAGACATTTTATGTCTCAGACTTTTCCTATTATAAATAATGCTGCGATAAACATCTGCACTATTTCAAATGCAAATGACAAATCCAGCTTGAAAAATAACTAGCCATCCCTGGAGCAATAAATGATGATTGATCAAGGGAGTGGAAACTCTCACGGATCCAGTTTGGGTCAGGTGTCCAGCCTGCTTCCTCCAATCAGTGGTGGCCAGGGGGCCTGGGATGGGTGAGATGATATCATTTGAACCATGATGAGATGGGAGTTTCTACAAAGGTGAGTGTGCATGGGAGTTGTTCTGGATGGAATTCAAAAAGCATTTACTGCAACACTCTCGTATATCAATCATTGCATTTCTAATTATTTCTTAGCATAAATTCCCATGTGAAATCCCTGGGTCAAATAATATTAATATTTTGACAGCTTTTACCAAGCTTTTTGCCAATCTTTATTCTCACCTGCTGAGTATTAGAAAATCATTCCATGTCTCTTCTCCATCTCAGCATTTACTACTATTTTTTAAAAAAATGAAGTATTTGAAAAGTGGAAAATGGTTTCTCATTGTTGTTTTATTTTTTAAAAAACCAGTAAGCCTGAATCCAGGTAAAAAATTGGCAGTAACCAACATATGCATTAATAGTCCACTCATTGGGGTATTTAACGTGGTGGAACTAAAATGTTCTGGCCTTCAAGCCACCAGAGGCCTGATAGGCAGATATGTCCCCTTACAACAGCAGGAATGGATGTTTCAAAGCACAGCCTCAGTAACCTTTTATTATTATTATTATTATTATACTTTAAGTTCTAGGGTACATGTGCACAACATGCAGGTTTGTTACATATGTATACATGTGTCATGTTGGTGTGCTGCACACATTAACTAGTCATTTACATTAGGTATATCTCCTAATGCTATCCCTCCCCTCTCCCCCGACCCCTCGACAGGTCCCAGTGTGTGATGCTCCCCTTCCTGTGTCCAAGTGTTCTCATTGTTCAATTCCCACCTATGAGTGAGAACATGTGGTGTTTGGTTTTTTGTCCTTGCGATAGTTTGCTGAGAATGATGGTTTCCAGCTTCATGTAGCAATGGAGTAGAGGTAAAATATACTTGTAATAACTTATTTTTTAACCCTATACTGTAATGTATTATATTTTACAAAAACAGTGACTGTGGCACATCAGAATCTATATAACAGTCAAGTGGTTTCTAATGATCAAGAAATACACTGGAAGATGAATGTCAAGAAGCCATTGCTTCACCATGAAATATTTTACCACCACGAGGCTTTGAAATGCAAAATAAATCACAGGTACTATTTCTAAAGATATCTGCCATCAGAACCATCAGTCCATTGGATTCTGAACTGCAATCACAGCTCTTCTTGGACTTTATATAATTTGACAACAGTGTACAGTTCTAAACATGTATAAATAAACAATATCAAAGCAAAAAAAACCACACAAAAAAAAAAAACAAAAAAACAAGCACACAGCCTCAGAGCCTAGACTTTTTCTTAGAACCTTCCAGCTTGAATTGTTGGAGAGCAGAAGAAGAAAGATTCAATTCCTTTGCCTCAGATTCTCAGCCAAAAGGAGACACCAAGGACACTCTTGGGAAGCCTGTCCTGGTGCACTGGAAAGAAAATTTCAGCCTCAGATTTGGATTTCTTTTGTGTCCTCCGTGCACCACAGTGGCTTGACTGTCAGTTGCAAGAGAACACGCCTGGGGCCAGAGAGTAGCAGCTGATGGTGGAAACCATGCTCAGCCCATCTCCTCCCTCCCAGATGCTGGTTTAGGTGTCAGTGTGATCTGTGGTGTCACCTTCCATTCCAGGCACCCCTAGCAACGGCTCCTGAGTCCCTAACACCTGGACATTGTTCCCAGGCTAGCTGCTGGATGATTGAATTCCTTAGGAGAGAAAAATGACCCTTTATTCCAAAAGGGGAAAAGGAGGAGGAGAGAGTTTCATCTTTAAAACTTCTTCTTAAATTGTGTGGAGGAGCTCCATCCTTCATCTTACCATGACACCCCACCAGAACAAAGTGGTTGGTTCTGCTTTTTTTCTGGGGCCATGATCCTGATTCCTCTATTCCATTTGGGCAAGTCATGTGACCTCTGTGCCTCCAAATTTGTAAAATGAGGAGAATAATGGGTATCACTATCTCTTGGGTGTCATTAATGCCCTTATGAGTAGATTTATACAGTGCTTGCTTCTAATAGGTAACAGAGCATTGAAAAACTAAGATGTACTGCAATGTGTCTTTTAAAAAATTTATTTTTTATTTTTAAATTAAGATGGGGTAAAGGTTTGTAAAGGCAGGGAGGTGAAGGTTATAGGAGAAGTCACAAATCAATACGTGGAGGTCATACATTGATTTGACCTAAAAAGACAGAACATCTTGAAGCAGGGAGCCCACAGGTCATAGGTGGATTCAAAGACTTTCTGATTTGCAATGGGTTAAAGAGGCAAAGCTTTGTTTAAAAATTTGTGATCAGCAGAAAAGAATGCTAGCTCTGGCTTGTGGGTGTGACCTCCTCCAGGCCCCTCAGGAAGAAATTAAGAACACAGAACAGTGGCCAGAGTTCAGTTCTTAATTCCTCCTTATGTGAAACCTATGTGCAGCGGATCCATTTGGTGGGGGTTTGGGTTTCTGGAAAACAACTCAGGGACATAGGTTAAGACACTATATTTAGTTTCTTTAAATTTTTTAACCTTTATTTTTAATAAATAGGTTCTTGTTTTGTCATCCAGGCTGGAGTACAGGGGTGAGATCATAGCTCAATACAGCCTCAAACTCCTGGGCTCAAGTGCTCCTCCTACCTTAGCTAGGACTGCAGGTGCATACCACCACGGCAAGCTAATTTTTAAATTTTTTGCAGAGATGAGGTCTTGTTGTGTTGTCCAGGCTGGTCTTGAAATCCTGGCCTCAAGGGATCCTCCTGCCTTGGCTTCCCAATTTGCCAGGTACAGGTGTGAGCCATCATAGCAGGCCTGTTATCTTTAGTTTCTGTAGGGAACCAAACAATATTGTGACTTTAACTTCTTTGGGTGTTAAGTTACTATTACCTTCTTGCTTATCAAGCTGCTCATTTACTTTTCAAGGCTAGCTAGGTGCCTGGAATTTCCCTTGAAGGAACTCGAGATTTTTCTATATTTCCTTGCTTGGGGTGGCCTACAGGCCCCTAAGACAGGTCCTTGCTCCGTCTCAAAGCTGGTGAATATATCATCTGGGCCCCAGTGCCTGACTGCCTGGCTCTATCATGAGCTCCTTTAATAACCCCTCTTATCCAGGTGTTCATCCATATCACGTTCCTTCCCTGACCCTGATCAAAACCCAGGGTAGACTCTGCGAATTAATTTTAGTCCATGAGACATCTCTCTGAAGGATATTTGCAACTTAAATCTTATCTTGAGTGGTAAAACAAAGCTCTGGCCACTCTCCCAGGAATTTTAGGCATCAGCAACCAGGAAAGACTTTTTATCAAGCAGCCAGCATTATCAGTGCCCTTAATATTGCAGTATTTTAGTGGTGGATCTTGGAGAAGGCTGGACCTGAACAGAATAGTAATTCAAAGTCAGATGTATAAGATGACATATCAGTTAAGAATTCTGTTCAGCTGCTAATGGCAGAGGCCCAACTACAACCAAGTAGGAGTTTATTCTCTCACATAGAAGAAGCCCGCAGGTAAAAACTTCAGAGGGGTATCGTATCTGTGATAGTATTAGGGACCTAGGTGTGTTTTCTGCTCTGCCATCCTCAGCATATAACTTCCATCTTCAAAGTAGCCCCATGGACCCAATATGGTTCCTGGAGGTCCAGCCATAACATCCTCTCTGCAGAAAGGAAGAAAGGAAACAGCATGAAACAAAAGGGAGGCACCATCATGCTGAGTTAGTCTTCTTAGTCCTTTTTTTGTCTCACTCTGTGGCCCAGGCTGGAGTGCAGTGGCATGATAACGCCTCACTGCAGCTTCAGCCTCCCTGGGCTCAGGCAATCCTCCCATCTTTGCCTTCTGAGTAGTTGGGACTACAGGTATGTGCCACCACAACCGGTTAATTTTTGTATTTTTTTTGTAGAGATAGGGTTTCGCCATGTTGCCCAGACTGGTCTTGAACTCCTGGGCTCAAGTGATCTGCCCCCTTTGGCCTCCCAAAGTGCTAGGATTACAGGTGTAAGCCACTGCACCTGGCCTGAGTTAGTCTTCTTTATGGAGCTCTCCTGAAAGCCCTACCCAAAGATTTCTATTTACATCTCCCTAGCTGCAAGGGAAGCTGGGAAGGTAGACTTTTAGCTGAACACATTGCTGACCTGAAATGAATCAGAATTCTGTTGTGCTAATAGAGAAGGTGAAAAAGGATAATGGGTGGAAAAACTGTTATCTCTACCATAGATACTATTTCTTTTAAGCCAGCTATGTTCTCTGTTTTGCTTTGTTTTTAGGGCTGAGTAGGTGGACATATGCCAACTCACTTGGCTGACTTAAGTCATCACCAAAAAATAAATGGTATCCCTCCCAGCTGATTAGTTTTTTTTTCCAGCCAGATTAAAGGTCTGAATTACAGGATATTTTTTTTTAAAGACATTGTAATTTTCTCCTCAAATTTCTTTGCATGCCTTTAACTGGTAATTCCTTCTTGGTAGTTTCACTGCATTTGGATTTTAAACCTACCATTCTTCTCAAGTTGCTCCTATGAACGTCTTCAATGACCTTCCTGATGGCTAGATTCAAGAAACCCACTTCAGTACTTATCTTTCTTAAACACACCATGGCTGTTGATGCCAGTGACCACTCCACGGATTCCAAAACCATCCACTCCCTGTAAGTCCTAGCTCTTTTTCAATTCTTTCTTCATTGTCTCTCTGTGTAGACGTGTCTTCCTTTTCTGACCCCAGGGTTCTACCCCCAAACCCTCTTCACTTCTTTCTCCAACATTCTTCCTGAGAGATGTCAGTCATTCCAATGACTGTATGCTAAGGATGCCCAGTCTGTATTTGCAGCTCAAGTGTCTCTCTTGAGATTCTGCATTATACATTTAAAGGTTTCCTGGGTATTTTCATTTGGAAGGCCTACAGATAACTCTAACTTAAGTTCAAAAGTTAGCTCACTATCCTTCTCCCCAGATACATTCCTCTTCCTCCTTTTTCTGTTTAGGCCCCCTTTCCCCTCTAGATACCCAGCTAGAAACTTGGAAACCATCCTCATTTTCCACATTCAATTGATCTCAGAATCCTGCTGCTTCAAATTCCCTTTATATCTCCTGAATCTGTCCCCTCCTGACTATTTTCCCTTGCATTACACAGGCTCTGGCTTGCACTGGCTTTCTAATAGACTTTAAAAAATTATGGTAAAAAAAAAATATATATAAAAGTTACCATTTTAACCATTTTTAAGCATTTGGTACAGTGACATTAGGTAGAGTCCCATTGTTGTGCAACCATCACCATCATCTATCCACAGAACTTTTTTGATCTTGCAAAGCTGAAACTCTATACCCATTAAATGATAACTCTCCCTCCCTCCACCCTCTATACCAGACCCTGGTAACCACCATTCTACTTACTGTCTCTATAAATTTTACTACTCTAGACACCTTACATTAGTGAGATTATACACAATTTGTATTTTTGTTGCCGGCTTATTTCATTTGAGCTGGAAATAAGACTTGGCATCCTTAGCATATAGTCATTAGAATGGCTGAAATACTTGGCACAATATTTTCAAGGTTCATCCTCATTGTAGCATGTGTCAGAATTTCCTTCCTTTTAAAGACTGAATAATATTCCATTTTACATATATACCACCTTTTGTTTCTCTGTTCATCCATTGATTGAATGGGTGACCTCCACCTTTCAGCTATTGTGAATGCTGCTGCTATGAAGGTGGGTTTACAAATATCTCTTTGTGTCTCTGCTTCTAATTTTTTGGTTATAGACTTAACAGTGGAATTGGAATTGCTGGATCACATGATAATTCTGTTTTTAATTATTTACCTCTCGTGGACCTTTGCAACTGTCCCCTCACTGTCTTCTATCTCCTTCATGACAAATGCATTCTCCCACTCTAGGTAGAGTTTATTTTTTTTAAAGGCAAACGTGCTTTTGTCATTTCCCTGATTAAAGCCTTTCTATGGCTCCATGTTAGGCAATGATGCAATTCAAAGCTTTAGCGCAGCACACAAGGATCTTCATGAGATGATCCCTTTGCTTGTTTTGTCTTATCTCCCAACATTATCTGCTGAATGTTCTACCATAAAACTTATAACCTTACATTGTACAATTATCAATGGTTTAATCAATTTATTAAACAAGTGTTTACGGAACACTTAACTGTTCTGGACATAGGTTCTATAGCAGTGAAGAAAACAAAGTCCCTGCCTTCATGGATTTTCCATTTTGGTGGGTCTTGGCAGTGATGGTAGAAGGCTATAAACAAATAAATAATATATCAGGTGGTGATAAGTGCCATAAACAAATATAAAGAGGCACAGAGAATGCTGCGGGGAGGTTGCTATCTTAGCTAAGGTGGTCAGGGAAG
This sequence comes from Gorilla gorilla gorilla, assembly GCF_029281585.2. Lineage (NCBI taxonomy): Eukaryota > Metazoa > Chordata > Mammalia > Primates > Hominidae > Gorilla > Gorilla gorilla. The sequence continues at coordinate 122,546,114 of NC_073234.2, forward strand.
AACTCTCTAATGAGGTGACTTTTGAACAGAGACCTGAAAGTAGTAAGAGGGGGAGCCATGAGGATATGTGGGGGGATGGCATTCTTAGAGGTTGCAGTGATTGCAAAGCTCTGTGACAGGAGTGACCCTGGCAAGAGCAACAGGGGGGCCCATATGGCTGGGGTAGAGTGAGCCAGGGGAAAAGTGGTTGAAGATGAGATCAAAGAAGTAGAAGAGAAATCAGATCATGTCGACTCTTAAGGCCATAGGAAGGACTTAAAGTGCTCTAAGATGAAAAATTATTGGAAAGCTTTGAGAAGAGGAACAAGATATGATCATGTTTTGAGAGGACCTCTCTCAATGCAGTATGTGAAATATACTCTGCAGTGGGGAAGTGCAGAGGTACAGGTGCCAGCTGGAAGACCATGAAAATAATCCAGGCAACAGAGAATCGTGGTTTGGACAAGAAGGGTTGTGATGGAGAGGGTGAGCTGTTAGATTCTGCATGTAACTTGTAGGTAAAGCTGACAGAATTTTCCAAGGTATTGGATGCAGAGTATGAAAGGAAGGGAACAATGACTCCAAATTTGTGGCATGTCAACCAAATGGAAAAATAATATGGCACCATCAAAACCAAAATTATGAAGACTGTGGAAATATGAGCAAATATTTATAATGAAATATTAAGTGAAAAGAATGGAATTCAAAACAGTATGTTTCCAATGATTACAAGTCTGTTAATTGCAAACAACTAGTAATATGCCAAAATAATAATAATTCTATGGTAAATTTTAGAAATTATCAGCCTTAAAACCAAGGGTAACACTGGTAAAAGGTTAGTGTGCCCTTTTCAGGATTAGGCCATCACATAATTCCACAAATTAACTCTCTTGGTCTCAGTGCATATGAAATAGAATGACGGAATCTAGACATGGATGGTGGGGTGCTGCGGGGGGGCAGTTGGAGATCACCTGATACAACCCTCTCCTCTTACGGTGACAGAACCAAAGGCTCCAAATGTTAATGGTGTTCCATAAGGTCACACTGCTAATTATGAGCAGAGCTCAACCTAATGTGCAGCCTACTAACAATTGATCCACTAGTCCTGGTAAATCCTTGCACCTAATTTTATTTTCTGCTTTTGAAACTATCCTGGAAATGTATTTCTCACAGTTTACTGAAATCTTGTTTCTTGGTGATTTATTCAAAATCACTCTACTCACCTAGACTTGTTTGCATGCAAAGTATACCCTATTTTCAAAGTTGAGAAGACATGAAATGTCTTTTCCTCTGCAAAACCTTGCACAACATGTGAATCCTAATATTAGACCTTCAAATGCGGAAACTTGGTAAATCCCATATGTGCATAACAAATGCTTACTCCACATTTTTCCAGGTCTCTGATTTATTCAGCAGGATAAGTTATTAATAACTGTAATGCTGGGTGAGATAAAGTTACCTGTCATAACAAATTTGAGTCTGGAAGTAAATAAAGTAAAAAACTGGGAAAACCCCCAAGATCTTAACATTTATTAGATTCCCATTAATGTCACATTCCTATTACTAAGGTATCTAGGTGAATACTACAGAAGAATTGGAGAGAAAACCTCCAATAGGATTGGTTACATGTCTTTTAGAGGAATTAAGATACTGCAGAGAGAGAAGAGTGATTCTTGGAAAGAATGCAGAACCAGATACTCATATTACTGAATTTATGATACTGAGGTAGTACTAGGTAGTAGAAAGAGCTTCAGGCTGTGATATGGTGTGTCTCTGTGTCCCCACCAAAATCTCATCTTGAATTGTAATCCCCACATGTTGAGGGAGGGAGATGATTGGATCATGGGGGCGGTTTCCACTATGCCGTTCTCATGATAGTGAGTGAGTTCTCACAAGATCTAATGGTTTTATAAGAGTCTCTTCCCCCTACACTTTCTCTTCTCTCTCCTGCTGCTTTGTAAAGAAGGTACTTGCTTCCCCTTCCACCATGGTTATAAGTTTCCTGAGGCCTGTCCAGCCATGTGGAACTGTGAGCCAATTAAAACTCTTTCCTTTATAAATTACCCAGTCTCAGGGAAGTTCTTTATAGCAATGTGAATATGGACTAATACAGGCTGGAACACAGCATACCTAAATCCTAGCCACTGTTCTACCACTATAGCAAACTTAGACAGTTTACTTATTCAACCTTGAATGCCTTACACTGACATTCAGTCTGCAAATATTTATTGAGCTCCTTCTATGTCACAGGCTGCAACAGACACTGTGAGTAGCCAACTCAATATCCACATACACTTCTTTGCTCATAGAACGCTGATTTTGTTTAGGGAGGCAATTTGCTCAGCTAACTACTTCCTTTCCCAGTCTCTGTTGTAGCTAGAGGTGGCCATGTGACACAGTTTTGGCCGATGAGACAGAAGCAGAAGATAGCTGGGGATTTACATGGAGATCAGAGGTCCCTGGGATGCAGAGAAGACTTGCTTTTTTCCTATACAGACTTCAGAATCTGGTTCTGTCTATTACCAACAAGTTCTATGATAAAGGATGGATACCTGGCTTAGTCTGTGAGGGAGTAACAAAGCTGAGACAGCTTATTGGAAGAGGTGATTTTTAAAGTGGGTCATGAAATATCTCTGGGCTTCTGGTTCTTCATTTATAAAACAAGAAGATTGAACTAGATTCACTGTTTATATCTTGGGTTAAAATTAAAAAAGCCACTGATGAAAAAATATCTTACTTATAAATATAGAGAAAGTTAAAGGAGCAAAAAGCCGTATTATATTTGGAATAATAAACAGGGCATTGGATACGGGTTTGTGTGTGTGCATATGAGAAATTCAACAACTTCAACGTGGAAACTACAGCCCGGGGCAAAGAGTGAGCTTTCCTGTAAACCACAGCCCTAAAATGTTCAGAAGATATTTTTATTAATTGTTTTTGGATCCATTTTTTTTTTAAATCATTCTTCCTTGGGCAAAACTCAAATTGCAAAAATTCCGAACAAGAAAGAGAACTGCTTGCCTGTTAATAGAGGTGAGAGAGAGTGGAAGGAACTGAACCTGACCATCTGAGAGAAAAGGAGGGGGGATTTAATTTGACAACACCGTGACCCAAGAGAATGATCTCAAAAGGCAAATGCAACTTGACTCCCTTTTAGTGGAGATGAAAACTAATTATGTCTAAAGCTTTCTAGTGAACAAAATGTTTTCATATCCCTTATCTTATTTGATCTTCACAACAACTTGACAGGGAAGCATTATTAATATCCTTCTTTGACAGAGAGGAAAGCTGATAGGATCTCTTCAAGGTCAGACAACATAAGTAAGTGGTAGAACTTGGACTCAAACACTCCAAATACTATATTCTTTTCATGATTGCAGAACTGCCTCAAACTGCAATTTAACAAAAAGAAAATGGTTTGCACATCTTTTAACAACAAGAACATCAGCGCAAATGTTTCCTACACAAAATAGTTAAACAGCAAACTCTTGGTGAGGCAGCTAGTAGGCAATTTTCTACACGAGTCTTTTATTCCAGTTATTATAATTTGAAGCCAAGGGTGGAAAATTTGAAAGTGGGATCACAGGAAGTAACTACAGAGTAGAGGGCTTTACATTAGTCTAGATAGGCTAACTGCTAACAAAGAACCAGCCACTCTTAATACAATAAAAGTTTATTTCTCACTTTCAAAATGTGGGTATTCCTTGTCAGGCTGGCTTTCATGTAAGGGGTAATTTAGGGATTACACTCTTTCCACCTCATGACACCACCGTCTTCACACATGGCTCTCTGTGAAAGGGTGAGCAAACATGAGGGCACACCATATACTTAACCAACTGACTTAGCTCTATAGAGACACACACATCACTTTTGCTCTCATTCATTGTTGGCTAGAAATAGTCACCTGACTGCCATGTAGAAGAAAGTTAGGTTGGGAAATGTAGTCTCTGAATGGGCAGCTGCTTCCCAGTATCCAAGATACATGATAGAAGGGAAACATGAATCTCTGGCATCAGCTGCCTCTGCTGTAGAACTCAAAGTCATTGGATCATTGGTTCTCACCCCACTAAAACCTGGAGAGGCCTACAAAACATGTTCAATTGCAGCAATCTAGAAAGAAGGCATTTTGTACCAGGAATATTTGCAGAATTGGAGGAGAGTTGCACCATCAGCATTGGCTCAGGTGTAAGTAATAGCTAAGGGAAACAGAAGTAGTTAAAGCCAGGGAAACGTTACTGGGATGATTCTGTGTTTTAAAGATGTGTTCTGGTTAGTATTTAGTGCCCACTTTATGTGGCAGGTTTAGAAGCACAAAGTTGTTGAGGCAGTGTGTCAGCTATCTTCTGTGGATCCCCTAGATTCACTTACCATTTTCCACTCTGCCCTCTACCCTAGGAGCCTTCCCTGTCTGTTCTACATTGAAGGGCTGCCCAGCCCTCTGTATCCCAATTGGGGAACCCATGCAGCCCATGAGAAGCCCTGGTAGAAGACTAGAGAAAGGGAGGAGAGGAGGTCAGGGGTCTGTGCCCTTGGCTTCATTCCTGCAAGGTAGCCTGAGGTTTGCCATGTCCTTCTATGGATGGTCACTGCTCCTTCAAGCTTCTGTGCTTTGCAAGACCCTCTCTTCTTCCAGGTTGTGGTAACATCTCTGTCCTGGGATCCCTTCAAGCCTAGGAGTGATAACAGCTCTGCTATTCCCAGCCCAGGGTTTCTGTGCCATCTTCAGGGGTCCCCCAGATCTCATTCACACTTTTGTTCTTAGTTTCTTTGCAAAAAAATATAATTTGATTTTGCCACTTGTTTCCATATTTGGCTTTTTATTTAAAAAAATCTGTTAGCATTATGCCCTCAGCCCCAAGCAGGAGGTACTTTCTCTGTATAAACTGGAAGAATCCTTTTTTTGTTGTTCTTAGCATTTTTTAAATCAGCCTCAGAGATTCGGGGCTTTACCCCCTGGACATGATTCTTACAGGGCTTTGCCAGATTTTGTGTATTCAGTCTTGATTATGTGTCCCTCATTCCCTCTTCCTGTACATGCCCTTTGAAAATTTGAGCTCATCAGCACAGTCCCCACCCAGTCACATGTCCTTCATCATTGCTCCCTGAATCTTCTAAAAGAAGAAATTGCTAACAAGGCAAATGGAGGATTCATCAAATGTTTTGCTTTTTGCAGAATGAGAGTTCCATCAGATATCAAAAAAGCTGAATTAGGAAGAATCCAGTAGAGGAGGTAAAAGCTTGTTTTGAGATTTCCTATGTTACCAGAGAAATCCAGATACGCTGGATATCTAAACTCAACTGTTGTTTGTCCAATTCATTTTCTTCCCTGATTATTTTTGAAGTCTGTATTTTTTTTTTAAAAGTTTTACCTGGTTTTATCCCAGCTCTATGCTGAGTCATCTCCCTTCTCTATTCTCTCAACTCTCCAAGGAAAATTTTGTTTGATTTCCAGTTTCTCCTCTTAGCCTACACTTTTTTGATCCTGCTTCTCTGAGAAACAACTTTCTTCTAGCCTCAGCTGGTACAGAACCTGCTCTTCCTTTTCATCTTCTACAGTGGAATTTTTGAATCAGATAGAATTGGGCTTGACTTCTGCCACTTTCAAGACTGAGTGACCTTGGTGAGATTTCTGAACCTAATCTCAGTTTCTTCATTTGTAAAATGGAGATAAGAAATGTTCCTAGCTCAAAGGACTACTATGAGTGTTACATGGGAAAATGAATATGCCATTATGGCAAATAGAGAGCACTCAATAAGTACTGATCATTTTTATTATAACCCACTGTATGTGACCTAAATGCCTGGGTTCTAGATTTGATCTGTTGTTCAAAGTGGAACCTGAGGTCTTTTTTCCCTTCTGGAGGACCCCAGAAGTGTTCTTACTTGTTCATTGCTGACTGATGCCCTTCCATTTGTTCTGGTTATTGCTCTAAATAGAGCAGAGTCACTTAAAATATGCATAAAAAATCAAACTGAACCAGTATTTATGGAGTTCCTTATAAATACCAGATATTGTGTCGACAATGCTCAATAGATCTTCTACAAGAAAGGTTAATGCTAATTACAGGCTCAGACACAGGCAGTGGACAACTTTGTTTGTATAAGACAGTCGTCAACATTTTTATTCCCTACTCTAACTTGACTTTCAATTTGTTCTAATCATCTGACCATAGGCAGCATTTTCTGGAACAGGTTTTTGAAAGTTTCAAAAAGGCAATCATAGACACATAACATTTGGATGGAAGGGATTATTTCAAAATCACCTGTTTTTAGTACTCTTTTGCTTATCAAAAGACAGCGTTTGCTTTGAATAAATATAATTTCAAAAGGCTTTTTAAATCGTCATTCGTTCTTGATAAAGTTGCATATTTGTTCAGGTTTTATTTGTGCTAATTCTGTACCTACACATTTGTACCAGCTCTTTTCCCTCCTCCACAAGGACCTGACCCAATTTTCTGTTTCAGTGGGCTTTCCAATTTGCATTTAAGTTCTTTATGCCATTCTTGTCACCTGGTTGATATATCTAAGTTTAGCTGCCTTCAATTGTTTCTTCTTCCATTTAATTTTTCCCATCCCTTCATATATCCCAGGATATTTGCCTCTTTTGTTTTTGTCTTTGAAATGTCACTTAAGACTCTGACAATTTTGGAGCTAGAAAAACCTCTAAAAGTCATCTATTTTATAGATGATGAGTTTGGAATGTTCTTGGTTGCAAGTAACAGGATATGCAAATAAAGTGGTTTAAACAATAGGAGTGCACATTTTTCATATAACACTAAGTCTGAAAATAGGTTGTCCCAGGTTGTTTCAAAGGCTCAACAATGTCAGTGACGACCCGGCTCTTCCCATTTTTCCATGCTGGAACTTCAGTGTGTTTGCAATGTCTCCTCTCAAGGTCTAGGCAAGCCATAGCAGCTCCAAGTATTATAGTCTTACTTTTCAGCATCCCAAGAAGGAAGTAGATAGGGTCAAAAGTCCTTCTCATGAATCTTTTTCTTTTATCAGGAGGACAAATTTTTCCTGAACGTTTTCATCAGACCTTCTCTTAATCTCATGGGTCATAACCTAATCACAAGCCTACCTTTAGACCAATTAGTGTCAAAAAGAAAATAATTCCCATCCTTGGCTTAAACCAATCATAATTAATTCCCCTGGGGGTGGGCACATTCCCACATACAAACAACTGTGGTTCTATTATCCAGAAGGAAGATTAAAGGACTGTTGGATAAGCACACCTGCCTAGTCTCCACATACCTACAGCCACCACCATTTTTAGGGGAGAAATCTGAGGTCCACTGAGGTTAAAGGCTTCCTAAGGAACACATACATAGAATGTGTCAAAGCCAAGACTGAGTCCTTCATCTTATATCCCAGAATTAATTCCTCCATTCAATAATTTTTAAAGTAACCTTTAACCATAAAAATTCTGGGGAAGAAATGGAAGTCAGTAGAGAGCCAAGTCAAGGGGAATTTCTTTTCCTGTTTCCATGTCCCAGACCCAGACTTACAGGGTGATTGATTTGTTATGTCCAAATTTGTGAAGTTAGCTCATACATTTATCCAACAAATACTTACTGCTCTCCTACAATATGTTAAGAATAGTATTACATACTAGGGATACAGTTCATTTGGTTCATTTTCATAATTGTGCCTTCAAATATTAAATTGAAATCCAGGGTTAGAACTGTAGAAATCATTGTAATTGTGGATAGAGATAACATGTATTTCTCAAAGCTTATTTTATTTTCCTCTTCCTAGTCACATAGAAAGACTACATTTCCCAGCCTCCTTTGAAACTAAGTTGGACCGGATGTGGGCAGAGGTAATGTATGTCATTTCCAAGTCTGGCTCTAAAACTCTTTATGCTCTGGTAAAGGAGCAGGATCATCTCTACTAGGCATTTTTCCTGTAGTTTGGATTGTCAGACAGTATCTCCACCTTTTTTCCCCTTCAGCTTCATATGGTTTAGCAAATTAATAGCTTTGAGGATAGTCTTGGACTCTCATAGCTTTTTAACACTTTCCCATGGGTTCCTTTTAATAAATGGCCTCATCTTGTTTTATTTCAGCTTCTTTGAAATGAAGAAATGTTTCCCTTTTTAAATCTGAAGCAGAAGTCTATTTTTCCATCTGGAGGGGAAGGTCTAGAAGTAACAACCTCATTAGCGGAAGTTCAAGCCCAGTCAGAGATTGTGGAGAAGGGGGTTAAGTCTCATCTCAGGGTTGGGCTTAGTTGCTTTTAATTCCCTTCTAGTCGTGAGAATCTGTGTTCTCATGCATTTGCTCTATTTCTGCCTCTTAATACCAACAACTTAATGGGGAGAGGAAAGTGAAAACAAGATAAATCTAAGCCTTTGAAAGTTCTAAGTCCCTCACATGTAAAACTGGGATAGCAAACTCTACTTCACTGGGTTGTTGGAAGGATTCAATGAGATAAGAGATAAGATGTTTCAACAATAAGGCCTAGCACATGCTAGAACTTAAAAATGATGTTATTTAAATTATTATATTGTTATTGTTGAGGGATGCCAAAATATGGTAGTTAAGAACCTAGACTAAGAACCTCAGCATGCCTGTATTCAAATCCCTGCTCAGCCATGTACTTGTCACATTATTTGTATAAGTCACTCAATCTCCTATTACACATTGTTTCCATCTGCAAAATGACAATAATAATAATATTTGCCTCACAAAGTTGTTATGAGAATTGAGTTAATTCATTGAAAATGCTTAGAACAGTACCTGGCACAGTTAAACACTTCAGACTGTTAGTGGTTCATGTGGTAGTTTCGTTTCTCTTGCCTTATTACATCTTTTTTTTTTTTCAAATGAAACAGCATGGCATTAAATCAACCTCATGACTTAATATAGGCCAAGTGATATGGGACCTTTTGAGCTTTCTATGTTAGAAAATGGAAAATTGTCTTGGTTTCCTACATGCAATTTATTCTTGCCATATCTTCTCTCTGTCTAGTGCTTAGTATAAACAGTAGGTCCCTAATCAATTGTGTATTAAAATTCTATGCTTGCCTTTTCTGATTTTATACTACATGTTGCATATTTGATATGAAATGTTTGGTTTTGTGACCATTTCACGTTTCAGTATTCAAAAGTGTTAAGTCATTTCTAAAAGCCTCATAACATTTATTTATTTTTCAGACAGGGTCTCACTCTGTTGCCCAGGATGGAGTTCAGTGGCACGATCATAGCTTACTGCAGCCTCAACCCCCAGGGATCAAATGATCCTCCTGCCTCAGCCTTTCAAGTAGCTGGGACTACAAGAATATGCCGCCACATCTGGCTAATTTTTAATTTTTTTTGTAGAAATGAGGTCTTGCTATGTTTTCCAGGCTGGATTATAGATGTGAGCCACTGCACCCAGCCTAAAAGTCATATACTTATTTAAATAAAAGCCACTTTCATACAAAAGAAGGGGAAAAATGAATTGTTAGCCTTTGAAAATTTAGCATACCATGAGGTGCTTCAAACTTTTACTTCTTGTCAACAGATGCTGTACCTTTTCTGAGTTAGTGGCTCAGTTTTAGCTATTGGCTACATATAAAACATTTCTTAAGTAAGTACTGGAAATTGAATAACAGTCTCAATCAATATCTCATTAAAATGCATGAAAACATTGAAAAGGTACCAAAGATAACCAGTGACCTATATAGTATGTGGAAAAGTTATCTAACTTCTAGGGCTTTGATAACTGATTTGGATATAAAAGAAAGATAAACTACAATACCTTTTGAATCTTTTGAATAGACAATAAGAAATCAGTTCCATGGGTCTTTACAATTTGTTGTAACAACACACAATATCAAATGTTCAAGTTAACTGCTACACATTTCATTAAAGGTGATCTATTTGTGGGAAAGACAAAGACTGAGAACAGAGAAAAATAACAGATTGACTCACCTCACCTCCTCAGTTTAATAGGCTCTAAGTCCAAGAGGTCACAAGGACAACTGAGTCAGTGGGGGAACCCAGAGAAGCTAATCATTCATAAACTCTTGTATTGCTCTTCCCTACCTAACCCAGGAGGATGGGAGAGGATTGGTTGTTATAACACAATATGTTATGTAACTCTTGGAGACCCTATTGGGTTGCTCCTTTAACATTAAACAGAACCTGGATTTGAGTCCTGGTTCCATTATTTCCTGGCTATGTGGCCTTGTGACATCACATTTTCTTCATTTGTAAAATGGGGATAATAACAGTCTCTACTTCTGTGAGTAACTGTTAGAATTATAAAGCACTTTGCAATAGACCTGACACATAGCAAATGCAAAATAAATGTATCTATTATCATCATTATGTTCAATTATATTAGGTAAGTCACTTTAGCTTTCTGGTCCTTAGTTTGCCTCATAAGTCAAAATGAGCATGACTATTCGAACTCATTTTGAGGGCATGCGGATAGATGATCTCCCCAGGTCATGTCCCATGATTCTTGACTGAAAAAAAATTATATCTCTATCTATATCTATCTATCTATCATCTATCATCTATCTATCTATTTATGTATCTATCTATCTATCTATCTATCTATCTATCTATCTATCTATCTATCTATCTACCTATCTATCTTATAACTGTATTTCCATATATCTATATCTCTTCCTCTCTCCCTTTCTCTCATTCTCTCTCTCTCTTTCTCTCTCTCTGTCTCTTTCTCCATTTGTCTTGAACATAGAGCATAGGAGTACAACTGACCCATGATTATGAATCAAACTATGAGCATGTTGGCAAAGTCACCTCTGTGATGGAGTTATTTTGACACTCTCCCTCACACCCATATTCAATGTATTATTCATTAAACAAATACATAACAAATGTAAGTGCCAGATATTCACCAGGTCATCTTTTAGAAACTGAGAAAACAAAAATTCAAAGTCTCTGTCCTCTTGGTGATCATTTTGAAAGTACTATCAGTAATAGACAATAAACAAACGAGGAAATGAATACCATGACCCCATCAAGTCCTGTGAGCTATGTCTTCAAAATATAGCTCAGATCTGACCATGGTCACTGCCTTTCCTGCTACCATCATACAAATCAACATCATTTCTGGCCTTGGTTACTGAACCAGCCTCCCAACTGGTTGCCCTGTGTCCACTCCTGGTACCCTCGTGCCTATTCTGCACCCAGCAACATATGTGGATATTATATTATAGTACTCCCTTACTTAAAACCTACAGATGGCTTCCCATCACACTTGAAACAAAAACCAAAGCCTTTTCCTATATGATCTATCCCTTGGCTACCTCTTCACTGTCTTCTTACCGCTCACTCCCTTCTTCTGTCCACTGCAGCCACATTTGTCTGTCTGTCCTTCCTCAATCATGCCTTTGTACTTCCTGTCCCTCTGCCTGGGGTACACTTTCCTTATATTTCTCTCCATCACCT